>NC_090929.1:349502730-350752730 GCF_040938575.1 Ambystoma mexicanum
GGTGAAGTTCTGGCGAGCATCTTGATGAAATTTGGGGTGCATCGGCCCCAGTGACACAGAATTCCCCCGGCTTGAAGAAGGTCCGTTAGGTGGAGTCAAGCGGGCCACCCTGCGGTTCCGTGTCTGCTGATATAGTTCGGGCGGTGATCCTGTGGCGCTTCAGCAGGCTTGTGACCCCAGGCGCAGCATGGCTATCCTGCACTCCCTCTAATTGGAGGTTTAGAATTGTCACATGAGCCCTGAGCGATGTTGGAGTTTCAGGAAAAGGCTAAAGGTGTCGCCGCAAGTGCTCTGGTGTCGGACCCCCACCCCCTGGGCAGAGGTTGAAGAGGGCGGGAGCGGTCTGGAGTGGTGTTCTCATACTTTTTATTTTTAAGTTTCACTGTTCCTATACTTTTATTTTAAAAAGAAACCGTTCTGGAATGGTTTAGTTTTAAAATAAAAGTGTAGGAAGAAGTTGAAGCTTGCACTTCAGTGCACTGCACTGCACATTCCCATAAATAGCAGGTGTGTTTGTTAGGGGGTGAGGATTGTGTGTGGGAGGGGGCACAGGGATGGGGTTTGTGGGGAGCAGGGCAGACAAGCAGGGAACATAGTGCAACTACTTCTTTTCGTACACTTCGACCACTGCCCCTGGGGTGAGCCGGGGTGTCTGGGGAGAGACTCCTGGTTGCTCCGACAGCTCTCTCCCCCACCTGATGGTGATCTCCTGAGGGAGCCGTGAGCTGCTACAGCGGAACTTGGTACCTCTGCGATGCACAGGCTGTGCAGGAGGTCTGGGCCTGCATTTCTCGGGGCTTGGAGGACCAGGTTTTGAGCGGCATGGGGGTCCTGAAACCAAAATGAGGAGGCCGGAATGAAAAAGGGGTCCATCTGCCATCTGGATTCAAGGGGCATCATACACTCAACAGTTATACAAGCAGAACAGAAGGATTTTAAGGGGAAAAGAAAATGAATAAATAAAAAGAAAGAGAGAAAACACAAAAAATACATAAGAGAAAAGAAGATTTATTGGCAGGGGACTTCTAGGCAGGGTCCTCCTGCCTGCATTTTGCGTAAATGAGCTTGTGGAGTTGCTGGGTACCCACAAGGTCGGACTTCTGGGCCTTAGGTCACGACGCAGGGTGGCAGTACAACCAGGTCTTCCTCTAAAAGGGGAGGTAATAATTGCGGAGCCCTACGCTCCCTTCTATCGGCAACCAGTGAACAGGGCAGACCATATTCCCAGCGAGGACGTTGGTGTGCTCTTTCCCCCTGGGTTTGCCTATGCCTATGGAGGGCCGCTGCACTGATGGGGAGGCCCACCCAACAGCAAGGATTAGGAGTGTGTGCGAGTCATCGCCCGGCCATACCAGGGTGGATCTAGTGATTCCACCCCCACTGATGGACTGGCAAGCCTCACTGCAGCGGTTTCAATTTTCCCGAGCCACTGTCTCTGGCGCCTCTGCTCTTAACATGGCCATGGCGGAGGGGGCTGACAATCGGATGTCTACCAAAAAGGACATTGCCTCTTTATTGGAAGAGATCAGGGGAATAAAAGCTGACATTGGGGGTGGACTGAATAAGTTAGACAAGAGAGTTGACAAGATCGATGATAGGATTCAAGAGGTGGCGAACAATCAGTCTTCTCTGGATGCTTTGGAAACACAGATGGACACAGATGGAGAAACTGAAATCACTTTGAAGATGGATGATTTAGCAACTAGGGAGAGGTGTAACACTCTACATTTTATGGGTTTCCGGAAAGAGAGGGCGAAACAGAGAGGGATATTAAGAGATCCATCCATGAAGTGGCTAAGCTCCTCTTTGGTGATGATACTATTGGCAAGCTGAAGTTTGATAGGGCCCACAGAGCAAGAGGAATGACGAGGGGTCTGAGATCAGTCCTGTCCATTTCCACAATTACCCATAGAAGAGGAAAATTCTTCAGCAAGCGTGAAAAAAGGGGCTCGATCCAGCAGGGCGCTGCCAGGATTATGATCTTCCAGGACCTGTCCTTCTTTAAACCTGCGAGACGCAGGATGTGTGCACCACTCACGAAATGGCTAAACGAGAAGGGAGTCCATTACAGATGGGGGTTTCCCTTCTCCATCTTGTTTGAAAATGAGGATTATAAATATCAGTTGATTACGGAAGACGATATACAGCGGGTCACAGAGGAACTGGTGGGGAATCCAGAGACCCCTATGCAAGGGAAGGATGACAAGGTCAGAAGCTCAATGAAGTTTTGGAAACTGAATAACCAGCCTAGAGGCCCCCTCTGAAAGACGACTGCAGTAAATAGGATCATATTGGTATAAGCTTTTCCCTATGGGCAGGGCCTGACATCGCTTTGATAATGGGTTAGCCCTGAGAGGGCCTTGCTGAGTTGGCAGGGAGGGGATCCGAAACAAAAGAGGGAGTCTAAGTTGTATAAGTAGACCCGATGGACCAGGGGGAAGCTTGGTGGTCCAGCTCAAAACCTGTAATAGAGGTGCTGCAGGACTGGACGTCTAGGGATGGGCGTGTGGGTGCAGTTCTAGGGTAGGGGGTACAGAGGTGGTGGTTTGCTTTTGGTTTGTATGCCAATATTTTCATGGTGATCACTCTCATGTTTCATCGAGCGCTCTTTGACATACGGGCCATGAAGACAACTTCTGGTGTATTGGGTATGTTCTCCATGCATGTTGGCCAAAGTAGGGATAATAGGAATACTCAATCCTTGGTTCCTAATGACAAGCCCGTAGGAAATCTCGGACTAAACATTCATTATTGGTCTGAGAGTTCTCACGCTCGAAGCTCGATTTGCTTTGTCTATAGGAAACCTGTTGGTTGAGGGGAAAGGAACCTGGGCTGAAATCGAAGGCAGTGGGGGTGGTCTTCCACGCATCTGCAGCAGCAAAAAAGGAGGGTTGCGATATTGGTGTCCAGTTGACTTGGGCTACTGGTGGTAAAGATTCTTAGAGACCCCGAGGGCCGCTACATTTTTGTGAAAGCCCATTTTTAAGAGAAACCCATAACGGGGGGATCGGTCTACTGTCCGAACGAGGGTCAGGCTACATTTTGGAAAGCAGTTCAAGAGAAACTCAAAGGGTTTGTTGGTGCCCCTTTATTGGTGGTGGGGGACTTTAATATGGTATTTGACCCCTTTCGGGATAGGATGAGGATGAAGGGCGCTAAAGTCACCACCTTTCAGATAAGTGAAACTGAAAAGTATGACGAGATTAACCAGGAATTGGGGTTGACTGACTCCTTCACCCCCCCCCCCCCCATCGTGGGATCCTTTGTTTACTTATCACTCCCAGATACACAACTCCTTTTCCAGAATAGATATTATATTAGTCTGTGTTGCCTTGAAGGGGTATGTCTCTGAGTCAAGGGTATTCCCCGTCCCGTGGTCAGGCCACTACCTGGTCTGGGTTACCTGGGAACCTGGCTGGTCGGAAGCAAATCGGGGGATGGAGGTGTAGCGACCTCCTGCTTAAGGATAGGGACACCGTTCAGACAGTGCTGACAGAAATTAAAGACTACTTTGAGCTGAATGACACGGGAGACACTAGTGCCCGATTTCTTTGGGAGGGCTTTAAAGCGACATTGCGGCGGTCTGCATACGGATAGGAGCACATAAGAAGCATGAAAGCCAACACCTAGAAAAGGATTTAAGGGGGCAAAATGAGAGATTGCAGGCTGGAGGGCCCCGGGGAGGCTGTTGGGAGCTAAAGAAGTATGCATCACAGTTGAAGGCCCTCCTAGTTCAGGAGACAGAAAAGAAACTCCTGTACTTGCAAAAGTACCATGAAAAGGTCAACAAAGCAGATACAATGTTAGCATGGAGGATGCAGGAGGAGCATAAATCTACAATGGGGCAGAGAATCAAGAGGTGGGACTGGGGTGCGTTTTCAGACAGTATAGGTAAAGAGTTCCGGTCCTATTATAAAAGGATCTACACGTCGGAATATGAGGGCGATGGGTCTCACATTACTGATTTTCTGAATTCCATTTCACTCCCCGTCTGATCCAGGGTCAAGCTGCAGATATTGAGGAGCCGATAACAGTTGAAGATGTAGTCCATACAATTAGAAATATGAAAGGGGGCACAACGCCAGGGGACGATGAAATTACGGTGCAATTCTATAAAATGTAACAATCTCTTTTGGACCCATACTTGGTTTGGGTATTCATCTTGGAAGGATGTTCCCTGCCAGAAACCATGCTTGCAGGTATAATCGATGTTATACTCAAAGCTGGAAAAGACCCGGCGTACTGCTGCTCATATTGACCCATATCCCTTTTCAACACTGACGTGAAGATTTTGGCAAAGCTACTGAGGAACAGGATCGAGAGTGCCCATGCGTCTCTAATTCATGGTGACTAAGGCAGCTTAGCAAGGTGTAGGCAAGATATGATATGATAGGTTATTTATAACGTGCTTAATACCCAGAGGTTTCTAAGCGCGGACCCGGGTATCGAACCTGTGTTGCTCCGTGTCGTCTTGCTTTCAAGGCGAGCACGTTGCAGCACACCGGGCGGGCCTTGATGCAGCATTGGTTGCTATAGATTCAGAGAGGCTTTCGTTAGAGTGGAATGGTCTTACCTGATGACAGTGTTAGTAAAAATGGGTTTTGGGAAGAACTTTCTGAACTGGGTGAAAGTCTTTTACAGTTCCCTGAGGGCGAGAATTCAAGTTAATGGCTCTTTAATAGACTCAATCGCCCTGTTCAGGAGCACGAGACAGGGCTGCCCACTCTCCCCATTCTTATATGCCTTGTCTATGAAACCCTTGGTGATAGCAATACGAGCCAACTACAACATACAGGGGATATAATGTGGAGGGGAGGAATTCAAACTATCATTATTTGCATATGATATATTGGCTTATATTGTGGATCCGCATCGCTCTATCACTGCGCTGTTAGAGTACATTTCTTCTTTTTTGCATTTCTCTGGCTTAAGGATTAATGTAGACAAGTCACGTGTGATGCCAAAGCGGGCTCTCACTTGGATACATATAATAGGACATGTGCGATGAATATAGAGAAACCCTCAATCACTTACTTGGGGATCCGTTTTCCCTAGGAACCTATCAACTCTTGGTGATGGTAACTTTATTCATATGCCTGCTGGATGAGATCAAAATTGATCTTTGCCTGTGGTCCATAACGGCATTATCTTGGTACGGCCGAATGATAGCAATAAAGATGAATGCCCTTCGCTGTCTCCTATATCTCTTCATGGGAGGATAGCTCAGCGGCAACGTGTTTGCCTTGGAAGCAAGATGACACGAAGCAACACAGGTTCGATTCCTGGGTCCAGCCTTAGAAACCTTTAGGTATTTAAGTGTGTTATACATACGCAACTAGACAAAAAAAAACTATTATACAACTATTCCTGTAACAGCGCCTCAATGCCCGCAGGCTGTGTGAGTGCTTAAAAAAAAGCAATTAAATAAATGGCTATCCCCACTGTCCACCCTGATAGTTATTTCCGGGACCTGCAAGGCGAGTTAAATAGATTTAATTGGCAAAAGAAAGTTCAAAGAATAAAGCAATCAATGTTAACATTACCAAGGGATTGGGGAGGGTTTGGATTGCCTGACTTTTACCTATGCTACAAGGTCTCCCAACTGTGTGTCCTAGTGGAACACATAAGGGATGGCCTATAGAACTATTGGACTTACTTAGAAGATCTAGAAACTCATCCCAAAAAAGTAAGGGATTTACTGTGGTCATCGACTAAGACTCGTCACAAACAATTAATCGACCACCCAACACTGCGAGTATTGTGGTCCCTCTGGAGGATGAAAGGCAGGAACCAGGATCTGTCTTCATGGCCATCACCAGTGACATCAGTGTGCGGCACCCCACTGGACCTTGCGTGATATGAATTTCGCCACATACAGCTATGGTCGAATGGAGGCTTGGAGAGAGTAGGGCAGCCGTTCACCCAGGGAATATGACACTCTCCAGGGAGTCTTGGGCCAGGAGTCAATCTCAGTCTTCGGGTACTTAAGATTAAAGGGAATTTTGACAGACAAAAGGTGGGTCAATGACCTAGCCAGGAGTCTGACTCACTTTTGAGACGGTGATAGCGACAACCACGGATAGGAAAGGGATACCTCTCTAAACTACACAAAGTCCTTATCACCTCGCATATGGAGAATAGACAGAATTTCAAAACGTACTGGAACAACCTCATGGGTTAGGAGATATTTGAGGAGATGTGTTGAAGATTCTTTTGGGGTACCTTTCCGTGGCAACATCTTCACGTGGGCTATCAAATACAATTTTAAAATGCTGTATGGGTGGCAGAGGGACCCCCATCAGACTCTCTAGGATGTTTCAAGATGCTTCTCCATTGTGCCCAAGGGAGTGTGGTCAAGTAGGCTCACGTTGTCATATGTGGTGGCCCTGCCTGAAAATTCAGACTTACTGGGTAGAGGTTTTGAGCTGGATGAAAGATTTACCAGGAGACAAATTGATGATGGACCCCTTGCAAATTTTATTAGGCATACCTCCAATGGGTAGTGAGGAGTTTAGACTTCCGAGCATATTTGGAGCTATGCTTAGGGCAGTAAGAATAGCTATGGCCAAGAAATGGAAAACATGAGAGGCGCCAGGGTGGGAGGAGTGGGAGCATAAACTGCGGTACATGTTCATAATGGAAAAACTCACAACTATAGTCAATGATCACATGGGGTCATTTCAGGAACAATGGGGCCTGTTGCTAAGAAAGTGAGAACTGACACGGTGGGAGACGACTCCAGGGAGGATTAGCAGTGGAGTTTTGGGCTGGCCCGGGATGCGAGGGGAGGCATGGATGCATGTTATCATGAGAGGGATGGCATAACCCTCGGCTGATGCAAGCTATACAGAGGTCGGGAGCTCTACACCCCTATAGGTGACTCAAGCCTGGGATTGGAGGGAATAAACCCAGTTGGACTTGAGATTTAGCATTGTGTACATGAAAGCCATGCCACTGGAGTTATGGGTGTTATGAGTCTGTGATCACCTCATTGAGTTCTTGAGTGGTTTCATTATTTGTTTTTGTAGTAATAGTGTGGGGGGGGCTTGTAGGGAAATGTTATTCTTAGGGATTTGTGATTTCTTTGATTTCTGTTGTAACTGTTTATTTATTTCTCTTTTTTTCTATTAGGGGAAACGTGGGGGTTGGGTGGGTGAGGTAGGTTACATTGTGGGTAATGATTGAGCTCCTTATTGTTATATTGTAGCAAAAATGTTAATAAAATGAATGTTTTTTTTTTAAAAAAAGAATCTACAATACAAGTATTGTTCCGGGTATCATGTTTGTTTTGGAAACCTATACTGACAGTCAGTTGAAATCGATGGAAGGGAAACTTTGGTGATCCATTTTAGGGCTCCTGCAATCCGTGTCGGTAGAAGCCATAGGAATGAAGCTGGGGCTAATTTCACTGACAACTATAGTAAAAATAAAGTAGAGCATTTTATATTATAAAATACTCACTGATAAGGAGCAAACCATGTTTGTTGGTATGGAGATTTAATTAAGCAGAATTCTGAAGCGAATGCAGAAACAAAGGCCTTTGTTAGTTGCTGCTCCAAGTTCCATAAAATTATCGGGTGTGAATTGGATCTCTCTTCAAACATCACCCTTGTTAGAAAAGCAATGACAGATAAAGCATATCAATGGGACAGAATTCATAACATTGACTATCTGTCTACTAAAAGGACTTTAAATCAATATGCTATGCAAGCAATTCCATTTATCATAAATTTGGATTATTTACTTTATACTGTGGATCTCAAACTGCAGCAATTTATTTATTTTTATTTTTTTACTTTTGATTTCATAGTTTATTACAAACCTTTATCAATTCTTCGTACAAAAGATCAAACGGAATAGGGACCTCCCTATAAAACCCCTAATACCAGCAACACCCTCTCTACCCCAGAATAAAATTCATCACGTCAATTCCTACTCCCTCCTCCCCTACACTTTAAACATTTCTTTCAGAAACTGTATCAGCACAAAAATCACCTGAAAGTCTTCTCCACCCATAAGAAGGGAACATAATATGCCCTTTTAAATTTCCTTTTTTTAAATACAATTTTCCAAGTGTTTGGTTCTGATTGCCATCAGCCCCCTGCAAATTAAAGTAATGTGTTGCAGTGTTTCAATTTGGCACTCAGACTCGCAGAATCTACAAGCCACCTTGTTTGTCTTCCCGTAGATCTTCATGATTTTGTTAGTTGGGAATAAGTTAAACCGAAATCTCATAAACTGTGTCCGGTACCAAGAAGAGGGGAAGAGTTTTAGATATAGCGGCCTATGCCCATAGGCCTTAATGTCGTTGCCTAGAGCTGATTGTAGGCAGTGGGTGTTTCTGTCTTATAGGGTGTGGATCCAATCTTGCTCCCAAATTTGTTTTTTTATTTTGTCGGGGTTAGTTATCAGAGCTTGTATATTCGAGCCTAGGGATTCTAACGTAGCTCTACAACAACACTCCCATTGTCCTAAAATGTCTGGCCCATCATGCCCATCTCTTCACTAGGGATTTCAAATGGTGGTGAAGGGGACAATAGCAAGCATTTTTGAAATAATGAATTTATAATGAAATTGCACTTCAACTGGTTGCCTTCTCTTATGGTAATTGGCCCTGGAACTCATTGCCATTGGTAGAAAGAGTATGCAGACTCTGCAAAAGGGAGCAGGAGGCAACTAGGCGCTTGTTAACGCAATGTGAAGCAATGACAGATGTTTACAATAAGCACTACCTGTAAAGTGACAAACATATCAGATCACCAGTTCTGGTCTAATATTATGACTACTTGTTCCATGGTCCTTGTGAATGCTGTCCACCTGGTTTGGAGGCACATAGAATTCGTGCTAAATAAGAAATAATAGAATTGTTTTGCTTCTGATAATGTGCATTTTAAGAAATGTGTTAGTACTCTGTATTTTGTGTCATGTGTTGACGTTGTTTGTCATATGATATTGATATTGTGTAAATGTTTTATCAATTGAACCAATCACACGTTTTTTTTAAAGAAAGAAATAAAACAATTTCTTTAGGATAATCGCTTGGAGATATATTACTAGCAATTTGTAACGCTCGACAGACGACAATCTAAAATTTTGAAATAAACTGTGTTACAATAACCTCTGGTAGCTCATGCAGTCTAATTTCTTGGATAAAGACCCTTGCTAGTGTTAGTGCTTCTGGCAGTTTTTTTAACTTTACAAAATGTGCTAATTTCAGGAGTGAGTCTACAACCTACAGGATAACCAACACCCGCAGATACTGGTAACTCGCCCACAAAATCCATCAATATTTTTTGCCAGAGAGTTGTGGGTATTTGAGGAAAGCACCAGCATGTAAATTGTGCCCCCTACCAATTTTTGGCTCTGGTGTAGATCTCACGAGAGTTGACCTAATTGGTCTCTTGCCTCCAAAAGGAACGCATTATTAAAACTAGTCCTCTTGGTGCATGGATGACCTGGCAACAGGTTATTGTGACAATTTTAAGTGCGTACTTTTGGACTCTTGTTCCCCGCAGAAAGATGGGGTATTCTTTTAATAACATGCCTGCTCCTTCTTCTTTCTTAAATTGCTCTTTACAGATCCACCATTTGCACTCAGTTAGCCCTAAGATTTTCCTAAAGTCTTCAATATACACTCTGCATTTAATTGCAAGGATAGATTGAACTGGCAACACTACGGGCTCCTCTCCTTGTATCAATTCTGAGTTCTCCACATTCTAATCCACGTTGGGCTATGCTTTCTCAAAATAAAAGTTCTCTTTGCCCTAGCCTCCAATGCCAGGCCACTTATCCCCACTCCTTTTTACTTTAGCCCCAAACCTCGCCACTTCTTCCACGCTGCCCAGGATCAGAGTCTAAATGTTCTCTGATGGCAAACTTTAACTTCAGAATTTCCTCACCTCCACTGCTACAGCTGACAGACTTAAATGCTTAACATATGCAGAATCCGTGCCTACAAGATTCAAAATTGCTGGTAGCCATTTAGCTCCTGCTTCTAGCCCTGGAAAACCTGATTAGCTGGACACCAACCGCTGCCAGGAGATACTTTTGGCACTCAATGCTGCTGGTGCCATTTAAACATGCACATGTGACATGAACCTTCTGCATTTGGGAAGGTTCATATAAGCATTAGAGCACCTAGAAGACTTTAAAAAAAAGCAATCATGGTTATTATATAATGGACAAGAATGTCAATTTTTCACCTCACATAAACCTTAGATTTGCAGCACGTTATGTACTAGCTCCAGGGTCTAGGGGTAGCTCCGGCCTATTAGGTGATGCTCAATACTCAGGAGCAAGTGAAATCTTAATTTCGACCTCTGGCCTATATCAACTTTCACTCTACCAAAAAACACTCAACACTGTAGTCTCTTACCATTTACTGTTTTCAGTTCCTTCTCCACCACCAGCCAGTTTAATGTATTTGCTACTATATTATAGCTTTGTAAAGCACCCAGCTATTGGGCTGCTCAAGTCATCAATAGTACCACTGGCAGAGCTTCCTCGCAAAGCACTTTTAATTTTCAGTAAATAAATACAAGATCCTTTGGTTCCAAAGCCAGTAACCTGACATTGATACATTTTCTGTCCTTTATTTGATATAGCACTTCAATCATGTGGCCTCTTCAGGAAACTAAGATTTTCCGCATTCTTTTATTTCAGATAAAGCATAAGCTGTTGGAGAAAATCACAAGGTCGTGAAAAAGACATTACACAACCCATGACCCAGCAGAGTGGATAGAAATGTATTCCCAGTAAACTATATTTATTCTACATCCGAGCCTATAGTACTAAACAGTGGCCCTCATTACGAGTTTGCCGGTAATGTGCTGGTGATTCTGTGAAACCGGTATCACTGTTTCCGGCAACCGCAACCACAACCACAGAATCTCTGGCACATCACACCCCTGTGGGTGCACGCAATTCAGCATGACGCAAACACCATCACCGACAACTAAAGTCGATGGCACCGTTATCAAAAATGCTGGTGGCACTGTTACCAGCGTGTATCCAATGGAAGCAACGGTATTGCAGGAACTGTAAACTCGCCGGCGGCCATTTTGAAAAACCCAATCCATATAAAATCATCAACTTCCTGTTGCCATCTGGTCACGTTGATACCGCCATCCTGACAGCAGTCATGGAACAGAGTTCCTGATGTGTGCCTGCAGAAGCCATGCTTCACAGAGCCGGAACCGACCATTCTGACGGAGACCATATTGGGAAATGCAGGGGAACTGTTTGCCACTAACCACAACTCTGCAAAAATGCCATATGGGAGGAGGTGGTGCAGAAGTTGCTGGCTGTGGGCCCCCAAAGAGACTGCCACAAGCCGTGGGATGACCTACGCCTGAGGGTCTGAAACCTGCTTTCGCCCACAGGAAGGAATGTATGGCCAGTGTAGGTGGGACGGCCTCCACAATCAAGCTGATGCCATGAGAAGATAAATGCAGCAGTGTGCTGCACCTCGAAGGAATCGAGGCAGTGGGAGCGGCAAAGGCCAGTGCAGGGACACGTGCAGAGTGTAGTGAGTACA
This sequence comes from Ambystoma mexicanum, assembly GCF_040938575.1. NCBI lineage: Eukaryota > Metazoa > Chordata > Amphibia > Caudata > Ambystomatidae > Ambystoma > Ambystoma mexicanum. The sequence continues at coordinate 349,514,267 of NC_090929.1, forward strand.
ATGTGCCACACCAAAACAACTATACACAGTGGACAGGGAAATGCAGCATACACTACATGGAGACATGTCCAACTGCATGCCACCAAACCACATCCTACCCATACAATGGCCAAAAAAACATGGATGTTGCCCAGGGGTACCCAAGCATTGCCCCTCAAATATCCAAACACACATATCACCACATGAGTACTGGCCATGTGCACAAAGTGACGACATGAGAAGCAACACATACAGAAGGCACAAACCAGACCAAGGTGGTGTGCATGCACCATGAGCAATGTGCCCCCGTACCACACTCACATGCACGCACGCATCAAAGCCGCACTGACTCCATGCACAGGCATCATGTCACACAATGTTGAAAGTGCATGTTTCAAGGCCATAGGATATCATATAAGTGAATAACGGCATGCCCGCCTCACACCCACAGGCACCTCGTCTGACAGCGGGCATGGTGGACTGAGTACATCCCAGCCACTGACACAGAGGAGAAGGGCCACACCCTGCGCCACCACTGCCAAGGCCACACCAGCCCCGCCTACACAAACTATGGGCCCTGTGAGCATACCACCTGCTCCTGCACCACCACCCAGAGGCACAGCCAGCTGCCCCTGCAGCAGCACCACGACTCACAGAGGCACTGCCAGCTGCCCCTGCAGCAGCACCTGCTCCCAGGGAGACGCAGCCAACTCCCCCAGAGACACATCTGTGTGGCCCAACAAGATGGCCAATGCCGCCCCCACCAACCTCCTGGATACATCGCCATGTCCACAGACGACGATACCGGGCAGGAGGGTAGAGACAGCACTGACGGGTCACCGGACCACACCCACTACCCTCGTCCCCCCTTCAGCCCATCGAACCTCCACAGCCCACCTCCACCACCGATGCACAGTAGGCAGGAAATGGATGTGCGCATCCAGAGGATCGAAGCAAGGCACGAGGAGATGTCTGGACTCCTGCAGCAGCAGCTCGAGGAGACACAGATGATGCATTAAAGTGTACAAGCCACTGGTCGGCGCTGTGTCTGTGTGCAACGGTCCTGCTGGCACAGAGGCTCCGGGAGGGGAATGAGGCTTTCTCTGCACTAGCTGATTACCTCACCTTTTCCCTGCATGCAGCTCTAGAATAGCCTGGTTCTGACCCTCCTATACCATCACCACGCCTACCAGCTCCCAACAGAGTTGCCCATGGCGCCGCTCCCTGCGCCTGTCAGAGTCACTGAAAAAAAGGAAAGTCCGGTAACAAAGAGGCAACGGAAGTGACCCATTACAACAGTTTATGTGACACTACTGCATTTTAGGGGTGTTTTGGGGAGGGTGTGTATGGGAGGGTGTTTTGGTGTCAGCTGGGGAGGGAGTCGTGTGGAGGGCACACATTTTGTGATGATTGTTTCTTTAAAAATACATATTGCTGTGCAAAGGCATTTACATCTGGACATTAATTTTGCGAAGTGATCTGCTTTATTATCGTGCTGCATCACATACACAGGCTGATTCATGGAATGAATGTGCGCTGAAAAAATGGCGCACGCGTGCGAAAACGTGCGATTCGCAGTGAAATAGCGAAAATCGCAGTGCAAGTGCGTAGAAAACAGCGCACATCTATTCATGGAAGTCCGTGCACAAGCAAAATGTGGGATGTGCGCTGAAAAAGTGCGCGGCCCACGCTGGCGCACGCTGGTGCACAGGTCATCGAACGCCGTGCAATAAGGCCACAGCGAATTCGCACATAGCGCGGCGCACATAACAAAAGTAGGCGGAACACGGGGCGTTACACGCAGAATGGGGAACAACTCGTGAAAATGTGGGCGTCACGGGGGAAGTACAGGAGGCAAGTGCGCGGAACGCCCACACGCTCGCCTACAACACGTATTCATGGAATCGAATAGGTAAAAACCGTGCACGGCCAAAGACGTGCACAGGCCCATACATGTCTGCCACACAAAAGCAGGCGGTAGCGTCCCTGCGCAGGAAAAAATGTGCGCCAAATTGTGCGCTAACATAAAGCACCTATATACAGCTCTGATGAATGTCCCATACTGGGCCCTCTTGGACAAATGACGTGCAAAGGGCTACGCGACAAACACAGACACCCATGTGTGAATAATAGCGTGTGCGTGTATTTCGGGGGTGCACGAGAAGTTCTACACGCGATTGTGCTGGGTGCGTGGATTTCAGAGGTGCGCGAGAAGTTCCACACGCGATCGGGCCCGGGGGAGCGTGTGCATGTATTTCAGGGGTGCGCGAGAAGTTCCACACGCGATTGGCCTGGGCGCGTGTATTTCAGAGGTGCGCGAGAAGTTCCACACGTGATTGGCCTGGGCGCGTGTATTTCAGAGGTGCGCGAGAAGTTCCACACGCGATTGGCCTGGGCGCGTGTATTTCAGAGGTGCGCGAGAAGTTCCACACGCGATTGGCCTGGGCGCGTGTATTTCAGAGGTGCGCGAGAAGTTTCACACGCGATTGGCCTGGGTGCGTGTATTTCAGAGGTGCGTGAGAAGTTGCACACGCGATCGGGCCTGGGGGAGCGTGTGCGTGTATTTCAGGGGTGCGCGAGAATTTCTACACGCGATTGTGCTGGGTGTGTGTATTTCAGCGGTGCGCGAGAAGTCCTACACGCGATTGGGCTGGGTACGTGTATTTCAGGGGTGCGCGAGAAGTTCCACACGCGATTGGCCTGGGCGCGTGTATTTCAGGGGTGCGCGAGAAGTTCCACACGTGATTGGCCTGGGCGCGTGTATTTCAAAGGTGTGCAAGAAGTTCCACACGCGATTAGCCTGGGCGCATGTATTTCAGAGGTGCGCGAGAAGTTCCACACGCGATTGGCCTGGGCGCGTGTATTTCAGAGGTGCGCGAGAAGTTCCACACGCGATTGACCTGGGCGCGTGCATTTCAGGGGTGCGTGAGAAGTTCCACACGCGATTGGCCTGGGTGCGTGTATTTCAGGGGTGCGCGAGAAGTTCCACACGCGAATGGCCTGGGCGCGTGTATTTCAGGGGTGCGCGAGAAGTTCCACACGTGATTGGCCTGGGCGCGTGTATTTCAAAGGTGTGCGAGAAGTTCCACACGCGATTAGCCTGGGCGCATGTATTTCAGAGGTGCGCGAGAAGTTCCACACGCGATTGGCCTGGGCGCGTGTATTTCAGAGGTGCGCGAGAAGTTCCACACGCGATTGACCTGGGCGCGTGCATTTCAGAGGTGCGCGAGAAGTTTCACACGCGATTGGCCTGGGTGCGTGTATTTCAGGGGTGCGCGAGAAGTTCCACACGCGATTGGCCTGGGCGCGTGTATTTCAGGGGTGCGCGAGAAGTTCCACACGTGATTGGCCTGGGCGCGTGTATTTCAAAGGTGTGCGAGAAGTTCCACACGCGATTAGCCTGGGCGCATGTATTTCAGAGGTGCGCGAGAAGTTCCACACGCGATTGGCCTGGGCGCGTGTATTTCAGAGGTGCGCGAGAAGTTCCACACGCGATTGACCTGGGTGCGTGCATTTCAGGGGTGCGTGAGAAGTTCCACACGCGATTGGCCTGGGTGCGTGTATTTCAGGGGTGCGCGAGAAGTTCCACACGCGAATGGCCTGGGCGCGTGTATTTCAGGGGTGCGCGAGAAGTTCCACACGTGATTGGCCTGGCCGCGTGTATTTCAAAGGTGTGCGAGAAGTTCCACACGCGATTAGCCTGGGCGCATGTATTTCAGAGGTGCGCGAGAAGTTCCACACGCGATTGGCCTGGGCGCGTGTATTTCAGAGGTGCGCGAGAAGTTCCACACGCGATTGACCTGGGCGCGTGCATTTCAGAGGTGCGCGAGATGTTTCACACGCGATTGGCCTGGGCGCGTGTATTTCAGAGGTGCGCGAGAAGTTTCACACGCGATCGGGCCTGGGGGAGCGTGTGCGTGTATTTCAGGGGTGCGCGAGAAGTTCTACACGCGATTGTGCTGGGTGCGTGGATTTCAGGGGTGCGCGAGAAGTCCTAAATGCGATTGGGCTGGGTACGTGTATTTCAGGGGTGCGCGAGAAGTTCCACACGCGATTGGCCTGGGCGTGTGTATTTCAGGGGTGCGTGAGAAGTTCCACACGCGATTGGCCTGGGCCCGTGTATTTCAGAGGTGCGCGAGAAGTTTCACACGCGATCAGGCCGGGGGAGCGTTTGCGTGTATTTCAGGGGTGCGCGAGAAGTTCCACACGCGATTGGCCTGTGTACGCGATTCCATTAGACCAAAGGCCCTGACAGCGCAGGCGCGTCTGTGTCGTGACACGCGCGGGCGTTTCCCTGTATCCGGGGGAATGTTACAAGACCAAAAACTGCACGTCCGAGTGTCAGCTCGTGTAATTGGAGGATAGGGCCTCAGTGCATATACGCGGAAGTGACGTTGGACATGTGGTGCAGTTTAAAAGGTACGTGTAGGACGTCATTTCCTTGTACGTGCTTCTCGTGGAGAGCGAGTGGGTGAAATCTGTACTTCTTGTCGGTTCACACGCGATTTACTTCACAGCGTTTCTAGTTCGTACTCCCTGTTACCTCTGTCAGTATTTTTCTGATTTTCTCTTCGACCTGTTTCCTCAAACAGCGTTGACTTCTCCTTTTGTCTTGTCTCCTCAGACAGTGTACAAATCTTCTTTTGGCGGGGGTGTTGCCAACACGCACACGCGCATATTTTTCACGCTCTTTTCCCAGGCAGACGGTGAGTCGCACACGTATTTACCAACTGTGCTAGCCCCATGTGTAGCGTACCCCTTCAGAGGTCATTGTAGGCTGCGTGTGACACGCATACGTTCATTTTTGTGTTTCTGGGTGCCACAGCGTAGTGCGGGTTCCTTTTCCCACGCACGTGGTCTACGAGGGGTCGCGTGCACGTCATTTTCTGTTTTAGGGGTGCCTGTGCATTGCGTGACCCGTCATCTTTCCCCAGGGGTTCCATACAGCCTTGCTAGAGCACTTGGGTACGAATTCCATCTAGTACCCTACCCCTTTGACCCCCAATTGCCCAGGACAATTGTCTACTGCAACTCCCATACGCACAACTCCATCAGTGCCATGGCTGGGAGGCGAGCAAGCGGTAAGGGTGGCAAAGGTGGCCGAGCCTCAAGAGGTGGGCATGGTGGGCGCGGTAGGGGACATGGCCAGGATATGCAGACTACCCCTAGCCCCCCACGTGTGGAGGACCAGTCAGGGACACACATCCCCCCCCCATGGTTGAGGGAAACGTGGTTGACACGATCCCTGCTCAGCCCTTGTTGGACCGGCCCGTTGTGGCACCTGACCTAGCACAGGGTGACTCCCAGGCTGGCTTCCAGGTCGCCAAGTCTAGGCCACGGGTGGCGGCGCAAGCCAGTGTCACCAGGCCACGTGGTACAGGGGCAGCCATGTCATCTGCTGCCCCGAGTAGGCGGGGTGGGGAGGCTGCAGGGGCAGCTGCAGCTCCATCCACCTCAGCTCTGACTCTCCCAGCCAGGACAGTGTTGGTCCCGGTACATCAGACTGAGGTTCCCCCTGCCATCATCACACTTCAGCTAATGCCTGCAGAGAGTCATGTGGTCAGTGTGCCATCGCACACTACTACTACACAGTCCACCGGTGCTCCTGCCTCTAGTGTCCAGAGCGGCGTAGGGCACTCCGGATCCCCACCACCCACAAAAAGAAAGAGTGCTCGTCCAGTACAGGCTGATGACCCCGACACGGCTACACGGTCCGGCACGCCAAGGAAGCCTAGCTTCAATGATGCCGAACTGGATGCACTTGTGCAGTATGTGTCCGAACATGACGCCGTAATGTTGGTCACTTCAGGGTGTAGGATCACACCTGCTCGACGTCAGGCACACTGGCAGTCCATCGCGGACAGCATAAGTGCCCTTGGGTTTGTGAGGCGCACAGCTGTTGAGTGCTACAAGCGCTGGAACGACCTTAAGGGCAAAGAAAAGGCTGGCCTAAAGTCATGCCGCAACTCTGGTGACTGGAGGTGGGTCTCCACAAGAGGACATTGAACTCACTCTACATGAGCATGTTGCTGGGACCTACGTCACAGAAGAGCAGATCCAAGGTGTGGGAGAACTGCCAGATTACGAGGCATTGTCCGGTGAGTGCACATGCATGTGTGTGTGATCCATGTGTATGTTGTTTGTGGGAGGGGTTCTGGTTGAGTGCCAGGTCAGGGTGTGTGTGCCTGAGTGTTTTGGGCCACCCATGTGCTTCATCCAATGCATTCGGCGCACCGGGATTTCGGTATTACAGTATCCCTTCTGCCCACAGTAGGCATTTTGCACTACATCGCGCCAGTTGCCCTTGAAGTGGCATCTTGCAACAACATTGTTCCGTATTTAGCTGTGTTCATTCAGGCTGATTGTTGAAATTCACCCGGTTCTACAGCGCATCACTCTGCTCTATTGTCACATATATGACATGCCTATGGTACATGCCATCTGTGTGATGGCATGTGTCATGTATGTGTATTGGACATGCCACTCCCAGGCCAATGTGTGATGGCACTGCTAGCCAGCATGCAGCTAATGTGTTGCTCTTCCATCTTGGTGTCATCAGTGTCTGACATTTTCCTCCCCTTCCAGCTCATGGACAGTGCATGCATGGGAGGGTTATAGTCATGTGGGACATGTGTAAATCAAGTACTGGTACTGTAGCTTGTCTGGCCTAATTGCGTGCCATGGTGCTAATGCCTGTTTCCATTTTTTGTCTTTCTTGTTTTTGCAGAGGATGATGCACTTGATGCTGTTGAGGGTGAGGAGATGGTGCAGACCCAGGAGGGATCTGAAGCACGACCAGGCACCAGTGGGGGACGTGGTTTGGTGGTGGGGGAGAACCCTCTCTTGCTGCAGGCCATACTGTCCAGCGGTGTCCCTGGCTGCACCTCCCCAGAACTCTTTTCAGGTGTTGATTCGGATGAGACCTATGTGGATTCGCAGGTATGTGTTCATGGAAGGGATACTGTTCTGTCCGACCCACCCGCACCAGAGGTAGAGCCCACTATGGGGATGTCAGTGTTGGTAGGTGCGCCTGTGGTGGTTACGGATGCAGGGCCACACTCCGCAACATCTGATCCTGTTCCTGGGCCAGCAGATCAGAGGGGAAATACAGTCCTGCAGCCTCAGGCAGTGCCGACACAGCAAGGCGCAGTTCGCCTTGCCCCAGACAGGTGTGGTGCCCGCCAACGCGGTGGCCGTCCGCCACCGGGCAATACCGCATGGGAGCAATCCATATACGGTATGGCCAACCAACAGGCAGCATCATCAGAAATGATTGCTCAAGCCATGGAGAGGGTGGCCACTTCCATTGTCCCCCCAGAAAGGCAGATGGAGCTACTACAGCAGGCAACAGACTCCATTTGCCAATCAGTCAGGGAGGACATGTTGGCATCCAACAGGGACAGACAGGCGGCCCTGGACAATCTGAGGGAATCAATTTCTCTAGATGCCCAGGGACAGAGGGAAGCCCTGAGGGGAGAGGTCCGGTACCTCAGGCAGACTCTTGTGGACCTTAAGGCTTCCACTGTCACCAGGACGGAACAGCTGCTTGAGCGCATCACCCGTACGTTCTCAGCAGAGATGCAGGCAACTCGGGCGGAGGCCCGGGCAACTCGGGCGGAGGTCCGGGCAACACGTCGGGTGTTGCATGGGGATCTCCGCACCATATCCCTCCAGAACGAGGCCTTCCACACCCCCATGCTTGCTGCCATGGAGGACCAAACTAGGGCTTTGCGTGGGCTGCCTCCCATAGCACCACCACCTCCTGTGGCAGCAGCAGCAGAGGTTGAGGAGAGATTTAGTAGCCGTGCAGGCCATGAGCCCATGGAGGTGTTTTTTTCCCCAACATTCACACAGGTGGCTGTTGGTGGGCACCCTGTCCTCGGACCTCCTGGGTGGCCTCCCCCACATCCCCTGGCCCACACATGGCCATTTTTGATTTTTGATTTTTTGTTGCAGTGTGTTGCCTGTATTCCGGCTGGGCACATGCAGGCTTGTCCTGAGTTTGGGTTAGATGCTTGGGTTCGTGAGAGACACACCCCTCCTGCTTCCCGTTTCCATGGGCTTGCAAAGGGTGTGCCCAAGTGACAGTGACTTACACAGTGACGTTGGACTCCCACGACATGTGTGGGCAGTCTGTAGTCAATGCTGTGTATACATTCCTAGTGCATATTGTTGTTGTATTGTGCACTGCATGGTGTATTGATGTGTGCTTGTGCACCCATGTCTCCCTCCTAATTTGCAGGTTCATTCCTCATGTCTTCACAAGGCCGTCCACTTTGGAGATGGAGTTCATGTTGTGAGCAGTGGACTTCCAGATGTGCGTGGCAACAACACTGTACAGTTGGAGGGGGTGGATGTGCTGGCATTCTCATGTTGTAAGACTACGTATCCTTTACCTTAGTACTGTAATGTTTATGCTATGTCGATTGTATTGTGGTAAGTATTTGGTCATGTGTGTTGTTATTTCTACATTTATGTGGGCATATTGTGTGTGACCAGTTTCCATTAGGGACACTGTACTTTGTGACACGTGTCATGTTTGGGGGATGACTTTGTTTGCTCTCACATGGCATGTCATGCCATGGTGTGTTGGGTGGCGGTGCTGGGGAGGGGTTGGGTGACATAGCACTGTTGTCATGTTGTATCTTGCAAGGGGGTAATGATTTTAGCAGCATAGAAGTGTGTCTTTTGAACACAGCATTGGTGGTGTTTGTGTAGGTAGGGAAGCACACAATGGAACACTTCCAGATGTACAATCTCAGGCTGGTATGGTTGTGACAGTTGACTGTCCATTGACACATCATAATTGTCAGTTACAATCATCATTGATTGTCAGCTGGTATGTGCCAGGGCTGTGTGCACTCCACAGGGGTGTGATTTTATGTGAAGTAATTAGCCACGAGCTGCGTACGGGCTGCCTCACCCCGTGCCCTCTCCCCTCCCATGCGCAGCGGGCATGCATGTGGTTGGGGATGTGGGGGCACCACCATGTCCACGGCCAGGCCCCGGCGTGTTGCAACGTTGTGCAGGACATATGCTGCCACTATGATCCTGCACACTACTGGGGGAGCGTATAACAGCTGCCTGCCAGAACGGTCAAGGGAGCGGAAGCGTGACTTGAGCACTCCGAATGTGCGCTCCACGATGCCCCGGGTTGCAATGTGGGCTGTGTTGTATCTTACCTGGGGTGGCGTGGTGGGGTTCCGAATTGGCGTCATCATGTGGGTGCTGAGAGGGTAGGCACTGTCCCCTGGGGAGGTGGTGATGGGTATCATTAGTGGGGTTGTGACATTACTCAGTATCTGACATGCATGCATGCACAGTGGCATTTATACTCACCGAGCAGCCATGTATCGCCATGCCGCCCAGCTTCTATGTCCCGGTTTAGGGTAGACATTCTGTAGATGAAACTGTCGTGGGTGGAGCCTGGATAGTTGGCGTATACTGAGGTGATGATTCCCTTGGCATCACATACTACCTGGACGTTGATGGAATGCCAGTGCTTGTGGTTTCGATAGATGTGCTCAGTTGCCCTGGGGGGACGTAGAGCCACATGGGTGCAATCAATGGCACCTAGCACTTTGGGGAATTGTGCCACCCTGTAGAAATCCTGGGCGACAGCCTGCCTTTCTGCAGGTGTTCTGGGCAGGTATATGTGCCTGCGGACTGATGGGCATGCAGTGATGATGGCCAAGACCTGGTGTAGGCAGCGTGACTGCGTGGCCTGTGACACCCCCCCCCACTATGGCACTTGTCCGCTGAAATGATTCAGTGGCCAAGAAGTGCAGTACATTAAGGACCTTCTCCAGGGGGCTGAGTGCTTGGGAGCACAGGGTGGTTGATGTGAGGTCATCCTCCCACTCACTGACCAGGTCGACTATTATGTGAGGTGGAAACCTGTACCTCCCATACACATGGTCATCAGGCATCCCAAAAAGGCTGGTTCTGGGTGTAAAAATTCTGGCCCTGACTATCCTCCTCCTCCTCCTGCGGTATCCCACGGCCACTGCTGCTAGGAACGGTATATTCATCCTGGCGTCTGAGCTTGTTTGTTGTTTGCGTGCACTTTTATGCTGTGCGGGTCGACGTACGCCTACTTCCTGCTGGCGTACATGTTTCCGGATTGGCCACGTTCGATTCCATGAATACGTGTTGTAGGCGAGCGTGTAAAACTTCCCGCGCACCCCTGGAAACACGTACCCAGCCCAATCGCGTGTGAAACTTCCCACGCACCCCTGAAATACCCACACCCAGCCCAATCGCATGTAAAACTTCTCGCGCACCCCTGAAATACCCGCACCCAGCCCAATCGCGTGTAATACTTCCCACGCACCCCTGAAATACACGTACCCAGCCCAATCGCATGTGAAACTTCTCGCGCACCCCTGAAATACACGTTCCCAGCCCAATCGCGTGTGAAACTTCTCACGCACCCCTGAAATACACGCACACGCTCCCCCAGGCCCGATCGCGTGTGGAACTTCTTGCGCACCCCTGAAATACACGTACCCAGCCCAATCGCGTGTGAAACTTCTCGCGCACCCCTGAAATACACGTACCCAGCCCAATCGCGTGTGAAACTTCTCACGCACCCCTGAAATACACGCACACGCTCCCCCAGGCCCGATCGCATGTGAAACTTCTCGCGCACCCCTGAAATCCACGTACCCAGCCCAATCGTGTGTGAAACTTCTCACGCACCCCTGAAATACACGCACACGCTCCCCCAGGCCCGATCGCGTGTGAAACTTCTCCCGCACGCGTGTTCCCGAAACCCGTAATACACGTTCCCCGCTTTGCGTTTGCTGTTTGCCAGTCCGGTGAACTGGTCCAGGGTTGGTGCAGCCCTTGGCGATGGTTTTGCGATCTTGATGGCTTTTCCTTGCGCGAAGGCGTTCTTGGGGGCGTAACTGGCGCTGCTGCAGGCTCGCTGCGCCACGTCTGCTTTTGGAGGCGAGAATCCATGAATACGCTGTGCGCGGAAATTGATTTTATCGCACGCGGCTGGCGCAGACATTCCCACGGGCACGCTGTGCGCCAGCCGCGTGCGACACTTTTGTGAGGAATTACATGAATCGGCCTGACAGTGTGTGACATGGGTTGTGTGAAGTTAATGGGTGCTCAAATGTAGTTCTCTATTAGATCCTGGTGGGCTACACACCTGGTCCCTGACATCCCTGTATTGGTATTGTTGCATGTTGATGTTGTTTCGCACCTTGTGTACAGGTGTTTATAAATGCCATATCAGGTCTACAGCTGCATTCCCCCTCACCATTGTCATCAGCATCTGCTGGAGGCATGTGCATGTCCGAAGCAGGGGTATGTTCCGCCTGATGCACATATTGTGCAACATTGCATACACCAGGACTATCATCCCCACCTTTACTGGCCTTTACATTAGTGCCCGACCTGACCGGTGAAGACACCGAAAACGTGACTTCAACTGTCTGCTCGATTGTCGTTCGTGTTGTGATGGGAGCGCGAGTGTATGCTATTTCCGGCTGTGTCTGGGGATCTCTCACAGGGTTCATCAGCCATGGTAGTAAAGGATAACCGGAATCACCTGCATGGAATGGGACACAGGCAGGGCCATTAGATCCAAGTGACCGGACAGTGCATACATATAGGGATGTGAGTGAGCGACACATGCATCTGGGCCTGTGTACTTGTGGGCCCTGATTCACCTGATGCACGTTGTGACAGGCAATGCTGGTCAGGCCATGTGTAGGGTCTGTCTACCACAGAGTGGTCGATAGAGGTGGGTGGGGCTGAGTCGGGATATCATGGGCATTGTGACATGGCAGTGATGCATTCTTGAACCTGTAGTGCATTGCATGTGCATGTCCCTCTGTGCTCAGATTGTGATGGTGTGTCCATCCATTGACACGTGGAAGAAGCCAGTCGTGGCCGTCCACTCTTGCATGCTGATTGTGTCCCTGCATTTGCCATGGTGGCTGTGGTCTATGCACTGGTGCCAGTGAACATACCCCCTGTGCCCTGGTGCACATGCGACTAGGTGTGAGTGTTGATGCTTTCACTCACTCAATAGACAGGTCGCTGTACCCCATAATGCGCCATGTACACAATGTTCCACAGGACCATGGAGTCATGAGTTGATCCCGGGAAGCAGGCACAGCAGTGGGTGATTGTCAGGTGCGCATCACAGATGTCCTGCACATTCAATGAGTGGTACAGCTTACTGTTTCTATGCAACTCCTCTGTGATGTGAGCAGCCACAAGCTCTGTGTGCAGTTCACTGCTCCCAATACATTAGGCATGCCTTCAAGTGCATGGAAGCAGATCTTGGTGGTGCTGACCTATGCCTGTGTGGTTGGTTGGGCAATGTGCTGGGACACATGTTGCAGGAGGGCATCCAGGACCTGCACCAGCACAGCTGAAAATGCTGTCCTAGTGCTCATTGTGTGCAGCTGGGTGCATTGTGTGCACCTGTGGCCTGTTCCTCCACACCTGGGCCTGGTTACCACCTGTTCTGCGGTTTGTGTTCCAGATGGCACCAGCATTTTTGTGCCGGTGTTTCCAGGAAAACCACTATCGTAATGCTGCCTTGTTAATGGTTTCAGTTCACTGTGCTACCGGTGACGGTAGCACAGTCGTTGCTGTTACCGGCATTCGTTCTCATAGTGGTGTGGTCCAGAAAGAGTGCCGGCAATCGGAATTATCGGCACATTACATTTGCTGTCCCAATGATAAGCCTGGACTTTAGATTTCCAAAGTCTAGATTTAGCCACTAGGACATACTTCTCCTCGAAATCTTTTTGATGTAATATTGTGCCGACAAGGATGGTCAGTGGATAGTTAGTTTTGGGCAAAATTAGGGATCCTCAAGTAGAATCTGGATATTCCGGTTCCAAATAGGCAATGGCATGGCTAAACTGCTTCTTCCCTTTCATCTCCAATCAATGTTATTTAATCAAGCACATTATACTGGTGTTAATTTGATTTCTAAGCAATCCCCACGTTGGGCAGATAAAGACACTGGTGTACATGGAACTGAAGGGATGTACCCATAATCACAATTTCTGATCAAGTCTGAAAGCCAGGAATGTAATCCAAATCCTCTGGTTCCATAGACTGCAGTTTGGTCACTAAATCACATCTCTTGGTCAGCCTTTTTGATTTAATAGCATCTTCTACTCATGTTCAACTTTTTTCTAAGAACTGCCAGATCCTGGATTTAAACTTAATGGCCAAGAGTGACATCTGAGATTAGAACTCAGATTTTATGGTTCTAAGGCCGCCAACCTATCCGCTAGAGGTCTTATTTTCTTCTTCTCCATTCCATCTATATATATATATATATATATATATATATATATATATATATATATATCTCCACTCTTATTTCATCCCATCTGTTGTGCTTGTGGTTGGTAGGGGATGTAGTAGGACAATGAATATGTTCCTGTGGGAACATGGAGGGTGGTGCTTAGTCTGCATAGTTGCCAACATGGCCCATTCCAAGCTGTATATGCTTATCCAGTCCCGTTTTTTTCTTTGCACTCTGGGGTTTGTAGTCAGTTTTCCCATTATAAAACTCGGACTACAAGTCCCAGAATGCAAATAAGAACAAAAAGGACTGGAAAAGTACCTACAGATTGGAATGGGTAATGTTGGCAACTATGAGTCTGTGTGGATTGGAGGCTGGAATGTGAATTTGACTCGAAGGGGTATAGGGTTGGGATGAACCTTTAGAGATGCGACCAGACAATGGACGTGCCCACGTTGGGGTATAAATGGCTTTAGAGCTGGACGAAATGTCTGTATGAATTGGTGGGTAGAGTTAGGGAATGTGCAAGTGGGGCAATGATGCAGGGCCACAGTGCGGCTATGGAGGAGTATAAGTGGTGCTATGTCTGTTGGGTTGTGGGGGTGGGTTGTGTACAGGAACATTTATGTGAGGGGGACAAAGCGTGGAGATGTGCACATCGTGTTGACGGGCTGTGGATACATCTATGGAAGGAGACATGGTTGGGTTAAATACATGAGCAACACAATGTCTAAGCTTTCTTTTTTGTACGTATTGTTCAGCAAGCATGATAGCATTCTTGTTAATCCAGCCTGATGACCTTTATTGATAATACTACACATCAGTATTACTAATCCCCTGCAATTAATCATCATCACAAACACCCTATCTGCTCATGGGTACTGCCAATCATGCCCGATGATCTTTATCACTAATACGCTGTCAGGTTAATGTCCTTAATCCCTTGCTTGCTGTATGTATTGCAGATCTCTAGGGGACGCCAGGCAAGGTGGTCGCTCCACGCTGAGCACCATTCTGTTGAGAGCTGCTGAAGGCCTGCACCGGGCAGACAGGCATACCCACCCTGAAGCTGAGGGTCTGCTAACCTGATTTTGTTTGAAGACCCTGAGGGACCACAGTAGCAGGAGTGGAGCGGCTCCCCGGCACGATTCTTGGCGGGCAAGATGTAGGCCTGGAGCAGCACGTGCCCGTGGGCGGCAAACGAGTAGAGGAGGTGCCAGATAGTGGCACCAGAGCCACATACACCCGCTGCTATGAGTGGTCCCAAGGGGGACGAGGCAAATAACAGACCGCGGCAGGCTTGCTCTTGGCTGGAGGTGTGTGCGGTGGGAGAGGAGGCAGCCTGCTGAGCCCACAGAGGATGCCGCCTGCCGCAATATAGAAGTTACGACTGGGAGCAGACACTGATGGCTTCCTGGAGACCAGGAACCCTGTGATCCCCAGAGCCTTGGTAATACTGAGGTGGAGTGGGATGACAGGCACTTCGCTGACCAGTTTCTGGTCCTGATTGGGTGTTTGGCTAGAAGCTGCCACCATTTTGGATCAGTGAAGCCTGGAGCCCACATGGAAGAGTGCTGGGGTAATGGGGCCTTGTGGCTGTCGCTGTCCCCCCCATGTTACATATGAGATGGTGATCCAGGTGTGGTGACATGGGAAGGGCCAGAGTGTGAGGCCCTGTGGTAGTGGTCACTGGTAGCGGCCTATGGACCTGGCATAATCTTCTGGCTAGGATGCCTGTCGGTGAACACCGGGTGGGTCTGTGATGAACTTTGACCACTGAAGGAGTGGGGATCTGTTGCGATGTAAAGTGGACCATGGCCCCAGGCACCCATCTAGAGACCTTTGCAACACCTCTTTATGGCTGGTGTATGTGGACGGCCTGGTGAGGGGGTTCCAGCCTGGTCTTTGGAACTTTGTCACCCATTCCCCCTTCGGTACGATATTTCTTGCCTAAAGGGGGGCCTTGGATAGGCAGGCAGAATGGCGAAAGGGAATACAAAACAGGCAATGCTCTCCTTCCCGCAACCATCTCCCTGGCCTAAGAGGAAATCTGTGGGTCAGCACTCAGGCAATATTAGTGACAGTGATATGGAGACGGAGGGTCACCCGATGGTCCACGTGGAGGGGGATGGGCCCCACAGTCAGGGCGCGGGCATGCAACAATTCTATCCCAGAGGAAAGCAGGGCTTGACTCTGAATAACAGAGCCTGGTGTACAAGATGGATTGCATGTAACACCGGATTGGGAAAGAGATTGGTAGGATCTCTGAGATGGAGCAGCAGATGGGGGCATTGGAGGATGTCTCAAAGGAGGCAGGTCAGGCCCTACACACTCTGCATTTAGAAGTGAAGGCTGTGCAGGTGAAAAATGAGGTCATGGAAGCACAGTCCCGCCGCAATAATGTTCAGGTAGTTGGGATCCCGGAATCTGTCTTGCACAAGAACATGGCGGTCTTTATGGAAAGTTTCATTAAGGTGTTGATGGGCCCGCCGCTTCCGCAGAGTTTATGTGCGTGCACGCCAGATGTCTTCAGTGGCACCTAAACCTGGTCAGAGGCCGCGTTCAACAATCGCTCACCTCTTAAATTATAGAGACAGACATATAATGGATCTGGGTGGGAAAAAAAATAAAAGGCTGAAAAGAGGTTTTTTTGGTCAAATTGCAAAAATGTTTTTGCAATTAATTTTTAAATAATGCGGGGGGCAGGGTGAAGACCCAGTGTAACCCCCTGCCCCCCACTTCCCGGTACCTTAATGTTTACCCTTTCCCCACCCATCTATTTTTTAATAAAATTGTGCAAACATCCCACAAACATTTGACTAAAAAAACTCGATCTTTTCAGCATTTTTTTTAGATTCTTTTTTTTCTGGGCAATACCAACATAATACTTTGCAAGGCCTGTGAACTGGGGGATCTACAACATCATGGATATAGTGTTAGCCTTTATCCAGATTTCAACCCCGCAGTCCAGGAAGCCCAGGTATCTGTTGCCACAGTGCAGCGCTAGCTCTGTGACCGAGGTCTCCAGTACACAAAGTTATATCCGTCCAGGCTCAGAGTGATCCACAAGGACAAAACCCACTTCTTTACTGGTCAGACAGCAGCAAACCAGTTTCTTGATACTTTTACCCAAACAACGAGACTGCACTCAACAATGGGCGGAGACAGAGCCCTACGTTGCCCTTGTTTCATTGTCTATATAGTGAATTGCATTTGTGATCTATAACCTTTATTTTGCAGGTTTGTTCTAAGTTTCTTTAATATGTATGGTCTCAAGGTGGAAGTTGCAATGTGTTCAAATCAGTCCAGTTTTGTTGTATGAAGTCTGGGTGCAGCCTCCCCTTCTGGTTGCTGGGGTGGCGGGCTTGGCATCTCTGGGTGATTACCCATTTTCACTGTTCTGGGCTGGTTTCTGTTGGGGATGATTGGGCTTTCACTACCGGGTTGGGTGGGTGGTGGGAGGCAGGAGGTTGTGGGGTTAAATATTTTTTTTTAAAGATTCACAGTAACGGAGCAAGGAGCACATGTGACATATGGTACTGTTCCCATATGCACGATAGGTAGATGGGGGATATGAAGTTGATGATGGAAACATGCACTCTCCTTAGTTGGAATGTACATGGTCTGAACAATCATGCCAAAACGTGCAAGGTTTTGGCATATGGGCAGCACCATGGCGCCAAAATCCTTTCTCCAGGAAACCCATTTAAGAGTGAGGCGGAATTAAATATTTGCTCGGACGTGGGGGGTGCTAAGCTACTTCATATTCTTCCTATGTTCAGGGGGTTTTCATTATTATTCACAAATCCTTAGGGTTTCGTCCACTACAGCACGAATGTGACCCATAGGGCATATATGTCATTGTGTCGGGAACCCTGGCCCGCCGATTAGCCACGTTTGTAAACGTGTATAGCCCGAATATCAGTGACCCTGGCTTCTATGACTCCCTCTGGGTCAAATGCCTGGCCTATTCACAAACCCAACTAATAGTGGCTGGTGTGATGAATCCTGCGGAGCCATCTCAAATTCCCCAGTGGTAGTCTCTTCCCACATGGCTAAGGAAAGGGTGGTTGCTACCATATCCTGGGAGTGGCATCATGTGGGAGGCTTAAACTGTCAGGGAGAGGTGATGGTTCCAACAGGAGAGACGCTGTATTCTTCCCTTGACTGGAGAACAACCCTTAAACCCAGGGTTTCTAATGACCTGTTATCATTCTTCAAAACCCTTTAATTGTGAGGTCTGAAAACCCACTTCTGTGAAACCTCTTAAGCAGAACTTTATTCATCTTTCACATATGTATAACCCCTCTAAAATTGACATCTGATGTTTCTGATGATTGTTATGTTAATAAAAGGGTTCAATAAAAGAACTTGACACTGTAGTGATCTTTTGGACTCCAATTCCCAGAATGTTTTTTTAAGTACTGGGATTAAAAAGAGGAGTAAATGAGGACCAATAGTACTTCCAAGAAGAACGTGCAGTCTAGTTGTTATCCATTCAATCAACCGAATGGGACATTTAAATCCCAGAATCACCTGCAGGTGAAGGAGAAGTTGGACCAGGCTGCTGAGCATGCAGAGTGGGAAGCAGAGTTGCGGAGAGAGGCGAAGCACCGGATGGAGCCCGAAGGAGAGCAGTGTTCCCAGACTGCCTCTGGTCACTGCTGTACCAGAGTGGCGGGAGATCCAGCAGAGACGGATCGGCTCCCAAGAAGTGCAGCAAGGCACTGGCAGCCTCAGAGAGGTTGTCAGTGACGCTGTCAAACTGAAGGGCAGCAACCTTACCAGTAAGGAACTTCGAGGACAGCAAAGGAGCCGAGAGAGGGTTTGACGGGCCACAAAAGTCCTTCCCGAAACAATACTGTATTGCAGCAATGCGCCACGCAAACAGAGACACCAGGAGATACTAGTGAGTGGTAACCTTGGGGAGTTCCGACAGGCACACAGATCATTAAGGCAAGGTTTTGAATACTGACCAAATAGACATTACCTAGAGCTAGCATTGCCTTAAGCCAAAAAGACATTGACATTGAAACAAGGAGGCAAGAGTTGTACAATTCTCCCGACATAAGATGTCAGTTTGGGGGGGAAACCTGGTACAAGCATTGCCTAGAACAAATTGACATAATGTTTGACAAAAGTAGCTTGAACAAACCCTGATATAGGGGATGCTATCATGGGCGGAAATTGGTGTAAGTCCTAATTGAAGTCCACAGAGTTATACCACTGAGGAAATACAATTGTGTGCTATTTAAGAGAAATATGAATGCTGTGGAGAGACCTGATAAGAGCATCAGGTAGTGAATCTTTTTGGAAAAAAAAGGCCCGCAGGAGAGTACACCAGGTCTGTATGACCCAAAAGGGAGGCTATTCCTGGAAGGAGAATAGACTAGGATAGCCAGCGTTTCAGTTGAACATTCCTGGCAGGGAAGTACACCAGGAAATGCAATGTTGTGTTGAAAAGGAGTTTTGTTCAATTAAACCTTTGTTAAAAAATGTAACATTTTACTTTGCCATCCTAAAGACTGTGAAATGAATTCTCTAATATATTTCAAACTGAATGGTAGAAAGAACATTTGCTTTGCCCTCTTAAAAAACAGCAATGAAACAAGAGCATTTCAAAATATTGTTTTCCTGAAACAGTTCAGGGGGAAGGGAAGCTAAACCCTAGAGCCAAGAATTGCTTTGTTGAAATTTTACTGTACCTTTTTCTTATTTTGTATTTTTGGGTGAGGGTCAGATGTATTTGGGACACATGGCCACTTTGCTTTAGTTTCATAGTTAGGGACATTCTCTTTTGGTTAGGGCAAGGTAGGTCGTTTTCCAACCCAATTTTCTTTTAATAATAAAAATAGTGAATATTGTGTCCGCCTCTCATTGCCGATCCCTCAAACTGGTGATTTCAATACAATATTGAACCTTGAAAGGGATCGGTCTGCGCTAGGTGCAAAGTAATTGCCTTGGAGGTGTTTGGCTAGGTTGCTGAATGGGGATATGGAAAAAAGTGTTCGACTCTGTTGACGGAGACTACTTGTTTATGACATTGGAGCATGTGGGAGTTTCCAGATATTATTTGCAATACGTAAAGCACTGTATTCAGGTATCACAGCGAGGATCATTTGACAAACACTCAGCATTGTTTGAACTTGGGCTTGGAACACGACAGGGGTGCCCACTGTCCCCTCTTATTTGCAATTGCCATGGAACCACCGCAGTACGATGGAGATAATTTCACAGATATCACAGGCTTGCACTGGGTGGAATCAGAGAGCTGATATCTCTCTATGCAGATATTACTTTATATATAAAAGACCTGGACCCCAATTTACTTCCAACCACTAAGGAGGTAGACTACTTTGAGAGGTTATTGGGTTTACTTGTCAACTTGTCTAAATCAATTGTATTCCCATTAAATTATGCTACCTGAAGCCAAGCCATTAGGAGCGAAGAGCGGTTTCGTTGGGAGCAGGCGTCTACTACATATTTGGGTGCAACGGTATGTAGGAATGGGCCGCAATTGTTGAAGGGGAATTACAGTGCTCATCTGGAGTCACTTCAGGAGTAAAATTCAATGGCGGTTGTTAGGGAGAATTCTCAAGAATGTGCTAATTTCCCTTACCTTTTGAGACACCCAGCAACTTTACTGGATTTCTGGGATTTCATTTTTTACCTGGCAAGAATAAGCCCTTTTTTCCCCCACTCTTCCATGTATTTTGTGTGTGTTTTACTTTTGTGTACTTTGGTTATGGAGTTTTCAAACAACTCCAGTGGCATCATCTTTTTCTGTGTCACAGGGCACCTTCAGTGCAGTGGCACAGGGGTGTCTTTCAGACTCCCCATGGTTTAAATACCTTCTCTGGGACTGACTACCATCTCCCAGAGCATGTAAAGTTAAATTGGCTTTACTAGTCTTTTTAAATTTACTGACCTAGCACACACTATCTTCCAATAGAATGCTGGAGGGGTTGCTTAGCTTCCCCTGAGTCAAAACACTAATGTAACAGTAAAATGTGACCTTTTCCTGTTTTAAATGGCTGGTGGCAGTGCTTTAGATCAACTACCGTGATTTTTTCAACCGCTACCAACGGTAGCTTAAAATCAGGGGCCGCCATGTTTTTCAATATGGCGCCCCAGACTTGACTCAGGTCATCTTTTTTCGCCATTTCTTTTAGGAAAAGTCCTTCTTGTCTTTAACTATGTGTGCCAAACCAGGTTTGGTCCCTTTGTTTGTGCCCTTTGGCGGGCTTCTGTGCTGAAGCCCTCCTCTGGTGCCAGTGTGTCTGGGGTGGACAGGATGTGAGGGAGGTGCACGAAACTCCCTGTGCTTAGTCTTCTAGGAGACCTGAATGCACTCTTGTGATTTGCTGGCTGACTGTCCAGCAAGGACAGCCACCCTGCTGGGTGAGTGACAGCCAGGCTGAATGAATGGGGGGAAAACTGTTTAAAAGCAGGTCTCTGGCACTTGGAAAGCAGAATCGACCACTGGAACGAAAGAACTGAAGACGAGCTGAAGGAAGAGGACTGCTGCAACTCCTGGACGACTGGTGAAGCCCTGCTGCAGGTCGGAATTGCCTGAAACTCCAATTGACAGAGAAGCTCTTCAAGGTTAACTGTCCCGCACTGTATGAATTTTCAGCAGAGTGCTCCTTGAAAACTGGATAGCCAGTGGAAGGAAACCAGCTTGTGGACTTTAAGGTACTCCCACCGTAAAACCGATGTCTTGCTACAGCTTTTGGCCTCATCCCTGGGCAGTGCAGGAACCTCCAGATGTCCTCCTTGTCCCCACGCAGGGCCGGTCTTACACCAGATTGCACCCCAGGCGGGAAGCCTCATTGGCGCCCCCCTCCGGCCAACCCCTAAAAATGACAACCAGAAAAATGTTTTACAAATGTCTTAAATAGGGCACTTCATTAAGAACCAGATGGAAATACAAACGCAATAAAAAATGCATACATTAGACACTACATGACAGTCTTAGAATGTTACCTGTATTATGTGTTCAAAAAGTAAGTTTTCTTGACTTTGCCCTTGCAAATTAAAGCACAGCATTGGATAGATCCTTTGCCAGAGGCTGCATTCAAATTGGCAGTAAATCACCCCCTATTTCAAGATAATAACATCAAACGCATAAGCCCTCACCACTTAGCAAGAGACTGCCACCAAACACCCCTCCACTCATATCAGTTGTAGAGAGTCGGGTGACATGCCCAGGTACCCACCTCTTTACAAGGGCTAGGCAGTCAATGATTTGCAAGGAAGTGCCCTTAAGTGTCCACTAGATTCAATAATTGCATCACCATCACTGCTTTGGGAGTCGCAGCGAGATGCATTGGCTGATGCCATTGATTTTAATACCAAATTTACGTGTTCATTGAATGTATTAAACACCCCCGTGTTAATTATGCTCTCTAGGCCAGCCCTACCAATAGATATTGTTGTTTGACTTGTTAGCTGCCCCCACACCTTGACTTTACATCCTGCTTAAATAGCGCGTGTTCAGTCAAAGGATCGAATCAAAAGGATCGAATGACAAAAGGCTTGAGTCAATAGGACTGAAAACAAAAAGGGTCAAATGCCTTTTTTTAAATGTATTTCTTTTTGGGGTGGTTTCCGGATAGGAAATAAGAGTGGTTTTTACACCAAAAACTGGGGTTTGGGGGGCGGGGGGGGCCCAATAAATAAATAAAATCGACCTTTTTGTTTTCGGTCCTTTTGATTCGACCCTATTGCATTTCGATCCATTTTGATTCGATCCTTTGACCTATAACCTAAACAGTGTGTATCAGGAAGGTCTGTCTGCAGAAAGAGGATTGAAAGGAACCTCGTGTCACCTCATAATGTCACTTCCAGTACCACCCTTTAGTCACTTCCCCCTATAACGCTTGGCAAAGTCCTCAAAGTGATGTAAAGCACTAAACGAGAAATCTGCATACATAGACCCATATTTGCAGTTTTTAAACATAGTATTAAACATTTTAAATGAATTGTGCGATTTTGATTTTAATTTGCTTATTTGTTTAAATTATAATTAGTCAGGAATCAGGATTGGCACCAACTACGAGCCTAATGTCATTTGGCAAAAGGAGAAATTTATGACCTAGAAATAAAGCGCCAAGCTACCTCAGGGTTCAGCGCGCTGTATAAGCAAATAAAACAAACAAACCTGGGCAGAAGTTGTTAAAATTGAGAAGCTTTGTAAAAATGCACTACTTAACCGGCAATTCGCCAAATAGGGTACAAAGTGCAGTTATCATGTCTGGACTACATTAAGGTACACAAACTGCTGCAGCCCACATGCCTGCATCTTGGCACGCAGCTGCACTCCTTTGCAATTTAGAGATTAGAAAGGTGCTCTTTTTTCTTTGATAAACTTGAAGTTTGTATCATGGTGGAAGGGAGGATTTCTCTCAGGGAGATAAGTGAGTCAGAAGTACAGGACATCATCCAGAGAATCAAGCCCTCTAACTGCAAAGGGGTTGCCTGCCCTGCCGCCTTAGTTAAAGATTGTATTGATTCCCTAGCACCATTTCTGAAATCTTTCATCAATGCCTCGTTTAATTCTAATTCAGTCCCGTCCACCCTTAAAGAAGCATGGGTGCGACCACTACTCAAAAAGCCCAATCTTGACCCTGCATCTCCAAATAACTACAGGCCAATCACCACGGTCCCATTCCTTCTAAAAATATTGGACAACGTTGCCCACACCCAAATTCAACAGTTCCTTGAATCTAACATCATCCTAGGCAAGCAGCAGTTAGGCTTCAGACCAGGACATGGCACTGAGTCTGCCCTATTGGATTTTAAGATCCAATTGGGCAACCTAGTTGCCAAAGGCCAACTGTCACTTCTCCTCCTTCTGGACTCGTCAGCGGCCTTTGATCTTGTGGATCATGACAGTCTGTAAATTGACAAGGGGGGTCCTGGGAGTCCCTCTGCCAGACATTAGTCCTGGTTACGAGGGACTTACCCAGAGTCTTTAGCTCACTATCTTTCACAGAGAAGAAATATCCCAAACATATCAGTCTTTGTCCTGCCCTGGGGCAGTCCAGCACCGAAATGCTAGGCAATTCTCCTCTGAACAAGAGTACCAACAGCATCCCCAGACACGTGTTTCGGTCTGGTTGGACCTCATCAGTAGGGAGGAGCTGTGCCTCTCTAAGAATAGTGAGCAAGGGGTCCACGTTTGGATTTCCCCTAGTAACTTATGGTGAGACCCAAAGTTACTTAATTATGCAAATTACCAAGGGGGGGGGGGGGGTCCTGGGAGACAAAGGCCAACTGCCCCTTCTCCTCGTACTGGACTTGTCAGCAGCCTTTGATCTTGTGGATCATGACAGTCTGTGCAAACACCTTATAAAATGTGGCTCACTTCTCCACCGAAGCCACTGCTTGGATAATATCCTTTCTCAAGGGGTGACTCGTGAGGGTCTTCTCAGACCACGCATGCGCATCCCCCACCACCCTAATCTGTGGTGTCCCACAAGGCTCTTGCACAGCCCCCACACTCTACAATATTGTCACCCTTCCCCTCTTCAAGGACTTAGACGTTTGAGGCATAGCTTACACTAACTATGCTGACGACACCCAAGTCCTACTCCTACTCACTGGCTCCTATGCACAAGATGCTGCCGCCCTAGATAACATCTAGGCAGCCATTCAGAAATGGATGTCAGCAAATGGACTATGTCTTAACGGGGACAAAACCGAGATCCTCCTCGTAGTTTCCAAAGAAATGCTTGAGAAACTTGACTCACAATACCAGACGTTCATCATTGACCACACCCATTAAAGTCTCACGAGCAGTCAAAACCCATGTTTTTTTGGGGGATTCAACCATATCCATGAGACGCCAGGTGAGTGCTGTTGCCTCAGCCTCCGCATTCACCACTAAAATCATCAATGCGGTGAAACCCTACCTGTCCAATACCAACCACCTAGCAATAGCCAGAGCCACAGTTGGGATAAAACGTTATGCCTTACTGTTGGGGACCTCCACCAAAACCTCCATAGGCTGCAAGTTACACAACACAACAGCCTTTGAGCCGCCCTTACCATCCCCAAAAGGAAACGCCTCTCTCAAGCCAGGGGGCAAGCACATTGGCCCAGTGAAAGAACGCATCTTGTTCAAAACCATGGCCAACACGCATAAATGCATCTTCCAGAGTGCCCCTGGCTATCTAGCTGAGAAGATCATTCCCATTACTTCTACCAGACCGAACCGTTCACACCTTTCCGACATGATGATTGTCCCCACTTTCAAAAGAGCTAAAGCAAGTGGGGTTAGCTTCCAACATCTAGCACCCAAATACCGGAACGCCTTGCCCTCAGAAACGAAGCATTCTACACCACCTTTCGCAAAGTACTTAAAACCCAACTGTTTAATTAACCTGTTCAAGATGTGCTTAATCCATGTACCAATGTAAACAAAGGACACACTATTTGCCGCTTCATGAAACTTATCCTCAGTGCATATTGTACGATGTTCTCAAATGCCTGCTCTGTCTGTACTACCATCCCAACTAAGTAAGGTCTCTGCAACAGCACCACGATGCCCAAGGGCTGATGTGCGCTTTCCAAATGTAAATAAATAAATGCCTCCAAGTAGCCTTTATTTAGGAAAGCACCATGCAGACATGAAAGTGAATGGTTGACTATGTACACAAGTCCATGATTCCTCATCCCAAGGCTCACCTGAATCCTAAATTGCCTCCTCCATATGCGCTGACATCCTTGGGAAATATGGTTGTGAGAAGGAAATATTTACAGAATTTGATATTCACTTCTGCATTCTAAGCAGAATCATGGCCTTTGAGAGTATAATTACCATAAAGATAGAACAATACAGGAATATTCCATTGTCTGATGTAATCTACTGGAGTCTTCGGAAGCAATTATAAAACAGGTTCCTATCTGCAGAAGATTGATAGAAGTTATTTTCATCATCCTATAAAAGTTTTATAGTATGATGAAAATAACTTGTAATAGAACATTGGGGCACAACATGTGCTGGGCCACTGCGTACATGTGATCATCACAGGACGTTCACGACAGTGGTTAGCAGCAGTATTAGCAGCACACTGCTTATTGATCGGCAGAAGCACTTGGCACCCGCAGGCTGCACGGGCCAGTCACGGTGCCCCAATGGCAAAGTCAGCCAGCTCTGGCTCACTGGGTTTGGCTGCGGCTGGGCCTTCTGATTCGTTTCACGAGTCAGCGCAATTTCGGGACAGCAGGTCAAGGAAGGGGAGGCTGCCCATGCCGAACCCCAATCAATCCTGTCAGTGCACACGCATAGCCTGGAGGAGGGCACATGCGCCCAGGCATGGGGCCTTGCTGGTGCCAGCAGCACCACCCGGGGGTGGGAGGGAGTGAAATAAAGCAACAAATGTTGCTAATTGCTGCTCTGCCTGAGGGCCGAGACTGCAGTGTGCTACTGCTAGCAATACCCTTCCGGAGATTCTGCCAATTGTCCTTCCCCCGAACAGGCAACCCTCTCTTCTGCCTCCCGCACTCTGCATGCTAGCAGGAAACACAAAAGGCAGGTGAATACTTGGTGCGCCGACTCCTCGGTTGTGGAAGAGGAAAGTGCTTGGCTGCCCAATGTGATATTTTATACCCGTTACAAACAACCGTGCACGCTTCGTCAGTGCTCATTGAAGCCCAAACTATCATAACTCGCCAATGCAATTTGCGGGGCCAGGATAGGATATATTTATAAAGCGCTTAATGCCCAGAGGTTTCTAAGCGCGGACCCGGGGATCGAACCCATGTTGCTCCGTGTCGTCCTGCTTCCAAGGCGAGCAAGTTGCCGCTGAGCGATCCTCCCGAGACGGATTGTAGCACCGGGTCAAATAACGTGTTACCAAAACGTGTTACACAAAAGGCCTTAATTGCTCTGAAACAAACAAAATGCCCTAAATTCAGACCTGCAACCCCTCCTACCCATGCCGCATGCAAGAGGAAACAATGGTGGAGGTGAGGAGCGTCTACACAATGATGGGATGATGCGGGGGCTGAATGAACGTGCTCGCCCAGATTTACGTTCTAAAACAAACCTCCCTAGCTCCCTAGTACTGCCAAAGTTAACATGCGAGTTATCTAATTATAAGCAGAGACATCTGCTAAAAACCCACTGCCACGCATGCTTTAGCTTTTTGCCATTTATGCTGCTCCTAAACAAAACTCAGCGCACCAAATGTAACATGGCATCCATTCTCGTTAAATCGCACCCATTGATGGCATGGCACGGTAGTATTGTGAAAGTGCAGATCCAATAGTGTTACCCATCGAAATAGAACTCTAAAACATGATGCTAGCTAAGGATTCAATCTAAGCACTTTTCCTTGCTTTTTGGATACACATATAACTGGATCATAGCGCCCTGATGCATGAGGGCTTTGCGCTGTATAAATGCAAAACATTTCAAAATTAAAATGCTGTTACTATGACGGCTTGCTCCCGCATGACCAACTCTTCATTTCAATCAAACAAATTACTGTACATTAGAGAGTTTATTGCCGCCCTTTGCTTTCTGGCCTCACAGCCCAAAAATGCTTTGAAGTGGAAATCCAGCTGGTAATAACATAACCCTTGCCACGCCGCAAAATAAAGCTCTCTAACTTCCCAGGCGAAATTGCTGCAAAGCAGACACAGTTCAGGCGCGTTAGCGCCTTCCATAGTGCTCACATGTTAACCCAATGGACTACTAGGATTAGCCACTGGGCCTGCCTCCCCATGTGCTCTTGCATATTAACATGGTCGGGAAACAAGGAGCTTGCCTTCTGTGCCACCCTGCCCAGCATGAAACTATTATGATGCTGGAGCAGGAAATGGGGGAGGGAGGTGGAGGCACACAAGAAGGCCCCTGCCCGCCGAGGCAGTGCCTAGTAAACTGCACACGCAGGGTCCGCATGGGATCCCTGACCTTCAACCCCACTCACCGCTTATCCCATCCAGCTATATGTGCGTCCAACATATATAAAAAATGATTGTGGCTGGCTGGTGCTTGCGGCCTGGCTTTGCAGGAGCACTGGCTCGAAGCTCGAGCAATAACAATGCAGACAGACTGGAGTCTCGCACTCGCCACTCAGGCTGGCCGGCACCCTTGTAAATGTGGACTAGTGGCGTGGACTGCTGGTTCAGCGCTCCCTACATGCTGTCTGACGTCAGGCAGCCGCCTGAGCTGCCTGACACAAAGACCAGCCCTATCCCCACCACTGAAGCTCAGGCACTGCAAGACCTGTTCGACCTACCTGCCAGGAACAACTGCCTCAGCTACAGCTTTGTTCGTTAAAAAAGGTACTGTGCAAACACGGTCTGGAAATATTTTCGGCCATCAAGAAAGTGCGTGAAACTTTCCTTAACTCCGAAGGCTCGTCGTCCTCCAAACATTCGTCAAACCTTTCGCCTAGCCAAATCCTTTAAAAAAAAATCTGTGGCAAAGACTTAACCATTATATACCAGAACTCTGCTATCCTATACAAAAGATTCTGAACCATTGACTTTGGCCCAGGCCTGTTGAGAAGAATTGCTGGTTGCATTTAACTGAAACCCTTTGCCCTGCCTACGAATGTATTTGGGCTGTCCATTCTTATAACCTTGTCTTTTGCTCCCTTTTCTAAGTATTTGAACTGCCATTTTTCTCCCACTTCATTTTGGAGCGAAACTTGTTAATTTACTTTCCGGTTGGATTTTTGTGGTTTATTAGTGTGGGATATTGAGCTGCTAGTGTAACGTTTTCTAAGCCAATGTGTAAATAAATGTATATTCTTTTACCAAGAAACCATGAGTAAGTGTATATTTGAATCACTGTATTATTGGTCCTTTGTTTAGTTTGTTCTACTGCTCACTTAAACTCTTGAGATAAGTCTGGCTGCTCAGCCATCACTACCACTTTACTGTACGAAAGATGAAATTGTGCTTACACTTGTAGTCCTAATTGCCTTAGTGTTCCCAAAGGGTACTGCATGTGATTCTGCCCAACAGCGGTCTGCTCTCCCGATCCCCGTTATGGGCCGAGTATCAATTATAAAAATGGCGATCTCCCCAAGCTATAACCCTTGTGGTTCTCACTACAACTGTGCGCATGGCTGATGTAGCCTGAAAACACCCAGGATAAATGGGAATCAGTCATGAAGCCGCGGGACAGGGGTTGGCTGTGCCTGTTATGGAGTGATTATTTGGCTGCTCAGGTTTCTTTTGCTTCCTACTTGATGCCGGGGTCCTTGCCATTTCCACATTGAGGGGGTCAGTACACTCTGCAGAGTACTCTATATATGCAGGCATATGTGTGCCCTTTTGATCCAGTGCCATGTACTGTCCATGTGTGGCAAAGATTGTGTTTGAGATTGCAGGTGCAGTGCCCATACAGCCCAGAGCTTGGTGCATGGAATATTCAGTGCTTGGCCCCCAAAGTGTGATGGCGTGATTAAGAAAGCATGATCTAGACTGGGAGTTAATATGTTTGATTGTTATATGGAGGGTATCTTCGTTGCCTGAAACAGGTCGGGGGCAATTTGGGTTGAGGTTTCAATATTTTAAGCTTCAGGAAGCATTCCGGGTCTCGCCACCACTTTTTCCCTCCGAACCAAAAGGTATTTGCTGCATTGATGCCCTTTAAAGTACCTTGTTAACGCTGCGAACTCAGAATGGGTAGTTTATGCAATATACAAGATCGCGTTAAGCTTGGCCCCTAGGGAAGTACTGCCAGGTAGAACGCTGTGGGAGGCAGAGATAGGTGGGAGATGGGCAATTAATTGTGGCATTATATGTGCTTGCATAGCCGGAAAGTAGCACTTAGCTCCAGGTTCAAACTCATGCTATATAAAATTATTCATTGGGCATATCTGTCCCTGCTAATCCAGAAGACATTTGATAAACGCATTGATGGGCGTTGCCCTAGGTGTAAAACCGAAAATGCTTGATTTCTCCATGTCATATGGGTGTGCCAGTCATTGGCGACAGGCAACTGAAATGACGGGTCGTATTGTGTATCAAGATGTGCCCCAAAATAGTCAGAGCTGCATGTTCGGGAGGCTTTCAGGAATAGCGGCAGAGGCGGTGAAAGGAGTGAAGAAATTACTGTGCACTTGTATGCTCTTGGCAAAGTGATGCAGCTTGAGGACCTGGCCTAATCCTGTGGCTGCAAGATCGGGCTTGGTGCTGTGATATGGCGACAGATTATTGTAGGTTACTGTCACACAATTCTAGGCCGGGAAACATCTGGCAAACTAGGGGGTCACAGAGTAATAATGCGACTGTTCGATGAATGAGAGAGCAGCGCAGGATCTCCTATGGGAAATCAGTTTGTATGCGGGTGTCCGTGGGTGCTCACTGGCTCATATTGTCAACGTATATTTTGTGCTTAGGGTTCAGGAGGGGCTTGGTGGGGGTATCGTGATATTCATACACAGGATTTAATGTACTGTGCACGCATCAATTAGGTTTGATTATTTGAAGCAAAGACATCAGATGTGACTCACTGTTTCTCTCTATGATGGTCAACTAAGTGGTATTATTTCCTGAGCTTACCGTTGTACTGTTTTTCGATTAATGTGCTCATTACTTGCCGTTTGTACTGTGAACCTACTTTATCTTTAAAAAAAAAAAAAAAGATTGCCGATCTCATGCATGGCCGTGAATATTGCTAATAACGTTAATTGAGCGCAGTCATCATTTCTCTCTGGCCAATAACCATATTAAAAGGGTAATCTTTAGATGCTGGCTCTCAAACAAATTACACACCCTACTAACCTTGATCTCAACACAGTAACCGCAACTAAATACCCACACAGGGTTTCCAGCTGACATTTTTTTTTGCAGCAATATGTGTGGGATTTCAGTGCCATGTTCATTGCTTAGCCAGAACTTAATCCGTCTGAAAAGGTCTTCATATGATTGTTTTTTTTAAAAAGCTGTGATGTCAAGACAAAGTCAAGGCTGACTTGCATGTTTTCACAATGTAACACTTGAACATTACCCAGATTCTCTGCTGAAGGGAGAATGAAACTTCACATACATTATCTAGAAAATATTGTTCACTAGAGAACAAGACTTCACTTTTAATGGTCACAGTAGTGGGCATCTCCAGTCAGCAATGGTTGCTAACCAGGGAGGATCGTGAGGGCCTTCAGCGCGGGCCAATAGAAACCAGGTCCCTGCGACCATGAGTGCCATTAGTAGCCCCAGACAAATACAGAGTGCCAATGCCACCAGAGCACTAATAAACCATACATGGCGCCATTATACATTGCATTAGGGACACACCATTCCAGTCCTGATTTTAACTTTACTTTCTGGGATTTGTAATCCTTGGTTCATAATGGAAAAAACAGAACTCCATGTCCAGAATTCAAAGTTTAAACCATTAATGGATAATGGGTGGCATTCTTGATACCTGGAGCTCACGTGTGAATCCCTTTTCTTTTTCATAGATGGCAGGAGACAGATAGCAGTGAGAGACAGGCCAAAAGCAGGTAAGTGGCATTTTGTGGAGGCTGTGGGCAGAGCAGTGAAAAGACGATTCCAACCAGCACAAGAGGGGCCATTAGCCGACTTGGTTAGGAATGCTGGGTTTATTAGCATGTATCCGCGATTGGCTAGCACCTCTCTTGGTGAAGCCAATAAATAATTCCAGAATACTCCAAGTGCAATCAACAGCAGTTTGTTGAGTATTTGCCACTAAAGCGCAATGAGTTGCAGATAAATTACATAATTTCTTGCCAAGAGCATCAATCAATAGGAATCGTTACTGAAGTGAATTTACCATGCAAGCAAGACCAAACAACCGGCTGCTGAACGATTCTCTGGCCTACCTCTTCTGAATCAACACATGGCATCACTAGCTTAACCCAAATTAACTTAAGGGCAAAGTACAACGCCATAGGATGTTGGCCTTCAACCAGGCAATGGATCTGAAAACGGAGACCCGTGTTAGCGGTATTACCGATAAGGGGGAAATCAAAAAAAATAGTTCTATCAATTGTAAACTATTTGCAGGCCACGAATAAGTAAAACTCCAGGCAAAACTAAACTCCTTACGTGCACACTTGAAAACCGATTCCATCCGTAATAATCAAGAACATGTGTTCATTCATCTTACAAAGTCACATGAATAGTCAAACATGGAGGGAAAAAAATTAAAAAGCATTCAATACGGATTCTTTTTTACTCATAAGTCGACCGTATTCCTTCTGTACAGTTCACTTAAATGAGTCTTCTATTTGCAATTCCTAACATAAAAAAACTGTACATAAATTTACAAACATATTAACATATAAATAATCTGAAGCTTCCTGCCTGGAGCCTTCACAGTAGTCTCTTGCTTGAAAATGCAATACTGGAACGGAAAACCCATCCCTAAAACGCAGTCACAGTCTGAGTCGGTTTAGTCCATACCGCTGCCATTTCTCTCAAGCGTCACAGGGTTTTTCTTTTTTCTCTCAGTGCCTCAGGCTTAAATAACCAGTCAATACTGTGCAAAACCAATCGCATGACACCTCTGGGAGAAAGAATCACGCTGCTGTGGAAAGGTTGCTTCTCGATACAAGTCATCGCTCTGGCTCCTGTTCTTGCTGTAAAGTGCGTTTCTTCTCCCGACAGTGCTTTTTGTGAGCAGGCCAGTCCTTCTGTTGACATTGTGAGCCACAGTACCGTGCCACCTGGCATCGACCACATATATTAAATTCTCGTAACTAAAGGCAAAAAAAGAGAAGAGGTCTTATGAACCACAAACGCCTTTTCCCCCTTTACGTCCTTCTATTCACATCCCCCCCCCCCTTCTCGAGTGAATCACATTTGCACACAAATAAATCTAAGGTGATATAAAAAGAAACTATGCTTTCAACGGAGATTAGAAAACATCACCTCCCCTCTCCCCCCATCCTGCCCATTTAACTCACCTGTTTTTCTATCATTGTGCATGGAGGATAATGACATTCATAGTAGGTGCATGAATTCTCCTCCTCTTCTACCACATCTCCATTTGCATTATAATAACGAGTAACGTTGAGGACTGGAAATTGTTCTTCAATGGGATCAGTGGGAAGTTGCTGAATTGCCAACCAGTACAGGCTTTGTTCCCTAAAGTAAACAATTAAATAGTAGAAATCAGTGCAACACAGCTCAAATACATGAATAAAATCGCCTTTTGTTCAATCATTTTATATGGTTCACTTTTCTTTATAAAACAAATAGCTATCATTCGCAAACAAAACAGACTTCATGTCTAACACATGTTTGCAAAAGTGCTACCAATAAGCAAGTTCTTCAATCCAAAAGTGCAGGTTAAAAATGTAATCAAACTGGGGATGTACAGAGAATTAACCCGACAGATGAGCACTCCACCTTGATATCACAACCGGATACATCAACAAGTGAACAACATTTTTCTTTATAAAAACAAGTTTAGTATGCTGCTTAACAGCAACAAAAAAAAAAACCAAAAAAAACAACCGATTATCCGAGTTACATGTGCGGTAAGAAATACCGAAACAATCATAACTTTTGTAGAGCTCCTAGTTTTGGTAGCAGCACATTTGGTTAACTTCGCCATTTAGGGCTTCGTGTTTTTCTCTGCTCACACTACCCGAAGCACATATTTCCATGGGGAAAACCAGTTAAATGGTATGGTCTTGTCACCTAGCAGAGGCTTAAATCGTCCATGTTTCCGCTCTAAAATGGTGCTTATAGATGCATGGACCCCAACTGCACTCCAGCTACAGCAGTAAGTGAAGCACTAAATGGTGATTAGTGCAGGGACAATAGCACCTTCCAAACATCTTAAGATACGTGCTGGACACATCGCAAGTACATACTCCACATGTTATGCTTACTTTATTTTTTCCTTGTAGATTTCGTTCTATTCTTATTTGCACAAATAGCCTCATAGGTGGATGTGCTCAAGGATATGTTTTAGCTTCCAATCGCTTGTTTGTTAACAGTTACGCACTGTCTCAGTGGATAGCCATATGGTTTATGTACTAGTGTGTTCATTGATTGTGCACACTGCTTTTCAGACTCCGCAAATTTTCTGAGATTTATTGCAAGCAACATGTTCACACCCTACCATAAAACAGTACCACAGCAAGTATCACCCTGATGGGGCCCCCAAAGTACTAGTACAAAATATTTAGCTCCATGGCCCGACTTCTGTGTAGAAGAATAAGATGTGTCACTCACACACACACACGCACACGCTCGCGCTCTGAATACAGCCTGTACAAGGAGGTAAATCCATTGTTCGACTTGCCCTCTGCAAAAAGAAGGGAAAAAAATATACATCTCCCACTAGATTAAGGGGAGCCCAGCAAACTTCCCCTCTAGTTAGAAGGCACAGGAGTCCTAAAGGTTAATTTATCTGAGCGACTGAAGCTTTATTGGTTGATGTGCAGGGTTTACTAGGAGTGTGAAGTCTTAAGGCATTGTTAAATTATATGAAAGGATTCCAGGAGAGACGGCTTAACCACCTATTGAGGGAAGTTGCCACATAATAGTTAAAGGGGGCCCACTTCTGGATGTAACAGCAAGCAGCTGTTTGATGGCAGATACCGTTTCCGCTGCCCCAATATCTCAAACCGTTTACCACTAGAAGTGGAGAGCAGGCTCGCCTGTTCTCAACTTCTAGTATTCTAGCATTTGGCGATTGTTATATCGCTGCCAATCAGGGAGGAATGTAGGCCCTTTAAAAGATGACCAAAGGATCCATAGGTAACTAACTATACACCCACAATGGCCTGGACATGTGAGAGACTTTCTTCCAAAGACCACCATAAGTGAATAATAGTCCCCCGGTTCCAAACATTACCTCCAGCAGAGGAGGCAATGAGGCGCTGCACATAGAATTCTACTGTGTTATGGAACTTTGTGTCTATGCCTTCTAAATCTAACATTACTACAAACCCGACAGTTTTCATCGAACTGCCCACAAAACTGAAGTCAAGAGTTAAGTTACCGTCTATTGAGGTCTGTTCACAGGATCTAACTGGGGTAATCGTTGCAAGTTACTAAAGCGGGCATAAAAAGTCCCTGTCCCTTCCCTTCGCTTCTCCTAATGTAGAGGACACAATCTCTTACTTGACAAGAATCAATCACTTAACAGTGGCTAGAGCAAATTTGGAAGCCTGATCTAGCAAGCCTCATCATTGCCAGACTACACCTGTCTGAAACAGGCTTACCAATTCAGTCTTGGCAGACCCCAACAACGTTGAAGATTTACACCCTCTCCAGATTCACGACTAAAAATGCTAGGTGGAAATCCAAGCAATACCACCATGCCTCCTACCCTGCCACCTTACCCAACGAATTATTACTGCAAGCAAGTTTGGCACTACACACACACACACATTTTAATACATACAAATACGATCCGTTTGGACGATGGCTACCGCTAAAGTGTACACAACACCTCTGCAAGGGGGAGATACCAATTGTCACTGAGGGCCCTTGAATACTACTTTCAAGCCTGAATTAACAGAACGGTGCTTATACATGCTAAGCAGAGTAATCTTCTGGCTGTTAACGGTGACCAAGGTGTCAACAGAACACAGACCCACTGCTGCTTCTGTACAGAATAAGGAGTGTTAAACCATACAGAGTACTAACTGATATAGTGCATAAGAGAGTCACTAGGCCAACATAAAAGGGGCCATTTTACTCAATTGTCAAGTTAGGCTCTAAACCATCTTGAGTTATCCAAACTATGGGCATCCTGACCTTCCTCTCGTCGTCTAATCGAAGACACAGATCACCCAGATAAAGCACTTCAACTACTAAGTACACCCTCTTCATCTGCTTTAGAGGCAAGTGCATGGGTCAAATATAGCTTGGGTCACCCTCCTTAAGCAACATCACAAAATGTTACTTTCACCTCCCCTACCACTATTTTACTACCCCTTGCTTAGGGAGGGACTCTCCTACCAGGAAATATTTCTTCACCATTTAATAGTGTCTTCACTTGCCATTTTATAAAAACACTGCCCGACAGAGTTCACCTTACTGGGACACAATCTTCTCAGCTCTTCGGGTCTCTGGTCCCTTCCTAGTCTATAGAAGTGGGATGGGGACACAATGGGTTTGGGGCCATGCTCTACCAGTGTCTGGGATATAGCACTCAGCAAGCTATAGGCCTCCTCTGTCCCTGGTTCTGGAGTAAGCCATTCTTTTGGCTATCCCAGTCAGCAAGCTTGTGGCTTTTGCCCCACAAAAGGATCCTTCTGGCATTCACCAGTGCTTGGTTCTAGGCCTGCCTCTTCCTACATACAAGCCTGGTCTTTAAAACTTGGCAGGGGGCTCACTGAAGTGGTTCTGCCATTATTCACGAATCCTGGCCTCAAATTTATTATTCCTGACTCCTAATTTTGTTTCATCAGGATACCTGAGCTCATCTCCCTGGGTTAGATTTTCTCCCTCGCATGCTATATAGCTTTATTGGTCCTTCAACAGCAGCAACCAATGACTGAAAAGCTCACATCACTATTTTGAAGTTAGACAACGTGGACTTGCACATAACTGCTGCAGGAGCCTGAAGTGTTCGGCAGAATCGGGTGCTAGAGGGGAGGAGGAGGAAAGGGGGGGGGGGGGGGGGGGGAGGAAGGAAGAAAGAGGGGGGGGAGGAAGAAAGGGGGGGAGAAGTGGGGTGGGTCTCCATAAAGGACATCAACAGGCTCACACTCTGCCTCTTGCTAATCCAGTCTTGGATGTCCAGTGCCTATTTGAAGCTAAACCCCCTCTAAAACCGAATTCCTACTCCTCACCAACACCGAACACCCAGACATACAGGTCTGGCTATCAAACATGAACTCTGAGGACACCTCCTGCGCCAAGTCTCTCGGGTTCCACATCGACAAACAGCTCTCCTTCAGGACACACATAGCTAAGAAAACAGCTTTGTTATCAGCTCTCCTTCCTGCAAAACAGTCAAGCTCTTCCTCCCTACAGACAGCTTTAGATCCACTGTTCAAGCACTGGTCCTATCCCACCTGGATGGGGGCAACACACTCCTCGAAGGCCTCCCATTGTCCTCCCTTTTGCCCCCGAGGCGTGTACTACATGCCTCATCAAATGTCTACACAAATACAACATCATCACCCTGGCCTTCATCGACCTTCACTAGCTCCCACTGCACGCACAAATCACCTTCAAATCTTGCTGCATCAGACAGTCGCCCTCAAATTACCCAGCTACCTTGTGGAGAAACTCAGCATCATTGTCAAAAAGCACACCGCCAGAAGCCAGGACACGTGCAGACTTGAAATCTGCTGCTGTAAAAAGGAAAAGGCGCAGAAAACTAGCCTTCTCTGCCTACGCCGCAAAACTATGGAACCTCCTTCCAGTCGCTCCTACAATTCAGCAAAGAACTCAAAAACCACCTCTTCCAAGAGTCTCTCCTCCTCAACACCTAGGCCATCACATCACCCCCAATCGCTAGACACCCGCTCCTCTTTTCCCTGCCACCCGGTACAGCTGTACCCTACCCCTCGGTGTACATCCATTACCTCTGAAAAGCGCTCCGTTATGCATCTCTATTGGTGTATACGTCTGTCCTAGTAGCAGTTAGATTCATGTTCTGACTGAAGATATCCGAAAGAGGCCCCATGCATCAACTCCCGTGCTTCTGCCAGGATTATGCCCTAGATGCAAACTCTAGGGCCAGTGCTCAAAATGGCCATGTTGGGCCTGAAAACCTTTACCGGCCAGTGTGACTTACAAAAACTGCATTGCTTCCCCCAGCAGCTGGGTCATAAGCAGAGGTGAAAAGGTAATTACGGCAGTAGGAATTCTTAGTCTTTCACCCTTAGGAGCCAAAACTGATCCCCTCAACTGTTTTTTATTCAAAGCAATAATTTTTTCGTTAAATAGCTTTGTTTGCAGGTGGAGCAATGGGGACTGTCCTCGTAGTGGCTGGACAGGATAGACATGGGGGTGGACTCAGAGAGGAGAGACATCAGATTTCTTAGTGGAAGCTCAGGTTTATATGCTAGAGCACCAGCACATATCTGAGTGAGGCTGTCCCATTCGTAGGATTGAAAAACTAAGATAGTATTTGCTATGGTGAGAAACGGAGACCAACACCAGATTTGTAGGATCTATTGAATATGATCTGAATATTTTCTGGAACCCTTGGTACTACTTGTCCTTTTAAATTTGTAGCACATACTACAAAACGCAATGGTTTTAAGAGAACTTATCTGAAGCACTTGAAGCCACTGTTGTGGGTTTGTCGGGGAGGTCGAGTTAAATACTAAAAAGAAACAATGCACTCGGAACGCCGAGGTTATTATAGATTCCACTGAAAGGCTTGAGAAAATGTCAACCGTCAAACAAGACTGTACCTGTAGCTTTCTGACAGACAGCTGAAAACCCCTTAGCATAAAAACATGTGGAGATTAACAGGTGCTCAATCAACTGACAAATCGGGTAAAGTATTGTTTTCAAAACAAGTGAGCTAACAGGACTATTTATTCTCCCTTTCCTTTCTCACTGGCAACCAACAATGAATCCGCATTTCAAAAGCTCACGTGGGCTTAAAATCACTGGAAAATTAAATCGCCACAAAGTTGGAAACTAAACATTCAATTGTTACTCCCCCATCAGTTACTAGTAATTGAGGTACACTTTAACTTGCATTTATATATAGTGCAGTTATGAAACAATCTGCAGACAGATTGTACAAGCAGCCTCGGTGCACTGCATCAGTGGGGGATTGAAGGAGTAAGATCAACCACTTTAAAGACAGGCCAGTAATTCAGGGTTATTCATATCCCTTTTTTTACTTGGGTCGCTGCAACATTTCATACCTTTGTTTGCTTGAGGTTTCCTCAATTTTTGGGCTCCATCCCCAAAGAACTAACTGCAGATTGTCCAGCCTGTTGTCCACGGTCACTCCATTTAGGTGAATTACTTGGAATCCTGGTGCAATCCCGCCTCTATGCCTTTCCCTGAACACAAGAAATAAAATGTATTTTACACAATCCACATACTAGAGCTTCATAAAAATGCATTAAAAAAAATAAAACAATGTACTACAAATTTAAACAACTGGAAAAACATAGGCACAGTTCTCGGTCTTCTGTTACCCGGCAATTTTCATCTTACTGAATGTAGTAACCCAAAGCAGTTGGTTGCAAAACTGCGCATTGTGAAATCGCTCCCTCAGTTTTGTAGTACGTGCTATTAATGCACACACATGGAAGGTGTGGCTTTTGTGCGCCAACAAAAATGCACTAGTTCTTACAAATCTGTTATCCCAGGACAGGGAGAGAATGACACCACCCCGACACAGGCAAATCTGAGAACTGCACAGTCAGGGGGCAAACTGGGTTAAGTACTTCTTACAGATTCTTGTACTCTTGATCACTCAGGTGGGACCATAAAAACAAAACTATGTTTTATGTATGGCCTACACTATACCAACCAGGAGCAAATAAATTACAGTCACAGATTTACACCTCTAGCGGTACAGCTTGTTAACCCAACATTGCTGATAAAGTATGTGTATACACCACGTTCTGGGGATTCTACAGTTAACGAAAAGTTCAAACACGCAGGATGTGGCAATACAACTAAGAACCGTTTGTTGTATGATCTAAACAAGATTTTCTATAAAGCCCATGATAAGGCAGTTTAGCGGTTTCCCAATGTTACCAAAAAATAACAGCTTTTGAAGCATCTATTTTTTATTAAATGGTTATATGGCTATAAAATAACCTTCAAAACTTTCTAAAAATATCACGACATTTAATTACAATTAAAGTAAAAATAAACTTAACATATACAAACATTTAAGCAAACAATCACTTACACTTACCCAAACTCATAAATAGATGTCTCTTTAACAATAAAAAAAATCACAACCAATTTAGAATTACGTCAAAATCAATGTTGCTTTAAAGAAAGGGATTGCTGCCATCAGCCAATGATTAGTACTGCGAGAGCTCATAACACGTTGCCAGACCACGGCCACCCCCTCGACACATTTTTCCACCAAGTGATCATTTAGAGCCCCACAGTGCAGCAACAGATGCTGCAGGGACTCAACTTAACCCTGCTCCAAACAGCAACATGTCCTGGGCTCCCAACTTTAGCACCCTCCATTTGTTTTAGTTGCTAATAGATTAAGTCTAAGCCTCATAGCCGATCTATGCTACGACAGGCTGGGTGATTTACTTATGTAGGTCAGTGACATCCACACAGGCCTTACATCAATGAGCAGGTCTTAAATTGCTTGTATGATCTTACTTTTTCAATTGTCAAAACCCAATCTCTTTCTTTTAGTTTTGTCTTAGTTTTCAAGGGGGGAATACAGGAACACGTCCATCGAGATGCCACTCTCCTCCAAAATTTGTAAACATTCCTGTTCACATTTATTGAAGCAGGCCAAGTTTTAGAGTCTATGAGCAACCTCAATTCCTACCAGATTGAGCCCTGCTCAGCACACAAGACATTTTTCAACACTGCAAGGTTTGTCAATATATTGAACTTGATAGAAGGCAGTCCTAATTCGTAGCGGATCAACCCAGAGGGAACACCATTTGGAAGCATCAAGACTTTCCTCCAAAAGAGGCCCTCAATCACATCGCTACCGGAAGCCCTCTGATTTTCCCCACCATACCATCAGAGAGGGGACGACTTTCAGTTTGTAATATTCCAGCAAAGGGGTTAATGAGGAAAACAAACTGCAGCAGCCTGAGCCAACAGCATTTTTACCTTAGAGGTCAGATGACTGCAGTTTGGCGTTGTTCTGCAGTGCCTTCAATCTGGTGACCAAATAAATATAAAATCGATACTTTCTCCAAAGCCTCCATGTTCAAGCACGAGCAGAAAGTCTTATATTTTTGTCTCAAACCTGGTTGAAGAACCAGAATCTTAGATTTCTTCAGATTAATGGTTAATTTATTCAGACTAGCATATGCTGACAAGCGTCCAGTTTCCGCTGGAGGCTGATGTGTGTAGTCCAAGAGTACCAAATTGTCAGCATAAAATAGCCTAAAAATGTAATGCAGATAAACGAGGCGAGAAACTATGAAGGTTTTCAAAAATTCTGCTGATGTCAGAAGTGAACAGGATAAAACAAGAGTGGGGCCAAGGTACAGCCGTGTTTTAATCCTTCTGTGATTTCAAAGGCAGCTGAGAGTTTGCCCTGAGCATTCAGCCAGACCCTGATTGAAGCCTCCATCCATTCTTCATTCTGCCAACCCAGCTTGCGCTTCAAATGACTGTTATACCAAAAATTGTTAAGGAACTTGCACCAGTTACCTCCACCATATTTCAACTGGTTATCTTCCCAGCCTCCTAAAGAAACTAATGCTTACCCAGACAGCCCTTCTTTCTACAGCCCAGCCTCTCCTTCCCTACCACTCCAAAATCCTCCACGGGGTCTCCAACCACAATCAACTATCTTGAGGGACACTCACTCATTTCAATCCTGACACTCCACCGAGAATGTGCTTAGCCATGTGTAGTGATACACGAAATTGCAACCTTGCCAATCAGGGCTTTAGATGACAGCATTAGCCGCTGAAAGCCAATAGTGTATTCAAAGTATGTGCTAAAAATGCTGACAGTAGTCTGTTGTAGCACTTCCATTATGCAGTAGTGAGCTACAAGGAATATGACAGGCAGGGAGGGCCCCCAGCTATGTAGCTAATAGGTTTTTGGAGTGTTTGGAACATCATGGCACCTATATAGCGCTTAGATAGCCAGTCTTAAGCGCTATAAACACTAAGCTATGAGTGCATGCCTTTTAGAGCTTGCAGATGGGGTTAATACATCCCTGCTTCCCTTAGAATATTCAGCCTCACTAACGTTAGCCCTGGCCCCAAGCTAATCTTCCTTTTCTCTGGGAAGGTACTGATAAGACATTCCTCAGCCAGCGCAGATGGGAACAAGGGAGGGGGTAGGAGCGAGCAGGGAGCATCTCAGAGAGAGCTGGGTTTTTTCCATGAGCCAGTTGCACAGGGAAAGTTCTGGAACTGTGCGTCATGGTGACTGACAGCAAGAAGTTATAAAATATCCATGCACACATGGATCAGGGGGAGATCGCCTGTGGACTTGATTCGTGCAGAAACAGGTGCCCGGCATTGGCTCATACGGTGTCCTTCAGCATTGTCCTCTGAGCGGGGCTTGTTTACAGCTAGCTTATGAGGGCCCAAGGTCTCCCCAGTGCTGATTAAAGGGACGTAAGACTGTGTTTCTCTATGTTTCTCTATATTTCTCTATGTTTCTCTATGTTTATCTAAGTTCCATGTTTCACTATATTTTGCATTGCTCTAAGTGTTATGCTTTGTAATATTCTGTAACTTGAATTATCCCAAATGTATATGAAATTCACTGCTTAGAATAAATATGCTAATAACACTTTGAGGGTGTCATTTGTCACTTGCATGAGATCACTGCTCAGCACAATAGAACCTGTATTTTGGGCTGAATTGGGTATTTTTGCTCTCAAAGGGCTGGCCCCGAGGAAGATTTTGCCCAATATCAAGACATTTGGTGGCAGCGGTGGGATTGTGAAGAGCAGTGCCATGCTGACATGACAAATGGTGTGAGAGAACACAGTGTAGAGTGGGGAGCAGGCTGTCGCATTTCCTTGATGGTCTCACTGCAGCTCTGAGACTTCAAAAGGCAGCAATGTTGTGTCGGCTTGCCGTGGCCGATAGCTTGTGTGGTTAAGACTCCCTTCATGGGATTGGTGCCAGGGAGTACAAGGCAATAAACAAGCGGGAAATGGCTTTGTTTAAAGCACTCCGATGAATGGTTAAGAAAGATGTATGCTCAATTAGAAAAAGAATTTTATCATGTGGTTTCCCAAGTTTAAAGTTGTAATTTGGAATGCATAATGAGACGGAGTTCTCATCTCTATTCTGTCATGAGGGCAGGAAAAAAAAAATAATTGCAGGGATTTGACATGCAAATTGTGAATAGTGATTTAACCATTGACTCAGCCCCAGTGTGCTAGCGAGTGGGGGCTGTAATGTTCGGAGGCGAAGGTTCGTCTTTTTTGATATATGCTTTTGAAGGGTTGGCATTCCTGAATAATGAGGAAGGGGAATGAGCCATGCTTAGGAGAATGAGTAACATCTGTGCTGAGAGCCTAAAGAGTTTTTTTTCTTTCTTTTGGCAACTGTAAAATTCCATGTGCTAATGGTGGCAAATTCTGTTTAAAGGAAACACACTAAAATGGTTATATTGCATTTTAGGCTGTGCCATGCTTTTATTGGGTGAGAGACTCACTTAAAAGGAAAGTGAGTGAATGTTATTTGGATTTTCGATTTTTGTGTACTGATTTGAAATTGCAGAACCAGCTTGCAATGGTTGGGGGGAAAAACAATTTATATTTTTCTAAATTGCCCCTGGAGTATTTTTGACTGTCCCCATGCTATGCCATGGATTTGTGCTGTTGCCTTAAAAGTGATGTATGCTTTGAAAATAGTGACCTGTTGACTGATACATGGGGAAAAATGTTGTTGACACATTAAACAGCCCACAAGCAATAGAGTGTGGGTTGTTCTTGCAGAAAAAAAAACGTGCAGGGAGCTGCACTAAATATGGCATTTTTATTTTTTAAATGCACTGAACTGAGTGGTTATAGTTTGGCAATGGTACAACAGAATGAAACATCTGTGTGTGATAAGATAGCACAAAGATTTAATGGGTTGTGAGTTCTCTTGAAAGATCGCACATTACAAGAAAAAAAAGACGCTTTGACATTTTGCAAAATTACATGGAGTAGAAAAGGACAAGAAAAGTGCCGCTTTTGAAAACAAGAGTCTTGCTGTGTGTGCAGAGCTTGTGCCTTGAAGCTGTCTTGGGCGAGGTGCGTGAAGGCAAACAAAAGCAGAAACAGTACAAGAAAGAGTTAATCTGGATGAATTGTCTGAAACGAGTGAAGCCGCCACAGTATAAGAGTTATAGGCAAAAGAGATAAGCTGCGTGCTAATGGCGCTGCCAGGTGCACACGAAAGATAAACATGCCTGCATTCCTGAGGAAGGGGGAGCAAAAACAGAGAGCTGTTCAAAAAGTAAAGAATTTGCCTAGTAAACTGTGGTACGGAGCAAAGGCTTCATGCAGGATGGCAGACGGGCACATCACATCTGAACATTTACCTATGCATCTGTGAATGGGCCAAGAAAAGACAGCTGCCCATTCCAACAGATATTACTGTGCAAACCGCATTCCCATGTGATGTGATGTGAAGTGAAGTAAAGCGCTATTGCTGTGCAAGCTGCATTCCAATGCTCCATGTGATGTGAACTGAAGTAAAGCGCTGTGCACTGGAGAAGAAACCTCTAGGCGCTTTGAGAAGAGAAAATACACATCTGGCAAACTGCAAG
This sequence comes from Ambystoma mexicanum, assembly GCF_040938575.1. NCBI lineage: Eukaryota > Metazoa > Chordata > Amphibia > Caudata > Ambystomatidae > Ambystoma > Ambystoma mexicanum. The sequence goes on from NC_090929.1 coordinate 349,557,864, forward strand.
CTACATTGCCAGGGGATGGAGTAACTGACAAAGACATTATGGCATTCCAGATGGAAGCAAAACTGACAAAAGTGCTTAGCCGTTTTGCAAGAGACAACATGCAGAGCGGGGCTTTGAAGTACAACATGAACACTGCACATTAGCCATGATCCAGAAGCCACACGGCTTAGTGCAAGAATGAATGATTTGTTGAAGCAACAAAAGAAACTGACTCAGACTATCGCACTCAAAGGAGTGGTTCAAAAACAACAAACGCCCTTTGAAAAAAAGATGACAAGTGAAAAAACCAGAGGCTTGAAAAGACACTGCTAAGAAAAGAAAGATAAATACTGAAAGACTTTACCTTTGAAAAATGGAGTGATGCCAGCAGGGCAACCTAAACCAAGATCATGGGACACTGGAAGCAAGTTGGCGCCTGGCATTGGTGATCGCTTTGGTGAAAAAGAAAAGCATTGTGCGACCTGGGTACTTACTATATGGCTTTGTAAAAGCACAGATCAGTCTGAGGTACCATTGACCAGCTATGATTGCATTGCACAAATGAGTTTGTGATTAGGCAGTTACACCCCGTATGGTTGAGTGTAAATAAGCCCCCAGAAACATGCATAAAGGTGATAAATAATTGCAGTAGCAATGACAAAGTGTGTAGTTACCTGATGAGACTTTTTGAAGATGGGGGTGGTATTATGGGAAGGGGTGGATAACGCTGATATTGAAGTTTTGATGACATCCTAACATTTCTGTTTGTATTTTGCCTAGGCAAAGCACGACAAGACATTTCATAATATAGGAAGATAATATGCAGTTTGTGGGTGACACTGATCAAAGAAGGGTCAGACGCATTCTCAGAGAAAGCGAGCCACTGCGACATGCTATTTCAACTTTAACGTGCCCTGCACCGCACTCAATGCTGTAACCTGCGAATAGTGTCCAACAGAGTAATAACTTTTACTGAATTGGCACGATGCAGACTTGGCTAATTATCAAGTATTTGATGCTACACATTTAAATGACATGTTTTGCCCTTTCTTGTTTAAAGGACTATGGACAATGAATTGTGGACTGTAACATCAGGCACCACATACAGCTGTGTGACACAGCAATTGAATGCTAACACATTGAAAAATGGTTTTTAAATGCACTGTTGAGATGAATCTGAAAAAACCAAATGGTTTTCCTCTTCCAACTGAATGGCTTTAACCAGAGATGTTTTGTTTTTTGAAAAAAAAAAATATTCTACATTGCACGTAGGCAGGAGAATGATTTATGAACTGTTGGGGCAGCAGAATTATGCAAGCAGGAGCGTAATTTATTTTGAGATAAGATGGGTGCGCACATCAAAGTCACCTGTGCGTAGGTTAAGATTCTTAATTGAAGTAATGCTGCCAAGTGTATGAGCTATAATTTGAAATGGTAATCTTTGAAACACTGGATACTTTTACAGCCAGCTTAAGGCAGGTAAATGAAACCATGACTGACTTGATGTTTGATTTTATGACACAGAGTGTGACACGGTTTTTTGTTAAACCAACCAGTTTCATGTTTTTGTGGGGACAGCTGTCTCCAGCACACTAATGCAAAGAGTCACCTTTTGATTGTAAACATTTGGAATAATTCTTTGGAAAAGCGCTGCAAATGAGTATCCACATGGAATTGCTAGAGTACTGGCCTGGCACATTGTCAGGCATCTCTTGTCACTGAATGGATACCATTTGTTTAATTTGTCTAATGTGATGTTTTTCTGACCAAGAACTGCAGCGAGTGTTCTCGCCAAGATTTAATGAACTATAACTTGACTAAATGAATTTTTTCCATGGTGTGATGAAACAGCCACTGCCGGATAGTAGTATGGTGTTTGTGGCTAAAGTTAATATTGTATATGGTAGATATCCCACTTGAAGAAGGGTATTCTCCAAGTCACAGAAGGTAGACACTGTGAACCTGTTAGATTTTCCAGTGGTAAGACAACATGTAAATTGTAGACTGGTAATGCACACCTTCATTATTACAGTACTACACTTAGACATAGATTTATCATGAGGCAATGTTTCCTTAGTACTACCAAGCTGCTACAAATGGAGTCCATTTCTATGGCCCATCACTAGAGTGCGTGTAGCTAGGGAGCTAGATTCATTAATTGCAGGAGCTTTATATGCTTGTGACATAGAAACTGTGCACTATAAGCTAGCCACTATGGGTTCTGATGCCAGCTCTGCTATAGAACTTCTGGCCTAGTGGGGCCCATTGATATGCCCAGCACTGCTACAAGTATTGACAGCCAATTGAAGATAACAGAATTTTAGACATGAAGACATTTTTGTCTGCCATAGGGCAGGTCAACAAGACTGCTAAATACACACAATGCATTGTATGGCAAACATTGTTAAATCAGCAGGTGTTGGCTTTTTACTGGGTGGGGGCGACCATCCTCCACACACTGGCACGCAGAGCTACAGTTACCAGCATACATATGGATTGAATTGCTTGCTTTTGATTGCATGAATAACACATGCCATGCTTTGATGTAAATTAGTAGAATTGTTTTTATTTAGACAACCTGGTGCCCATGGGTTCACCTTGTTCACGAAATTAGATGGTTTCTGGTTGGGTTCCACCTACCTGGGGGAAGTGTCTAGTCACACAGCCCATAGTCACGCTTGAATGCCCTGGGATCAGGGGGAGGGTAGGCCCTTAGGGTGAAAGGCTGCCAGGTTTTAGAATTGGTAACCATACATAAATGCAATAGTGCATTGTAGATTAGACTACACTGGATTGCCTTGACATTTTAACTGCATGCTGCTTTTTAACTGACAATCAGTTATACAAAATTGATTTAGGTATTTTTGTGTAGGCCAGGTTTTGGCTAGAGTAAATGTCCATGTTCACTTGGCGTAGGTATTTTTGTGTAGGCCAGGTTCTGGCAAGGGTATATGTCACTGTTCACTTTGTGTACATTTTTGTTTAGGTAGTGTTTTACCTTGCATGCCACGCTAACTAACCGCTAGAAGATAGTTTGCTTAAACCTCTTGCAAAGCCCCAAGGTCTTTATCGCTGCACTAAATACTATATTGATAGGTATTAGTCAGCATTTTGTCGCACACACGTTGAATAGGGGTGGAATGTAGTGATACACGAAATTGCAACCTTGCCAATCAGGGCTTTAGATGACAGCATTAGCCGCTGAAAGCCAATAGTGTATTCAAAGTATGTGCTAAAAATGCTGACAGTAGTCTGTTGTAGCACTTCCATTATGCAGTAGTGAGCTACAAGGAATATGACAGGCAGGGAGGGCCCCCAGCTATGTAGCTAATAGGTTTTTGGAGTGTTTGGAACATCATGGCACCTATATAGCGCTTAGATAGCCAGTCTTAAGCGCTATAAACACTAAGCTATGAGTGCATGCCTTTTAGAGCTTGCAGATGGGGTTAATACATCCCTGCTTCCCTTAGAATATTCAGCCTCACTAACGTTAGCCCTGGCCCCAAGCTAATCTTCCTTTTCTCTGGGAAGGTACTGATAAGACATTCCTCAGCCAGCGCAGATGGGAACAAGGGAGGGGGTAGGAGCGAGCAGGGAGCATCTCAGAGAGAGCTGGGTTTTTTCCATGAGCCAGTTGCACAGGGAAAGTTCTGGAACTGTGCGTCATGGTGACTGACAGCAAGAAGTTATAAAATATCCATGCACACATGGATCAGGGGGAGATCGCCTGTGGACTTGATTCGTGCAGAAACAGGTGCCCGGCATTGGCTCATACGGTGTCCTTCAGCATTGTCCTCTGAGCGGGGCTTGTTTACAGCTAGCTTATGAGGGCCCAAGGTCTCCCCAGTGCTGATTAAAGGGACGTAAGACTGTGTTTCTCTATGTTTCTCTATATTTCTCTATGTTTCTCTATGTTTATCTAAGTTCCATGTTTCACTATATTTTGCATTGCTCTAAGTGTTATGCTTTGTAATATTCTGTAACTTGAATTATCCCAAATGTATATGAAATTCACTGCTTAGAATAAATATGCTAATAACACTTTGAGGGTGTCATTTGTCACTTGCATGAGATCACTGCTCAGCACAATAGAACCTGTATTTTGGGCTGAATTGGGTATTTTTGCTCTCAAAGGGCTGGCCCCGAGGAAGATTTTGCCCAATATCAAGACACCATGTCACCAATATTCTTATCAATGCCGCCCCACTCTCACCTCTCCTCCATTGTGAATCTTCTAGACTGCTGCTGCCTTTGACTTGGATCATCCCTCTCACATTAAAACTCGTTCCCTTCTTGACAGCAATAATATTGTACTTTGACTGGGTGTCCCATCAAACCTTCTCCATCACCACCTCCCGACACCCCTTCTACCTGTCAAGAATCAGTACTAGGTCCACTCTTCTTCTAATCACTGCCTCACTCCACAACTCATTTAATCCAATTATTACCTCTTTGCTCCCAATATTTAGACATTCTTTTTCACTCCTGCAATCTTGTGACATAAAAAATCTCTTATAAATTCCAGCTACTCGTCTAAATCCAACCATGGTTTTACCCCTACTGCTTCTCTGAATGCAACGGATCCCCAACTCTCCCCTTTGAACTACTAGTTTCACTTCACAGGAAGGCTCTCCGTCTAGCCATCAAAGCCATCTCATCAGGGAACTCTTCAAAATTAGGCTCGAACGCCATCTGCTCGCATTGGAAGAAGTCTCACAAGCCGCTCCCTGCCAAACTAGCCACCCAACTCACCTTGCCTCTATCCTGCCTTCAGCACTGGCTAAGCGTGTAAGTACTGGCCTCAAACTCTCCATGTTAAAAACATAGTTATGTCCTCCTACATGGTGGATGTTGCCCCTTACCTGGCATAGATCATACCATCCAACAATATAAATCCACCTTCCAGGATTGTTTCCCTCTAATATTGCCTTCCTTGCAAGTCATTTCTGTTCGAAGGGATATCCTGTTCTTAAGAAAATGCAACTATAATCCACTCAACAGCACTAGTTTTGTTAACCATTTATTTAAGAAAGGTGGGCATTCAATACTGCCAGGATCTGGACGTACAACCTCCAGGTTACAGAGACCCAGCTCAGCAGCAAACGGACAACACTGAGCTAACCTTCCACTCTACAGAACAAAAAATCTTTCATGCTAGGAGAGTTTGCAAACCTATACCTACCATAACAAATCATGCAACAGGCGACCAGAACCGCGTCCTTTGTTCTTGTCAAAAGCATATGCAAAAATATTTGCACCATTACCATCTGCATCTACTTCCATGCGTGCCTGAAAGAGTAGGGATGAGAAATAAGGGTTACAGTTTTGACATAGGGGAGCAGGGAGGTTGTATATAGCAGAGGAACAACTCAAGTGCTGCTCAGGTTGACTGGGCCATGCAACAAATAGCAAATCCGGTAAACAAGAGTACTAGATAGTTGGCAGCTATAACATTTTAAAAAAAATAAAAGTTAGCCATCACACAAACCATAGCTATAACAGTAAGGAGTCTTTTACTGTATAAGACTATTAAAAAATAATCAGTGGTAAAAAAAAAAAAAAAAAATATATATATATATATATATATATATATATATATATATATATATATATATATATATATATATATATATATATATATATGTTCTATTAGGTTTTGATGAACATTGTCATCTTAATGGCCTGCAAAATAAAAATGCATGAAATAGTAAAACGGAAGAGTTATACATTATTGGTTTCAAACAGGCCATGTTAAACTAAACAGTACACTGGTTGATCAGTAAGGACATTTTTGGATTTGACGACTCGGTTGATTCTTCAGGCTTATCAACTAACTAAAACCCGTTAAGCAAACCAAAAGAAAGGAACAGCAGCAAACGGGGCTTCATGCAAGAGAGCCACCCACAGATCTCACAGCATCTACCAGTCTCCCAAAATAAAGAACTTAAGCTACCAGATTAAAACTAATGTGGAGTGATACATTTGCTGATTTCTGCAGTGTATTCCATATTTTACAAAAACTGGAGCCGATAACATATATATATATATTGGATAGCTGGTGGGAGGGTTGCAAACCAGTACCAACAGTTTCTCCTAGTCCTTAAGAAACCAGTCATCCACGCAAAAATGCAAATGAATTAATTGTCCTTGAAAGTGACAAGCGAAACAATTGCCAAACTTGCATTGTAGACTGGAGCCAGAACGAGAGCTGCAAAACAATTGCCTCCTATGAATCTTGGATACCAAATATGAGCGTCTCTAGTTGGTATGGTAAAGTGTGCATCCAGCATGACAAGTCTACTCAAAGAAGACCCCGAACTTACTAAATGAAAAGCCACACCTTGATTTGTTCCTCTCTGTAGACAACTACTAGGCTCGCACGTTTGTTTGGGTGCTTTATGTTGCCCCACCATAGTACGTTCTAGCTGCTTATGAGCTCTTTGAATAGCATGATGTGCTGAAAAACTATGTCAAGGTTCATTTAGTTTGTTCACATACTCACCTCAAACGAGTAGCACTCAACTAAAGGAATGTCTTGTTCATCGATCAACGTGTACTTTGTCTGAAATAAATATATATAATTATGTTAGAAACGACAGTACACCAACAGTCGTATACTATTATTATTAAACAGGGTGCCACCTGAATCCGAAGGGCTATTTAAAAAATGACATATTTGAATCCGAGAAGTCTTCTTGCTAGATGTATTCTGACAAAGCGCCAATATTTCTTGACAAAGGTGACCAATTGCAATTAAAATATGTAGAAGCAGCTGCAACATTAACCAGCATTGATATCGGAATGTATTAATACATTGCAGAATGCATGGAGGAATACCAGTTATTACAGAAAGATGAGATTGTATGGCAGGGTAACTGGTTTGGTGCTGAATAGAATCTAAAAAGTGTACAACTGCTTATGCATAGGTACAGTTCACAAGCATTTCAATCGACTACCCTCGTATTCCTCCCTCCCCCAACCACATGTAAACCAAACCATTAGGAAAGCTAGCAATTATTCAACGGTACTGAGCAGACTCCGCATGCGTCCACATACATGTGTCAAACCTTGACAATTAAGTGCATTAAACAACACAATAACGTTACATCTAAATCAGGGGTTTGCGTACTTTGGCTTTCCATGTGTTTTGGACAACTCCCATAAGCATTAGCCAGCATAACCAATGGTGGGGGTGACGGATCATGAATAGTCCAAAACATCTGGAGATACGGGTTGCAGACCTCTTGCCTGAATAAATGCAATAGAACTTTATAAAAACCCGATTGCATGGTGTCAAAAAATGACAGTATGTTCTTGTTCACTCCTAAAGACAACCAGCTTGAAATTGCAAAACATGAATTGTAGGGCCGCTTTCCTTATCCAAAATATGCTCTTGAATAGATGTGCCCAATATTTTACTATTTCGATCGTGAAACAGATGCACGTTTAATCAAGTACATGTGAACTACGCCCGCAACACGCCCAGCGCTGCGCTTTAACAAACACAACACTGATGCTCCACTCTGTGATGAGCAAAATGCACCTGCTGTGAAAAACTGAAACATGCTCAAAACGCCTGCATTCTCCACATCGACCCCTTGCCCATCCATAGTTGGCACCACCAGGGTTCATCCTCTCCCCGTTTACGCCCACTCGAAGAGGCCCCAAAAGCTATCACCACAGCCTCCATGTTCAGCCAATCCCCATCACTACTGACAGACAGGACAGACTCCTGTGTTTTAATCCCCTACATCAGGCCATCACGAGGGGAAAATAAGTCTGCCAATGGCTCAGCATCACCCTATACATTCATCCCATCACCAGCCGAGATCAGATCGTCCTTCATCTCAAAACTCCATTCCTTTTCTCACTCCAAGAAGCTGATGCCATTTAAACCCAGCCTTGCTACCTCCAGTCTTGAAACCCCCAGCTGAACAGCGTCCCTTCAAGTCCCCCACCAGTGACCCCATAATTCCCCTTATCTAGTAACCCAATCTTTGGCCAACCTCAATGAGGTTCACCGTCATAATGGCACGCCCCTTCTTGATACCACGCCCCCAAACTCCTTGCCTCTGTCTAGTCCACTCATTCCTTTGCACCACCCCCAAAGTATCCTGGTCAGCCGCTGCCTACCCTACAGTGAAGGAGAACGCCTCTTCCAGACACACCCTTGGGAAGCGGCTGTCATGTTGCACGGGCTGTCTGACAGGTTGCCGGTCTCCCATGCCGCCACACCCGGGCGCCGCCTCTCGAAAGGTAGGTCCCGGGTGCGCGCTGCCCCGCGGGCCTCCACCGGGACTGGCGCACCTGCTTTCCCTCCTCACGGAGCTGCCTAGTCGGCGTCACTTCACCCTTTCTGTCGTCTACAATACACCCCGGGGAACCAACAATTCCGCCCCGTTTTCTCCTAAAGCCGGTATCTACCCTTCTGGGTCTACATCGAACCACCCCGTACCATCCTTCCCTGTGACAGGCCAGTCTCTACCGTGCCACAATTGGTATCGCATCATCTGGGGGAGGGGGCACAGCCAACACATGTCCCCACCAGCTGTCTAGATGGCCTCCCCTTCAGCTTTCGCTGTCGACCCCTCCCACATGCGGTAGATCGCTTCGGCCTTTCTCTCACCTTGCCGGCGACACGGCCCAGCCGCACGATGCCCAACTTGAAATCGCTCATGGTGGCCGGTGTGTCCTCAGTTCCTTTAGACGCCGGCACGAGTCCTGCTCACACCGCTCGCGCTGTCTCTTTGGTGCCACGCGCCGCCCGGGCACTGCTCACGCACGCGCTCTAACACTCCCTTCTCGCGCCGCTGGCTAGCTCGCCGTCACTTCAGTCAGTCAGCGAATGCTGACAAGGGGTAAGCCACAAAGCGTTCACCGTCTCACCAATCAGAACAGTTCGTCTGAGATGACGGCTTCCCATCCTGTGTGCCAGTTGGTGGACAACGAGGAGCCGGTATCCAAAGCGGACGCCGGCTGCCTGGCCAACACCAATGGAAAAGCAGGGTGAAATGTGACGTTGTGGCGCTTCCTCGCGCCAACGTCAGTTTCGCGGGAAGCTTTGTGTTAAACCAAATCTAGGATGTAAATTAACCGAATTGATGCTGAAGGATCTCGCGCGCTTCTTGGAGGTGTTTCGTGTTTGCAAACTTAGGTTAAGTACTCTAAAACAGTATCAAAAAGAAGCGTAACTAAAAATAATAGTACACTGACTCAATTCTCGGGCAGTGTAGATTTAAACCATGGCAAATGTACAGCGTGTGACTCAATAATGCCACAAACGTACCCTGTGACACAATAATTACCTTACTTATAACATAATTGGACTACTTGGCTCAAAATTCACCAAAGTTATTTTTTCGAAGAAAAACTTGAGCTCTCAGTACAAGCAATGACAAATCCAAAAGTTTTGAACGGTGTATAGTTGAACATTCTTTTGTTCACGCAAGCATTTTTACTGGGGCGGTTTCTGGCCAAGGCGTTTTGCAGCCTTTTTTCCTTCTGCTGGAGTGCAGAAGCACAATAACAAAGCATGCTGCGATTGAAGTGCTTTTTTTTAGCCTTTGTCATCTGTCTTTGAACAGTAATCAAAGTTCCAGGAAGCACAATTTTGCAACACATTTTGGTTATTTTCCTTTCTTTCAGTTGCATATATTTTTTAATAGAAAGTCATTGCTTTGAGAGAAGTCTGTGAGTGTTGAGGCGTTGTTACAGGAATAATTGTTTTTTTGTATTAGTTCCATAGTTCTTTGTCTTAGTTGTGTATTTATAACGCGCTTAAATACCCAGATGTTTCTAAGCGTGGACCCGGGGATCAAACCTGTGTTGCTTCGTGTCGTCTTGCTTCCAAGAGGAGCACGTTGCCGCTGAGCTATCCTCCCAGGATGTTATATTTTATGGATACGGATAAATGATTTGTATATTGTTTAATTGTACTGATTATGTGATAAGATATTCTATTTTGTGAAAAAGGTCTTTGTAAACTATAACAATGAAATAAAAACAAATTATCATCATCATTTTAGGGCACCTTTCATAAACTTGTCCTCTCCAATTCCAGACAAATGATTGTGACGAAAGAAAGACAGAGGCAGCACTATGGGTAATGAAACAGGGATGAGAGGCAATCGATAACCACAATGTTTGTAAAAGGATATGTTGTTGTGCGAGAAAAGGGATTAAAATGGACCTAAACAGTCTCCAGTGCCCAAAGTTGGACTAGGGTGGGCAGCTGGCACTTGTCCCTGCCTCCTCCTCTCCCTCCACCCCCGTGCATCAACCCCTTTTGAAGACACGTGCACAGCCAAAAAAATGCAAACCTTTAAAAACTCAGCAAGACGCTTTGACTCTACCTGCGACTTTGCAGTGCTGCCCTATCACGGTACAAGCTACGTCCCAAGTAAGTCTACCAAACACACAAAATAAACATGCCATCTCTGATAATACAAATGCTGATGCTGAGACTTGTTTATTGGCCGGTACCGCATCTGTTGTGCTGCCCGTGCTTGAGACCCTTAGCAGTAATGTAAACATACTGCCGATTAAATTGTCAGCCGCTGTGATTTCTGACATGAATACTGATGCGCGCACCGAAGGAGTCCCGGTGAGTCCCGCTTTGCCGCACAGTATCGCCTGTTGGAGCCTACTGCCTGTTTGGATTACGTTGTGATTTTGGACTGCACCTCCCATAAGGTGAAGGCACATTGAAATAACTATCTGCTCGTTTAAACTAAGACAAGCATTCATCTCATCAATATTTCTTCTCTTTGTTTAGGCACCCTGCCACTTTTAGTGGGTGTGTGTATAAATTACCGCACCGAAGGAGTCCCGGTGAGTCCCGCTTTGCCGCTTCGCCGCGGCGTCGCTCGGGGCTCGCCGTAGAACTCAATGCCTTGATTACTATTGTTGCTGTGTTTATTCACTCAGCTATTTCATAACTACTGAGTTGTTAGCTGTTATTTTAGTTGGAAAATGACTCAGCCACTTTATTCACTACGGACTGGAATGCCAGTAAAATCTGCAACCGATGAATTCAACCCCTTACAATTGAAGGAACGGACTAAATCTCTAAAAAGCTTTTTTTCTCGAAATTGTTCCACTCCAAAACAGTTGGCCTCGTGTCCGCCTCCAGCGAAATCACTAAAGGACTCAACCACAGCGGACATTCGTAACTGTTACTTGGGCCATTCAACAAGAGGTATAAACCTGTTGTGCCCTGTTAATCAGGTGGGAAAATGTCATGTTGATGAAGGAGATGATTGCCCAAACACAGTAGTGTTAACTGAACTGCCTTCACAATTGCCTGAGTGTGAAATGCTGCATTTGGCCATCTAAAATAATATAACTTCAAATGATATAATTACAATACCAATAAGTGGTCAGACTCTTGAACATAAAAACCCTAACAAAGATCAAACAGATATAGTGGTAGTTGATTTAGACTCCATGCATACTAGCTACTCGGCACAAACCATTTCAGAAAAACTATCATTCTCCCCAAAAATGTTTTCTAATGTTAGCATCAAAGGGTCTAACACCTCCTCATCATTCCTTGACCCCACTCCAAGGCACACATTAAACAGAGAATCTCAAATTAGGGAAATAACACCTAGAGATTCACAGTCCCCTCAGATGAGTAACAGAATTGTGGGCTTAGCATTAGAAGCCATGAACACAACTATGAACACACTAGTGAAATTGTTCGAATCACTTAATGAAAAGCTAAATATACAAAGTGTACAGATTGCTTCGATTATGGCATGGCAAGCCTCTGTCCAATTGCCTAATCTAAAAGACATTCAGTCGGTTGAATCTAAATTCACTTCCCCCATTAGAATTAAGCACTATGACAAGGCTTCATCTCCTTTTAATGCTAGTCAACACCGAGAAGGGACCTTCTCCAATTTGGAAGTTCATGATGTTTCTTTTGCAGTGCCCTTTTTCCCAAAAAATATTTTTCACCCAATGGCTTCTGTGAATGGAGAATTGAACCCTTCGCCATCTTGTGTAGAGCCAAGCAGTAAGCCAATTTATACAATTTTTGCTAAACCTGCCAAGAGCGGAACGCCCGCTGCAAAACCTATAAATCAAGATCTAGGTAAACCAAATCAAAAAATAATAGTAGCTCCGGAAAAAAAGAAATCTAAAAACATAAAGACTAGAAAAGGGGATGTTTCAAACTCTGCAAAACAGTTTATTAAAGCACTTAGCACCCCAAGTCAAAAAAACAACAAGACTTCTGTTGCCATTACAAAAAAATAGGTACTTTTGAACCAAAAGCGGAGAGCGAGAGGAGGAAATGTAAAATCGCTGTCTAACCCTTTACCTCACTCGCCTTTAGATGGCCTAGTGGAAGCCATTGAGAGTCATCACCCTTCGATATCTACTGAACCGGTGATCCCCCCTACGACCGCTATTGTCTCTTCTAGTGAGTCAACCAATTTAACTGACCCTAATGAGCAAGCCTCTAGACAAGCAGAAATCAAAAGGGAGGTTGAAGCCTACATGGCTAATTTTGTGCAAGTTCCCATATTGGGAGCTAAGCAAATAGTCTCTGTACCACATGTGACCTCTGAAACTAACCCTAAGGATCACAATCTACCATCACTGAATTGATTGTTATAAGGTTGGCGCCAATGTCCTTAAAGCAATTCACACTGGTGAGGAAGTTAGAAGAGGTGGCAATCCAAATCAGAAAAATAGAATTGAGAACGATCCATTGGAGAGTCATGGGCTAGAAATAGCCGAAATGGTGCGAGCACTATTACCAAAAACTCAACCGAAGAATATAGTGCAACATATAGCCGAACCCCAGCAAGTACCTGCCCCTGAGAAAAAGCAATCTAAACCTTTGGCAAGGGATCATAACTTGAATTCACTAATTATTGGATGTCATCCAGCTCCTCACCCACAATTCCTCTTAAACAGGAAAAGCATTCTTGAGATTTTTTCTGATATAGATGAGCTAGAGGATGTGAGTTCAGCCGATATTGAACAAGTATAATTCATTGACAAAAACATTTTAACAATCAGTTGCCTGAAGCTGCGATCTCGTTTAGTTCGCAATATTATATGGTCTGCCAAAAATCAACTTTTTGACATGGGCTTTTTGATTATCCCCGGCTCGTCATTGACTAATGAACCACCCAGGGACCTTTCACAGGAGGTTGTTGCAGTAGTTAACTCGGGAAATGGTTAGTGTGCATCTCAATGTAATTGTAAATGCAACTGTGTATCAAATAGTTAACTAAGCCAACAATTACCAACTAAGTCAATACTACTTGCCTCCTGGAACTCTTGTGGTCACTCTCATTTGTTTAACAACTATAGTACAGACCTCAATCAGTTTGACATAATCATGTTGCAGGAAAACATGCTTACCAACTCCCCAATTTGGCAAGGACATACTATACACTTTACTCCTGCAGTACGGGGCGAAAAAGGTTGCCCGATGTCTGGTCTTTTAACTGCCATCAAAATTAGTCCTACCATTGAACTTATGTCAACCTATTCTCCAAATGCATTTATGCAACTAACCATAATTTCTGTTTGCTCAATATCGTATGCTTTAATTAATATTTATTGGAACCATCTCAGCATTACTGATGAACTCTTCTTTAAGGAGATGATTTGTATGTTGGACTTTATTGTGATGTCTCCAGAAATTGCACATATTATAATTGCTGGAGACCTCAATGTGCATCTTTTCTCTGTAAAAGCCCCATCGGAAAATTCTAGACTAATCCAATGGGAAGACTTGATGTTTTCACGGGGCTTGTGTATGTTAAATTGAGCTTGTGAAGGAGATGTTCCACCAAGTCACACTTGGCAAAGTGGTGTGCGAAGAGCTACTATTGACTACATATATGTCGACTCAAATTTGTTCATGAGTCGGGTAACTTTTAAGGTCTTACCTCGAAGTGACAGTGATCACCTGCTTTTAACTAGTCACTGGACAACTTCTTTGGCAACACCATTAAAGCATGCAGCTACTTACTCTGAAGTGCTCAGTGCAAATTCTCAGCTAAATCGAATTAAGTGGTATGACGCAACAATACAGCGTTACACTAGTTCACTAGTGGCAGCATTTACCCACTCGTGACTAAGCAGCTCTCATCCAAAAGTTTGTTATTGTGACCTCATGCAGGACTTTGTCCCAAGGGGTCAAAATTCCAAACGACAAACAACTTTGAGAAATCACGTATTTGATATATTGGTAAAAAAGAAAAAAACTGAGTATCGTGCGCAAAAGCGAAAAAGCTAATCTTCTCTCTCTCAAATATAGAACTCCAGCTTTGACTCGTATTAAAACAAAATATCGAAACTGGATGCGCTCCTATCGAGCAACCCTCTATCAAAAGGATGGAGAGAACATGTTATCTATGACTCGCAATCAAAATATAGCTCAGATGTGGACCACACTAAATTTAGTTTCATCCAACCCTCAAGCTCTGATACAGTCGCATAATGTATCTGAAAAAAGTTGGATTGAACATTTCACCAGAATTTATGCGAGACCTACAGCATCCCTTGTGGGGCCTCACTTTGGTGAAATTATGCCATTCCACCTTAATTTCACTAAAGGTGACATACTGCACATTATTTCAACACTGAGTGAATCTAAGGCCCCAGGACTAGATGGGCTTTCGAATAAAACATTCAAGCGCAATCCAAATCTATGGGCAAAGGTCTTATTTCAGATCTTTCAAAATATTATTGTTACTCAAACTATTCCTGCTACCTGGAGACATTCTATAATTATACCATTGTTTAAGAAAGGTGATTGTCAGCGGCCTCAAAGTTACCGTCCGATTGCTATACTAGATGCTCCAGGCAAATTGTTTTGTCGGATCATTTTGCGAGAGTTTAACGAATGGACGCAGCGTGAACTCAAAAGGGACCCATTTCAGTCTGGTTTTATTAAAGGAATTGGCACTGCTCCAAACATGCTGGCACTTAATCTGATCAAACAAAAATATGTTAATGAAAATCGCAATCTCTGTGTTGCTTTTGTTGACTTCAGTATTGCATTCGATTCAATTGATCGGCAACTACTATTCCAAAAACTCCATCAACATGGGTGTCCCTCTTCAATTCTCACATTAATAAAACTTTTGCATTCCCACACCTCTTTGCAGGTGAGATTATCTTTAGAGGGGCTCCTTACAGCTATTATTCCAACTGAGCGAGGCCTAAAGCAAGGGTGTATCCTTGCGTCTACACTATTCAATTTTTTTCTGTTAGACATTGGTATGAAATTTGAGAATACAATCTCCGATTCACCCAAGCTAGGTAATCAGAAAGTTACATGGCTGCTCTACGCCGATGACTTGGTATTATTGTCATGTTCACCTTATGGCCTTCAAAATATTTTAAACAAATTGCAGGAGTATGTTCTTGAGAACAATTTAATTATTAACCTCGAAAAAACTCAAGTTGTTGTGTGTCACAAAACAGCAATCAAAAAAACTTGTCAATTTACCTGGTCTTTGCATAATCAAGAGTTACTCGTAGTACAACAATACAAGTACCTGGGTCTCCCATTTTCAGAAGTATTGAACAATGATATATATCGTGTAACACTTGATGCAAAAAATCGCTCGTTAACATCGCAAGCCAAAATCTTACTGTTTAAATACGGCAAGTTCACACTAACTCATGTAATTGCCTTTTTCCAGCAAAAAGTGACACCCATTCTAATCTATGGGGCAGAGACTGTAGCACCAAAGCCAAGAACCTTTTGGGATCGTCTTGAATCTCAATTTTGGAAGGGTGTGTTGAGATTGCCGCAGTCAACCCCAATCCCAATGATTCGTTATGAACTAGGACTAATTTCCGTATATTGTCAAGTACTATGGAAATTTTGCTCATTTTATCGGAAATGCTTAATTGGTGCGCCCTCTCACAATATTTTGGGTGTGTTGGCTAATCATTTGATAACCTCCAATTTGAAACTCCCGGGGAAATGGTCTGAGTGTGTACTAGACATACTAGTTAAGGCTGACATTTCAATAGAATTATTGTTGATAATTCCAACTAAGGCAAAATTAAAACTGCATCACTATGACTGGATAAATACGCGCCAACAATGCCTAGAATATGTGGATTGCGACTTGGTAAAGTGCTCGCACAAAAAAATGCGTTGGCCAGAGTCATATTTAATTAAATGTCCTTCATGTTATGTGAGAACCCAGTTGAGGCGCATTCGGCTAAACTTGTGTTTAACAAGACAGATCTTGGGAAGGAGACATCTGGTGCCTCAAGATCAAACCTTTTGTAGATACTGCCTTAACTGCCAAACAATCGAGACATTATGCCACTTAATGGTTGAGTTTCCGGCTCTGAAATGTGTGAGGTACAGACTTTTCCATGCAAAATGTAATTTTCATATATAGAGTATCCTATTGAAAAAAATTGGAATTACTTATTGACCAGCACGAATTCCGCTGTTCAAATTGCGTTGGTTCAATTTGTTAACTATGTGATCCCTGAGCAATTAAGCTAAGAATGCAAGATTTTGTAAATCTACACATTTGTACATATTCAATCTTACCTTTTCTTTTGTATCAAAACTAATTTTATTCAGATCTAAAATGTATGAAATTTTTGTTGATGATGTAAACTACACTGTTTGAAAGGTTGAATTATTCAGCCAAATCAATAAAAAAAAAATACTGATGCCTATGAGGACGAGTTTAATGTCCCTGTAATAAACTCTCCCTGTCATGATGCCTACCTCCAAGGAGCTAGACGGGGCCCGGCACCCGCAGAGGCAGGCAACATGTATACTAGGGAAGTCCCAGCCACCCCAGATAGGGGCTCTTTGGACTCAGTCCTGGCGCCGTTGGCGTCAGGCTCATAAGGGATAACAGTCCTGGCACCATCGGCGCCAGGCTCATACAAGATATGGAAGGAATAGTGTTTGGTACAAACTTACCTGGCAGACCATGCTGCAATTTCCTTACCTGGCAGATCATTCTACAACTTCCAGATGAAAAAGGAACTACTTAACCACACGGGTGTGGCTGGTGGCAGGATACATACCTTCAGTGGAAGGATACATACCTGGGACTACTTGAAAGGCTATTTAAGCCACGCCCAGACAGCAAACCACGCTTCGCGTTGTTCTGCTCATAGCAGCTGGACGCTCACCGTGCCTGCTCCTGCTCCAGCCCTCGACCACGCCTGCCAGCATCCTGGAAACACCTAAGGATAGAAAAGGGAAGAAGAAACAGGTGAAAACAAACCTTACCTGTTAAAGCTGCATTCCGGATTCAGCGCGCCAACGTTCCTGCAAAAAGACATCATTTTAAATACTCACCGCGTCGCATACATCTCAGCGCACTTCTCTTACCTGCACGTGGCGCCTTCGGCTCTGCGACGGCCATCCGGATCCCCTGCAGCATTCCAGCACCTACGGGGAGATGAAGAGAAGAAAGCAAGGTGAGAAGGGAAAATAACCAAGAAGCTCTTACCTGCCAAGCTAATTCTTTTTACCTTCGGGTCGATGCCATTCCTTGGGCATTTCAGCACCCCGGCCCCTATGGGGAAAAAGCAAACATCACATTAGTGAATGCAAGAACCGTAGCAAACAAACTATTTAAAACTTACCTGCTTACAGGTCGGACTCAGCTTCTGCTTCGTGCCGGCTCCATTTCTTCGGCATTCTCGAACTCCGGCCCCTAAGGAAAAAAGAGACAGGAAAAGACAGTAGTGGGCCTACACCAAAACTCACCTGAAATCAGGTTTTCGACGGAAACCGCCCTCAGCCCGGAGTCTTCCATTACCTGCAAAAGAGAAGAGGAACAGTTTAGACTCAAGCTTGCCATAAACATTTATGATACTTACCGGAACAGACAAGCAAACTCGAACTTACTATCCAGTGACGTAACTGGACCCCAACGTGCCCCTGCATCAGAAGCAGGATGGAGAGCTCGCTTTTTCAATCCGTAAGGTGAGTCTCCACAGGGAATTACAGAAGGGTTGCAAGGAGGGTGAGAAGGGAAACAGGAGATCTACACAAAACCTGCAGAGTATTAACCCTTCCTTTTCGCTCACAGAAGGGTATTCATCCAAGCAAGACAAGCCAGATTTGGGAACCCAGCCCACTCCATCTTCAGGGTGCTGAACATCTCCTTCGAAGAGGCCACTGCCGTCCAGACCACGCCCGCGCCTCCGTGGGAACCAGGTGAGCGTTACACTCCCTCGGTAGTAAACAACGTGTCATCTGTCTCTGCGTTTTCAGAAGTTGGCAGGCAACTTGAGATTAGTTGCACCCATTTGTCCGGCCTCAGAGCTGTTGAGTGCAGTGATACTGTCAATGGTGAAACTGACACTGTTAAACCCACTTCGCCAGGCAGACGTGCCTCAAAGTCACACATTCACTGCCTTTGAATTCACACCCACGAGTTACGATGATGGCTGTGCCCCCATGTCAACTATAACTCCAAGTTTAGACACGGCTTCACCTAAAAATAGTCGCTCAATCTATCTTAGTGCTCTGGACAGTGCCTCAAGAAAAATTTCTAACATTCAATGCGATGAAGTGTTTCATAAAAGCTGTCTGCGGACTGATACTCACATTTCTTGTTTATCTGTACACCCTATACAGACAATTGCACCACTTACTGTGCATGTCACAGGCACTCACCGTAATTCACTTAATATTGCTAACAAATTAATTCTGGATTTAGCACAGATAAACAAAGCACGTCAAAATAGGCAGACCGTGTCTGGACCCAAGGTAAACCTTTTACACAGGTCTCAAGAGACCCTTTCTGAAACCCTTCCTGAAATCCGAGATATTGATTCCAATAATACCATAAACATTTCAACTGAAGCCATTGCTGGGGCAAAACAAAGAAGGACCAATGTAAGCAGTTCTCCTTCCATGCAATGTTCGCAAACAAAAAAAAACAAAATGTATTCAGACAGCGGCATTGCACGATCCAAAAATGATTCCACTGCGATCATTATTTGAACAAGATGCCCATATTATATTGGCCTCCGAACGAAAATTGCAACAATCCCAAACTCTCTCTGTTTCTGAAATCTCCTCAACGGACTCTTCTATCATGGAGCGCCCTTACCCCAAAGTTAGATCAAGTAGACACATGTATCGATCTAAACAGACACAACCTAATCGAAACTCTGATGCTTCTTGGGACCCTGCTATCTCTAAAGAGCTACAGTCAACCATCATGTCGTCCATGTCCATATCTATTGCGTCCTTGCTCAAACTTTACGAACACATGAACGAAAATATTAAAGACCTTACTACTTTAACTGCACTCCTCAACACTAAAATAACTGAGATGGAAAGGAAAGGAATTGGCGGTAAGGATGATCTAACTTCAATGAGCTGCAAAATGGACCTAATGTTACAATCCATTTCTGGCCATACACTAAATAACAACGAAGACAAAAAGCTTTTAGCAGAAGTTGCCCGTGAAGCTTTGAAACTCTTTAAGCAAAACTCTGCAGCTAATCTACAGCCTTTTGACTTGGAAGTAACCCCTCAAGACAGGGCCCAAAATGAAAAAGCACGGGTGATGGATGCAGTGCCAACAAACCCTACGCCATTGCCTGGCGATTGTAACCTTCAGAAATCACCATTTGTAACGAGAAAAAAAAAGTTAACAAATGATGGCCTTATGACATCTTATGCAACTAAAAAGCTCTCCACGACTCCAAGCATTCGCTGGCTGCCTTCTGATCCAGCTGTGTCTAACTCCAATGATAACGACCTCGCCCAATCCAAGCCGACTTCATTTGATGAGGTGCTGGTTATTAGTTGTTTACCCATTAACCCCGCTTTGACTAACCCGCAATTACCTTCATCCTCAAAAACTGACCAGCTGCAACAGGAAAAAAACCTTAAAGACGGCACAGTATCAACAAGCCCTGCCGAACCAGCGAGTACTAAAAAATCAGATGTATTCGACATCTTTAAGGGGATTCCTTGTCCAGCAAGTCCAGCTCCTACTTTTACATCTGGGAAATCTACAAACTGCAGAAAAAAATCTAAAAATCAACCTACAATCAAGTTACGTCGCGGAAATGGTTCAAGAAAATTCTTGCGTAACTTAAAAACAGGAAACTTGACAGTTCATATTTCTGGACCCATTGCACCTGTCTTGCAAACCTTAAACCCGATACACGAAATAGAAAGTGTCAATATTACACCAAACCCTCAAGAGGTAATACAAACAGTTGAATCCGATCTGAAAAATCTATCTACGTACGAAGACTACCAAGAAAACCCTGAAACTGAGCAGCCTGATCCCATGATCATGAATATTGATATGCATTCAGCCTAAATGGCACAGCCAGCCAATGCTAGTAGCTGTGGAGACAAACTGCTCCTCCTTGACTTACCCGGAGCCTCAAATCTATCGAGGCCAAGAAGAACATGCCTGATTGTGAGACCTACCGCACCCATCCTTGAATCGAATGATGATCTTGACCTCCCTTTTTTAACTATGGCTGAAAAACGCCTGAAAACGTTAACAAAAAAGGTTTCGGAAATTGATTGTGCCATTAGCCAATCCAAGGCTAACTGTGCCTCTTCAAATACCGAGAAGACCTCCACTATGGAAGCAAATCACATATCGTCAGAGGCATATTCTTCACACGTCTTTCCTTCAGATGCTTTACAATCTACTACTAAACGCAATTTGGCGAATTTTAAAGTAACGAAAAAAACATCCACGTGTGAAAAGCTTATTTTGGAAAGACTTGACTCACGCGATAACTTGATTTTGAACCGGTACTGTATATCCAAGTTATTTTACTTAGTCCCAAGTCTGCGAACAATCCACTCGGATGACCTAAAAATAGTGGAATTCCATTGTGAAAAAAGAAATGACATAGTGACCTTGCACCTTGCATCGCGAATAATTCGCAGTATACTACTGGATGCAGTACCGGCTCTACTGTCAGTAGGCTTTGACCTATACCCTCAGCGTCAAGACCTTTTTACAGCTAAGTCGCCTCTCAACAGCGTGAACGAAAAAAGTCACGAAACTCCTACAAAACCAATAAACAAGAGGATAACACACAAAGCTGTTAAAGGCCCTGAGGCCAAGGTATCGCTCGAAACTATGACAAAATCCGAAAGAACAGAACTATTTCATACTTCTGAAAATGAACAAATTCAAATAACAATTGAAGGTCTAAGTACAATTAACAAGAAACTGCCTAAAAGCAACTCTGAAACAGAAAACTGGGCATGGCTGGCTGCTAATCTCAACAACAAAAATTGCAATTAATGGCAGGAATCGAGTGAAACTCGGCCCATGACTTTTGGATCCTGGAACACCCGAGGATTTGTTCATTTGTTCAACTTCCCCTGGATGGGTCATCTGGATCTCATATGTCTACAGGAAACCTGGCTAACGACTTGTCCAAGTGCTCCCTCTTTTGAGATAGTAATAAATCCAGTGGTCAAACCTCCGAAAGGCAGACTGATGTCAGGGCTTTTGATAGCCGTCAACAAAGATCGTGGCGCACGAATAATTGAAATAAATAACGCATCACCGTATATACAAACAGCTAAAGTGAGGTTACCCGGCACCGATAATTCTGAGTGCCTGTACATAATTAACCTTTACTGGAATCCAATTGCAACAGGAATTCTTCAATTTATTGACCAGGTGTCTACGATCATAGACACCACAATGGAAAATTCAAGCAATGCCCAAATTATAATCTGCGGCGATCTAAACATCGACTGTTTGGACACGAACATCAAGTCCAAATAAAAGTCAATGAACAAAAAAGCCTTCAAATCGGCTGCCATCTCTTGGATGTCTGAAATGAGTTCCAGAAAATTTACTCTCCTGAATGGGAATACTCCTGGGGATATCCCCGCAAATCCCACATGGAACCACGATCAACAATCTTCAACTCTAGATTACTTTCTTGTGTCTGAATCGCTTGCTCCAAAAGTACAACATTTGGAGGTAGTTAAAATGGAACATAGTGACCATGACATGCTCAAGATGATGTTTGACAAATGCAATAACACACTACAAAAAAAATGGCTGTATGCTACAACCTATCGATCTGGTAGGATTCGCCTTAATCTCAAAATTATTGATGTCAACTCGATCATATCAGCCTTCGAGGCAATTCCGGATGGGACCGAATACCAACAGCTTCTGTCCCAATTTACAGAACAGAAACATGGACTTAAACAACATAAGATGCACCATAAACATAAATTTGATATTCAGGTGCTACAACATAAACGTTTACTACGCAGAGAAATAAGGAAGTTGCCTCAAGAAGACAAGGATCTTTACTGTGCAGGAAAAAAATGTGCTGCACAAAAATACAGAAATTGGAGAAAAAGCCACAATGCGGCTTTACTGCAGAATGACTCCGAATAAATGCTCCAAAAACTTAAGAACAGAAACTCTGCTGAATTTTGGAGCCTTGTAAATAACATTGCTGCTCCTCAAGAGGCACTTCAAGCGTCGCCTATCCCTCAAGAAACCTGGGTAAAACACTATACAGACTTATTCAGTACTTTGAAAGTGGTGCCTGAAAGTTCGAGCAAAACTGGTGCCCCCTGGTCCCTGACGTTTGATATAGTTGACATCACGAATTCAATTAAGAAATCAAGTGCACTAAGAGCTACGGGGCCCGATGGCCTCACTAATTTCACACTGAAACAAAATCCGGAGGCCTGGGAAAAGCTCTGTTTTGTGCTTTTTGAGAGAATAAGATTGAAACATGCGACTCCAAGATCATGGAAAAACGCCATTATTGTACCTATCTTCAAGAAGGGCAACAGACTAGATCCGAGAGATTACAGACCGATTGCCCTACTTGACGTTATCAGTAAAATCTACGCTAGCCAACTACAACAAATACTACAAGCCTGGTCAATCTCAAACCATCATATTGATCATCAGCAAGCGGGATTCGTCAAGGGTGTCGGTTGTGGGCTCAATACTCTCCTGTTGAACCTTTTGAAAATGGAATCAATAAGAACAAACACAGCGATCTACGTAGCACCCATTGATTTTTCTCATGCGTTTGACAGTGTTGATCGCCAAATTCTATGGGAGAAGCTTAAAGTATGGAATTGTCCACCTGACCTTTTGGATGCAATAAAGGAGCTGCATACCAACACAACCATACAGATTAGACTAGACCAAAGAGGCACCCTATCCCCCCTAATTCAAACCTTTCAGGGTGTAAAACAGGGATGCCCCTTAGCCGCTATTGTCTTCAACCTTTTTATCTCTGACATCGGATCATCACTAAACGAGATAGCAGCCTTTCCCCCGAAAATCCATGGGTCACAACTGGGCTGGCTCCTATATGCCGACGATTTAATACTCTTGGACGTTACACCTGTCGGATTGCAAAGAAAACTTGATGCCTTGGAAAGATACGTAAATAAAAATGAGCTTTGTATCAATAAGAAAAAATGCGAAATCTTGATACTACGCAACCTGGCATCTCATAAAAGAGGACCTTCCCAATTTGTCTGGCACTTGGAAAAAACACCTCTCCGCATCTCCCCCCAGATAAAGTACATGTGATCCTTGATAAGTGCCAACATAAACGACAATCCCTGGGTTGAGGCAACCAAGAGAACATGTCTGCAACTAGCTTGCCAATCAGCTATTCTAAACAAAAGATTTGGAAAATTTTCCATAAAACCCATGATTGACTTCTACAGACAAAAGGCTATACCAGCCCCCATCTATGGTGCAGAAAACATGTTTGGCTGTCCATCCGAGTTGTGGAGTAGACTCGAAAACATTTTTTGGACCAGGGCATTACATCTTCCTAAAGGTTGTCCTACATGTAATATAAGATTCGAACTGGGTTTGACATCCATCTAAGCGAGGGTGTGCTGGAATGCGCTATTGCTATATAGAAAGACCCAGATCTTAAACCCGGTCCCCCAATTCAAAATCTTACACAAGCCAGACAGCCACCCGGAATACACAATTCTCTCGAAGTGGGATCAAACATGTACAGAAATCCTTGAGGCAAACAACATAAAGACTGTAACTTTACTTGAAAATCCCAATAAGGCAAAATCAAAATTATGGAGCTCGGACTGGCATCAAACCTGCGTCGACAGAACATGTTCTCGACTCATAAAAGATGCACCACCCGAAGCAAGAGAGCTGGACAAATTACAACCATATTTGACACAATCTCCAGATCAGATCTCGAGACTTTTATATTTGCACTTTCGTTTAAACCTCTTTTTGACTAAAGATCGAACAAGCACTTGGGCATCCAAAGAAACCTCTGATCTTATTTGTCGTTTCTGTGAACATTCTATAGAGAATGTAAAACACTTGATCTTGTTTTGTCCAAAGTTCCGCTCACTACGAACAAAATTGTTCGGACCTCTCTTTGAGGCCCGTCGAACATATTCAGCCAATGATTGGTGGAAAGCTATGTTTGACGGTTCCGATCGCAAAGTCTTGTTTGGTCTAGTTCTGTTTTTGAAAGACCTAAAACTCAACTTGGCTGAACCGAATCC
Organism: Ambystoma mexicanum; assembly: GCF_040938575.1. NCBI lineage: Eukaryota > Metazoa > Chordata > Amphibia > Caudata > Ambystomatidae > Ambystoma > Ambystoma mexicanum. The sequence goes on from NC_090929.1 coordinate 349,582,360, forward strand.
CACACCAGTAAGGAACTGTTGAGTTGAACACCAACGATAAGTGGTGTGGGTTCGTATGGAACAATGTAACTGCGATGGTTTAATAATTTTTTTTTCTTGTTTTTCTTTTAAAGGTTTTCTTTTGTAAACCGAATAAAATAAATAAATAAATAAATAAAAAAAATAATACCTTCTTGCTTTTCTTTGCGGTTTGATGGCATTGAACCAGGCTTCTGAGCGCTGTGTGAGTAGTTCCAAGCAGGAATAAATGTTGCGGACACAGCATTCCAGACAGGCAGCAAGCGCCACGTTGGAGTGAGCTGAAATTTGCTGTAGTTCAAAGCGACGTTCAAAGAATGTGGATCGTGAGGGCCACATGGTCTGTTCAACAGTTGACAGATGGTTTGACAGCTAAGATGTTGGTGACTTAATGCGTAGTTCGAGGCGAGGTGGTTCGATGCAGTGTGGTTCGATGCAGTGTTCCATTTGCATATCAGTCTGGTCCCACCCACAAGCACCAAAATGCTAGGCAATTGTCTGAACACGAGTACCATCAGCAACCCCAGACACGTTTTTTTGTGGCCTTGTTGGGCCTCTGTGAGCTGAAACAGAGCCTCTTTAAGGCACAGTGAACAAGGGGTCCACGTCTGGAATACCCTAAGTTGCTTAGGGTGAAACCCCAAGTTTTACAAATTAAGCAAGGTTGTGGGAGCACCTCTACTGAGAACGAACATGAGTCAAATAGCCTGTTAAATGGAATTTCTTCCACTCAGGAAACCTACAACCACGTTTAGCTCACTGCACCCTTCAAAGAGAAGAAATGTCCATTTACATATCCGTCTGGTCCCACGTACAAGGGCAGTCCAGCACCTAACTGCTAGGCAATTCTCCTCTGAGCAAGAGTACCATCAGCAACCCCAGACACGTGTTTCAGCCTTGTTAGGCCTCCTCAGTGAGGAGAAGCTGAGCCTCTCTGAGGCACAGCCAGCAAGGGGTCCATGTCTGGATTTCCCTGGGTTACTTAGGGTGAAACATGGATGGAAGGTTATACGATCAAAGGGCATTTTGGATAGAGGAATTAATATCGTGAGGGAGGCAAATTACTTTGTGGAGGAGAATCATACTGGGAAGGTCGACCCTGGTACGGTTTGGGAGGCATTAAAATGTACAATGAGAGGTCTCTTGATTGGTTTGTTGAGTAGAAGAAAGATGTGCAAGGTGGAGGCCATGGAAGAAATGGAGTGTAGGATTAAGAACTTGGAGCGGGAGGTGAGGATTTCAACAGAGGAAGGGAAGAAGAGAGCATTGTGCCAGCTTAAATGCGAATATAATAAATTTGTGTCTAAAAAAAGGCAGAATATATGCTATTTCACACCAGATACTTTGCGAAAGGGGAAAAGTGTGTTCGGTGGCTGGCGCATAGGCTTAAGACTCAGGAGAAGGACAGGGCTATCTCATCTATTGAGAAAATAGACGGTTCGGTGAGATTCAGTCCTGTGGAGATCAATGCAGTATTTCATAATTTCTACAAGGACCTTTTTGCTCAGGAAGAAAATGCTATGCAAGATATCCCTGAACTTAGCCCAGACCTAGAACTGGCGGAACTTGAAGAACAGGTGTATTTAGATGAGGAATTTATGGTTAATAAGTTGAAGGAATTGGGTTATGTCTTAATTCTGGTAAATGCCCGGGCCCGGATGGCTTGGAATACTACCAAATTCTGTCTTTGAGCTATTAAGGGACATGTATAAGGCCTCAAATTCTCTTGGGATTCTCCCAAGAATGACGCGTCACGTGACAATCTCGTTGATTCTGAAGAAAGATAAGGCTTAGACGTTGCCTGCAAATTATCGTCCAATAAGCCTCATTAATACTGATAATAAAATCCTGGCAAAGTCGATGGCGAGACGGCTGGAATTGGTTTTACCAAAATGGATACACTCAATCTGGTTTTGTGAAGGGAAGGCATGTGGCATCTAATATGCAGAGGTTAATCCAGAGTGTGTCTCAAGCAAACGGAATGGATCGGGAGGCAGCTGCTTTCTCATTAGACGCAAAGAAGGCATTTGATCGGGTGAGCTGGAGTTATTTGTATGCTGTGTTGAGGAGGATGGGCTTTGGAGAGGACTTCATGAGATGGGTCAGATTGCTATACGCTAGTTCTACTGCGGATGTGTCCACTAATGGGATACATTCTGAACCCTTTAACCTGGAACGAGGCACTCAACAGGGTTGCCCAATATCACCTTTGTTATTTTTGATTGCAATTGAACCCCTGGCCTCCAGTATCTGGCAGGATGAGAGGATAACTGGGGTCGGTTATGGAGGGGTAACACAGAAACTTTGGTTATATACAGATGACTTATTATTGTTGCTAAGTGATCTAGACCACTCGTTGCCGGCTTTAATGGAAAGGATTATTGAATCTACTGCGTGTTCAGGTTACAAGATTAACCTGCTCAAAGTCGGAGGCGTTATCTGTATTGCAATGTTGCCGGAAGGATGCAATAGTGGAACTTGGGTTTCAAGTGGTGCCCTGAAAGAATAAAGTAATTGGGGGTCATTTGGGGGTCTGGCTGACCTGCAGGTTGGACAAGATTATGTTGGAGAATATGGGGAGGCTAGTGTTGGGTCTAAAATCAGATCTAGAGAGGCGGAAGTTGCTGAAGTTGTCACTCTGGGGGAAATTAAACGCACTGAAGGTTTTAAAGATCAAATACGAGTTAAAAAAATGTTTAAAAAATAAAGATTACACATATCCTTAGTGTACTGCCTTTGCCTGTAGGGAGGAAGTGGTGGTCGGCTATCAATGCTCTGTTACATGGTTTTCTGTGGGATGACAAGCCACCGAGAATGAAGCTCTGGAAACTTCAACTACTGATCAAAAGAGGTGGCTTGGGTGTACCGACCTTCCAAACTTACCATCTAGCTTCTACTGTGAGGCATCTGTCACAGTTTCTGGATTCAGAACCGGATGAGTGGACAAGGGCAGTGGACCACCTCAGTCACTACTTTCTACAAAATCTATGCAGCCTTTTGTTTCCTCATTGGTAACAGAGTTCCCGAGGCAGTCTTGGAAGAAGTGTGTGCTACTTTTGGGAGAGGAGCCATTTAGATGTCTGGACTCATCAGTTTGGTGCAATCCAGAGGTCAGGGATGGAAAGAAAATTTTGTCCTGGCCGGTTTGGTTCCTTGTTGGGGTTCAGTGGATTGGAGATCTTAGGGCTAATGGGAAATGGCTTGCCTTCCCTCAGCTGCAAGCTAATAAAAGGATTCCTAATTACACAATCCAGGAGTTCCGTAGGTGTATATCAGATGTTTCTGAGAAGGATGAGATAGATTTTGAAAAGAGGATTGCACAGACTGAATCAGAAGGACATCAGGCGAGTATGTTCTACAAACTGGTCTTGTCATCAGCGAAAGGCAATACTGCTTTGCTGCAAGAGTGTTCTACAAAGCTGTCTGAGGAGATGAGGACTGAGGCGCGATGGGTGAATGTCTGCAGGAATGTGGTTTTGTCTTCTAGCAGTCTTGAAGAGAAGTCAAGACAAGTTAAGATTCTGAACAAGTTGTATTGGATGCTGGAACGCCTGTTTAAGCGTGGGATGTCTGACACAAATACATTTTGGGGATGTTCTCACAGGGCCAGAACATTAGACCGCATGCTCCTGCAATGCAATAAAAGTGAGGGGCTTCTGGGGTCGGCTGTCTTTGATTTTCAGCGTGGTGCTGAGGACGTCATTTGATTATGATTTTGATACCCTGATACTGGGAGATGATCAGCTTGTTGACGGTTTGAGTAGTGCACAAAAAAAGTGGTTGTTTAGAGGTTCACTGGTGGCAAAGAAACTGATCATGAGACACTGGAAGTCGACGGTTCGGCCCGAGGAGTGCACCTGGTTGGATGAAATGGATAAGCTTGCACAAATAGAGAGTTATCTACAGGCATCAAAAGAAATATAAGTTGTTTGAGGACATTTGGAGCAGATTCCTGGAACTGTATTAATCTATGTGACACTGTTAGGGAGGGTAGGTGGTTTTCTGCAACTGTGATGTTAACATTTATAAATTGTAAATAAAAAAATAAGATTTAAGATGTGAAGAGGAACTATTTCTGCATCATTTTAATATGAATGTATTTTAGGTCATTTATACACTATATGTTTTAAGGTCGTTTTTATTCTTTTGTATGTTCTTTATGTAATGTGATGATTGTTGATATGTGATCATTTATATGTGTCCAAAATAAATGTATTTGTAAGTTTACTTATTAACAAATAACACACAAAAAAAGAACAGTGAAACTTATTCAGAAACTCAGAAAAAATATCCCAGTGAATGGAAATCCTACAAAGGGAGTGAAACAGGTCACTTGTACATTACACAGGTCCCAGTGGGAAGGCAAGGATATTACAAAGGATAACAAGTATGAATCAAGAAACATTTAGCGAAAGGGACTTGAAGGTTCAAACAGAACTAAAGAAAGAGAGGTGGAAAAATCTTTGAAAGAACTGAACGAGCTGGTCCAGTAAATAGCAAGAAGCTATTCAAAAATCATATATTGAAAAGTACCTGCTGGCAAAGCAACCCCCAGGGGCACACAGCTATTCTCATGGTCTTTAGGGTTTATAGTGAATAAGTCGAATTCAAAAAAGTCGAATGCAAAAATGTCGAATTTTTCTTTTCATATGTGTTTATTTATTATTCTTTTTTTTAATGGGGGGCTGCTCAGATGAGCTACTAAGCCGTCATCCAGCACCCTAATCAGGGTGACTCTTCTAAGCGCTCCAACGCGAGCCTTCTCGACCACCTCTTTTTGCCTTGATAAAGACTGCGGTCGAAACGCGCGTCAGCTTTTTTCTGTTTCATCACTCTGGCACAAGTGCCCTAAGTGCTATATTGAATTTCAACAATCAATAAACAATGTACAACAACAACTCAAGACTGAATTGTGAATGACTATTGAAAGTACTGGACCTACCACTTTTCTGCCAGCGCCCACAACTAACAAGGATTTGTCACCCCACCTAGATATATGTTTAACCTACAGGTCTGGTAAGCCACAACTGGTGAGATAGTACATTGGATTAATGGGCCTTCTGCGCAGATATGTATGGAACTTGTAGCCCATGGGTTTGATATTTAACTGCGCTTACTTAAACTTCCACTTCTCAACAGGGTTTTGGTCCTAATAATGGACGTCATATAGAAACTTCTCAGTATGGCTTGATTACTTTAATTGGGAATACAGCTTACTTATTGATTTTATATAGCACTAGCAAAAAGTACCCATTCTCCGAACGGGTTCTGTGGTTCTGTGGACAGAAATTACAACACTTTCACCAACTGTTGAAAATCAATGATCCTTTAGGTCGCGGTTCCAATTCACTTATCGCTTGATGTGCTTTGTACTCTGAAGTAAACTGCAGTGAGAATTGGCGTGCGTGACTAGCTGACATACCCCAGAGCAGATGTAGGGGGGGGAGATGAGAGTTGGTGTGCAGCAGCAAACTGGAACCTACTATGCTGTATCCCCACCTGTTGACTCACCGTGGCATGCTGCAGTTCGTTGCAGTGCAAATGTCCCAGAAACCGTGCATTCTAGGTTTGAGGACCGGTACAACCACATTGATGTTTCGCCGATTTCAGGCAACCGTCTCATGTGCAAAGGTGCAGAAATCCAGAGAAAGGGGTGGGATGTCCTAATGTTATGTAGCTAGTATTGTTAGGAGGGTCCTAACAGGTAACTATGCAACATTTGGTGCAGATTGGCGAAACGGTGTGGAATTGTATAAGAGACAACGCTTCTCAAGCCACAAAACCACAAAGAAATTTAGAGTTTTGCTGGAATCCCGGGAAAGGGGTGGGGTGTCCAGATGTCATGTAGCCAGTAATGTCTGGCGGGTCCTAACAGGAAACTATGCAAAACTTGGTGCAGACCAGTGAAAGGGTGTAGAATTTTATGAGGAACAACGCTTCTGCTAGCCCAAGCCCCCAAAAATGTTTTGACTTGTGCTGAAACCTGGGCGAAGGGGTGGGGTGTCCATATGTCATGTAGCCATTAATGTCTGGAGGGTCCTAACAGGTAACTACGCAAAATGTGGTGCAGATTCGTGAAACAGTGTGGAATTGTATAAGGAACAAAGACTCGCCATGCCACAAACTCAAAACACATTTTGACTTGTGCTGAATCCCGGGCGAAGGGGTGGCGTGTCCACATGTCAGACAGTAATGTCCGGCGGGTCCTAACAGGTAACTATGCAGCATCTGGTGTCGATTGGTGAAATGGTGTAGAATTGTATAAGGGACAACGCATTGCTAATCCACAAAGCCACAAAGAAGTTTAGAGTTTTGCTGGAATCCGGGGAAAGGGGTGGGGTGTCCACATGTCATGTAGCCAGTAATGTCCGGAGGGTCCTAACAGGTACTACGCAAAATATGGTGCAGATTGGTGAAACGGTGTGGAATTGTATAAGGAACAAAGATTCGCCAAGCCACAAGCTCACAAACAAATGTTGACTTTAGCTGAAATACAGGGAACGGAGTGGGGTGTCCAAATGTCATGTAGCCAGTATTGTCCGGAGGGTCCTAACAGGTAACTTTGCAAAATGTGATGCAAATTAGTGAAACAGTGTGGAATATTATAAGGGACAACGCTTCGCAAAGCCATAAACCGAGCCACAAACCCACACATTTTCTCTTTTAAAAATATAAAATATAATACCTCACTTTATATCGCACTGCTGCTTCCGAGCACTGTACAATCCATCCTCGGAAGAGAAGCAGTTAACTTAATGGGATAATGAGACAGTACATGCACTTATTCAGTCGGTTAGTACTAGTACTTCTCAGCAGAATCTCTTTCAATAAAACAGTGTACTACTTTTTATCATGGTTGAAATTCTTTTAAATCTGTTTTTCTTTTCGTCAGCCTAACAGGTACTTCTCTGCATACATCGTACAGATTACTAGGACAGTACAGGGACCAATCTAGATGGCTTCTTTACTTTCAGCTGTACAGTGCTGTCACTCTTACCGTCCTGAGCAGGGATGATGAGCATGGTATGGTGCAAGCGAACTCACACGCACCACACTTTACAACAGCTCCCTCGCCAATTCCTGCCATTTCTCCCTGCAACCATGCAGGCATTCTGGCAAAGCAGACTATCCCTAATCCCCAGTTCCTGAAGATGTTAGATGCAATCATTGGATAGTCGCTCTGTCTTCCAGACTGAACGTTCACCGCCATGGGTGGGTAATGCCAATTAGATAACGTTTAGTGTTGCGAGTCTGACTGCAGTCCCTGCAATAGGTCATAACGACTGTATTCACACTGCAGATAGTTTGAGACAGTCTTACTTATACACCCAAAATGTAGGAAAAATACGTTACAATGTGAAGCTCTCAGTCTTCCTAACATTCAAGTGGAGACAACTGTCCTTCGTCCATTGCTAGATGTGTTGTAAGTTAGTGCCATCATATTGCACAGACATTCCCTATAGGCCGGGTGTTGTTATAATGCACCACTGCTCTCAAATCAAGCCACGTTACTGTCATCAGATTGCTAAATACTCCTACAATTTACTATGTATTGGCATCATATGTCTCGTTCTTCACACAGTGTGCCTACTAGCCCCGTTATATGCCCTGAAACGTCCATTAAAGTTCTTATATTTCCAAAATATACCATGGTGTTCTCATAATAGGTAAGATAGTTCGACCATATGCTAGGTGTTGCCATAATTGGGCCAGGCACTTACACCAAGTCCTCTCACAAACCATGTGTACCGACACACTAACATGCAGTTATACGCCAACCTATACATATATATATATATATATATATACACAGCAACTCCTGCAGAGACATTGACACATGTAAAACAGCCATACTCTTTTGAACATCATTCCGTTCATCCACCCACACATGTAAACTTTCATACCCACTTATGCAAGCAAAAACACGTGATGATTATACATTTTTCGGCGTCACGGAGTACTATTTTATTTGAATAATAGTGGACACAAATGTTAAATATTGAATGGATCATTGGCGTTCCTATCTGTCTTTAAAACATATAATTATAAGGCGTTTTCACGAAGTGAGGCCAGCCTCTTCCTCAATAAGACACCGAGTTCACAGTTCAGTTGTTTGTTGATTTATAAAGCAGCAAAAGTAGCACTTGCCCTAACATTTAAAAAAAGGTCTTTAACAGAGCTCATGAACACTTCGAAATCTGGGCGGCTTTGCTCCCTTTTCCAGTTCGGTAGCACCCAGCTTGTTTACAGCCCCCATGCATTTGGCGAGGGGATGCCACTAGTCTGCACCCCCACCCCACTCTGAAACTTATCCCAGTACCACTGTTGGGGAGAACATCTGCTGGGTGCCTTCTCCACAAATACTGGACGCATAATTAAAGGTGCATTGCACACAGCAACCTTTGAAAAGTAGAGACTAAGCACACACTAGATCAGAAAGTGCTGCAGCATGTTTTTCAAAATTTAATAAAACATGGCAAAGTTCCTTTATGCAATGTGAAATTGAGAAATATTTAATAAGGGCCATCATATTTTTGTTACATTTGACAGATGTGTTTCCTAGGTGCAGTGCTATATTTTAAGACTGATACTATGTTGTTTGACAGCTGTACATGACTAGAGTGGTAGCAATTTTGAAAAACAAGAATTGCATTATAGAATGGCAATAGATTATAATGGGATGTGTGACAACGTCCCCTGCCTGGTCCTGGGACATGGAGTGGGGTGGCCAAGGGTACCAGTGCCTCCCCAAGCTAGCAGAATATGGGCCCGGTGAGGTGGGGCATAGCCAGGATTGCCTAACAATTGGAGCCTGAAGCGAATGTAGTTGGGTCCGCCGCAGTGACATTAACATCTGTAAATGCCTACATAGTGGGTGGACCTTGCCAGCTCAGGCTCTAACCTGTCTACACCTCTGCCCCTACGTGTCCCTCATCTCATGGCAGGGGATGGTCACATGAGGCAATAGGCTTTTGTCCCTTTAAAGGATTCAGCTCTTGCCCTGGGAAACGTTTAGTTAAATGACATCAGTGATACAGTGTCTTCATTGTTCTCAATCTTGGCCAATCCCTTCATTATAATGGAGGGGTCCATTACGAAGTGCTTAGCCTGTCGGAAGCCAAGCCACTTGGCTTGCTCTTGTCTGAACATTTTGTCTAGAAGGATCTCGATGGATACAAGTTATTGTGTCCCAGAACGGACCAATGAAGCAAACCAGACTTGACGGTTGGATCCCGAATATTAAGACAGACAGTTATCAGAAGAGGCTGAGATACTCAAGTAGGGAATCCCGGTAAGAACTTGTTTCCTTTTCATACAGCATTCCCATTCCAACTTGTATCTATTTATCAGAAAGAGTTAACAAATAAAGGTAGGTCCTAGTCACCTCTGTCCACTGGGATAGGGCAGTACACGTGAAAGTTTAGCTACACTTCTGTGGGAAAGGGAAGACCTATGAAGTAGAGATGGCTGTAGTCCCTGGTTTACTGGAAGAGGTAATCCCGAGCACTGATCATCCTCAATTTGATGATTCGTTCTAGGATGCATACGTGGAGCCATCAGCCCTGGGAAGACACATTGTTGGTTAGTTCGGGCAGACCCCACAGATTTTGGAATGGTCCAAGGATATGGTCCTGAAGGGGATAAGATCGTAAATCCTGAGGAAACCTTCCCTCAATTCCTAGGTGGCGAAGGTGGCGATAGTTTGAAGAGGGGAAATATGTGACAAAGTCCCCTGCCAGGCTAATAGGACATCTAGTGAGGTGTACAAAGTGGCTGGGCCCCTCTCCAAGCTAGCGGACCCAGCGGTAGTATTGAAGGATACTCCGGCAACCCCAACTTAGACCCCCAATTCATGACATGGGATGGTCATGTGAGACCTAACAACATTATCCCTTTTATGGGATTCAGCTCTTGCCCTGGGAAATGTAAAATGGAACGACAGCAGTTATGATATGGCATTTATAACGCGCCTATACACAAGTGTTTCAAGGCGTGACAAGGCAAGCGAGGGGGGACAGAGGGAAGACAAAGACAACGATCTTACTAGGCCAGGTGTCATTCAGATCGCGCAATTGCAGGGGAAGGGTGAAGGGGGAAGGGGAACAGTGCGGGGGCAAAGGGGAGGGGACAATGTAGTACAGGGAAAAGAGAATAAATAAAAACACTAAATAAGCAATAAGTAAACGTGCGGCCAGCTGGTGGCAAGTGCAAGGGTAGGTGCAGAGATCAGGTTTCAAGTGCTGGTAGGGGACTGGGATACAGAAAACAGTCCCCAAGAGCGGGGGTTGCCAGGGAGGCAGTGCAGGTGTGCAACTGGTGGGGGAGGGGACCTGGGCCCAAGATCAGAGGGTGGCCAGGTAACCTGTGCAGTTACTTGTAGTTTCAGCCGGAATTTCAGCAGGGGAGAGGAGGAGAGAAAGCAGAAGCAAAGAGGAAGGTTTTGAGGTGCTTCTGGAACCGGGGATGGCTCTCCTCAAGTTTCAAGGAGGCAGAGATGATGTTCCAAAGGGAGGCCCCAGCCGAAGAAAGAGATCTACCACCAACTCGTTACTTGGAGAAGCGACTGACCCTGAGGGAGTTGGAGGCAGATGAGCGAAGAGCTTGAGAAGGAAGATATTTAGGAAGAGAGAGTTGAAGGTATTGCAGCCCCAGAAGGCCTTGTGGACAATGCAGAGGGTTTTGAACTTAATCTTCACAGCCACTGGGCGCCAGTGCAGGGATTTCAGGCCTGGAGAGATACGATCCCTAGGCTTGAGGCCAAGGACAAGTCTCGCGGTCCTGTTCTGGATGAGTTGCAGAGGGTGGATAGTAGAAGCAGGCAGATTTAGGAAGAGGCTGTTGCAATAGTCCAGCCAAGAGAGAACATTAAAAAATGTCTTACAGGTCCTCCATCAGGGGCCATTCTGACATCTAGGGAGCTGGCACAGTGGCTGACAATGCCCCTTTAAAAAAGAAAAACACTGGGAGTCAAAAGAAACAATTAGCATATGCCCCATGTATCTCCCACACCATGCCGAAGCCCTGTTCTGAAAATGGTCACATCACTCACAGGGCAAGTGCGTGCCGACATTAGGAACACTGTGAATGTACCTACACTGAGTGAAATGCATGCCCGCCTAGGCACCAAAACCAGGCTGTACTTCTCAGTGAGCTTTGCTCCATGAGCTGCTGAATAACATACCTCTTCATTCACCTCCTGGTAGAGATCACCCACACATGGCATCAAACCCAAGTAATGAACACAGTAACACCACAGCCACCTATTGCAACAGCTTCTACTTACACAGGTGCAAGAAACAGGGAGCAGATGGAAAAGGGTCTTTCCCATGCTTATCTCCACCAAATCTGCAAGCAGTGAACACCTATTCCAGGGCACTCAGAAACAAACAGGCATGGTTCCAAACAAAGGTTTGGTTCACCTTAAGGAACTCAGATTACACACAGGTAATCTAATCACATTTGACTAATTATAGCCCCTTGTCCATTTACTCTCACAGGTCCAGATCCGTACTAGAAGCCCGACTGTCAGGAATGGAAGAAGTACATGGCAACATTTAGGGAGAGGGTTTGGTGGACCTAGACGGGTAGCCTGTACATTGTGGGAGAAATGGAAACGTGGCAAGAGGCCGAGAAGGAGCTATAGAAGGTAGAATCAGAGGTAACCCATTTCAACATTGGAAACAGATCCCATTCCAAGACATGCCAACATTCAGAAAAAATAGCAGCAGGAAGTTGAGGAAAAGCCCTTCTGTGTTAAGGCAGATAGGCAGTAAGATTAAGATTAACAGTCAGAATCGCTATGCAAGGCTTGGCAACAAGTTGTTCAGGCCAGTTCTGTCCCTTGCTCTGGCACTCTTGGATCTTCTCTAAGCTGATTGATTTTGGCCCTCGCCTCTTTCTTCCTTCCATGTTGACCAATTCTGTCTGATGACCACCCTCTCATCCTCCTTCCTCTGTCATCTTTTCTGCTTGCTGCTACCCCTTAGTCCTGCTATTCCTTGCACATCACTCCATGGCTGTGATCTCCGGCTGGGAATGTAATCCTTTTTTGCTTTGGACTTCTCTTACAATGTTATGGTTTCTGCGCCAGGTCGTGCAGTCTGCTCGAACACCTTCCGACCCATGCTCTTTCCAAGGTATTTTTGCGAGTTGTGGTTCCTTGCTGGTCTGGTGGGTGCAGGTCCTCCCCCACCCTTGATTTTAATTAGCTACCACATTTCCCCACAGTATGTATGGCTATGGGTATCCATTTTCCTTCCCTCTCGTATATGCTCTTTGGCTTTTGTTTTTTTCCCGTAACCACTGACCCAGTGAGTTAATGGAAACTATGCAAGAATATGAGGTTTCAAGCAGGTGCTGGCAGAGTGGCGTGTCTACCAGCTCTCTACCAGGTAAGCAGGGAGTGAAACTCTTGGAGGACCAGATGATGTGCTGGTTGTGTATTTCATGGGTGCTTAACTTTGTGTGTTGTCTCCCCCACTGGGGATACTGTACAAAGCCTGTACCCTGCCGTCTTTCTTTTATTTCCTTGTCTTTCTCCAGTGTTCATCCTCTGGAATCGTTTGGAAATTCTCTGCGTGTGTCTTAGGCTGAGGGGCCGACTGAATGAATGACATCTAACTTCTAGTCCCACAATACTGGGGGGATTGTGACATTTTCAAAGCCTGCTTTAACCATGAAGACCGATCAGGTGGAAATCACTTGACAGGAATGGCACAGGCCATTCAGGAAATCCAAAAACAAATGAAAAACAATTCGAAAAGAGTGGGGCATTCTATTAGACATATTCACCAAAGTTCTAGCTAAGGTACCATCTAGGCAAAGGTGCCAACCAGGCTACAGTGCCATGAATTCAAGGTATCCTTTATGTTTTTTTTATGTAAAAACACCCTTTTCCGGGCTTCTCCATACATTCTGGAAAAGAAGCCCTAGCTGCAACATTATAACACACTTTGAAACAATTTTAAAGTATGTTGTGAACATTTTGGAAACACAGTTGGACATAATAAAATGGGAGAGCCCCCGGTAATTCAAACCACCAGTATACATTGTGCAGAACATATCATTACAGTAAATAAAATCTCTAATGCACTGCATATAATGTGGTTTCACACCCTTCGGCCAGGACATCAATACCCTCCCCTTAGCTAGAATTAACTAACGCTAGATTAACAAATGTGGTCTTCCCTGAATGTAATTTAAGCAATACCTGCAACAAGGTATAAGGAATCTGCCTTTAAATTATCAGCACAATCTCATATATTGCTTTCTGCGAGAATTATTGAATGATAGGACTTGCCCACAGCAATTGCTGCAGTGTGCATACGTCATGTTTACATTTCAGAAATACTTTTCTTATTTCTGGGAAAATCCTATGCAGCCAAGCATTAGTCCTGTGAATCTATTAAGTATTTTGAAGTGAATAAGACATACTCTCGCATTGAGAGACACCTTTTGGATTTGCTCAAATGCAAGTCCCTACAGCATGTTTGAGATCGCGCATCTCTGCTTTCACCCATTCACCCTTTACTTGTATTGGTTCCTTTGTTTTAGTTTCTAACATGTGATCATACAGCGTGGTAATCACTGACGGCTCTCAGCAATTTGAAAAGGTGCGCCACTAAGCAGGGGACATCAAATTAGGGGCATGTCCTACAACACTTGTGGGCAGGTTTAGCGGTGTGACTACATGAAAATGTGCCCTGTATGTGATATTAAAGACTTAATAACATTTCAAAACCGCATTTTGTCCTTGATATGAGCATGAACACAGCAGCAGTTCCTAAATGTGTCTTAATTTACATTTAGTGCATTTAGTTCTGGTTGTTAGAACACCATGCATCCTCGCTCTAATAGTCTCAGGGCCCGATTCTTAACTTGGCCCAGTGAAGGTGCTAAAGAGCACGATTCACTGCGCCAAATCAGGACGCCCAGGCGCCACCACTATTCTCAAGTGGGCCTGGGCGTCCTTGTAGTGCACAAGAGTGCACTGCCTTCATTGCGCCTGTTTTTTAGTATAACGGGCGCAATGGAGAAATCTCGGCAGCACTCGATAAATAACAATATAATCGTTCTTTTACAAAACTGCTGCCGAGAACAGTGGTGTATATGAACACCTTCATATACACCAAAGTAAGCAGCTTCAACGCTGCAGGATACAACGTTGAAGCTGCTCACCGTGGTGTATAGTAAAGTGTTCATATACACCCGTGTGGTGTATATGAACACTTTCATAACACTGCAGCAGGGTTTCTTGTGGCACTCCTCCAGAATACCGGCACCAAAATGGTACCGTATGTATGTGCCGACTTTAGCGCACATATAAAACTAGAGGAGTGCCACAAGAATACCAGTCTAAAGTGGCAGGCAACGAATGTGGCGGTTGCTTGGCTGGTTTCCAACCCATCCTAGCAGCGCCACATTTATTCTGAATGTGGCGCATTTCTATCCACTTCGGAAGAATGCACCACCTTCAGAATAGATCTTAAGTACCGAAAAGGTCATTAACAACCTTTTCAGTACTTAACACCAGTTGAGAGTCGCGCAGTGAACGTGCTGAAGAGTATGGGTCCCTGCGCCAAATCAGGACGCCCAGGCTCCACCACTATTCTCAAGTGGGCCTGGGCACCCTCCACCTGTTTTTTGCATAAAAGGCTCAATCTTGAAATCTCTGCAGCATTTTTGTAAAATAACGAAATATTCGTTATTTTACAAAAATGCTGCCAAGAACACAGGTGTATATGAACAATTTCCTATACACCAAAGTAAGCAGCTTCAACGTTACAGAATACAACGTTGAAGCTACTTGCTTTGGTGTAAATGAAAGTGTTCATATACACCTGTGTGGTGTATATGAACACTTTCCTATACACCAAGGTAAGCAGCTTCAACGTTGCAGGATACAATGTTGAAGCTGCTTACTTTGGTGTATATGAAAGTGTTCATATACACCACACTGGTGTATATGAACACTTTCATATGCACCAAACAAGGCTTCTTGTGGCACTCCAGAATAACGGCACCAAAATGGTACCGTATATGTGTGCGACTTTAGCGCACATATAAAACTGGAGGAGTGCCACAAGACTATCATTCCAAAGTGGCAGGTACCGAATGTTGCTAGGTTGGTTTCAAACCAATCCTAGCAACCGCCACATGTATTCCAAAAGTGTCACATTCCTACCGACCTCTGAAGAATGCGCTGCATTCAGAATAGGACTTAAGTACCGAAAAGGTTGTTATCGCTTTTAACAACCTTTTCGGTACTTAACATCAGTTGAGAATCGGGGCCCACAGTGTCTTAGAAAGCTGACAAATGTAGGAAGTTGCCTAAACAATATATGCAAATGCTGCCCTTTTTTTAAAGTTAGGTGTGCCCAACCAAATTCTGACTCCTGTCCAAAGAGAGTATATGCTAGCATTGCCACTGTTCAACATTTTCATGCGGCTGAGAGTGTTCGATTCCCTTAGAGGGGAGAGGGATGAAGAAATGGATAGAAAGGGAGAGAGTGATGGTGAGAGATTGGACAGGTTACCTTGCTGCTGCTGGAGAACTGTCAGTCCCTCTTGAATGTGTGAGGTCTTGTCTAAAGTTGGTAAAACTCAAACCCTTGATCTTATTTGTGCATACCCGAGGGGAAATATTTTCATGTTTTTGTGGCCCCCAAAAGGTGGTATATACCGTAAAAGGGGTTAAAAACTACCTAGTTGGCCCCACTTTCAGACAATCCTGCTTTTGTAAATTGTACACTGGCACTTGTAATAGGAGATTGTTACTTCAACACAAGATACTCTGGAAGACTTCTTCCTTTTTTGATAATTGAGAAACCACAGTTATCTGTGGTCGTTGATGTATGACCAAGGTGTGTGTGTGAAATGTAGCATGCTTTTGTGGAAACAGCTGAATGAAAAAGAAAACTCATGTATTGGTGTATGTTATTGTGATGCTGGAAATGCATTGGACAGGGCCTCCATGTCCTTGTCCTGTACTCCCTTATCATGTGTGTACTGTGTTGTGTTCTGCACAGGGGTACATGTGGGACTCCTGGCAGTGCAGCTCTTCCTCTTTTTGGTTGTGGTGATCAGACCCTTGGGATACTCTTATGGGACCCATGACAGGTGTTCTGATTAGCTTCCATTTTGGGATACCCAGGCGCTGGAATCAGTGGATTCCTGATAGGAGAGAAGATGGCCTCTGTGGCCTCTTGGTTTCTTTTGCCTGTTACCTTGTTTTCCCAAAGTCCTGGGAAGCCCAATGTGGGCCAGTTTGATGAGTTACTTCACTATGCAGCTAGTAGTTTCGACCATTGTTCCTGAATAAATATTCTTTAAATATCACAATTTGTTTACATTTGAACAAAAAACAACCCTTGGGTACTATTCAAACAGTTTGTGACTAAAGGACTGAATATCCATTTGCAACTGCTGGCCATTTTTTCATTGGTGCCTAAGACCGTTTTATGGTCCAGTCTGACCATGTGAGCTGCCCCTTCCCATTTCCTCCAATCTATTTATATTTCATGCTGGGCTCTGGTGCCCCCCCGTGGGGCACGCCCCACAGTTTGAAGACCTCTGCCCTAGTGTATGTTTTTCGGCACCTGTGGGTGTCCCCCAGAGCATGTTATGGGCTGGTGGCAGCTCCATGCTGAATTTGACAAGTGCTCTGAGTATCCTCCATTTTGGGATACCCAGGACCTGCCATAGGAATCAGTGGATTCCTGATAGGAGACAAGATGGCCCCTGTGGCCGCTTGGTTTCTATTACCTGTTACCTTGTTTTCCCAAAGTCCTGGGAAGCCAAGACTCTGTCCCTTCCCCTGACTGGCTGTTGGGTGGAAGACCATACATGGTATTGTGGGGAAATCCAGGCCAGACTGGCTGGAACCTTCCCAGTGGCTGTATGTTGTGGGTACACCCTTGGGGTGGGACCTGGGTGAATGGAGTGCATGATCGATATGCATTCTATGTTATGGGTGTCTGATATCTGTGTGTGAGTGACACAAAGAATGAGACAGCCCTGACCAAAACTGACATGAATGCAGTGTGGTGTGCCGAAAGGCTGGTTGCTTGCCCCAATCCACATTCCTTGTTATGGGTGTCTGGGTGGAGGTGAATGGCCTGAATGCACTGTGAGCCTGATTGGCTGCCTGCCTGCATGAATGCCCTTCTGAATGATTGGCCTCCTGAGCTTAGCTCAGCAGTGTGAATAAGAGAGAGAACAGTATATCTGGGGACCTCTCACTTACCAGAATTGTTCAGAAGCTGAAGTTGAAACTTGAAGCTGCTCATCCTTGAAGCCCCGCTGAAGAGTAAGGTTTGCTGCTGCTCACCGTCGCCGGAATCCGAAAGCTGTCGTGTCTGTCAAGGACTGATCTAAGAGAGGACATGTTTAGGAGACCTCTCCCCGAGCTATGAGGGAACATCGTGCAGAAACTGATCTTCATCATAGTGGGATCGACGAGATCGGCCCCTATCAAGCTACAACGGGGTACCAGACAAGAGTGCCCGTTATCACCGTTAATATTTGCATTAATTATGGAACCTTTGGCATCGTCCCTACGATCCCGCCAACTCCACCGGGGGCTCCACATAGGACCACACAAGCTGATCATATCCCTATATGCGGATGATGTAGTACTATTCATTAGAGACCCCGTTGAAAACCTGAACCCTGTGATGAGGGAAGTAGTCAAATTTGGGACAATTTCTGGCTTAAAAAGTAACCACACCAGATCAATTGTATTCCCGCTCTCCCCTGCCACCAAACCATTCACCAACGACTATCATTTTGCATGGGAGACCTCACGGGTATGCTATCTAGGGATACTGATGTCACTAAACTACCACAAAGTTTTCCGTGACAACTACGAGGCTGCAGTAAAAACACTGCAGGAGAAAGTAAACCGCTGGAAATCTCTCCCGCTATCCCTGTGGGGAAGAACAACTTCACTAGTCAAAATGGTAATCTTGCCGAAATTGCTGTACCTTTTCTCCAACATCCCCATTTTAATCCCACAACACTTTCTGAAGAAAATTAAAAGCCTGGTCCACGAACTTCTATGGGCCGGTAAAACCAGCCAGAGTCGCTTACTTAACGCTGACACTCCCGGTATCGTGCGGGGGACTGTCCCTGCCTGACCTAGAGAGATATTTCAGGGCGGCGCAGGCGCAGTTCCTTAGCTATTGGTACGCCACACACTTCGTCAGGCCTCACGTCCAAATAGAGCACGCCCTAGCGTCCCCCAACCTACTGAGGGCGGTCATCATTAGTCAACTCCCAGTACCCAACAATACCACGAACGTTGACCTCATGACCTATGGGAACTGGAAGAGACTCGCACAAAAATACAAAGTCCCGGTGAGATACTCACCCCTCCTCCCGATTAAATTCATCCCAGGGATCCCTCTGACCTCCGAAAAGGTCTTTCATCAATGGGTAGAAAAACTGCAGATAAACACTCTAGGGGACCTGTTCAGGGAGGGAGTTTTTATGACACCCCAACAAGCAACAGAGAAAGGGGGCATCACATCCCTCGACGGGTTTCTCTACTTCAGAACCAGATACACCCTCCATGCTCTCTTCCCCACCTTCCTGCGACAACCCCCAACTTGGTCTCTTTTGCATGAGGTGATTCAAGCTCAAGGTGAGGGCAGACTAGTCTCAACCATATATAGATCCATCTTAACTGACACAGTACCTGTCAATACACGCACAAAATCCAGATGGGAGAATTCCCTTCAGTCAGTAATACTGGAGGAGGAATGGACGTTATTATTGCGACAAACACAAAAAATAACACTGAATTCATGCCTCAAGCAAATCCACTTTAACTTCTTACACCAAATGTACTTCCCTCCGGTCAAAAAGAGTAAACAACAACCAGATTGTCCGGCGAGGTGTGAGAGGTGTGGCAACCCAACAGCCGACTTTGTCCACCTCGCATGCGAGTGCCACAAACTGACACCTTTCTGGACCCAGGTCCTTCAGATCACATCATCAATCATAGGTGAGGAAGCATAACCCGTCCCAATGGTGGCTCTGCTGGGGATGAAGAAAAAACTCTCACCAGCTGTGCGGAAACTGGCAGGGGTGCTGCTGACCCTAGCCCGCAGGAGAGTCGCCATGACCTGGGGTCGGGGCCTGATCACAATGGTGGCAAACTGGCGTAAAGACATCCTCTACTGCCAAGATGTTGAAACAGACTTCATCAAGATGTTACCTCAACACGCTTGCCCCCCACCCCCGATATCTGGGACCCACTCGTATCATTCCTAATCAATGAAGCAGACACATCATCCTCGACGGGAAAACACAACACCCAAGACAGAGACACATAACTTGCCTAATCACAAGAACCAGCGTATTCACTGACTCTCGCGGAGGAGGAAATGAACTACTACAAACAGCAGCAGACAGAGTGGTGGGGGCAGGAGGAGGTCGATTAGCGCATGGATAATACGTCCTAATGTGGGCGTGACAGTTATGTAATAGTATAAAAATTCTAAAATAAAGTTAAAAAAAAATGAAACTGATCTTCATCAATGCCCCCTGGGAGTCAGTCCCAAACAGCTGTCGACCGGAGACGGGGTCGCTGAGAAACATTGAAGTCGAGGCCGTCGACGACCATCGCTGTCGACTGTGGTCTGGAGGACCGATGTAACCGCATTGCCCGGAGGCGCAACGCTCCATTGCCTAAGAACATTTAAACCAAGGACTCCCTTGTCATCACCGTCGACCGCTTTGTCCCGCAGGAGAAAGTCAAGGTCATTGACGAACCAAAGAGAATCCACCAGTGGGTTTCCCGCCACCCGAAGTCTGCAAAGACCCACGAAGATCCAAAAGCCAGCCGTGGTCGAGTCCCGATCGTCAACGCGAATGCTGACACCCGACTCCCGCTGCCGGGCCTACGTTCTTCATCGAGTCATCTTTGCGGCAACAAACTCTTGCCCTCAAGAATATTTTTTGAATGCAATAATGTGGAAAAAAATAATGTGGAAAAAAAATGTCGAATGTGTTTTTTTTATTTGTATGTTTTCTTTGGTTTAGCTAGTAAAAATAAATTGTAAATAAAAAAATAAAACGGGGGTTGGGAGAAACCCCCCATTAAAAAAAAAAATCGAAATCATTTTTTTCGGCATTTCTTTCTCGACATTATGTCATTCTCGAAAAAATGTCATTCGACATATTCACTATAAACCCTTGTTGATACACTTTATTTACAGGTTGCCCAGGTGGGGGGATCCTCACACCGAATTGTGTCTTAGTAGCAAAAGCACTTTTCTGCCATCGTTTAACCCAACTTGTGTTCCTTCCTATGTCTGATGTATTCACATTGCTATTTGATTTGTATGCCATTGAGACTGTCAGCAGTTGGTGCATTTTAAAGGAGTCAAGAGTTAACTGTGGTACCACATAGACATTGTACATATTTACCATATAAGATTTGACAAAGTACAAAGTGTGTTATTGATTGTGCATATATATTGAACCTTATTTATATAAAGAACTGTGTTTTCACATGACATAGTGCGTGGACATTCCTTTGGCTTGGTGACTACACTGTACTTAAGAACCAGCCTGCATCACTTCCTGAGAGCTTAAGCCTTGATTGCCCATCAATTGTTCCATATAGAGAATATTGGCTGGAGTGCTCTGTGCTTCTGTTCTGCCATATAAAGGGCAGGAGTACAGATACCCCCTCCAGTCTTTACACTGGTGGCAGTGGTGGGACGCTAATGGTTTTAAGAATCAGTGTGTAACCTTGCCACGTACAAGATATCCACACTTTGTTAATTTAAGGTTTAGTTGTCTACTAGGATAACTACATTACAAGCAATGGAATCTATTGCAAATGGTAAATTGACTAGGATGAGCTTAGAGGCTCTCCAGAGTGCTTGTGAAGCCAGGGAGTTAGACTTTGCAGATAAGTCTAGGGCTGAGCTGCTGCCCTGGTGGACTACCAGACTGATTGTGATGCTCTTAATGAAGAGGCGGGGGGTGATAAAACCACTGAGGACCCTGCCCCTAGGGTTATTATTGAATCTGTTTCTGGGAGTGCCACCTCTCCTGCTGTCTCTATACCGGACCCCAACATTGTTTCTTCAGGAAATGCCTTGGAACTTGAATTACTGAGGATGAATATAAAAAGTTGGAAACGGAAGCTGAACTTAAACAAGAGGAGCTGGCACAGCAAGTGATACTCAAAGATAGGAATACTGAATGTCAGAGAATCCAGTTGGAGAAAGCGGAGACTTCAGCCAAACCAGTTGAGAGTGGCAGGTCCCCTTCCACCAAGTTTATTTGGTTTGAGTGTATGTGGAGGGTTCTGATAACCTCCAATGGATTGAAGCGTTTGAAATGGCTTGTGGAATCCATGATTCTGATAATAGAGATTGGGCTAAGTGTTTGTTAAGTAGAGTGCCTCAGACTGGTTATAACTATATTCTGAAACTGAGTGTAGAAGAAAGGGGTCAATATGAGTGCATGAAAGCTGCTTTGATTGGCAAGTTTGGCAAGACACCTACCCAATACCTTAAGAGGGTCAGGGAATATAAGAAAAGAGAGAATGTGTCATGGGTTGACTGGGTGAGTGCTGCACATATGAACATGATGGGGCGGATTGATGGATACAAGGTGAAAACATTTGTTGACTTGTCCCACCTTTTTGTTTTTGAGCATTTTACTGAAGCCTGTTCACCAGAGCTGTGTCAGTATGTTGCTGAACAGAACATTTTGGATCCCTTTAAGCTGGCCAGGCTGGCTGACAAGTGGGTCTTCGACCGGGTGTCCCCTAAGGAACCCAGTGGGAAGGACAAGGACAAAGAAAAGGGGGCCCCTCTGAAGTCTGAGGAGTCCCAAAAACATTTGCAGTTGAGTAAATCTAAACCTTCCTCTCCTAAGACCCCAAAACCTAATGGGGATAAGTCTTATGTGGGTGTGAGTAAGAGTAGTGGTCCTCCTGCTGCAAAGCAGACTCCCAGTGGATCCAGTAAGGTACCTCGCATTCCTGGCACTTGTTGCGACTGTGAGACTCTGGACCACAAGAAGGATGACCCCAAGTGTAAAGGTTAGGCACTTGGAGTCCAGGCTGTCAGCCTGACCTACCCTTACTTCCTGCCTGAGGTGAAGGCCACTGTCCTCCCATCCTCTACAGGAATCACCTTTGGTGCTCTTGCAGAGATTTCCCTAGTGTCCCTTGGGGCCTGGGACCAGTACGCAGAAGTACTGGCTACTATCCCATAAAACACCTGCAGATTTTTGAGAAGTGTCCTCCTAAATGGCCAGCCTTCTACTGGCTTGAGAGACGCTGCGGCAAGTATGACAGTGGCGGACAGGACCCTGATCATGCCAGGGGACTATGCAGGTGCTCCTTAGAGAACTACCAGGTTAGACGGTGGTCCTCCCAAATGATCTCCTATAGCCTTAGTCATCATCACTATTGCGGACAAGACAGCAAAGCTTCCCGTCCTGGTTCAGGACAACGTACCTGCGAACAGCTTGTTGGGGAATAATCTAGTGGAGTTGGGGTTGATCTCGGATAGACTACCCGTGACTGCTGCTGCAGTCACTAGATCACAGGTCACACTGGTTCTGATAGCCAGGTACCCAAGCCAAAGGGGAGACCCAAGGCAAGATGGAAGAGCAAGAAGGCCACCTTTGTGAAGGGGACGCCTTCTCTTCCTGCTGCTTCAGCAGCACCCACTGGGATTCAGGCTCTGGACGGGCTGGATCCAGTGGTAACCCGAGACTCAACTCCTGAGGGAGAAGAGCTATAAGACCCTCCTGCGGGAGAGATGCTCAACCCAGAGGATCACCCTGACCTTCAATGCCTGCTGGCTGAAGGAGGCCCGCTAGAGGAGACTTCTGTAAGGGTCAGAGAGAGTGACACTCTATCGAAGGGCAAAGAAAACAGGCCCAGGCACAAGGTGAAGTGACTAGGTCTTTCAAAATCTATAGGGAGGCTGAGCTCCTTTGTAGTGAGCCCACTAAGCCTGAACCTGGTGCCCTCAAGAGGTTGGCGTTACCCCAGGTTTACAGGCACAGGCCCTTCCTGTTGCAGTTGGCACATGAGGTGCTCTTAGCTGGTCATCCTGGGACCAAGAAGACTAAGCAAAGACTCTCTGCCACTGCCGGACCTGCCCCACTTGTCAGTTGTCTGGCAAGATTGGAGGCAGTGTCATTGCCCCACTGCAGCCTTTGCCAGTGGTTGGCACATCATTTGAGAGGGTTGGCATCAACATTTTCGATTGCCTTGACCCTCCCACATCAGGTGGACACCGGTTCATCCTGGTCTTGGTTTATCATGCCACCAGGTACCCTGAGGCTATACCCCTTCGGACCATTACTGCCAAGGTGGTTGCCAGGGCTTTCCTGGACCTTTTTTTTTTTTTTTTTACCAGAGTTGGATTCCCTAGAGAGGTGGTCTCTGACAGAGGATCCAACTTCATGTCCAGTTACATGCAAGAGATGTGCAAGGAATGTGGGGTAACATATAAGTTCTCCACCTCCTACCATCCCCAGACCCATGGTCTGGTTGAGAGGTTTAACAAAACTCTCAAGGGCATGCTGGGTGCTTTGGAAGAGACCCTAAGGAGGAAATGGGATCTCCTCCTACCATGCCTACTGTTCGCGTATAGAGAAGTGCTGCAAGAGGGTATTGGTTTCAGCCCCTTTGAGCTTCTCTTTGGACATCCTGTGAGGGGGCCCCGTGCCTTAGTAAGAGAAGGTTTGGAAGCCACCCCTCCAGGTTCTGCCAAGCAAATGGGGGACTATGCGTTAGGCCTCCAGCAGAGGATGGCACACATGATGGGCCAGGTGGCAGCACATCTTAGGGCAAGCCAGGAATTGACCAAATACTGGCATGACCTTAAAGCCTCACAAGTGAATTGGACTCCAGGAGAGGAGATCCTTGTGATGGAGCTTACCAAGCCCAGGGCTATGGCAGATAAGTGGACTGGACCCTTAAGGATAATCTTCAAGATAGGCAAAGTCAACTATCTGGTTGACATGGGAGTCCCTGGGGTAGCCCCTCAGGTATTCCATGTTAACAGGCTCAAGCAACACCAGGCCTCACCCTGTGGTGCATGCATAAAATTGATACTGGTGACAGTGTACCTGTCAAAAGCAGGTGCTATCGAATGTTAGATACGGTAAAGAACCACATCCAGGCTGAGGTCACCAAGATGTTGGATCTCGGTGTAATTGAACCCTCAACCAGTCCTTGGTCTGGTCCAGTCCTGTGGTCCTTGTTCCCAAGGCAAGTTCCTAGGCAGGTACCAGGCGGTTCTGTGTGGACTACAGAGGGGTCAATGCGTCATAAAAACTGACGTGTACCCATTGCCTTGGGCTAATGAGCTCGTGGACACCATAGGTGCTGCCAAATTTGTAAGCACCTTTGACCTTACCTCAGGCTATTGGCAAATAGCTCTGACGGACCATGCCAAGGAAAAGTCTGCATTCTCAACACCTGAGGGGCTCCACCAGTTGAGTTATGCATTTCGGGCTGAAGAATGCATCTGCAACCTTGTGGGAGATTAGACGCCCCTGCCATCTCGTGGGAGATTAGACCACACTAACCTCAGTCTGGGGGGGGGCGACTGTGATGCTGGAAATGCATTGGGGGGGGACAGAGCACCCATGGCCTTGTCCTGTACCCCCTTATCATGTGTGTTCTGTGTTGTTTTCTGCACAGGGGTCCAGCTCTTCTCTTTGGTTGTGATGATCAGACCCTTGCGATACCCTTATGGCACTCATGGGTGCGGGGTACAACCCTGTACCCCTAGTTCAGTGGTCTTCACATTTTTATGGCCTGGGCCCCCCCCAGAGCAAAGTTTGGGCAGGCCGGCCCCCCCCCAAAAGTGTCAGATGCACAGTATATAGAAATCGATATGAACTTTTGCGTGCTGTCACCGCACTCTACTCACAGTACAGACCCTGGGCTCTCCCACCCTACTCCCACCACTATCCCAGTGCTGCCGCCCATTCTGCTCCCATCACAGTCCCATAACACAAGCATACACACATCCATACATATTTAAATAAAAAATAAATCACCATAAACGTACCTTCTGCAGGGGCCTGAGCGTGGTTGCTAAAATGCCCCGCTCCAGGTTGCTCTGCCCGTATGTGCGACGAGGCGCAGGACCACCCCCTCGCACGTACATACATGCAGTGACCCAGCCAGCATTTTCAATGAGCTATGCAAGGCTGGTGAAGCAAAACACCCCCAACGTTGCATGGCTCAGTGATCATGTGCGGCTGGGGAAATGAACTGTCAAAGGCAAACAGTGTTTCCTTTTGACAGTTCAGCCAGCCCAGGAGCACTCCCTCAGCTGGAAAAAGCAGCTGAGGGAGTGCTCAGTGTTTCACTGGGCTGGCTCCTTGGCTCCTCCATAATGGGTGAGGTGGCCAGTGGGTGGACGCCCCCTTACCCATTATGGATGAGCCGGCAGGCTTGGACTGGTTTATAGGGCAATAGGGCGATGGCTGTACCAAAAATGCAAAATGCTAGTGTAGTCCAGTCAAAATGGCCCACTTTTATGGCCAATGTGAGCCAGTTTGAGGAGTAACTTCGCTATGCAGCTAGTAGTTTTGACCATTGTTGCTGAAAGAATATTCTTTAAATATGACAATTTGTTTACATTTGAGCAAAAAACAACCCCTTGGGTACTATTCAAACAGTCTGTGACTAAAGGACTGAATATCCATTTGCAACTGCTGGCCATTTTTTCATTGGTGCCTAAGACTGTTTTATGGTCCAGTCTGACCATGTGAGCTGCCCCTTCCCATTTCCTCCAATCTATTTATATTTCATGCTGGGGTCTGGTGCCCCCCCGGGATGTGGCCGTGCCCCCCTGGGGGGGGGGCGTGCCCTACAGTTTGAAGACCTCTGCCCTAGTGTATGTTTTTAGGCACCTGTGGGCGGCCCCCAGAGCATGTATGGGCTGGCGCAGCTCCATGCTGAATTTGACAGGTGCTCTGAGTATCCTCCATTTTGGGATACTCACGCCCTGCCATAGGAATCAGTGGATTCCTGATAGGAGACACAATGGCCCCTGTAGCCTCTTGGTTTCTATTACCTGTTACCTTGTTTTCCCAAAGTCCTGGGAAGCCCAGACTCTGTCCCTTCCCCTGACTGGCTGTTGGGTGGAAGACCATGTATGGTATTGTGGGGAAGTCCAGGCCAGACTGGCTGGAACCTTCCCGGTGACTGTATGTTGTTGGTACAGCCTTGGGGTGGGACCTGGGTGAATGGAGTGTGTGATCAATATGCATTCCATATTATGGGTGTCTGGTATCTGTGTGTGTGACACAAAGAAGGAGGTAGCCCTGCCCCAAACTGACATAAATGCATTGTGGTGTGCTGAAAGGCTGGGTGCTTGCCCCAATCCGCATTCCTTGTTATGGGTGTCTGGGTGGAAGTGAATGGCCAGAATGCACTGTGAGCCTGGTTGGCTGTCTGCCTGCATGAATGCCCTTCTGAATAATTGGCCTACTGAGCTTGGCTCAGCAGTGTGAATGAGAGACAGAACAGTATATCTGGGGACCTCTCGCTTACCAGAATTGTTCAGAGCCTGAAGTTGAAACTTGAAGCTGCTTAAACTTGAAGCCCAGCTGAAGAAGAGGGTTTGCTGCTCCTCGTTGTTGCCGGAATCGGAAAGTTGCTGTGTCTGTCAAGCACTGATCCAAGAGAGGACATGTTTAGGAGACCTCTCCCCGAGCTATGAGGGAACATCATGCAGAAGCTGATCTTCATCAAGGCCCCCTGGGAGTCAGTCCCAAACAGCTGTCGACCAGAGACGCGGTCTGCCGAGAAACAATGAAGTAAACACCGGGACGCCGAGGCCATCGACGACCATCACCATCGACCGAGGTTCGGAGGACCGCTGTAACATCGTCGACCGGAGCCTCAGCGCTCCATTGCCTAAGAACATTTAAGCCAAGGACTCCCTTGCCATCACTGTCAGCCGCTTTGTCCCGCCCGAGAAAGTCAAGGTCATCGACGAACTAAGGAGAATCCGCCGGTGGGTCTCCCACCAACCGAAGTCCGCAAAGACCAATGAAGATCCAAAAGCCAGCCGTGGTCGAGTCCTGATCGACGACGCCAACGCTGACACACGCCTGCTGCTGGGCCTACGTTCTTCATCAAGTCATATTTGCCGCAACAAACTCTTATCCTCAAGGTGCACCGCATGCCTTGCCTTCACAGGACGTCCATGTCCGATCGTCGACGAGTACCGCGAAGGTCGAGCTGCTATCTCGACGACAGTGTTCACATTTCTTCGAGGACTATCGACGCCTGTGGCTCCTGCTTTATAGGGAGTTCACCCACGAGGGATCCGTCGATGAACTGTCGAAGAAACTCATGTAAACTCAGGTACATTAGGTTAGTAGAACATTTTAGCAGGAAATAAGATTATTTTTAACATAAATGGACTGGGTTTGTTGATACACTTTATTTACAGGTTGCTCAGGTAGGGGAATCCTCACACCGAATTGTGTCTTAGCAGCAAAAGTGCTTTTCTGCCATTGTTTAACCCAACTTGTCTTCCTTCCTATGTCTGATGTATTCAGATTGCTATTTGATTTGTATGCCATTGAGACTGTCAGCAGTTGGTGCATTTTAAACGAGTCAAGAGTTAACTGTGGTACCACATAGACATTGTATGTATTTACCATAGAAGATTTTCCAAAGCACAAAGTGTGTTATTGATTGTGTGTATATATTGAACCTTATTTATATAAAGAACTGTGTTATCATATACCATAGTGTGTGGACATTCCTTTGTGGGGGGCTTGGGGACTACACTGTACTTAAGAACCAGCCTGCCTCACTTCCTGAGAGTTTAAGGTGTGATTGCTCGTCCATTCTAGCATATAGAGAATCTTGGCTGGGGTTCTCTGTGCTTTTGCTCTGCCATAAAGAGGGCAGAAGGACAGACACCCCCTCCAGTCTTTACAGTAATATGAATGTGAAACAAAATGGCGGCACACTTTTTACTCAAATAATTTTAAAAACTAAACTCTACTGGAAAAACAAAAGAGAGGAGACTGAAACACAAGTAAGGAGGAGATGAAGAACATATGACTTCCAACGGTATACCGATGCTCTTTATTTTTCTTCAGGGGCATATTTGTCATGGGTTGAGCATATTAATGTTTCAAAACAGAGTTTGGTAGAGGAAGCTTTTGTGCCAGGAGACCGGGGATCCTGATTATCACTTCTATTATAAAGATACCAGGTCAGTGGCTACTGTAGGTCTTTTCATTGGAGGTGCGTGAATATTTTCCCTGAATTTTTAAGAACGACCAAGAGTAGCGAGGGAACCAGAACTAATGTCAGAGGGCTCGGGGGAGGCAGCAGTCTCACCCAAGCATTGTTCTTAAATAATAGGTTGAAATGATGCATTTTACTTTAGCATTTGTGTTGAAAACTGAGTGAAAAGCTATACAATTTACAATTGGGCCTGTGAAAAAATCCAATAGATGCCAGGTCGCAAACAGTACACAGGATCGCTGTATGACATTTCATAATGCCCATGCCCACAATATATGGCATAATTGCCACTGTGAAGTGTTTTTGGTGCCTATTGTGAAGAACCTGAGGGCGTTGTCACTTATTCTCCCTGGGGATCCTCTTCTTAAGTGGCCAGGGAAAGGCCATTGCTTTTGGATCCCAACCCTGGGGGTGGATATGCGAGGGAGGATCACCTCATTTCCCTTGCACCATGAACCCTCCATCCCACAAGACTTCATAGGCTTTTGCCACCCCTTTCCTTGTGATCCCCCTAAAATATTCCCCAAATGGCATCGGTATGGTACTGGGACGAAGAAGAGGATAACTAGACCAACACTAGACCAACACATCCTCATTTTTGTAAAAATGTGCTGTGTGCTCTACTTTGTCTTGTATTTATTTAGTTACATGAATGTTCCAGTTATTCTTTCTTAAGTTGTAAGTTAGACAAGTCACCTTTTGCCGGTTTGTAATTACTTTATTTCAGTACCAGAGTTTTTGTTTCATCCGTGACAACAACCCTCTGTTCTTGTTCAGTATCACTCTGGGATTCTGCTTCAGAGGATGGTGGTGAGGTTTGTATTGGCATTTTAGGTAATGGTTTACTTTATTGAGTTGGCACATAGTTTTTTGATGGTGTCTGTTTCTGAAATATATGAAGCCTCTTGAATTTGTAATCCATTTAATCTCTTATAAACTTTTTTTGTTTTTTAATTTTGAGTTCTCTTGTAACCATTGGATGTAATCATCTAGTATCTGATAGATTTTGAAAGTTTCTCCTGGGAGAGTGAGTTTTTTTATGTCCTGTTTGGTTTGTACTATGTCCTTAGTTGTTCATGGGCTTTTTTGGCATTTATAATAAGACGCATCATCATTTCTGTAGATGTATTACATAATAATTCTTCCCACTCTTGAAATCCTGTTATATCATCCCCCTCAAAGGAGGGGAAAATACATATGCGTAGACCTCCTGGTATTCTATTTACTCGGCGGTATTGCTCCATTGTCTTAATTTCCCACCGTATTGAAAGTTCTTTTTTTTTTTAAGTTGTTCTAGTCTGTCGAACAATGATTTTAAAGATTGTTTATTTGTATTGTTAATTTGCTTGTTTGGTAGTTTTTATCCTGGGATGAGGAGGGAGGAGGACAACAAGAGTCAAGCAGGACTACCGCTTTGCTAGTTTGTGGTCTAGTCCTTTTGCAATAAAAATGGAGGCGGCAGCTTTAAAAACTGGGAGCCCGAAAGAGGCAGAGTCAGCTGTGACGGCAGAGGCAGCTGTGGCAGCCGAGTGAGCTGTGGGAGCACAGTCAGCTGTTTCCAGGGAGACCTCTCTGGTATGGCGTTGTGGCAGGAGGGGCGCTCAAGACCGGTGAAGCAGTGCAGAGTGTATGCAGCTGGAAGAAAAGGCATACAGAGCTGGAGGCCGGTGGCAAGCCGTGAGAAGGAGGCCGGCAGGACCGAGGGATGCGGGTGTGAGTATTCTGCTTCGCTGAGGAAGCTCTGCTGGGTGTGCACAAGCCACAAGAAGACTGCCGGGAGAAGACACGAGCGACCACACGGAGAAACAGGAACCCATGGCGGCGGAAGCCTCGCAAGGAGCCAGGCTGGCAAGGGGTGATATAAATAAAACAAAGCAAGGCATTTTGAATTCTGAGCAAAATGAACGCCTGTTAAAACAGATGAAAGGTATTTTGAACATGGGCGTAATTTTAGCAGGGGCAAGGGTGTTTGTCCCCCCCAACTTTCATGGCACACCATTTTGTCCTCATTCATTTGGCTGGGGCACCTTTTCTTCAGATGTCATGTCCCCCTCAACATTTTCAGCAAAGTTACTCCACTGCTTTTGAATATTGAAGGAACTGAAAGCAAAGCATTTTGAATCCTGAATGAAATGAAAGCACGTTCAAGCAGATGAAAGGTATTTTGAATATCGAACAAACTGAAAGCAAAGCATATTGAATACCGAATTAAATGAAAGCACGTTAAAGCAAATGAAAGACATTTTGAATATTGAACAAACTGAAAGTAAAGCATTTTGAACATCAAACGAAATGAAAGCAAGTTGGAAACACTCTGGCATATAGAGAGGAGAGAAAGAAAGAATGTGAACCGTATTGAGAGGAAAGATTTGCATTGAAATAATTAACTGCATTTACTGAAACCAGTGCTAGCACACCCAAGAGAGCACAAAGAGTTATATGACATTTTTGAACTGCATTGAAATAATGATCTGCATTTACTGAATCCAGTGCTAGCAAAGCCATGAGAGCACCAAGAAGCATGCAGGATATGAGAAACCAAACATTGGCCACAGCCAAGAAAGTGCAAAGAATTGTTTATCTGAAGGCAAGCAAGCATTGGCAAGATAGAAACCTTTTTGGCTTTGCTTGCACCTTTCTTCCTTCCTGTCTTCACATATATGACTTATGCTATTCCCAACGAATTAATGAAAGCATTCAAGTCCGTCTGCGTGTAGATTATTTTATTTTTGTGATCATTCTAGGCCCTTTTGGATGACACGTGTTTCGGCATTACGGCATTACACTTTGCCTTTCTCAAACCCGGGCATTTCCTAAAGTATCGCGGTTCCGATAGTCTGCTTTATTGCAGTCCAGTTAGTAGTTGGGGTCAAATCCCATCTGAAAAAAAGTCCAATTCATGCTCCAAGCGTCGAGTCTGTTACACTGCCCAAGCATTGGCAATATAAAGGAGTTGTATGGATGATATGAGGAATCCAGCATTGGTCCAATCCACGAAAGTCTAAAGAACTGTATATCGCGAGGATAGCTCAGGGGCCACATGCTCGTTTTCGAAGCAAGATGACACGGCGCACCTCAGGTTTGATCCCCGGGTCTGCGCTTAGAAACCTCTGGATATTATGCATGCTATAAATAACCAATTACAATTTCTAATCATAAGGAAACAAGCATTGGCAGGAGACTAGGAAACATAACAAGGTGTAACAAATGCAAGGCGATTAAACAAGACACAATGCAGTGTCAGGAAAGTATGACACATGAGACTGAGGCACACCTCACTGCTAAGGAGAAGCAGTGGACTAGTATTAAAGGAAAAGCAGTCAAGGAAACCGGCTGCGTGACCTGTAATGTGTGGACCATGTGGCCCGACAACTGTGCCTAGACCGGGTGCGCATGAATGGAAAAGCCACTGAAACACCTATAAGTAAGCTTGTGTTGTGCAAGTACCTTGTTGTGATATTAAAATCAACTATTTGTTTAAAAGCTGTAATATCCTAACTCTTTTTGTTTGAAAGTTGGAAGATTTGAACAGTTGGGCAAGGGAACCCTTGTGTTTGATGAACTGTGTTGAGCTTGGGCAAGGGGAGCTGATTACAAACCAATGATCTATAAGAAGCTCAGAATTTTACTTTGGACACTATTCCATTTTGATGTTCACATCCCTACACATTACATGCAGTTAGTTGTGAGGGCAAGTATAGGTTTTGCACACAGACAGAAATTTTACTTTGAACTTCCTGACGTAGACTATCATTACTTTTCTTTAGGTAGGGAAATCCCACCTTAGCACAGGGCAGGTTAGGCATTTTTCCACCCTGCATTTTAAGTTAAACAAAACTTTGTTGAGAAAACTTGAACCCATTTTCTGTGTCTGACTCATGATTACTCATGATGACTTCACACTATGGGCCTCATTACGAGTTTGGAGGTAGCCATGGTGCTAATAGCGCCATGGCTGCCTCCAAAATCATGTCCGGGGTGTGTGAATGAGGAATTACCGGGTCATTCCAATCTTGGAGGACCCGGTAATTCCTCATTCACAAAACCAATCCCCATTCCCATTCGAGCCTCCATAGGGCTCAATGGGAATTGGGATGGAGATAATAGCGGGCCCGTTATTTATTATATTTTTATTTATTTGCATTTATAAAGCGCACAGAGCTGCCCTGAGGCATCGTGGCGCTGCTACAGAAGGCTTGAGCTTAACATAGGTAGGATGTAACAGTCTGGCGCAGTAGTACAGTGATAGGTGGTACAGAAGGCTTGAATTTAGCATAGGTAGGATGTAACAGTCGGTAACAGTAGTACAATGGCAGGTGGTAACCGACCGAGAGGGTCCAAAAGGTTATGCTTTGCTATGGTTACAGCGCAAGCATAACTGTGCATGTTGGTTAAAAACATTAGCGGAATAGAAAGGTTTTTAGGTTTTTGCGAAAGGTGGTGTATGATTTTTCATTCCTTAGTGCGGTTGGCAGGGCATTCCAGTTTTTTGGGTGCGAGGTGTTGGAAGCTCTAGTTCTTTTGAACGTGGAAACACAGATCTGGTTGGCGCGCTGTGCTCTGGTGGGTCTATTAGAGGTGTTGAGGGTGATTCTTTCCGAGAGATAGGGTGGGGCATCTGGAAGGCATCTATGTGTGATGGCCATGGCTTTAAAGAGTATGCGTTCCTTTACCGGTAGCTAATGGGCATCTTTCCTAGCTTGAGAGATGTGTTCCCTTTTGGGAATAGTCAGCGCTGGCCGGAGCGCATTATTTAGCGTGATTTGGAGTTTTTTAAGTTGTTGACAGAGGTGCCTAGAAAAAGGGCATTACAGTAGTCCAATTTGGTACCTATTGTGGCTCTGGCGATGGATAAGCATTTTTTAAGCATTTTTTGGTGGAGAGAAAAGGCTTGGCTGCGTTGATCACCTTGGTGGTGAGCGCTGAGGAGGAGGCTATGGCGCTGACCTAGCAGGACATGGATAATGAGGCAGCTAGGTGAACACCTAGGGTTTTGACAGTCTTGGAGACTGTGATGATGGAGTTATCGATGTTAAAGGATTTGTATTTGTGGGGGGAGTTTGTTGAGAGTTTTGCTGGTCCCTACTATGAGGATCTCAGTTTTATCCCTGTTTAAGCAGAAGCCGTTGGCAGCCATCCAGGTTTGGATGGCTGTGTAGATTTTGGTTAGGGCTGTCACATCTTCTTCATAGGTCCCAGTTAGTGGGAGTAGTACCTTTGTGTTGTCCGCGTAGTTGGTGTACGCTATGTTGCGACTGTCGAGATAATTGAAGAGTGGAAGGGTAAATATGTTGTAGAGTGTAGGGGTGGTGCAGGAGCCCTGAGGGACGCCGCAATGGATGATAGTAGCGGTTGCCGAGGCAATGTCTGAAAAGACCTTCATGAGTCTACCATTTAGAAACGAGGCCACCCAAGCGATAGCTTCTGGGAAGAAGTGCGCTTCATTTTTTAGGTGCATGCCTAGGATATCGTGGTTGACAAGGTCAAAGGCGGCAGAC
The DNA here is from genome assembly GCF_040938575.1 of Ambystoma mexicanum. Classification (NCBI taxonomy): domain Eukaryota; kingdom Metazoa; phylum Chordata; class Amphibia; order Caudata; family Ambystomatidae; genus Ambystoma; species Ambystoma mexicanum. The sequence goes on from NC_090929.1 coordinate 349,616,152, forward strand.
AGATCCAGTAGGAGAAGGAGTGCCGGTTTGCCTTTGTCCATGATGTCCCCAAGTTGTATTTTTAAGTCGAGTAGGGCTGACTCTGTCCCTTGACCTGGTCGGAATCCTGACTGTCTTTTACCTAGGATATTGTTGGTTTCAAGATAGTCCTGGATTTGCGTGTAGGCAACTTTATCCAGGATCTTGAGCAAGAAAGGCACGGTGATGATGTGCCTGTAGTTATTGGCAACTTCTGGGTAGGTTTTTTTAGAAGGGGCGTACCCAGGCTTCTTTTAGACTGTCTGGAACTGTGTTGGCGTTGAAGGAGGTGTTAATGAAGGATTTGAGAAAGGGGGCGAGTGTTTCAGTGCAATCTTTGATGGGACTGGCTGGACAGGGGTCTCCTTTGCAGTTGGATGGTTTAATCTTGTTCATTATCTCAATGACTTCCTGTTTTGTCACTTCCCTGAATTTGAAAGGGGTTATGGGGGCTTTGGCGGGAGGGGGCACTGGTCTGGAGGTGGGCAGGTGGTCAGAAATGGTAGTGGATTCGAGGTGCTGTGATAGGTTTTTGTGGCGCTCCTTGATTTAGCTCCTTGGTCCCCTCGCGGGACCTGGAAAGGACGTCTGGTTTTACCAGACGTCTGTTCTGGGTCCCGCGAGGGAACCTCGTAATAGGGCAGAATGGGTTTACCGGCACCATTACCAGTGCCGGTAAACCCATTCCGCCAACCTCGTAATGAGGCCCTATGTCTATGATGTAGAGCTGGTCAAATGGTGCAGCGAATCACTCATTGCTGTGATCTGTGTTTGATCTGCAGGTTGCAGGTTCAAATCCCGGCAAGGTGGACTCAGCCTTTCATCCTTCCGAGGTTGATAAAGTGAGTACCAATTTTTCGATGGGGTAACAATAATAAAAAAATAATGCATGTAAATATGTCCTATGTAAAGCGCTTTGGATAAACGTGCTATATAAATAACAAATGATGATTATTATATGCCAACATTCCTTTGTAAAACACTCCCTCATGCTGCTTGTGATCATAGTCATGCCAGTATTGCCTCTCTCTGTAAAGCACTTGCATGATTCTGATCAGTATGCAATATATACCAGTGTTGCCACTGTAACGCACATGTTCATGATGCCTGGGTGTACTATACAATCCATCACTGCTGTTTAAAACCCTTTTTTCATGATGTTTGTGCCAAAATATATGCAGGTATTAACCCTTTAAAACACTTTAATGATGGTGCATAGAATATATGTCAGGACGCCAATGTAATAAATCTGATTAATGGTGTGGGCCCTCACATACATGGTGCTGGTGTGCTGCCCCCTCAACACAGATGTGTAAACAGGAAACTACAATAACAGACTCACTCACACATGCCCAAACACACATTCAAACTCTCTTGTGCACACATGTTGCAATCACCGCTTGCAAGCACACACTTTTTTGCCCGTTTTTTTAAATGTACTTTTTCAGTGTGGTGAGCCAGTGTCCTTGTTTCCTCCAGTTGAGACTCCTACCAATCCACAACAGTAAGGCAGGCAGCGGTTTCTGTGACATGGTAACCCAGGGGATGAGAGGGTAAAAGGAATATCACCAACTTGGTCATGTCCAAGTAGGTCTAGGAGTACAGATATGAGTGGGCCTTTACAGAAAGTAAGTGGATACAACTAAAAGTAGAGATTTGGCAAATCAGCAGCCATGTCCCAACAAGCTGCCGCCAATCACTACTCGCCTCTGGGTTCCAGCCCCAGTCAAAGAAAAGGTATTGCAGATTGGCAATGTTTTATAAAGTAGTTGATCCACACAATACCTTATATGTAATCTTTATTTAGTAGAATAAGTTAAGGTTCATAATTGAGAGGCCTCCACCTAGCATATCCTCCTCTGGCTGACCCCCTAAGACAAACTGCCTTTCTATTATCTCAGAGCATTCCCCTCATATTCAAAGCTACCACCATTACCACCTGGAATGGCAGTAATATGTTAACAGTACAAAATGCTCACAGCATTAACAACTGTTCTCCTCAGCGCATGGCCATTTGATTTGAGAGTAAATACACAAAACACACCTTCCCCTTTAAATACAACAACATTTCTTTTAGTTACGACCATCACTCTTGAAGACCACACACCCTTTATTCCACACCCTTCCATCCTCTAACACTACAGCATCATCCAGAAAATTCTTCACCCTCTAAGGTCCCATAAATTTGCCCTGACCCTTGATACACACCTCCTTTCCTTCTTGCACTTTAGTTGTCCTGTTTTTTGTATGGAATGCTAATTACTTTTTTAAGCTGTAAATATTGTTTGATGTTTTTGTAAAGGTCAGAGTTGACCCAAACAAATTAAAAAAATAAAAACAAGTTGTCCTGACACTCCTAATTCTATCAAACCTCTCTTTCATGTCCTATTTACTGCTGTCTACTGCATTTCTCAACTCATTTTCATCCTATTCCACAAAGCGAGGCCTACCCATCCAGGGGGGATAAACTGACATGCATATCCTTCTCCGTCTCAGAACCTTGAATGGGTCAAGCCCTGTTGTAGAGTGCAGAGCTAGTCTATAGGCATACACTCTCCTCTTTACGGTTTCTTCCCAACTCTTTCCTTCCTTTATGGCTATCGTAATCCCTTGCATAAGGGTGTGGTTGAAGCGTTCTACAGCCCCATTGGTTTCTGGGTGATAATGCTGTCTTATGTTGTGCTACACCTATCTCTTCCAAGAATGCTTCAATAATCCTCGAGGCGAGTTGAACTCCATTGTCACAGAGAAGTTATTTAGGAAAACCCTCTCTCTGAAACATCCTATCTAGAAAGGTCTGCACCGCTTTGGAATCTGCCTCACCACCACTTTTACATCCACCCATTTTGAGTACAAATCCATGAGAACTATGACATACTTTATTTCTACCCTTTTCTCCTGTAATGGGTCTTAAAACTCCAATGGCATCATTGGCAAGTCCAGAGATCTTAGAGGTTGCACAAAATTCCTCAATACCTTGTTCGATTCGCCACATGCACTGCAGTCTTTAATGAGTCTTTCAATATCAGTATTCAATCCTGGCCACCAATAGTTTACCCTCAACCGACCCTTGGCCTTGGTCATTCCAAGATGACCTTCATGACCCACTTCCAATAACCTACCCCTCATTCCTTGTGCAGGTATCCAATGTCCTCCCTTGCACAAAAATTCAGCTTCCAAACTCAGCTCATCTCTAATGTGCTGAAAAACGCCTAACCCATCCCCACTGGACTAATTCACCCAATTTTCTCCAAATCTTCTTTCTGTGCATCCCTCCACTTCTGTTCCCCTATACCGCCCTCACACACCTGAAATACTTGTCCTTCCTCCTGATCGATAGTTGAAAGTTCACAAACCTCATACTTCCCATCTTTGCCCCCCAGCTCTAGACAGGTAATCGGTTAAAACATTTTCCTTTCCAGGCACATGTTCTAAAGAAAACTGATGTCCCTGAGGGATGTAACCCACTTGTCAATCCTGCGCGACATGCCTTCAAGGCCTTTGGACATGAATATCCCCACTAATGCTTTGTGGTCACTGAAACCTTAAAACGCCCTGCCCCAACGAAATGCTTTGAATTTCTTGATGGCCCAGACAATGCAAAGGGTTTCTTTTTCTATCATTGAGTAGTGTATTTATGCTCCTCTCAGTAGCGACTACACGTTCTACTCCATTCTGTCTCTGAATGAATATAGCAACCAACTATTGCTGCAGGCATCTCATGATATACGTCTCACAACTAATGTAAGAACTAGCCAAAGCTGGCACATTAGATGTAGCACTTCTAATTTCATCAAGCTCCCTTTGACACTCTGTACCCCAGTCAAGCATAACTTCCTTCTTACAGAGCTTTCTAATGTTTTTGCATTTTTTCCACAAACTGCCTTACAAACTTGGCATAGTATGCCAGCATCCCTAAAAAAGATATACCTCCATGTCTATCTTTTGGTATCTCCAATCTCACTATGGCATGTACAAGCTCCTTTCTTGGCTGTACTTCTTCTCTCAGTCTGTGTCCTACATAATCTACTGTTCCCACTCTGACTGGACACTTTTCGTTTTGCAATATAAGTCCAATCGTTAGCACCTTAGTAAGCCTCTGGGTATGCTCTTCAACACTATTTCCTGTAATCAAAAGGGCATCCTGAAAGTACAACACTCCCCTTATGCCCTTCAACACTTCAACACATTGTGCATTGCCCTTTGAAAAAACCAAGCGGTGGACACCAGTCCGAATGGCAGCCACTTAAATCTATATATACCTTCATGGGTAATGAAGGTGGCAAAGTCTCTTGATTCTGGGTGGAGATTGACCCGATGATACACCAAGGTCAGGCCAAGGGTGCTAAACACTTTAGCCCCTCCCGCCATGCTGACCAATTCACATATACTGGGAAATGGGAACTTGTCCACCAGAACACACTTATTCACACCACAAAGTTCCACACATAATCTGATGACACACATTCAGATGCCTCAACTACCTCTATTACACCCTCAGGTTACAACTTTTTTAATTTCTGCAGACACTTTGTCGTAGTGCTATTGGTACACACCTTCCCCTCGCCGCTACAGGTACTGCCCCTTCCTTCATTCGTATCTTATGGTGAAAACCCTCAAGGCACCCATGAGTCTCACTGAAAACTTCTTCAAACCTATCTTCTGGTTTCCCTCTGGGTCTAGTTATTGTAGTTATTGTTGCCACATAAACAGGAACCGCGGGTCAATTATAATGCCAATATCACATTGTTCATACCATCCTAACATGTTCCAGCCTTTCTTTGACACATGAACCTTATCCTCGGTCTTTCTCCCTTTGCATTCCAAGTCAGCAATAAAAGAAACTACATTTTCAACACCACCATATGCATTGGCCCTTACCTTGGGTGGCCTTAATGTTGTATCCTTAAAATACCTCAACCATACTGAAGAGTCAATCATGGTATAATCAGAGCCGGAGTCGATCAACATAGTAACACATACATCTGTAACCAGTACCACAGCATGTGGTTTTTCATCTTTCCTGTGGACACCCTTCCCCAGCTCACTTACAGACCAATTGACACCCTTACACTCACCCCTCACGGTATCATACCCGTACTCATCATCTTGTTCCATGTTTATCTCTCTACCAAACTTGTGAGAAAAGTCTCACAACAGTCGGCATAATGCCCCTTTTATCCACATTTAGTGCAGTCTGCCTTCAGTCCAGGACAAGATCCTGATTTGGCAAACTGGAGCGTGCTACCACATCTAAAAGATCGTTTAATTGTGTTCACATCTGCTCCTTTCCTTGCATCCTTTTGTTCCCACTGTCTCCAAATTGTCATTGCTTGGCATTTGGCACCTTCTGCAGTACAGTGCTTTTCTTGAGTGGTCGTACTCCACCCTTCCTGTCCTTTTTGGCAAGACCAACCACAGAAGCTATCCCACCAGCCCCAGCATTTCTTTTTTCTTTTTTTGTCTAGCTCCCGCACACAAGCCATCATGTGTTCCATTTTCTTGGCAATCTGTAGGGCCTCATCCAGACTATTGTCTCCCTTTCTCCATATCTCTTCTCTAATTTTGTTCTCCCTCACCTTGAGCATTAATTGATCCCTCAATCTTTCTCTATGCGAAGGATCAAAGCTACATTTATTGGCCATTTCTCTTAAACATGTGATAACATCTTCTAAGGGCTCTCACCTGGTTTGCTCCCTTGTGCCAAAATGCTACCTACAATAAAATGCTGTGCTTCATCTCAAAATGATTGACCATTTTCCTTAATGTCGAGTCATAAGCATCTGGCAGAACCTCTTTTGGCCCTTCCCCCCTCACCATCTCCTCCTAGAGAAGGCGCTAACTCCAGTAAACTCTTTACGATCGTTCTCTCTTCGAAACTCAGGCTATGCATCAGAAGTGCCTGACATTGTTCCATGATAAATGTAGGGCCATGGATAGCCAGAATATAGTCCTGGAAATCCTTTTTCCAAAGGACCAAGGTGGGATCCTTCCACCCCACAGCACACAGGAACCAGGTAAGTTACAAATAAGTTTATTGGGCCCAGATGTTCAGGTAAGTTCATCAAGTACATAGGTAAGAATCACTGGCCCATCCACACAGCTCACACTCTCTCTCCAACTGTCCTCTTAGAAACTCGACACTCAAAGGACAACACTCCACACCAACATTCCACCCACTAAATATTACACAGCACCAGCACATTACAGCAGCACATTACAACACTTCTCCCCCCCCCCGTTAGTTAACCCAAACCACGAGGAAAGCATGCTGAACCACACTTGTGAGCCAAAAGCAACACACTGCTGCAGACAATGAACGAGAACAAGACCCTGCAAAACAACATGTTGCACGAAGACACAAATTGCATCCAGCAATTGCATCCAGAAGCAGACCATGAACCAGAACAGAACCCTGCACAACAACACGGTGCACGAAGACACAAATCACATCCAACAATTGCATTCAGAACCAACCAGATCAAACTTACACCTGCTTCAGAAAATTGTACGGCAACAGCAGAATGCACTGCAGCTACGGAGGCACCCTGAACTACACTTGTAGACAAACTGCAACCGCCCCAAAGACAAATCGCAACCGTAACCAGAAACGCTAACTGGCAGAATGTAAAACCAGAACACGTTACGGCAGAGAGTGATGTAAAAACGCACAGCTAACAAACACCAATTGCTAGAAAATGTTGCATGCCTCCATAGAACACAACACCTTCGAAAACACTGCAAATGTAGACCAAGGTGGGGCCCTTCCATCACACAGCACCCAGGAACCAGGTAAGTTACAAGTAGGTATATTGGGCCCATGTACAGGTAAGTTCATCAAGTACATAGGGAAGAATCACTGGCCCATCCACACAGCTCACTCGCTCTCTCCAACTGTCCTCTTAGAACCTCCACACTCAAAGGACAACACCAACATTCCACCCACTAAAGATGTCACATCACCAACTCATTACACAAGCACATACATGCACATTACAACACTATGCATCAGAAGTGCCTTACATTGTTCCATGCTAAATGTAGGGCCATGAATTGCCAGAACATACTCCTGGAAATCCATTTTCTAATTTTCCCATTTAACTGTAGGTACACTACACCTGGGTTTTGCAAGAATTGTGGTGGGAGACTACTAATTTTCACTGAAAATTCCCTGGAAAATCCCACTGTTCCTTGCAAACCGTGTTTGTCACTTGTGAATGATGTTTCAAGTATTAGATTCACACGTATACTTTTACCATGCCAAAAGTCCTTCAACGCCTTATTTTCCTCACATTAGTGTACCCTCTGTATGAATAGCCCTGGTATTAAGCATTACATAGATATTTTAGACGCGGAGTCACAGATTTGTTTACCGATGGCTGCTAGGCAACGCTCGCGCACACGGCACGTTATAGGGTCCTTAAGCACGTGAACACCAGCACGTGCGTGCGAGGCTTTTCCCCGCCCGAATCACAAATTCGCCAAGCAACTTATGGCCTTTCACTTTCCTCACAATGCATCTCGAGTTCCTGGACGATGCCCGTGACTGCAGCCTGTCCACTGGCCTTCACCGATGCTGCTTACCCGTAAGTAGCCCTCATAGGCCGCTCAGCTGTGCTCCGTGGACCAAGGCACTGGACCGGAGAGATGACCCTCCAGATGGCAGCCTGCACAGCGTCATGGTGCATAACTTATCCAAGTAAGAAATGCCAGGATGGAGGCCACAACCAGCCAGAAGACAACTTTATAAAGTAGGTGATCCACACAATACGTTGTATGTGATCTTTACTAGAATAAGTTAAGGTTCGTCATTGAGAGCCTCCCCCCCCCATCTGCGGCATCCTCCCCTGGTAGACCCCTCAGATAAACTGCCTTTCTTTTATCTCAGAGCCTCCCACTCATATTCAAAGCTGGAATGGCAGTTACATGTTAACTATATATAAGATAGCACAGCATTAACAACTGGTTCTCATTAATAACTGGTTCTCCTTAGCGCATGGCCATTTAATTTGAAAGTAAATAGACATTAGAAGGAGCAAGGAGCATGTCATAAAGTTCCACTGACCTTGTTAGTGTTGCATCCATTGTAGTGTGCAAACCTGCTTGGGACCTTCCTGCATGTAATTGCAAACTGCAATGTCAAAGCAAGGCACGGGCCAAGCAGGTGGTAGAGTGGGCAATGGGACAAGTCGAAGGAGCTTGGGTGGGTGACCACCCGTTTATCTGCTTGTTTCCCCACTGCTCCTCTGACTGTCCCTATACATCAACCATGCAACAAAGCAAACTTACCCTGCTTCTTCTGCTCCTACGTTTGTCCCTACCCCACCTCCTGCGGACTGTGAAGCACCAAAAGACCACGAATGGCAGAAGGTGTGGTAGACAAGACGCAATAACATAACATAATTACGGAACATATCGTTGGGTTTTATTCATTCTATTCTAGGGAAAATCTCTGCCCAGTCCAAGCTACTTTGGTGACTGGCAGCAGCAGGGGGGGAAATGAATGTTGGTTCGCCTGCAGTCCTTCCTCTATACTTAAGTGTCTGGTGGCCTAACAAGCTGGTGAGTAAATCTATTGTCCTGTTAAATCAAGTGACATGTAACTATGGCAGGGTCAGGGCTAGAAAACCCCAATTCTAGGTGATGGTATGCAGTGATAAAAAAAGGTTGCCTGTACAAAAAAATCGTGGCAAAAATGCAGTGGTTTGACCCGTTAAAGTTGTACCCCCTTACATCATTTAAGGGGAGCAGCGGTTGCGGGGGTGTCCCCCGCTCCCCTTAAATGGTATAATGGCTCTGGGGGTTGCAGGGGTGTCCCCTGCATCCTTTACATGGATTGCAGCGGCAAAACGCAGCCTTTTTGCCGCAATATTTTGTGTCCACAGCCATTTTTGCCGCGATTTTAACACATGGAACCTAGGTGATATCATGGGGTGCCACTAGCAGAGGAGCATGTGGGCAACATTTTACACCCAAAAACATTACATTTGCCCCATTTAAAAAAAGGGGCTTTCACAAACAACGCACACGTAATCATTTCTAGGGGCACCCAATGTATGCAGATAAGACACAGTGGGCTCTTTTTCTATGTCCTGGAGATGTAAAGTGAGGCATAAAACTAAGGCGCAAGTCTTTTATGCCTCATTGTGTTAACTGGGGACATTACTGTCACATTTTGCAGCTTGAGTGGGAGATGAGAGGGGAAGCATGTTTCCTCTTACATTTCCCTCTTGCAAAACCACTTGGCTTAAAACTAATAGATTCCTAAAGAATCTGCCAGTTTTTAGCACTTGCGAAATGTGCAGGTGACATTCACACCTTTGTAAAAAAAAAACAATGGAGTGCAAACGTGAGGTGTAATGCGATTGCGCCTAATTTTACACTTCACCTTTGCATCCCTCTTTACAAAAGTTTAAAATTGCATGCAGAGGACATAACAGCAGTGGTAACATTGGCAGCCCCCTTAAGGCAATTTACACTTTCTGCAAAATGTAGGCCAATGAGAGCACATTAGTTGCCCAGAATCACATACTTTGGTTAAGCAGTAAAGGCAGGATCTGAACCTGCTCGGAACTTACCTGACCACAGAAAAAGGCTTGAAGTTTGTACCAACTTACAGTACCAGCAAGTTTAACACGCAAGTATAAATACATAAACTGATACGTAAACTGAAGCTTAAAGTATTCTTCGCAGAACTTCCACCCTCGACAGAAACTAGGAATCAAGACAATGAATACATACAATTGAAACCAAAAAGTACATTCTCAGCGCCGATCAGTGTACCATCCATAGAAATATTCCACAAAATGTTACTAGCCGATTTGAACAAAATGCAATTTAAAAGTCCTAAATACCGCAATTTTAACAGAGGGGAGCTCTCTCAAATAAAATCTTTATTTTCAGACGCAAGCATAACCATCAAACCCGCCCGCAGACAAGGGAGGAGCAATTGTGATTATGGACACTGAAGAATACAATCAAGAGTGTATGAGACAATTATCAGACCTAAACACATATGCCAAACTGGATAACGATGCGACAATGGAAATTAAATGAGACATGGCGGACATCCTGAAAATGGCAGAAGAGAATGGATAAACAACAAAACCAAAGCCTTTTTGCTTACTACTCACCCTAAAATGCCACATTTATATATACTTCCCAAAATCCATCAAAAACTCAAAAATCCCCCCAAGGAGACCCATTGTAACAGTGACTGGGAGCATACTGCAACCTATTGCCACTTAGCGTGACTATTTCTTACAGACGATGATACAGAAAACCACCACATATGTACAAGACACCAACCATTTCCTACAAATTTGAAGTCAGATTCAACTTACAAAGACTGATATACTTTTCACTATCGACATAAATAGTCTGTATACCATTATCCTTCACACAATTCGGGACAAGAGGCCGTAGAATGGTTACTTTTACAAGAGGAATCCCAAGTAGCTTCTAAGGAATTCTTGATGGTATTACTGAACTTTATTACACTTAACTCTTGTTTTGAATACAACCAGTCTTACTACCTCCAAACTTCAGGAACAGCAATGGGCACAACGATGGCACCGGATATGCCAATACTTTTGTATATCGTTTTGAATCTGCACATATACTTGAGCACCCAGTTTGGAAGAAATACATCAGAAACTGGCACAGATACATAGATAACATTTTTGGAGTGTGGAGTGGAAGTAAAAAAGAGCTAGAGGAATTTTTGGTGTACCTTAACAGTATAGATGGTGGCATTCAAATCACAATGGAGATTGGCAAACCTGACGTACACTATTTGGATGTACAAATTCAAATAAGTGGCGCAAAGATCACTACAGCGTTATACTCCAAACCTACAGATAGAAACAATTTACTCAATAGGATGAGTTTTCATCCCCCAAATATCCTTAGAAATCTGCCCTATGTACAAATTCTCAGAGTAAAACGGATAGTGAGCGATCCCAACGAGTGCAATGAACACTTAGCTACACTACACGAGAAACTCCGCTATCGAGGATACCCGGATGAAGATCTGCAAAGAGCATTATCAAAAACCAACACCAAGGACCGTGCTAATCTTTTGGTAAACACATCTAAACAAGAAAGTCCAGATCTAGTGTTTGTTTCTAAATATTTGATACAGAGTAGATCAATTAATCAAAGCATAACGAATCATTGGCGTATCCTGACCAGTGGCGAAAGAACCAAAGACCTTTTCCCTCAACCACCGGTGTTCGCCTATCAAAAAATAAATAATCTAACAAACATGTTAGTGGACACCCAAGGACGTAAAACAAGCAAACCTCCAGATAAACACCCAGGAACATATCCATGCCTCACCTGTGACAATTGAAACAATGTTATTAAAGGATCCACAGTTTCACACCCAAGAACAGGTGAGAAAATAAATAAAACTTAAGCATCATGCAAGTTTTTCTACAGAGAATGTTAAATACAGTATCAAGTATCCCTGCGGCATATCCTACGTTGGAGAAACTGCAAGAAAGACAAGACTCTGAATGAATGAACATAAATCCTGTATCAGGAATGACAATCAAGCCTCAGCTGTTGCAATGCACTTTGTAGAAAAAGGACTTACAGTTTCCCAATTAAGATTTCAAATATTGGAAATCGTTGACACCAAAGGCCAACATATTGATGCCAAAAGAAAAAGAGCCCAACGTGAGGCTTGCTGGATAGAAAGACTAGATGCCCTCTCTCCAGGTGGCATTAACGAGGAATGGGACTTGAATTGTTTCCTGTAAAAGGTGGTAGCTACCAGAGATGTGAATAATACTAACAGATCGGATACATTTGGGGGACAATATCATTCTGAACAGATCCTAGTGGTTTCCAATTAGATTCTCACGGCTGTATTGCCATTAACATTGTACCACATATATACAGTATTGGGTGAGAAGGTTGAAAATGTTTACCACATATATGCAGTATTGCGTGACAAGGTTGAAAATGTGTAGGAGTATTTGGATTCACAACTTGATACCTCACGACACTGAATGTATAGTCGTTACACATATGAACATTCTTATTTAGGATTCAAATCACCCAATTTTTTCGTATTCTTTATATTTATTTTAATTTGATTTTTTTACATTGCTATCATCTCATAATTTTACTAATCACGATAAATAGCTCCATCAGACTCCACACTGCAATACTAAGCATCTTTGCTAACTTAGTATCATACGTAAGTTACTGATAATGGTGATTCGTTTTTCTTCCTTTTCTCCCCCTTTTCTCATTCCCTTGTAATTTGTGATTTTTGCTGATGCATTCCATACGACTTCTGAATTATCTGGAATATAATCTTTCGACTCAATCGGAGCCAATATACTAACGCTACGAGCACTCGACTCGTATATTTCTGATGAGCTACATTTAAATAATGTTTTGCGCTCGATCTCGAGTGATACGCACTGCAGATGAATTACAGAATACATAAGATTTCCAAGTACTGTGATCAACATGATATATCTATAGAATCTGTGAATTGTCTGTTGAATATACACTGTATTATCTCAATGCAATGCTCTACTCCAATATGTCCGACCGTACACTGAGCAGTTGCCATTTTCAGGTTCCCATGACAACCTTTTGTTTACTTTTACTTCCACATTACAAGCGCAGCGCGTTCCACGGGTCTTCGCTTCAGCTGCTGCACTTGCGAACCGAGGTAAGGTTTGCGTCTGTCATTGACATTGCTCTCATACAGATACTATCCCATGACAGATATAGAGATATAACTACTAAACTAACATTAGTTATCCTTCCGTATAGTGGCTACACTCGGCATTCTTCACACATGGCAAAACAAAAGCCGCACAATGAAAAAAAAATTATCCTGCGGTTCCTGTCGTTTGCCAACAAAACACTTACCATCATCGCTCTGATCATGTCCAGAGTAGACTATGCCAATAGCCTATACATGGGCATGCCCAAACGACTTCTAAAAAAAACTGCAACGCATACAAAATGCAGCAGCCAGACTCCTCCTCAAGCTACCCAGAAGAGAACACATCACACCCGCGCTAAAAATACTACACTGGCTACCACTGAAACAACGAATAAAGTTCAAGGCCATGTGCATCACGCACAGAGCAATACACAAACAAGGCGCAGAATTCCTAAGCGACAAACTACGCCTACATCAACCGACAAGAACACTAAGATCAAGCACCGACATACGCCTGGAACCAAAACCCTACAACAGAATAAAAACTCGGAAGATCGTCTTTCTCTCACCAGGCGCCCAAAACCTGGAATGACCTACCTAAGGATATACGGAATACAACAAACCACCTAGCATTCAGGAAACTCCTCAAATCATGGCTCTTTAAAGCGTAACCACAACGGAGACGCACTAGAATGCCCAGACATTAAAATAATGATGAAAATAACTCCAACCTCGGCCACTCTCAAATTGGACAAACACTCAAACCAAAGAACCAACCACTCGACAGAGCATAAGACCTCACGGAAAATAGCCACAAAGACTGACCACATACCTAGACCCAGCCGAAAGCCTTCAAATGACTCTCCCACTCATACGTACCGGACAAACATATCCAGACCGGCAGACGCACCTAGATAGACGTTGGACTGCATCACATCTGGATAGGATTGACTGAAGGATAACATGCCCGCGCCTAGAAAAAACATGAATGCTAGCATGTGCCACACTTAGAGTTGTGAACACCAGCTTGCATGACGTTCGGATGGAGTTGTGAATGTTAGCATGCCCACACCTGGATGACCTGTAAACTCTAGCCTGCACCGCATATAGATAAAAGTGTGAATGTTGGCATGACCGCACCTGGAGGGAGTCCTAAACCCTGGACTGCGCCGCGTCTAGCTGGGAATGTGAAGGCCAACAAGTGCCACACTCAGACAGAACTGTGAATGTTAGCATGGTAAAGGTCAGGTAACCCACTAACCAATATAAGCTCAAACTCTGCATACTTATCTCACTCAATAAACTCACACAACCATCTCTCGCACAACAAGCCGCACGCACTTTACAACACTGCAACAACACATAAGCCGGAACAACAGCACCCGAGTACTGACTCCGATCCGATACCTGCACCAAAGCTCAGCACCCGGTGTATACTGAGTTGAAGCTGCCAACAGAACACCACTCCTCTCACTATCCTAATCCTTTCTTCACCTTACTAACCCATCCCACCTTTATCATTTACAGATCCGCCTGAGTGCCTGGGGACCAATTCCGTTGGTGATGGTGCACGGTACAAATACCTTTAACATTTAACATTTAACAGCTGACTTTTCCGTTCGTCAGCACAGTTCAAAACACTTGTAAGGTTGATTACCCGTTACTTTACTATTGATGTATCACACAAATATTGAGTACATACACTAAAATCAGATATATATTCTTTCACACAGTGACAGAAGAATCTTATTGTAAATGACGTATCTGTGCATTTAACCTCCGTGGGAGGATGCAGTCTTTTTGAAATGGTAAGAACTTGTATATTACACCAGCAGCTGTCCAAGTAGTGGTTATGAATCTTTTACCCATTAGAGTCCGTTCTATTCATATTTCAGAGTCCAATTCACACAGCGCCAGCAGGTCAGTTCACAATTTAATATGCTGGTTTAATTCTTGTGATTATACAACGCTTTTGCTACTGATTGAGTTTTTGCAGAGTCTAATAGAGAATTCTCCTTTTCTTTTGATTTTATGCCTGGATTTCTTATATTGAAATTCCACAATGCGTACGTACCAACACATTATGTTAAACTATTGTTGCTTTTAATACTGGATGATGCAGATATGTTACAATATGTTCAAACTATTGTTGCTTTTGATATTGGATGATGCAGATATACTACATGTACATAATGATTATCCAAACTATATTATGTCTAACCTGTGACTACTATTGATTGTCATATTCTTTGTATAACTGGGTTATGTGGAAATGGAACTTTACTGTTGATTGCGAATTATTGGTTACCAACACTTTGCTAATTGTGTGCTTAGGCAATGAATTATAATTGTCTGACCTATTAAAGGATTTAACAGGCCCTGATGAAGGACATTTAAATGCATTGGCCCTATTATGCATCTGCACAGATAATGAGAAAGAATACCTATCTATAAATATAATCAGTGAATAAATGAACACATTAATAAAAGAATTGAGTAATTATTGAAAATTGCAAAGAATTCAAAGCTACGTATGTGGATATTGGGAATGGAGCCCACACCGCTGGTTTCAGAGCCGTGGTTCTTTTTCTTCAACTTTACTTGACATTAATCTTGCTAATTTAATCTGCAACTTGTCGGACTTCTCCAGCATTTGCTGCAACGTCTGAATGGGCCTGGAAGGGCCATTGAAAACTCAACTTCACTTTCTCTACAGAACCATCTTGGCACAACCATAGGCCATCTGTGCTGAAACTCTATATGTAAATTTACCAACCTCCTCACCACCGCGGGCCACAAAATAATCACATTGCTCTGCTCATATCTGCAAAACAATGCAATGTAACGCTTTCCCGGGGGGTGCTGTTGTGCGCCGAAGAACATGGCCACCTGACCCGTGAGCTCCGTAATCTGAGATCTCCTGTTAACATAAATCCTGTGGTTAAACTCTAAGCTGCTAAACCTCCTTCGCAGGAGGATAGAGCTAACACTCTCAGGAGCAAGCGAGGCAAGTTACAGGCTGAATCGCACCTTCGATCCGTGTCCAAAGACACCCGGCACTGCAGCAGTGGACACCAATGGTCGGAGAGCCGCGTGCCAATTTTTAGGCGTCCTCCATCGAGAACTCAGTGCTCCTCCCCTCACCACCAGCGGGCCACATATGGTGCCCAACCCCTGCGAGAAATACCCACAAAGGCTCCGAAGGACATACCCGCACATGAAGGGCAGCGGCACCTGCAGAGCAACCAGACATCATGCCGGGTAGAAGCGGGCATGGAGGAAGTGTGGGGGAAGGCAGGAGCAATGTGCCCACACTAGCCCGCTCCCCGACAGCAAATGCAGCCCATCATCGCAGCGAACATACGCTGTCTCTCAGACCTGCCAACATCAGCCCACAGCCTCCGGACGACATTAAGGTACGTGCCAGCAAAACGACCCACAACACGTATGCTTGAGACCGGAAGGGGGGGGAGACACTACGACTCTGTAAAGATCCTCTAACCCGACACAAACACAAAACCCTCCCCTGCTGCCACACGGGACCTCGCTGTTAAACTCCATTCACTACCGTTGGAGGCAGAGCAGCCCCACGAACAATATAAACCCCACCAGATACAGCTACCTTACAGCGTGGGACACAGGTTCTAAGCTCTCCCTGAAACACCTGCAAAACCTACAAGCACTGCCCTAGCACGCCTGAACTGAGCAAACACCAGCTGTAACCCTGAACCCATTGAGACACTCTACACAGAAAGACTGGATGCAGCAAGGCAACCAACACAGCCCACCACGCTATCGCCTGAAACTATCAGAACCACCAGCCCTCTGTAGGGGTACCTGCTAAGCCCCTGTGAGAAGCTATTGGCACTGCGAGAGTGCGGTGTCCGCCATACATGAATCACCAGGACATGAATCAAAGTTGAGGGACAGTCACCAGCTTACCCACCAACGGGACACTGCGTGAGAATTACACATCCAATCCACTATTCTCCATGATGGAGGGGAACAACGGGCAAAAGAAGGGCCCAATGGACGAGTATGCCAGTGTCCCCAGTATGGAACAGGACACAAACCAGACATGCCCTTCTGATAACCCCTCGACGGACCCATCCGAATGCTGTATGGCCCCTTACATGGCGGCGATGGAGAGAGGATTTGCCGCCATCAATAACAAGCTAGATGACATTGGCAAGAACATAGCGTCTATACGTTCAGACATCCGGAAAGTAAATGCCAGGGAAGACAGGGTGAGCCCGCTAGAAGACATGTCCAGCTCACAGGGAAAAGCCATAGAAGACATACACAAAGATATCAAAACACTAGCGCGCTGCCCCCCCCAAAACCAGCCTCCCCCCCCCCAGAACAATTATAGCATGCCTGCTCAACTACCGGAACCTTATATTGAAACTCACAAGGGAAAAAGCTCCTCTTTCTTACAACTCCAACCACATCCACATATACCCAGACTTTTCAACTGGAGTACAAACTGCCAGGCGCTCATTCGACAATATCAAGAAAATACTATGGGACAGGAAAGTCGTTTATGCAATGATGTTTCCAGCGAAACTCTGTGTTCAACATGCAGGCGGAACCCATTTTTTTGAAACGCCAGAAAGAAGCTATAGCATATGTGGAATCAAACATCCCTACACTGACTGGAAACACTTGATCGCTAACCGACAGAACCTTGAAGGCTACGACTCGGGGCGCGGCGAAGGAAAGCGCCACTGCCAAAATTGCGAAACTGTAATACGTTAGAAGGGATACACCGCCCAAATGGGGTGATGGTGAGGGTGGGAGTTGAAGGGGGGACAGTTTGGGTACCCATGTTGGCGAGGAGTTTTGTTATGCGTTAACCAAAGTAGAACATCTGGCATGAGATCGAGTAGGACACCACAGGACCTAAGAGGCGATGTTACGGCCAACAGAGACAATAAATGGCATCACACCCAGTAACCAAGAGCACTAGACTTCTCACTTGGAACCTCAGGGGGATGCTCAACCCTATCAAAGCCAGGAAAGTTCTGGCATATGCCAACAGGCACGGAATTGACATTCTTCTGTTACAGGAAACGCACACCCTTGACCAAATTTCCAACTCGTTTGGGTGCTCCTGGGGTTCACAAATATTTGCCACGAACTACTCAACGCGGTCAAGGGGAATACTCACACTGGTCTATCGTAGACTTGGGCTACAGGTGACTAGAACTGAGGTGGGCACAGATGGCAGATTCATAATAATATGGGGGTCAATACAAGGTCAAGATATAATCATTGTCAACACCTACGGACCCAACATAGACACACCAGAGTTCTACCAACAGGTTATCGCATTACTAATGCCAATTGGTGGAGCAAGAGTGATATGGGGGGGAGATTTCAATACCATCCTAGACTCCACACTCGATAGGACAACCACAACTCAACGGACAGACTCAAAGACAGTACTCACCATAAAACAGGCCATGTCCTTACTACTGCTCTCCGACGCATAGAGGGAATTAAACCCCTGCATTTAAGACTATACATTCCACTCATATGTTCATGGGTCAAATTCCTAAATTGACTATTGGCTATGTTCCACTGAAAGTGTTCCGGACCTAAAAGAATGCAGTATACTACCCTGCACCCTCTCAGACCATTCCCCGGTGCCCGGGGTGTTAGATATACACCAGGGACACCCACACTGGATCACTGTCTATGGAGAATGCCACCGGTCCACCTGAGAGACGACTCACTTTTTGAACCACTCCGGATTGAGGAGGTAGAGTTCTTCGAGTGGAATCAAGGCCCAGTGAGCTCCCACAGTACGGTTTGGGAAACCTTTAAGGTATGGCTAACGGGACATTTAATATCCAAGGTCCACGGCACAGTGAAAGAAATCCGTACCCAATTGGCTCGGACTGAGGCTCACATCAAGGAAGTGGAGGGAGCATATACAGAGTCACCAGGGCCAGAAACGCTGGCACCACTACACAACGCCCTGGCCGAATTCAGTACACTAGCAGAAAAGGAGGTCTGGTACATGGCACAACCGATCAAGGCAAGAAAATACAGAGAAGGGAATAAATCGGGCAAGATGCTGGCAAATCTCATTAAATCCGAACAGGGCCTCCGACAAATCTCCAGTATTACGGATAAGACGGGCACAACACATGTAAACCCCCTGAAAGTGAACAAGGTCTTCCTGAGGTTCTACACCAAACTATACATGAACACAGATCAAGGAACAACAGAGGAGTTACAAAGACATCTGGACTCCTTTCCGCTCCCTACACTGTCCCTGGAAGATAGAGCCGCCATAGACCTCCCTCTGAGCCTTGAAGACTTAACTCAAGCAATCAAAGACCTCAAGACGGGCAAGGCACCAGGCTCAGACAGTCTGACGGCAGATCTTTACAAAATCCTCATCGAAGTCCTGGCCCCAAGACTACTAGAAGTGTGGGAGGAGTCCCTGGAGAAGCGAAATCTACCACCATCTATGAGAGAAGCAATTATCATGGTCTTATTGAAACCACACAAACCTCCTCACCATCCATCCTTGTATAGACCACTATCTCTCATCAATTTTGACACCAAAATCTACGCTAAAGCCATCGCAAACAAGCTGAACCCGTTCATGTCCAAACTTGTGCACCCAGACCAATCCAGCTTTATACTAGGCCGCTCCACCGCTCTTAAAGGAGAGTTCCGGGACTTTTTTTTTATTGTCCCTACGGGTCGGCCATGTGTTTGTAAGCATAAATCGGTAGATCGTAGGAAACTTTCCTATGGACCTTACCCGACTTTTCGCCCCTTATCGCACTCGAAATCAGCCTCCATTTTGTGATAATCCTATCATTCCGCCGCATCGACCTGGCTCACCTGCCTTTGCGGCACTAAATCAAATCCCCCGCCCCTGAAACAGACTTTATCAAAACATTCATATTCCCCGCCTCTATCCGTGACGTGACTGAGCTGCGTAGGCAAACGCGCCCAGGCGTCTTCTACGCGACTCCACACAGACCCCGGAAATCAACACAGATCAGCTCACAATACTGCGCGCCACAATTCGGAATATGAAACTGTACTTTGAAATCAAACCGCAAGATTGTACATTTGGCAAAGTACGTTTATTGGACATCAAATGTTTAGAGAATATTCAGCGATTTGCATTTTTATTTGCTCACGTTCCAAAAAGTTCGTATTGAGGAACGCGATGGTCCTTTGCTGTACACAGGGTCTTAGAGCATCTCACAATACAGCGCCACAATTCGGAATGTGAAACCGTGGTTTAAAAGCAAACGGCAAGATTGTACATTTGGCAAAGTACGTTTATTGGACATCAAATGTTTAGAGAATATTCAGCGATTTGCATTTTTCTTTGCTCTCGATCCAAATTAGTTCGTCTTGAGGGAAGCGATGTTCGTGTGCAGTACACAGGGTGTTGGTTTACGATAAAAATAAGCTCTTCGGTCGCACTGATAATCGCATGGCTGTTCCAACAACGAGGCACTAGGCCACCACAACGGTAGGTATGTTGCATCTAACCGTTAGTACCGCATAAGGGCATACTTGTACTTGGCGATCGTCCCATAAAATGGTCAGGGTGGTAACGTTGTTCACGCGGAGAAGCAACTGGCGGCTGTAGAAGCCGTCCGCCGGTGTCTGGTACTCGTGACACAGACAGTAGTGAATGATGTACCTAAAAACATAAAAAATGAAATTAGTCTCACCATCAGATCCTTATTAAAATTATTCATTTCATAGCGAGGACAGCGCTACTGGGTGTACACAAGTGTTTAAAGGCGTGGCGAGGCATGGAGGGGGGGGGGAGTGGAGTACAAGGTAAGTAGCATAAAATAATAAATAAATAGGGCCAGCTGGTGGCAAGTGCAAGGTAAGTGCAGAACAAGTGCTGGGAAGGGGGGGCTGTAGGATACTGAGACAGTCCCCCAGTGCAGGGGTTGACAGGGAGGCAGTGCAGGTGGAGAGTGGAAGGGCCCAGGACTGAGGTCGCAGACAGTGGACCAGTTGTAGCAGGGGAGAGGGAGAGAGAAAGCAGAAGCAAAGAGGAAGGTTTTGAGGTGCTTCAGTAAAAGCAGATGTTTCTCCTCAAGATAGTGCGCGGTAGAAAACAATATGCCACATAGAACGAACAAGTACAACTGAACCCGTCTTTAAAGCCACTGTATAGTAATGAAATTGCGGTATAAACTCATCAAAAGTTACTTACATTATATTTGCATTTTCCATTGTGTCTCTGTGTAGGGCAGACCCGAAACACCACTCCTTCTTTGCCGACGTTACTTCTTCTAATGAACGTGGCTCATCGTTTCGTTTCTGAAATTTTATTCATTATCTTTTCTTAGTCTTTCAGGATGGTCCCGGCCTGTCAAGGTCAAATCACAATAGAACCTTATATTGGGTCGTGGGCCGTTCCGCCACCCGAGCAAAACATCAAAGCAGCTGACCTTCACTTTGAGCGAGCACACATTTCTAGTTAGCTGCAGTTAGTTTTAGGGACATCTTGTCTGCGTGCCTTTTTTTTTATTGTCCCTATGGGTCGGCCATGTTTTTGCAATACGGAAACATTCTATAATTTTTGTAAAAATGATTTATATTACTGTTTGGTTTAATTGCAATGGGCCTGCAACATGAGGAGACTCGAGAGAACAGACAATCAAATTACAATCATTTAAACCGTGATGTGTATTTCTCAATGAGCTCTGCTTTAGGTGGACATGGAACAGAGGCAATGTTGGGTGGCAATGCAGTTGTCCCCTGCATAGGTTCGTTCACCACTCCATGTATGTGCCTATCGAGGACATCTACGATAAGTCTCTCAATAAACTCATATTGCATATCCTCAAACACTGGTTTGATCACCCATTGTTTACTTCTTTTAGTGAAGGCCTTATTGTAGCGAAGCGTCCCTAAAGTTCCGGTCGTCCTACTTTGTTGACGGCCAACATTATGGTTATGTGCCAAGACCGCTAGAAGAGTCCGATTTTTCATGCCTTCCATGCCAAAATGCAATCTTTTGGGCCTGTACTTTAGGCACATATTGTGGAACACCTCCAAATCTCCTGTGTGGCAGAATTCCGTGAGTCCCCTCAAATCTCTTGTTATAGTTTTATCAAATACAATCTTTTCAATGGCCTTGTGAGTGGGTGATGAAGGAATCAACCACTTCTTCTTCCGTGCCTCCTCTGTGGACAAATGGCCATGTTCACATTTGTGGAAATGCTCATTTGTCGACCATCGATGTACGTTGCTACAGTGCAACATTACTGACCGCCATTTTTCCAGTAGAATTTCCAACGACCCTTCACATGTTTTTGAGCTCCACCAAAGATGGTTGCTGATTGACTTGGACCACTGTGAAATACCTTGCATATCTTTTTTTTTTCCTGCAGCCGACAATTTTTTATTGATTGTTTTTGCAAGATGCCATACGTCAAATTGGTGATTTATATTTTTGTACTCTTCTCTCATTGTCTTGGCAATTGAAACGTGTCTGTCCGTGGCTATCAGGTCGATCACCATTCCCCGCGATTGTAGTTCTTGCAATGATGCTACAAAGCCAACTTTCTCCATGGCCACTGAGGATGTACTTTGTGACACCTGCACGACCACCGAACTCACAATTTTCTTACTTTCCATGTCCTGAAAGTGGTAGGTGCAGTACTTGGCTGAAAATCCTGGGCTGTCGCACTGTCCATCACCGGCTAGCCTGAAGCGTTTGCCCGCGAATGTACTTTCCATTGACATTTTTTCCATTCTCCAAGCTTCGCTGATGGCTGGAAATAGATAATCGGTTTGGTATTTGTAGAACTGACTTTTCGCAATGAAATGGATCCCACAAACTGAAAGAAATACTGTAACTTTTTAAAACTTGAACCACTAAAAAGTGCGGCCGCTGCACAAAGTAGATTGCCTGCTGGCAGTTGCCCCAGCATGGGTTGTGCAGACCATGCGAACGGATGATATTGTGTACAGGTGGCATGTATTTTAAGGTTAGTGCCTCGAATTGCACGAGTCACATTAATCAATGGCTCCCCACATACTTCCCCACCAACCGAATGCCCACATTTCATCATCATAATAATATCCATCAAACAGCTATCGAATACAATGAATTTGGCCTCTTTCCTTATACTGTCACTCTGCATCCCAGCTGGTTCGGCCTGTAACGTTGAGGACATGTCACTCGCATGAAAGGTACAATCTCTGATATCGTCTTCCGCTATGCTGAGTGATATTGATGGTGTTTCATTGTCGTCCACGTCATTCTCTTCCATTGCAACATCTGTTCCTTGTCCGGAGATGGGAGAAAAAAACAATGTCTTCAACTTTCGCGCGCTCTTATTTTTTGCGGGTGTGGATTCTGTGAATTGATCTCCGACTGCATCCAAACTACCAGGAGGACATTCACTATCAATGGCTGGTGGTGGTATAGCTCCGTTGTCAATCACTTCATATTCTTCCCATTGGCACGATGCATCTCCAGTCTCAAGTCCCTGCCAAAAGGTTTGACAAGCAACATCTCTCGTTCGCTTCACTGTCTGTGTAGATCTAGTTCTTACACCCACTCGCAACTAGAGGACAGATTAGAAAAGGGATGTTCAGTTTAAACACAACTTACAGTATTGAACTATTGACAGTGAAAGACAACATAATATAGTGAACAGGACACTAACCTTCTTTTGCTTTCTTTTCTTTGAAACTTTCTTGCCTCGAACTTCAACATCTGGACGCTGTTGCTCCGACTCGTGTGTGCATGTCTCCACTTCCTCTCGCGCTGCAACGACTATATTTTCATGATAAGCACATCCATCACTCACTGAGGCTCCATCGACTCCCTGAAACATAGAACTTTCATTAGTATGTATAATAATATTGAAAACACAAAATGTACTTGGGGACCAATACCCATACGTACATCTCAATAGCAAAACACGAATGAACGCATTGTGTAGAACATTCAAACGACAATAGTTCACGCATTGTTGATCTAGTTAGATTGAACTGTCAAGATCCATACCTCGGGCTCCGCATAGACTTCCATTGATGATATTATTGAAGATGACGCTTCAGCAACTCCCTGAAACACAGTAATTGCATTAGTATGCTTTTCTATTTTGTTAAAAAGAACATAAACTTTGAGCAGGCGTCAACGGCTCATCTAAATAGACCTGCACAAATGATCAGTTGTCTAAAATAAATAATGGATATGTAAATATGATTCGATTTGCTCGATCGTTGGAAGTGTCACCACCCAGAGATCTGCATCAACTACTAGGGGTGATGTTCTTGTAGAAGAAGCTCCGTCATCTCCCTGAAACATAGTACTTGCGTTAATAAAGAAGGAAGTATAGCGGATGTAATCACGTCATATGATTTCGCTTGATCGAGCTGTCAGTATCCATACCTCGAAATGCATAAGAACATCAAGGGACGATGTAACTGCGGTGCACACTTCTGCAAGCTGTTGCGCCGACCCGTAACTGCATGCTCCCCCTTCTACTTGGACTAATGCTCCATCGACTCCCTGAAACATAGGACTTTCATTAGTAATGAACACAATATTGAAAAAAGAAGACAAATAGGAGGGCGACGACAGAAGGACATATCAATGGCTAAAAACGAAAGAAACATTGTGTGTAACAATCACGCTACAAGAATGCAAGATCTGATGATCTCCATCGATGGAACTGTCCGGAAACGTACCTCGAGCATCTGAGTGACATCTACGGTTGTCGTCAATGCGTTGGACTCCTCAGCATCTCCCTGAAAGACAGTACTTGCATTATTTTGGATAACAATAATTATAACTGAAAACAAAGACTAGAGGACGAGTACAAGGGTGTACCATTAGGTAAAATAATTACACGATCAATTAAAACTATTGATTTACATGCCTAAAACAAGTCAGTGTCAGAATAGCTAAGTAAGATTACCCGATAGGCGCTTGAAGTGGCTGATGACTGCAATAACGACACGGATGGAGAATCTTCCGCCTTCATATTGAGTGGATACATAAATGGGGAAATTATTGTTAGCTAATGCTACACACTACCGCAAGGCCGAGAGATAAATACGTAAACTTGACTCACCAGTGGAGGGATGTGGACGAATAGAGTGGGAATAGCGGTTGAGAGCAATTTTCGCCTCGCTCGCGGTGTTTTCTTCTTTATTAGCAATGATGTGGAGTACATGTCTGGGCTAAAGTGCCTGCTGCAGATGCGGTATCGATCACCCCTCTTGTCCGCAAAGACTTCTAGGACTCTACTTTCTAGCTCAGAGGCTGGATATCCGCAATATCGGACCCATTCTCTTATCTGATCTATTGTCTTAGGGAAAACATGCATTATAGTACCTTCAGATTTGTTATGGGTCTTCGAAGGGCAACCGCCAATGGAACAGGCAGGCATTATGGAAAGTTCTGAAAAGTAAAGATCAACAATTCTCTATGAATACCAATGTGTTAAAACAGTAAATGACACATAAAAGGTTCAATGCAAGGTCCGTTTTGGTTCTTGGAACTATACACGTTATTCACATGCGGATAAGTATTTCAATAACTTTCAAAAAATAGAAAAAGTAATTTGACTAAACTCAGAACATGTGACTAGTTCCTTGCATGTACTGTCGTGAACGAAAAGAAAACATGGATGCAATTTGATGACTACTAGCAAATAGATATAAATTAAAAAATTGGACGCAAAATGATTATGGTACATGGACTTACCTTGACGAACAAACAGTTAGATGCAGGGATCAGAGTAGTTTCTTGTCGTAGAACAGGGAGCAGTTCACAGGTTGCAAACTGACGAGTTTGCTCAAAGTGGTCACGGAAGTTCACAGAGACGAAGAGCAGATAACCAGCACCTTCACGGGTTGACTAGCAAAGCGCAAAGAAGTTCTCATTAGAAATATGAAGTGGGTTATAAAGAATTCGAACCAGGGGTGTGTTTGTGAATGAATGACGTGTATATGTCGTGGCATTATGTGGATTGCAGGGGGCCGTCCAGCGTGAGGGGGATGCTTGGCAGGAGACACGGGGTCTGGAGGTAGACATGGGAACAACAAACCCATGCTCTATAGACCACTTTGAAGTGTACATGGTCTTTGGTACCTCTTGGCCTTTATCGCTCCCTGACAGCTCCACTTGCCAGCAGCTCAAGTACCCCGGTGCGAACTGCCTTTGATAGGGCGGGGGGTGGATCGGGGCGGTGGTCGTGCAGACAAGACACAGGAAGACTCGTGAATGGAGACACACTTATGTGGATTGCAGGGGGCCGTCCAGCGTGAGGGGGATGCTTGGCAGGAGACACGGGGTCTGGAGGTAGACATGGGAACAACAAACCCATGCTCTATAGACCACTTTGAAGTGTACATGGTCTTTGGCACCTCTTGGCCTTTATCGCTCCCTGACAGCTCCACTTGCCAGCAGCTCAAGTACCCCGGTGCGAACTGCCTTTGATAGGGCGGGGGGTGGATCGGGGCGGTGGTCGTGCAGACAAGACACAGGAAGACTCGTGAATGGAGACACACTTATGTGGATTGCAGGGGGCCGTCCAGCGTGAGGGGGATGCTTGGCAGGAGACACGGGGTCTGGAGGTAGACATGGGAACAACAAACCCATGCTCTATAGACCACTTTGAAGTGTACATGGTCTTTGGCACCTCTTGGCCTTTATCGCTCCCTGACAGCTCCACTTGCCAGCAGCTCAAGTACCCCGGTGCGAACTGCCTTTGATAAGGCGGGGGGTGGATCGGGGCGGTGGTCGTGCAGACAAGACCCGTTTGCCGCAGGGCCTCACCAAGGAGAGGCCATCTAACTGAATGTAAGAGGATGGCTGCAGGATCTACTACATGGAAGGCAGGGGGGTGAGTTTATAAATACCTCACCCTCCCAGGAGAATATACACTAGATTCATTTAAAAAATCAAAACAACCATTGTTAAAATATATGTTGGGCTTTATTTTAGATTTTAATTAAACATAAATAATAAACATTACACATTGTAAAGTTGAGGTTGCAGCACATCGAGGGAAAATCCGCGGTATTGTCCACTGTCACTGGGGAAATGTTGTCTAATGGCAAGTACCGCACAGGCAGGTATTACTCTCCGAACGCGGTGTCCGAGCCTCCCGTGAAGCCACCAAGTGAAGCAACGATAGGCCACCAGCCTGTACCACCTGTGAAAAAAAAAGATGCAAACTGTATTAAACTGACCAAACTTTCTTATCAATGTCGATTCAGGTAACACATGTCATTTTCCTTAGAAAAAAATTATATCTAGAAAATGCACTATATGGAACCAATTTACATGCGTTCCAATGATATGTAAATGTAATTTTATATGTGGGAGACGACCATGAAATAGTGGTGGCATCACTGACATCACAAACAGAGTATACTTACTCGTTACTCGGATTACGCGGACGAACAGTGCCACGAAGTTCGTGCATAAGCACCATCATCATCCTCAACACTGTCCGTGAGAGGCAGGCTTCCCTGAACTCTGGCAGCTCGGTGATGCATTGCGGACTTTGCTCGCCTTCCTGCTGACTTTGCTCGCTTTCCGAAATGTAGGCCAAGCACCCGGAATTTTCACGGCAGCAGCAGTTCTCCTCCTCAGTTGGCATTAGCTCGCACCGATTGCACGTGCACCAGGTGGAGACGCCGTCCATGCGACATGGTCCAGGCTCTTCATCCGTTGACTGGTCCTCCCAACTGCCGTCCGAATCCCCATCGTTTTCCCGTGCTTGCCTTTCCAGTAGTTCTTCCTCGGTGTACTCGGGCTCGTACATATACGGCATTATTGTGGCCATTGTGCGGTAAAGATAGTAAAATAATTTATAGCGGTGGTACTGGTATCTGTTCACACGGGCTACAAGCGGCGAAGGTAGCTGACCAGAGCACTGAAACGAGTCACAGAATACTCAAAGTAACACAGAGAGAGGAATGGAATCGAAAATCTGCTGCTGTATGTTGTGAAACGGTCTGTTTATACTTATTGGGGAAAGAGGCGTCCTGCCATTTCCATGGCAACACGTCAATAGCTGAGGCGCAGCGATTGTTGACACGAGACGTGCTTGAAATGGGCAGTACGCGTCTGCTGATGTCAGGCTCAGGGGCGGGGGATTTGATTTAGTGCCGCAAAGGCAGGTGAGCCAGCTCGATGCGGCGGAATGATAGGATTATCACAAAATGGAGGCTGATTTCGAGTGCGATAAGGGGCGAAAAGTCGGGTAAGGTCCATAGGAAAGTTTCCTACGATCTACCGATTTATGCTTACAAACACATGGCCGACCCGTAGGGACAATAAAAAAAAAGTCCCGGAACTCTCCTTTAATTTACGAAGATTCTTCGTCATAGCCTCCCAGATGGACCCTCAGGCCAAAACGGTGGCAGTTACATTAGACGCTGAGAAAGCGTTTGATTCCATCTCATGGAGGTATATGTATACAATACTTAAAAAAATGGGATTTGGGCCAGGTTTCCTTCAACTTATAAAACTACTGTACCGCAACCTCGTTGCCAGAGTACGGACCAAAAAGACGCTATCATCCGGTTTCCACCTACAGAGATGCACCAGGCAAGGCTGCCCATTTTCCCCTCTCATTTTTGCACTAACGACAGAAGGAATGGCGGCATACATGCGCAAAAAATATGCCTGCAGAGGCATCTGCATCATGGGATCCCTGCAGTTCATCTCTCTTTATGCGGATGACACAATGCTCTACATCAGAGACCCGGATACTCACCTACCACCTGTGATGCGAGACATTCTGGAATTTTCAAAATACTCAGGTTACAAGATTAATCAGGTTAAGTCCGAAATAGTACCGCTGTCCAGGTCCACAGTCCAAACTGCAGCCATGCACGACTTTCAGTGGTCCACCACCACAGCTAGATACCTAGGCATTATGCTAGCACCAGATAGGAATACTCTATATGCCAATAACTACGCTCCACTACTGTTACAGCTGGAATGCAAGCTTTACTTGTGGACTAAGTTACCACTATCCTTGTATGGCTGTATCTCTCTACTGAAAATGGTAGTGGTACTGAAGTTGTTATATTTATTCAACGGCATCCCGATCTGGCCGGGCAGGACATTCTTCGACACAATACAGAAACTGTCCTCTTGATTTGTCTGGGGGGGACGCAAGGCCAGAATCAGCTGGGCTAAGCTATGCGAAGTCTATGACACCGACGGACTAGCGGCTCCAGATTTTCTTCTATACTACCACTCGGCACAGGCACACTTCGCGAGATACTGGAATGATGCTACTGAACAATACGCGCATATATACGGGCAGAAGAGTTTGCAGCAGCTCCCATGAACCTTAAGAGCATGATCTTCGCCAAGGTGGCAGAAGAGAGAATACTGGAAGACCTGGTGTCATCGACGGTACGCGCATGGACACAGATCCTCAAGAGAGTGGGATGTGACATAACATACTGACCACACCTACCTTTATGGCACTACCCCGGACTTGAACCCACTGGGGACCGAACGATATAGATGAGGTGGGACCTAGAACAGCAAGCTAAGGTGGGAGACCTTTTTTACAAAGGAACGGTTTCTTACAGCTACAGAGATCCAGAACAGGGTGGGAGCCAGACTATTCACAATGCTACAACACCAGTGAATAAAAGCGGCATGCAAGAAGAAATGGCCGACTTTCCCGATAGCACCACCTATACACAAATTCTTAACCGACATTCTGACACAGCATGGCTTTACCAGCAGCGCCTCCACGTTGTACAGAATAGTACAAGACAGCACCCCATCCAAGAATGAGATGAAAAGCAAATGGGAAGCAGGCTTAAACATTGAAATTGATGAGCAACACTGGACAAATAACTGCAGATATACCAAAGCCATCTCCATATGTGCCAAACTCATACTCATACAGTTCAAAATTTTAAATCACCTCCATGTCACTCCTAGTAAGATCTCTAAGTTTGATCCCTTACAACAAACGGCGTGCCCCAAGTGCGGCGTAAGAGCTGCAAACTCGATACATATGTATTGGGAATGCCCACCAATCAGGCGATTCTGGGAGGAAGTAGCAGAAACTATGAACAATATATTGGACACACAGATCCAGGCCACGCCGCTGAAATACCTGCAAGGGGATATTGGGAAAGCAAACACAAGGACCCGGAGACTATTTGCAGTGGGAGGAGCTATAGCCAAACGGTGCATCCTCATGAAATGGAAATCCACAACGCCTCCCACTCACAAAGCCTGTCTCCGGGACCTGATAAATATGCAGGAATGCGAAGAGACTTATGTACAAGGTATCCGAACCACCTCATGACCCAAAGACATATGGGCCCCCCTCAGATCATACCTACAGCATGCAGAAAACTCACAAGAAAATGTGTACTGATGCGACAACGATAAAGCAACCCGCTATGCAATGCCCTACCCCCGACTTTTTCCCCGTGTCCTGATCCTGTGAATCTAAAGCCCTAATCTAAACTATACCCGCCCTATGTTTGAGTGGCCTACTGTCATGTTGTAACTGTAATGATATCTGCGATAAGTTTTGCCAGTAATAAATAACCATTTTTTTTTTTAAACATTCGCTTTCCCATCCCAACGCACTCTATTAACTACCAGTTACCTACCAGTTCCACCTGACCTCTTACTAACTCACTAACACATTGCAGCTGAGAGGTTTATTTTCCAGGATATTTTCCATCTGAAACCGATACCATACCATAGATCAGAGCTTGTCTATGGGGCAGATGTCCGGTAATGAGCAGGGCTTCCAAGGGGTCACACTTCCTACAAATCCCAGGGAGTGATGCAGTCCCAATTGCAGCCCACACAAGGGGTAGGAATGATCTTGATAGTCAGTGTCCATACTCCTTTTACTGGACTCTTTGCTTTGAATGTACACACTCTGCTCTCGCACCTCCTTCAGCTGCATGTCCATGTTATGTTCAAGGCCACATATTCAGAATTCTGGTATCATTGCTGAGGATTCTTGGCCAGTGGTGGTGCAGCCTCTTCTGTGATGCTTACGAGGTTAGTATTTAGGTGGTCTTGCACTTCCCCACCGTAAATGTTCTATTGCAACATCTCTCCAGACAATTCATCTCCATTAATCAGTTGGTCCAGTATGTCTCGAGTAATCATGTTGAGATTTCCAATTACACAGGGTTCTCCAATATTAGTGCCTGTATTGGTCAGCTGTGCCCCAGTAAGCCATGCTGCACACTTAATCAACCCAGACGGATGTTGAATCCTTGGTCCTGATAAAGGTCCCAATCCATAAGGCTATATTTGTACTTGCCTCATCCCAAACCCAGTCCCAACTATATCCCTCCCTAATATATAGCTCCTCAAACTGTTGTTACAACCTTATGGACGCACCCAATGAACAATTAAGAAACTGCATTAAGACCTAAAATGCAGACATAGGAATTGAAAAAAAAACATTGTGCCCAAGACATTTCGAAACCCAGTCCTACATATCTGCCTAACACTATCATATCATAAAGACTGTGAACCAATTTTAGTGTGATTAAAAAGTCAGTTACTTCAAAGCCATCTGAGACCATATATTGGATCTTAGAACATGACTTATTCTTCTCATGTATGCTGTATTGGCATATCACTTCTACACATTAGAGCAAACCTTGGTTACCTCTGTGTTGTTCCTGAAACTCAATTTAGTTATCAGAGAACAAAACTGTTCAACAGTATCACTGAAATCCATTGTTAACTCACACATTGTTTCCTCTGTACTACTGTAGACATATTTGTGTTTTTATATGTTTGAATTGTTAGTTAACATTAGGGTAACGAAACATGTTCATGTCCCCGATATACAGTCCCACTCCACAATTCTGGGTAAGAAAAGCAGACAGCGATTTCCCTCAAAATGTGTTTAAAGAATAAAGGTAAACTAAACCAAGGTGGTCTCCAGCTCAATACCATGGAGATCACTAGCATGTTATAGCTACAAAAACAATTGATCAGTAAAATGATATTTGACATGCCTACATGGACGTCCTCAATATCAATTCACACAAGCATTAATTTCCATAATCCATTCAACATATATATTGTACTCTAAAAGATACCTAGCATCCTAAACACTTTTATTGCTTGTCATCTTTAACCTTAAAAGCATCTCAACATGAGCAACACATTGCTGTTTAATTTAATCGAAATACAGTCTTCCTTTTCCCCAATGGCACCCACCATTTACAGATAAAAATGATTTCCCTACATTAAATGAGGCACAGGGGATTTTTTTTGTTTACCCAACTTTATCGTTTTTCAATACATAACAAACAAGAAGGATACTAGCACATACAACTCTAGCACATGTTCCACAGCAATTCCTTCCAGTTATAAGGCAGGAGAGAATGGGGATAGCGAAACTCAATAGGGGAGCCTAGTGGGCCTTTTACAAAGCATGTGTGTGAGCGGGATAACATAAGTAGAATTTACACACAGTCAACAAGTCTTGAAGTAAGCCTGGGTTGGATTATGGATGCCCTCTAGCCCTCTCACTGGGCACTTCTAAAGGTGCTAGTACCGCCAGACCCTGTTGATAAAACTATCAGTGACGAGTTGTGGTGTGGGGGCAATCAAAAGGCTCAATGTATTGGGCTTAGGTGGGGTGTCCATCTTGTCCCTACAGTAACTGGGCCAAGGGAGACACATTTTAGAGAATTTAGGCAACTTGTTATTTAGGGTGGCTGTAACCTTCTCCAATGCACATATCTTGCCCACCATAGACTCAGGATCAGCCCTTCCGTGGACGAGGAGTGTGCCAGTGTCAGGCAGGCCGCCGCCAATAGCTTAGTCATTAAGGAGGACCGCTCCCCGCTCTGACCATAGCCCCCTTCTTGGTTGATGTCCCCCAGGAGTACTGTGAGCGGACAAAGCTGAAGCTGTGTGCCAGAGATACCTCCAATTCTCAAGAGAATCGCTCTCCAGTAGAATTGGGTACAGGGACAAGTCCACCACATGTGCTCCAGAGTGCCCCTGAGGCCACATCCTCTGTAGCACAGGGGGAGTAGTTTGGCAGATCTTGTGAAGTTGTTGGGTTGGGAGGTACCAGTGGAACAGTAGTATATAAACATTGCCTTTAATTAGGGTGCATCTGGAGCCCTTTTGTGCCCTAGGCAAAATTCAAAACCATAATTCTGGAGATATGTCTATTTGGAGGCCCTTCTCCCATGCTATCATTATGGCATCTTGCTTTCTGGGTCTAACTTATCTAAAAGTGTATATATACTTAAGGGGATACCCTTGCTTTCTGGGTCATTAACATACAGTTCGCAAGCTAATGGGTCCCTGGTGCCTTGCCCTGAGACCTCCCTAGAAGTAATACAATGTTTGAGCTGGTAGTAGCCCAGCTGCTCAACTTCCAGTAGGGGGAACATTGCCTTGAACACCTCGAAGGAGCAAGGGAGCCCCAGGTTATAACAGTCCTGCAGTTGCCCGGCACAGGGGATTCTTACATGTGTATGCAGTCTATTCTGAATATGTGTGTGCAACTTTCAATGAACATGTGTATGCAACTTCGATCTGCATATGTGTGTACAGTTTCCAATCGATATGTGAGTTTGCAGCTTTCAATCTATATATGTGTGTGTGAGCAGCTTACAATCTATATGTGTGTGTAGTTTTCAATCTAGTCTATATTTCTAATTTTTACAGAATGCTGCCAGTTTTAAATTGCGACTCTCAATACAAAAATGCATTGGGTTGTAAGGAAATGACATATTACTTGGTACTCAATTTAAATAAGAAACACAGGGCACTATATTTAATACTACACCTGTATCTTCGCCACCTAAGAATTCCTTTTGGCTCCCAGTCCCTTTGATTCCCTATATTTTACCATAGACAAAGCTATGGGCAATTTGGAGTTATATATATTGGGATCTATATACTTACTTTTTAAATGTGGATTTTTATTTTTGGAGAATCAGCTGGGACCCTCTCACTCTCAATTTACTGTCTCAGCAAGGTCCATTATAGCTACCGGTCTGGATATCAGTCTTAAATATGTGCTCATCAGCTCTCTCTGAATTGTCTTCTATATCCAGTCATCCAGATTGTTTCAGCTATGCTCCCCCGAACTCCCTTCCAGTTGTATTCAGTAATATTCTTTAATATTAATCTCCCTATATTAATCCCTTAATTCTGTGTGCCAGCTATTTTATAATCTTCAGCTCCCCCCTCTTCTGGTGACTTGAAAGTAGGGGCTCTTCCCTCTCAGCCCCATGATTGCAAAGGTGGAAGGGACTGTACATCCTAAACTTATTGAGAGGCCTTTCTCTTTTGTCAGGTAACTTTGGAAGCAAACCCCTCAGTTTAATAAAATCAAGATCATTATATTCTGTAGATCATAAGGAATAATTCCAGAAATTGAATGTTCCTGTGTGATGTGTATTCACATAGATAGTTATTGTTCCTACTTTTTCTCATCATGAACCAGGTTGATTTTATATAGATATAAGATATATTTTTTACTGACAAAATATTGTTTGTTTTAAATTGGTTAAATACTCCATGATGGAGATATGAATTGTCGAATTATTACATTTTCCGGTTAAATTGTTACACATATAACTGTTCTATTCAATTTACAAAAGAAGAAATGCTGACTACGGCCAACACTGTTGCTACATCTCATGCACATTCCCCTTCATGATGTTTTTGTTTTTTTATTGTTGCATTTATGGTTTACAGGAAACCTTACACAACAGAAAGCAATGTATATATGAAAAAGAAAAGGAATTACAATTCATAATAATTGAACATAAAATCATACATTAGTTTTCAATTCATCTAAAATAATAATCAAGAAATTATTCAGAGCTAAAGTGAAACATTTGTCCCCCACATTAGCCTACACCAAAACAAGTTCATAGATGCTTCAGAATTGTCACCACTTTTACCCTTAAAACAGGACGACCTAGTAGTCACAAAATGCAGACATGCAGTGACCCAGTGTTTCAAAGTTTCTACTGTATCATTATTACCACAAAATCTGCAATTTTAAGGAAAATGGGCCTCATCATAACTGTGTCGGTCTGGAAACAACAGTGCCGGTAAGCTTACCGGCACCGTTGTTTCCAGTCTGGCAAACTACAACTCTGTGGGCGGGTGCAGTCCCACCCACCAGGGTCGGACCTGCCACGCGGGACAGCACACGCCCACAGAGTTTTCACGGGCGCACCAGCGCCATTAGCAATGGTGCCGGTGCTTCCATGTCCCCATTCCCATGAGTCCTATTGGAATCCATGGCAATGGGGACTAACAAAATTATTACCGGTGTCTGACTTTCTGCCCACTGAACTTGTAATAGCCTGGTGGCACTGGGAAGTCAGGCGCCGGTCATTTTTTTACAGGTACGGCAGCGACTACATGGGACTGCATGGGAATGGGCGCTAACAAAATTACCAGCGCCTGACTTTCTGGCCACTGGACTTGGAATAGCCCGTTGGTACTGGGGTGTCAGGCCCCAGTCATTTTTTACGAGTCCGGTGGCAACCACCGGTAGCACCGGCAGTGTTACCACTGGACAAGTAATGAGGCCCAATGTCCACTTAAAAGTGGTCTTTCCAGTGCTTAGTCCTTTCCCTCGAGTGAAACTGGTTTAACCTAAAGTGCATGTAATACGCACGTATCTTATCACAGGGAAAGCATTGCAAGTACTGAGGAATACATTCTCTGGGATGGATGAAATGTGTGAATAATCTGTATAAGTAGCATAGGTGCCAATGCTGTCGATTGTCTCAGCCCAGTCCACCCTAAACAAACACCTTTTTACAACTCATCGTAGCCCCAATTGAACGTAGTGTGCTATGCACCCTCAGTCTGCAGGAATTTAATGAGATGATAGATTCATCCTTCATGACTTTGTTTATGTCCTCACAGAGTGAATTCTCGAGAGGGTTGAGGATTTTCTTATACGTTGATAGTTTTTTCCACATACAAGCCTTGTACATGTACATGTCCAGGCTCATTTCTTTTGCTTGTTCACAGAGATCCCATAATTT
The DNA here is from genome assembly GCF_040938575.1 of Ambystoma mexicanum. Classification (NCBI taxonomy): domain Eukaryota; kingdom Metazoa; phylum Chordata; class Amphibia; order Caudata; family Ambystomatidae; genus Ambystoma; species Ambystoma mexicanum. The sequence goes on from NC_090929.1 coordinate 349,651,907, forward strand.
TAGGTAAATGGATTTTATGAGAGGCCTGAATTTAATATATGTTACAGGTCTCTTTGTACGTTGTGCATTAGCCAATATCTGGCAATGTTTTATGAGGCCTGGGCTTGGAACTAGTTTGGATGCGTTGAATCAGGGCCCTTATGTGGCCTCATATGTAGTGATGTGGCTAGGGCTGCTGGAGTGAGAGGAATCCTAGTTCAACTCCAGCTACATGTACCATAGTGTAGAGAAATTAATACACAGCTTTCTATTTTACAAGAGTGTGAACCAATTCAATATTCTTTACAAGGCTCATTTCAAGTTAAATAAAAATATTGTCGTTCAAAGTGAACTGCATGGCAAAATACAATGAAACTTTGAATTATGTTTGGTTATGATTGACAAGTAGATCTTCTAGCAACAATATTAGAACTATGCCACTGTGGTGAAATCCCAAGATTGTCTCTTTATTTTTATAATACCTTCATATATGCCTTTTCTATAATGTTTTCACATATTAATCAGGCAATTATTGAATCAATATACAATTTCCATTTGATTCCATAAAACAGGAAATCAGGCCTTTTTGCACTTTTACACGTAGAACGTTCCCATTTGCTTCCAGTACAGTCCTTGACATGTCCTTAGCATTGACAAGCAAATCTTTGGATTCAATTAAGGACTTGCTAATGGTTGCAATTTATCTCTTGGGTGTTGTAAGGGTGTTGAAGAAGGAGTCCAACAAGGCGTTGGAATGCTTGGGTTATAGACTTTTATTTTAAAACCACAAAATCTAACTATCCCTATCTCTATTATGGTTTCACTGCCTCAACCTAGGAAAATAAGGAAAAGTCAGAATGTCCGTCAAATGATAATTCGTCTTATCTCTTACACCTAAGAAGTTCTAAATAACATAAAGTTCTTCCACCGGGAGAATGCCTCCCTTCTCCCGATAAACTCCAAAAGTTCAAAGCAAAAGAAAGGTTCTCTCACTTGGAGAATCCATCCCTTGCCCATGTTGTCTGGTATCTCCAAGATCCAGGAGAATGCCTCCCTTCTCCAGGTTTTTTCCTCTTTTCAAGAGCTGTGTCCATAACTCTTGTAGCTCCTGCTACGCTTTCTTCACAAGGCACCCAAAGACTTCTTTGGTCCGCCTCCTCTTTCAATGCCTTCTTGGTACGGGATATTATTGCCTATGAGCAGTTCCCTTGAGATTGGTAAGTGCTCTTTTGACTACCACGGCAAAGAGGAGATACTCTTATTTGTTCTTTATATTCTTGATTAACGTTTTGATAAGTGGCTTTAGGACTGCCCCTGAGGTGAAGAAACACTTCTTTGTGGTACCCTGTCTTCCAACTTGTGTCAGTGGTTTTATGCCTGTCACAGTACACAGAAAACCTGCTTCTGTTGCACTTTTCAGCTTCTTTTGAGTCAGCAGACTTGTGACTGCCACTGTTGCATGGAAGTTCTCCTTGGATGCTTGATTCGTTACTGCTAGGGTCCCTGACTCGTCTCTGGTGGTCAGTGGGCTTATTGCTGCCACTGCGATGAGTAAGTTCTCCTCGGATGCTTGATTAAATATTGCTAGTGTCCCGACCCGTCTCTGGTTGTCAGTAGGTTTATTGCTGCCACTGCGAAAAGGAAGTTCTCCTCGGATGCTTAATTCGATAATGCTAGGGTCCCGACCCGTCTATGGTGGTCAGTGAGTTTATTGCTGCCAATGCTTTGAGGAGGCTCTCCTCAGGTGCTCACTCCACTCTTCCCAATAGTTTGGTTGCTACTACTAGGCCAGGGGAGAGCCGTTTGGGTCTGCCTTTCTTCCACCCCTGTATTCCCCTCTGGGTCTCCCGAACCTCCCGTTACCTTCTTTGGGACTTCAGTACACCACAAGGGCTTCCTGGGACTGGGGTCCGTCTCTCTGGCTCTTTCGGCTTCTCTCCTCTGTTTCCACAGCAGCATGGCGACTCCACGCTCTGCTGTACTGCTCAGTTCTCTTCCCCTGGTTTGAGCTCGGGTCCGCTCCAGGTAGCCCCACAGAGAACTCCCTCAGCGATTTGTCAGCGTCCTCCACTCTCTTCTTTCTTTGGTCTGCTGACAGGATTTTGAAGCTTCCCCTCTGGATGGTTTCCACACCTGTTGCCTCTCCCGGCAGGTCTTGACATCTTCTTTAGTCCTTTGTCTCTTCTTATGCATTGTTACCAGTACCTCCCATGCAGATTGTCAAAGTCTTCTGTTTCTTTTGACACCTTGATCCTTTTGCCTCCTCTGGGTACCCGTACCAGTATTAGCACAGTCAGTAATCTTCACATCTTCTGTGCTTTTCTTCGTCCTAGTACTTTCTGATTTGGCTGTATCGCATTTGCTACAATAGTACATTGGTCTACTTTCAAGGAAGCGGTTTGGAATGGAAGGGTGGGGGTCTAGGGAATGTTTGGGTGTGGTGTTGTTCAATGAGCTGTACCCCAGGTTGTTATCCTTACCCTCAGAGGGGGAATCCCCACCCATGAGGTCCTCCCACATTAAACCACCCCTAGTGGACTATTGGGTAGTGGCCGTACCTCAGTGTGCATGCAGTTATTTGCACCCCGCATTTTACAGGGGCATCCTTTTCATCATGGCAGAGTGTAAGACACACAATTCAACTTTTGTGAATGGCTCTTCTCTCACTCTTTCAGAAACAGTTTCTGTTGTCAGTTCACTTCAAGAAAACCATCTATGCTAAATTTACTTCCACATTACACCTGCCATACACAGCAATTAAGTGGAAACCCATCTGTATGTCTATTGTGTTATTAATCCCATCAGCACTTGCTCTCTAATATTCTATGTTCACTGTGGTTGTGGCAACTGATGTATTACAAAACCAAATGATGGTCTGTTGCAGTTCCCTTTTCTAATGTGTAAAACAAAGAGACAATAGTGCACAAGGTCAGAAATGTGCATCTGCTCAGGCAAAGTTACAGTCATATTAGTAGGCTTAACGTCGGTAGGTACAGTCTCATTCTGAACAACTGAGAGGGAATGGCTCTTGGTCATCATCTAAAGCTTGGGCATAGTTTTCATCTGAGAGCCAATTTGGGAGTGCCTCACATGGGTACGGTCCTGACCAGGCTGACATTGAGCTGGTTTGGGTAAGAATCCTAAGAGAAGGTTGATGCCACATTCCCAATGAGTTTTCAAGTCCCCCTTGCCAAACTACTATTTATTTATAATTTTCAAATTTGTTTATTGGCATTTTTCAATAATAACAAACAAGATGTGTACAATGGAGCCAATCTCAAATAATTATAAACATATGTTTAACTTAACGTCAAAAAATTACAAATACAAAAAACAAAACAACCAGAACTGTCTCCATATTCTGTCAGTTTCATATATCGTTAACTGTTTCGGGGGGAGGGTGGGAGCGAAGGGGAACCATCCGGCAACTACAATAGGGGAAAGGCTTCCGTAAGGTCTCTGTCCTCTGCAGTACTTCCGCTGCTGCTGGCTTTATGACAGGTCCCACATGGGCCTGGATTAAGTTCCAATTCAGGGGGGTTTATCATCCGAGGGGTGGAACATGTGTCTGGTGAGTTCCTCCCATGCCTCGAGTGACATACTAGAGTCATCCGTGGATCTGGCCACACAGTCCTCCCATGCCACGGACTCGGCCAGCACCCACCGTTCAGCCTCTTTGTGCCATAGTTTGAACTGAGGGCCCATGGGTTTCTTCCAGGCCATTGCTATAGTTCTTTTGGCCAGTATGCACGATATGTCCATGAGCCTTGTTGCATGCTTGAGTTTGGCTGGTCGGGGGTAGGTTCCTAAGAGGCACTCGCCGGGTGTCCAATTATATTTACTCAGGCCTGCTTTTTCGCAAGTTTGTTGGACCCTGTCCCACAGAGCCCTTGTCCTGGGGCATTCCCATAACATGTGGATCAGATCCGCTCTTTCCCCCTTGCACCAGTTGCAGACAGGTTGTGCCTGGGGATTGAAGGTGGCTATGCGGCACGGGGTCAGGGAAGTTCTGTGTAATATGTTCAACTGAATCTGCCTAAATCTATGGTTTCTGGACACCGTTTTGGGGAATGTGAGAGCTCTGTTCCACTCCCCTTCAGTCATTTCCCGGCCTATCTCCTCCTCCCATTTGCTTTTCATTTCCATGCTCCGAGGATTTGGCATGTCGATCAGGTGGCCATATATTAGCGAAACGGGTTTATCGCCCTCTCCCAAGTTGTACAACAAGGTGAGGAGTGGGTCTGTATCTGGTTCCATCGGCCACAAGTCCCATTTGTGTCGGGCCACAGCTCGAGTTCTTTGGTACCACAGAAACTGGCCAGTATGTATGCCTTCAGTCTCAGTCTCCTGCAGCGCGGAGAACTCCCTGAAAGTGCCTTCCTCATACAAATCTTCCCAGGTGTAGACCCCTTCCCTCTCCCAGAGCCTGATATGTTTCAAATCCGAAAGTGTTGTGCATAGGTCTGCGATCAGGGGGACTTCTGGGGTACAGAAGTTCCGTGAGTTAGTGAGCATTTTCGCCCTGTGCCAAATTTTCCTTCCCAGGTCAGCCAAAAAGGGTAGAGTTCCCAGCAGTTTGGACGGTGCCCAGACCAGTTTTTTCAGATGGAATTGGGGCAGCATGGCCTGTTGCAATGGTGTTTCAGATGTGGGTTCATCATCTAGCCATTTGGTCACAAAACTAAGCTGTGCTGCTATGTAATATTTTTCTAGGTTTGGAGGTTGAATACCGCCCTGGCTGTATGGTAGGGTTAGCAATTGCAACGCTATTCTATGCCTGCCTTTCCCCCATAGGAACTCTCGCAGTATTGTCTCAAGCAGTCGGAAGAAGGGCTTGTGTATATAGTAGTGTACATTTTGAAACCCATAAAGGAAAAGCGGGAGAACGATCATTTTAGTTATCGAAGCCCTGCCCATCGTCGAGAGGGGGAGTTTCGCCCAGAACGCCATTGATTTGCGCAGGGCGGAGAGTGCTGCCTTTGTGTTTTGATCGTGCATTAGCTCGGGAGTATGCATAATGTGCACTCCAAGGTAGCGGAATCACGTATTCTGCCACTGGATCCCAACTTCAGGAAGTGCTTCTAAACTCTCTGTTTTCAGGGCCGCTAGGGGGAACATACAATACTTTGATCTGCTTAAATCTATCCCAGAGACCTTGGAATAATTGTCCAGCACTTCTAACATGGTTGGTACGTTGAGGTGTGGGTCCCTGACGTATATGAGAACGTCATCCGCGTAGAGCGAGATGATGTGATCCACGTCTCCCAGTCTAATGCCTGCATCGAAGAATTGCTTTCTAAAGTAAACAGCTATGGGTTCTAGTCCCAATATGTAAAGCATTGGGGATAGTGGACAACCCTGTCTAGTCCCCCTGCATATATCCCATGCCTCTGACACATACTTCCCAGATGTCACCCTTGCCTTAGGTTTAGCATACAAGATGTTAATCCACCTGATAAACCCGGGACCAAAGCCAAACTCCCTAAGCACTGTCACAAGCCATTCCCAGTAAATTGAGTCAAACGCTTTGACTGCGTCTAGGGACAGCAGCGCGTATGAGTCCTTGGCACTCATTACGACCCCGGCGGTAAGTAATGGACATTACCGGCATGGTGCAACTAACGTGTCCGTGCTGGCCTGAAACCGTTAAAAGCGGTAAATTACGACCTCTCGGGCACAAGCATTGCGCCATGCCGGTAATGTAATCTGCGCCATGCCGTTAACGTCCCAAAAACGTCACCTACTGGCATCGTATGCCGTGCAAGCTGCACCACCGCCACCCTACCCACTGATATTAGCCATCACCGCAAATAGCGGTGACCGCTATTAGCGGTGACCGTAACGAAGCAGATCCGGAAGTTACGCCATCGCACTGGAAGGGGAAAGAGCACGGCGGCCATCTTTAAAAACACAATCCATTGCAATCCTCCACAACCAGTGCACATCTGACCCCGAGACCCGCCACAAACCTTCACCCACATCCACCCATCGTCATAATGCCGAAAGTTGTCAAAAAATCTTGCGATCGGCTGCGCAAGGAGCGCTTCAGTAGGGAAGAGCTCACCATGTTGGCGGAAACCCTACAAGAAAACGCGGACATTGTATTCTCCACTGAAATGACCAGACCGGCAATAGCACGGAAGAAGGCCATATGCGACCTAGTCGCACAGCGGGTCAGTGCAGTAGGAACAACAGCCCGCACCACAAAACAGTGCCGGAAAAGGTGGGACGACCTCCGGCTCCGTGTAAGGAGCATACTGTCTGCCAACAGAAACCTGGGCATGGCAACTGATGGAGGAGCAGACTCACCAATTAAAATGGAGCCGTGGGAGGAGATATGTGCCACAACCATTGGCATCGAGACCATCGAGGGGGTCGGTGAAATGGAGAGAGGAGCCCCGACATCAGGTAGGTGCCTCAAATTAAGCCATGCTAAACTTCATGAAGTCCAGTTTCATGGGAAGCACAATGTTGCCTGATAGGGTTAACGCAACACATCAGCAGAAGACTGCCAACAGGCATCATTGACCTACACCCTGTTCACATGCAGTATGCACACTCTCACTGTAGGCACCCACATTCCTGCTTGCTTCTCCCACCCAAAAGGGAGACAACCTGTATGTCACTGCCTCCAAAGTGCACCATCTAGTCATCAAAATCATGGCAGTCATCACAATGCCTGCTCAATGTCCACAGACCCATCAATAACACTTTCCCTCCTTTGCTCCACCACAGGCTCCCATTCGGACCCAGGCGAGGACGAGACTGGCACCACACCTGCCAAGAAGGCCAGGCCCGAGGCAACACCACACCAACCCTCCACCTGTGCTGGACCAAAAAAAAACCCACATCAGCCAAAGTCGACTGCCACAACACAGGCCAGGGCAACGATAAGCACCATGGCAAGCAGCATGGTACCATCAGCAACAGACATTCAACAACTGGTGGCCACTGAAGGGACTGTGTCTGCAGGAAGCAGTACGATTGGGGAGACTGCTGCCATTGCAGCTTGCTCTGATAGTGATGTGGGGAATGATGAGGATGTCATTGAATGTCCCCCCACTGCCCACCTTCATTCCCCCTACCTGTCCCCATGTAGCCTGCATGGTGACAACACACAGGGGCTATCCCCTGATAACTCATGGCCAGCCACTCCATGCCCAGTGGAAGGTGTGGAGGAGGGGAGTAGCCCAATGAACGCGCCAATGGCATCATCCAATGCCCAAAAATACCAACAGTCGCTGGACCAAATATTAACAAGGCAACACCAACTGTCCTCACTCCTCACTCAGCATGTGGCCGATTGTGGAGGTGCAAGTGCTGAAATGCAAAAATGTGCCGAGACTGTGAAGGCAGCTATACAATCCTCCACCAAGGACATCTGTGCCGAACTTGCCGCAGTGCGGCACATGCTCTCGGAGCTTGTACAGACAATGAGGGACATGCATCCTAGTGAGCAGCCGAGTACCTCCTCTGCTGCCAGTTCTGCCCCAAGGAGCCCCGTCCACAGGTCGGCCAGGAACCTGCGTAGTACAGGCAGGGGTGCCCCGGGGGCCGGCAGAGGGGGCTGCCAATAGAGGTCACCCAGTGGATCAATTCCACATTAGGCACTTCAACACAGGAATCCACGCACTTTTGTGGGGAGTTGAGGGGGGAGGGGGGAGTGGGTGTGTTGGGGAGTTGAGGGGGGAGTGGGTGTGTTGGGGAGTTGAGGAGGGAGGAGGGAGTGGGTGTGTTGGGGAGTTGCGGGGGAGTGGGTGTGTTAATTGAATTCACATTTATAATACAATTTTTGCTTGATCACAAATCACATGTATGGACATTGCTCATTGCGTATGTGTGATTTATTGGTGAACAGTCCACAGTGTGCATATACCAGACACACACAGTGCCCCAATTGCCATCTCCATGTGACACCCCCCATCCGTGTGTGCTAGAAACATTGGTTGATCAGAGTCCGACGCATGTCATGCCCCTCCTGTGCATCGCTGCCTCCCTGAGGTGCTGCCCCATCCCCACCCTCCTCATCCTCATTGTCAGGTGGTTGCAGTTCAGCGTCAGGGGCACATTCGGTCTGATGCACATATTGTGTAGCATGACACATGCCATGACGATGTTTGCCACCTTCTCATGGCGGTACAGGAGTGCCCCACTAGACCTGCTGAGGCAGCGAAACCGTGCCTTCAATAGGCCAAATGCCTGCTCAATCACCAACGGGTTCATGTATGTGCACGATTGAAGTCCTCCTCGTGCTGGTTCTGTGGGTTCCGGACTGGTGTAAGGAGCCACCTCTTCAGGGGATAGCCTGCATCACCTGTATGTGGGCAACAATGTATGTGTCAGTCATGACATCAAATCTCAAATCATGACGTGCCACAATGGCATGCATTCAACTGTTACTTTGTACCACTTTTACATGCACAAATGGATTCACACTATGTGACCGGTATATGTGTATTCCTCTCATGGACTGTCTTGCATGCCATCAACCAATGTATGCAGGGGGGTCAAGTGCCTTATGAGTGCCCATCCACTGTGTCCGTTCATGGTGTTTGTTTTGGTGACCTGGCAGTTGTCCTGTGATATCAACACTCTCATCATGGCAACATTGCTGTCAGCCTCATGATGACCCCACTGAGCACTACTAATGTTGATAGGCACATTTTTGGGGCCTCGGTGTCTGTGTAGTGGTGTATTGATGTTTTTGTCCGTCATGTGCCTCCTTTGCGCGCAGTTATGGGGGACTGGCCTTTCAGTTGATGGTGTTTGGTGCCGTGTATTGGCTAAAGTCATTGCATGTAGGTGCATTTCGTTGAAGTCAATGTGGTCCGAATCGGTACAATGCACTTGCAGATGGTTGTGTCATGGTTGGGACACACCTTCATTCACATGGTAGGGCTGCTTACATCGGGCATTATGTGTACAGGTGTCAGTTGACGTTTGGGCTGCTTTATGGTATGAGCTGGCTCCATTGCCTCTGCTACTCACAGCCAGGTAAAGTATGCATCATTCCCCTCCCCCCCTTTCAGCCTGGTAAAGTATGCATCATTCCCCCCCCCCTTTCAGCCAGGTAAAGTATGCATTGGTACGTCAATCACCTACCCACTTCACATTTCCATGGCCATGACATGAGACTCACCGAGTAGCCAGGATCTTGGCCCTGCATGTCACTCCATGTAGCGTGGTATTGTGGAGTTACGCAGGACCATTGAATCATGGGTTGATCCGGGGAATCGGGCACAACAATGTGTGGTGATCCTGTTGGAGTCACAAACCATTTGCACGTTGATTGAGTGAAATAGTTTACGGTTGCGGTACGCTACCTCCATGGCATGTGGGACCACCAATTCCACATGGGTGCAGTCGATGGCACCAATGCAACCAGGTATGCCGGCTAGTGCATGGAAACCCACTTTGGTGTTTGCAATCTCCTGGGCAGACCGTGGTAAGGAAATGTGGTCATCTGTGTGCTTGAGCAGGGTATCGAGCACTTGGATCAGTGTACGTGAGAATAATGGTTGTGAAATGCCATGCAAGTGCCCCCCTGTGTGCTGCTAGGTGCCTGTGGCCAGGAAGTGGAGCACAGACACTACCTTCAGTAGGGGGGGGGTGGCGGTGGGTGTTTCTATCATGCTGACGATGTAGTTGTGTATCATGTCAACGATGGTGGTGATGGAGTCCCGGTCCAAACGGTACAAGGTATGGATCTGCTCAGCGGTGAGGTTGAATGGACTGGCTCAGATGCGTGGGATTGGGGGCTGCCTGCGTGGTGGCACTGGCTGTGGTGGTGGGGCTTGCTGACCCTGCCTTGCCCTCCTTCTCCTCCTGCGTCTCCTCTGTGCTGCCTGTTGTTGTTGTTGTTGTAGTTGTAGCACTTGCATTGCAATCAGGTCCTCCAGCCCCAACATTGCTAGTCGTATTGGAATCATTGTGGAGTGTGACTGGGTGTGGGAAGGGGTGGGGTGTGCTCTTTTTGTATTTGGTGAGTCTGTATTGCCTCCACCTGTGCTGATTCTGTGCACCTGTGGCAGCTGGGAACACTGCACATGGCCATTTACGGTTGGTTCGCGATGGCGGAATTAGCACCATGGCGGTAAGGTACTTTACGGCCTTCGCGATGGCGTTAAGAGCATGTCCGCTTGGTTTGTGATTTGCCTACCTTTGCGCGATGCCGGTAGTTACGGCGTGGAAGGTCGCGTGCACGCGAGCTTGGTGCTGTTAGCGGCACCGTTAACTATGATGCCGCTAATAGCACTTTCACGGGTCATAATCGGACCTAGCAGTAAACGATGCCGGTAATCATTTACCGGCATCGTTTTTCACTTACCGCCAGGGTCATAATGAGGGCCCTTGTCTTTATCGGTTTGCGCTATAATGTGCTGCAGCCTGCGTAGGTTCATGGACGTATTTCAGCCCGGCACAAAGCCGCACTGATCTGGGTGAACTATGTCTCCTATTATTCTAGACAGCCGCTTCGCTAAGATCGTGGTCAGGATTTTAACATCATAATTTAACATTGCAATCAGGCGATATGAGTCACATTGGTCTGCCGGTTTATTGGGCTTGAGGATCGGGATCACAAGCGTCTCCCTCATACTTTTGGGTAGTATCCCTTCTTCGTATGCCTCCTGGTACCTGGCGTGTAGTAGGGGGGTCAGGGAGGACTCATACGTTTTAAAAAAACTCTGTGGGCAACCCGTCTGTTCCCGGTGCTTTGCCTGTGGCCAGGGATCTGATTGCATCGGTAATGTCTTCGGGCGTGATTTCTGCTTCTAGGGAGTCGGCTTGCTCAGGGGACAGCCTGGGGAGCTCTATCTCTTCTAGTGTTTCTATCAACCGTTCTTGGGGGACCTGCTCCTCATGTGAATACAGGTGGGTGTAGAAGCGAGTGAACGTGTCATTTATGTCCTGCTGCATACAGTGTGTGTTTTCATTCTCATCTTGTAGTGAGGTGGTGGGATGTTTGGGGTGCTCTTTACAGCAGAGCCAGGCGAGTAGTCTGCCCGGCCTGTCGGCCTAAAAGTGTGCTCTATTTGTTCTGGCAGTATAGTCGAACTTTTCCAGCCTGCTCCACGCAGTTATGTTCCGCTCTCTAAGTTTCACAAGCTCCTCTTCCCTCTGTTGGTTATCTACGGGGGCAGCCTCCAGTCGCTCAATCTGCCGTTCCACTAGGTCTAGTTCTTTCCTGAGCAGCTTCTTGATACCTCCCGCCTTTGCAATTACTTCTCCCGTGGTTACCACCTTTAGAGCCTCCCACACTGTGCTATTGTAAGCTACACTACCGGTGTTAACCTCTAGGTATGCATCAATAGAATCGCGTAATTCTTCTCGGAAGGCTGGGTCCCTCAGGGCGTCTGTGGGCATTTTCCACATGGGAATGGGGGGTCTGCGCCCTCTGTGGTTCCATGTTATCAGAAGCGGGGAGTGATCAGAGATAGACCTCCCCAAGGATTGTGCTCCCTCCACCCAGGGTAGGTGTTCCCTGTCTATGAATACGTAATCTAGTCTCGTGTGTAACTTATGTGGGGATGAGTAAAATGAGTATTTGCGTGCTTCAGTATGTTTTTCCTGCCACACATCCGTCATTTCCAGCCTTCCCAACATGGCGGATAGTGCTGTCGTAGAGGTCGATGGGCCTCCTAGCTGTGGTGTGGATCTGTCCAGCCGTGGGTCATGTACACAATTAAAACCCCCTCCCCCCAATAAAGAGATTGTTCCTGTACTGTGCAACTCTAGGGTACAGTGAGTTCAGGTAGGACGGTATGTTATTGTTAGGGAGATAGGAGTTCATGACGCATACTGCTTCTTGTTCAATGAATCCCCAAATTACGATGAACCTACCTTCCGGGTCTATCTCAGTTTTGTCCACCCGGAATGGGAGCTGTGGGTGAATCCAGGTGTAGACCCCTCTTGCGTATTTAGAATAAGTGGTACCAAACCCCTGTCCACCCCAATGTGTTTGTAGCTTGGCCACTGAGTCTGCTGTGCAGTGGGTCTCCTGTAGTAATGCTATCATTACCCCTTTTCTGTGCAGGTAGGTTTTAATCCTATTTCTTCGGAGATAAGTCCTTAGGCTCCTTACATTCCATGTAATTATTTTTATGGTGGTCGCAGCCATAGGGGTTTAGTAACAGATCTGTTGTTCCCCCTTTCCCCGTCTCTGCCGCCCCCGGGCCTGGACCTGTTAACCAGGGGTCGGTGGTCTGTGTTGGGGTTGGGGCGCGAGCCTCATTGTTTCCTCCCTCCCTTCCCCCCTCCCTCTCAGTGTCAATTGGAGACTTATTAACATTACCAATCCTCATTCTAGTGCATAAGGGCAACAAACCTTTCAACTCAAAACTGCCCCCAGCAGTTGCCTCAAACTTGCAGCGCTCGGGGGCACCCGATCCTTCCAGGCCTTTCCGGGCCTCCCGGTGCGGGTGGTGTGTCGGCAGTCGGCCTCCACGTGTTGCAGGGGGGTGCGTCGGCTTCGTTGTTATTCGCATGGGTCGGTGCGCTCCTGCCCGACATGGCGTACGTAGGGTTGTAGATCTCAAGCGGTCTGGTATTCATTCGGCAGTTATGCGAACCTTCATTTTCCTGTCGTTTGGTGCTTTGAATGGCCTGTGACTTCATGCGCAGTGCTTTCCTTATCATCAGCAAGGTTGTTGTCCTCAAGCCACATATTTGCCGCTGCCAGAGTCTCAAGAAAGATAGCTTTCCCCTTGTGTAGTACCTTAAGGCAGGACGGGTACAGTAGCATGTACTTGAGGTTTAGCTTGCGCAACCTAGCTTTCACCGGTACAAATGAGTCCCATGCTCGCTGCACCGTGGGGGTATAGTCTGGGTAAATGACTATTTTGGCACCATGTTTCTCGATCTCCCCTCCTTCTCTTGAGAATCTCGGTATAGTCTCTCTGTCGCGAAAGTTCAAGACTTTTGCAATAATAGGGCGTGGTCGGGAGCCCGGAGGGGGCCACTTCTGAAGTGATCTGTGGGCCCATTCTATTGAGAAGCCCTGGGTCAGTTTGCCGGGCCCGATTTCTTGCAATAGCATCGTTTCTACAAATTTGGTCGGGTCTGGGCCCTCCGTGTCTTCCGGTACCCCCAGGATTCGGATGTCGCCGCGGCGGGCCCGTCCTTCAGCGTCCTCTGATCGCGCCTCTAGCCGCGCTACTTGCAACTCAAGGTCTTGGACCTTAGAAATTATGTTCTGCAGTGTCGTTAACATTGCCTTGGAGTGTTGCCTCCGTTGTGGTCACCCTTTTTGTCAGGTTACGGGCGTCCTGTCTCATCAGTTGCATGTCCGACTTGATTTCATTGATCCTAGTTTAGATGGATGTTCGTAGCGCCGCTATGGCTTGTAGCACTTGCGTATTTGTCGGATCGCCCTCCTTAGCCGTCGGGTCGACTGCTGCCTCTGTCCCCGGTTGTTGTTTCGCCCTGACCATGGTGAAGGAGTCCATGGTCGCGGTTTTCAATTTGCTTTTGGGGGGCGACATGGCCTGTCTTTGGGTGTGCTCTGCGGCCTTTTCCCGTTCAGCGGGAACGTGTGTGTAGGATCGATTGCGAGGGCGGTCGATGCGGATGGGGAGTCATCAGCCGGCAGATGTTCTGGAGGGAACCGCCCGTCGCCTTCTCTCTTCTTCGTGTCTCTCCGTGTCTCACGCGGCCTCCTGCCAGCTGAGGGCCCCCCCCCCTTTGTCTCTTCCTCCCGGCACTCGGTCTCGGAGATAGAGACCCGGGTTGCAGCCGGTCGCGGGGGTCTGCCCCCCGGGGTGTCGCCGGATCACTGGGTTGGACGCTGTGGGCCCTTCACTCTCGTCTCCGGAGGCTATCCGCCCTCCAGCGGTGCGTCTCAGATGGGGCCGGCGGGCGCCGCCATTTTGTTGGGCCGGGGCCTCCTCTCTCTTCGCTTCGGATAACCATTATCTCGGTCTGATTTTTTTGCGAAAACTTCGTCGAGGGTAGGGAAACGGTTCTTCTTCCCGTAGCTACTTCAGGCGTGCTTGTTTAGCTTAAGCAGGCCGAACAATTCGGTCCGTTGTAGGATCTCGGGCAGGAGCGCAAGGAGAACACGTCCTCACTCCATGCGCGCTGGCCACGCCCCCTGCCAGGATACTATGTACCTCCTAGGAGACCAGGGCCATGATTCAACATCTGCAGTAGTTACCACACAAGATAAGTCGTATTTTCATCCATGCGCAAGCTGTGTTGGAATAGGCTGCAATTTGCTTAAGGAAAGTGGACAGCTTGAGATAGCAAACAATCAGTGAAGATCACAGTTGTTGGGCAACATAGATTTTTCCCACTAATTGAACTGGTGCTAGAGTGTGCTTGCGCTGTATTGCATGTACGGCAGAATGTGTACTCAACAGTACCTGAAATGGTCCATGCTATTACAGTGGGAATGCTGATTTCAGTTGGTAAGTCTTCATCCTCACATAATCTCCAGGCTCCATAGAATGGCAGCCATCCGTTGGCATCTTCGGAAGGGACTGCATCACTTGTCTGTAGACAGAGTTTATGGAGTAGATAAGAGTCTTTACTTAATCGCGCAAATTATCATCTGACAGATGGATATTCACATAGGCAGGTTCAAAAGAGGTAGACGAGGGCAGTGTTATTGCTCTTCCATGCAGTACCTCATGGGGGCTCAGCCCTGTCCTTTGATTTGGGGAGCTGCATCTACTTAGCAAAACAAACAGGAGGGCATTGGGTCACTTGAATCCAGTCTCTTGACGAAGCTTAGATAACCTATTCTTGATCACCCCGTTCTGGCGCTTTACTGCTCCTGCTGACTCTTGATGGTGTGTACAGAGGCGACTATGCTGTACATTGAAGGCAGTAAGGAGTTTTTTTTATTATGATTCCCTTGATCACTGTTTATTTTGATAGGTACTCCAAATATTGGCATAAAATCCTTAGTAAGAATTTTTCCAACTGTAAAGTCATTGGCTTGTCTGCACAGGTATGCCTCTACCCATCCTGGGAAGAGATCTAATATGATTAGGGCATATTGAGGCGATATGCCCCGAGGTGGCGGGCACCACCTGTGGGTAATGGCCGACCTCCCAGGTTAAGGGCCTGAGTGCAGCGAGGGTCCCTTTGGGAGGGTGGCGGGCCATTACCCACAGGGTTAGCCCAGCCACCAAGGGGCATATTTCCATTAGCACTCGTATAGCATGCTATGCAGGTTTTTATTTAATTGAAAGTATTTTCTTTCCATGTCTAGTTGCGTCCCATTCACGGAGAGAAAATACTCTACCAACATGGCCTTCATGGAATAGGAAGGCAGGGCTCTGTATGGAGCCCCTCTGCCATTTCCATGGTGGCCAGAGCGAGGAAGGGAGCAGTAGAAGCTGCGGCGGCGGGACCCGTCGCTGCAGCTAACATGTAAGTGACATCAGAGGGATGGGATTAAAAAAAGCGGTTGGTGGGGGGAAGAAGGCGGGCAGGGGAGCTGGCCATCAGGCGGCATAGAACGCAGGCTTTCAATGGTAGTGTCAACCTGCGTTCCTAGCCACCTGATTGACTGGCTCCCCACCCAGTGTGCTAATGAAAGTTATTGCGGCAGGGTATTTGAAGGAAATCCACTTGTAGACTGACAAATATGACATAGTGTGGAGGATGTCCTCCTGGCATGGCTGTGACCGTTTTGCTATATAGTTCTGAAGCCATATAACACACATTCTACAAAAGCCTTGAGCCATGGCAGTAAACCTGGGGGAAAACTAGTGTTTTCCTATGGTGGAAATCATCCCACTGTTTCCCACATGTGCTTGGCTGTGGTATAACCTGACTAAATGTGTTGAAAATATTTTTGGGGATACTAATCAACCTTGTTCATCTCTCCACAGGGGGCAGTTGTGAAGTTTACACCCTTTGCTCCTCTGGGACCATGATCCTGTATCTGTGGCAATTATGCAAGGGTCTTAAAGGCAGGTGATTCAGCAACTTTCCTCATGGGAAGTATATATTTATTCTATGAGTCAGTTACTGCTGTTAACGTGGCAGTGGTATCGGCAAAGTAATTCCCATACTCATCTCATTTAACAAAGGTTGGTGAACTGCATATTTTATTATGGATATATTTTTAGGGAGCATAACAGCACCCAAAAATCCTTTACTTAATGATTTTTGATTGTGAACCTGAGGTGGTTAGAAACCCTTGGTGCTTCCACAACTGCCCAAAACCATGGGATACTCCAGAGGCATACCTTGAATCTATGTATATATTCACGGTTTGCTGTTCTGCCAGTTTGAATGCTCTAATGAGTTCTTGAAGCTCTGCTACTTGTGCTGAAGTAACATGGGGTAATTTTCTATGTTACACAACTTCCCCTGGGACACATCCATGGCATACCACACCAACAATTTATCATTTTGGTCTTGATTACAAGAACCATCCACAAAGAATATTAAGTCTGCATTGTGTAAGGCAGTGTCTGCTAAATCACCTTGGGGAATTAAAAGAGTAGGTAATAGCAGCACAGTCATGGGGTTTTATTTTGTGTGGTTCACCATCCTGAGTAGTCGGGAACACATACACTGTATCGGGCCAGGGTAATATTGGAAGAGTTCGACAACAGGACCTCATACTTATTATCCCAGAACACAGACATGTGTTGTGTTTTTGTTTTCAATAATGACACCACGGAGTGAGGAACAGCTACTTCCAAGGGAGCTCTCTCACTAGTAAACTGCCATTGCTGCTACAGCTACTGACCACAAGCAAGGCATCATGCTGGCCACCACTGATCAAGTTACTTACTTTAATATGTGATAGGCCTTTAAGTAAACCCATGTTTCTGTATTAGCACAGCAAAGGCAAACCCATTCTGCTCATGACAATACAAAATAAACTTCTTCTTCTAGTCAGGTGGACAAACAGCAGGTGCCTCAAATAATTTCCTTTTTTATATTAGTGAATACCTCTTAGGCTTCTGGTGACCATTGCAAAGGTTCTAAAGTGTTAACTCTTGTATAGTAATGTAAGGGCTTTACCTTCACTGCATAAACCAGAATCGATTGCCTACAGTGGCCGACCACACCAATAAAGGTCCTCATCTGTGTCATCGTTTGTAGCTTTGAATTATTGTGTACAGCCTCTTTTCTGGAGGAGGCTATCATCCACATTACAGGTACGGCAGGGTGGTAAAAAATGCCAGTAACGGAGCAGTAAATCCATTACCGCTGCATTACCGCACCACTTTACTAAAATATTGGTGGTGAAGGGCAGGATTCACCTCCAGCAAAAAGTTGGAGGTAAATCTGCCACTGTACCACTGAAAATGGGCAAAATCGGCTGAAATACCCATGGAGTCCTATGTGTATTTTCACTGTGTGTGTGATCTTGGGCACTGGAGCCTTACCTACTCCATGCGCACCACTTTTCGTGTGTTACACAGCACCTTCAGTGCAGTGACACAGGGTTGTCTTTGAGACTTCCACTGACTCAATTTTTCTGGGGCTGACTACTGTCCCCCAGAAACAGGTAAAGTTGCCATTAACTTTATATAGTCACTTTAAACTGCAGACCCAGTACACCCCGTCTTACATGGAGTACTGGAAACGGTTAATTCTTGTCCCTTTTTGTCTGTGCCTCTTGGAGCCTTGTTTCGCTCCCTTAACTTTAAGACTTGGCTGGTGGCAGTGGTATCTGCCCTAACTTTCCTACCGCTATTATATTATATTAACGTCGTATTGTTCCAGGCTATTATATTAGCCTCAAACATAAACCAGCTTGATGAAATACATTTTATTTTGGTTCCGGCTGGGTTTATTCGCCATTTCTTTTTGTTAAAGTCTTTCTTGTGTTTTTCTCTGTACGCCAAACCGGGATGATTCCTTTGTTCGCTGTCTTTTCGCGGGCTTCTGCACAGTAACCCAAGTTGCACTCTTGTCTGATTGGCTAAGGGGACTGGCCTTACCAGGCCAGCCACCCTGCTGTGTGATTGACAGCCAGGCTGTATGAATGGGGGAAAACTGCATAAAAAGCAGGTCTCTGAGACTGGAAGAGCAGAGTCGCCACTGGAATGAAAGAACCAATGAGGAACTGGAAGAAGAGGACCCCCTGCAACGACTGAACTGCCCGGTGAAGCCCTGCTGCAGGTCCGAATCTCCAAATCCGACGACAGAGGAGATCCTCCTGGAAACTTCTTCCCTTGAGCTAGTGGGACCAACCAGTTTGCCCAAACTACAAGCCAGGACCCCTACTCTGGTCAAATTCCCTGTACAGAGCTACAGTGGGTCGGATAGCAAGGAAGGTCGGACCCTGCTTGGGTTTTAAGGAGCGCACCTTTTATTAGTTGTTTTTCTCTGCTGCTGGCTTCTTCCATGGGTGACGAAGGACGCTCCAGTCTTCCTACTTCTGATCAGTTAGATAGTCACTTCAGGAACCGTGAGCTGGCAGGAACCACCAGGAACATCCGCCTCAGCTACAGCTCCCTCTCCATTTTAAGGTACAGTGCAAATCCGGTTGTCCATTTCGTTCAACCGCGGGGAAAGTGTTTGAAATCTTTCTCCAATCTGAGGGCTTGTCCTTTTCTTCTCTTTGAACTATCTTTTCTACCAACCAACCTCGTCTGGAATCTGTGCCACAAACTTTACCGCAAACTACCCTGAACTGTGTGATCTTGAGCAAAAGACTTTTGACCTATTGACTTTGGCCCTAAGCCTTTTCTAGCTGATCTCCTCACTGTAGTCTCTCTTGTTCAAATTGCTCAGAGTACTTAGCTGTTGGTGCTGCCTCATTTCTAATAACTTTGTCTTTCCCTCCCTTTTAAATTGCTGGTGTGCCATTTTGCTCCCACTTCATTTTGTGAGCTTAACTTGTCTGGAATTTAAGGAAGTGGTGTGGTGTATTTGTGATTGTGATTTTTGACTTGATTAGAATAGTGAAATGTTATACAACTGTTGAGTAAATAAATATATATTCTTTTACTTAGAAACCTTGAGTCAGTGTTTGCCTGAATCATAGTAATTGCTATCCTTTGTGTAACTATGTGTACTGCTCACTTACTCTTGTGATAAGTCTGGCTGCTCCGCTACTACTACCACTTTAACTGTGTAGTACAGGCTTGTACCAAAGGTGAAAGTGAACTGTCACTTGTACAGGCTTGTACCAAAGGTGAAAGTGAACTGTCACTTGTAGTCTTAATTATGTGTAGTGTTCCCAAAGGGTACTGCATATAATTCTGCCTAACAAGGGGATTCAGTGTATCAGGGAGAGCCAAGACCAGGTGTACTGGATTCCTCTATAAGAAAAAGCAAATCGATATTGACTGTCTTAATATATGGGAACAGAGAAGAAAGCAGAACACAAATTCACTACTGTACAATGTGTTGTAGTTGGAGATATAAATGCTATGATGGCTGCTGGGTTGGGGACACCTGGAAAGTATGGAATAATCACTGAACTCACTGCCCTCAGTTCCTGCACAAATCTGCAGCTATTTCTACCAACTTCTTGACCGGAAATATCAGAGTGTTGCATGGACTAGTGGTCAGAATGATAATGCCTTGTCTCAGAAGTGATGCAATGACTGGAGGGATACCTTCTTTTACTCTGGTTTCAAGGGTTACTGGGGAATGCTGGCTGATCTGTTACAAAGATCATTCTAACAGATCATTCTAAGTCAGCATTATGATTTTAACCCACCTCATTATTGTGGACTGACCACAGGGACTGGGGTATAGAATCATTTAGATCTTGCAAATTAGCACACCATTTTCCTGCTCTGGCAGCTCAGTCATATCTATTGGAACTTGCATAGCTGCTAAAATTGCTTCAGTATTCTCACTGTGGGCAGTAAGAAACACCCTTTCTGGGGTACAATAGAGAATGCACCTTAGCTTAAACAGCTTCCTTCCTAATCGATTTAAGGGAGCAGACGGACTGAGAAGGAAAGCATGTGTATCAATTGTAAGACTAAGTGTGACTGAGGGATTCTATAACCTAGTGTACTACAGGAACATCAGAGATTCTTACTGCCCTCACCGTATCTGTTCACAGTCATAAAAATATTCAGAACATGTGGTGATTAACTAGCCCTGGTATCAGCAAAACAGGGAATAGATTTTCCTTCTACCTCACATTACCCATATGACCTTTCTTGATCTACAGGTATAGAAGGGCTAACAGCGAGACCCTCTTCTGTGTCAGAATGGGTCCAGAACTGCTGACAGTAATAAAGGCTGTCGAGGGGTAACGTCATGAGCTCCTGTGAACTGGAGAACAACTCGCTTAAGTACCAGGCTTCGCCCGGGATGTCCATTCTCAGATTTCTTTTCTTATTCCGCCGAAAAAGATGAACAAATATTGTTGTTTGCCACAAAGGAAAAATGTGATACATGTTAATTTGACTATTTAATTGAACACCAAATGTTCATTTATCTACGATTTGAATTCTCACATGAATATCATATTTGTATGCTTACTCTGATAATTTGCAGTGTTGTTAGCAGTGGTCGCCATTTTCGCTGCTATACACACACTGCAAATAATCAGAGTAAGCATACAAATATAATATTCATGTGAGAATTTAAATCGGAGGTAAATAAAAATGTGGTGTTCAATTAATTACTGACATTAACATGTATCAAGTTTATTTCAAAACAAATATTGAAAAGAAAGACACACTAACTCTCTTCGAAAGAAATTAGAAAAAAAAAATGCAGCACCAGTTTAGCATAGACAGCACGATGATGAGCACTTTCTACAAATGACCTGTAGATGCTGCGCAGAACACCACAAAACGTAATGGCGAAAACCACCAAAATTAATTATCTCAGAAACGGGATGACCTAGCGAGCTAGAAATAGTTGCATTCATTGGGCAATGAAATAAAGAATATTCCATGCAACATTCATGACGCCAGACCTCACTGTTCATGAGGAGTTACGTCCCCAAAATCAACACCATATACAAAACCACAAACAAACACGACTTTTATATATATATATAGATTAATTGTTCCCGTGACCAGGCTGTTCACAGTAATTGCACACTGATGGATCAACATGGTGTCCTTGCTGACCCTGATACCCCTGAGGTCCTTAGTATCTGTGTTGTCCCTGATGTATTGGATGTGGGGCTCCTCTGTCAATGCACCTACCCTTGCCCTAAAATCGTCCTCAAAATCTACCCCTTGCTGCAGGAGTTGCCTGCACCTGTCCCTGTCCCTGCAATTGCAAAGTCATTTGTTTGTTCTCAATATTCTTGTTCCTGACATGCCACGCAGTGATTTGCAACTGAAACCAGTTTAAGCAATGGTTTATTTTTGCCATCTAATAATATGGTCTTCAATTGGGCTTGTATCTTCAGTAGAAAGCCAGAAACAAAACAATGAGCTATCCATTTCTGAGCTATCTCATCATGCTTGGTAATACCCAAATGCTATGTAAACACTATATTTATTTGATCTACATTTGTTTGTTTGTTTACAGTTCCATATTTTTCCCAAAACATTTTTTATGGGGCAGATCCGAGGGATAGCTGTGATTAATATGTTCTGGTTTATTTGAGGGCATCCCTCATGCCAGGATCGACCGCTGGCCAACTAGCATGTTGGGTTAATCTCTGTCTAACCTCCGGCGGCATTATTATCCTGATGAGCTGATTTATATCAGCCAAGGCAGGGCTATAATACTGCATAACGGTGAGTATCTCCTCAATTAAACATTCAGGCTCTTCCCTAATATTATGAAATTCTTTAGCTAGGTTACGCAAATCCCAAGAATCCAGGGACCATCAACAGTAACTAAAGGGGGAGTCTCCCCATCTGCCACCAGACCTACCAGCATCTGCCATAGCAGCACTTGTAGGAGGGAAGAATACATCCCATATGAAGTGCCAATCCTCATCAGCAAAGGGGTGTAGGAGGAAGGGGTGTCCGGTCAAATGGTCGAAAAAAAGGTCGAATTTTTTTATTTATTTATTTATATATATTTTTTAAGTTGGTTGCTTAAAACATATTTTTAATAAAGAAATAAAAAAAATAAAAAATTCGACCTTTTTTTTTTGACCATTTTACTTCGATCAAATGGTCATTCGACCATTTGGTTTTCGACCAAATGACTGGTAACCGGAGGAAGGCACACTTGACATGAACGGAAGTCAAGACACAGGTGGGGTTCCATGTCCTGACTGCAGTTGTGCAACAGATGGCAGCACTTTTTGGGGCTCTTTAACATGGGCCTCTGAGACACCTGGATGTGGGGCATTTGGACCTGCCACCTGCCCCTGTGGTGTTGTGGTACAGACCCTAGTGTAGAAGTCAATAATGTCCTCATCTTGCTTCTCATCTGCTTTCTCATCTATTATCTGCGGGCACAGTAAAGTGTACAATCCACCAGCTCCTTTTCCACACCACCTCTCATCTCCACACTGAATCTGTTGGCTGTCTTCATGACCATCAGTCTGGCTTCAGAGCTGCCAGAAGCACGGAAACTGTTCTCCTGAACATCCGTGAAGACCTGCTCTCCAATCTGGACTCCGACACCCCCTCTGTTCTCATCTTGCTTGATCTCTCTTCTGCCTTTGACACTGTCAGCCATGCCATCCTGCTCAATTGTCTCCGTGTTAACCTGGGTATCACTGGACAGGCTCTGGCCTGGCTGACTTCTTTCCTCTCAGACCGACCCTCCCATGTTCAACTTGGGTCCTTACTCTCTGCTATCTTCTTCTCTACTTGTGGTATCCCCCAGGGGTCTAACCTCTCTCCCTGGCTTTTCAACCAATACCTGGCACTCTTGGCCCACCACATAGCTGCTCTCTGCTCCAACTTTCAGTGCTACGCGGATGACACTCAGCTCAACTTCAGGCTACCCTCGGCCTCCTCCTCTACTTCCCTCATCTCCGACTGTCTGCTTGCTATCCAAGAGTGGTGCGCCGCCAATGACCTATGCCTTAATGCCAGTAAGACTGAGATTCTCCTCATCGGCACACCCACTCCCTCCTTTCCTGCATCTCTCTGGTCGGCCTCTCTTGGCCCCCTTCCTGCTCCCACCTGCAAGGCTAAAAATCTCGGGGTCGTCTTCGACTCTACACTCTCCTTCTCTTCTCACATCTCTGACGTCTCTAAGAAGTCACAATACAAGCTACACCTCCTCTGAGGTATTCTTCCTTTCCTCTCCTTCCCCCAGAAGCTCACTGTCTCCAGAGCTCTGGTTCTCTCCATGCTTGACTATTGTAACAGCCTCTTTCTAAATCTACCGTCTTCTACTCTCCGCCCATTGCAACTTATCCAGAACAGAACTGCGAGACTTGTCCTTGGCCTCAATCCCAGGGATCGTATCTCTCCAAGACTGAAATCTCTGCACTGGCTCCCAGTGGCTGCGAGGATTCAGTTCAAAACCCTCTGCATCGTCCACAGGGCCTTCTGTGGCCTGGGGCCTCAATACCTTCAACTCTCTCTTCCTAAATACCTTCCTTCTGGAGCTCTTCGCTCATCTGCCTCCAATTCCCTCAGGGTCAGTCACTTCTCCAAGCAACGAGCTGGTGGTAGATCTCTCGCTTCAGCTGGGGCCTCCCTATGGAACAGCCTCCCTGCCTCCCTGAAACTTGAGGAGAATCATCTTCAGTTCCGTAAGCACCTCAAAACGTTTCTTTTCTCGTCCGCTTTTTCTCCTCTTTTCCCCTTGCTGATTCCTGGCTGACACAGAAACTGCACTGGTTACCTGGCCACCCTCCGATCTCGGGCCCAGATCCACTCCCCTGCCAGTCGGGTCCTGATTAACCTCTGCACTTGGTGACTGATTTTCTGTATCCCTACGGTCCCACTTCCTGCACTTGACACCGGACATCTGCACTTACCCTTTCACCTGCCACCTGCTGGCCACACTTTTTTTATTGTTATTTATTTAGTGTTCTTACCCCACGTACTGCACTTTCCTCTTCCACTTCCCCCCGCACTTCCCCTCCTCCCCCTCCCTTGCACTTGCGTGATCTGAATGACACCTGGCCTAGTAGGATCGTTGTCTGTGTTCCCCTGTTTCCCCCTCCCTTGCCTCGTCGCGCCATAAAACACTTGTGTATAGGAGCGTTATAAATGCCATATCATATCATATCATTAGAGTCTTTCAGCCCTCTTATCTGCAATGCGTTTAGTCTTGTCGCCACTTCTAGCCATGTAACATACACCACCCAATGTCTAGGGCTTACCTTTCTCTTCTGCACATCTCATGCACATTTCAAAGCTACCAACTTCTTCAGATTAACATAAAAGTACCTTCTACCACAAACTGAGTATGCCTATTATTTTGTGTTAACAGGTCCCAGACATTGGCAAAATGTGCACGTGGCACTATTATAATTGGCATACATGACATGGGAAGCCATGCAATTAGTGGTGCTTCCACCGGCTTAGATGGATCTTTCCCCATGACTGATAGAAAAAGAAAGCTAGGAGCTTTAGGGGGTATGATATCATTGGAGGAGGGCAGTTGTGTTGTTGCAGTCCCTCCTTCAAAGGAACCCCCATCATTGTTTCCCTCATACATTATTTAGTTTATTTATTCATTTTATTTATTAAAGAAGACACACTTCTACATATGTTAAGAGAGCAGTTGTGCACCCTTCCAGTATACTACTCGCTAACACCCATCTGCATCTGCTTTTGTTTTTCCTATTTATTAATGAGTGTTATAGTTCCTCTTGAGTTGGAGGCAAATGCAGCCAGTATCTGTGGGCCCCCCAACTAGATGCAAACCTTTCATATTGAAGGGCATTAAACTGCAATTCTTGCACCATGGGACTCATTACAGGTTTGCTGGTATACTGGCGGTAAATCAAACAGAATGCTGGCAAACTGTATTACTGTTACCATCACTCGTTCCGGCAGTATTACTTGTAGATTATGAGTGCCAGCAATGGTTGTAAATCCCCATTCCATGAAATTCCCATTGGACTGCATGGGGAGATTTTCCGGTGTTGGTTGTACCGGCGATTTTTGCCAGTAAGGTTCCTGACTTACCTCCATCTCAACAGTCTCTTGAATGCCTCAGACGGAAGATTTGCACTCTGGAAGCAATGGAATGGGCTAAGACTTCACTGCCGTAGGTGAGAAGCGATGTAGCACCAAAACAAGAAGATTTGTAATAGAATTCTGAAGGAACCCCAACACTTTCTTTGTTGTATTTTCTTAGTCATGTTTCACATCGACATTATATAACCATACAAAAGACAATAAACGTTTAAACTTCACAGTAAAACCTTCTATTCCAACAGCAGTGATACACACAGTAATAACATCTTAACAGAGCATCCCTCTCTCCCATCCCTTTCCCCACTCTACCTCCATATCCTCCAGGTGAGAGGTTCATGTGTACTGGCCTTCTAAACATCCAAATCACACCATCCGTTCCCATCGCCCATTAGAGTGTGCCTTTGTTCCTCCATCCTTTCTGGTATATACCACCTCATGGTTAATAGTGCCTAGCCCTACCCCCGCCTTGAGCTTTACCTGTGTTATCTCTGCATTGTCATGATTCACCACGTAGGTCCTCAGTGGGGCCCGTACATCAGGGGCCTGCTCCCTTAGGGAGCGAGGCAGCGTAACTGGTCTCCATCGCTTCAAAGCTTGTCATGCAGCTCAACCAGTGTTCAAATGTGGGCGTCGATCCCTTAAACCAAGTTTTTGCTATTAAGGAGCGAGCCACTACAGATGCCAGACTCAGCAGTCGGTTTGTTAGCAAACCTTCTCCTGCAAATATCGCCAGAAGCCAGGACAGTTGGTAGTCTTTCACAGCTTTCCCTAGAATCTCCCCCTTTGCCTCTGTGATTCGCTGCCATAGCTCATTAACCTGCCTGCACTGCCACAACAGTTGTAGGAAGTCAGAGTTGGGGTGATGACTTCTCCCACATTATGTAGCTCAGTGGGTGTATAGTAGATTTGGTGCAAATATTTAAACTGGGTCAGTCTGTATCTGCTGTTCATAGAGATCTTTCTTGTCTGCATGCATATTGCTTTCCACGGACACTCTGTTCTCTTTAGCCCTGTCATCCAAGTCAACCCTCTACATTTGAATCATTGTATACAAGGAGGAATTCAGCTTGGTGTACCTTTGGGGTGCTGTCACGTATTGTGCTATTTGCGTAGGTATCGGTTCCCCTGGTAGGCATTGGCAGAATGCCTGTATCTCGTGTTTAAACCTATAGTACAGGAGCACAGTGACCACATCACACGTACCTCTATGGTTCTAATTGCTCCAGGGTAAGAAACCTGCCCTCAGAAAACAGATCCTGCACCATGCAAATACCTAAACCCTCAAAGTGCATTCGGAAATATTTTTCTTTAGTCACCTTGATCCCACGTAACCCTGGTCTGCATACCTGCGGACCAGGCTCCTGCATGACCAGTTGTCCTTGCACTGCCTCTGGGCCTTCCAAACACTTAGGGACTGTATCTGCAACCCTACAGTCCACTGACTCTCTGCACCTATGAGCTACCTCCCTGGAAGCACTAAAGAGTTCCTTTACACTCCACCCGGCACTTCTCCCCACTCCCCCGCACTTGTGCGATCTGACTGACACAAGGCCTAATAAGATCGTTGTTTTGTCCTCCTTCTGTCTTCCCTTCCTTGTCTTGTCGCACCTAGAAACACTTGTGTTCAGGCGCATTATAAATGACATATCATATCATATATGGAGAAGTCTGGTATATAAAGGCGTTCCTCCCCTAGGACCTCCGCCACCTTGTCCCACGCCCAACATGTGGTGTCCACTGGTTGTACTTCTTTACAGGGGCTATGATGTTTGCCTCCCAAGACCGCCCGTAGGTCATCAGGGTGTGTCGTAGCTCTCTCTATTCCCACATGTGGTAGTTCCCACCACCAGACCAAAATTGTTCCTGGGCCACTATATAATAAAGAAACATATCTCGGAAGTTCATCCTCCCACTCTCATAAGGTTTAGTGAGTATGTCATATGCTATTCTGGGTTGCTTGCCTGCACATGCTAATCCGATCATCATGCTTTTGACTCGTACCCACAACTTTCTTAGGAGGAACCATCGGCACATTATTAAAAATATACAATAATTATGGCACTAGAGCCATATTGGCCAATGCAAACCGAGTAGAGATGTTGGTGGCAACTACTACTCCTAGGTATCTCAGTCCCTGTGGGGACCATTTAAAGTCTGTCATAATGTTCTGCTGTTTCACTTCAGTTGTAATGGCAGTATCTTGGACTTAGTTAACTTGCAACCTAGATAGTCGTCTGAATTGTTGAACATCTTGCACCACAGACGGGAGATTACTCTTGGCCTCTTTAACGTACTGCAGCATATCGTCTGCATAAAGCGAGACTACACTCAGCTGAGAGTAGATGTTAATGCCCCTGTGTGGCTGATGCTTGAGGACATAGCATGCCAACGGCTGTATTGCTAAAGCGAAGAGATGTTGCAAAATGGGACACCCAGGTCTAGTTCCATGAGTAGGGTTTATCGGTTTGGAAAGAGTTTGGTTTGTTAACACCATGGCCCTCGGGACTGAATATAATAGCCTTATCCATTGCACATAAAGATTGCTCAACCCTGACCGCCGAAGGACCACAAATAGGAACGGCCACTCGACTAAACCGAAGGCCTTCTCCACGTCGAGAGAGGCCACCACTGCAGGAATGTCCATCTTAATAATATCCAGAAGGGTGATGAGTTGTCTTAAGTTATTCTGAGTTGATCTACCTGGGATAAACCCTGCTTGATCTGGAAGAACCAGAGCCTGCATGTACAGCTGTAGATGGTCAGCCAGCAAACGTGCCAAGATTTTGTTGTCCGTGTTCACCAGAGACATTGGCCTATATGAGGCACACTTTGCCGGGTCTTTACTTGGCTTGAGAAGCACCGTTGCTAAAGCTGAGCTTGTGGATTCCAGTTATATACCACTATCAAGTGTGGACTTGTACATCCGCATCAGGTGCGGAATGAGTTTGTCTGCAAACTCCTTATAAATCTTCACCGTGGGGCCATCTGTCCCAGGGGCCTTAAAATTCGGTAGTGACTTAATCACGTTCTGGATCTCTTCAGCCTCTGTTGGAGTTCAAGAGCATGGCTTGGTCTCGATCCAGCCACCCTAGGGTAACCTGGTACAGGAATGCACAAAGCTCAGATATGCCTCCCTCCATCTGGGACGTATACAGAGATTCATAATAGTCCCGGAAAACCTCATTGATGGTGCGGTTGTCTCTGACAATTAGGCTAGCTGTATTAGCCACCTCCACTATGTTCACCGGTTCCCTCTCCTTGCGGATGGCCAACGCTAGCGTCTTACTCGGCCGATCTCCTTCCCCATAGGTTGCTGCCACTGCAGGTCTTGCTAAGTAGTCAGCCCCCCTATCCGAAACATCAGCAAATACTTTCCTTGCGTCCCTAAACTGCTTCCCGATATCTGGTTCACCCCTTTCCAGTTGTCTACCTTCTAGACCCCCAACACTTAACGTGCAGTATAAAATCTGAAGATGGCCACGAGAGGCAGAGCTAAGGGGACCGGTCTAATTAGCTTTGGGCAGTATGACACAAATTATTCTAATAGAGCACTAAAGTGACAAGTAATTTTAAAGTTTAAAGGTAAACTGCTTCAATGTTACTGAGAATCCCCAGGCTGTCGATGGAAAATATTCAAAGAGCAAGTGAATCCACGAAAGATCCAATGCTGGAGAACATTACAAAATCCCATTCTGCCGCTCCTGGAAACATTGCAGAAGATACAAAATTGCAAATCTTACAGCAGGCTTCCTGGCTTTGGAATTGCATGCTACCAAAGCAGGAACATCCAGAGTGAAGCAGGAAAAGACGGTGAGCATCCAGGGGAAGGAAAGGCGACTTCATAGTAGGCCAGGTCATTTCTGTTAAACCAAAATGGTTGCACAGCTTAATATAATCCTTAGTTTACCCTCTTTCAGCCCATATGACGCCAAGCCCGTTAATTAATTGGTATGCGGCTCAGCCAAACAATCCAGATAGTGGCATAGCACAGAATTTGCCCCCCTGGACCCACCCCAGAAGCCATGCTGAGGGCACTCCACCCGCTGGGCAACAAATCACAGGTTGCACCACAATCTGGGCAGTACTTGTGTATGAGGCAAACTGGCTCACACACAAGTACTGGAACAGGGAACAGTAGGGCGAGGATTAATGAATATTACCAATAGAAAGAGGGATAGAAATGAAATGAAGCATTGTAGGCAAGGGAGAAAAGGAGAGACCACGTTTGGAGCTAGTAAGGATTGGGTGGTTCTGAAGGACCAGGTTGGTTCAGGAGAGATGTCATAGGCCGGTGCTGGCATGAGACAACATTACTATGCTTGGCAGTAGGGAGGACAGCCTAGGGATAGACAGGGCAGAGAAGGGCCTAAGAAAGAACATCAGGAGACAAATGGTGTGTACTTTTAGGGTAGGGCCACCTAACAGGGTACACCAAATCATCACACAAGTGCCAATCCTGTGCCCAGCATGGTGGCAAGCTTTGTCCTCTCTACCAGGAGGGCCCCCAAGGAGAAGATATAAGAGGCAGTGCTTGGAAGGACCCCACAAACGCCTTTCCATATGCGAACCATGGATCCAAGATAGGAGAAACCCTGCAGTTCAAGGGGAGAGTCAGAGGTCGAAACCATCCTTTTCCCAGACGTCCTGGGGAGCAAGGGAGATGCTCTCTTTGAGGAGGGAGTTCTTTGTGGACACTGTAGTTGTTTTGGGACCCAGGAAGAACTATGAACCTTTTATTTGCCTGCCACCTGACTGTTGTATTTGTAGAACTTTGGAATATTGAGCACCTAGCTGGCTTACCCCTCTGGAGCAAGGGGGAGTCCCTTTTCCTTTGAACCTTTGTTTGAGAACCCTACTGCCCCAGTCCCTCACGTTTTAACCTGGCACTTGAAACTACCAGCCTGACACTTTATTTGTTTAGCATGGCCACCATCCCGGCACATACCTTTGAAATATTTGTTTAATAAACACCCCTGAACTATATTTTGGTGTCTGGTCTGAGTTCTGGGAATGTTGTGACAGGCAGGCATTCTATCGACTTGTCATAGGGCCTCATCGTGAGTTGGAACTTAGCCCTTAAATGCAGCCATAACGCTATTATTGCTGCATTTAAGGGTTGGCACATTCATGAGTCGGGTGGTAAGTTGGAGTTTTACCTCCAGATTTTTGCTTGAGGTAAAAATGTCCCCTTACTGCCAGTTTTCACCACTGTTACCGCCGGCGCAATTACGGCCGGTGGTAATAGCACCCCCCCCACCCTATTGGGTCCAACAGGAACTTACCACTGTACTGCTACATGTGATCCGGCGCTAATAGCGCCGGACCGGTGAGCAGTAACGCTATTTGCACTGGCGTTATCCCAGCCGTATTACCGCCCAGATCCCGCCTGACTCCTGATGAGCCCCATAGACCCTAAACCAAAAAAGCTTTTCAGTGTATTGAAGTAACATACATGCTCTTCCCTTCTCTACAGGAAAACATTTTTAAAAAATGAGTTTATATTTTTACCTCTAACTGGGGTGGAGTAACAGATTCACAGATTTTCATGGTGAAGATCCATAGGTTGGTGTTTGCTGCCGGCAGTTTTCTTTTGAAAGACCATTAGAGGGGGGAGGCTGGTGGAGGGTAATGCCATATAACCAATAATGGTGAGGGTGGTACAACTGGCAAATACCCCAAGTTTAACCATTACCTACAAACTCGTGTTGTATTTTATTTTGGTGTTTTGTCAATGTTGTATATTGATGAGTATAGTTAATGTCGAAGTCATATTTGTTTTTCTTTTATGACCCATCTGCCCTCTTGCATCCTAGTGATGGTATGATGCTGGGGATCTGAGAGCAGGGGACACACCAGTTAATGTGCAGGCTGTCACAACCTTGGTATGAGGTGACTAATTTGAATTTATATATCCACCATCAACAGAAATGCTTCACAAAATATAATGTGAAATGGTGTTAATTGCTACATATACAGAGGATCCAGTCCCACTGGGGCTAAATGCTGGGTGGTATGGTCTATCTTTGGCTGGTAAATACACTTTTTAAGTGTGACGGAATGCCATATACTAAGGCGAAGTAGTGTGAGATATTCAGATTTTAAGTTTTTCAATGGTGCAGGTAATTCTGCCTTTGAAAGTGAGCTCTGCTAATCAAGCTCTTTCTCATAATGCTCCAGGCCGGTATAGTGCACACATGCTGCTTTTGTAGTGGAAACTTCAGAAGTTCAAAGGTCACATGTACATTCCTGAACACAGCTGCTAGATTTCAACAGACTTTTAACCAGGAGAGCACTGACTGAGTTACTAACTGTAAATATCATAACTGAGTGCCCAGAGACGTCTGGTTGAGGTCTATAATAAATAAATATAAGCCACATCTAGTTCTGACATGGTGGTTACTGGGATTACACAATTATACAGCCACAATCATTTGATGTAATTGTATTGTCAGCTTGGTCGACAGTGACCCATACATGACAGGAACTAGTGTGTATTCAGCTATCTGGGGTGGCTGTACTTACAACAACCACGTGGGTCCCACCAAGGAAACGGTCTCTTTGATATCCCTGAGAAGACTTGTCATATTTTCCAGGGACTAGAAATTCTACCTGGGTATTCAGCTGGGAACTGGTGCTTCAAGGAAAGTCCTGTCATTACAATGACCACCTCTCACCATCCTGCTGATTTTTGGAGTAATTATGATGTAGGCAGACAGAGAAAGAAGGGCAGAATGAGAGTAGCCCAGGAGAGCGCTTCAGTCCACAGAGGAGGTCCCACCATCTTGGATTTTTCAGCTACCCCAAAGGTCCTACCTCCTTCTCCATTTCCTGCAAACAAAGGACTCTTATTTCACCAGTAAAGATTGGACCCCTTAAAGCAGGCTTGAAGGGAACCAATCCACTGAGGCCTTTTGCCTATATAATGGGGGGAGCTCCTCCCCTCAAGGGACTCATCTTTGAACCCTAAAAGAAGAAGAATTCACCTGAATCTGTTGTTAGTACAGTCTGCTCCAAAGTTCCTTGCCATAGAGGTGAAGACAAGGAGCTCCAAGAAAGAGGCAAGCTCTTCTCACTAACCATCCCAATGGAATAATTTGGGTGACTGCTGGCTGGCCAAGACCTACTCCAGCTGAAAACACTGCTACCCAGGACCCTGCTACCTATAGGTCAAAGAACTCTACAAATGTTTTCCCCAAGCCTTCCTAGTTCTGAAAGGTAGAAGAAAGGAACAACCTTTACCTAGAGATTCTGGATTGGGTCACCTAACATCTGAGAACCCCAGGAGCAGCCCAAACCCTATCTCCTGCCTCAATATGCTTTTCAAGATAGCTCAACTATGCTTAACTCCCTAGAGTCACCAAAGGAACTGCAGTGCTGACTTTGGCCGTTTAAGTGCTTTGATCGGCTGTCTCTTTTCAAGCTGTCTCAATGCTGACTAGACCCATTTAAGCTGAGCATCCAGACTTGACTCGACTGCCAGTTCAGCACTATGGAAGACTTGGCACGTCTTGATCCCCATTTGCCATGCTGGAAGCCATCGATTTTGACCTGTCTCGAATGCCAACTCATCCCAGGAGAAGAATCTTCTTACCCCGACTCCACCGCCGACTCGACCCACTGGGAGCTATCAACTCGATCCACTGGGAGCTGTTGCCTCGAATTGTCTCGATGGTGATTCACTATTTTGAGGCACGACTGAACTTTTTTGACACTGGCTCCTCTGTAGCAAAGTGCCCAGAAGCCTGGCTCTATGCTGTTAAGCCCCAAAGGCAAGCATTACAATATAACTGAAGTAGTTTGATCCACCTGGCCCAGCTTCAAGGGCCCTAGCCATTCGTAAGACCTCACTCACTGCCTTTTTAAAGACATGCCTATTACGCCACTGCTCAAGAAAAGTAACCTGGACCCAGCAGTAGCTAAAAATTACCGACCTATCACAAACGTGCCCTTTCTCCTCATAATTATGGATAGGTTAGCCTATCTACAGTTTCAGGGCTTTATTGAAGAACATGGCATTCTGGGAGCACACCAGTCAGGTTTCAGAGCCAAGCATGGGATAGAAACCGCTATGCTGGATCTTAAATCCACCGTGGCTAGCATAGTGACAGGGGACATCCTGCCCTGCAGATGCTGTTAGATCTCTCTGCAGCATATGATCTGGTTGACCACTCTCTCTTGGTGACCAGTCTAAGACACACAGCTCGGACCTGGCGGCTCAACGAATTACATCTTTTCTTGGCTACACACTGATAGAGTGGCTGTCGGCGATGCAAACTCCACACCTACTGCCTAGATTTGCGGTGTTCCACATTGCTTGTGCATTGCTCCAATGCTGTTCAACATATACATCAGGCCGCTTTTTTTTTATTTTTTATTTTTTATTTTTTTTATTAGTTTATTACAAACCTTTAAAAAAGAAAGACAATTACAGTTTCTCTCCATTGCTTTTTCCTTTCAGCAGCAGATTAGACTGGTTTCAATTAATAGTCAAGTTCTCCGAGCCGTTTTAGCTTGAAGTTCTGGTTTTATTGTGAAACATTGTTGTATTTGTTTCCTTTAATGCGTTGTGGTCTGTTACAGTGTGTGTCTCCATATCATTCTCTATCAACAGCTTGAATGCAAGATCCAAATAGATAGTCAACGCATAAGTAATTTTTGTTTGTGCTGTCCGATAAAAAAGACCACCATACTTCACCACATTTAGATGCTCTTTCTAGAATATAGGTTCCCAACTGCTTTGTTCTCAACGCTCTAAGTGCCGGACAAAACAATGTTATATATTTCAATGATTCATTGGTACTGGAGAACAGCCTGCACTTGGGATTTGGTATCGCGTTGTTATTTCTGAAACGTTTCGATTCTTTGGTGTCAAGTAAGTTCAAACGGAATTTCTTAAATATAATTCTCAGATACTTGTTTGGAAATTTTTCAAAATATGTCACTAGTTTATTCAAGGCTTTAGACTCTATAGCAGCATTTGGCATGATCTTGTGTTTTGCCCTCTGTTCAACAGTGTTTATCCAATCTTGATTCCACAATTCTTTTTGACACAATTCAAATTGTTTTGCAGGATCTTGTCATTAGTGTTAAGCTCATGTAATATGTTTTCACATCTCTGAGCCCACTGGCACAAGAATGTTTCTTTCTGACTGCCTTTTGAATTATGTATTATGTTAATTTGTGGTGGACGATCTGCTGCTATCGTTTTTCTGTACAGTGACAGCATGTTCCAAGTCACTCTCACATTTATGGAAGTCAGACCCAACTCATATCTGATGCACGCATTTCGTACCCCCTTTGGGAGTGCCAACACTCTTCTCCAGAAGATGTTTTCAAGAGACATCCACAGTGTATGCAGGCAGCCCAGTGCAAATTCAGCTCCATGGATTAAAGCAGGTAAGACCTTTTGTCTGTAAAATTCAACTGTTGGCTTTAGAGAGAACTTGACACATTTCTTGTTTATTATCATTCCTTGAGCATATAATTGTTTACATTTTGCATTTGCTTTTGCTACCCATGGAGCATCATTAATGTTACTATTAATGCACATACCAAGATAATGAGTTTGACTCACACATTTTAGGACTTCATTCCCCAGATGCCACTGAAATTTCCTTTTAGGCACTCATTTTTTTCCTCTGAGATCTTGGAGGATTAAAATTTCGGATTTCTCTGGGTTGATCATGAGTCCATTTGTGGCAACATACTTTTCTAGCGCGCAAAGCTTCAGTTGAAGTCCAATTGTGGTGACATCTAGAAGAATCAGATCGTCTGCGTATGACATCCAACCAAGATGGTTCCCATTAATTTTTGGTGGAAACGCAGATGCACCTCCCAAGGTTATACCAATGTCTGATGTAAATAGATTAAACAAAATAGAGGCTAACGGACAGCCCTTTTTAACCCCTCTGTAAGTCTTAATCAGTGCAGATAGAGATCCAGCATGAACAAGGCAAATTCTTATTTCTGTTTCCGGAATGTAATTATTTTATCCCTGTAATCAAGCTTGGAGGACATTTCCATTGTTCCAGTTTTCTCCACAGAAGTTCCCTGTCTACACTATCGAAAGCGTCGGCCAGGTCGACAAATGCGAGATATGTTTTTCCTTCTGTGCCGAATTGCCTCCATTTTTAGCAGATTGATCAATAATAGGTTCAGGCCACAACCCACGCCTTTTACAAACCCTGTTTGCCTCAGGTCGTATGTGTGCAAGGTTTTAATCCATGTTCTTAATTGATATTGGATTTGAGTGGCAAAGATCTTTCCTATGACATCGAGGAACGCAATCGGGTGGTAATATTTAGGCTCTGATCTTAAACCTTTTTTGAAAATAGGCACCACGATTTCATGCTTCCATGAGTTCGGAATTGAGCACTCGTTTCTTATCACTGAAAACAATAACATGCAGAAAGTGGCCAACTCCTCGGGATGTTGTTTTAACATTTGGTTTGTGAGGCCATCGGGCCCTGGGGCTCCAGAGGAGCGGATTTTAATGATGTTTTTCATAATCTCGTCTCTCCATTTGAATGTTCCATCAATTCTGGCTTGGTAGAGCAAGATCTTCTGTGAAGCTATTTTTTTTCAAACAGCTCATTGAAGTGATTTATCCATTGTTGTTCTGAAACCATGTTGCTCACTATGGCTTGTTGTGGAGCATTTAGATCGTTAAGGAGCTTCCAGAAGTCCCTTGAGTTTTTATAGGTCAGGGTGTTCATCATGGCCTCAGCGTTGCGCTGTTCCACTATGGATCTGAGTGATATTACCCAATTTTTATACTTTTGTTTGGCTTTTCTTTTCACTTCTTGTTGATTCTCATCACCAGCATTCGTAATTGATCTAATTTGTTTCCGAAGCTCTCGTTTCTTCATGGAGATTTCAATGTCATAAACATGTTGTTTCTTGAATGACTGCTTACCTGATCCTCAAGTGATTTCCATGTACTGTTCTACCAATGCACAATACTCGATTTTGTCCCGATTATCCTTACTTGTATTTTTCCGTAGTGCATTTATGAGGCTGCACACCTTGTTGGGGTTCAACCGCAATCTATTTCTGCCTGGTTCTACACCAATGTCTAATTTCTAAGCGGCAGGGCAGCTGTTGTTGTGTTCGTTAGTTGTGATTATAACAAGGTTATGATCACTTTGCTCCATAGGGATTACATTCAGGGTCGCTATTCGCTTAGCAATTTGCTCTGATACAAAAAAGTAATCAAGAATAGATTCTTGTTGATTTCTCTTCCAAGTTGGACGTGCTGGGATGTCGCCAGTGATATTTCCATTTAACAGGGACATGTCCCTGGCCTCCATTTTCTCCATACATTGCGTGGCTACTTGTGCACGACCATTTACCATTTTTCTTTTAGATTCACCATGTTGCGTCAACAGTCCGCAATCGATATTAAGGTCACCACATAAAATGATACTTGAGCAGAGGTCCGTAGTTTTGATATTGTCTATAATTTCAGACATCTGGTCAATGAACTACTGCTTTCTGTTGACAATATACATTCAGATGCATATTTTGGATCCAATGTCTTTTAGCTGATGCAGTGGTTCAATTAAGGTCACTTCTATGTACGGGGACACATTCTTTGTGCTGATAACTCGTCTGCCACTTCCTATCTTTATTAGTGTCATGAGGCCAGCCATAGGTCGTCCTTTTTTCCCTTTTATGGCAGGGTTTAGAGTCATCTCAGAGCCATCTACTATGGGGGCCTCAGTGAGCCAGATTTCTTGTCTTGCAGGCACAATATGTCCAATGATTTCAATTGATGAGATTCTTAGTTATACGCAAAGCCTCTCGTGTTCCATGTGCCAAACTGATAAGTTTTTTCTTTTTGGTTTCTGTCAGCATTTACTGTAGTTACAGCCACCTAAGGCACCAGAAATCCAGCTCCAATCGTCCGTTTGGTTGTCTACGTGAACGTGATCTTTTCTGATGTTTTTAGTTTCACCAACTTTGTCACTGGATTTGATTGTTATGCTTATTTGGTCTCCAAAAGCCACTTTTTTAGGGCATTCCTCAGGACTTTTTTTGCAGCTTTTTTTAGCCTTGGAAGGACTGACTGTTCCTGATCTAAGTTTGAAGGAGCAGTCATTTAGTATCAATGTCACCTTTTCTGTATTTGCTCGAGTGCAGTCATCATTAGATTTAGGACTCTCATGATTTTCATACATTCCTCCATTTACGTTGATTTCTGGAATATCGAATCCTAGTGGGTTGAGGTTAGGCACTGCATCCATGAACATATTACGAATCGATCTTGACTGAATGCGTAGAATTACACGATCAAACTTAGCTTCTTCCAAAAATTCTACAGTTGTAATGTCATCCGATACGATTGTTCCTAATACTGGGACATGGTGTAGCAGCCGGAGGACATTTTTTCTATTCAAAATGAGGCCATCTTTAGCTGGAAGAATGTGTTATAGAAGTAAACTATAATTAGCACAATTTTTTAATTGTCCTCTCTTGTAAGGTAGTGAATGGTTTTGTGATTTTTGTTTGTCATCACTCTGTATCTCTTTTTGATTGAATGTGGCTTCCTGTAACCTATCACTACTTTCCTGACGATTCTTAACACAAACTGCCAGGTTTTGTGGCTTTATGTTTACTTCATGTACATCTCTTCTGCTTCGAAATGGGCAATTGTGTTCTGGTAAAAGATCCTTTAGGAGGTTTTGAGCTTCTGTTTTTGCCCTCTTGTCTTCAATGGTGCAAAATTTAGGGAAGTCTGCGTTTCAGCTTCTCACATCACTTTCGGGTCCCAGTCTACTTTCAGGTCTGGAAATAAGTCTACATACTCTCAGTGTATTAGGTCCATTAGGCTCAATCAATACTTCGTCCCTTGAATTCTCTACTTCTTCATCAGAATCGATATAGATCGCTTTTCTCGCTTCGACACTCTGATCATATGTATCAACTTCGTTTTCCGTGTCATATGTTGATAGATTTAAGAGCTCAGACATATCTTCCTGTTTGTTACCTTGCAAGTCATTGGCTACGTTCATCTGTGTAGCTTTTATTGGAGCTTGCGCTTTTGTAGATTTCTCAGATGTTTTTAATTTATTGGCTGGTCCAAATGTGACATTCAGGGACTTGATGTTCCTAAGGAATTTGATATTATATTTGATATTATCAATGTTCGGAAGCAAAAGTTATAAGAAGGAGGGAAGACAAGGGCAAGCCTTGGAGATGAAGAAAAGGGGTTCACCCAGTTTCCTCAAGCAGAACACAGTACCTTATTCCAATGGTGCAGCTGGTGCCCTGGCAGTTGTTCCTGTTTGTTTCCCGCAGACCCACGGTTTCTAGAGCTTGCACCACACAGGGAGGAGGCCGGCAGCAGTGACGAGGAATAAAAGGTGTGCTCCTTAAAAACAGGAGAGGCTCTTCAGATGGCTATCCGGACCACTACAGCAGCGTGCAGCGATTTCGACCAAGGAAGAGGATCCTCTGGCTGTGGAAGATGAGCTGGTTATCCGCACCAAGGTCAAGGGAAGAAGACTCCGGACTGGATCTTCCCTTAGTCGTTGGAGGGAAGATAGCTCAGGACTGCAGCAGGGCTTCGCCGGGACGGGGTAGTTGCAGCAGCTGTCGTTCTCTCCGCTTCTCTTCGGTTCCTTGTAGTTCCAGTGGCGACTCACTGACTTCTAGCCCAAGAGACCTGCATTTTATGCGCAAAACCCCCATTCACACAGCCTGGCTGTCAATCACCCAGCAGGGGGGTTGTCCAGCCTGGACATTCACCTCAGCCAATCAGGGCAAAGTGCGACTTGGGTTTCCTAGGATACCCTGTGCAGGGGGTGACTACACCCCTCCCTCACATTCAGCCCACCTAGACACCCAGGCACCTGGTGGAGGGCTTCTGAGCAGAAGCCCGCCAAAAGATGGTGAACAAAGAAGGCGAATCTAGTTTGCTGCGCAAAGTAAAACACAAGAAGGACTTTAACAAAAAGAAATGGTGAATAAACCCAACCAGAGCCATAAGAAAGACAATTTGGTCAAGCGGGTTTATGTTTGAGGCTAATATTATAGCCAAGAACAGTACCACGTTTATCTAATATAATCGCGGTAGAAAAGTTAGGGTAGATACCACTGCCACCAGCCAAGTCTAAATGTTAAAAGAGCGAAACAATGCTCTAGGAGGTACAGATAACAAGGGATACAAATTAACCCTTTCCAGTACTCCATGGAAGATGGGGTGTAAGGGTGTACTGGATCTGTGGTAGATTGACTAAGTAAAGTTAATGGTAACTTTACCCTTTTCTGGAGGGCGGTAGTCGCCTCAGAAATGGAGTCGGGGGAGTCTGAACGACAACCCTGTGCCACTGCACAGAAGGTGCTTGGTGACACACACAAAGAAGGGCGCTACTGAAGTGGTGTACTCCAAAGTCCACAATCACAAAGAAACAGGTAGAAACACATAGCAAAACACAGGTAAGAGTGGGGGAAAAGCTCACACTCTTACCAAGTGAAAGAAATAAACTCCAGAAGTCCAGCAAAGTTCCTGGGGGACTCACTAGGTGAGGGAAATTAGCCATAAATGAGAATTCTCCCTAACACTCCCCCCCCCCCAGACTAAGAGACAGGAGGATTTAATCCACTCCTGGATGGACCTCATACCTCTAGTTGGTTACAAACATCCTAGAGAGACCATCAGCATTTGGTGGTGACTTCCTGCTCTGTGCTCAATGGAAAAATCAAATCCTTGCAGACAGATTGACCATCTGAGTAACTTTGGGTTTTCCCCTTTCATTTGCATCAGCCATCTCAAGGGTTGGTGGTCAGTCTATATAGTGAACGTAGATCCATACAAGTATAGTCTAAACCTCTTCAGTGCCCACACAATAGCAAAGCATTCTCTTTCTATTGTTGCCCACCTTGTCTCAGCTCAGGATCCTTTAACTTCCTGCTGATGAAACAAATGGGGTGTTCCCTACCTTTCTCATCCAGTTGACTAAGGACTGCACCTATACCTACATTAGAAGCATCAGTTTGTACAATGAAGGGTTGGTGATAGTCAGGAGCTCTTAGGACTGGAGCTTGACAAAGGGCTTTCTTTAGACCTTCAAAGGCTTGATTGCACTCCTCATTCGACCTGACCTTTTTAGGAAATTTGGGAGAGGAGATCACATTCAAGGGAGAAGCTATGGTCCCATAGTTCTCTATGAAGTTCCTATAATACCCAGTGAGACCTAGGAAGGCTCTCACTTGGGTTTGAGTAGTGGAGGTGGCCCAGTTTTGTACAGCTTGTACTTTGCTAGGCAATGGCCTTATTTCACCTCCTCCTACCTCATGCCCAAGGTAGACCACTGAACTCTGACCAATTTGACATTTGCTTGCCTTTATGGTCATATGGGCCGGTTCAAGAGCCTGCAATACATAACCTAGGTGTTCAACATGTTCTTTCCATGTAGGGCTGAACCCTGCAATGTCATCCAAGTCTTCCATACAGAAGTCCTCCATCCCATTCAGAACTTGATTGACCTTCCTCTGAAATGTAGCAGGTGCATTCTTTAATCCAAAAGGCATTACCTTGAATTGGTAGAGGCCAGCTGGGGTGGAGAATGCAGTTTTCTCCTTGGCATGGTCTGTCAGGGCTATTTGCCAATAGCCTGACGTTAGGTCAAATGTGCGGAGGTACTTGGCTGCACCAAGTTTGTCCACCAGCTCATCTGTCCTAGGC
Organism: Ambystoma mexicanum; assembly: GCF_040938575.1. Lineage (NCBI taxonomy): Eukaryota > Metazoa > Chordata > Amphibia > Caudata > Ambystomatidae > Ambystoma > Ambystoma mexicanum. The sequence continues at coordinate 349,692,542 of NC_090929.1, forward strand.
AAAGGATGGGCATCAGTCGTGGTGACTGCATTTAGAGCTCTATAGTCCATGCAGAATCTCAACTCTTTGGATCCTGCCTTTGGTACAAGCACAACTGGGCTAGACCATGGCTAGTAGAGGGCTCTATAACCCCGAGTTTAAGCATCTTGTTGACCTCATTCCTTATGTGGGATCTGATATTGTCTGACATTCTGTACCCCCTGCTTTTGACAGGCAAACAGTCACCAGTGTGTATGTCATGCTGGCCCCAAGGGGGCAAGCCTGGTGAAAGTGAGAACAGGGAGGCAAACTGATTTAAAAGTAACTTGCACTGATCCTGCTGGTCAGATGTGCGACTGGAAGAGAGATTAACTCCTTCCACTTGCTCATCTAAAGGTAAGGCTCTGAGGAGATTAGGCAGAGGTTCACTCTCCTCCTCCTCCTCCTGAGCTGAAGCTAGAAGCAGAGGTCATATGTCAGGTCGAGAGACATACGCCTTTAAACAGTTGGTGTGAAAGACTCTGGGGCCTCCTTAGGATTGCCTAAGTCCACCAGATAGTTCAGCTCTCCAGGTTTACCCACAACCTTGAAGGGTCCCATCCATTTGTCCTGCAAGGCCCTCTGCTTTGTTGCAACCATAACAAGAACAAGCTGGTGTTGTCATGCCAATGTTTGACCAGAGCTTGACCAGCCCTCAAGTTATCACTTGCCTCTGCCATCATGTGTGACATTCTCCTCCGGAGACCTATCACATAGTCAGTCACTCTGACTGGCTTGGGCGAAGGAGCACTCTCCAACCCCTCCTTAATCAGGGCCAATGGACCTCTGACTGGATGGCCATATAGAAGTTCGAAGGAAATGAATCCTACTCCCTCCTGAGGGACATCTCTATTTGCAAAGAGAAGGCATGGCAGTAGAAGGTCCCACTTTCCTCTAAGGGGTTCTTCTAAAGCACCTATCATGCTCTTCATAGTTCTATTAAACCTCTCTACTAGCCCATTGGTTTGAGGGTGGTAGGCAGTTGAGAACTTGTAGGTGACTCCACAGGTTTTCCACATGGTTTGCATGTAGTGGGACATAAAATTTGATCCCCTGTCAGATATCACCTCTTTAGGAAAACTTACCCTGGTAAAAATACCAAGTGGGGCCTTAGCCACAGCCGGAGTCGTAACAGTCCTCATAGGTATGGCTTCAGGAAATCTAGTGGCATGGCCCACTACAACCAGGATGAACCTGTTGCCTGAAGATGTGGAAGGGTCAAGAGGACCAACAATGTCAATCCCAACCCTCTCAAAAGGAATTCCCACCACTGGGAGAGGCACTAAGGGCACCACATTCTTGGATCCACTCTTGCCAGAGGTTTGGCAAGTGTGGCAACATCTGCAGACTGTGTCTACTTCTGTACCCATCTTAGGCCAGTAGAAGTGAAGAGATAGCCTTTCTTTGGTTTTCTTAAAACTTAAGTGACCAGCCAAAGGTACCTCATGGGCTAACTGCAGAACCTGGAGTCGGTTCACTAGAGGTACTACAAGTCATTTGTAGTCTCCAGGGGTTGACTCAGTTGGTTCACTGTAGAAGAGGCCATCCTCCCAGTGCAACCTATACTTCCCAGGCTCAGTCCCATTGAGCTGAGAAGCTGCCTGTTGGCGAAGACCTTCCAAGTTAGGACATTCTCTTTGTCCCTTACTGAAATCTTCCCTGTTGGGTCCACCTTCTGCCAGTAAAGACTGCAGCTCAGGATGGTCAACAGGGTCAAGATCTCCTACCAAGGTAAGATGCTCTTCTAGATCTGATTCCTCAGTATCTAGTTTGACCATACAGGGTTGAACCTCACACTCAGCCTCAGCTGGTGTGGGAGTCACAGGTGTGACTTTGGACAGTCTAGGAGATGTCCTTCTGGGCACAGGAGTGCTTGCTGGTTTCTTGCTGGCAGACTTAGGTTTCCCCTTTGTCTTTTCTTGTCCTGCAATGACAGTAAGTAAGTCCTGTGGACTTGGGGTGATAGTTTCCTCTATCATGTCCCCAGGAAAGCCTCTTAAGGTTCTCTCCCTTGCAGACCTTGTGAGCTCCTGCTTCCTTCTGCTGGGGGTCCTGGGGGTACTAGACAGAACTCCAAGAGTTTTAAGGTCATTACCCAGCAGGACCCTCCCAGGTACGTTATCTTGCACACTTACAGGTATCCTGACAGTCATGTCATTACACTGGATGAGATCTGGTAACTGGGGAACCATTTTCACAGGGCCTCCAGCTAACTTGTTAGGTGTTTGGGTGCCCTAGCAACATCCTCTACCTTGAAAAAACATTCATCAACCACAGTTATGCTGGCTCCAGTGTCTCGGATGGCAGGGGTTTCCTGACCATTCACAAGAACACTATCTTTGTAATACTCTTTAGTATTATCTGGGATTGAGTTATAGACATCTAAGTTCTGTTGTTCCCAAAGACACAAGGACACTGAAGAAACACTAGCTGAGACTCTCATGGGCTCATCAGCTAGTAGCTGAAAGTTTCCACTGGTCATAGGTACTTCATCCACCTGGGAGAAGGCTAAAGAGACAGTGTTGATCCCTGAAGGTTTACCTTTACACTTGGGATCTCCTTTCACATGGCCAGGTAACCCACAAACAAAGCATTTCCCAAATGCTCTCTGGAATGGGGGTTTGCTCTGACCTCCATCTGGTGTGGAACCAGGTGGTACACTAGCCTGATTCGGTTTACCTTGTGGTTTATCCTGGTTATGTTTGGGGCCCTCTTTTGGATTGGAATTATTGGAATTCTCTTTGTTGTCTTTCTTTGGCTGCTTCCCCTCATCCTTCTTCTGAGTAGCCCCAGAATCCTTGTGAGTAGCCCTGTTGGCAACCCACAAGTCAGCAGCCTTAGCTAGCTTCTTAGGATCTATCTCCTTTGAATCAGCCAAGTGCTGTCTAAGCTCGGGAGAGCAGACATCAAAAATAGACTCCAACATTACAAGATTCCTCAAACCTTCATAAGTGTTCACTTTGTAACCCTTAACCCAATCATCTAAGTTTTTCAAACATTCACACACCCAGGTAGACCAAGGGGTACCATCATGCTTTTTGAGGGTTCTAAACCTCTTAAGATACTGGGAAGGTGTCTTCCCAAACCTAGCTATTAATGCTAGTTTCACACACTCATAATCCTGTTTATCCTCCTCCCCCAACTCCATTACAGCATCACTTGCAACAGGGGGGAGCCTAGAGAAAAGCCAAGGAATCAGCAGATTCCCTGAGATACCTTGAATCCCATGATTGTACTCAAACATTGCTAACCAATCCAAAATATCAAGTTTAGTCTCATACATACCAATCATTTCCTTTGGCATACAGGGTATCTTAGGGCTGGAAGATCTAGAAGACTCTGGGAGAGAAACATTTTCTAGAAACAGCTTCTTCATTTGTAGTTCATGGTTCAGCTCCATTTCTCTGAGCCTTAACTCTTGATGTTTCATGGCGGTTTGTGCATCAATACGTTTCACTTCCAATTCAAGTCTCATTTTCTCAAGTGCAATAAACTCAGGAGTAAGTGTAGGACCTGTGGGGGTCCCTGTGGACAGAGGATGTGCATTCTGAGCAGGCAAAGGAGTTGTAGGGTTTCCTAACAAGGACTCATCTACTTCTTCACAATTAACACTCTCAGAATCAGAAACATCAAAATCCACATTTGCTGGAGTGGTAGGTCCTTCTGACCCACTCTCCAGACTTTTTCCCATTAACTTTGCAACCAGTTCAGATTTCTTTCCTTTACCAGAGAGATTCTTATGCCTACACATGGTTCTCAGAACCTCAGCAGTATAGAGTAAAAGGCTCTCTTCAGTGTAGCTTTCCATATTTGACATGATTTCTTAGTTAAATAGAATTAGTGGTGTTAGCCTTGTGATTAGTTGAACCCAAGCAATAGCATCACTCTAAGTGTAATCACTCTACTTCCAAATCCTCACCGCTGTACACCAGTGTTAGGCAGAATCCTGTGCAGTGCCCTTAGGGACCACTACACACAATTAAGACAACAGGTGGCAATGCAAGTTTTACCTTTGGTACAAGCCCGTACCGCTATGTCAGAGTGGTAGCAGTGGCAGAGCAGCCAGGCTTATCTCAAGAGTATATGAGCAGTAGCAGAGATTACACAAAGGGACCACAATTACTGTGACTCAAGCAAACACTGACTCAAGGTTTCAGGTAGAAAAATATAAGTACATTTATTTTTAAACCATTCATTATAAACACAACACTTCTATTAAACTTAAACAAAAACCACACGTTAAATATGCTACAACTAACCAATTCACTTTTTACAGTAAGTCTCATGGTAAGTACCCTGTGTTTGAATGAACCGGTGTTACGAACAAAACACGTTACCGTGAATACGATTGCGATCACTTTTTGACAGTTCGGTTTACTAAATAAACGCGTATCCGTGACATGAAATGCTACCGGGGCAAAAACACACTTAGCACCTGAAATACCCAGTGGGAGTTGGAGGCAAAAATGACAGGCAATATTTTGGTTAGGCAGACAGAATCGAGAAATACTCAGAGACAGGAGTTCAAAAGTCAAAGGGCCGGAGCCAGGGTCAAGTGACAACGGGGGCCTGTTGCCAAACATCACACAGTTAGACAGTTCAGGATTCAACGTAGCCAAAAGTACTTCGATATTGTCAATGTTCGGAAGCAAAAGTTATAAGAAGGATGGAAGACAAGGGCAAGCATTGGAGATGAAGAAAAGGAGTTCACCGAGTTTCCTCAAGCAGAACACAGTACCTTATTCGAATGATGCAGCTGGTGCCCTGGCAGTTGTTCCTGTTGGTTTCCCACAGACCCACGGTTCCTGGAGCTTCGTTGTGAAGGAGGACGTCTGAAGGGGGTCTGCACCACACAGGGATGAGGCCGGCAGCAGTGACGAGGAATAAAACCTGTCTTTTATGCGCAAAACCCCCATTCACACAGCCTGGCTGTCAATCACGCAGCAGGGGGGTTGTCCAGCCTGGACAACCACCTCAACCAATCAGGGCAAAGTGTGATTTGGGTTTCCTAGGATACCCTGTGCAGGGGGTGACTACACCCTTCCCTCACATTCAGCCCACCTAGAAACCCAGGAGCCTGGTGGAAGGCTTCTGAGCAGAAGCCCGCCAAAAGACGGTGAACAAAGAAGGCAAACCTAGTTTGCCGCGCAAAGTAAAACACAAGAAGGACTTTACCAAAAAGAAATGGCGAATAAACCCAACCGGAGCCAAAAGAAAGACAACTTGGTCAAGCGGGTTTATGTTCGAGGCTAATATAATAGCAAAGAACAGTACCACGTTTATCTAATATAATCGCGGTAGAAAAGTTAGGGTTGATACCACTGCCACCAGCCAAGTCTAAATGTTAAAAGAGCAAAACAATGCTCTAGGAGGTACAGATAACAAGGGATACGAATTAACCCTTTCCAGTACTCCATGGAAGATGGAGTATACTGGATCTGTGGTTGATTGACTAAGTAAAGTTAATGGTAACTTTACCCTTTTCTGGGGGACAGTAGTCGCCTCAGAAATGGAGTCGGGGGGAGTCTGAATGACAACCCTGTGCCACTGCACAGAAGGTGCTGGGTGACACACACAAAGAAGGGGGCTACTGAAGTGGTGTACTCCAGAGCCCACAATCACAAAGAAACGGGTAGAAACACATAGCAAAACACAAGTAAGAGTGGGGGAAACGCTCACACTCTTACCAAGTGAAAAAATAAACTCCAGAAGTCCAGAAAAGTTGCTGGGGGACTCACTAGGTGAGGGAAATTAGCCATAAATGAGAATTCTCCCTTACATTCACTGTCTTCACATCCCTATAATATATAGATTGCACTCCTCAATTGTGCTCCTCTACCATGCTCTAGGTGATGGTCTGTTCCTCAGGGTCCAACGCATGTGGCTGTGGTACAACCTATAGTGAATATTCACTCATGGCTGGGGCATTGGTTTACAAGTATTAATGCCATTTGTGGCACAGACCTGTCAGGAAATATAATTTCCCCCTAGACGGACAGGAAGGTACAGAAAAGGGGAAACCAAAACATCATGGATAAAACACTTGAGCCAATATTTCAAAACAACTTTGAATTAGTGTGGCATTCCATTATTGTGCAACTCATCTGCACACTCAAATAAACCAACCATATACAAATGAGTATTCACCCTTGTGATTCAGCCCCAAACTTGCTTACCGAATAAAGATGGTGCTGCAGATGCGGAGCCTATGGCCTGTCAGGCCCAAAGCTAGATCGGGGAGGTGGTGCAGACGAAAGTGGTATTGTTTATCTCCTCGCACACGGGTGTCCCAAAGCTGCTGGTACTCACGCTGCTTTGGGTGCCTTCATTGCCGAATGCCGTTATTGCCAGGTGGCGATGGTGAGCAGTCCCGGGTCAGCGAGCCGCCCCTGCCACTAACGGGTGATGCATCAGGTCCTAAGGTGGATTGGCCACCAAGCGGTGCCTGGGAACAGCCTCCTCTGGCGGTGGAGGAGGCTGCATGCGGCCAAGCCCCTTTCCGCCTGCGCGGCTCTCCTCGGCTGCATCCTGCGCTCCTCCCACCTCCTGAGGTGCTTCTCCAGCCCATGCAACATGGCAGAGGCGAGGCGAGGTCAGCCATGAAACTCGCGTTTCATGAACTCAGGCAACCATGAACTCACGTCTCAACTGCTCCAGCCAGACTCCAGACCTAGTGGAGCCAGGCCTGCCCCCCAGGCAGGCATCATGGAGCTTTCCTTGCTATGCGAAGCAGCACTGACTGGTTGAAAACTATATTTTAAATGCAGCAAGGCAGGCAGGCTGCCTGCCTAGCTTGCTGCATTTAAATATCTTTTTCAACCAGTTTTCAACCCAGAGGTTCGCAAAATGCTTACAGAGGTTGAAAGGGAATCACTAGAGGTTGCTGTTGCGACCTCTGGTGACCCCCAAATGACCTCCCTGGTGGCACTTGCTAACCTTGTTAGTCCTATCTAGATGCGACTCAGGCCAATGTTCACGATTCCATCTAAGTGTGGGCATGCTAACCTTCCCATTTCTATATGGATGTGACCCAGGCTAATGTTCATGATTCCATCTAAGTGAGGCACATACTAACATTCACAATTCTATCTAAGTGAGGCACATGCTAACATTCACAATTCTATCTAAGTGTGGCACCTGGTGACATCCTCGATCCTATCCAGATGCTACGCAGGCTAATGTTCAGGATTACATCTAAGTGTGGCACATGCTAACATTCACAATTCTATCGAAGTGAGGCACATGCTAACATTCACAGTTCTATCTAAGTGTGGCACCTGCTGACATCCACGATCCTATCCAGATGCTATGCAGGCTAATGTTCAGGATTACATCTAAGTGTGGCACATGCTAACATTCACAATTCTATCGAAGTGAGGCACCTGCTGACATTCATGATCCTATCTAGATGCGACGCAGGCTAATTTTCACGATTACATCTAAGTGTGGCACATGCTGACATTCACAATTCCATCTAAGTGTTCAATTTCCCTTGCTAAAGTGGGGGGTCTGGAGGCTAAGTTATTTTCCCCTGCCATCTCATCAGTAAATGTTTCAGATGGCGTCAAAATGTTGACGTATTCAGTTTCCCTTGTCCTCCTGGAGATTTCACTTCTGATTCATTAGATTTAAGTACAGACAATGGTATATGTGTTCCTGCTAAGTTATGCAACTAACATTTTTCACTACCGACCTGCATGTCGCACTGAGTCTCAGAGTGACATAGTGCGATTTGATGGATCGATGCTTGTCGAGTAGTAGGATGTGGGTTGCATACTTCACTACAATCACAAGCTCTTTTTGTCTTTTTTGATGGCTCTCAATAAAGACTGCAAGTCCACGGCTGAAGAAACTTAATCCAGCATATGGCCGCTTCAGCATCGCTGGCAGCTCTATCAGTGTAGCCAAGAGTGGGAAGACACTCACTATTTAATCCCATTTCTCTCACAACCAATCCTGTTGTGGCTACACAACAAAACAAAGCTTCTCAACTACATACAGCCCTTCATCTCAGCCAGCAACTGCTCTTCCATTAGCCACTGCCTTAGTAAACTCGAGGCCCGACTATTGCAATAGTTTGTTGGCAGGAACCTCACAAGTCGATTTGCACTCTATTCAGGTCTCCCAAAATAACGCAGTTTGCGCCATTCATGGCCTATCATGATGGGATCTGCACTGGCTTCCAATAAAATTTAGGATCACCCATAGGATCCTCACACTGGGGGTCATTATGAGGTTGGAGGTAATGGAAAAACAATGCCAGTAAAGGATTACCGGCATCGCATACCGCTCCGGGCTATTCCGACCTAAGACCCCACTATTAGAGGCACCGCTAATAACGGTGCCTCTAATAGCGGCAAAGGTGCGGGCACGTGGCCCTTGAGGCTGGCAATACCGGCATGCCATTAATGGGAGGACATCACAAGTCAGGCGCAAATTCCCCATCACGAAGGCTCTAATATGGGATACCAGCATGCCGGCAATAGCGGCATCGTGAACCATCGTGAACCAACCGTAAAATGCTATGTGCAGTGTTCCCGACTGGCACAGGTGCACACAATCAGCACAGGTGGAGGCAATGGAGTCTGGGCAACACAAAAGGAGCTCACCCACACACCACACCCCTTCCCACACCAAGATGATTCCAATAGTAGTAGCAGTACTGGGGATGGCGGACATGCTTGCATTGCTACACCAGCAACAACAGCAACAGCAACAGCAGGCACCACAGAAGAGATGCAGGAGGAGAAGGAGGGTGAGACAGGCCCAGCATGCCCCACCAGTGCAGCCAGCGGTACCACGCAGGCAGCCCCCAATCCCTCGCATCAAAGCCAGTCCATTCAACCTAACCCCTGAGCAGATCCACACCCTGTACCGTCTGGACCGGGACACCATCACCACCAATCGTGGACATGATACACGACAACATTGTCAGCCTCATTGAAATCCGCACCGCCATCCTCCCTCTACTGAAGGTAGTGTTGATGCTCCACTTCCTTGCCACAGGCACCTACCAGTACACAGTGGGGCACATGCATGGCATATCACAACCCTTTTTTTCTCGCATTCTGAACCAAGTGCTGGATGCCCTCCTCAAGCACACAAGAGACTACATATCCCTACCACAGACTCCTCAGGAGATCTCTGATACAAAAGTTGGCTTCCATGCACTGGCAGGCATGCCAAATTGTATAGGTGCCCTCGACTGCACCCACGTGAAGTTGGTGGTCCCGCATACCATGGAGGTGGTGTACCGCAACTGCAAGCAATACCACTCCATCAATGTGCAGATGGTATGTGACGCCAGCAAGATCATCACACATTGTTGTGCCCGATATCCCTGATCAACTCATGACTCTATGGTCCTGCAGAACTCCACGCTACCACGCTACATAGAGCGACATGCTGGATGACGTGCCTGGCTGATTGGTTAGTTGCATGACAGGCACTGAAATGGGGAGAGAGATGCACACACCACCATGGTGTCAATGTTGATGTAACAGCACGATGCACACATCACCAAACACCTTGCCCCAAAGCATCCCAAACAGAACATGACAACCAAATCCCATAGGAATGAAGTAAGGTCGACACCTATCACATGATAAACAGTAAACCACCCCACATCCCACAACACGTGCACCACTCATCAGCGGACCTCACCCTCCGTAACACCATCCAGCAACATGTAGTGAATATGCACTATGTTGCTGTCTCCAGCAAATCACTACACAGGACAAGCCTCCATGGGAGTGCATTGAACAAAACCACCAAGGGAATCCACTGTCTGTCACAGGGCTGCCACAACCATGGGAAAAATCTGTGCTGAATGCCTAACATTGCAGTGCCTACTGCCAACACTCCCAGTCAGAAAATCCTACAGAACACAACACATCACAAATTAGACACAAACACAGCTGTATTCATACACAATGCATGAGCAACAAGAAGGCAGTGCACACCGTGTATCATCTTGAAGATGCAACCCACACCATTAGTCCATGGCACAGGACACATTGAGGGCATAAAAATGGCGTGCATACAACCAGGGATATGTGCATGTGACCAACGATAATCTGCAGGCATGTGTGACTAGTACAGCTGTCCATTATGAATCAACTGACATATACCTTTTTTTACCTCCCATGCAGGTGACAGTGGCTATCCCTTGAAGCCGTGGCTCCTCACCCCTGTCCGAAACCCACAGAACAGGCAAGAGGAGGACTACAATCATTCCCACACCCGTACCCGTGTGGTCATTGAGCAGACCTTTGGACTGTTGAAGTCACGGTTTCGCTGCCTTAGCCGGTCGGATGGGGCACTCCTCTACAGGCATGAGAAGGTGGCAAAGATCATCATGGCATGTGTCATGCTGCACAACATGTGCATCCAACGGAACATGCCCCTGCCCCCGACATTGAACTGCTACCACCTGGTGATGATGAAGGGGATGAAGAAGATGTGGTTGCACATCATCGCGTTGCCGATGCACAGGAGGCACGTGCTGTGCGTCAGTCAGTGATTGCACAATATTTCTGACACACATGGCTGCAGAGGGTGACATGATAGTTGGACAGAGGGCACTGGGTGTGGGAGTACATGTACACTATGCACTGTATATGTATAAATGACACACGCGCAATGGAGAATGTCCACTCAAGATATTTTTTTCACACAACGGGTGTATTGAAATGTCCAATATGATATGATATGATATGGCTTTTATAACGCGCCTATACACAAGTGTTTCAAGGCGTGACGAGGCAGGGGGGGAACAAGGGGAGACAGACAACGATCCTACTAGGCCAGGTGTCATTCAGATCACGCAAGTGCAAAGGGTAGAGGGAAAGGGAAAGGGAAAGGTGCAAGTGGGTAAGGGAGAGGGGAAAGTGCAGTACAGGGTTAATAGCATACAGCAAACAGGATAAATAACAAGGGCCAGCTGGTGGCAAGTGCGAAGTAAGTGCAGACAAGTGCTGAGAAAGGGGGGCTGTAGGGATACAGACACAGTCCCGTAGTGCAGGGGTTGCCATGGAGGCAGTGCAGGGGAGAGTGGCTGGGCCAAGGGCCGAGAACGGTGAGTGGCCCAGTTGCAGATTCAGTGCAGTTTCAGTAGTATTAGCAGGGTAGAGGGGGAGAGAAAGCGGAGGCAAAGAGGAAGGTTTTGAGGTGCTTCCGGAACAGGAGATGGTTCTCCTCAAGTTTCAGTGAGGCAGGAAGGCTGTTCCAGAGGGAGGCCCCTGCAGCGGAGAGAGATCTGCCCCCAACTCGTTGTTTGGAGAAGCGGCTGACCCTGAGGGAGTTGGAGGCGGATGAGCGAAGAGCTCGAGAAGGAAGATATTTAGGAAGAGAGAGTTGAAGGTATTTTGGTCCAAGGCCCCAGACGGCCTTGTGGACAATGCAGAGGGTTTTGAACTTGATCCTCGCAGTCACTGGGAGCCAGTGCAGTGATTTCAGTCCTGGAGAGATACGGTCCCTGGGCTTGAGGCCAAGGACAAGTCTTGCAGTCCTGTTCTGGATGAGTTGCAAAGGGCGGAGAGTAGAGGCAGGCAGATTTAGATAGAGGCTGTTACAGTAGTCCAGCTTCGAGAGAACCAGGGCTCTAGAGACAGTGAGCTTCTGGGGGAAGGAGAGGAAAGGAAGGATACCTCTGAGGAGGTGTAGCTGGTAGTGTGACTTCTTAGAGACGTCGGATATGTGAGTAGAGAAGGAGAGTGTGGAGTCGAAGATGACCCCAAGGTTTTTTGCCTTGCAGGTAGGAGCAGGAAGAGGGCCAAGAGAGGCCGGCCAGAGAGCTGCAGGGAAGGAGGGAGTGGGTGTGACGATGAGTAGAATCTCAGTTTTACTGGCATTAAGGCAATAAAGAGGGTAATAGGCAGTGTAGTTTGGATGATCACGTTGCTTGCTATATGGGTGGGTAATGCAGGTATCCGTCGGGGTCACTCATGTTGGGGCGGACGTATGCTATGTGACATGCATATTTGTTGTGGCCTGCGTCCAGTGTGACTTAAGCCATTAACATCTTAGTGTGGTTTGGGTAAGGTATGGCATTGCCTTGATGCAGGCATCTGCATGTGTCTGTGCTGCGTACGACAACTAGGCTGGGATGTGTGTGTATTGGGGCATGTCTTGCCTATTTAGACAGACATATTGGTGGACTATCATCAGACTCTGAATAACAGTGTTTTCTTAGGACACTCACCTCCTTCTGCCGATGAGGTGGCGCCACACTCCATGTCACCCACGCCTTCAATGGCCTCTATGCTGATCAGGCTGGCACATATGTCCTCCCACTGGGACAGCTTTATCGGGGAGCTTGCTCCTCTGCCGGTTGCCATGTCCTGGCTCGTGTTTGCCAAGAGGATGTTGTGGACTTGCAGGCGCAGGTCATCCCACCTCTTCCTGCAATCCATAGTTGTGCTGGGGGTGTTGCCAACCGCGCTGACTTTTTGTGTCACTTGTGCCCAGATCTCCTTCTTTCTGATGACAGCCTCCCTCTTGAGGCTCTGGGCAAACACTACATCGGCATTCTCAGCCAGGGCCTCTGCCAGCATGGTGAGCTCGTCTTCATTAAAGCGCTCCTTGCGCTGGCAGGAGGCGCCTTTTTTCACTGCCTTGGGCATTGTATAGTTGTTATGGGTTGATTTTGGCACACAGCAATTTACTCCTGGTCCTGGCTGCTGAGGATGGCAATGGATTGTATTTTTGAAGATGGCCGCCGTGCTCTTTCCAGTTCCTGTACGATGACGCTACTTCCGGCTCTGCTTATTTACAGTGACCGTTATTAGCGGTCATCGCTAATAGTGGTGTCCGCTAATGCCGACTTGAATCATGCCGGTAGTGCTGTCTGCGCTTTGCATGATGCCGCTAAGGGCCATTTTTGGGACTTTTGGGCATGTCGGTACTGTCATTACCGGCATGGCGCAAAGCTTGTGCACGCATACTCGTAATAGCCCTCTATTAGCGGGCTCTTGACTACACTGACACAGTATTTGCTCCATGCCGGTAAGGACGGTTACTTGCCTCCAAACTCGGAATGAGGGCCACGGTCTTAAAAATGTTGGGCAGATACTGCCCCAAAATATCTGAAGGATCGCACAAAGGTGCACCAACCAGGACTCCTATTGCATTCTCAGGGCAATCCTAAACTGGGCCAACCAAGTTAGAGCTGGGGGAGCCTGGGATTTCATGGGTAGGGCTGCGCCAAGGTCGAGCCTGGGGGTCAGGCCTTGCTCTCAGAGCCCACCATGGGCCGAGCCCATGAAATCCCTGCCTCTCCCAGAAAATTTTAAAAAAAATAAACACGTCCATGGCGAGCCACCACCAGGCCACATTGATTTTTTCCCGGACAAAATGGAAAGAAATGCAGTAAAGGGAAAACAAATAATCACGGCCCTAGTGCCCTCCCTGTACCCGAGTCACCATCAGGGCGAGATGTATTTATTTTCATATATGGCCATTTCTTTCTATTTTGCCTGCACATTACAGGCAAAATGGAAAGAAATGGCAGTATCTGAAAATAAATACATCTGGAACTGATGGTGGATCAGCACCTGAGCTGCCATCAGAGACAGTTTTTTTTTTCTTATTTGGGAATTTCTTTCCATTTTGCCTGCGCGGTGCCGGTAAATTGGAAAGAAATTCCCCAAAATAGAAAGCTAGGACAGGGAGTGGGGGATCGGATTTGGGCATAGTCATACCTTAGTCTGTCATTGTAGGTCCTCCTAGCTGCTGCACGCCAGACTCCTGCAGTGCCCAGTCTGAGCCTTGTCATGATTCCGGAAACAGAGCTGATAGGATAAAGGGGCAAATACCGCTCTTTGAGTCTGCTCCGGTGACTCCCTGTTCTGCCCCCAGCCAATTGGCTGTGGCCGGGGCAGGAAGTCATGGCTCAGAGACTGGTGTGTGGGTGGGCCTGCATGCAGTGTTGCAGTGTTCGCTAGCAGCTTAGTATAATATTTTTCTTCTCTTCTCGTCGTGATTGTGTCCTGTGCACTGGGCAGCCATTATGTGGCCCGTTGAATCTGGGGGTACCGGCCTGAAACTACGGTCAGGCTTCAGCCCCTGTTGGAGCCTGGGGCAGATCGGGCCTCGCCAGGCTCGCCCACCTCTAAACCAAGGTACAAGCTCCTCAGGTTCAGCAGTACAATCTTTGATGTCCAGGCTCCTCTAGCTTGGAATGATCTCCCAGTGTCTATAAGATCAGTAGGCACAATCATTCTCTTTAAAAAACTTGTTCAGCACCACTTGTTCAATCGCAAACCAGGCTGAAGAGCCATTTTCGTCAGAGTTTTCCTCTCTCTGCACTGACCCCTTATCTGTTTTGTATGTCTTTATGTTTTTTGTGCGCCCTGAGGCCCATGGGCATGTGGCACTTGTGAGAAACCTGAAGGTGTCTCACCCGCTAGTCCCCAGAGATCTGTCATCCAGGTGGCCAGGACACAGCCATTGGTATTGGATCCAGTACCTGGGGGTGGACCAGTGGGGGAGGATCAACTGGATGGGGGGTCTTCAGGGAGTGGAGATGGGACACCGATGGGCGAGACACGGTTCCCCGTAACACCTTTTCGCCATCCTACCCTGTAGGATATTTAGAAGCTCCCGCCCCTTTTCCGATACAAACACTTTCTTACATAGAGAAAGACAATAGACTAACACCAGAGCCGTTTACCTGACATGTCCCAATACAAGGGTCAGGCAGAGTCAGGCAATTAACAGTAACCACGCACACCTGACGCCCCTTTACCTTCCCCACAAGGAGAAAAGGCGGAGCGCAAGAACACACTACGAGCAAGGCCAAAAACACGAGGAAGCAGCTATTCCGGACTGACAGTTCAAGCGGAGGAGAAGGGCGGCGAGACCTGAAAGGACGACGAGGAGGGAATTGCCCTTGCCCTTTTCAACTCAGACCTGCAAAACCTCTGAAAAGGGATTTACACGACTGGAGAGTACAGCTGACGTGTGGTGTGACAGGTGCCAATGGTACACAGGGGCCTCCCGCGTTGATAATCAAGGAGGGGAGGCACGCTGGCTACTGTGGTACTGTCGTTGACTCCAGAAGCAAGACAAGCCAACGGGTTCAGCACAGCCTGTGAGTCGGAGAAAGCTGATAGCAAATCAAACTGTGTTGAGCCCAAGGTTGCAATTAACAACATTATGTGAACGCAAGGAACATGTGAACAAAGAACTTGTGTGTGTTTGAACTTCTTGATAGCCCAGACAAGGTCCAGCTGCAGAGTCGTCAGGCGCCGCAGGAGTACTCATTCGAAGGACTCTGGCTGGCCCCTTTTGTTTGGTATTGAAACCACAAGTACCAGAAGGCCCTAGCAGAGGGCAGCGTGAGACGTCAGAGTGGTCCTAAAAGGGTTCTGTCAAATCCCTTGTACAATTGAAAGTCTCTGACCCATTGCCAAGAGAAAGCTAGGGGAAGGGAACCCCGATTTCTGATAAGATTGTGAATATTGTGGAATAAGGTAAGTGTGAACCCGACAGAGGGATGCCAAAAGAAAGCTAGGAGACGGGAACCCACGCTTTCTGATGAGATGAAGCAAATCATGAACTGTATTAGAAACTCATGAACTGTGTTAACGATGGCTATGTGAACCCGACAGAGGGATGCAAAGGGTAAGCTAATGAGAGTGAATCCCGCATTGTGATAAAGCAAAGTGAACTGTGTATTTGGCAAACATGAACCCGGTTTTAGGGATGCCTTCAAATCGGGGTGAAGCATGATGCACCGAGAACATTGTGTTGATATCAAGAGTGAAACACCATAGTGGCAAGAAGGATCCGATTGCGGCGGAGGGAGATCCAAGGGGCTAAGAGTAATCACCCAAGGTGCAAGATCACTGAAGGAACTTTTGTTTGTTTGTTGTTTTGGTCCAGCAGGCCTTCTAAGGCAAGAGACTTTGTAGAAAAGAAACCTGGCCTTTGAAGAGCCTGATATTGTTGAATGGAATAGTTAACCTCATGCTGGCGAGGCCCAGGGGTGTGCTGTGCTCAGAAGTCCCGGCTTGTCCCATGCTAAAAATGTGGGGAAGGGAGAACCCAGCCATAATATCCTGACTTATCATTTTGAGAACACATCTTTCTTTTCTGGTGAACATTATCCCATACTCTTTTGTAACTTAGTGGTAAGGATTGGCAATAGTTTGTTTTAGTATAGGCCCTTTTTATTTGACCAGACTCCACTAGGACTGCCTTATTATTTGATGGTTGTAGCTTGCTTCCATCTTAGATTTAGGTTTAGATTAGGCATTTATCTCACCCAGTATAAAGTTCAATAAACACTCTTGAACTGTGATCACTTGTGTCTGCCTTTACTGTGGCCACTGAGTTCCTTACACACCGTATACAAATTAAATAATATCAAAATACCCCATAGTGCACAATCAGCCCACCCTATGGCTTCATTCTGTGGTAAAATCCTAAAGAAAGCAATGGGGGGAAAGGGTGTGATTGCTGTGGATTAACAAGCAGCAAGGTTATTGGTCTCTACACAGCAGGGAAAAGAAAGGCATCCAGTGGGAGAGCTGAAACTGTAAATGACCAATAGGATAACAAAAGACATTTATTTTGGGGTCAAATTCACTGCGGCCCTTTCATGTTATGAGGCGCATTTCAGTTAAAAGGAATGAAAGCCCCAACACTGGGGCTTGTATGTTGTTAGCTTGCTGTTGACGTGCTTTGTAGTAGACAAACCACAGTCCTGGCACTAACAGTTGGTGTCTGGTATTCCCCAAACCAAATCCTTACAGAATGTAGGTTGTGTGAGCAGGACTAAAGAAGCGGTAACGGTAATTGAGTATTTTGGCCAAGCTCGTAATGAGGCCAAACTGCTGTGAGAATGAGCTGTCTCCTGTCCCTCCCCACCATTCCAATCACTCCCCTGACATGCAAGTAATAACCCCCCATCACAATTATATGTCAAGACCAGAGGCCAGCATTATGCTTAACTCTCTTTATTACTGCAACTCACAGCACTTCAAAACTTTAACTCTGTATATTAAAAACTTTTTTTCTTTAACAGAAAAAAATGACAAAAGTTGCAGGGACTAACAAGCCCCACAGGTCTCTTATCTCCTGTAGTCCTGAGGCTCTGCACCTCCACCTATCAGCAGTTAGACCCCCTTCAACACCTCACCTCCTGTTAGGGTCCCTTCCTCTTTCTTTTTGCTGCTCTCAAAGGATAGATACCTCTGTGTGTTATCTCATTGGCTAATACCCTTTTTCATGTACTATTGATGATCATTGTCATTTACCTTTATAAGTATCCTCATAACGTGTGGGAGTTGATGTGTATACTGTTGTTCCTCTCGCTGTGTAGCGCGTATCATACAGAAAGGTTTAGTTTCCCGTTCAAAGAACAGTAATTCCCCCCGCGCAGCATACCGCGTCTTATGCAGGAAAGTTTTGTTTTCCTTTCAAAGGACAGTGATTTGAGGCGGAGTCGGGACTGAAGCCGTAGGCGAACACTCACATGCTTGGCAGCCGGACCCGCTGTTGAATGCAATGTCACACGCTCGATAGTCCAGTGGGTGCTAGCACCCTGAAGGCACTGAGATCGCCTCTTAAGGAGAGAGCGACATGCGTCACGTCATTTTCACTTCTCTTTGCAGCAGGGAAATAAGTGCATTGCAGCACTGCCTCCCTCATAGAATAACTAAGGATTCAACACCCATGCTTATTTAAAGCAGATTGACAGAGCGGACGCCCATTGTCACGGATACAGTGGGAATCATGAACCAAAAAATAAAAAAAGTGACGCTGATAACCACAGAGCAGCTTGCACAGTTCAAGCACTAAGAGAGGCACTGCACACTGACCCCCCACGCTAGCACCTTAGCCCTCATGTAATCTAACAGTACTTCTCCCGAATGGAGCAAAGAGGAATGGGCAGAAGACATGCCAATGGACGATAAGGACCATAGCCTTAGCTTCAAAAAGGTTTTAGGGGCCTCCCTCACGTTAGCTGTATCTCAGGGAGTACAGCCCCTTACTCAGCGCTCATAGGTGCTAGAGGCAATGCTAGCAGAGAAGGCGGAAACAGCACAGGAGTAGAATGGCAAACAGCCCAGGAGAAGGTATATCAGCCAGACATCCCTACACCGGGGTTGAACGGATGGGGAGTAAGAAGGCTCGGAAGAGGTCTTCCTCTTCTGCCCCCACAAGCCAAATAGAAGGAGATAACATTGTGCCCCATGAGGTGACCAACCCTTTCAGTAATCGCCTGAGGAGGAGGAAGAATGTGAGGAAGAAGGGATACCCTTTCAGAACCCTGAGCAGGTGCCAGAGAAAGGCGTCACACCCCCAGAGGATGACAATACGGGTGACATGTTCGACCTTGATGCTATCAGGCACCCCAAGCCAACAGAAAGGGTGCCATCCCCCAGAGTAGCGCTATACATGGCTCAGCATATCAGGAAACCCCTAGACAGAGAAGTGTGCTTCCGTATAAGAGCAGAGTGCCCCAGACCGGTGCTACCCCGCAAAGTCACAGACACGCCTGATTTAGACTCTGAAATGGTGACCTTCATCACAAAAACATCCAGAGATGTTCGCTAGAGACTACACCGAGCTTGGAAGGGTTTCCAAGACAAAGTGTTGGATATTGCTGGACCCATCGCGAAAATGATGAACCTAGCTGAGAGAGCTAAAGATATGGGGGAAGCCATGGACGTGCAAGCTCTAGAAAGCTGGGCTCAAAGCACGGTCTGCCTACTAGGCAACACCAACTGTGCACTTTCGTCAGGGAGAAGGAGAAGCCTCTTGCTGAAAATAGATAATAAACTCAGCGACCTGGCCTCATACAAAGCCGGAGAAGGTGCAAACGGCTTGCTTTTCGGGGAAGCTTTCGCAAAAGAGATGTCGCAGTTTTTCAAACCTATTCCGCACTCGAGAAAGCACAGAGCACCACCAGGAATATATTTCCGGGGCAAGTTTTTGCAGGGACCGGTCGACATCGAGGTCGATCATCCGGTCGCTTCAATATGAAGAGAAGATCTTAAGGACTGCGAGCCCAATACTGGGAACGTAGACAGCAGGACGCTTACTTCCCTACAAGGACCAGGTACCCCAGAGGACGTAGAGGAAGAGGTACCTAGAGGCAGTAGAGTGCGACGATTGTTAAGTGTGATCAGCGTAGATATCCCGATGGTAGGAGGGAGGACGCTAGCTTTCTTGAGCAAATGGCAAGCGCTATCAAGCGATGCCTGGGTTTACAGGCATGCCAGTTCAGTGATTGGAACCCCAGTCAGTATTTATGGTAAAGGACAAGTTTGACCTATTACAGGCAGAATTGCGCAGCCTAGCACACATAAGAGCAATAGAGCACAGCAAGCACACAGATGCAAGCTTCTTCAGCAATATGTTCCTAGTTCAGAGGAAAGCGAAGGTGAGACCAGTGATCAATCTGAAGAGATTGAACAAATGCTTAGTATACAGACATTTCAAGATTGAGGGGATTCACCTCTTCTGAAATCTTCTCAGGACAGGTGACTGGCTAGCAAGACTAGATCTCAAAGACGCCTAACTCACCATCACCGTAGCACCGGATCACCAGAGATGTTTCCGCTCCTGATGGAACTCGGAGATATGGAAAATCAGGTTCCTCCTATTCGCCTTAGCATCAGCACCCTGGGCCTTCACCAAGATTATGAGGCCAGTAGCTGCGGCCATCAGAGAGTGAGGAATCAGGATCATTGTCTACCTAGACGATATCCTCATACTAGCCCTGGAAGCCTGATGCTCCAGGAGCAAGTCAGTTGGGTCTGTGCCTTAATTACATCACTCGGGTGCCTGATAAACATCAAGAAATCAGAGCCGTATCCCATGCAGGGGAAGGAGTTCTTGGGGTTTATAATAGACACCAAGAAGGCCACTGTCGAGCTGCCCTTGCACACGCTCAAAGACATAAAGAAGGAGTTAGTTTTTCGCTTTGCAGTCTAGCCAGAATAGTAGGGCTTCTAGCGGAATTGATACAAGCAATACTTCCTGGGCCATTGCATTACAGGGCCCTACAGAGGCTCAAGAACAGACACCTTCAGGGAGGAGTAGGATATCACCAGATAGTGACCTTAAATAGCTGACTGAGCTAGAGTGGTGGCTACAGAATATGGAAGCATGGAATGGTCGAGCAATCTTTGGCGACGGTCCGGAGCTGGTTATAGAGTCGGACATCAGCAGAGCAGGCTAGGGAGCAAGATGCGGGAACCTAGAGACAGGCGGCAAGTGGTCCGCAGAAGAATTACAGCTGCACATAAATTGTTTGGAGCTGCTAGCAGGTTCTTTTGCTGTTCAGACTTTTACCAGAGACAAAGCCAATTGTTGCATCCTGCTAAAGATGGACAACATATTGGCCGTCTGATACATAAACAAGATGGGAGGTACAAAGTCCAAGATGCTAGCAGAGTTGGCGAAAGACTTCAGGCACCTATGCCTGCAGCATAGTATAGTAGTAACCGCAGAATGCATTCCAGGGGAACAGAACATAGTGGGCGATTGGAACTTGTGCTACCTCTGCATCCAACTGGACTGGAGGTTGCATCCAACAATATTTGCACGACTGAAAGAAATTTGGGGTCCTTTCGACACCGATCTGTTTACATCCAGGTTGAATGCGCAGACGCCCAAGTACTTCCGTTGGATTAGAGATCCAGGAGCAATAGGAACGGATGTCTTTCTTCACAGCTGGACCAGAGCAGTCCACTTCGCCTTTCCCCCGTTCCTCACGCTAACAAGAGTACTAGCAAAAAGGGGGGAAAAAGAGCAGACAGAGATAGTGCTGGTAGCACCGCTGTGGAAGTCCCAGGTCTGGTTTCCAGTAGCGATGGAACTTTCTACAGATTTTCTTAGGATGATTCCATACAGGCAGGACATGCTGCTCAGTCCAACAAGGAAGACCCACCCGCTCGTCAGTGAGGAGAGCCTGCAGCTGATGGCTTACAGAATTTCAGGAAAAGATGAGAGCCAGTGCTCCAGATAAGATTTTAAGGTGGGAGTATTTTACGCATGATTTTTCAAATTAGAGCGTAAATGCAATTTCAAGAGAGTAAAAATGAGTTTTCTCCTCTGCAGGAGAGTAAAACGTATCCAACATACACCCAATGCATACGTAAAATCAAACCCGTAGCCCAAAAGGGTTGTAGATCAAAGTTGTCTGGCTTGGCTTTAAGCATTTTATTACACTTGTGGAAAATATTCTGCCATAAAATAACTTACAAGTACCTGGTACTTACACAGCTTCATTTTCAAAATTCTAGAGCCTAGAAACTCTATAACTGGTAACAACTACTATAGATTGAGACTGATGTATTGCCTGCAGAGGGAGTGTGAGTAAGCAATTGTTGGCATATGATTTACTTACAGGAACTTGCACACATGGGCCCTGATACATGGATTATTTGTGCCGAAAAAAATGGATTTGTGCGCCATTCTGCCTGCAAATCCCTGTTTGTTAAACAGGGATTTGCGGGCAGAATGGCGCACAAATCCTATTTTTTTGGCGCAAATAATCCACGAATCAGCCCAATAATTTTAGCAAAAGTCACAAACTGCTTATCTACCTTTCCCGCTGACTGCTGCAGGAAATTAATGTGGATCGCCAGACACTAGTTAGCAATATCACTTCAAATAACCAAAAAGTGCATGCAAGCTGAATTGCATTATAGTAGGCATATTTATAGTTTTAGTGGTTTGTTGTTTGTGTACAAAGCCAAAAACCATAATTCTGGCAATTACAATTAGTAAGAAATGCAGGCAAGTGCATAAGTTGAAGACTGGTCCGAAAAGCCCTACTTCAAAACTAAAGTGTGTGATCCTGGACAAATACTTTTGCCACTGTGCCTTTTTAGCAAAAATAGAAATTGCTACTACAAGTGATTTATTTCCAACTAGTTACTACTAAAAAAGCCTGACTGGCCTCTGTTCCACTGTTCGACCTGTAGCATTAATAGTAGTGACCATTTATATAATGCACATGACAAAGGTTGTCTCTTGGCTTAATTCTTGCTGCTTGTTTAATATAGCTTCACATGAACTCCTAGAGTATTAAAGACTTGTCTGCCAAGAATCTGCATCTCAGACATAACACGCATCACAGCAAATTCAGCCCATGACCGCTAATCACATCAGTGGTGGAAGTGGAAAAAAGGAACTAGTGGTCCTCTGGTTGCATCCAAAGAGGAGGGAGTAGGATGGCCGGACAGATGGGGTGGGAGGCAGGGTGGAGTATGGGGACAGGGGACCAGGATCACAAACCTTGGCTGAACAGTGAAGCAGGGATTTTAATCCACTCTGCAAATTTGACCACATACCTTCCAAGCGTTACTCAGTACACATAGTTTGGATTTCAAGGCCTACAGTAATGATGTCTTAAAGAGTTTACTTCCAAAAATACAAATTGCATAATCACACCACATGGCAACATGTAAATCCTTGTATCAGCATGTTAAGCCTGAATGGTAAACTAGAAGTCCCAAAAAATCTAGTTAACCCCACTGTACCACTGTACTTTCAGTGATTTAATAAAAGAAGTTGTCTAATACACTCAGATATGTTATGTTATGTTATTTTGCATTTATATAGCGCCTTATATACCATTGGTATGGTCTGAAGGCGCTGGTAGGTTGAACGCCCTTGGGAACCGAAGTTCAGATCAGTAGAGAGATTAGAGAGAGTCAAAAGTGCGTGTGGGCACCGGTTATGTGTGCAGCTGGTGCGGTATTCGTGTAATAGTTGCTTCTTAGTGGTAGGTGTGGTGGTTGAGAGATCAGGAGTATGTGTTTGTTCTGGCAGGATTTATCCAGACCGAATGTGGCTGCGTTAGGCCTGAGGAGAACGCCTGGCTGGGGGGTGTGTAACCAGCAGTGTTTACTTAGAATGATGTGGAGTGTGCGGCGGATGTTGGTATGAGAACAGTTATACCGAATGGTGTCATAGTATCTCTGTGTTCTAGTTGAGTGGTGGTGCAAAGGAGAGAGTAAGCGTGGTGGTGTGATATGATGGGTTATATGCTCTTTCAAGCGTTCTCTGCATTCCAAACCATACTATATACATCCGCAATTCTATGCGCTCCAGTCCGTTCCATGCACTCCTATCCACTCCATGCACCCCAGTCTGCTCCACACACTCCGGTCCACTCGACGCACTCATGCAGTCCGCCCGCATGCTCCAGACTGCCCCCGCGTACGCACTCTTGTCTGCCCCATGCATGCACTCTTGTCTGCCTCACGCATGCGCTCTTGTCTGCCCCACGCATGCGCTCTTGTCTGCCCCACGCTCTACGCATTCAGCAGCTCTACGTACTCATCCATTCTACGCAGTCATCAGTACTGGATGCAATCTGCGCTCATTCGTTCTACATACTCATCCGCTCTACGCAACATGTCAGTTCACTCCAGGCACTCGTTCGCTCCAGGCACTCATTCGCTTTATGCACTTGTTCGCTTTATGCACTCGTTCGCTTTATGCACTCGTTCGCTCCAGGCACTCGTTTGCTCCAGGCACTCGTTCGCTCCAGGCACTCGTTCGCTCCAGGCACTCGTTCGCTCCAGGCACTCATTCGCTTTACGCACTCATCCCCTCTACACACTCATCCCCTCTATGCACTCATCCCCTCTACGCACTCATCCCCTCTACGTACCCCTTTTTTCATATGCACTCATTCGCTCATATGCACTCGTCTGTTCTATACATTTGCCGGCCCTACCCACTAGTCTGTTCTATGCAGTCCTCCACTCTACACATTCTTCCGCTCAGGTCATCCATCCCGCTCCGCTCATCCATCCGTTCCCCGCACTCTGCATGCATTCCGCACTCATCCGTTCTACATGCTTATCCGTTCTACGCACTCACCCAGTCTGTGTAACTCATCCGCTCTAGGCGTTTGTCCGCTTTATCCTCTCGAATGCACTACACCTTCATCTGCTCTACGCATTCACCCACCCTACGTGATCAGCTGCTCCCCGCACTCGCCCGCTCCTCGCACTCACCCGCTCCCTGCGCACATCCGCTCTCCGTGCGAATCCGCTCTCCACGCTCATCCGCTCTCCACACTCATCCGCTCTCCACACTCATCCGCTCTATCCACTCATCCGTTCTATACATTCGCCAGGTCTGCACATTCATCTGCTCCAGCGATCTACATACTCCCCGCACTTCCGTACTCATCTGCTATCCACACTCATGCGCTCCACATACTCATCCGCTCTACATACTCATCTGTTCTACACACTCATCCGGTTTACGCTCATCCGTTCTGCACATTCATCTGTTCTACGCACTCCTGCGTTCTACTCACTTCTCTGTATTTACGCACTCATAGGCTCTCCACACTCATCCGCTCTCCACACTCATCCGCTCTCCGCACTCATCCGCTGCCCGCACTCATCCGCTGCCCGCACTCATCCGCTGCCCGCACTCATCCGCTCCCCGCACTCATCCGCTCTATGCACTCGTGCTTTCCACGCATTCAACAGCAATATGCACCCATCAGCCTGATAAAGCCATTCGCTAATATGCAGTAATCCTGTTTTATATATTCATCTGCTCTCTACACTCATCTGCTCTATACTTTCATCCGCTCTGTACACTCATCCACTCTGTACACACATCCCCTCTGTACACACATCCTCTCTGTACACTCATCCGCTCTATACACGCATCCGCTCTAGACACTCATCCGCTTTATGCACTTGTGCTTTCCACGTATTCAACAGCAATATGCACCCATCAGCCTTATAAAGTAATTTGCTAATACACAGTAATCCTGTTCTATATATTCATCTGCTCTCTACCTTTATCTGCTCTGTACATACATCCGCTCTATACACACATCCGCTCATCTGCTCTATCCACTCATCCGCTCTATACATTCGCCAGGTCTGCACATTCATCTGCTCCAGCGATCTACACACTCACCGCACTTCCGTACTGTTATCCACACTCATGCGCTCCACATACTCATCCGCTCTACATACTCATCTGTTCTACACACTCATCCGGTTTACGCTCATCCATTCTGCACATTCATCTGTTCTACGCACTCCTGCATTCTACTCGCTTCTCTGTATTTACACACTCATCCGCTCTACACGCTCGTCCGCTCTACACACCCAGCCGCTCTACACACTCATCCGGTCAACATGTTCATCCATTCTATACACTCATCCAATCTACATACTCATTCGATTTACACAATCATTCGAACTATATAGTCATCTGTTCTTCCACTCATGCCTTCTTCCACTCAGCGCATTCATCTGTTCCACACGCTTCATCCATTCTAACTTTTTCATCCACGCCATTCACTTTGTTCACTCCTCATGTATTATGTCCATTTCAGGAGTTTAAATCTCTTTACTGTTTCCGTATGATTTACTCTTATTAACCACTTCACTGCTTTGATCTTCTTTACTCTTTTAATTCTGTTTGTCCTTCTAGTTTATATTAGGGGTTATTAGCTGTCAGTTTTTTGCATCAGGTAGTTTGTTGGATTGGTGTAATTGAGATGCTGTTAGTCTGTTTGTGTTAGTTTGGTACGGGTTGGTTTTAGGGGAAGAGCCAGGTTTTCAGCAGTTTGCGGAAAGACGTTAAATCCTCAGTTAGGCGGATGTGGGGTGGGAGTGTGTTCCATAGCGTGGGGGCCAAGGCTGAGAATGATGATCCGCCTAACCTGACTGAGTTTGTCTTCAGTATGACTAGGAGGCCGGCTGAGCTTGATCTTAGGGTGCGTGGGGGGTGATAGGGTTTTAGATTGTCTTGAAGATATTGAGGTCTGGTTTTATGCAGTGCTCGATGGGAGATGCATACGGTTTTGAAAGTCACACTTCGGGCTACTGGAAGCCAGTGCAGCATCTTAAGGGCTAGGGAGATGTGGTTTGGAGAGGGGAATGGTAGGGAATGCGAAGGAGGGTGGGATGATTTGGGAAGGGGTGACGGGAGGGAAGGCGGATCTGGGAGTGGGGGCGGTCCACGGTGGTCGTTTCCGGTGCTTGGTACGAGCTTTTAGGTGGAATTTAGGAGGGCTTTCTAATTTTAGTTCTAAATTCAGTGGGGGCACGCTTTTAGGCATACTTCCAAGTTCAATTTGCAGAGAGATGATATTAGACTATTAGGTGCACTTCTAGATTCGACTGTACACAGAGATGATATTAGGCTATTAGGTACTATTAAGTACACTTCTAGATTCAACTGTACACTGAGGTGATATTCGGCTATTAGGTACTATTAGGTCCACTTCTAAATTCAACTGCACACAGAGATGGTGTTAGGTCTACCTCAAGATTCAATTTTGTATAGAGGGGATATTAGACTATTAGGCACAGTTCTAAATTCTACATTACACAGATAATATTATACTATTAGGTGCACTTCTAGATTCAACTGTACACAGAGATGATGAGATGATATTAGGTCTATCTCTAGATTCAATTTTGTATAGAGGGGATATTAGACTATTAGGCACAGTTCTAAATTCTACATTACACAGATGATATTAGACTATTAGGTGCACTTCTAGATTCAACTGTACACAGAGATGATATTAGGTCTATCTCTAGATTCAATTTTGTATAGAGGGGATATTAGACTATTAGGCACAGTTCTAGATTCTACATTACACAGATATACTATTAGGTATACTTCTAACTTAGACTTTGCGCAGAAGGGATATTTAGGCACGCTTCTAACCTCAATGCTGTCGTGTACACTTCTAAATTGAACTAAGTTCAGAGAGACTATTCTGGACACTAGTCAGTTCAATTAGGGCATGCTAATAGGCACACTTCTCTCAATTTGACTTTATACAGGGAGGGTATTAGGCATGAATCTAAAATCAACTTTGCACAGAGAGGTTATTAGGGAGATTAGTCGGTTCGATCAGGCATGGTATTAGACTATTGGGATATTGGGCACATTTCTAAATTCACCTTCCGCAGAGAGGCTATTGGGCGCCCTTCTACATTTAACTTTCCCTCAGAAACTATTGGGCACACTTCTAAATTCAACTTTCACAGAGAGTCTATTGGCACACTTCTAAATTCAACTTTCCCATAAAAGCTTTTGCTTTTATGGGAAAGTTGGCACACTTCTAAATTCAACTTCTTAATGCACTTCTAAATCCAACTTTCACCTAGAAGCTATTGGGCACACTTCTAAATGCACTTCTGGATTCAACTTTTCACAGAGGGGATATTGGGCACACTTCTGGATTCAGCTTTCAATGAGCGGCTATTGTGCACACTTCAAATTCAACTTTCCATGAGCGGCTATTGGGCACACTTCTAAATACAACTTTCACAGAGGGGCTATTGGGCACACTTCTAAGTTCAACTTTCACAGAGGGGCTGTTGGGCACACTTCTAAATTCAACTTTCAATGAGCAGCTATTGGGCACACTTCTAAATTCAACTTTTCACAGAGGGGCTGTTGGGCACACTTCTAAATTCAACTTTCAATGAGCTGCTATTGGGCACACTTCTAAATTCAACTTTCAATGAGGGGCTGTTGGGGACACTCCTAAATTCACAGAGGGGCTATTGGGCACACTTCTAAATTCAACTTTTCACAGTGGGGCTGTTGGGGACACTTCTAAATTCACAGAGGGGCTACTGGGCACACTTCTAAATTCAACTTTCAATGAGCGGCTATTGGGCACACTTCTAAATTCAACTTTCAATCAGGGTCTGTTGGGGACACTTCTAAATCCACAGAGTGGCTATTGGGCACACTTCTAAATTCAACTTTTCACAGAGGGGCTGTTGGGCACACTTCTAAATTCACAGAGGGGCTATTGGGCACACTTCTAAATACAACTTTTCACAGAGGGGCTTTTGGGGACACTTCTAAATTCACAAAGGGGCTAATGGGCACACTTCTAAATTCAACTTTTCACAGAGGGGCTATTGGGCACACTTCTAAATTCAACTTTCAATGAGCTGCTATTGGGCACACTTCTAAATTCAACTTTCAATGAGGGGCTATTGGGGACACTCCTAAATTCACAAAGGGGCTATTGGGCACACTTCTAAATACAACTTTCCATGAGCGGCTATTGGGCACAGTTCTAAATTCAACCTTTCACAGTGGGTCTGTTGGGGACACTTCTAAATTGACAGAGGGGCTACTGGGCACACTTCTAAATTCAACTTTCAATGAGCGGCTATTGGGCACACTTCTAAATTCAACTTTCAATGAGGGGCTGTTGGGGACACTTCTAAATTCACAGAGGGGCTATTGGGCACACTTCTAAATTCAACTTTTCACAGTGGGGCTGTTGGGGACACTTCTAAATTCACAGAGGGGCTACTGGGAACACTTCTAAATTCAACTTTCAATTAGCGGCTATTGGGCACACTTCTAAATTGAACTATCAATGAGGGGCTCTTGGGGACACTTCTAAATTCACAGAGGGGCTATTGGGCACACTTCTAAATACAACTTTCCATGAGCGGCTATTGGGCACACTTCTAAATTCAACCTTTCACAGTGGGTCTGTTGGGGACACTTCTAAATTGACAGAGGGGCTACTGGGCACACCTCTAAATTCAACTTTCAATGAGCGGCTATTGGGCACACTTCTAAATTCAACTTTCAATGAGGGGCTGTTGGGGACACTTCTAAATTCACAGAGGGGCTATTGGGCACACTTCTAAATTCAACTTTTCACAGTGGGGCTGTTGGGGACACTTCTAAATTCACAGAGGGGCTACTGGGAACACTTCTAAATTCAACTTTCAATTAGCGGCTATTGGGCACACTTCTAAATTCAACTTTCAATGAGGGGCTGTTGGGGACACTTCTAAATTCACAGAGGGGCTATTGGGCACACTTCTAAATTCAACTTTTCACAGTGGGGCTGTTGTGGACACTTCTAAATTCACAGAGGGGCTACTGGGAACACTTCTAAATTCAACTTTCAATTAGCGGCTATTGGGCACACTTCTAAATTGAACTATCAATGAGGGGCTCTTGGGGACACTTCTAAATTCACAGAGGGGCTATTGGGCACACTTCTAAATACAACTTTCCATGAGCGGCTATTGGGCACACTTCTAAATTCAACCTTTCACAGTGGGTCTGTTGGGGACACTTCTAAATTGACAGAGGGGCTACTGGGCACACTTCTAAATTCAACTTTCAATGAGCGGCTATTGGGCACACTTCTAAATTCAACTTTCAATGAGGGGCTGTTGGGGACACTTCTAAATTCACAGAGGGGCTATTGGGCACACTTCTAAATTCAACTTTTCACAGTGGGGCTGTTGGGGACACTTCTAAATTCACAGAGGGGCTACTGGGAACACTTCTAAATTCAACTTTCAATTAGCGGCTATTGGGCACACTTCTAAATTGAACTATCAATGAGGGGCTCTTGGGGACACTTCTAAATTCACAGAGGGGCTATTGGGCACACTTCTAAATACAACTTTCCATGAGCGGCTATTGGGCACACTTCTAAATTCAACCTTTCACAGTGGGTCTGTTGGGGACACTTCTAAATTGACAGAGGGGCTACTGGGCACACTTCTAAATTCAACTTTCAATGAGCGGCTATTGGGCACACTTCTAAATTCAACTTTCAATGAGGGCTGTTGGGGACACTTCTAAATTCACAGAGGGGCTATTGGGCACACTTCTAAATTCAACTTTTCACAGTGGGGCTGTTGGGGACACTTCTAAATTCACAGAGGGGCTACTGGGAACACTTCTAAATTCAACTTTCAATTAGCGGCTATTGGGCACACTTCTAAATTGAACTATCAATGAGGGGCTCTTGGGGACACTTCTAAATTCACAGAGGGGCTATTGGGCACACTTCTAAATACAACTTTCCATGAGTGGCTATTGGGCACACTTCTAAATTCAACTTTTCATAGAGGGGCTGTTGGGGACACTTCTAAATTCACAGAGGGGCTACTGGGCACACTTCTAAATTCAACTTTCAATGAGCGGCTATTGGGCACACTTCTAGATTCAACTTTTCACATGCATGGGACAGAGTTTCCAAATATATTACAGATATAACGAATTTACAGTGGTGATGCTTTGTTAGATGAGTGGTGGGGTAGTATGGCGTGAAGTAATTGCTTCTGGCCCCGCCCTTTCCACATGGAGATTATTGCCCTCTACTGCCATCTAGTGGAGGAAAGTATGCATTTTAATGAAAATAAATACAGCGTAAACGGTACGCAGAAGAACATTAAATGCTCCGTAATGGCTTTAATTACATGCATATAAAGACAAGATATGCACCTTCTCTGTAGGGCTGATGGGCACCATCCACACTTCGGACCTATGGCGCTGCATGGAACAGGTGGGAAGGCTGGTGTATTGAACAAAGTGTTCATCCCATTTCAGCAGCTGTAGTTCAAGTCCTGAACTTCCTGGTCAATCGCTCACGAGACGTATACGCTTTAGAACTCTCTGAGTTTAAAGATCTGCAATATCTGCCAGACACGACAAAGTGGACGGAAAATCAGAGAACGCCCGCTGTAATTAGGCTGTTCAAAGAGTCTAGGTTGTACAGGCTTCCTGCCCCTAAATATGCAGATCTATGGGACATAAAATAAATGTTTGATCTGTTTTCTAGCTAGCCAGACAATAGCCAGCTCATTTTGGCTTGCTTATCCGGGAAGCTGACAATGTTACTATGCCTAGTGGCATGTAGGAGTGTGTCCGATGTTAAGGCGTTAGAGATTGATGGAAAGATTTTTTACCCTGAGGGAGTAGCTTATTCTATCGCAAAGCGAACAAAAAGTGATTCAAGAGTTATTTCGTACCCGTATTTTCCTGAGAACCATAGGCTATGCGTAGCACAGTGTATCAAGAATTACGAGCTAGCTACAGCAGACATTAAGTCGCTCGGAATATCCTAACTGCTCATAAATCCTTTCATGCCATAGCTACGGCCACAATAGCCAGATGGGTCAGGGAAGTAATGCAGTGGGCCGGCATGGATTTATCCAAATTTGTGGCACATTCAGCTGGGGGTGCAATGGCTTCCAGGGCATTCACAGCAGGAGTGTCGTTACAGGACATTATGAGATCAGCAGACTGGTCCTAAGAGTCCACCTTTAAGACATTTTACTTTAAACCAGTATCACAAATCGCTGCGACTGTAGTACATAACTTTGAACAAGCATAATGCTTGTCTCCGGTCTTGACATAGAATGAAGATTGCACTGGCTTACAGTGCCGGTTAGTCTTGATTCTATTAAAGACACAGAGGTCGAGCATTATTCCCGCCCAGAATACACAGGAGGGAGTTAAGTTTGCTGCACTAACATGTTCTTCTTCTTATTAGGGGAGTGTATTCCCACCCTTACGATAATGTTTTGTTCTGGTTTCTAGGAGATGATCAGAAAGCAGCATGACGAGGTCTGTGGACACAAGAAGTGAGATCATAGCACCGGGTCTCGGCTCAGCTACATCCACAGCAGAGTTGGTCTTCAGGGCCGTAGTCCTCATTGTTGGGACCGTTCTTGACTTCTTTTCCATAGTTCTGAATTTGGATTAACAGGTTGTGTTCAGGCGGATGTTCGCTGCCAAAGAAAGAGGAAAGGGACCCTGGCAGGATGTGAGGTGTTGAAGGGAGTCTAACTGCTGATAGGTGGCGGTGCAGTGCCTCAGGACTACTGGAGATAAGAGACTTGTGGGGCTTGGTAGTCCCTGGAACTTTTTTCATTTATTTCTGTAAAAAAATATGTTTTGCATAAACAGAGTTAAAGTTTTCAAGTGCTGTGAGTGGCAGTAATAAAGAGAGTTAATCATAATGCTTGGCTCTGTGTCTTTAATAGAATCAAGACTACCCGGCGCTGTAAGCCTGGCCAATCTTCATTGCCCAAAAATGTATGCATATGAATGAGGGTGCGAACAATTAAATGCTTCACATTAGTAATCGCAGGCCCTTTGTTAACATAGAAAATTAGGCGCCTACGAGTTTGGCAGTGCAGGGAAAAAGTGAAGGTAATACTGTTTACCTCCATATTTACGGCAACACCAAACTACAAGTTTGCCGGTATTACCGCAGCTGGTACAATCATTCGATAATACCAGCAAAAATCCCCTTTGGAGTCCTATGGACTCCTTAAAATAGGGATTTACACTGGCAAACCACTAATCAGGTGGTATTACGGCTGGCAGTAGTACCTCCAGTGGTAATACCACCTGACCAAGTGGCAGTATTGGTAATTCCGTTTACCAGTATTCCAGTGAATTTACCTCTGGAATACCGGCAAGCTCGTAATGAGCCCATCAGCCAGGTCGAATCAACATAGCCCAACCTTTCGGAGGGACGGAGGGGGCGGGGCGGGGGTGAGCTAGAGCTCGATCTGCTCAATGGTGTTTCGCCACTGCTCAGTGGGTGAAGGATAGGGGGCAACGGTAGCGCAGAATGGATTTACTTGTTTGCTGCCTTTCCACCTCAATCAGCCCCATTAGCCCTGTTGGAATCTGATCTCAGCATTCCAGGTTTAAACCTCATCTACAGGACTTGTACCCCCGATTGCATGCACCCCTGCTCTCTAGATGCGGGTGCAAGCAGCCCTTTGATAGCAGCGAAATGATGGAGGGTAAGAGACATGCACCAATGAGAGGGAGTGTTGTAACTTGCTTGTAATGAAGACCGGAGTCGCGGGGCTTGTCACGCTGTGTTTATTCTCTTACAGGTTTCATGCACAGTGCACGCCCAGTGCGTGCCTCAATAACAAAAGCCAACGGGCCTAACGTGGCTTTAAGATGCTGCCTTACTGTCCGTGTCCAATGAGTGTGGGCCGCGGGCCCCGTTCTCGGAGGAGCCGGCAGGACGCACCTTACCGCGTCCTTGGCTCTTCCCCTAAATGTGCGCGGGGGCGGAGCTATCGTTCGCGGCGAGATCTCGCGAGAGCGAGGCTCTCGCGATATCTCTACACATCTCCCTTTTTCAATGCACAGCAACATCACTGTAAAACATAGTCATTGTATCTCACCGGTCTTCTGTGTTCTCTTCTGGGCCGATCTTCAGTTCCGGCGCGAACTTCCTGTTGCTCCGGTTCGGGATCTGCGCTCATTGCTTCCGGTTCGACCTCGGTTTCCACCCTCTCTCTGTCGTCTCCTTCTGGTTCTCGTTCTACACCTGTTCCGTAGTCTCTTTCGGTTTCCGTTCGTGATCTCTCCGGAGTCCTCGCTCTTCCTCGAGTCTTCTGGTATAGTGCCACTCTTTCGAGGTTCCACGCTCGCCCGTCTTCCGTGTGAACATGATTTGCTCCTTTGTGAATCACTTTGATGGGTCGGCTAAACCTAGACCCCGTGACCTGATCTTTCTTCGGTAGTCTGATCTTGACCAAGTCTCCTTTTCCTATGTCGGACACTTGCTTGGTTCTTCTTCTCCGATCACTCCATGATTTCATGCGTGTCTTGCTGCTTTCGATTCTCCAGACTACTTCTGCCATGTCCACCGCTTCGTCTTCTCGTATTTTCGACAACCATGGTGGAATCAGCGTGGATGCCGCACTCCTCCCTCTCAACATTTTGAACGGGGATATTTGCGTGATCCCATTTGGAGTGAGTCTGTGGGCTGCTATGGCCTCCTTGGTGGTTTTGAGCGGGTCCATACCCGAAGCCGTTGCCAATTGGATGGCGCCCTTTATGAACCTGTTGGCCCTCTCTACAAGCCCGTTGGCCTGGGGGTGATATAGGGCCGCTTTCTTTTGTTTAATGTGATTTCTTTTTAAGAATTCTTCCATGTCCTTAGAGATCAGTTGCACCCCGTTGTCTGTAACCACTTCCTTGGGGAGGCCTTCCCTCTGAAAAATTTCTGTAAGTACTTCTATAACTGTTGCTGTAGTTATGTTTGGGACAAACTCCGCCTCCACCCATTTTGATAGGTAGTCAACCAGTACTATGCCGTACCGATGTTCAGGTGCCATTGCCTCCAAAGGCCCTATGAAGTCGATGCCGATCTTTGACCACACGGCTTCTGGTATTTCCGTGGGTATTAGGGGTGCCTGGCGGACCTTAAGTCTCTTGTCGCTATTGAGGCATGCATGGCAACGCTCTATCATGGATCGGATTTCTTGGTCCATGGATGGCCACCAGTAGGCCTCTCTCACTCTGCGACGGGTCATCGTGTTTCCCAAGTGGCCCGCGTGGGCTCTATATAGAATGGTAGTTCTCATTCCTGTTGGGGGAATAATCTGATCGGTTTTCATTATTATCCCTTCCGTTTCAGATAGCTCGTCTGACACCTTCCAATAGGGTCTCATGCCCTCGGGCAGCGTCTTTTCACTTGGCCACCCTTCCTTGATCCATTTGCGAATCATGGCCATGGTGGGGTCTTTCCCGTCTTCCTCTTCCCAGTGTTTCTCACTGAGTTCTAGGTAATCTGGTGCTCTCAAGTCCGTGACGGATGCAACTATGCATTCTCCATGAAGGAACGTGGTGGCTTTATCCTTACCCTCCGGCAGTCTCGACATGCAGTCAGCTTGCAAATTTTTCCAG
Source organism: Ambystoma mexicanum (assembly GCF_040938575.1). Taxonomy (NCBI): domain Eukaryota; kingdom Metazoa; phylum Chordata; class Amphibia; order Caudata; family Ambystomatidae; genus Ambystoma; species Ambystoma mexicanum. The sequence goes on from NC_090929.1 coordinate 349,727,036, forward strand.
CCTGAGATGTGCTGGACCTCAAACGTGTACTCTTGCAGTTTGGCTGCAATGCGTGCTAATCTGGGTGTGGATACTTTAGTGCCTCCCGGGCTGAGCATATGGATGAGGGGCTTATGATCAGTCACTAGTTTGAATTTTGTGCCCCATACGTATGTCCTGAAATGTTCCACTGCCCATGCGCAGGCCAACATTTCTTTTTCTATGGTGGAATAGTTCTGTTCCGCCTCCGATAATGCCTTCGAAGCAAAGGCCACAACATGTTCCGTGTCACCTTTCTTTTGTGTTAGCACTGCTCCTAGTCCATATGCACTGGCGTCTGTAGTGACGACTGTTTCCCACACCGGATTAAATGGCTGACGGCATGGTGCATCTATATGTTGCTTTATATTCTCCATCGCCGTCTTTTGGCGTTCTTGCCATATAAATTCCGAGCCCTTTTTGAGTACGTCGCGGAGGGGTGCCGTGGTCTCGGAAAACTTCGGTATGAACTTTGCATAGTACTCAGCCAGTCCCAGAAATGACCTCACTTCCTCTTTGCTGGTGGGTTCCGGTGCTTTAATGATTGCTTGCATGAGGTTCTGTTTGGGACTGATTCCTTTTTCTGAAATCTTATACCCTAAGTATTCAACTTCTCTCACCCTGAACAAACATTTTTCATGACGTAATCGCACACCTGCTTCTTGTAGCTTGTTTAGGACAATTCTCAACGTGGCATTGTGCGTTTGCTCATCCTCCGCATACACGAGGATGTCATCCTGGAAGTACACCACATTTTTAACTTTCCGTAGCAAGACATCCATCATGCGTTGGAAGGCCGATGCTGCTGATGACAACCCGAATGGCATTTTGGTGAATTGGTATGTGCCAAACGGAGTGATGAATGCCGTGAGGGGTTTCGACTCTTCATGTAGCTGTATTTGGTGGTATGCATTCCTCATGTCCAGTTTCGAAAATATTTTGGCTTCTTTCATTAACAGAATGAGTTGTTTATGCTTGGAAGGGGGTAATTATCTGTGATGACTTCCAAGTTTAAACTGCGCAGGTCTATGCACACTCTGAGTTCCTGTGATTGGGGTTTCTTTATAAGCACGACGGGGCTCAGCCATTCGGATGCTTCGATTTCTTCGATGACCCCCTCCGTTTTCATCTTTTCTAACTGACATCTAAGGATGTCCCTTGCCGTGGCTGGTACTGGCCTCACGCGGTGCTTTACGGGGACTGCATTTCTTTTGAGCACTATTTTGTGCAGAAAGCCCTTAATGTGCCCCGGCTCCTCCGAGAAAAGTGTTGGGTAGTCGCTTTTAACGACGGGTCCGCTCGTCACCCTAACCGACAGGACCTGATCTTCGGTGCTGGGATCCAGTCTGATTTTCAGCTTGTCTTGGTCATCCCAACCTACCACTTCTGGACCTTCGTGACTGAAGTAGACGCTGGTTGTGGTTTCCCTTCCTTTGAATTCCACTTTGCCCTTGATGTATCCTAACAGTTCGACTGACGCCCCTCCACACACCGTGGGTTTATGTCTCGTCATTAACACTTGCACCTTTTCTTTTCCCACCATGTCTTTATACGTCCTAAGGGGAATGATCGTTAGATCCGAACCAGAGTCTGCCATGACCCTTGTTTCCATGCCGTCAATTTTGATCGTGCAGTGAGGCTTCTCCCTCCTTGCTCTTGTGCTGTTCACCATAATGACTGTGGGTCTTCCTTCATCTTCTGAGGAAGATTCTTTCTCCGTATTGCGATCTGTATTGAGACTGGAGACTTTCTTGTTTCTCCACCGACACACGATTGAGAAATGGCCAATACGTTTACATATGGAGCACTCCTTGTCTCTGGCTGGGCACTCCCTGTCGAACGCTAGGTGTTTCGTGCTAGTGCAACTGTGACACTTGAGGGGTTCTTTCCTGCTCCCTCTCCCTTCTCTCGTGTCGGTTGCCGGCCTTTCTTTTTTTGCATGGAAGCCCACTGTTTGTATTTCAGCGGAACTCTGGGCCCCTGTAAGCTCCTTTCGTCTTCCCGCCGTTTCTTCGACTGCTCTGGCGATCTCAATTGCTTTCTCCAACTACAGTTCCTTTTCAACAATGAACTTATCTTGGACTTTTCGACTGTTAGTGTGAACGACCAACATATCACAAATGAGGCTCTCTGCATTGTTGCCAAAACTACACAGCGCCGCTAGTTCCCTCAGTTTGGTGACGTAATCGTCAACTGGTTCAGACATTTCTTGCCTTCGAGTGTAAAACCGTATCCTGTGGAGCACTGTGTTCTCTTTACTGGCAAATCTTTTTATGATTCTCCTGACCGCCTCCTTGAAAACATCGTCATTGTCGCCAGCCACCGGTATCGGGGTGAGACTCTCGAATATTCTTTGTCCTTCCACTCCCAAGGCATTGAGTAGCATGGCCCTGCGCCTTGCCGCTGAGAACCCTGCTCCTCCTAGAGCCTCCACATATGTTGTGAATAGGGATTGCCATTGTGGCCATGGGATGACAGGCCTACCTGGAGTTTGTAGAAAGGGTGGCGGTGGCGTTGCCCCTTGCATGATCCTCCGTGAGTTCTAGTGGTGATCCTCGTCGTTGTAACTTGCTTGTAATGAAGACAGGAGTCGCGGGGCTTGTCACGCTGTGTTTATTCTCTTACAGGTTTCATGCACAGTGCACGCCCAGTGCGTGCCTCAATAACAAAAGCCAACGGGCCTAACGTGGCTTTAAGATGCTGCCTTACTGTCCGTGTCCAATGAGTGTGGGCCGCGGGCCCCGTTCTCGGAGGAGCCGGCAGGACGCACCTTATCGCGTCCTTGGCTCTTCCCGTAAATGCGCGCGGAGCGCGCGGGGGCGGAGCTATCGTTCGCGGCGAGATCTCGCGAGAGCGAGGCTCTCGCGATATCTCTACAGAGAGCTATATTAAATGCACGGCAAGGCTAAAATTAGGAGGCATGCGAAAAGACGGGGCATTAAATGCACGGCAAGGCTAAAATTGAATAATAACTGTGACCAGAAAGGTTGGTGCAATACTCGGCTTTACTTCAAAACGGCTTCTAAAAGCTGCCACTGTACGAGAAAAGAAGTGCTGTACAATTCACTTTCTAGCCTCGTTTTTCAAACTTCCTCCACACGCCTTCGATATTTGTCGTTTCTCCTTCTGCTGACTTGCCTGGTGCAACGTGGAGTTGGCAGTAAAACGATTTCCAGGGCTGCTTTTTGTATCTTTCCCAGACCTCCACATGTCTGCTTTCATGACAGGCGTTGACTCTGATATTCTGGTAGGGCAGGGCAGACAGTGTCGCATGTCAGAAGAGATTGCACCATAGACCATTAACTTCAAAAGCCCGCCGGGGCTGTAGCAGTCAGCCACACCATGTCACGCCGTGCATTTCAGACTTCAGACTTTCAGAGGCACTGGCCTGTTGTGAAATCTCAGTTTTCTTTGAGGTAATTCCACCTGTTTACACATTTAAACACTTTAGAAGATGTAGCTCATCATTATCCCTTCTCTTTCTGCCCTGACGTGTCCCTCTAGAAAGTGCAGGCATACCGCTTTTAATGATTTAAGCATTTCCATCGGGTGCACCGGCTCTGTATGCACTGCCAAGTAAAACTTGACTGCTCACAGTTTACTCCCTTCCATGTAAGTTGGAGTCATTTGATTTTTTTTATAGGCAATCGCTCCTAGTTACTTTTTGAAAGATGGTGAATGTGCTTTCGGAGGCTTCTGATATTGTTAAATCTAATTCATTTTCTCAGCTGAAAGAAAATAAATGTTCTTTTTTATTTAATTTAGACATGTCATATAATAAAAAAGACATTGGGCCTAATTCCAGGTCGGCCGGTCTGGTATTGATGTATACGGCCATTTTGCCGGACCGGCCGACTACGGGTTTGTCGGTGGGACGCCTGAGTTACCTCCAGCTAAAAGCTGGTGGTAAGGCAGGGACCCCACCAGCAAAAAAAGCTGTCTTTACAGGCACCGGTATTGCCGGTGCCGGTAATGACAGTAAATCCCCTCATGCAGTTCTATTGGACTCCATGAATGGGGATTAACACCATCACTCCGGCGGCATTGCCAAGTACCAGAAACAGTAATAATGAAGCCCATTATTCTTACTCTTACTGACTCATCACAATCTTGCAGTCCTGTGGTGGACTGATACCTGGACAAAGAGATCACCCGGCACCCTCAGATCTGGCTTTCCTCTCCACCCATGCTTCCCCAGAAAGTTTGGTGGTACAGGCCGCAATGGCTAATCTCAAAACACTTCTATGCCACCTGACACTGAGAGTAAGTGACTGACTGCTTTGGGCGCAAGGTGTCTGCTTCAGTTAGCCTTGCACGGAGGGCAGTAAAAGTAGCTTGACACTTGGGCCACATTTTCATTTGGCCTCTGCTCTGGATTGTGGTCTCTGAACCAGCAGAGAGCCACATAGTTGGAGAAAGGAAGGAGGGCTTCCAGACTCTAGTAAGGATGACAGGGAGACTACGCGCCCCATCTTACAGTCGGGCCTTGACACAGCAGATTGTGTGGCTCATACCTTGGCCACTTGGACAGTTCTCAGACGGCATTATTGGATGAGAACCTCAGGGTTCACTCCAGATGTCCAGGCAAAACTCCTGGCGATGTCCTTTGGTAGACATAACTTTTTTGGGGCTAAGGCTGAAGAGTTTCTTCAAAGATTCTAGATGTCTGAGGCCACAGAAGAATCTGTGGGCTTTGCTGTTGCACAACCTTCCTCTCTTTCCAAAAGCGGCAGGAATTTTTAACCCTTTACCTCCTATGCCCACCGTGGCAGGGGACATGTGCCCTCGGGCAAGCAAAAGCTGTGCCATCCCCCCACAACCCTGCCAAGGCACAGGCTGCAGAGCACAAGGAGGTGGCATCACCACCTCTGGCATGCCCACTTCAGCTGTAGGTGCAAAGCCTTTCTGAAGGGGACTTCAAGCACCCCTCAGGTTGGAGGGGGATTTCCCTCTTCAGCGAGGAGTGGCATCATACCACATACAACGCGTGGGCCTTGCAGGTCTTGAACCAGGTTTATTGTCTCCCTTTTATTCATGCCCTTCAGACCATCCTCCTACCAGCTCTTCTTTGCCTCCAAACCCTCTTCTACTCAAGGATGTTTGTCAGCTTCTGGTGAAGGGTGCCATAGAATTAGTACCCTGCTCAGAACAAGACATGGGCTGGTATTCCCTTTAATTTCTGGTTCCAAAGAAGGGTGGGGCCTATGTCTCATCCTGTATTGGAGGATCTGAAATCTGTACCTGTACAAGGACATGTTCAAGATGGTCAACCAGGCCCAGACCCTCAAACTACTGGACTGGTAGGTGTTCCTGGATCTTCAGGGTGCCTACTTCTATGTGCCGATACATCGCAAGCACAAGAAGTACCTGAAATTCACCAAACTGCTAGCAGTGGTTGCGGCTTGACTGAAAAGGGCAAGCTTATATGTCTTGTCCTGTCTGGATGATTGGCTCATCCAAGTTCGCTCTCCAGACCCGGCTTCAGCAAATCTGTACTGCACATGCTGCCTGTTGTATAGTTAGGGCTTCTCCCTGAACTTCAGGAAGCCCAATGTTTTACTGTCTATCCATCCAATGTATCGATGCAGTCCTGAACAGGGCCTTCCCTCCCGAGGATCAAGTGGCACAAATCTTCCTAATGGTACCTGTCTTTCAATCCCAGAAGCTGGTCCCAGACTCTGCCTTCCTGCGCCTACTGGGTCTCATGGCCTCCTCAATTCTTGTGGTGCCGGAAGCCTGGTTACGCATGAGTTCACTCAGTGGCTACTTTGGTTTCAGTGGTCTCCGTTCAAGAGCAAAATTCAGAACTTTTGTGGGTCTCACACAATGCTTCTCGAGACCTTGTAATGTGCTCCCTGGGAGACAATCGATTGACAGGGGCGTTGCTTCAGCAAACCTGACCCCAAATTACATGGTCACTGACACTTTCCTGAAGGGCTTTGGCATTCACCACTTAGAGCTTATGGTGAGCAGACTCTGGTCTCTGACAGAAGCCGGAAAACCGTTAACTTGCTGGAGCTGTTGCCAATCAGGCTGATCCTGGCTGCCTTCCTCCCCTCTGTGAGAGGCAAAACTGGATTGGTCTGAATGGACAATAGAGTAACCATGCACTACCTCAACAAACTGGGGATGTGATGGTGGGGGGTCATTGCCTCTATACAGGAACACAATGAATCTCATTGCCTCTGATTCTGGGCTCTGGAGAATTGCATGTCTCTGATGGCTGCCCATCTCACTGGGATGGAGAGCGTGATAGTGGATGCATTGAACAGACAAACTTTAGCCTCCCATGAGTGGTAGGTCTGCTAGGAAATTCTGAAGGAGATTTTCATCTTTTTAGGGGACTTCTCACATGGACCTCTACACTTCCAAAGTGAATAAGAAAGAAGGAGTTATTCTGCTCCTAACACTTTCCTCGGCAGGGGGATGCATTGACAGTTGAGATTTGCAAATGTTAAACAGATCATAGCGACAAGCACGTGAAGTAATAGAGATGTGATGGGAAAAGGATAAATCAGTATCAAGCTATAGGCCAAGATTACGAACAGAAGATGAGATAGGTAGTTGCGAAGGAGGAAATGAGTCAAAAGAGGGAGGAGAAGGATTAGTATTAGCTGGAAAAAAGATAACTTCATTTTTTGTAGCATGTAAGATGAGAAAATTATCCTACATCCAGGATTTAATAGCTAGAAGACAAGAGGTAAGATTGTTATGAATAGAAGATGAAAAAGAAGAAAAGGACAGAGAATCCTGGGTATCATCCACATAGAAATTATGGGATATTCCACAAGACGAGATGATAGCAGCAAGAGAAGAGGTGTAGAGAGAAAAAAGAAAAGGTCCTAGAACAGAACCTGAGGAACGCCATGAAGAAGAGGTAGTGTGTCAGAAGAGGTACCAAATACATTCGGTTAGATAAATATGAATGAAACTAAAGTAAAACTGAGCCAGAGAAGCCAAAAGAAGAAAAAGAAGATAGGAGAAGAGTATGATCCACAGTGTCAAAGGCCGCTGATAAATCCAATAGAATCAAAAGAGAAGAGTGTTTAGAGTAACAAGCAGAAAGCAGGGAATCACAAGCAGAAAGGAGAGCAATGTCAATGGAGTGGAAAGGATGAAAGCCAGACTCAGAACAACGAAGAAAAGAGTTTTCAGTGACAAAAGTAGAAACCTGTGATTAGACAATACACTCGAGAAGCTTAGAGATATAGGGAAGAAGAGAAATGGGTCAAAAATGTGCAGGAACAGAGGGGTTATGGGAAGATTTCTTTAGAATGGGAAGAATAGAAGTGTGTTTAAATGAAGAAGGGAAGGTCGAAGTAAGAAGAGAAATATTAAAGAGAGCAGTAAAATAGGAAACCCGCAAGTGAGAAGGCCCTAGGAATAAGTAATGAAGGAATCGGATCAGAAGGAGAAGCAATAGGGGGTGCTCGAGCAAGTAAAGAAGAAGTCTCAGAATTAGAGATCAGAGAGAAAGATGAGATAACCGAGGTGGACAAGGAGATTGGGGAAGAAAAGCAAACAGTAGAGGAAGGGACGATGGCCACTCAAAGTGTTTATTTCTGTGTGGACCTACATTTTGGGTTCACATTTCTTGGAGAAACGGTCAATGTCACTTTGCAGGAGGTTCCTCATATTTAATCATTGGTATCCAATGGATATCCTTGATCTTGTGGGCTCCCATGAATATCGGCAGTCGAGATTCGAGCGTGTTGCACAATTATTCGAAGTGGCTAAATGTTTTTTTTCTTTTTTTCTTTTTTTATTGGGTTTTCAAATTTATGAAACAGAAACAAAATAAAATAAACTTTTCCCCCTGTAAAACATCCCTCCCATTCCCTTTCCCTTTCCCCATATTCCCCCTCGTACACAGGATGACAAATCTTCTATTAAGTTCACAGAATATCCAATATTCTTAGATTCTGCAGTCCCCATGCAGAAAATTCAAAATCGAGGCCCACTCCCAGGGAAACTTGGTTTGTTCCCCTTGAATGGAATAGGTGACCCATTCCAAAGCTACAAAATTCTATAGTTTCTGCTACCAGTTTTTGATGTGTGGAGGCTCTGCAGATTTCCAGTTCTGAGCCATAACCAAGAGCGTCGCCAGCTGAAGTATAAAAAATGCTTTTCTCTTGCACTTTGGCATAGTAGATTGTCCTGTTGTGCCATACCTAACAGGGTTTCCCCTAGGCCTCTCTCCGTCTCAAAAGCAAACATTTCCGTCATATTTCTCTGCACCTCCCTCCAAAATTGAGACAGTTTAGGACATGATCACCAAACATGCAACCAAGCCCCTTTCCCCCAGAACCCTGCCAGCAAGAAGCTGAGACTGATGGTGCCATCTTATGTATATGTACCGGGGTGTAGTGCCATTGGAACATTAATTTAAACCAGAATTCCCTGATCTGTATAGACCTAGTCATTTTTGGGATATCTGACCATAGTTGGGACCATACTACCCAAGCCTGTTGATAAGTAGATGGACTTGACAGTGGTTCGTCTATTAAAAACGTGTAAAGTTTAGAAATCAAGGGTTTATCTCCCGTATTTGAAATCAGAAACTGCTCAAATAGAGTGAGTGATCTTATGGCCGCTAACTTATTAGATGGAACCATCAACCACCGACGAACGTGAAAGTATTTGAACCGCTGCATCTCCTGGAAGGCGAGTTCCTCCCTGCACAGGGCAAAGGACTTGATGTCCTGTCCCAAAAACATGTCTCGGAACTTAGTACAGCCAGCTGTTTTCCATTCAAAGAAAGAGTTAGCAGGCAGTACTGGAGTAAATTGCGGGTTTGCGAATAGAAGAGTGAAGGGGGAGGGAAACAAGGTGATATGATGTTGCTTAATCGCCTGGTCCCAATTTTCCTCCACTAGCCTGGTGATCTGGCTTTGGTGTATGTTGGGAGATCTATCCATCCTAGGCAGCCACAGTTTCTCTGGAAGCCTCCCCAAACCATTCCTTTATCATTTGGAACTGTGCAGCTCAACAGTATTCTTTAAAGTTAGGGAGTCCTATGCCTCCCCTGTTTTGATGGAGCATTAACGTTTTCAATGCAACCCGCGTAGGTATGTGGTTCCATATGAAAATCTATAATGTTTTATGTAATGTACGAAAGAAAGTGGCTGGAACCCTAATCAGATTGGCCTGAAATAGATCTAATACTTTAGGTAGAATTACCATCTTAATTGAATTGATCCGACCGAGCCATGAGACCAGGAGCAGGGACCAAGATTGAGGAAGCTTCTGAATCTCCACAACAATGGGTAGAAGTTAGCGGAATACAATTCCCCAACTGAGTGTGTTATAATAACTCCCAAAACCTGAATGCCTTCCGGCATCCAACAAGGCTGTGACGCTTCTATTGCTTTGGGTAATTCATTTTGTGTAAGCCCGAGGTTTAAAATTTCAGACTTTGTAATATTAATTTCTAAACCAGCTATTTTGCCAAACCTTTCCAATTGGGTGAGTGCTGCAGGTAACAAGTCTCCCGGGTTAGTAATCGCAAGAAGCATATCATCTACCTATGCCATTAATTTATGAGTCTCCCCCCAAAAGATATGCCTTGTATAGTATCCAAGTGGCGAAGCCGCGATAATAGAGGTTCTAAGCGAATTGCGTAAAGAAGAGGTGAAAGGAGGCACCCCTGATTAGTCCCTCTGTGGAGAGAAACCTGCGAAGATAGCTGGCCATTTCTAAGCAGTCTGGCTGAATGATTCACATAATCTGCTACATACTTGGGACCAAAACCCATGGCAGTTAGATTGTTAAACAGAAAGGACCATTCCACTCAGTCACATGCCTTCTCAGCATCTAATGACACAAATATGGCCTTATCCACCCTTTTAGCCACCTTTTATATAAGGTGACAAATTCGCTGAATATTATCATGGATTTGTCTCCTGAGAGTGTCCCACACAGCCACTTTATAGATCCGGTCTGATCGAGGTGGATGAGGTTGAGCATAATGGCTTGTAATCAGTTAGTGAGAATTTCGGTATATATTTTTGCATCAATATTTATAAGAGCAATCTGGCAGTATGACCCACATTTTACTGGATGTTTCCATGGTTTTGTCAGTCTTGCTGAAGAAATTGTGAAGGTCAGTTAGTTTCGGGGCGAGGGTTGATTGAAACTGTTTGTAAAAGGAGGCCACATACCCGCCCGGCCCTGGTGATTTATTTATAGGAAGATTAGCTATTACATGCAACACTTCCTCCCGGGTAATATCATTATCTAAGGTTACCCTACCTGCGTACACATTTTTCTGTATCTAAGTTGATAGCAAGTAATTCTTTTGTAGTGACTGGTCTGGAGAATCTGATTTATATAGGGGCGTGTAGAATGCTTAGAACTGAGCTATGATTGCTTCCGTTGTTGTTACTGTTTTACCTAGTGTGTCTTCCACCCCCTGTATTGTTTGGGCTGCTATTTTCTGTTTTAATTGTGCGCTCCGGTATTGTCTTTGGAGTTTTAATGATGTGTCTACCTCCATTTGTTTTAAAATATCCTTTACCTCCACCTCCAAATCAGTTTCAAATTTAAGCCTTAGCTTCTCCCTATGCGCTTGCATAGCAATAAGTTCCCCCCTTAGCGTCGCTTTGAATGCATCTCAAACCATATCTAAACTTGCGTCCCCTCCAAGATTGCATCTAAAGTAATCAGTTATCTTGCCGTCTATTTCAGCGCATAGGAACCGGTCTGACAGTATCTCTTTCGGGAATCTCCAGCTCCAAAGTGTGGGGATAACTTTATGGAGGTCAAGGTCAATCGTCAGAGGGGCATGATCTGAAATGGTAAAAGGGTGGGTATCAATCTGCATCACCCTACCTATCAGTCTAACTGACGCCCAGAAATAATCAATCCTCAAAGGATTTGTGGACGTGAGAATAGTAAGTATATGCCCTTTCCTCCCCTTTGAAGGTAGGCCAAATATCTTTAAGCATAAACTGGTCAAATATCTGTCTGGGCGTAAAAGAAGGTGGCGGGTTAGCTGTTTGATGATAGAGCTTTGATCTCGTACCAGGTCCCATTCAATGTTGAAATCCCCCATCAGTATCACCTCACCCTGAGCAACTTGTTCCAAATTGGCTTGTACTGTCTTCAAAACGGCCTCTTGGCCAGTATTTGGTGCATAGATAGAAGCTAATGTTAAAGTTAAGGATCCCATCTGTACCAAAAGGAAGAGTGACCGTCCCTCTTTGTCAGCTTGTGTTTTCAAAATAGAGATCTGCGTGCCTGCCCTAAAAGCTATTAATACCCCAGCTGATTTGCCCTTAGTTTTGGCCTGCCTAAGCATTGAACATTGTTTTAGTTTCAACTTATATTGGTCTTGATACTTAATATGCGTTTCCTGTAGGGCAATGAGATCAGGTTGATATGTGCATAATACCCGTTCCAGTTTCCTTCTCTTAACAGGGAAATTAAGCCTGCTAATAACAAGTGTTAAACATCTACAAACGGCAGTATTTTACTAGTACGCTGCACAGGGGATACTTTATATAGCCAAACATTATAGGTCTCAGATTTCCATCCCATGTATAGTTCCACCCCACAAACATTGCCCCCAAGCCCCAACATGTTCCCTCCCCACCCAACGCAACGCCAACAACAATCCCCTCTCCCTGGTGTAGGCCATCCTTGCTACTCTCTCCTTGGACTCTGTTCTCAGAGATGTCCCACCACCTAAACCAGGGATAAGTGCAGGGTATCCTAAAACCCACTGTATAAGTGTTTTATAAATTCCAAGATGAGCTTCCACTGTGCCCCGGCAATACATATTTCTTTCCTATTCTGAGATAATTTACCTTATATTACCTCGTCTTTCCATCCACATGTGTTACCACCTTCTTAATCTGTCAGCGTGCCATGGGTTGTTTCTCTGCCGAAGAGGGACACTTTTGGGCTTTAGATCGCGGGCGTCTAACAGTTGTCCACTCCCAGTGTCTCGGGCCTCGAGGGACATGTGCCCAAGTCGCAGTGCTTTGATCTGCCTGTTCTTCCTGGTTGAGACCTAAAATATGAGCCCCCTCCTCCTTGGTTCTGATGCAGTACTTTTTGCCCTCCCAAGTAAATAAAAGACCAAATGCGAATGTCGATCTATTCAGCAATTTCTGTGTTTGCAGATATTGCAGAATTTCTCATACAGTTCTTCCTTTTTGCAGTGTAAGAGGAGAGAGATCATGATATAACTGAATATTGTTCCCATTGAGTGTGATCTGTGTCAACTTTCTGGCTTCCTATAAGATTTGTTCCTTTTGGGGATAACACGCCACCAAGGTATCCCTGGGTCGAGCAGCGGGATCTTGACGCTTCGGACCTACCCTGTGGATTCTGTCTATGGGAATAGTCAACCCGCTTCCGTGTTCAATAGATCTTTGAAGACTCCTGTAAGTTCCTCCTTCAGGGCCGAGCCATTCGCGACTCTGGAATATTTTGTGTGCGAATGTTGGAACTTGTCGATCTGTTTTCCATATCTTCACATTGCAGCTCCATATTGTGTGTTGCCCTTGCCAACTGCTCAAGGAGCTCTTCTGACTGTGTGGATTCCTGGGCCAAATCTTGCAGTGTTTTCTCATTAATATCAGTTCTCTCTTCAAGAGAGGCAATGGCCTTTCGTATGTCAACTAAGGCAGATTTAAATTATGTTGTAAAATTATCAAATTGCTGTTGTAGAGAGGAAGAAAGTTTGTCTTGAAATACTTGAAAGCTCCGTTGTACGTTTTCTTTTGAGGCCGCCATGTTGGTCTCCTTACTGTCCCTCGGTTCCTCTGACGATTCACTTGAGTGTTCTGATTGTTTCTGGGGGTCTGCCAACCTGAGCCAACAGGTCCTGATCGGATTCTCTTTGGGGGTGGGTGGTTATTATTGCTTGATGGTTATGATAGGTGCTTTTGTTACTCTCGCCTGCACTGTAGAGCCAAGCCTTCCTGAGATTGTCCCACACAGCCATTGCAGGAGAGAGGTTTCCCCTATTGTCTCAAAATGTCACACCGTATCTGTTCGTGGAATGCTTCTTCTTCCAGCCTTGCATTGGCAGTATCAGCAAAATTATCTCTTTACCCTAGCAAAATTTGCACCAATACCCTGTGCGGATTATTATAGCTCTCATAGCTCTTTATGGGCAATGCCAGTCACGATGTGGTTTAAAGGAACCTTTACCAAAGATATTTCCCTCTGAGTGTCACGTAGCTAATGCGTGATAGTACTTTGCGTAGGTTCCCACTCTATCACAAGCTACCCATGTCAGCCCTTAGCCCTCCTGTCAGGCCCACTGGTGATCTGAATGTGGATGCAAACCTTACCTACAGGATATGCCAGCTGTATCTGGGTGCTGCAGTGTGTCAGTTCCTGTTGCCTTTGCACCGTTAATAGAAGTTAATAGAGCATAGGGGCTTTACATATCATCTGTCTCCCAAGTGTCTGCCTCCCTCAGTTCTCACGATGCCTAACATGGGTAAGTCCTGCAAAGGTGAAAGGCACATTTACTGGCCAGACGTTTAGCAAAAACTACTCCCCTTCTAAATGTAGCTTACCGCTCCCATATGATGTTTCGTACCAATGCAGGGGCCGATTGTGCTGAGTGAAGGTTGCTCGCCCAGTACATATGGCAGGATCACGCGCGCTGCCGTTATATTCAACGAGTCCCATCAGGGGTGCTGCGGAGTTTCGAGTGGTGTCTTATGCACAGTTTTATTTTTCCCCTGCTGCGTAGTAAACTCCTGAGCTTTCTCCAAAAATGTCAGGGCCTCTCCATCCTAGCTCAGTGATAGGGTGGAGACTACAGCTTCCCGATCCACCGTGGGAGGACTTGCATGCAGCGCATGTCCCGCTTCAGCGCTGCATCTCCCCGACTTTCTCAAGGGGGTAGACCACCACCAGCGTCGCCTCGTTTGCCTGGAGCAGATTTCTGATCATTAATATGTTTTAAACGTTTTTCTCAACATCTCCGGGCTTGCCGTGGGCCACGGAGCTGTAATTGCTGTGTCCTCTGCGCTGGGTGGCCATCTTGCAATACTAAATGTGTTCTTTCTAACCAATCCTCCATAACCACGCCTTGAGAGCAGGTCCACAACCAGAAGTGGTCAAGGTACCAAATCTCTACTATTTGTTCCATGTATTGTTCTCAGTAGTGTTAATATGATATGATATTTTGAATGCGCTTAATACCCAGATGTTTCTAAGCGTGGACCTGGGGATTGAACCAGTGTTGCTCTGTGTCATCTTGCTTCCAAGGCAAGCACTTTGCCCCTTGTCTATCCTCCCAATATTTCTTTCAGAATTGAATCTGATGTATTTCTTGCTGTGATCTCTAAAGCTCAGGTTTTGGGACTTCTCTGTGAAGACGAGCAAAGGAACATTCAATGACATTCATAAAGATCAGCCCTACAGATTTGCAAGGGTTATCCTTGGCGGCTGAGGGAGTTACATGGGTCAGGGAATCTGCCTCCTGGATAGGTGCCTGTGATTTACTCTCATCATTTAGGGTATTGGAGGGAGTCAGCATATGGTCCGTTGACTCTGGCATGTGGCATTTTCTCTTCCCAGTAGCATGTCCCCTGTCATGACCCATTGCCAAGTAGTTTCTCTGGAACCTTTAAACTGGTTTATCACCTTCTTAGACCAGCCAGACCCAAATGGCCATGGGTTGTCAAGGTTCCAGGAGGGACTACTAACATAAATCTGCTGATGGACTGGGGAGCTTATAGGATCCTACGGGTACTGCCTCCAGTCCTGCATCTCAGCCTACCCAACAGGCCACCATAGGAACATTCATTTCTTCAAACTTCACATCGTGGGCTCTCAATAGGCCCCTCCTAGAGCTTAGCTTTTTCGGGATTTAAAAAAGTCCCTCTTGGTGCTTGAATTAATCAAGGTTCACAACAGGGCCCTAAAGGACCGTGGCTCTGTCAGGATTTACAAAGAACAAAAGAGATCCAAATGATGGAAAACTGCATCCCCTGCACATTTTCTAGAAGGCTATAAGAGCCTAATGGATGTAGAAACAATTTTACAAAAGTTAATTCTGCTTCACAAAACAAATTTTTATAATGAAAGATTCAAAATACCCAAGAATAGGCAATAACAATGATTAACATAAATGAATTCAATAACTCTTTTGTGTTAAAAGAAACAATTTTTTCTTTTTATTTGTTTCTGGTTTGACAACGCGTTTCGAGTTAGATACACTCTTCATCAGGGGCAGCATAGTCAACAAATTTAATCTACAAAAAACGAAAATTTGGTTCAACATTTAGATTTACATTTATGTAACGATCAAAAAGTACTTGAATAACAAAAGTACTTTTGGCAGACATATTTTTATTAGACTATTGATACGCCATAGTCTCTTCATCTAAGTACATTTCTTGATTTTTTTTTTGTTTAATTTAAGATATACTCGGCTATGGAATTAGCTTCCATCTATTGACATTCACGACTAGACAACCAATCCGATTAATACCTTTATCTACCTCATCTATTTTTTAGGTAAGATTCTGATACAGTTTTAGTGATTAGCATGCACAAACCCATCTCTTTACATCCAAGATTAGAGTACACTACCTAGTTCTCACTTTAAAGACCCGTCCAAATGGTCGAATATTAGGAGGTGTTCTGGCAAGAGGTCATTGTTAAACATGATGAAGTAGCAATAAATGGATCATATGCTGTGTAAATAGAGTAGTAGGCAGCCTCTACTTCCTTGTGTTCCTAATTAACACCTGTGATTAGGTGAAATTATGGTCTAATTTATATTTGCGACAGGATGTCATTAAGACTTTATGAAGAATTTTTTTCTAATGATAAAGTTTTTGTTATTCAAGTACTTTTTGATTGTTACATAAATGTAAATCTAAATGTTGAACCAAATTTTCTTTTTTATGTAGATTAAATTTGTTGAATATGCTGCCCCTGATGAAGAGTGTATCTAACTCGAAACGCGTTGGGCCAACCAGAAACAAATAAAAAGAAAAAATAGTTTCTTTTAACACAAAAGAGTTATTGAATTTATTTATGTTAATCATTGAAATTGCCTATTCTTGGGTATTTTGAATCTTTCATTATAAACATTTGTTTTGTGAAGCAGAATTAACTTTTGTAAAATTGTTTCTACATCCATTAGGCTTTTATAGCCTTCTAGAAAGTGTGCAGGGGACACAGTTTTCCATTATTTGGATCTCTTTTGTCCTTTGTATATATCCAGCCTAGATACCAAGGCTGTGTTTTTCTCCCCGGCACCTTAAATTTCGATATCATTCCTAACTGCTTACCTATTTTCAACTAAATTGGGTTCACTTTGGTGTGCAAGTGTGTTCATCCGTGTTAGTTAGTTTCTGTCAGGATTTACAACAGGTCCCCCATGGTTTTCAGAGGTATCAGGATTCACAACAAGGCCCTCCTGAACATTTGCTTTATCAGGATTCTCAATATGGCCCTCCTGGAACTCAGCCTTTACTGGGATTCAAAATGGGGGATCATAGCTTTTTTAGGAGTCACAATAGATCCCTCTTGAACCTTAGACTTGTCAGGATTCACAAAAGGTTCCACGTGGATATTGTTTTTTTTTTTTATCAGGAGTCACAATAGGTCTCTCTTGGAGTCACAATAGGTCCTCTAAGCCTTGTCAGGATTCTCAACAGGTCCCTCCTGGACCTCATCATTTGTTCGGATTCACAGCAGGCGCTTCCTGGAACTTGGGCTTGATTAGGGTCTCAACAGGTCCCTTCTAGGCTTTGGTTTGGTTAGAGCTTAGAAAAAGTCTAGACAAAGAGCACACCTTTCCTTTTGGAATACATATAATTAGACTTGTGGGGTAATCAATAGTCCATTATATCTGAAATCAAGTATAGAAGTAAAGAAACTCAGTCAAGGTGCAGAGGAGAAAGCAAGGTCCTGGCACATGGCCCTATAACAACATGAAAAACACAAAAGGTTCCCAACATTGGGAACTCCCGTACCCTGCACACTAGTTGTGGCCTAAGAATCCAAATGGTACTGAAGACATTTCAATAGTGGTAAATGTTAGTACATAAATAACAATAATAACTGATAAATGGTCATCCAATAGATATAGTAAGAAACTAATTTAGACTTTCAATTCAATGTCACACAACTTGTGTTTTAATTTTCAAACAAAAAACAGCTGAGCCCAACTCTTTTGGAGAAACAATTCTCTTCTTCAGGGATGTCAAATATTTACAGATTCTGAAAATAATCATAAAGAAACCATTATTGACAATGTATCTTTAAAATGGTTCTAATGTTGAAAAAAAACACTTTCGGATTCCAATATGGCCGCCGACACAAGTTGACTGTGTTGACGGCTGCTGCCTAGCCTGCAAGCTGTATTTGGCGTTTCCACTACCCCCAGAGATAGCAGAAGTGGAGTTGGAGCGGCGTATACCCCCCGGAGTGGACTGTCTCCCCCGGGAAAGGTGGAAATAAGGCGGAATATACACTGCTAAAGAGCAAGAGCAGTCAAGCAGCGGTGGCGCGTAGTCAAGGAGGGAATATGCGGCTCGGAGTGCGGAAAGTAGGCGGCAGGGAAGGGAACCAGGGCCCGGGGGTCCTCCCCCGACATGACTCCAGACCGGACTGCGCTCCGAAGTGAGGGAGGGACCCGGAGCAAAAGTCATAAAAGAAGAGGAACTGCGGGAGCCCAGTGTGAGCTGAGCGCCCATGAGGGAGGACTCAAGCCGGTGCGCACCACAGGGAAGGAGAGGCCCTGACGAGGCGGCACATCGCAGGTGACAAGATGGAGGCATTGTCAGAGTGCAGAGGAAGGTGTGCTGGTGCCAGGAAGGTGGAAAGTCCAGGAGCAGATGGAGAATTTAGGGCAGCGGGGACCCGGACCTGCCGTGAGAGAAGAGGCGGCAACCCACGTGGACCGGAGCAGATCAGGCACAGGACAAGGTGAGCCCGGTACCCGGAAAGAAGAGGGGAGCAATACGGTGTGGGAAGATCCTGGAACAGGGAGAGGCCCGCTGCAAAGGGGATCCGAAGTTCGGCCCCCGGGTTGGGCGCCTCTCTAGCGAGAACAGAGATTAAGGGAGCAGCCAGGCGCATACAGAGGAGCGGGCAGCCCGCATTGGGCTGCTCAGAAGCAGAGGTGGGCCCCGTCCCGCCCCTCCCCCACAAGACCAGATAAATTCCCGAACGGGACAAGGGAATCCCCAGACACTGGGTTGGAAAGGCGGCGGTCCACACAGGACCGCCTAAGAGGCCAAGGACCCAGTAGAAGGGAGAAAAGATGGTGAGCAGCGCATACAAGAAGAAGGCAGGACCAACCAAGAGACCAAGGCCCGGCAGAGGGGACTGGGCCGGAAGGGAAGGAGCCCAGACCCCAGTGCAACTCAGATTAGACAGACCCTAAATTGGGCACAATAGGACTACACAGCAGCACTACAGTGGCACACCCTGCCAATGGGAGCACAGAGAGGGCCCACAAATAAGACCCTGTGGACTGTAAAAAGGGGGCTCGTAGTAGAGTCCACTCCCAAAGGCCAGCATCTGGGCAACAGCATCCCCAACTGCCCAGGACTCAGGAGAGGAGACGGGCGGGGCAGCTTGGGCTTGGTGGCGGGACTGGGCCCAGACCCCAGCAAGGGCCCCCCTATCAGAGACTCGGAGTGTGGCCCAAGATACAGCCCCCACATGAGCAAACAGGAGCGCTAAGACCAGGGGAAGTCCAACATAACAAGATCACCCCCGAGAGAACTATATATACTCTACCATCTGACCGAGGTCCTGATCCAGTTGGAGGTAACCCCCAGGAAGATAGGTGGGAAACAAGACCCCCAGGCATAAGCAAGATGGGGCACGGGGCTGGTAATTGGTCAAGCGGACCCCCCTTTAGGGGAGCCCCCATGAGCAGAGAAGTCACCGGGGAAAATGGTAGGATGGGTGCAGAAGAACTGATCTGGGCAACAGAGGGCCTAAAACCTGGGCGGACGATTCGGGAATCAGTAGGGAGCAACGAAGGAGGGCAAGTTCGGATCAGAAGAGCCCTTGATGTCATCCAACGCAAAGGGCAGACCACCAAAGGTGGTCCCGCCACTAGGGGAAGCACAGGGCTCCACACTGTGGCCCACACTGAAAGCATCAAGAGAGATGGGGAAGGGCAATCCGGACCAAGCAGAAGAGAGAAGGGAGCAGGAGGAAGAGGAGACCTCGGCACCGATGGCAAGACAGGACTTCCGGGGAGAAGTCCATACGTCACTGGAAAAGACATTTCAGGACCAATTTCAGCAAATGCGCTCAGACCTAAACCTGGCCCTGGGAGAAATGAAACAGGAGATAGGGCAACTCGGGGAGCAGACATACTCGAGAGGGGCCTGCAGGAGGTAGACAATGAGAACACAGCGAACAGTGAGGCTATCAAATGCCTAAATGTAGCAACACAAAATATGGAATTGCAGCTCGAGGATATGGAGAATAGGTCTCAACGGATCAATATTAGAGTCAAGCTCCTTCCAGAATTGGTCCAGGATAAGAACTGGAAGGAGGTGACACAAGGGATTTTTGCAGCCCTGATTGGGGATCCAGATCCGGGTTCCATTGAGTTGGACCGCGTCCATAGACCAGGCCGCCAAAACAAAAGCCCAAACATGAGACCCCGGGACGTCCCGGTGGCCTTGCCAGATACGGCAAAAAGAGGCAGTCCTAAGAGCAGCAAGGGCCCAGGAAGCGGTGCAGTGTATGAGCACAAAGATTGAGCTGTATCAGGACCTGGCAAATAGCACCCTGGTCAAGCGATGCCTCATGATCCCAATTGTCAAATAACTGGCCAAAAGAAGCATACAATCCAAATGGACATTCCATTTGAGTGGGAGGGAGTCCAAAAGAGGGTGACCACCCCGCAGGAAGCTGCTGATATGCTCTGCCTGGACATTCAATGTGATCAACTGGGGGAGGCTCCCTCACAGCAGGAGGACAAAATGTGGCCTAGACCATGGGAGTGGTCGATATCGGGGGAAAGACGGAGATGGAGAGCAACGCTGAGAGGTCCAACCCCAAAGGGAAGAGTGGAGGAACTAGGATCCGGGCCTGCAGTGGAATAGTTGGGGGGGAAGGCACAGTACAAACAAAAGTCGTGATGGGGGTGGTGGACACACAGAAAGATACAGAGTCTAAGGGGGCAGGGGAATGACGAGCAGAACATAATGGAACCAAAAAGAGTGGCAGAGCTTGCAGGGGCGAGGGGGAGACAGGGATGGGAGCAGGGAAGGGAAACATCCCAAAGTTGGGGTCTGGGACAGTGGATGGATGAAGGGTGGAAGGAAAAGGTAAACAAACTACGGGGGTACCTTTAGCCAGAGGGAAGATCAAACAAGAGATGCAGTCACAAGGGAAGTAGGTCATAGGACCCAGGATGGGAGGCTTGCCAGGGTAGGGCTATGAGACAGAACAGGGCAAACTCCAAGGGGGCCAAGGGAGGGAATGAAGAATAAGCATAGTAGCGCAATACATTCAAGTGGGCGACCCATAATGTGAGGGGGTTGAACACCCCACTGTAAAAGAAAAAGCTAGAGAGAATCATGAGGGCAAAGGGACCAGATGTTCTAGCCTTACAGGAAACATATCTTCTGAGAAAGGATCATGGGTGACTTAAACTTAGAGGTTTCCCCCACATATTTCATGCGTCAGGTCCAACTAAAACAGCAGGCATGACATTAGCAAGCAAAGCCAACCTGAATTTCAGAGTCTCAGGGACGCTTGCGGACAAGGCAGAAAGCTACATGCTAGTCAAAGGGGAATGTAAAGGGAGGGACTACACCCTAGCGTCGGTATATGCACCAAATGCGGGACAAGAGCACTTCCTGCAAGAATTGTTAAAGACTCTTCAGGGCTTTGCAAGGGGCCATATTATTCTGATGGGAGACCTCAACCTAGCCTGGCAGAGGGGACGAGACAGATCTTTACAAGGGGGAGGAGCAATGGTATTGGCCTGCCTACGGGATAGGTTTGAGACAGTGGGGTTATTGCATGTGTGGTGGCCCTGAAGGGTGTAGAGGAAAGTTACACATTCCTTTCGGTAGTCCACGGGACGCAGACAAGAATAGACTACATATGGGTATCAGCAAGTTTGGTCGGGAGAGTGGAGGAAGTAGAGGTAGAACCTCTGGAGATAGCGGACAATAAAATCGTGACAATGAGCATGAACCCCCAGGGGCAAACAGCGGGGTAATGCAAATGGAAGTTCCCGGGGGACCTGCTTAGAGAGGTGACAATACAGGAAGCACTGGGGGACAAGATCAAGTCATACTCTGAAATAAAGAGGAGATCGTACACAAGCGATAGCACGTGTTGGGATGCTTTTAAAGCATCTATAAGGGGAGAGGTGATAGCAGCAAAGGCTTACAGGGAGAAACAGATGAGGATACTAGAGACACAAGTGGAAAGGGAAGTGGAAGAGGCAAGAATCCAGGCAGGCACTACCCCCACAAGGGCTATACATAAAGCATACAGGCGGGCCGTGGGGCAGCTGAACGTCCTCAGAAATAAGAAGGCGAAGGCAGCTTTTCTATTTATCAGACAGAAATATTACGCCAAAGCCAATAAGGCGGACGCGTTACTAGTGCGATTATTAAGAGGTGCGGGCCCAGAATGCTGTCATCGCGATAAAGGACGAACAGGGAGATCGCCATATACATGCAGAAGAAATACAAGAATGCTTGGTCAGGTATTATGAATACCTCTACGCCTTCCAAAACCCACCACCTCATTTGCAAGCAGAGTACATGAGAAAATTCAAACTCCCCAAATTAGACCTACCAACACGGGAGACCCTGGGGAGGGAGATACCAGAGGAGAAGGTTATCCAAACAATAGCAAAACTACCATTAAATAAGGCTCTGGGGCCGGATGGCTATACAGTAGCTTTCTACAAAACATACGCACCACTGCTGGTTCCCCAATTGATGCCTTTATATAACACCTTCAGGAGTGAGGGCAGCATCGCCCCGTCTGTGGAGGAGGCTAAAATTGTCCTCATCCTTAAGCCCAAAAGGGCCTCATGGAATGTTCATCCTACAGGCCCATAGCCCTCATCAACAAAGATGTGAAAATATATACCAAAATATTGGCGAAAAGTCTAGAGGCCTTTCATCCGACACTGATCCACCCAGACCAAGCAGGCTTTGTCCTGGGTAGACAGACGGCAGACAATATCAGAAGGCTGGCCCACCTGGTAGAGAAGGTACATAAACCAACCACACCAGCGGTATTGCTGTCATTGGATGCAGAGAAGGCATTCAACCGGGTTGAGTGGACATTCTTATTGAGGGTAATGGAAAAGATGGGATTAGGTGGGGACTTTGTAAGGATGGTCCAGGCCAATTACAGAACCCCGAAAATTCAGGCTGTCGGTCAATGGCTCCATGTCACGGTCAATCCCCCTGTGTAGGGGAACGAAGCAGGGATGCCGCTTTCACCATTGCTATACGCAATCTACTTAGAAACGCTGTTGCAATCATTGCGGGAAGCAGAGACAATTAAAGGTATCATATTTGGGGACAGGCAACATAAAGTAGCACCCTTTGCTGACAACATGCTCCTGACTCTTACTAGACCCAGAGAATCACTGGCATCCTGCGGGGACCAGCTGGGTAGATTTGGGGTAGTCTCAGGGCTAAATATCAACTCTGGGAAGTCGGAACTGTTAAACCTGACACTGTACAGGGAGGAGCTTAGAGCAGCCTCACCTTATCTATGGAGCCCAGGGGGTAATACATTCTTGGGAGTTAAACTCACCCCAACACTAGGGAGATGGTGTGAGGTAAACTATCCACCTACACTACTGGCAATAAAGTAGGATTTTCAAAAATGGAGGAACCTAAGGGTCTCATTGCTGGGAAGGATGGCAGCAGTGAAAATGGTCACGTTGCCCCGGCTGCTGTATCTCTTCCAGGCGATCTTGCTGTCCATTCCGTTAGCCTTCTTTAAAGAGCTAGGAAAAATAACTAGGGAATTTGTGTGGGAGGGCAAGAGTCCAAGGTTCAGCTGTCAACTGCTGAGGGCCCCAAGAAGGGAAGGGGGCCTGGCACTCCCCAATTTCCAACTCTATTATGAGGCAGCTAAACTACAGGTGATAAGAGAGTGGTTCTTGGGGGATGAGGAGAAACAATCGACTAAGATGGACAGGGCCGTAGCCCAACACGACCTGAGGGAGGTTGTGTGGTTACCAAAGCGCCTAAGGCCGCCACACATTTACAGGAGCGCTATAACCAAGGTCCTGGCCAATACCTGGGACAAAGTGGTGAAGACACAGCGAATCACAACCTTTCTGTCACCATTTATACTGATCTTTGGCAATAGGGACTTCACACCGGGTTTGGAGCCGGGGGTATTTAGGAAATGGAAGGAGAGGGGGTGTAGGCATATTAACGATATGTTCCAGGAACAGAGAGTTTGCATGTTTTTGGAATGCAAACTGGCATTTGGGTTAGGGGAAGGGGAAAGGCACAGGTATTTCCAAATACAACATTGACATGAACGAGGACATTACAAGAGCAGCAACAAGGTAAACAACCCCATTCGAAAGATTCTTACTGACCCAAGACGGGTCCAAGCGCCTATCTCGAATCTGCATAGAATATTGAAGGACGTCTCTCCCTGAGAAAAGTGGCCATATATGAAACGGTGAGAGCAGATTCTGAGTCAGGAAATTGAAAAGGAGGAGTGGGAAAAGCTCTAGAGACAAATCCCCAAGATAGCAAGGGCCTCGCAACTTCAGGAGGCATGGTACAAGATCTTGTATGGGTGGGACTATAAGCCCTGCCGCCTGCATAAGATATACCCTGAGGTATCAGGGGAGTGCTGAAAGGGGTGCGAAGCAGAAGGTGCAGCGGCTCAAATATGGTGGGAATTCCCTGAGATAAAGCCTTTCTGGAAGCAGGTGCTACAAGCAAAGGCATTCGGGGAAAAGACAGATAGGAGCCCACAATGGGTCCTGATGGGTTTGAAAGAAGATGGGGCAACGGTGGAAACCAGGGGCAGGGAGAAGGCAAGGGTAGTTATGACACTGGCAGCAATGACTCTTATTGCCCAAAAATGGAAGGGGTTCACCTTCCCAACGATAGAGGAGTGGATACGCAAAATTAGGGAGTGGGTGGCATTAGAATGTGCCACTTAGGCGATGAACAATACTCTGCACAAATTCGCTGGGGCGAGACCATGACCTTCCTGAAAGATGACTTTACGGCTCAATGGTGCCCCCAACGGCTAAAATGCCTGGACTTAAACTAAGGGAACTTTGTTGGAGAATACCAATCTGAAGGATGAGAAAGAAGATCCTTCCAAGGGGACAAGGGTAGGTGGATGGTGGGAAGTTTTTGAGTTATTGAGTTTAACATGTTGTAAAACTAATTAAGAGAATTTAAAAAATCACTTCCAAATAATCAGGTAAGCTTGTTCAATCACCTCTTATCTTGATTATTTAATTCAAATGTCAGAGGTAGTATAGTCTTCCCCGTAACAATAAGTGGGAGAATGGTTTAAGTATATTTCTGATGCTTGTTAATCTGCTGTGCATATGGTCCGACATCCAGTCGTAACCGCAGAGTATTGCATCTTGTCTATCAGGGACCGAAAGGGGACGTCGGCATAGGCTTGTCTGTAACACTATCCCTATCATGATGTGTAGTGTACCCAAAATTCCTCATGTGCCGAGGTCCCTCAGATTGTTTTTTTCCAACCAGATAACTGGTCGCCCCATTGCAGAGCTCTTCATAAGAGATATTGTTTATCCTTGTTTACCGACTTTGTCGATTATTTCCCCTAAAGTCACTTCGACGGTGCTTCAAATACTACGATGAAGACTGCGGGAACTTTCAACAGTGGTGGACCTCGATGCCTATGATCCGGAAGCAGAGTCATTCACGTGGCTGGGCCCTCTAGCCGGCCTACACAGTAGGGAGAGTGGGGTCAGGGTGGTCATATCTTTCGCTATATCTCTCCTCTTTCCCCCTCTTTACCCTCTAGGTCTGGTCATCATTTTCATTACCTTTCGCTATGGAAAGGACACCATTTAGGTTTTGCCCCTCTTGCAGGGTCAGATACCCGTGGAAGGACGAGCACGATAAGTGCAATAATTTCTGCCCCTTGACCACGACGAAGCGCGGTGAACGGCTTGTAGACTCCTTTGACCTAAAACACTTAAGGAGCCCTGCGTTAAGCGGTGGGCTGTCTAAGGCATGTAGCGGGCTGGATCTTATTCCCCCACCGCCGCACCCGCCGAAAGTGACGGGGGCACTACTGATGACCAAGCATCGGTATTGGATGTCATCGACCTTACGACGGACACTTCTAGGTCTGCCACGCCCATCCCCGACCCCTCCAGGCCTGACACAAGTCACGCTACGGGGACAACACCCGACGACAGGGGCATACAAAAGACACACACTAAACACACAACCCCTTCCCCAGTTTCGTACCTCTCACCGCACAGCACATCGCCGAAAGCATCGCAAGGATTACTTCGGCAGTGGTGCTGATGCCTAAGGAGTCGACGAAACTCAAGGAGCATGCCGCGGACACATCTAAGGACGCGCCACAGCACCCCGATGCTCGCAACCACTATGAAGACAGACAGGAGCCTTTATCTAGCACTATTAGTAATACATTTCTGCACCAAAGGCAAGAAAATGAAGATTTTCCACCTTTTGCACCTTCTGGTGCGTCTTAATAGACCAGGAAAAATTTGAAGGGTGCATGGACCACTTAGAAAAGATTGTGTCGCTTTCAGAGCACCTTACACCCAAGAGACCTCGGGAGGATCCTCTTTCTGTGTCAACCTTAAGGTTTCCTGGAGATGTAGAATCTTCTCAGGACCATTTCACTTTTATCCACCCTGAAGATGAAATTCGAATGGACACATATCAAGACATTTATGATGGGGAAGAAGATACTACCTTCCTACAGGACTACACTGCAGATGACCAGGCAGATGCCACAGACAACTGGGAGGACACTCATCAAGTTGAGACGGAGCCATGGGCACTCTCTACTCACAATCAGGACACAGAGGTCCTGTGTTTGGGCTCTTCTCCTTCCACCCCGACCCGCCAGGCTTCACCAGTAGACAATCAGATGGCCTTTAATGCCATCTTAAGGAAGGCAGCCGATTACTTTCAGATCACCACCCAAGAAGCCATGCCTGAACAAGATTTCGTGGTGGACATTCTTAAAGAAAACCCCCCCTCCAGTCAAGCAATTCCTCTCCTAAACTCCATTAAAAGGAGATTGGCTCCTTCTCTTGTCACACCAGCCCAGACAGGGCAGTAAATCCAAGGGTGGAGAAATGTTTTCGGTCATCGGCTATTGACCCTCAATATATTAAAAACTACACCACCCCCGATTAGCTAGTGGTTACCACCATCAGGAAACGGGCAGGAGTACCCCTTGCTACGAGAAAGGCACCTTCCAATTAGGAGTTAATAAGATTGTGTGCCTTGGGTAAGCGAATTATCACGGCAGCTGCTTTTACCATGCGCGTAGCAAACACCACCACGTTGCTTGCCAGTTATGCCGATGCGCAATGGAACCTTATACAAGAAAGTCTCCAGGAAGTGCCTGAACCCGCAAGAACTAAATAACTCGCTATCGTGGCCAAGGGCAGGCAGGTCAACACAAATGTGATAAAAAACACCCTGGATACTGCAGAGACGGCAGGAAGGTCCCTAGTTCAGGGCACCCTGCTCAAACGGCAGGCTTGGCTCCAAAACTCAGGCTTCAAGCCGGAGACCCAAGCAGCCCTTATAAATAAACCTATTGAGGAATCAAACCTGGATCAGTTGCCCCTTTATGTCGAGAGGGCAGGAGCCCCTCGTACCCCTCACTGCACTGCACCTCCAGCAACCGATGACCGATGCCCTCCCTTTGACTGATATGCTCCGTATTTGGCGAGCTCTCCAAAGCCTAGATCATCAGCCCCACTGGCCTACTGGTGCATTTGGAGCACTTTCCTGAGGCTGCCTGCCTCATCTGCATGCACTACCTGACCACGCGCTCGTTAGTGCAGCATCTCAGCTGTTTTTCAAAAAACAAAATGCCGGGGCGCATCGCGGCACCAAAGTGAGGCTCAGCTTCTCTTGGTTGCCATGCAACGCAGCTGAATATTTCAGCGAAGCATCCGCCCACAGGCGGAAGGAGAGGGCCCGATAAAGGCCAGAACAAGGCCCCTGTTTGTCCCCTGGATCAGTTGCCTCTCTAGGTTGAGAGGGCAGGAGCCCCTTGCACCCCTCACCGTACAGCACCTCCAGCAACCGATGACCGATGCCCTCCCTTTGCCTGCTACGCTCCGTATTCAGCGAGCTCTCCAAAGCCTAGATCATCAGCCCCACTGGCCTACTGGTGCATTTGGAGCACATTCCTGAGGCTGCCCACCTCATCTGCATGCCCTACCTGACCACACGCTCATTAGCGCGGCATCTCAGCTTTTTTTCCAAAAACAAAATTCCGGGCACATCGCAACACCTAAGCGAGGCTCAGCTTCTCTTGGTTGCCATGCAACACGGCTGAATATTTTAGCGAAGCATCCGCCGGCAGGCGGAAGGAGCCGGCCCAGCAAAGGCCAGACCAAGGTCCCTGTGTGCCCCCTGTTCGCCACATGGCGCAACAACGGGCACCAACCCAGAGAGAATCCATGTATAACAATAAAAATGGACACTGAATCATCTCACTACCGTCCCATATACCTAAAAGGAAGCCCGGACTCCCACGCAGCAACGCTATAGTGAGTAGGTCACAGATCGATCTATTATATGTACCGCCGCATGACACGTGTCTGCCCATTCATTGTGTTTTACACAAACTAACCCTATAATTGTGCACATCTCCTACTGCACCGCACTACCATGAACTCAATTAATGCACATTACTGCCCTCAATATTTCATTCACTATTACTGCTGTGAACGGCCCCTCTGAGCCCCTTATGTTACCATTTTCTTTTGCTTGCTCACAGGATCCCATTAACTGTGCCACCATCTTGTTTTGCCTGCTCACAGGAGCCCATTAACTGCGCCACCATCTTTTTTTACCTGCTCACAGGAGCCCATTAACTGTGCCACCATCTTGTTTTTCCGTCTCACAGGAGCCCATTAACTGTGCCACCATTTTGTTTTGCCTGCTCACAGGAGCCCATTAACTTCGCCACCATCTTTTTTTACCTGCTCACAGGAGCCCATTAACCGTGTCACCATCTTGTTTTGCCTGCACACAGGAGCCCATTAACTGTGCCACCATTTGCTGTGTACATCTACCCTCCATTCCAACCCAGACTATACTACCATCCACCAACATGACCACACACCAGCCCAACATACCACTCCACTTTTAAACCATTCCCCCTACACCATTCCTCCCCGCTCTCATTATAGATGAGCCCCACCTTGCCTCCTCCAAGATGTCAGTAATTTAGCATTCAACCAATACCATATCATAGCCACCTCAAGAAGAGCAGAACCACTCGCTCCCGCCACCTTTACATCTCAGAAGCCAAAGACTAGGATCCCGCTCCCCCAGAGCAACCACTATCACACCCAAATGCGTAACTAAACCCCCACGCACTCCCCCCCACAAATAACACATCGATAAGCTCTCAGGAACTCAGCACTTCACATCCTGTGACCACTGTCATACCTGAACCCAGTAATAATGCCAATACCCAAATTCAACTTGCACTCATAAATGCAAGGTTAATGCAAGTCCACGCTACAAAAATCCATGACCTGATCACTGACCTGTAGCTTGACGTATTAGCCATTACTGAAACCTGGCTACACAAAGCCTCAGGTCCAGCCATATGCCAATCGCTATCCCCTGGCTAAGGAATCCTCCACCAGGACAGACCCAAACACAAAGGTGGTGGAGTCGCCCTCATTGTCAAAGAAACCCTCAAGGCCACACAAATCAAGTCTGCCACATCGGACAATTTTGACGCCCTCTCTATAAAAAATTCTCGCCCAAAGATAACATTAGAATGCACCTAGTATACTGTCCTCCAGGCCCCTTGCTGGACTTCAAAGCCAATCTCCTACACCTCATAGGCAATAACCTCAAATCCAACAACAGAGCCATCCTCCTACGAGATTTCAACCTTGGATTCAAGGACATAAAAGGCAAACAAAGTAAAGCTTTTGCAAAATCTCTCCTTGAACTAGAATTCATCCATAAGGTTGACTCCCCCACCCACGTCAAAGGATGCATACTGGATTGGCTAGCTGACCATAACTGTGGTGTTGATATCAGCTCAAACACCCCACGCCCATGGACAGACCACCATCTAATCCACTTCCACATTCCCTCAAAGGTCGCAACCCAATGGAACCCTCCTATGCCAGCCTCCACGGCCAGGTCAAAAAATTGCTTACCAAAGACAGAATTCTCCCCCTCTTGGAAGCATCAGCTCTACCACAACCCCTCTCAAACAACCCAAAAGGACTGGTCAATTTCTACAACGTCATTCTCAAAGAAGCAGTTGACATGATTGCTCTTTAGAGAAAAAAAGAGCAAAAAAACATCAAACACACCAACTCCTGGTACAATCAAGACCTCCTCGACCTAAAAGTACTCAAACGGCAAGCCCTAAACAAATGGCAATCCTGCCCATCTGACTCCACTCATGACTCCTACTTCTCCATTGCCAAGCAATACGAAATCTCCATCGCCTCAGCAAAAGCCGCTGCATACAACATCAGAATTGACAAAGCTAAATCCCAATCCAAGGAACTGTTTGCCATCTTCAATTAGTTGGTTGTCCCCCCTTCTTCCACACATCAAACAGTAAAGACGAGAAATGGTGTAAGGACATCCACATGCTATGTTGGGAAAAATCAATTTACTCCAAGAAAAGATCAAAACCAACTTCAACAACCTACCCAAAACCACACCACCTATACCTACCACTTCTGGACCGAATTCTCCTAACCTTGTAGACCCCAAGCCCACGCCGCTTTTTACCTTCAGAAATGTAACCATTCCTGAAGTCACATCAATCATGATGCATATAAAACCATCACTATGCAAAGGGGACATCTGCCCAGCAAGCATAATCAAAGCCTGTGCTGCAGCACTAGCCCCCTTCATCACAGCCTTCATTAATGCTTTGTTCGCATCTGGCACTCTTCCATCCTTCCTTAAAGAAGCTTGGGTCCGGCCACTGCTAAAAAAGCCCACATTGGACCCTGACTCCCCAAACAATTACAGGCCCATCACCACGGTGCCATTCCTGCTGAAAATCCTCAACAAAGCTGCATATCTGCAGATCCAATCCTACCTCGAGTTGCACAACATACTGGGAAAGAGGTAATCTGGTTTTCACCCCCGGCATGGCACTGAGTCAGCCCTGCTTGACTTAAAAAATCAACTACTAGGAAACATGGACAAGGGCAAATCAGTGCTCCTCCGGCTCCTAGACCTATCTGCAGCGTTCAACCTGGTTGACCACAAGATCCTAGGTAAACACCTCACACACTCTGCACACTTCTCCCATGAGCCAACCACCTGGATAACATCCTTCCTCGAGGGCCGAGCCATGAAGGTCTTCTCAGACCAGGCATCAGCCGCACCTTCCCCTATTGGGTGTGGTGTTCCACAAGGCTCATGCATCTCCCCCACACTCTACAACCTTTTCACCCTACAACTATTCAATGACCTAGAAGATTTCGGCATAACGTTCACCAATTATGCCGATGATACACAAATTCTTCTCCCACTTACTGGTGACTACGTACATGACCTCACAACCCTACAAAACACATATGCCATCATCCAGGCCTGGATGGCAGCAAATGGCCTTTGTCTCAATGGAGACAAAACTGAAATCCTACTGGTTTTACTGTTCAAGACACTCACAATAACCCACAGATGCCTATCCCAATCAGCACCCACCTATCTAGTTGAACGAATATACCAAGTTCAAACACTCAGACCTAAACGTGACATATACTCACACCAACTCACAATTCCTCACAATTCCTACCTTTAATAGAACCAAAGCCTGTGGGTCCAGTTTCGAGGTACTAGCACCAAAATCCTGGAACTCACTTCCACTTGAACTCAGAACAGAAACTTCCCTCATGGCTTTCAGAAAAGCACTGAAAACCAAACTATTCAAGTAAACCACACCTCCTCTGCTGTCTCACCTATAACCTTGGAACATGAGCAGCGTATGTACCTAACCACTGAACCTGTACCTAAGTATTGTAACTATGTTTTAACTTGCTGCCAAGTGAAAATGCTGTAACAGCGCCTCGATGCCCGAGGGCAGTTTGTGTGCTTTATAAATGGAAATAAATAAAATAAATAAACCACTTTGGTAAAGCAGTCGACGAGGCTCTAGAGACTGCCAAAAAAAGAGCATGAGACTCTTAAGTCTCTTCAACAAATCACTCAGAAGCCCTCCCCCCAGAGGGGAAGCGGTTCCAGTCAGTCCTTTCAAGGCCAATCCCGTTCCTCACAGAACATGTACAATACGGGAAAAAACTGGAACTCAGGGCAGGCATCCAGCACCCCCACCAACAATCCACCTAGGGGTCAGTGGTTCTGTAAGGGTAGAGGCAGTGGCCCCAACTCCAGGGGAGCCACAGCCTCTGGTCAGAAATGACCTACAGATTCAGATCCCCTCCCATGTCACCCCTGTCGGGGGGCGCTTAACATCTTTCTTTTCGGCATGGGAGGGAGTTACATCAGACCAGTGGGTTTTAAAGACGGTCGCCCACGGGTACTGTGTGGAATTCGCCCAATCCCCACAATTTAGACCGCCCAAGACAAGGCGCCTGACGCCAGACCATCTGCGAATCCTGAAACAAGAGGTGGAAGCACTGCTGGAAAAGGACGCCATAGAAGGCGTCCCTATTCTTCAGGTAAACAAGGGTATTTATTTAGTGTACTTCCTTGTACCCAAAAAGAACCTCACCATGCGCCCTGTACTAGGCTTGCACCCAGCGGACAAATTTGTCAAACCTCAAAAGTTTCGTATGGTAACTCTGCAGGAAGTAATCCCACTGTTGAAGCAGGGGGATTACATGGTAACACTGGACATGAAAGGTGCATACATTCATATTTCAATGTTGCCAGTGCACAGAAAATATCTAAGGTTTGTGATAGAGGATAAGCACTATCAATTCAAAGTTATCCCCTTCGGCATTGCTTCGGTGCCGGTGTTTACAAAGGTACTGGCAGTAGCCGTAGTACACCTGCGCAGACTGTCCGTCCAGGTTTACCCTTACCTCGACGACTGGCTCGAAATATGCCTATTGAATACTCAAAAGACAATAGACCTCCTGTTCAATCAGGGATTCTCCATCAACGAGAAGAAATCCATCTTAGACCCCAGTCAAGTCAAGCAATTTCTAGGGGCTTTAATCCGGACAAAAGACTGCCTCGTCTTCCCCTCCAATGAGAGGGTTCAGAACATGCTTTCTCAGATCCCTCAATATGTAGCTAGTCGGGAAGTGACGGTACGCAAGGCCATGCGCTTGCTAAGTATGATGGCTTTCATTTGCTTAGTCCCCCACGCACGGCGGCGCATGCGTCATGTGCAAGAGTGGCTCAACAGCCAGTGGTGCCAGGCCAGCGGACAATGGGAAGATCTGGTAGTTGTCTGGCCAGCCCTCGTTCTGCCTCTGCAGTGGGGTTGAGGGAAAACCTCTTGAAGGGGAAAACCTTTGCCAGCCCACAGAAGAAGCCACTCTCACGACAGACGCAGCTCTCACGGGGTGGGGGCTCACCTGCTTCAGCAGACAGCGCATGGAGTGTGGTCCCCACAAGTAGCATCCAACCATATAAATCTGTTAGAGCTGCTAGTGGTGTTCAAAGCACTTAAAGCATTTCAAACACAGCTACAGGGGAAGACAGTGCTGGTCCTGACAGACAGTACCACAGCGATGTATCACCAAAACAAACAGGGGGGCACACACTCTCCAGGGCTATCCAGGTTTTTCCAGACCATTTGGATGTGGGCTCTCAAACACAAGATGTTCCTACTGTCCAACACGTTCCATGATAACTCAATCTTCTAGCGGATGTGCTCAGCAGAGATTTCCCACTGCTCGTAGAATATGAATGGCGTCTACACGAAGACATTGTCTCCAACGTGTTTGCAGAATGGGGCTTCCCAGAGATCGACCTGTTCGCAACTCAGGAGAACGCCCAATGACAAGACTATGCCTCCAGGTACCCCCGGAACCGCTCCAATTTGTCTATGCTTTTCACCCGACTCCCCTACTCAACAAGATAGTACACAAGATGCACCAGGAACCAGTTACCAGGAGGCTGGTGACCCCCATGTGGGTCCGCCAATCCTGGTTCGCTCATCTAATGGAAATGTCCCTCTCCTCCCCTGTGAGACTACCCTGCCCAAACAACATGTCTCAGGACGGAGGGGCGACACTACACCCATGCCCGCAAACTCTGAACTTAGCAGCCTGGCTCCTGAGGTCATAGAGTTTGGCCACCTTCAACTCCCTCAGAGATGCATGGACATACTCAGGGAGGCTAGAAAACCTAACATGCGTTATTGCTATTGCAGTCAGTGGAAACGCTTTGTCATCTGGTGTAAAACCAAGGGCGTCAATCCCATTGACTGCTCGCCTACACACACTGTATTGTACCTAACTCATTTGTTAGACTCAGGTTTGGTTTTTAATTCCCTAAAGGTTCATCTAGCTGCTCTATCAGCCTACGCTACGTCACAACAGAAAGTGCTGTGGTGGAAAATACCTGTTATTAAGGCTTTCATGGAAGGGGTTAAGAGAACTCACCCCCCCAACCTCCCAATTTCTGACCCAGATCCCGGATGGGATCTAAATGTGGTTTTGACCAGACTCATGGGGTCTCCCTTTGAACCAATGCATAAAGCAAGTCTAAAAGACCTTACTTATAAGACGGCCTTCCTAGTGGCTATCACTTCTATTAGAAGGGTTGGCGAACTACAGGCCCTTTCAGTTCTAGACCCTTTTGTTAAAGTCCACAGGTGGTTCTGCGCACTCATCCCAGATTTCTGCCTAAATTCATCTCGAAGTTCCATGTGAATAAATCAATCGAACTACCCACTTCCCTTCAAAATCCCACTAGCATGGCTGAAAGAAGCCTAAACACACTAGATTTGCGCAAGGCAGTCATGTTTTACCTGGAAAGAACAAAACCACTGAGAAAGACTAACCAGTTTTTTGTTTCAGTGGCAGTTGGTAGAGAAGGGGATCCTGTCTCTAAATTAGCTATCTCTAGTTAGATTGTCAAAAACCACACTTTACTCGGGGCCCTGGGGCTTCCACAGCATTCATTTCAAATGTTCCCTTTGAGTCCATTTGCAAAGCGGCAACCTGGAGTTCTTTACACACCTTTACAAAACACTATTGCCTAGATACTCATACTAGATCTGATTCTCAGGTGGGACAAGCAGTATTAAGACATCTTTTCACTACTGTTCCTTCTCACAACCCACCTCCAACTCGGGTACTGCTCGCTAGTCTATGCACAGCATGTGATTCTAAGCAGATTAACAAGCATCAGAAGACGTGCATTACTCACGTAATAGCATTTCTGATGATTGTATCTGTTTAGATTCACATGCACTCACCCTTCCTCCCGCTCGGATGGAAGGAACATAGACGTCTTACTACTTTCTCTCTTTATGTAATCACTCACAATAGCCTTGGGCTCCATCATGGCAGAAAAAATACAATCAGAGGGACCTCAGTGCGTGAGGGATTTTGGGTACACTACACTTCATGATAGGGATGGTGTTACAGACACGCCTATGCCGACGTCCCCTTTTGGTCCTCGAAAGGCAAGATGCAAATACGGTTATTTTTAAAAAGGTAGCAGGCGCTCCTCTCCAGAAAGAACATAGCATGATAACCTGTTCTGAGATGAGAGTTTGCAGCACATGCTTTTTGCTCGCTGTACCTTTCACAGATGGGAAATATCCATTTGCATATCAGTCTTTGTCCCGCCCACATGGGCAGTCCAGCACCTAAATGCTATGGCAATTCCTCTCTGAACAAGAGTACCACCAGCAACCCCATACATGTGTTTCAGCCTTGTTGGGCCTCATCAGTGAGGTGAAGCTGTGCCTTACCATTGGTTACCATTGGATGTTGGACCATATGCACAGCATGTGAATCTAAGCATATACAATCATCAGAAATGCTATTACGGTGAGTAATGCATTTCATCCTACTAATCAAGATAATGTATCATACAACGAGTTGAACAAATCTTACCAAAGACCATTCCTCTAGGCCATTTCTCATAGTCACCCTAGTGGGTATATGTTCACCCACCCAATAGTTTTCCAGTATTTGATCAAGAATCCCTAAAATGTAAAAATGGCCAAGCTTCAATAGATAGTGAAGTGACTATTTCTCATTAATAGTCTGACATGGTGTTTGGAAGAATTCTCAAAATGTGCTAATTTCCCTTACCTTTTGAGAACCCCAGCAACTTTGCTGGATTTCTAGGATTTGATTTTTTTCACCTGGGAAGAATGAGAGCCTTTTTTTCCCACTCTTCCATGTATTTTGTGTGCGTTTTACTTTTGTGTTCTTTGGTTATGGAGTTTTAAAACAACTCTATAGGCATCATCTTTTTCTGTGTGTCACACAGCACCTTCAGTGCAGTGGCATAGGGGTGTCTTTCAGACTCCCCAAGTTTTAAATACCTTCTCTGGGACTGATTACCGTCTCCCAGAGCATGTAAATTTAAATTGGCTTTACTAGTCACTTTAAATTTACTGACCCAGCACACACTATCTTCCTATAGAGTGCTGGAGGGGTTGCCTAGCTGCCCCTGAGTCAAAACACTCATGTAACATTCAAATGTTACCTTTTCCTACTTTAAATGGCTGGTGGCAGTGGTTTAAATCAACTACCGTGATATTTCCTGACCGCTAACAACTGTAGCTAAAAATCGGGCCAGCCATGTTTTTCAATATGGCGCCCCAGACCTATCTGTAAAAACAGACTCCAGTCATCTTTTTTCTCCAGTTCTTTTAGGAAAAGTCCTTCTTGTGTTTGTCTCTGTGCGCCAAACGAGGTTTGGTCCCTTTATTCGTTGGCCTTTGGTGGGCTTCAGTGCTGAAGCCCTCCTCTGGCACCTGAGTGTCTGGGGTGGACAGGATGTGAGGGAGGTGCCCGAAACTTAGTCTCCTAGGAGGCCTGAATGCACTCTGGCGTGATTGGCCAGCTAACTGTCCAGCAAGCACAGCCACCTTGCTGCGTGAGTGACAGCCAGGCTGGAATGAATGGGGTATAACTGTTTAAAAGCAGGTCTCTGGGACTTGGAAAGCAGAGTCGACCACTGGAACGAAAGAACAGAAGAAGAGCTGAAGGAAGAGGACTGCTGCAACTCCTGGAAGACTGATGAAGCCCTGCTGCAGGTCCGAATTGCCTGAAACTCCATCGACAGAGAAGCCCGTCAAGCTTAACTTCTTCCCTTGAGTTTGGTAGGAACAACCAACTCATAAGCCACCTGGACATCGTCCCCATCTGGTCGAATTTTCATCAGAGTGCTGTTGAAACCTGGATAGCCAGAGGGAAGGAAACCAGCTCATGGACTTTAAGGCACTCACACCTTCGACGTCTTGCTAAGCTTTTGGCGTCATCCCTGGGCAGTGCAGGAACCTCCCGACGTCCTCCTTCTTGTCCCCATGACTGAAGCTGAGGAACAGCGAGATCTGCTCGAACTGCCAGGAACAACTAACTACAGCTCTGCTTCACTAACAAGCTACTGTGCAAACGCGGTCCGGAAATCTTTTCAGCCATCGAGAAAGTGCGTGAAACTTTCCTCAACTTCAAAGACTTGTCCTACCCTAAACATTCGTCAAACTTTTCACCTAGCCAAATTCTTCTAAACTCTGTGGCAAAGACTTTACCGTTACTACCAGAACTGTGCTATCTAATACAAAGACTCTGAACCATTGACTTTGGCCCAGTCCTATGAGATGAATTACTGGTTATAGTTACTGAAACCCTTTGCCCTGTCTATGAATGAATTTGTGCTGTTGATTCTTATAACCTTGTCTTTTGACCCCTTTTAAAAGTATATGAAGTGCCATTTTGCTCCCACTTCAGGAGAGCTAAACTTGTTCATTTACTTATCGGTTGTGTATTGGTGGTTTGTTAGTGTGTGATATTGAGCTGCTCTTACTAGTGTAATGTTTTCAAACTAGTTGAGTAAATAAATGTATATTCTTTTACCAAGAAACCTTGAGTAAGTGTGCGTTTGAATCACTGTATTAGTTGGCCCTTTGTGTAACTTGTTCTACTGCTCACTTAAACTCTTGAGATAAGTCTGGCTGCTCAGCCATCGCTACCACTTTACTGTGTAGTACAGGCTTGTACTAAAGGTGAAATTGTGCTTACACTTGCAGTCTTAATTGCATGTAGTGTTCCCAAAGGGTATTGCATGTGATTCTGCCTAACACATGGTGTTACCCCAAATCGCCCTGTGAGTTATGCAGCACTAAAATAAGGTACTGTTGAACACTTTAAGGTAATGTTTTTCACTCAGCATAGTAAAAGAGGGAGCCAGCCGGTCTCATAGGAAAAAAAGAAAAAGAATAACGCTAGAGGTTACAAACACATCTTACATTGTGGGAGTAATTATCCCCAAACAGTTATAGTATGCCTCATGGTGTAGACACCAAAAGAAAGTGGTGGGCACTTACATAAAAATAAATGCTCTATTAGTCCAAATGTAACCAACACTTAGCAAGAGGTATAGCTGCTAGGCGGTATCCTTACCTCCAAAGCTGAGCGTGAATGAATACTGGACATCTCGCGGCAAAAAATTGCAGCAAAATGGCGACTGTAATATATAAATGCGTAACGTGACGCAATGACATCATCACGTCAATCGCGTCAATTGATCAAATACTGGAAAACTATTGGGTGGATGAACATTTACCCACTAGGGTGACTTGAAGGAATGAGCCAAACTGAAATGGTCTTTGGTAAGATTTTTTCAACTTGTATGATACATTACCTTGATTAGTAGGATATATACTTACACCATTCTCTCACTTAACTACAGATAACCCCCTCTCTTTTCCTTCAACTATAATCAAGTGGCATATTATTGTTACAGGGAAGACTGTACTACCTCCGATATTTGAATTAAATAATCAAGATAAGAGGTGATTGAACAAGCTTACCTTATTATTTGGAAGGTTTTTTTATTTATTTTTTATTGTATATGGTACAAAGCACACATCGATAGAACCTTTACAATTCTTACTCTTACAAAACAATACTTACATAAAAAGGAGACACCAAGGAGAAAATAAACTTCATTTGGTAGTGTCATTCCCCCTAAAATCTTCCATAAAATAATGTCACTGTTTCCTAATATCACTGTGAGGAGGGCTCCATCATTCCACCCATCTGGGTTCTTGTTTCTTTGCAGATTTCCAGAGGGGGTGGTTTAACTTCTTGTTCTCTACATGGGCTTACCCGCCGGTGACTACTTCCCTTTCACCCTAATTGAGCAGATTCAGATTCTTCAGTATTTCCACCACCATTGCGGTCAATTGTATTTCTTTCCCTGAGATCATTCTCTCCCAGAAGTGTTCTGATAGGATTCCCTCCTCCCTGTCCGTAAACCTTCTTAGCTTGGCCAGCCTCAAGGTCCAAGTCCCTTCACACTCCATCAAGATATGGTGGAGCGATTGTAATCTTGGGTTGGCACAGACTTAACATAGTTTGACTGCACTCTCCTCCTATCTTCGTATGGTCAGGATTTCTCCAGTAGGGAGAAGATTCAGTCTTGCCCGCAAAAAGTTGGACCTTACTCTTGTATCCGGGTATTTTTCTAAGTAGCGTGGGAGAAAGCCTACATTTTTTTCCGCCTTCAAGAACGCATTGCATGGAAGGTTTTGAAAGTGTTTTTTGAACAGAACCATTTTAAAGATACATTGGCCCTCATTACAAGTCAGGCGGTGGACCATGGTGCTACTAGCACCATGGTCCATGCCGGATTCCGCCATGGTGGATGGCGGAATTACCGCCCCATTCCAAGGTGAGTGGGGCGGTAATTCTCCATTCACCATTTGCCCTTCCCCATTCCCATTTTTGCCCCATAGGGCATAATGGGGATGGGGAAGGCGCTAATTACGGCACAGTAAATTATGGTGCTGTAATTAGCAACAAGGTCGCTTAGCGCCTTGGACTTTAACGCCTGCAAAAAGCAGGCGTTAAAGTGTGAATCAGGCGTTAGGGGTTAACGGCGCCGACGGCGCCGTTAAACCCTTAACGCCTGACTTGTAATGAGGGCCATTGTCAATAATGGTTTCTTTATGATTATTTTCAGAATCTGTAAATATTTCTCACCCCTGAAGAAGAGAATTGTTTGTCGAAACACGTTGGGTTCAGCTGTTTATTGTTTGAAAATTAAAACACAAGTTGCATGACATTGAATTGAAAGTGTAAATGAGTTTCTTGTTATATCTATTGGATGACCGTTTATCAGTTACTATCGTTATTTACCACTATTGAAATTTCTTCAGTACCATTTGGCTTCTTAGGCCACAGATATTGTGCAGGGGACGGGAGATCCCAATATTGGGAACCCTTTCTTTTTTTCATGTTGGTTAAAGTTTAGGACAGGTCCCTCCTGGAAAGTGGCTTTCTCAGCCTTCACAATGCTTTAATGGGTATTTCTCCCCACTCATTCATGGTAAATGTATAGCATTCTTCTTTGGCCAGCCTCCTGCCATGGGTGAAGGGTTAACTTTGTCACCCAGGGGTCACCAGTGGTAATTTCCCTAGTCCCAAGAGTTGCTCCGAAGTACTTATAGGCACAACCTCATCCTCTGAGTCTTCAGGTAGCAATTACTCCTATAGAGCTTCTGCAAGTTGTAATGCTCTTTACCACCCTATTCCAGGCAGTGGGGTCCTTCACCTTCTTCATGCATTCT
The DNA here is from genome assembly GCF_040938575.1 of Ambystoma mexicanum. Classification (NCBI taxonomy): domain Eukaryota; kingdom Metazoa; phylum Chordata; class Amphibia; order Caudata; family Ambystomatidae; genus Ambystoma; species Ambystoma mexicanum. The sequence goes on from NC_090929.1 coordinate 349,766,972, forward strand.
GTCTTTCCCAGGCAGGTGTCACCTCATCAGTTTCCTTTGTGTCAAAGGATGAATGTGTGGTGTGTCTGCCTGCACTTGAATTCACCCGCATAGTGACATTTTCCCACTCGCTCTATACACTTGGGGATGGGGGATGTTCTTTCCAGACACTTGCTGATTGGTCAGACTCCTTTCCTTTATAAATCGCTTCTCTGGATTAGTTTGTTTTGTTCAAATTCTTAAGTGTCTTTTGATCAGGCCAGGTTTTGTATTGGCTATTCATTTGATGGACTAGTAGTCTTGTTAATTGGGGCAATGATACTATAAAGGCATTGACACCATTCAGCAGCATCTTGGATTTAATCATTTCATGTGGGACAGGTTTGCTGTCTGTCATCTGATTTCTGAGCCATGACTTGGCTGCCGAAGTGTTGTGCAAATGTGCACAGTAATCCATATTTCTCTGGACTTTTCCTTCCACCAGTAAGCGTGATTAGCTTCCTTCGCTGAAATAGCCATTCTGCAGTGTAATTTAGAGAGGTCTGCACCGCTCCATTATTTGTCACGTCTTTCTCCTGGAGCTGGTTGTAGTTGGTCTCAGAATTCTGGTACTTTGTGTTCTTGTTACAACTTGCGGGCGTAACAACATCCATGATATTTCCTTCAAGGTCCTTTTCTTGGATTTGGACCACAGCTTCAGGCGTTTGGCAAACACCTTGTCCTATAACAGGAAGACTTGATCTTGGGCATTCTTCCGCCTGAGGGGTTTCTTGGGGATAGTCTACCATGTCTCATGGTAAAGTGGAACTAGAATGATCCCTCCACATCCACCCTCTTTGAGGTACATCTGTCAGTGGCCAGACAAACCCGGTCCCTAGTGGATCACTCTCCCCACATAAAAGAACGAGGAGTTCTGACAGTTCACAACAGACCTTACAGAGTAATTTTGAATGGAGAGCCATCCAGCTTGGTTCTAGTGTATAGAAATGGGGGTGATTCAGGTAGGTTGTAGGGGGTGCAGTGTCTGGCAAAATTGGCGACTTTATTTATGAGAAAGAAGTTGTAGAGTGGGAGACCAAGGAGTACAGTACTTCAGTTTGCTAGTTTGCTGAGCACAACGGTAAAGATTAAAATGTTGGGAACATGGTGCATGAGATGGTGCAGATTTTCTTTATGTTGAGAAGGTTAATTCTGGCAGAAGTGGCTGATTTGCGGCATTAGTAGGCCTCTGTAATGAATACCCCAAGGTAGTAAGCGCACATTGGGGGATTGGGGGGATGGAGTAAGGAGGGGAGGGGGGAAGACGATGGGAGCATGGAGTTAGCATTGAAGACAGGTAGAACGATTACTTCTAGTTTTGAGAGTTAAGCATAAGGCAGCGTAGACCGAGCCAGTGACAGATGGCTGAAAGGCAGCTAGTAATGCTTTCAGAGATAAAGGGAAAGGAGAACAAGATCTCAGGGGCAATAGTGAGGTGGTAGAGAAACTCTAAGGATGAGATGAGTTTGCCTAGTGACAATGTGTAGCGAGTAAAGAGGAGTGGGCCGAGGACTAATCTTTGTGGGACTCCTATAGCAATGGGTATGGGTGATGTGGTGTTTGAGTTCATGGAGATGGAGAACAAGTGGCTGTAGAGATAACCGTCCACCAATTAATTCAAGTGAGGTATCCTTGTAGTTAAGGAAGGAGGGACAGGCCCCCATTTTCAAAGGCTGTAAAGAGTTCAAGTAGTAGGAAGATGGTGGAGAACTGATACTGGCGAGCAATGGTTAGAGTGCTGGATATGTGGATGAGAGCAGCTTCAGTGGAATGTTTGCTCTGGAATCCTGATTGAATGGAACTGCAGAGTGAGTGAACTGTGAGATACTTGACTATATGGATAAGATAATATCATCGAGGGCATGTAATGGTGGGGTAGAAAAGACACAGGCCTATACAAAGATGAACTGTTAGGGTCGACTATGGGTTTCTTAATTATGGGGATGACAGTGAATGTTTCGTCGCATACAGCAAGAATGAAGAAGTAGAAGGAGGGCATAGGTGCTAGCTAATTAATAGTTTGAGGTTCACATGCTCCCAAAAATGCAATTCTTTAATATTAAGTAATTTAAAAGAAAATGTAGCGGGCTTGTCGGAAAAGGGTGTCAGAGGATACTGGGCAGGAGGCATAGGCGAATAAAAACAGTGGAGGGAAGGTCAGAAAGGGAGAAAATAATCGGGAACCTGCAATCTGTAAAATGCAGGTCAGAAAAATTGGGGTTGGGTCTCCATCATAGATCCTTAAATGCAATAGGGCCCCCAATCAAAGAGGTACACCTGCCGTCCATTTCAATTGGCCTTTAAGGTGGATTACTCAGGCTGACTGAAAATGCAGAAACCATTATCTATTATGTGTGGGTATCTTTCCACATTTAAATGTATGTTTGAATCAGCAGTATAAATGCTCTTGCCACTAACTGGGAAAGAACTTCTCCAACGCTTGAGCCTCTAAAAGTGCACAAGCAGCAAATCAGTGTTGTTATTGTTTGAAGGCTGTTAAATCCTTTACTGTTATCCAGGATTTCCTTGCGTGTTCCTTGGGCCGCCAACTTCTCACCGTGCAACCTCACCCACACCATTCACACCTGACACAGCACAGCGGGGTGGGAAGATATTCAGCATCATACTTTATCATGGTCACAACAGGCGACTCAGGCCTTGACTGGCATCAAGCACACAAAAGAGCAGTCCAGTGGGATGCAGCGTAAGACAAGCCACTACGTCTTCAGCATTCTAAGCGCTCATGCAAACCTCCTAACAAGGTGGCCCATTAACTCCCAGTTGTACATAGAGTAAAATAAAAACATGGCATTGTTTTTTTATGTTATGACATAATATGATATGATATGGCATTTATAACGCACCTATACACAAGTGTTTCAAGGTGCGACGAGGCAAGGGAGGGGGAACAGAGGGAAGTCAGACAGCGATCCTACTAGGCTAGTCGGATCACGCAAGTGCATGGGAAGTGGGAAGAGAGAAAGTGCGAGGGAGGGGGAGAGGGAGTGCAGTACAAGGGATAAAGAATAATAACAATAAGTAAAGTACGGCCAGCTGGTGGCAAATGCAAGGGTAAGTGCAGACATATGGTGACAAGTGCTGGTAGTGGGACTGTAGGGATACAGGGACAATCACGAGTGCGGGGGGTTGCCAGGAAGGCAGTGCAGGTGTCAGACTGGCGGTGGAGGGGACCTGGGCCCGAGGACTGAGGGTGGCCAGGCAACCAATGCAGGTTTAGCCAGGGATTCAGCAAGGGAGAGGAGGAGAAAAAGCAGAAGCAAAGAGAAAGGTTTTTAGGTGCTTCCGGAACTGGAGAATTCTCCTCAAGTTTCAGTTAGGCAGGGAGGCTGTTCCAGAGGGAGTCCCCAGTCGAAGCGAGAGTTCTACCACCAACTCGTTGCTTGGAGAAGCGACTGACCCTGAGGTAGTTGGGGGCGGATGAGCAAAGAGCTCGAGAAGGAAGATATTCAGGAAGAGAGAGTTGAAGGTATTGAGGCCCCAGGCCCCAGAAGGCCTTGTGGACAATGCAGAGGGTTTTGAACTTAATCCTCGCAGCCACTGGGAACCAGTGCAGAGATTTCAGTCCTGGCTTGAGGTCAAGTGCAAGTCTCGCAGTCCTGTTCTGGGTAAGTTGCAGAGGGCGGGGAGTAGAGGCAGGCAGATTTAGAAAGAGGCTGTTGCAATAGTCCAGCCTAGAGAGTACCAGAGCTCTGGAGACAGTGAGCTTATGGGCGAAGGAGAGGAAAGGAAGAATACCTCTGAGGAGGTGCAGCTGGTAGTGTGACTTCTTAGAGAGTCAGAGATGTGAAGAGAGAAGGAGAGTGTGGAGTTGAAGATGACCCTCTGAGCACAACCTGGTTTTAGATACTTAAGCTCAGTGTTTGTGCTGATTCTGGCAACATCCACACATCAGCCATTATTTCATGGTTGTCTCCATCAAGAGACAGAAAACACAGGAAAGGAGAAAAAAGCAGACTTATATCCCTGTTAGGTATCAGATTAAAATGAACATCATTTTAATGGCAGGTCTCTAATGGAAGGCGGATTGTCTTCACATATTAAGGACTGTGATGAGGAAGCGTGATAGGAAGTACTGGCAATTTATATGAGCAACCTAAAATTCTCTACTCATGTGGACTTCGTTCACAAACTATTTTGAGCTGTGTTATTTTGCTTTGCTTGTTTTAAATTGAGGTTTATGTACACTTTGCACCATATTTCATAATCCTTAGGCTTAAGTGCTCTTATTTTACACAGGATTACTTTTGAATACGTTTGTTCGCTTTAGGCTGACATAAGCCTTCAATTACCACACTACTTGCTCGCAGGTGACTAAGAAGCTTCTGAGCCCTCACTGCAGACCTAGCCCTGACCTTCCTTCCTTCCTTTCTTTCTTTCTTTCTTTCTTTCTTTCTTTCTTTCTTTCTTTCTTTCTTTCTTTCTTTCTTTCTTTCTTTCTTTCTTTCTTTCTTTCTTTCTTTCTTTCTTTCTTTCTTTCTTTCTTTCTTCCTTCCTTCCTTCCTTCCTTCCTTCCTTCCTTCCTTTCTTTCTTTCTTTCTTTCTTTCTTCCTTTCTTTCTTTCTTTCTTTCTTTCTTTCTTTCTTTCTTTCTTTCTTTCTTTCTTTCTTTCTTTCTTTCTTTCTTTCTTCCCTCCCTCCCTTTCTTCTTTTCCCACCTCGCCCTTCCTTCTAGAAATAAAGAAAATGAGAGAATCTGGAATATAGAAATTGCATGTGCTAAATAACCCTATTGACTGTGCATTTTATATAGTCCAGATTATCCAATCCCCTAACCTGTCTGGGTGTCTGTTTCCTGGCTGACGAGGGTTGATATATATAATACACCTGCCAGTTGTACACATAATTTGTAATCCAAAGTGCCCCTTGAGAACTTTCTAACTTTCTTATTTTCAAGTTCTTTCTTATAACTATCAAGTTTCAAATTAGTGTCGTCAAGTATCTTCTGTATTTGATCAGATGTAAGGCTTGTTGTGAACAAGTGTTGACACGGTAAGGAGAGTGCTCGGGTACTCGTGTGTAGTTGTTAACTGTTTTGTAAAGACAACAAAATTGTTCCGAAATACACTGGGAAGAAACAAAAAAACACCTACCTGGGGATTTATATGGTGAACAGATGTCTGAAGAAACCCTGGTGGATCTTCGAAGAATAGGAGAAATCCCCCTGAGAACACCTCAAAGGACCTGCAAAAGCTTGTCCTTCGTGAAACCCCCGTGGGGGATAAAACCCTGGAAGAGCTGCTGGTGGGCGTTGTCTTCCTGTGGAGACCCGGTGAGAGCTGGTCTGGGTATTCTTTCTGGCTGTTTTAGATGAGAGGCCTTTGAAACTGAGCTAAATATAGTGGGTAAAAATGAACACAGTTATTCCTGAAAGTAAGGAAAGGAGAAGTTCCTATAGAGGGTCCTGAGAGCTTACCATGTGCTAAACATGAAGAGAGCGGAGAGGTAAGGAATCTCTGTTGTGTTGCAAAAGTAAGAGGGCACTATGATGAGGGAAAGAAAAGACCCGTAAGATTTAGGGTGGATGTATCTAGTTCTATAAGAGTAGGATGAACTAGGAGAAAGCCTACCCTTGTACTTCCAAGTCCTTTTGAGCCAGCCTGAGTGGATGAGGAAAATCTGGAGGTTCCCAACAAGGTATTGCTATAAATGAAGGGTGAGGAGTTAGAAACAGAAGTCCGATAGCCGGGAGTGATTGAAGAAGTAAGATGAAAAGTAGATTAGTACCTAGAGACTCCCTGGAGGGAGGTATGGAGGAGATTCCGGGTCTAAGCGTGCTTAGAAGTAGAATCGATCCCGGAAATGCCGGAAATGAAAATGAAAGGTTCCGTAAAGCCTTCTGAAATAAAAGGGAGGATTGGAGAACAAGAAGGTGAGTAAAGTAGACAAAAAATGGTTGAGAGGAAATGTCTTCGTAATCCTAGTGAGGCGAACTTACGAAGCGTGTGCCGGCTCCTGAGAGAGTAGCAACGCATCTTCCTTCTGTTGTTGCTGGATTATAAGGGAGTGAACAGGAAGTGATGGTGGAAGGTTGCAAGGCTTCCTGGGAATTAACAACTAGCCTGCATTGTACGCTAGCGATGGTAAACGCTGTGGCGGCCATCTTGGAATCAGTCTCAACTAGACTGTGGAGTAGACGATTTCCTAGTGCAGAAGTGGCGGCCATGTTGGAAATAGGTCGGAAAGCGAAATGCACATTAGAAACCATCACAGTAGTTGAATATTTTTTGAATGGTGATTGGAGGCTCAAACGGGTTTTGCCTCCATACAGACTTCCCATACAGCAGCTGCGAAGGATATCTGATCTACGCAGATCACATTGGGATATGGCTCTTACAGGAAGCATGGAACCGGTGTCTTTTCCCTCTTTTCATTTGTTTGAAGCTTGAATTGCATTGTACTATAGATCATGAATAAGACAGATGTATTTATTTTACAGTCTAAATTGAATATGTGAGACAAATGAAGGTTAGTACTGTACAGTACGATTTGGTTATGACTTTAAAGTTTATAATATTATTTAAAATGAGGTACTTAAAAACACGCTGGTATTATTTGATATCTTTGGGAAAGCAGAACATTAGCCTCTGAAGAAGGATTGGATGTCAATCCGAAATGCATTGGGACATAAGAAGACCTATGTGTCTGTCAATTAGTGGTGCCTATTGCTACTACATCTCCTCATGGTAGAGATGGTCTAGAATTTGAGAAGTGATTGTATTCATGGAATAGGATATTACCTCTTCTAGTGGGCCTTAGAAGTATTATTTTGAGTTTAAATTAAAAATGGATGATGTAACAAAGATGAACTATATTGAATGATGTTCATATAATCGTTTTCACATTCTTAAAAGTGTTTAAACATTATTTAACACAATGGGATATTTTATCCCTTAGGAGTGCATTCGGGTAACCGGTCTGTTAGATTGGTCTCTATATCTTCAAGAAAGTAATTCACAACAGGGAGTGAGACCGATTTATCTTTTACCTTAGGATTCCCATTATCTTATGAGGACTGGGTGGTTGCATGCAGACAGCCAAAAACAATTTCCCTGAGTTACAAGCATAATCATATCTACTTTGTATACTTACTGCAATACACTTAAGAAGCTGCATGTGTACATGCCATGGTAGTAAATGGACCACAAGACTGTTTCCCTTAAGCAAACTGAAGGCAAAAAAGTGTTATTTAATAGGAGGTTGCTATATTTTAGGTGCCAGACAAAGAAATAAAATATACATTTGATTACCTTTGTTTTTAAATGGAACAAACCCTTTTGATAAGTGGATGTACTCTGCGTTGCATATAGCTTGTTATGTACATGGCAAAATATGGCAATTAATTCTTTTAAACGGCGCTAGCAATGCATCCAGAAGTGTAATTAGAATCCTTAGTGTTATTCAGAACATGAGATACACACATACATAAAGAATTGATTGTGGAAATGAGCATGGGTGTGAAAATTAGTGAGAATAATGCATGGAGGTCAAGTTAGTTTTTGTAGACCTAGAAGTGATTGTGTAACATTGTGGTGACTTCCCATGCATGTATCTTTGCCATGATTTCACCTTTGGATTTTGAGAAAAATGCCTGTTTCTTGCTCAGATTGGTGGGGTGGGACTGTATACGTGTGTGTGTGCGATGGGGTGGGGAGTTATTAGACCAGTGTGTCCTATATTGTCCTAAATATATATCACAATACCCTCGATCAGTGATGCTTGCCCCACATGTGTACTCTGCAAGGGATCAGAAATGTGAGGCGGACAACTTTGTGAAGAATTTTCAAAATATGCCCTTTAATTGACTCAAAATTCTGCATAAAAGCCTCACTATCCCTCCCCTGAGGAGGTTTTCCTGCCTAAAATAAACTTAGGAAACTCTCTAAAAAAAGTATTCTGTCCCTCACACTTCTACAAACAATAACACAACAAGGTAAAATATGGCAAAAAAATCTATATATATCAGTTAGGTTCACAACTTGATAACAGTCTATCATTATTATATAGCTGAATTCCCCTTCCCCAGATTTCAGCAGGATTCTATTTAACAGTTCCAATAAGATAAGGAAATCCTGTCTTGTAACAAAGTTCAACTTCAGTTCTTTTGGTTCCAACTTGATAACAAAAAGTTTCAACTTGAATTCACAAAGCTTTCTCCTCTTCCCGCTTGTGACCAAAGAGCTCATAACAACTTCTTCTCATCCACAAGGTTCTTCTCTTTCCATTTGTGTCACAAAGAGCTCATAACAACTTCTTCTCATCAACAAGTTTTCCTCTTTCCAATTGTGACAAAAAGAGCGCATAACAACTTCTTCTCACAAACCAAGAATACATCAATAGTTCATTAGGATCAACAAAAAAGTCTTGGCCAAGGTAATATTGAAATACTTGCTTTAACAATAGCAGATCATTCTCCAGCAGTTCATACAACACTTGCTTCATTGATATTAAGTTGTCCGGATGATTCTGAAACACTTGGTTTAACAAAATCAGATAATTCTGCAGACGTTCATTCAACACTTGCTTCAGTGAAATTAAATTGTCAGGATGAGTCTGTAGCACTTCACAAAAACATGTTAGTGGTTCTGTCACTTCTGTTTCAAGATATTTAACCACACCACAGTACAACAGCTTCCACCTGGTCCACTCCCCTGCCAGGCCTACTACTACAAAGTTATCTGCCCTGGTGTATTCTCCTGCCAGGGCAGAATAAGCTACTAACTATAAGTACTTCTGTGGTAAAGGTTATCTCCAACAAATGAACAATATCTTTTGCTTCACAGCTTCAAGTTTACATACCTCTTCTGGGGAAACAAGAAACATATTGATGCTGTCTGTTTGACACTTGTAATTGCCAAACACAATGCAGGTTATACTCCACTCCTTCTGAACACCTGCCAGAAAGTCGGCCCTGCTGTCACATTTGTTTCCCCACTTCTGCATTAACCAAATACTCACAATGGTTCTTTCTCACTCTCACACTTCGTTGGTTTTCGCAATGTGAGTTTAAGCCATTCTCTTTTATAATCTCCTTCACATAAGGGCCATATGCTTCACAAACAGTTGGATTCTTAGTTGCCCTCTCATGGCCTTGGCAACCTTTGTTCTTTATGACTTGCCTTGATATAAGTCTCTTTTGGCTTTGACAACACTTGTTTCCATTGTGTTTTTGGTGTATTTCCCTCTCTTGCTCATGGCTTTTAATCTGACCCACACAGTTGTAATCATACCCCTCTGGTTTGACAATGAAGTTCTTATCCCACCACCTGCTCCTTTGTAAATCAGTTTGGTTTTCAATATAACAGTTAGTCTGCTTCATATCGGTTCGGTATTCCAAAAAAGCATTATTTCTCCATTTTACTGTGATTATATCTTTTCTGTGCTTAAGGCACCCGGACTTGGCCAACGGGTGGTTACAGAGCACTCCAGTGTCACAATGTAGCAGTGAACTCACCGGTTTTGGTGTGCGCGTCCGTCCACCTTGCTGTCTCCAGGTCCTCTGCCTCTTCTTGCCTGTGCGGTCTGGCAGCCTCTCATTCTCGGCATCCCGTGCCAGTCGATAAAGGAGCTCTCCTTGCTCCTACGGCTCTCCAGTGCTAACCTGCCACCGGAGCCCTACTGAAATTGGGGAAACCTTTCAAATTGCGTGCTTCCTGTTGCGTGCCCTCTGAAGCTGCAATCCTCAGGGGGAAAGCCGTCAATTCCATTGCTTCCTGCTGTGCAACCTCTGCAATCAAGGTCTCAAATAGAAGAGGCCCTCTCAGTACGGCATCCGTACGCAACACAATGGTGGTCCTGGCGTCTCTGCTCTCCTCTAACTTCAGCTTCTGCTACCACTTGGAGGTGTCATAACAACTCCACATTCTACTACTGCTCCTTCCTATGGCTTGCAGCTGAGGGTGTCTTTTATCCCTACCAGTCTACCTCAGGTGTGGGTCACTACCACTAATATGCTGCAGCTTGCAGTCACGTGCCTCTGCAGCCCACTTCCTCGTCCCAGAACTTTGGGAATTGTGGGACTTGGAGTCCACAATTTACAAATCAGATTGTTTCATGGAAACATCAACAACAATTTCTTTTCTTTCCTTATTTACATTCCCTAAAGAAGTATTATAAGGATTCAATCACAAATTGAGTTTTACAGAAAAATGTGGATTTTCAGAATCCAAATTCATAATATCCAAAGACTCACCTGTAAAATATCCCTGGGTTTTATTAGCGCTTTCATCTCCATGAAGGTCAATGACTTGAAAAGGGGTTTTCTTACGTTCAATACATATTTGGTTATGATGCTTTTTAACCATATTCAGATAGTTAGCTTGGGAAAATAAAAGCTCCCTCTGACAGCAAGCCATTACAAATTCCGGTATCAATGATGTTTCTTTCCTTGAGGAAGACAAATACTCTGTCTCATCCCATGATGTCCTTCTGTTTCTCTGGGGCCCTTTTCCTCCCAGGCGATCCTCCCAGCTAGTACCACACCCAGGATCAGGAAGCTTGTGCCTTTCCCTGGCCACCTGGGAGGAGACTCTAGGTAGGGTATTTTTGAGGACTCCGTAGGATTCATCACAACTCCCACTGGCAGAATTTCTGCACCAAGTCTGGAGTTGTCTGGCCATGAATACATTTTGGAAACGGCTAATTGTCATAATGAAAGCCATCATCCAAGAGCCAATTCCACATGCCCCTCAGGTATGACTGCACAGTCTGTTTAAACAAACAAATGTGGTCAGATGTAGAATCCTGAGCATAGCCTGAGTCATAGCAAGGAGTAGAGTGCTCAGGTTCTGGTATAAAGGCACACTCCTGACACATGATGCCTGGTTGAAAGAGTTAGTACTGCACATGAGATGAATTTTGGGGAATTATTGCCATCCATCTAGACCGAAAATATTTTGACAGAACTGAGTCAGTTTGTAAATGTGTATCCCCTATACTCACGCATAAGTTGAGATACCAATGGAGGTCCAGGGGAATTAGGATACATTCACCCCTATTAGTTTACTCTGTGGTCCAAGAATGCATTTGTTACTTGTTTCATGGATCACATGACACATGCATTTATTGTATCCTATTTCAATTTATTGTACGCTATTCAGGACAATTAAAATCCTTGTAATATTCATGGTCTGAAATACCTAAAATTAACATATCTCTTTACAATTATGCATGCAATAGTATGTTGTTTTGGTTGCATTTTTTTCCAATTATGATTTGCATCCCAATAAACAACGTTCAAAAACATTTTGTTTTACATTTATTTTATTTTTATTGAAAAACCTTTACAATTCATCATATTAATAATGTCATATATAATTAAACATCTTAATTCACAATTTGTTGTTAATTTGATAATTTCCCTTACAGATGTTGCAAACCTAAAATCATTACTACCTATGGCTTTTATCTAAACAAGTTTGTTGGTTTTAAACAGAACCTTGCCGTTGATCGCCAATAACACAGTATTTTCTAATGTGATGTTATATACATTATTAGATTTTTCTTGTACAAAACAGTTAAGTTAAAATCAACAAAAAAGTAAGGTCTACAAACATTAGAAATAAATTATGTTAATGTAACAATATAACAAAATGTATTCAAAAACACACAAATATATTACAATCAAATATCAAGGTAACCTTAACTCAACCTGTTTTTGTTTTGCAATTGCAATATTTTATTTTTATCACAAAATGTTTTACAGTGAAAGCGTTGTAATGTGTTATTATTATTAAGGTATTTATTGAGAGTAGACTTGGCTTTGGGATGCAACAGAGCACATTGCAACCATAGTGGAAAGAACACAGTGAGGGAAGCAGAGAGAAAGGGAGCGAGGAGCTCACAACAGGGAGGGAGGACAATTGGCAACAAGGGATCTACAAGCAACCAGGGGAGGAAACAGTGAGGATCAGATCACTGAGTCTCAGGTATGGTGGGGAGTGGAGGGTGCGTGGGCCTAGGTTTTAGGAAGGAGCCCTTCCTTGAAGAGGAAGGTGTTGAGCTCTTTCCTGAACTTTTGAAGCAATGGGGGGGGGGAGTCTGATGTTGACAGGGAGGAGGTTCCAGAGTCGTGAGGTGTAGACAGAGAAGGCCTGCCTTCTGGTTCTTTCCTTCCTGCACCGACAGAGTTCAAGTATGCACATGTCCTTACTTTTGGTGGATTGCAGGCCTCCGTAGTTGCTTAGTTTCTCAGTGAGGTAGCTTAGGGATTCCAGGGTGACAGCCTTACAGATGATGTGGCAGGATATGAAGATGATACATGCTTGCAGCATGAGCCTCTGCAGTACGAGGAAGGTCGAGGTGATGTGGTTTTATTTGCAGAGTGATTTGATGTGTTGTGCTGCTGCATACAGGACACATCTCGGGGTGCCATGGTTGTCGCCGGACGGCCTTTCAAAAGAACATTACCACCATCCAGGAGGGAGAGGGCCAAGGCTTGGACAGTGGATCTGAAGTTGTTTTCTTGGATGAAGGGCTTGATTTTCCACAAAACAGACAGTAGGTACCAAGCTGTTTATGTCTTCAATGCTATGTGCTGTTTGAAGGTGAGGTGTCTGTTGATGTCAATCCTAAACTGGGGTTTGAAACCTTCGAGGTTCATAGCAGAGACAGTCAGGTCTGCATGTCAGGGTGTTCCGTGTTGTTGTTCACCAGAGGAATTCAGTCTAGGAGGGGTTGAGCTTCAGGTAAGCATAGTCATCCACAACCGCATCAATGTGAGGCAAGCCTTGAGTCAGTGATGTCTTTGTTGGAAGATACTGTGAGAAACTAGAAGGTTTCTCACCCACTAGTCCCCAGGGATCTGGCAACCAGGTGGCCAGGACACGGACATTGCTTTCAGATCCAGTTCCTGGGGGTGGATCTGTGCGGGAGGATCACTTGTGTGAGTGATCTTCGGGGAGTGGGAGTGGGACACCGGATGGTGAGACACAGTAGCCCTTTCCTTGTAACACCTTTACCCCATCCTACCAATTAGGATATTTAGGAACTCTACCCCCCCACCGCCCTTTATACAACACAAACACTTTCTCATGTACAGTCCGCTATGAGAGAAAACAGATTAACACCCGAGCAGTATACCTGACGTGTCCCAATATAATGGTCATGCAAGGTCAGACAATTGCTGACCATCACACACACCTGACTGCCATTACACTTCCCCACACAGATAAAAGGCAGAGCACGAGAGCACACTCTGATCAGGGCAAAGCACACAAGGAAACAGTAGTTTTGAGATGGCAGCTGAGCAAGGGAGGAAAGACGGCAAAACCAAAGGGAATCACAAGCAGGAAATTCCCCTGACCTTTATGACATAGAACCATTACTTTCCAGGGACCTCGAGAATAGAAAGTGTAAGACCAGGAAACCAGGCTGAAGAATCCTGCATTGTGTGTCAGAGATACCCGGGGCCCTCCCGCATCAATAATCAAGGCAGAGAAAATCACCAGCTACTGTGGTACCCGGTGGTCAGTCAAAAGGCCGAAAAAAAATATTGAATTACAAAAATCTCGAAAAGAAATCTCGAAAAAAAAAGAATTTTTTATTTATTTATTTATATGTATTTTTGGGGTCAGGTAAGTAAAAAAAAGGGGATAAAATGAAAAGAAAATGGAAAAAAGGGGATTAGGGGGGAAACCCCCCCATTTCGAAAAAAAAGTATTGAAAAAAAATTTGATATTGTTTTTTTCGAGATTTTTTGGTTCGACCTTTTTTTTCGATATTTTTTTTTCTCATTCTTTTCACTATAAACCATGGTACCCTCCTTGAGTGAGTCAACACAGCCGGTGAGTTGGGGAGACCTATACAAGATCGGTCTCTGGTGATGCCAAGGTTGCAAGCAGCAACATTGTATGGCGAGGTGCTGGAATGAACATTGTTAAAAACGCGTGTTATAAGAGACACAAGTGAAGCTAGCTGCTGATGAGTGATTGAACCTTTGACAGAGTGGTCCAGCTGAGAAGTGACAAAAGTAGATACATTTGTCGGAGCCTGACGGAGGGAGACCGATTGAAAGAGAACAAATAAATGTGAATTGAAGTGGTCCTGCGACGGGTCAAACAAAATCCTACGCACATGCGAAAGTCTTCGATTTTGATGAAGTAGAGAACGTTTGGAAAAGTACATGAATTTGGTCTGAGCCCAGCAGAAGGGGACCTCTGGTGAACAATAAATTACCTGAGAAGCGTGCGCTCCATCACATGTTAGGTGGGGCTGTTCCATTGCATTTTAGGCCTCGTGTGCCCAATTGCATCTTGGCTGTATGTGCTCCATCGCATAATAGCTGCTGATTTGAATCGCCTCCGCAGAGCTGACTAAACCGCTTCCGGGCTTCCACTCACACAGCTGGACGCCGCGCTTCCACACCATTGTGTGTGCGCAACCTGTAACGCTGCAGGTGTAAATCATAAAAACAGAGCTCCTCATCGCTTCAAGCTCCCTACTGCCGATCCCAAGTGTTTCCGCAAGCCCACCCTTTGCTGATCTGCACCAATCTAGAAGATCAGCCAAATGTTCTGAACACAACTCTATCTTCCAGATCTTCCAGACATTTGCCGCCAGATTCCTTTACCTCAACGTTATTGGAAGACGATCTCCACCAACTACTTCTTTTGTCCAGGGAGACCGGGTCAAGATCCTTGAAGAAGGCTTTTCCATGCCGAAACATCACGGGACACTACACCACCGGGGCTAGCCATGCCCGTCCCTATACACCATCTGATCAATATCTAGACGTACTTGGTCACCTCCCAAAAATCCAGCACACCTTAGAAACAACTATTAGGATGTATTTGTGAAGACTAGCCCTGGTTCACTATTTCTAGTTTCACGTTTTATGTGTTATGTGATCATAATTTCTGGAGAACTGTCCTACTTTTATGTACATGTATTAGCAAACCTATGACCATGTGTGAATAATTTGAATTGAGTCTTCTGTTGCTTTCTGTTTTGCACTGCTGTATGATTGCCAATCACCAGGCAGGTGTTGTTCAAAAAAACTATTAAATACTATGGGGAATTGAACCCATGTCTTTCCGACATCAACTAAATAAATAAGCTCACAGCCATTACTGATATTTTTTCTTATTCATATCTTTGTTAAACATGAGTATACAGGTTCTTTGATACCTAGCATGTTAAATGATATAACCTTTGCAGCAAATGTAAATGCAGAGGTAATTTGATTAGAATTTTTGTGGCAGGACGCTACCCCTATATTTCTATAATTTGCAGCTCTGAAGTCCTTCCACACCTATTGAGCAGTCCCTTCTGTTACATACAATCGCATAATAGGCTGTGTGTTCCTCATCGCATTTTAGGCCACGTGTGCTCCATCGCAATTTAGGCTGTGTGGGCTCAATCGCATCTTAGGCTGCGTGGGCTCAATCGCATCTTAGGCTGCATGCACCCCCGTGTTGTTTCTTGCTGCTTGTGCTCCCTTTCATCGTTGTTCCCTGCATCCTGTACTGTTCTCCCCCATGTATTTCCCTTCATTCCCCCCGCATCTTAGCATCTTCCCCTCTTTTGACCTATTGTTTACTGTTTGACACTGTTTTGTGCTCTATGGTTTTTGGCATTCGATTGCCTTGCCTGAATCCTTCCCTTCTAGGTTCTGTGTTGCTTCTTGTGCCTTGCGGATTGTACTGACCTGTTGTGTTCTCTACGGTTTTGGTACTGTGTTGTGCTCTAAGGTTATTTGGCATCACTTGCATTGTCTGCATTCTTCCCTTTTAGGTTCCTTGTTGTCTTTTGTGCCCTGTCGAGTGTGCGCTCCTTTTGTTGTTTCTCTTCGGTTTGGTTATTGTTTTTTGCTCTACGGTTTCTGGCTTTATTTGCATTGCCTGCATTCCTTCCTTCTAGATTCCCTTCTGTGTCTTTTGTTCTGCATTGTGCTTTGTTTACATTTGATTCTCAAGTCCATTGCTCTTGTCCTGCTGTGCCCTCCACCTTTTCATCTCCCCACTTTGTCTCCCTTCCTGTCTGCCTCTTGTGGCCCCCCCTTTCTGGGCTTCCCCTCCCCTCTCCCTACTCCCTCTTCCTTCCCACACCCTCAATGGTGCTCTCTGTCTCACCTATCTTCTCAAACTGCTTTTCTATCGACTAGTCTATCCCTCTCACTAGGTCTGGCAGGAAGAAGCTCAAAAGGGACATCCTGGTCTCCAGCCTGGGCCTCCCTATCGCTGATACCTACACCAGTGCTTCTTCCAGACAGGCCCTTACCAACATCCCCTTTGTCGTTCCCTCTCAAGCCTATGGACCCTCCATATCGTCTCTGTTCTCTCTCCTTTCTCCTCCTCTCCCATTAATGGGGGCACCCGGTGGGAGGCCCTCTTGGCTCCCTTCCACTCCTCTAAGATCATCATTAATGTCTATTTAAATGGCACTGTCTTGGTCCAATCTCCTCCTTTTTTTATAGATGCTTCCTGTGCCTTATCAACTTCCTTTCCTCTCCTGCTATCCTTACTTACCCCTCTTTGGCTCCTCTGCCGCCTCCTTCCTCTGCCACCTGTCAGGCACCCCTTGCTACCTTTCTGGCCATCCTGGTGCATACTTCCTCTGCCACCGCTCTGGCATCCTCTTCTTCCTCTCTGACTACGCTGCCTTCTCTTCCTTCCGCCTCTGCCCATCCCCAGGCACCTCCAACACTTTTGGAGGGCGTACCTCTGGCCTGTACCTCTCCACGGACTGTCACGCTCACCTGGTCTCCACGGGGGCGTAGCACGTCGCTGCACGAATGATGCCTGCACTGGCGTGGCTCTGCTTGAATGATGATGCTTGCTCGCGTCTTCTCCCTTGTTATCACCCCAGGAGGCTTTTGTCTGCAAGGTCGAAACAAGATATTAGCTACTGAGTGGGGCTGGATTGGTCCCACCTCCTGATGCCCTGCTCCTCTTCTGTCTCACCTTGGTGTTTTGTGAGGTAGGCTCTACGTCCTGCAATCTCTAGCAGGGGCAGGGCAAGCACAGTCTTTCCCCCGGACCTAGTTACTTCACTGATCCAGTGCGGCTGTTGCTGAGACTGGAATAGCTGGATTAAGGAGGTAAGTTTCTGTGCCAATGGATGCTTGGTATAGGTGCTTAAAGTCCTTATTGCCCAAGTTTTAAACGTGTTTTGTCTTTTCTTTTAGGCGCGGTCTCGTGCGGTTTTCGGATGAAGAATTGACTCTTCCTAAGATGTTGGGCAGATTTCTTTCAGGTGCGTATTAGCACGAGTGAGTGGCGCTGAATGTCTGAATAACTGTTCCTTTTCATGCGCGACTAACCTGCTGTTTCTTTCCTTCTTTGCAGGCGTGGCGCAGCTCCAGGACGGCGATGGCAAGAACCGCACCGACGTATTCCGGAAGAATGCTGTGTATTGGATGCTTGTGCAGATAGCTTCTTTTCTGCACGGGCGGCGGTCGGAGATCAGCTGAAGGCGGAACTGATTTGATGAAGCACTGTAGGTAAGGCCTTCGTTGCTGTTCTAACTTCTATTCTCTTCTCTTTCTTCTCTCAGGTAACGATGGATTGGAATCTCAGAACATGCGTGGCTGCAAATGTTCGAGGACTGAGCAGACACGGTGAGCGTTACGCTGCAGGCGTGCAGAATAACACGAAGCGTGTTCTGCCTGCAGGGTGTGGCTTAAATAGCCTTGCAAGTAGTTCCAGGCAAAGTAGTCCCTTTACCACACCCTGCCTTTTAGGTAAAGTAGTCCCTCAGCCACACCCTGGGTATGCAGAAAGGCTCAGCCTCACTAGGCTGAGCAAGTAGTCCCAAGCAGGTCAACACATATTATGAGCCCGGCGCCAACGGCACCAGGACTGAGTCCAGGAGGTTCTAGGACACTCATTTGGGGCTTAATAAGCCCTTATAGGTGCCAGTGACAGGGGTGGGCCCATCAGTTCCAGGGGTTTTGAAGTACGCACCATGACATTACTCCCCCCAAAGCCCACCTAATGGTGGGTTCTCCCATTGGCCCCGGTTTGTTCGGGTGATTATGATTAAACCTTTTCAACAACCGTGGAGCATGAATGTGTTCAGTATATTCCCACAATCTTTCATTTCGTCCATATCCTTTCCAGTCTATTAGATAAAATAGTTTTGATTTGATGTTTTTGAGTCCAGGATATCCTTAACTTCAAATTCAGGTTCCCCGGCGACTCTGATCGGTCTCAGTGGTTTCTGTACTTGGGTCCCAGATTGCACTGGTTTCAAAAGTGAGACATGAAACACAGGATGAATCCTCATGTGCATGTGTGGAGGTAAGTCCAGTTTCACAGCTACCGGGTTGATGATGCCTTAATGGTGTATGGACCTATACATCTGGGATTGAAGGTGCGGGTTCCTTTAATTGGTATTTGCTTCGACGACAACCAGACTTCATCTCGAATTTGATACCTTGGAGCTTCACTTCTATGAATGTCTGCCGATTTCATGTATCTTTCTTTAGCATTCCTCAGATGGTCTATTGCTTGTTTAAAGGCTTGAGTAATAGTAGTGTGCAAACTTCTTACTGCTGGCATTTCCAGATGTTGAGGCGGGTCAAGATTTGAGGTTCGTGGATGCATTCCGGAGATGGTGTAGAAAGGGCTCTGTCCAATGCTGGAGTGTAGGGAATTGTTATAGGCGTATTCGGTTATGCATAAAATATCCTTCCAACAGCTTTCTGTTTGATGTAACATACATCTGAGATATTGCTCCAAAGTCTGGTTGGTCCTCTCAGTCTGACCATCAGTTTGGGGATGGTGGCTGGTGGAAAGTCTTACATCGATTTGAGCTAACTCGCAACACTTTTTCCAAAATCGTGAGATAAATTGGCTGCCACAATCTGAAATCAAGATGGAAGGAAATCCGTGTATTCGGACTACCTGTTCTAAGAATTCTTTAGCCAGGATTGAAGCTGAGGGTAAGCCCTTCAGTGGGATAAAATGGGCCATCTTGGAAAACAAGTCCACCACCACCAAAATTGTGTTGAACCCATTGCAAGGAGGAAGGTCAGTTATAAAATCAAGGGACAATGTATGCCAAGGTGTAGACGGAATATCCAGTGGTTGCAGTTGACCTGGTGATCTCTTCTTTTGGGCCTTGTTTTGTGCACAAACTCCACAAGATAGCACAAACTGTTTGATGACCTTACGCCATGTTGGCCACCAAAAGTGTCGCTTGATCTTGGCTTTGGTCTTAGCGATGCCAGGATCACCGTCTATCAGTGATTCGTGGTATTTTGAAATGACCCTTTCCTGAAGCTCTTTGCTGGGCAGATAGAGACATCCCTGAAAATATGGTAATTGGTTTGAGACTGAGTGGTGCACACTTTGGGTTGGCCAATCCCTCAGAGCGTTGATATACATGAGATGTGTGATTTCCTCTTGGATGTTATCTAAGGTTAGAAATGTAATTCCTAAGATTTTTTATCTGGGGATGATGGGCACTGGGTTGCGGTTGGTGGATTCCTTGTCTACCCCTATACGAGATAGGGCATCTGCCTTGCCATTTCGACAACCAGGTCGGTAAGTAATTACAAAGTCGAATTCAGCAAAAAATAATGCCCATTGGAGTTGGCGGGATGATTGAGCCTTGGCCACCTTCAGGTACTGTAGATTGCGGTGATCAGTGATTACTGTGATCGTATGCCTTGCTCCTAAAAGATAATGCCGCCAAGCCTTGAAGGCCGCCTTGATGGCCAAAAGTTCCTTGTCCTTAATGGCATAATTCAGCTGCGGTGCCGTGAATTTCCGTGACCAAAAGGCCACCGGATGAAGTTGACCTGTTTCAGGATCCTTTTGCGAGAGGACCGTTCCCATTGCCAAAGTGGAAGCGTCGTTCTCTACCACATACGGTAGATCAGGACGAGGGTGTTTCAGGATTGGAGCTGAGATTAATTTTTGTTTTAAGTCCTGGAAGGCTTTCTCTGCCTCCTCTGACCATTGAAAACGTTGTTCTTTCGCAGTAGGGAGGTAATGGGATGTACTAGCTGCAAAAAGCCTGGAATGAAGCGACAATAGAAGTTTGCGAATCCGAGCATACTTTGGACTCCTTTAATTGAGGTTGGAGAAGGCCAGTTGAGGATCGCATCAACTTTCCGCGAATCCATGCGTACACCATGAGGGGTTAGGACAAATCCAAGGAACTCGACCTCAGTAACATGGAAGAAGCATTTTTTCAGTTTTGCAAATAGTCTGTGTTGGCAAAGTTTGTCCAGAACAGCATGGACATGTTTCACATGTTCTTGTTCAGTTGGGGAATATACCAGAATGTCATCAATGTATACTACGACACACACATCAATCAATTCTCGCAGAACGTCATTCATGAAATACTGGAACGGCGCTGGGGCATTACAAAGGCCAAAGGGCATCACTTGATATTCAAATAGCCCGTATTTGGTGCGGAAGGTGGTCTTCCATTCGTCCCCTTTCTCAATTCGTACCAGGTAGTATGCTCCTCGGAGGTCTAACGTGGTATAAATTCGGGCATCTTTAACTTGATCCAATAGTTCAGGAATTAGCGGTAAGGGGTAACGGTTTTTAAAAGTGACTTGGTTGAATGCGCGGTAATCGATGCAAGTCCTAAGGTCTCCTTCCTTCTTAGGCACGAAGAATAAGGTTGAGGCTGCCGGGGACTTGGACGGGTGGAGAAAACCATTAGCCAGGTACTGGTCTAGGTACTTTTTTAAATGCACATTTTCAGGTCCGGTGAGTGCGTAGATTCGACCGAATGGAATTTGTGTGCCAGGTATGAGGTTGATCTGACAGTCGTACGATCTATGGGGAGGAAGAGTGTTAGCTTGATCCTTCTGGAAGACATCTTGATAGTCTTGATATACCGGAGGTAGCGAGTTAGTTCCTTGACCAAAGGTTCTTTAGTTTGATAACAAGCACGAGCACATTTCACTGAGAAGGTCAGCCTCTTAGCACGCCAGTCGATGCAAAGATTGTGTGATTCTAGCCATGGCATTCCCAGAATTATTTGAAATTGTGGAGCCTTGATTATTTCGAACACAATGGCTTCCCGATATCCGTCTTGGCACAAAAGTGTCATCTCTGTTGTTGAGTGCGTTACCGGACCCGAAGCGATCTCAGTTCCGTCGACAGTGGTAAATAAATCTGTTGTTGCCTTTTCGCAAAGAGGAAGATTCATCCTTGTAGCCAATTCTTGATCCATATAATTTCCAATGGCTCCGCTATCAATATATGCTCTGACTGCATGCATTTGAGACGGTTGTTAGTGATTTATGAGGATCATTGGCAAGGCTAGGTGCGAGGTCTGGGAGTCCTTCTTTTCGCTCGACAAGCGGACCTCTACGCTTGTCGGGTAGGGAAGGTTTCCGCCTCGGGCTCTGCTTCAACTTTGCTGGCAACCCCAACTGCTTTCTTGGGTGGTTTTACTGGGCACTCTTGGAGAAAATGGCCAGTTGACCCGCAATACAAGCACAACTGTTGTTGTCTTCTCCTATCTCTTTCAGCCTTGGATAACGGACCTCACACTCCTCCAATCTGCATGGGCTCGGCCAAGTCGGTGGTCTTGGATGCATTTTCCTTTGAGCTCACAAATACCCGAGTGTCCATTCTAGCTCAATCTGCCTTACGGCTCTACAGTCTATGATGAAGCTGAAGCACCAAGTCTATGTATTCAGCACAATCTCTGGGAGGGTTAACCATTTTAGCTAAAACATCCTTTAACTCCCCTCTCAAACCACGGTAAAACAGGGTTGTTCTTTTGTCGTTCGGCCAATCGGTTTCCACTACCAGTCTATTAAAGGTTGCGATGTAAGTTAACAGATCTTGGTTGCCTTGACGCAGAGACAAGAGTTCATTATCCAATGCCTGACCCTGACAGTGACGGGCAAACAACTTCTCCATGTCCAATTGGAACCTCTGGAAGTCTTGCAAGATGGGATCGTCCCGATTGACTAGTGGTACCGACCAGTCTGCAGCACTGCCACTGAGATAAATAAGCACAAAGGCCACCTTAGACTGATCATTTGGAAAAGCTCCTGGTCTACATAGGAAATGTAGTCGGCACTGATTTATAAAAACCGCATACCTTTTTGGGTCCCCTGCAAAGCTTTCTGCGGGTGCCAAAGATACGGCTCCTGGAAGGACGACCTGAACCAGATTACTTGGTGTAGTCAGAACCGTTGACCCCAATCCTGGTAACATGTTTGCCCTGCCTGTGATTGAAGCAGTTGTCTAGCGAGCTCATCGGTTCAATCCTTGGCCACGATCATTTCTCTCCTCAAGGCATTGGTTTCCTGCCAAGCTGAATGTACCTTGGCCCTGAGTTCCCCCAAAAGCTGGGCTAGCTGGTCTGTCTCAGAGGTTTCCATGACGCCCAGGTAGAGAATTTGTAGAAGGCTTCGCGTTCTGTCACGCTCACCTGGTCTCCACGGGGGTGTAGCAGGTTGCTGCATGAATGATGCCTGCACTGGCGTGGCACTGCTTGAATGATGATGCTTGCTTGCATCTTCTCCCTTGTTATCACCCCAGGAGGCTTTTGTCTGCAAGGTCAAAACAAGATATTAGCTACTGAGTGGGGCTGGATTCGTCCCACCTCCTGGCACCTCCTGATGCCCTTTTCCTCTTCTGTCTCCCCTTGGAGTTTGGTGAGGTAGGCTGTCCGTCCTGCAATCTCTAGCAGCGGCGCAGTAAGCACAGTCTTTCCCCGGACCTAGTTACCTCACTGATCCAGTGCGGCTGTTGCTGAATCTGGAATAGCTGGATTAAGCAGGTAAGTCTCTATGCCAATGGATGCTTGGTATAGGTGCATAAAGTCCTTATTGCCCAAGTTTTAAACGTGTTTTGTCTTTTCTTTCAGGTGCGGTCTCGTGCGGTTTTCGAAAGAAGAACTGACTCTTCCTAAAATGCTGAGCAGATTTCCTTCAGGTGAGTACTAGCACGAGTGAGTGGCACTGAATGTCTGAATAACTATTCCTTTTCGTGCGCGACCAACCTGCTGCTTCTTTCCTTCTTTGCTGGCGCGGCGCAGCTCCAGGACGGCGATGGGAAGAACCGCTCTGACGTATTTTGGAAGAATGCTAATCCCGGGTGAGTATTGGATGCTTTTGCGGATACCTTAATTTCTGCAAGGACGGCGGTCGGAGATCAGCTGAAGGTGCGAAGGATTGGATGAAGTACTGCAGGTCAGGCCTTAATTGCTGTTCTAACTTCTATTCTCTTCTCTTTCTTCTCTCAGGTACCGATGAATTGGAATCTCAGAACAGGCGTGGCTGTAAAAGTACGAGGACTGAGCAGACACAGTGAGCGTTACGCTGCAGGAGTGCAGAATAACACGAAGTGTGTTCTGCCTGCAGGGTGTGGCTTAAATAGCCTTGCAAGTAGTTCCAGGTAAAGTAGTCCCTTTACCACACCCTGCCTTTTAGGTAAAGTAGTCCCTCAGCCACACCCTGGGTATGCAGAAAGGCTCAGCCTCACTAGGCTGAGTAAGTAGTCCCAAGCAGTTCAACACATATTATGAGCCTGGCGCCGACTGAGTCCAGGAGGTTCTAGGCCACTCCTTTGGGGCTTGATAAGCCCTTATAGGTGCCAGTGACTGGGGTGGGCCATCAGTTCCAGGGGTTTTGAAGTACGCATCATGACACGGACGTCCTTCAAATGTGGTAACCTGCTCCACATTGCTACGCTCAACTCTCGCTCAGCTTTCAAACACTCCTCTGACATCTGTCATCTCCTGGAAGGGCTTGATTAGGATGTACTCAGTCTCACCGAAATGTGGTTCACGTCTAGTTCTGTCACGATTTTTGACACTCTCCTTCCTGATGGCTACAAGATCCTCTCTGAACACAGAACCAACTGCCCCGGTGGGGGTGTAGACTTGATTTTCCCCGAGTGGATCCCTGCTAATGTCATTCCTATGCAGGACTACTCCTCCTTTGAATGCCTGGTTGTCAGGTTCTCTATCTCTCCTGGCCTCTCTCTCAATGTGGCTACTATCTAGAGGTAGCCTGGCCAGGTCATCCTCTTCTCTCTGAGTGGGCTGATCTCTCCTCCTCCTTAGAGATCTGAATATCCACCTGGATGCTACTAGCCCTTCCACTGGACTCTTTCGCAACCTCTACGACTCACTCTCTGGGCCTCATTACGACCCAGGCGGTAAGTTACCGCCTGGGCTGTGACTTTACCACCATGGCGTAAACTACGTTTACGCCATGGTGGTTGGCGGACTTACCGCCCCATTCCGACCTTGGCGGGGCGGTAAGTCCCCAATCCCCATTTACCCTTCCCCATTCCCATTTTTGCCCCATAGGGCATAATGGGAGTGGGGAAGGCGTTAATTACGCCACCGTAAATTACGGTGGCGTAATTAACTCCATGGTCCCTTAGCGCCATGGATTTTAACACCTGCTAAAAGCAGGTGTTAAAAGCACCATGGCGCTAGGGGACCTCGTAATCAGGCGGTAAGGGTCGGCGCTGTTAACGCTGCCGTAAACCCCTTACCGCCTGGGTCGTAATGAGGCCCACTCTCTCTATTTTTCCCTCTGGCCCGGCTCACTCTGCAGGGCGCCCCTTGGATGTTCTGATCTCCTCAGAACTCCCCTTCTCTAACCCTCTCACCACTCCTCTCTCCTGGAGTGACCACTTTCTCCTTTCCTCCCACCTCTCCCTCTTCACTCCTGAGGCCAAGCCGACTCCAGCACTGGTACCTACCTTCTCGGTCACCCGTCCCATGAAGAGTGTGTCAGTTGAGGCTTTCACTGCTACTTTCTCTCCTCTTAATGCACCATTGGCTGACTAACACCCTGATACAACCCTTTCTAACCTTCACCTTTCTATCTCCAACACTCTGGATGTCCTTGCCCCGGTAATGAGGGTCCGCTTGAAGCCCAAGTGCAACTCTTGATATGTTTCTGTCCTCGCTACCCTTAAATGTAACTGTAGAGTGGCTGAGAGGAAATGGAGGGCTTCAGGCGCCCGCCCTGACAAACTGGCCTGCCGGCTGCTCCAAATGCAGTACAGACTCTCTGTCCTCTCTAAGAAGAGAGCATACATCCAAGCCCACGTCTCTGCGGCATCTAACAACTTGGCCAAATGTTTCAAAATCTGCAAGGAGCTGGCCAATCCTGCTGCAGTCTCCACCTCTCCTATTCCCTCCCAACCCCTCTGTACGGCCCTGGCTTCTCATTCCTCCACTAAAACTCAGGACAGCCTGTCCACCCTCTCTTCCTCCTCCACCCTCTCTTCCTCCTCCACCTCCTCTGCCACTCCTGGCCCGCCTGTGACTATTTCTCCTCCTCCTTTCTCCTTTCTCCTCCTTTCCTTTGTTCACCCCCAATGATGTCCAATCTATGAAAGTCACGTCAAAGCAGGTCCTCCCCTGCTCATCCAGAACCATTAAGGACCACATTGACACCCTTACTCCAGCCTTGGCTGATTTCTTCAATCACTCCTTTGCCACTGGAACCTTCCCCTCCCCCTTAAGCACTCCCTTGTGCACCCCCTGCTAAATAACGCCCTCTACCAATCCTTCCTCTGCATCTAACCATTGCCCGATCTCCATCACTTCTTTCCTGCTCTCCAACCCTGACTCTAATCTCCCTTCTGTCCTCCTTCTCCTTGATCTAACCTCTGCTTTTGATAAGGTCAACCATACCATCATGCTCAACTGTCTCTGAGACAACCTGTATATCACTGATCAGGAACTGGCCTGGTTGACATCCTTTCTCACCGACAACCCTCCTTGGGCCAACTGGGGTCCTTTCTCTCTTCCATCTCTCTCTCTACTTGTGGTGTTCCCCAGGGGTCTATCTACCTTTATCCGTGGCTCTTCACCCTCTTTCTGGCACCTCTTGCTCATCGCTTTCTGCTCCATTTTTCAGTGTTATGTGGATGACACCAAGCTCATTTTCAGGCTCCCCTCAGCCACCTCTTCTCCTTCTCTCATACCAGACTGTCTGGCCGCAATTCAGGAGTGGTGTGCCACCAAGTGATCTCTGCCTTAATGCCAGTAAGACTGAGATCCTCCTCATTCGGACACCTGCTACCCCCTTTCTTCTATCTCACTGGCCGCCCATCTATCTCCTGGGCTCTCATCCTTCTCCTTCCCGTGAGGCTAAGAACATTGGTGTCATCTTCGACTCTGTCTTCTCCTTCTTTCCTCACATCTCTGACGTCTTTAAGAAGTCAAACTATCAGCTGCACCTTCTCAGAGGTATTCTTCCTTTTCTCACTTTCCCCCAGAAGCTCACTGTCTCCAGAGCACTGGTCCACTCTAGGATGGACTACTGCAACAGCCTCTTTCTCAATCTGCCTGCCTCTACTCTTCGACTTCTACAACGTATCCAGAACAGGACTGCGAGACTTGTCCTTGGCCACAAGCACAGGGATCATATCTCTCCAGCTCTGGAATCGCTCCACTGGCTCCCTGTGGTTGCAAGGGTCAAGTTTAAGACCCTTTGCATCATCCACAAGGCTTTCTGGGGCCTGGGACCTCTCTACCTCCAACTTGTTCTTCCTAAACATCTTCCTTCTCGAGCTCTGCGCTCATCAACCTCCAACTCTCTGAGGGTCAGACGCATCTCCGAGCAGAGAGTGGGGGCAGATCTCTCTCCTCGGATGGGGCCTCCCTCTGGAACAGCCACCCTGCCACTCTCAAACTTGAGCAGAATCACTTTGGTTCTGGAAGCAACTCAAGACCTTCCTGTTCGCTTCAGCTTCCTCTCTTCCTCTCCCCTGCTGATGTCCCTGACTGCTCTGCACACTGGTCACCCGGCTACCCTCTGAACTCTAGCGCAGGCTCCTGCTTGTCCAGTTGCCCTGCACTGCCTCCAGGCTCCCCCAGCGCTTAGGGTCTTTACCTGTCACCCTGCAGTCCCTTTCTCTGCACTTATGAGCCACCTGCTGGCGGCACTTATTAGTTACCTGCGCTTATGAGACACCTTCTGGCCTCACTTTTTTTTCTTGTGCATTTAGCCAACAACAATTTCGACTTTTTACACAGTATAGAGAAAATGAGATATAACGTTAAACTCAGTCATTTAAAAGAAGACAAAAAAAGAGAGAAAAAAAGAAAGAAAAGGAGGAAAAAATGAAAAGAAAAAAATCAACTACATAAAATTACTCAACTACATGAAAAAAAGAGAAGGAAAAAACCAGAAGCAATTTTGATAGAAAAAAATAAAATTATCAATGTCTCCATAAGCAGACCCTATATATCCAGAGGAATAAAAAAAAAGCAAACCTAACGTTCACTTACATCACCGTTTAAACGTGATCAACCAATTTTAGGTCATTGAGCATTTTAACCACTTCCATTGTCAAAAAAATCTTCATTGCCTGACATAATTCCCTCCCACATATCGTCAGAGTCCAACCATTCAGCCTACCAAAGAACCTCTGCAATTTCCCCCATCTGAAATTCCTTATCCCAGGACATTTTAATAGGAGATGTTTTACTGTATGTTTCACATTCATCTCACAATACTGACATATATCTTATGCTGAATGTGTAAGATTTCAAGGGTAGGCAAGATATTTAATTAAAATCGAAGGAAATTCCTCCTGGCCTTGGGATCTGGACATTTTTGAAGATAGGTGGGTAGAACAGCTCTAGGTTTATCACATGCTGAGAAATTCATGGATAGCGTTGCTTTACGCAACCTATCAATCGTCCCAATCCAATCTCTCCTCTTAATAGTTTCCTTAGATTTTAAAGGATTGGAACTCAAGGTGTCTATGGGCCACATTACAAGGTTGCCGGTCCGGATACAACGGTACCGGTATGAATACCGGTACCGTTGTTTCCGGACCGGCAAACTCCGAGTTGTGCCACGGGCACCTTTCATTCCGCCAGCCCTGACCTGGCAGAATGAAAGGCACCCGTGAGCACAGCATGCCTTTAGCACCGGCACCGTTATGAACGGTGCCGGTGCTACAGGCATCCCCATACCCATTGAGCCCTATGGGGCTCAACTGGGAATGGGGATATACCAGCTCCGGGACCCACGAAAGGGCAATTACTTGGGTCCGGCTGGGCCGGAATACCCCAGTAATTGCCCATTCACGGGTGCCGGATTCTATTGCCGGCATGAAGGTAGCCTTTACCGGCAAGGCTACCTCCAACCTTGTAATGACCCCTAAGTCTGCTGAGGCAAGTATATCCAAGCATTTAGATATAAGTATTTTCAAAAAAGTATTGTCCCCCTTAAGCATTTGGATTCGAACATCCTCATACAAAGAGTCAAGTTGAGGGACATTAATCAGTCTATATAAAGAAATCCATTTCAGTTCCATCCATGATAGAAGGGAGGTCAGGCCCAGCTCATAACAAATAAAGGCCATAGGAACTGATTTGGGAAGATTCAATACTTTTTTCCATATCCATGCTTCAATGCGTTCCCAGTTTATTTCAAAGCTTTGGATGTTGCACTCCAGTCCAAACAAGATAGTTGGTATCACCTTTCCCACATAGTATTTTATCAGCGGGATAAGAGAGGATTTACAGTATTTCAAATGGATCCTGTTCATATGAGATCCTAACTTTATTGCTTCCAGCTCTAAAATATTATTCAAGTCCAATTTAGTTGGGCATGGAGTGATCTTGGAGCCAAGATACATGAGTTTCCCAACCAGTGGAACAGAGCAACCATCAATTTTCCATGAAATTGACTCTGTATTTGTTAATGGACGCTTCAAAATCAAGACTCTGGATTTTTCTGGGTTAATTTTCAAACCATTTGTTTTTGCATACTCTTCCAGGGCTGACCATCAGTTTGAAGGCCCATTTGCAAATAAACCAGAATGATGATATCGTCTGCATAGGCTAACCATGATACCCTGGTGCTCCGATCATAGGACAAGCCAACAAAAGAGACAGAAAGCAATGAAACAGATCAGAAAGAGAAAGATTGAAAAGGAAGGGAGCCAACAGGCAACCCTGGCGAACCCCTCTCTTGATACGGATCACCTGCGATAGATCACCCAAGCTCGATAACCTTACACGTATGGTGGAGTTGTGGTGAAGTCCTATAAGAATAGCCAAGAGGGACTCTGGGATCCCCCAGCTCTTCAGCTTCCCCCACAAACGCTCTCTATTTATTTGTATTTGTATTTATTAAGTTTATATAGCGCTTTACTCCAAAACGCTGCACATTTTAACAACAGGATACATATAACAATTAACATAATAACAGTAACAGTAGAAGCAATTTACAATTATGAATCAGACCAGCAAAACAGTAAGTAGAGCAATTAGACAGAAGGGAAGAGGGAGAGTAGTGAAGTAGAACTGGGAGGAAGAGGGAGGGATAGGTAGGAGGAGGAGGAGGCAAAGGGAAGGGTTAAACGGGTGAGAATGGAGTGGAGGGGGGAGTGGAGGGAGATGATCATGGTGAAAGAGGGCAAGGGTGGGGGAGGTGGAGTGAGAGGGGGAGGGGATTCATGGCGGGGAATGGAGAAGGAGAGATTTAAGGGATGTGCGGAATGAGGAAAAGGTAGGAATAGAGCGGATTGAGAGAGGTAAGGAGTTCCAGTGCAGGGGGGCTAGGAGCTGGAAGGAGCGGAAATAGGAGGAGGCACAAGTCACAACAGTGAGAAGGAAGTGGTCAGCTGAGCGAAGGGAGTGTAGAAAGAGAGAAGAGAAGAGAGATTTGAAGACTAGGCAGAGAAAATGAAATTTAACTTGGGAGTGAAAGGGAAGCCAGCCAAGTGAGGAAAGGGAAGCAGAGATGGAGTCACGGGAGGAGAGGAGACAGAGGGTATGGATGGCAGAACAGTAGATAGATTTGAGGGGGGGAAGATGAGAAGTAGGTAGACCAAAGAGTAAGGAGGAGCAGTAGAATAGGCGAGAGAAGATAAGGGAGGAGATTAAAAGTTTAGTAGCATGGAAAGTAAGAGAGGGGCAGACTTTGTGAATATTAAAGAGGTGGTAGCAACAGGCACGAGAGGAGAGAGAGAAATGATGGGAAAAAGTGAGAGAGGAGTCAAAATGAATGCCTAAGTTGCGAGCTTGGGCAGAGATAGGAAGATTAGAAGGAGGAAAATGAATGAAAGGAGGAGGAGAAAGAGGGGGAAGGGAGTTGGAGGGGAAGAAAACTACTTCAGTTTTATCAATGTTGAGGGAAAGAAAGCGAGAAGACATCCAGTTTTTAATGGCTTACTGTAACTATTTACTGTATTAAAGGCCTGGGATAAGTCCACCCAGTGCCCAAAGAGAGGTCTCCCCCCCTTAGGTACACTTCCAGAGCTCAGCCAAGTGAGAACAAGGTTATTAAGTGTGGTAGATAATCTTCTGAGGAAACCCATCTGAAATTTAGAGAGGATTCCCTTAGCTGTATCCCAAACTTCAAGATCTCTAAGGACCAGACCAGCAAATATCTTGCTATCTGTGTCCAATAGAGATATCGGCCGATAGTTGGCTGCCGCTAGGCGGTCCCCATGCTTAAAGATCGGGATGATCAGAGAACTTCTCCAGGAGTTAGGGATAATAGTTGTTCTAATAATATTATCGAATAAAGCCTTTAACACCCTGGACCAAAGTTCAGGGTTCGACTTTAAAATTGCGTTGTAGAGTCTGTTTGGCCCTGTGGTGATTTGATAATAAGTAGTCTGATCTCTTCCAACGAATAAGACAAAACCCAATTCCCAGAGAGTTTTATTAATTGGGGCGATGGTCTCTAATGAGCCATAGATATTGGTAAAATGCTCCACCCAGGAATGCTCCTGTATAATAGTTTCTTGTCCTTGAATACCGTTTTTATTGATCAGTGACCAGAAATTACGGGAATTTTTGAGACTGATAGTTATTAACATATTCTCACTGTCTCTCTGTAGTTTTACCGAATGCTGGGATCTCATCCAGTTCCTAAATGTATTGTTTATTTGCCTGGCCTCTAGAGAGTACTGAGCTTTAGTCTTATTTGATTTTTTTAAGACATAGAGCTCCCTTCTTCATTCTCTCTTTCTTTCAAAAGTTTTAATATCAAAGCAACGGGTGTGAGTTATTTTCTTTTTGGAAGACCAGAATTCTGGTCGGTCTAAGTTCCGTGACAATTCTACAAAGTTATTCGGTTCAAGCTGAGATAATAACTCCTGATCATTCCAATCAGAGGGGATTTTCTCCAGCATAGTATTAAGGTTTTGACCCCCACTGTCAAATCTAACCAGCCTATTACCAGCTACATTAGATTGCAGTGTCTGTTTCATGTAAGTAGTTTGCTGATTTAAAGGAAGGTCGAAAACAGCATTCAACGTGGCATGATCACTCAAATTTTATTCCACAATCTTGAAGTGGCTACACCTCTCAAACAGCCCCTGAGTGGCAAAGATGTAGTCAATGGTAGAGTGTAATAGGCCCCTTCTCCAAGTAGAGGCGGCCCCGGTATCATTTTCCAGATTACCATTAAAATCCACCAATTCCCATTCTTTCATGAAGTCAAGCCACACTCTACCATCTGACATATTTTGCTTTCACTGAGGCAATTGCAACATACTGTCCACCAAACAGTATGAATTAAAATCTCCCATAATTAATATGTCATCTGTTGGATATTGCGACGTAAATGCAGTCAAATAGTCCCACAGTTTCTGCACAAAGGTAATAATGGGGAACCGGGTTGGGTTTCAGTAAACATTTACCATCAACAACCCCCTGTTCCCTTTTATATCTTAACAACGCTCTAGTGATGATGATCCCCGAGATTTCATTAACCAGGACACTTGAGCTTTCAAAAATCTAATTTCTACAAGATATGGTTAGACCTACCTTTGGGCGCCCAGCCTTCCCCTCGTATATAGTTGCTGATAAGAAGAGACTCCACCTATGTTGAAAGGCTTGGACAGCCAAGTTTCTTGAAGACAAATCAGATCATAAGAGCTGAATATGTATTGTTTCATTACATCATTACAGAATGAGTTAGAGCCCAATTTGTTGAGGATCTGTGAAATAATCTCTGGCACCATTTCCAACACTGTTACTGATTAATTGGTTTCTTTCATTTATCTGCTATGCAATACATTCTGAGCCACATTACGATCAGAGAAGTTATTTCCATCAGGCTCATTTGGCTGAGTTTCTGAGACACTGAGACCCCTGCGAGACAAGTCGGCCCTGACTCTCAAAAGAGACGACCACCCCAGCTTAGATTTAAGCGTAAGCTTAGCAATGTTCATATTGGGAAGACAAGGAAAACCAACAACCTCAATATCTGCTGATGTGAAAAATGTTAGACTAGGGATTTCCCTTATTTCCGTAAAAAAATAGCTGAACGATTCAGAGGAACCTTTCCTTTCGATGTAAAATTAGAATGGGACAGGAATAGGGACAGTACTTGCCCAGAGTTATCCCTCTGGTTTTCCTTCTGATTTACACTCAAAGCCACTGAACATTACAAGGGACGATATCCTCGTTGGAGTTTCTCTTGATATTCCTTTTCTCTCAATTCACTAGCCAACAGGTGAGATTTCTCTATTCAGGGATTAGAGGTCGATAGAGACTTCACTTTATCTTTTTGTTTTTTGCCACAGTGCCTCATTGAGCGGATCAACCTGCCCTCCCATTTCTACCGATGACACGATTTTCTTACTCGCCTTCTTACTTTTTAAAAATATAGGTGCAAGTCTTTGGAATGGCTTTGATTTTGGTAAGAAAATTGGAGCAATCTTAGAGGGGGCTTGATTGAATCAGTTTGTATCCCCACCATTAACATTCTTGCTTCGCTTTTCTTATCAGACCATTTCAAAGGGGGAGAGACCTGAGGCACTCCCCCCATACATGCCTCATTCACCACAACTGTAATTCTTTACTTTTTCTTCTCTTTGACTACCCAATCAGCTTGTTTCAACTTCAGATTACGAATAAAGCTTATTAGAAATACTTATTATGTACCTGTGCTTCTCCCATCCCCCCTTGGAACTTCTCCCCTCCCTCTTGCCTGCACTTGCACGATCTGAATGACAAAAGGCCTAGTAAGATCGTTGCTTTGTCCTCCCCTTGTGCCCCCTCCTTGTTTTGTCACGCCTTTACAGACTTGTGCATAGGCGCGCTATAAATGCCATATCATATCATATACAAGTGAAAACCCTGAGAAGAAAGGTACTTCAATGTTTTGTTGTGTTGCATCTGGCCCTCTGAAATAAGAGACTTTGAATGGCAAAGAGACTTTGGCACAGAAGGCCCTGATATTGAAGTTTTGAACTGCAATCTCATGCTAGAGAAGCCAGAGAGTGTGCCGCCTTGTCCCGTGCTGAAAACATGGTGAAGGGAAGCCAACGGCTTGAATATCATGACATATAATTTCTTGAACACTTTTCTTTTGCATAGCATTGTTTCCCACAAAATTTGTATTTAGAAGTAAGGATTGGCAATATGTTTATTAGTATAGGCCTTTTTATTTTGACTCAACTAGGACTGCGTTATTATTATTTGATGGTCCTTGCTTGCTCCTATCTTTAGATTTAGGATTAGATAGGCATTTTTCAAACCCAATTGAACTGTGATCACTTGTGTCTGTCTTACTGTTTGATACCATGCCTTCCTTACAATACCTTGAGGTATCCTGCATGTCATCTGAGTACTGGTGGATGTGGATGCAGTGTGGTGCGAAGAGAGGTCAGAGTGAGCCATGCAAAGACTGAAGATCACTGGGTACAGTATGGATGCTTGCAATACTCCACGGTTATTGGTAGCATTGGTGATCTGGAGGAATCCATTTGTTTGAACTGTTGACGATTAGCAAGACAGGATATGAACAAGCTGAGGACGATCTCGCTGATCTCCATACGACGATGTTGATTGTCTGTGAGTGTATGGTGGTCTACTGTGTCAGATGCTGCTGAGAGGTCATGGAGAGCAAGGGGGCAAGGATGACCATCATCAAGGATGTTAAGGGCAACATCGTCACCTTGATGGTATCTGTTTGTGTGCTGCATCTGTATATGAAGCAAGATTGGTAAGACGGAAGAATGTTATTGGCTTGGATGTGTTGGAAGAGTTGTGTTGATACTGCTTTCTCAAATATCTTACCTGGGAAGGGAAGATGGGAGACGGGCGATAGTTGCTCAGGTCGTAAGGGTCCAGTGTTGCTCTCTTTATAAGCAGGAGGATTTGTCCAGTCTTGAGGGTCAAGGGGGAGGTGCCTTGAGTTAGGGAGCTGTTGATGATTGTCAGGTAAAGGAGGAGTGCTTCTGTTGTAAGGTTCTTGAGAAGGTTCTTGAGTTGCTGCAACTTAAACTGCTCATTTGCACATTTTGAAATTATTTAGAAATAGTTTTTAGCGTTTTTAGCATTTAAACCCTTCATTGTGTGATAGCAGGAAAACGTTATTCTGTTTACCTGTATTGTATTTGCCTCTGAAATTGAAGCTTCCCTTACAGATAGATTAGCTATCTTATAAAACATATAACTGTGTGCTCCCATTTGTGGACTACAGTTCCCTGTGGCTTTGTAGTCCTTCAGACGATTTCTTTGCATTTCCGGTTTGTTCTGGTACCTAAGGAGATGCTCAAGCTGCCCATCCTCATTGCTGCTGCTTAAACTGCTCATTTGCACACTTTGAAATTATAGAAATTGTTTTTAGCATTTTTAGCATTTAAACTGTTAATTGTGTGATAGCAGGAAAACGTTATTCTGTTAACCTTTATTGTATTTGCTGCTGAAATTGATCTTCTCTTGCAGATAGATTAGCTATCTTAGAAAACGTATAACTGTTTCCGCTGGTTTGTGTACTACAGTTCCCTGTGGCTCTGTAGTCCTTGAGGCGATTTCTTTGCATTTCAGGCGCATGAGCAACAAGCAAGTCTGCG
This sequence comes from Ambystoma mexicanum, assembly GCF_040938575.1. Classification (NCBI taxonomy): domain Eukaryota; kingdom Metazoa; phylum Chordata; class Amphibia; order Caudata; family Ambystomatidae; genus Ambystoma; species Ambystoma mexicanum. The sequence continues at coordinate 349,801,740 of NC_090929.1, forward strand.
CCGGTCGGTGGCGTGTGGTATTGGTGCCTCATACTATTGCGGTAGTGTTGTGGACTCCTGGGATGACCTCATTCTCCCCCCCAGAGGACTGTACTTGGGCGCAGGAAGCCCACTACCGAAGTAGGTTATTCCCTATGAATATAGTTGGGCGCTCGAGTATATGGAATGAAAAGTTGGTTCCAAGTGAACATGCCCTGCAGTGTACTAAGTCTGTTCAGGGGGAGCTAGATACCTTGATTTGTATCCAAGAGGATCCAGAACAAATTGAATTGAATATGGCGGGGGTAAGATCACATGTGGATTGTCTTAAACTGTTGTCAGTCAATAACAGATCCTTGTTGAAGCACGCTTTGGAGGTTGCCTCTTATATTGAGAATGAGGATGCAGATATCTGTGGCGTTAGAGAGAATTGGTCCTTTGATGCAGCTGGCCCGTCTTTAGCTTTTGCTATTCCGGAAGGGCAAAGAATATTACATTGGGACAGAAGCATAGGAAGAGGAGGAGGGTTGGCATTTATTTTTAAATCTAACCTAGATGTTTGGGATGCTGATATATCACCCATTGAGGGGAATTACATTTTACATATTAAGATTCGGATTAATGCTGAAACTACAATCAATATGATATTGGTATATAGACCTCCAACCCCATGCCTGAATTCTCAAGCCAATTGAGTAATATATTGCTACCTATCTTGAAACCTAACACCAGGGCAATGGTTCATGGGGATTTACATTTTTGGTTGGCCAATAGTGATGACATTACGGCCAAAATGTTGGAAGATTCATTGGATGATCTAGGTTTTAAGCAATATGTGCTCCCCCCTACACATGATTAGGGGAACACATTAGACTGGTAATCACATATAACATTAAAGTAGATGACTTATAGGTCCTCTCCACGTCCATCGTCTGATCATTTCTTTGTACTGTGTAGGGTGGTGTTAGAAAAACCTTTTTTTTTGCCCACGGTTGTGGAAAAAAAGCCTTATGGTTAGGACATTTAAAAAATTCACGCCATTATCTCTGGCTCCTTGGTTAACACCCCTGTCACAGAAAGTGACGGAATTAGTAACAGTGGACAATAATGCTGCGGCATATAAGCAGTCATTGCAGGAAGCTGTTAGTGTCTGGGCCCTCTGAGAACAACGGTGGTCATAGAAAGAAGAAATTACTTATGGTTTTCTTCAAACCTTCAAAAGTTGAAATCCACCAAGAATAAATATTTTTATGCATGGAAATCCTCACAATGTGCTCAGGATAAAGAGGTGTATAAGTTGGCAGTGAATGATTTTAAATTGGCAGCCATAGCAGCCAAGAAAGACTTGTATGAAAATAAGGTCAGGAATGTGCAATCTAACTCTAAGGAACTTTTAATATGTTAAAAGTACTTGAGGACCCCTGTAAGACTAATCAGATACCACTGTAAAGGATGTGGCTTGTTGCACCATGATCCAGGAAGCCATGTTGGAGAAATTGGATAAGATTTAAAAAAGTATAGAGAACAATGAATTATCATGTGCTAGCTCTGTGGAGAATTGTAATTAGCCGCCCAAGGGTTTAGACCAATTTAAGTTTAGATACATCACAAAAAGGAACTATCCCTGATCATTGCAAATCTAAAATCTACTAGTTGTAAAGGAGATCCTTGCCCCTCTCTGATAATTAAGGAATGCTCTGCTGTATTAATAGGCACTCTCTGTAAATCTGTGAACGCCTCATTCGCGGAGAATCATGTTCAGAGTGAACTTAAGAAGGCATGGATCACACCCTTGCTTAAAAAGCTGGCTCTGTGCCTGTTAACTCAGGCGAATTACTGACTGATCACTAACACCCCGTTCCTTTTGAAGATTTTGTATGGAGTGGCGTATTTGCACATTTCAGATTTCGTGAATGAATCTGGCATCCTAAATAAATGGCAGTCTGGGTTCAGGCAAGGTCTTGGTACGGAAACGGCCCTGCTTGATCTGAAGTCCAGACTACTGCAATATATGAAAAAATTATGCGTATGGGAAGATGATTCACGCTCAAGTTAGATTAGGTAAAGATGTACAACTGTGAATAACAATGTTATTAGAATGCATTAATTTAGAAGATGATATGGTTTATTCCAAATCGTTAACAGCCGACACGTGTTTCGACACACGGGTCGTTTTCAAGGCTGTAATTTTCAACATTAATAATCATAGTGCTACATGATAAAGAAACACAAATAGACCATCCAATTGCTCCATCATATCCAAAACAGAGTCATCAAGTAAAAAAATATATAACATAAAACATTGAGATGATAAACCAACAATTATTGAACATTGTTATAACAGACGAATATCAATAATCATCAAAACCAAACATACCACATTTCAGGTTGAAGGTGGAGAAATCAATAAGTTTGAAAAGAAAATGAACAGAAAAAACATAATAAAAAAAGAAAAGGAAGACAAAAGAAAATAAAAGACACATGTGGTCCTGTAAACATCCATAACACATTATGTTATATATTTTGTGGTACATTTGTAAAGTTAAAGGAGTATTATACCCTAATATGTGAAGTTAAAAGAGTACTGTACCCTGATATGTGGCATCAGGCCAGACTTGACTTGCCACCAAAGCCACCAAAAACCTAGCAGTGATAAACGTATTCATTAACCAATCTAAATGATTGGAGTTTTATAGAATCACAGTCTCAAGATGTAATTCACTATACTTTTAGGGTGGTGGCGTCTTCAAAATAGACCCTGTAAGAGACGTCGAACCGCTCTTAGCCTAACTCTCAGTTCAAAGAGAAGATTTCTGAAAAATCTTATATGAAAACAGCCTTATCAGCAAGTAGTCAGGGTCATACAGTAGATTACTGCCTAAATATAAAAGGAGCATCAAAGTGTATGGGGTATGGAGTACATACCTGTGAGGACACACTTGTCCAATAATGGTGAAATGTTCATACTAATAAACTGGTAAAATCCAGGAAATGCAGAATTGAGGATTGATACGATGACTCTATAATAAAGTCCAGTGAATCCAATAAGTGATTTGAATTTGGTTGAGCAAGAATAATGTTGGTCAATAGTATAAGAAATCTAAAAAATCATACCTGAGACCTGAAGTAGAATTATGCCTGGTCCCAGTGAATCAACCAGTAGTTGAGCACAATCATAGCCCTTTAGGATGGGAGCTGACTTGGCTAATTCACAGTTACAATCATAAACCTAAAGCCAAAATGTAGGATGTACGCATTAGAACTGTAATTGCGTAATCAACACATACTCAATGTATCAAAGGCTCCTAATCTAGTGGAATCAAGGAAGGATTCTTACCCGCATTCAGTAAATAGAACAATTAAGGGGCCCAATCCCTGCGATGCATCAGTGGCGTTCAATCTTCAGTGGCGGATAGCCGTCATTATTCAGTAAGATGAACATTCAGATACGTCACAGAAGTAACGTATTAGCGTGCTGACTTCACACGTATTAGCGTCTGACATCAGACAAAAAAAAAAGGGGGCGGGATTGTGCATAGCTGTGCCGCGATCCTGCAAATCATAAAAAGCGTTTGGCATTGTAGAAGGTTTTATTCAAACCTGAACATATCGCAAACCTACAGAGGTCAATTCTGTACTTTCTGCTTGGGTTAGCCACCAACAAGCTATTATTAATAACACACCAACTGGGGAATTTCATAGAGCCAAAAGGAATTGCAGCTGCACCACTGATTATGACAAGGAATATGATATTCTCACCCATCGCTTTTTGAATAGAGGTTATCAATTTGACATCATCAATAAAGCGTGTGCCAAATTTGCTGGAGAAAAAAAATCTGATCTCTTCTTGGATAAGTGCAAGTCGAGGGATCCACCCCAACAGATCTCTATAATCACGCGTTTTTCCAAGGATTCTTCAATCTTATACAAATTAGTTCAGAAACACTGGCACATCCTCAGACTGGACAACGATCTTTTACCCTTTTTGTCTGAGAAGCCCAAATTCACTTTCACCAAGGCATTCACAATTAAACACAAGGTAAGTTCATCATATCTTGAGATTAATGATTTAAGCTTCAACTGAAATTGGCTCAAGACATCCAATGGTTTTTTCAAATGTGGTAATTGCAATAAGTGCAAATATGCTTATGAAAATTGTCAATCTTTCACTGATAATTTTGGTACAGTGATCAAAATCAAAGATTTTATCAATTGCAAGTCATGTTCTGTTGTATATGCCATAATATGTGTCTGTGGAAAATTATATATTGGAAGCACCATTCGGCAATTGAGAGTAAGGATCAGAGAACATTTAGCAAATCTGAGGATGACTGAACCCAAATCACCTTTGGCCCTCACTGGCAACTTGAACATCAGCTAAATAACAAAGCTGATCTTAGATTCATTGGACTTATGAAAGCTAAAAGGGGGAAAAGAGGTGGAAACATTCAACTTAAGTTAAGACAGATGGAATCTAAACTAATCTGTTTTTTAAGATGTACCAAGAGGGGCTTAAACACTGATCATGAAAGGAATGTGTTCTTGTAATTCTTGATCTGTGACGTTAGGCATAAGGCTGACTTGTCTGCTACTGTTACCAACCCATTATTAATTTGGTCTTGGGGCTCCTCTTACCAGGCTTAATTGTTTGACAGTATCACCCAGTTAACATACTTCTTATTAGGTGTTTGAGAATTCCATTCATTAACTGTGTCCCCACTATTCATTAATGCAGCCTGTCTCTTAACTATATGCTAGATTTCGATTCACCTGACATCGGAATACATTAGGGCTATGTTAACGTGTTCTTTTCATCATTAATACAGAGGCCTATGTCCTATTGTCCTGTCAGTACTCATTATGTTTATGTCTAAATTGCATCTGCTAAATCATATAAAATTGATCTTTGTATCATGATTAATATTCACTCTCATCGGCGAGGTACACCGTGATTTTATTTATTTTTCAAATTTACTTCAGGCTACTTTACTTGCTTTCTCTTATCAAGAATATAAAGGCTCCCGAATGTATTTTCTTGTTTTGCATGCAATAGGACAGTGCTAGTACTGCCTCTTATACTAATGCCAAACGCTTTTTATGATTTGCAGGATTGCGGCATAGCTATGCGAGATCCTGCCCCTTTGTTTACCTCTGATGTCACATGCTAGTACGTGTGACGTCAGCATGCTAATACCTCACTTCCGTGACGTATCTGAACATTCATCTTACTGAATAATGACGGCTATCTGCCATTGAAGATTGAATACCACTGATGCATCGCAGGGATTGAGCTCCTTAATTGTTCTATGTACCGAATACGGGTAAGGATCCTTTATTCCATTAGATTAAGAGCCCCTGATACATTGAGTATGCTTTGATTATGCAATTACAGTTCTAATGCGTACATCCTACATTTTGGCTTTAGGTTTATAATTGTAACTGTGAATTATCCAAGTCAGCTCCCATCCTAAAGGGCTATGATTGTGCTCAACTACTGGTTGATTCACTGGGACCAGGCGTAACTCCACCGCAGGTCTCAGGTATGATTTTTTAGATTTCTTATACTATTGACCAACATTATTCTCGCTCAACCAAATTCAAATCACTTATTGGATTCACTGGAGTTTATCATAGAGTCATATTATCAATCCTCAATTCTGCATTTCCTGGATTTTACCAGTTTATTAGTATGAAGATTTCACCATTATAGGACAAGTGTGTCCTCACAGGTATGTACTCCATACCCCATACACTTTGATGCTCCTTTTATATTTAGGCAGTAATCTACTGTATGACCCTGACTACTTGCTGATAAGACTGTTTTCATATATGATTTTTCAGAAATCTTCTCGTTGAACTGAGAGTTAGGCTAAGAGCGTCTCTACGTCTCTTTCAGGGTCTATTTTCAGGACTGCACCACCCTAATAGTATATTGAATTAAATCTTAATCACATGGGTGAGACTGTGAATCTATAACACTCCAATCATTTAGATTGGTTAATGAATAAGTTTATCACTGCTTTGTTTTTGGTGGCTTTGGTGGCAAGTCAAGTCTGGCCTGATGCCACATATCAGGGTACAGTACTCTTTTAACTTCACATATTAGGATATAATAGTCCTTTAACTTTACAAATGTAACACAGAATATATAACATAATGTGTTATGGATGGTTACAGGACCTCATATGTCTTTTATTTTCTTTTGTCTTCATTATCTTTTTTCTAATGTTTTTTCTGTTAATTTTTTGTTCAAACGTATTGATTTCTCCACCTTCAACCCGCACTGTGGTATGTTTGGTTTTGATGATTATTGATATTCATCTGTTATAACACTGTTCAATAATCTTTACCTAATCTAACTTGAGTGCGAATCACCTTCCCCTACTCATAATCTTTTTGTTTTCCAATTTTCCAACCCTGGTGGATGTTTTGGAGGGAAAAGAGTGATTGCTGCCGGTTCACTGTAACATCCTTTTGCATTATCCAATTTTAGAGTGGTCACGAGTGCACAGGTCCAAAATGTCGAATCCACCAACCTCTATATACTTTACTACATTATATGGATGAAGGGCAGACTGTGATGCTGGTGTTACTTGATCTGTCTGCCGCTTTTGCTTGGTGGACCATGGAAAATGGGTCACAAAGCCAAAGGAGGTAGCCCTCTTTTCTAATAAAGCATCCCTTTGGATTGCATTTTTCTTGAGCAATCGATAATGCATGTAGAGTCTGGAGTGAACTGGCTGTAGCCCCACCAGCCCGCTTGAATTATGGCGTGCCTCAAGGAGCCTGCCTATCTCCCTCGCTATACAATATTTTTACAGTTCTGTTTTTTCATCTACTGGAGGAAAATAAAATAGGTTTTACGAACTATGCAGATGACACTCACTGTGTCGTCCCTCTGTCAGAACTGCATGAGGTGGATGAAAAAAACATCACCATGGTATATGAGATCATCCAAAATTGGATATGATATGGCATTTATAACGCGCCTATACAAAAGTGTTTCAAGGTGCGACGAGGCAAGGGAGAAGAAACAGAGGGAAGACAGAGACAACGATCCTACTAGGCCAGGTGACATTGAGATTGCGCAAGTGCAGGGGAGATGGGAAGTGGAAAAGTGCAGGGGAAAGGCGAGGGGGCAGTGCAGTACATATGATAACAGTAAAGTAAATAAAGCCAATAAATAAAAGTGCGGCTAGCTGGTGGCAAGTGCAAGGGGTGTGCAGACAACAGGTGTCAAGTGCTAATAGGGGCTGTAGGGATACAGAAAACAGTCCCCGAGTGCAAGGGTTGCCTGGGGGGGCAGTGCAGGTGTGCAACTGGCAGGGAGCGGACCTGGCCCCAAGATCACAGGGTAGCTGTGTAACCAGTGCAGTTTCAGATTCAGCCGGGAGATTGGCAGGGGAGAGGAGGAGAGAAAGCAGAAGCAAAGAGGAAGGTTTCGAGGTGCTTCCGGAACCGGAGATGATTCTCCTCAAGTTTCAGAGATGCAGGGAGGCTGTTCCAGAGGCAGGTCCCAGCAGAAGAAAGAGATCTACCACCAACTCGCTGCTTGGAGAAGCGACTGACCATGAGGGAGTTGAAGGCGGATGAGCGAAGAGCTCGAGAAGGAAGATATTTGGGAAGAGAGAGTTGAAGGTATTGAGGTCCCAGGCCCCAGAAGGCATTGCGGACAATGCAGAGGATTTTAAACTTAATCCTAGCAGCCACTGGGAGCCAGGTCAAAGATTTCAGTCCTGGAGAGATACGATCCCTGGGCTTGAGGCCAAGGACAAGTCTTGCAGTCCTGTTTTGGATGAGTTGCAGAGGGCGGAGAGTAGAGGCAGGCAGATTTAGAAAGAGGTTGTTATAGTAGTCCAGCCTAGAGAGAAAAAGAACTCTGGAGACAGTGAGCTTCTGAGGGAAGGAGAGGAAAGGTAGAATACCTCTGAGGAGGTGCAGCTGGTAGTGAGACTTCTTAGAGACGTCGGAGATGTGAGGAGAGAAGGAAAGTGTGGAGTCGAAGACGAGTTGAGTGTCATCCGCATAGCTCTAAAAGTTAGGGCAGAGAGCGGCATTGCAGTGGGCAAGACGTGCTAGGTATTGGTTGAACAGCCAGGCAGAGAGGTTAGACCCCTGGGGAATACCACAGGTAGAGATAGAGATAGAGGAGAGGAAGGACCCAAGTTGGACCTGGGAGGGTCGATCGGAGAGGAAAGAGGTCAGCCAAGCCAGGCCCTGATCAGTGAAAACCAGGTTATCACGGAGACGGTTGAGCAGGATGGCATGGTTGACTGTGTCAAAGGCAGAAGAGAGATCAAGTAAGATGAGGACACAGAGGATCTTGGAATCGAGGTTGGAGAGCAGGTCTTCACGGATGTTCAGGAAAGTATTTTCCATGCTTCTGGCAACTCTGAAGCCACACTGATGGCCATGGAGACAACCAACCGATTCAGTGTGAAGATTAAGCTGGGAGATGGCCAGCTTTTGCAAGAGTTTGCCCAGGAAAGGAGTGATGGAGATTGGGTGATAGCCGGGCAGGATGGGTCGGCAGAGGGTTTCTTAAGAAGAGGGTGCACAAGGGAGTGCTTCGGAGGGGGGGGGAAGACTCCAATGGCGAAGGAGTGGTTGCAGAAGTCAGCCAGAGCAGGAGCCAGGGTTTCAATGTGGTCCTTCATGGTTTTGGAGGAGCAGGGGTGAACCTGTTTAGACGAGATTTTCATAGATCAGACTTGTCTAGAAACCTCGTCTGAGGAGAACAGGGGAAAGGCAGAGAAGGAGGGAGGAGAGGTGGCCAAATAAGGGCCAGAGGAAAAGCATGGAGTAGAGGGAGGAGGGGGAGAGAAAGAGAGAGAGGACTGGATGCCCTAGGTTTTAGAAATTAAATGGGAAGCCAGGGCCGTGCAAAGGGCCTGGGAGGGGACAGGAGGGGTAGAGACTGCAGCAGGATTGGCCAGCTCCTTGCAGATTTTAAAGAGTTTGGCTGAGTTGTTAGGTGCCGCAAAGATGCAGGATTGGATGTGCGTTCTCTTCTTGGTGTGTACAGAGAGCCTGTATTGCCTTTGGAGCAGGCAGCAGGCCAGTTTGTCAGAGGATGTACCAGAAGCACGCCATTTCCTTTCAGCCACCCTGCACTTGCGTTTAAGGGTGACGAGTTCTGAGCCGTACCAAGAGTTGTACTTGGCTTTGAGCTTCAAGCGGATCCTCATGACAGAGGCAAGAACATCGAGAGTATCAGATATCGCAGAGTGGAGCATGGAAAGGGCTCTGTCAGGGTGTGAGTCAGCCAAGGGGGGAATGAATGAGCAAGTGGTGGCGAAAGCCTCAACGGACACACGCTTCATGGGTCGGATAACCGAGGAAGTAGGTGACAGTGTTGGAGTTGGCTTGGCCTGAGGGGTAGAGAGGGTGAGATGGGAGGAAAGGAGAGAGTGATCACTCCAGGAGAGAGGAGGGGTGAGAGGGATCAAAAGGGGAAGGTCTGAAGAGATCAGAACATTCAGAGTGTGCCCTGCAGAGTGAGTCAGGCCAGAGTGGAGAATAGAGAGTGCAAGAAAGTCGCTGAGGTCACAAAAGAGTCCAGTGGAAGGGCAGGAAGTATCCAGGTGGATGTTAAAGTCTCCAAGAAGGAGGAGTTGAGTGGTTGAGACCAGGAGGGAAGAGGAGAGGTCTGCCCACTCAGAGAGGAAGGAGGAGATCCGACAAGGTGGCCGATGGATGTTAGCCACAGTAAGAGAATGGCCAGGAGAGAGAGAGAGAGCCTGCAGACGAGGCATTCGAAAGAGGAGTAGGCTGTAGGAATGACAGAGGCAGGAATCCACTCAGGGAAGATCAGGGCTAGACCCCCTCCTGAACGGTTGGATCTGGGCCTGCAGAGGATCTTGTAGCCATCAGGGAGGAGAGTGTCAAAGCTTGTGACAGAGCTGGCCGTGAACCATGTCTCTGTGAGACCGAGGACATCGAGGTCAAGTTCCTCCAGGAGACGGCAGATGTCAGAGGAGTGTTTGACAGCTGAGCAAGAGTTGAGAGTAGCAATATGGAGAAGGTTGCCGTCCTTGAAAGAGTTCCGGGGAAGGCTACAAATCTGAGGTACGCCCTGCAGAGGTGTAGAATCAGCCCGAGGGCGAGGGGGGGGCAGCAGAGGAAGGAGGAGAGGGCAAGGCAGCCAAGGAGGGGACAGCAGGATAAGAAAGGAAATTGATGAGGCGCGGGAAGTCTCTATCATAGAGGAGAAGGTTGGCTTGAGGGCCTTGGACAAGGATGGTACCATTCAAGTAAACATTAATGAAGACCTTAGAGGAGTGGCAGGAGGCCAGGAGGGCCTCCCATCGGGTGCCACCTTTAATGGGAGAGGAAGAGAAGGGAGAGAGCGCAGAGACTATATGTAGAGTCCATAGTTCTGACGAAGGAATGACAAAGAGGATGTCTGTGAAAGTTTGCGTGGAGGAGGCACTGGTATAGGTGTCAGCGATAGAGAGCCTGGTTTGGAGACAAAGATATCCTTTTTAAACTTCTTCCTACCAGATTTAGTCAGGAGAGCAGGATAGTCGATAGGGAAGCACTTAGAAAATATAGGAGAGATGGAGAGCACCATAGACTAGGTAGGGAGAGGAGAGAAGGGGAAGGGTGGGGGAGAACTCTAGGGAAGGACACAGGGCAGGGTGCAAGCAGACGGGACAGAGACGAGACAAGTTGACAGTTGGACAAGACGTCAGGCGCTTAGATAGTGGTAGAAAGGTTCGCTAGATGAGTGCTTCTCTAGGAGGCAAAACCACAGACCGGCACTACTTTCAAAGTCTAATGTTATAAACAGGAGAGAAAAAAAACACACCTTAGTTTGAGAGTCCTGAATAGTGGGGAAAAGGCCTAGGTTTCACAATGCAATTTTAAATACTTTCACACTGCAAGTTTAAAAACAGGAGAAAACACACCTAAGTTTGAGAGTCCTGAAAAGTGCGGAAAAGGCCTAGGTTTCACAATGCAATTTTAAATACTTTCACAATGCAAGTTTAAAAACAAAAGAAAACACACCTAAGTTTGTGAGTAAGCTATGTGAACAGGTTTTCAGGGTAGAGTGAGGTTCTGTATCTAACCCCCTAACCCGGGCCACTCCTACCATCCTTAGTTGCTGCTGGTTGACAGCTGGCCGCTGGCCTCCCCTGCAGACACTAGCTGGAGCCGCCTCTGTTGGAGACGCCCTTTACCTTGGGGCACTTAGCCGCATGGGCTGCCGGGCAGAGGGCTGCCCTGGGAGGGCAGTTATGACAAGCGGTCTGACCATTCAGGGAAGGCGGGCGGGGAGGGATAGGGAAATAGGGAAATGGGTGCAGGGGAGGGATGGGAGGGCGAAACAACGGCAGCGCTGAAAGCACCAAGAATACAGTCACCAATTTACAAAAAAGGGTCCAGGAGGGTCACTTTCCATGCTTCCTCACCTGCACTGCAGAGTGCCAGAAATGGGGAGGGGGCACTCGGCAGGCCAGTAGGCCTCAGCACGTTGATCACACACCAATCAGGGATGGGGGCAGGCTGGGATGCGGGAGGGATAGCGAAACACGGAAATGGGAGCACGGGAGGGTTGGAAGGGAGAAACCAGCAGCACTAAAAAATGCTAAGAATACAGCCACCAATTTACAAAATAGGGCCCAGGAGGGTTACTTGCCACGCTTCCTCACCTGCACTGCACAGTGCCAGAAAAACGGCTTGTCGCTCAATAAAGAAAAGACTGAGTTGATGGTTATAGGTACCAGTACAACTTATCAAGAAGCTGGACTGAGAGTATAGTCAGTTCAGAGTGGCTGGCTGTAATATTACAACCAAGAAGAAGGTGAAGACCTTGGTCATTGTTCTAGATCAAAATCTGGTAGTGGGGGCTCAAGTAAATAGCCTAGTTTCCTCAACAGCCTTTACATTAAACTATCCTTATATTTCGCATGTTCATTGGGAAACGGTGAATAGAGCATTGGTAGGTTTGAAAATTGACTACTGTAGTAGCCTTTGGTAGGAATTGCTAAGGCTGATAATGTGCGGCTCTAAACCTTGCAGAACAGTATGGTTAGGATAATTGTTGGTCTTAAGAAGAGAATTCATATATCTGAGGCCAGACGTAACCTGCACCGGTTACTGACTGAAGCAAGGATTCAGTTTAGGCTGCTTGTTATAACATACAGATGTGTCAAGGGCACTGGCCCTTCATATCTAGTAGAGGCTGTGACTCCTAAATCTACTGTTAAGGCATTGATATCTAATAACACCAACCAGCTAAAAAGTTCAATGTGCAATCTCACTTAGGTTATGAAAAGTGTCTTCTTTATGGCGGCACCTCAGGCATGGAATACCATCCCCTTGAACCTCAGAGATATTAATTCTATGGCAATCTTCAGGAAGAAGATTAAGATATTGTTATTTAAATAAGAAGATTTGCCTTCCTTTTTTCTTTTTTCTCCCATGTAGAATTCTTGCTTGATATGTCGGTTGTTGTGAATTGTTGTGTTTGTTGTGCCCTTAAGCCTCCGGGTTCTATGGAGCGCATCATAAATAATTAACTAACGGAGGCCGGGAGGATGTCACCCATATACGATGTAGCCTTGGCGATGCTAGAGTGGCAGTGAGGTCTTCTATAGTTAGTGTCTTCAAAGTTGTCGATGTAGTTGTGGTTTTGCAAGATGGGATGTGGGGTGTGCTGCCAGTTATGGCATTGGTGTTTATGTGTTGGTAGATCATGCTGAACTTGTTGACGAAGAAAGAATTGATGGCTGTGGATGTTTTGATGGAGTGTAGTACAGGTGGGTTTGGCAGATGGTTGGCATAGTGCTTGATGGCTTTAAACAGGTATCTGCTTTCATTGTTAGCCTTGGCTATGGTGTTTTGTGTTGTTTGAATATTTGTTTGTGTTTAATAAAAATGTTGAACTTTTTTATCCATTTATGTTTTTAATATGTATTACATGTGTGCTGCTTTTCATAATATTTACATTTTGCCTTATTTACTAAATTCTATTTAGCATAAATTACATTCTTGCATTTGTTTTCATGTAAAGTATAAGTGTACTGTAATTCAAATGTCACTGAATTTGTGCATTGTAAATGTTGTGCATATATTTATTTGAATTGTTTAAGTAAATGTTAGTATGTTTTCCTGTTTGGGCTATTTTAAGTAGTTTGTGGTTCTTTAGTGTATGTTTTATTTTTAAGTTATGTTTATTATTTACTAAATTATATATTTACAGATATCAAATGTACTTTGCTAATTTGTTTTATTTTCTATTTAAATTACGATATTTAAATGTTTATGTATATTATGTTGTTAATTTAAGCTCAAATTACTTTCATTATTATTTTATTCTAATTGCAGTTTTTTTGAGGAAGTATTCCTCTGTATATTATTTACATTTTTTTAATTATAAAGTAATTTTGTATTATTCATGGTGTACATTTAATTGACTTTTTCAGAGTTTTTACCTTTTATATAATTACTTGTTTGTATGGTTGCAATTGGTACAATTGATTTATGATAACAACTAATGCAGTTAAATTGTGGGTGAGCTAAAGTTACTGTGATATTTCATTTTAATATAATATTTATTTTTTTATTTATTGATACATGTTATCATGCATCATGCTACCTTAACATTATTATTTCTAGTGTTTGTAGACTTTACGTTATTGTTGGTTTAACCTTAACTGTTTTGTAAAGATATTTTCCAAATAATTTCAATTTCATGTTTACGTTTACCTCATTGTTTTTTAAATGATTCAAAGTACTATTGTATTTGTTAGATTTTCTGCTTGTATTAATATATTTAAATATATTTATGTTGCATGTAATTGTGTTTTCTTTATTTGTTTGGTTTTTATACAATGTACATTAATACACTAACGGAACGCTGCATGGTGTCAATAGGCTTCCGCAGTGGTGACGTAGGCCGCCCCAAAGCCAACAGGACTGCCCAGAAAGGGCATTCTAAATGTGGCCGCGGGTACACTGATGAGAGCGGGTGAGTGCCCAGTTTATGGAGTCCACCCTGAAGATCAACAAAGGGCGTGAGCCATGGCAGTGAATTGGGTGAGCCCCCACTCGGGCGGGGTGGGGCCACCGAAGGACATGGATGGCACAAAACCCACGTGGTGAGACAGGTGTCTGCATGTGGTGGACAGGGTCACCCAGAAGAAAGAGAAGAAGTGGGTCTAGGACTCATATCATCAGGGGACAGGCCCTCATGTATCTGACTACCAAGGGCAGCACGAAGGGTACTGTGAAGGGAGTGACTGACTGCAGCAGTCAGCCAATTGAGCCATAATGTATTATTTGTTTTATATGTGGTATGTCAGTATATACATGTATGTATCTTCAATACACATTATGTAGGGTAAAAGGTAAGCAGGGGAAAAGTAGGTTGGGAGATTGTTTAGCGGGAAGTAGGACGGTTAAATAGGTGTAGGATATTAAGTATGCATTGGGGACTAGAGGGGAGGTACCCTGGCATGAGGTAGCGGGATGCAGTCTGCCTGTGGTCAGCTAGGTAGATGGAACCACCCACAGAGGCCATACTCTGGCCTCACACTCCCTGTCGGTGGTACCTGCAGTTAGGGAAGGGGTCTGTTGTGTCAGACTCACCCTAGGGAGTCCCAGAGACCCCCTCCAAGGAAGGGTGGGTAGCAGATGTGTGGTTAAAGGCAATTTATGTAAGAAGAACATTAGGAAGGAAATGAGGGATTTAGTTTAAAAAAAGAGAATACGTGTTGGTATAAATAAAGAGAGGTCCCTGTTAGGATCCCTATAAAATCCACCTTGGTGTCCGTTCTTAAAAGTAAGGTAAGTATTAAGGGTGCAGCCCATCTCCTGTCAACAACAATTTTATTTGACAGGTGCAGCACCCCTCCCTATCCAGCGGATCTGGGGGTTGGAGGGCGGTTCCAATGGGGACTGTCCCTGACCTAGGCAAGGAATGAGTGATCCCTGGTATGGGTCAGGGTCGGAAAACAGGTGCTACATTCTCAAGGCAAAATCCTTTACATGTATTTTAAGGTATTCGGTCCAATTCCAGCGATTATGGCACTCAGTGTGTTCATGATATATTGTATTATAAATGCCCCCTTCTGTGTGCCTGGGGCTATGACTAGAGTATCTCCCTATTCTGTGTTTTTCTCTGGTGTCTCCCTCAAGATCTGTAAATGCTAATTGAATGGGTAAGCGTATAGATCGACGATATGTAGAGGACATGTATATGAAAGTTATGTTATGATGCATGCAAACCCAAATTATTAGTGGTGTTATTTGTTTTATTGTATGTATTCCATAGAACTGAAGCTGTCTTGGTAGATTCTGCCTTCTGAATGGAACTGGAACCCGGATGACTGGCATGTCACAAAGCGATCGGTTTGTTAATGCTCAAATGAAAAAGATTAGTCCTTTCCTCCTTCCTAACTGACAAGCTGGGCCAGAATGGAGCACCAGCAGAAAATGACCAAGTTTCTGGCAAAGCGCTATTTGGAGAGGAATCCGTGCCCTGTGCCTGATGTTAGGAAAGGCTGTTATGATCCATGCCTGCATTTTCTCTGGTAATTTGTTTCAACAAATCTTTTGTAGTTAGAGAGTTGAGATATGTGTGCATTCATAACTATCTGATCCATTTGATAAAATACAATTCTGTGTGATGAGCTGTGTGATGAGCTGTCACATAACCTTTCAGTTACCAAAATTAGAAATCTGTGGTTAGTAAAGATGAGTTGTGGAAAATCTATGTGCTCCTGCCTCACACTGCCTCACACATTTTCCTAGTAATCACAAAAAGGCGTGTGTAGAGATTTTTGAGCAAGGCTGTTAAAAAAAATGATGTTCCAAACTGATTTTGAGTTTCTTTATGCCTTTCCTGCCTTGCTCATGCAGGTCCTAAAAAGACTCAAAGTGGCCTTCAAATGTATGGACTGGCCTTTCTGGTCAGGAATACCTATGGTTTGTGTGTGATTTTCATTTCACAACCCTTTATCATTATCAGGAATCAACCAATTCTAGTGCTGTGGAGTAAGCACATCCCTTAATAAGGCAGTAAAAAGGTTCACATTCACTGTCGGGCAACACATCTGCAAATAGTTTGAGGTAGAAGCAAGACTGACCCTAGTTTGGAGTTACAACTCACCCTGAGTTGCTAGTGTTTGCACACCATATCCAAAGACCAAAGAGACTTTAAGAAGTGGTACTCAGTCAGTAGGAAGTAAATGGCAGATTACAGTAGTTTAAATTCAGATTTTTTCAAATGATGGACTTTTTGTTCAATGAAAGAAACATGCATTCACACAGTGGAAGCTCTCAGTGTATCCATTACTAAATGTGAAATCTGTTAAGTGTATGCATTATTGAATACATTTAATAAAATCAAAGATCTTAATCAATGGCTTGAAAAATACCTTTTAAGGGTCCATTTTGACAAAATAAGTCACAGATATGTGTTCCATTCCTATTGCCTAACACATTTCCCCTTTCAAAGTGCAGTGGGACCCTACAACCATATTGTACTCTTACCTGAAGCTTGCATAGCAAATGCCAAAACAGAGTTACAGCCTACATGAGGCCATGGCTCCAAATCAAAAGAATGTGGCGAATGTATTTCATTGAATTAAGATAAGGTTCCCCCTTCGATGCAAGAATGCTTTTTATCAATATTTCTATCAACAAACCTGCTAGATTTTTCATCCTTCATCGTTATCTTCTCCAGCATATTCAAGCTTTATCTATGATGAAGAGGAGTATTACAGCAAAACCCTATACGTCTTAATACTCTGCGTGCAATCTTCTTTTGGAGACCAAGTGCATTTTTCTCAGGTGGTTACCATAGTTGAGAATGCATTGCTGTAAACTTTTTAAATAAGTGTCAACTTGTCCATGTCAACACATATAAATTACTTTCAGTATTTCTCTGTACATGCTCAGTTTTTCTTTTTGCTTTCCATTTCCTTACAACACAACAGGAATAGTCAATACCATTTATTTCTCTGTATTAGTATCATAGGGAAATTCTCCTCTCTCAAATCCTAACCTAATTCATCACTCTCATGTCCTGGAGATCTGTCTTTTTCTGACTTCTATATGTCCACTGAAATGTTTGCTCTAAAGGACTTACATATATTATCCTCAACTGTCCCCAGGGCCTTTTCTTCAGAACCTGTTACTTGAGTAATATGCAAGAAACTGGATGCAAACATAAAAATGGGTTTAATCAGATTTTCTTGGTTTAGGCCTAATGATTGTCTGCTTTGTCATGAGCTTAACGGAGACAGCAAGACCTTCAGATTGCCAGGCAGCAAAAAAGGAGCACAGGCTACTCAAGGTTGGTTTGCAGCATAAAGAGCCACAAGTGAAAGAGTTGTGTTTGTTACAAACATTGAGAGCTAAAGTGAGGCTCGCCCGCTTCTGTTCCAACTTTGCTATTATCAAAAACCTTAATTCCTTATTCCCATTGTGCACTGAAGAAATAGGGTATTTATGATCTTGGTAACAGTATGATGTGCTAACACTGTTGGTAGTATACCCACCACTGTGGAAGTTACATTCAGTTCTGCAGCTGCTTTCATGAACAAATTCCAACCTTGTGTCTTTTGCTTTGGAAAGCCATGCTTCTGTGTCATACAATGTCCTAAATCAATCAGATTGGAGCTGTGTACAGTCTGTCCTCGGTATACAAGCTCCCCTTTATCTGACCATGAAAGCCCATCTTTAGCACCTCCCAAGTGGGACATCAGCTGATCTGCATTCTGCTTGTAGTGAGGATACAAGAAAAGCTGTTTGTTATGTAGTAAGTGGTATATTGATTTTGAGCAATTGGGGGGTAAGGGGGTTGACTATGCAAGAGTTGAAAAAGAAAGCAAGAAAGCTAGAATTTATTCTATCCATAAACAGTATGACAAATCTTCAATCATTGAGTCACTTGGCGATAGCGTGTTGTGTACATAAGGAAAGTAGCATGATAAGCAAAAGCGATTCAGAAAGCAAAATCTGACTCTGAGCTAAGATCCCTGCCTTTCGCAAAATAAGGACTCAGGCTTGCTCCCGTCTGAGTAAAGCATGTGACCTCCTTTCAAATACAAAAAACACAGACTAATAAAGCTAACATGGCCGGAGTGGTAACTGTAAACTTCGACCAAACTTCTGAAAAGCTTGCTGGTAACAAGTCTCCAATCCTTCAAGATACAGGAGACAATATTGACATATTAGTTTGTTTATTTGTTTGTTTATTTATTTGATAATGCGCTCCAAACCCATGTGTAGCTGGGCACAACAGAAATAAGAATACTTTAAGCTTAGTTACATCAGGTACAAGCAATACAATATAAACAAGACCTTGGTCACTGCATGCGGGTTACAAAGGTGCGCGGGGAGCAGTAGGTTGTGAGTTGTGGATACATAGTAGAGATAAAATAGTGGCTAGGTTACAATATTTATAATATGCAGAATATACAATAGGTACAATAGTGCCGCAGTAAGACGAGGATAATAGAGTTGAGGAACATAGTTTGCCGAGAGCCTGAGGTCAATCTAGAGTGACCTAGTGTTAGGGGTCATTAGTGCGAAGCCAATTTAGCATATTACGTCTAAATTTGAGGTAGGGTAGTTCTGATCTTAGGTCTAGGGGAAGTGCATTCTAGGTTATAGCCGCTTTGAGCGGGAAGCTAGATCCACCTGCTTTTGTTCGTTTAAATCTCGGAATTTCAAGGAGGTGGGCATTGGCTGATCTGGTAGGTTGTGTAGCAATTCTTCTTTTTATCTTTTCAATGAGGTATGGGGGTGTTATGTTGTTCAGGCACTTGGAGGTGAGCGATACTGTTTAGAGGAGGATCCTGTCATTTATTTTTAGCCAGCGGGCATCTCGTCTGAAGTTAGAGATGTGTTCTCTGTTAGGGATGTTTAAGGCTGCTCTTAGGGCATTATTATGAAGTCGTTGAATTTTGTCTACAATATATTTGCTAGCGCCTAAGTATAGGGCATTGCAATAGTCCAGTTTGGACATGATTAGTGCATCGGCAAGTGTGATGCAGCTAATTTCAGAGAGGAAGGGTCGACAGGCTCTAATAAGTTTACAGGTGTAAGCCGTCGAGGATTCTTGGGAGTTGACCTGTTTTTTCAGTGTTAAGGTGGAATCCAGGTAGAAACCTAGAATTTTTACTACGGCATCACCTTAATTGTATTACCATCAATATTGAAGGACGTGTAACTGGAACTAAGCTTTTTTAGCTTAGATTCTGAGCCCAGGATCATGATCTCAGTTTTATCGTCATTCCGGCAGAGGCCGTGAGATGCCATCCATGCCTGAATGAGGAGGTATATCTTGTTTACCAAGGCCGTGTCCTCGACAAAATTGCCGAAAGGGGAATACGGATCTCGGTGTCATCTGCATAATTAGTATAGGTGATACCCAGTCTGTCCAGTTTGTCAAAGAGGAGCTTAGTAAAGATGTTATACATGGTGGGTGAAACGCAGGCAATTTGGATAGGGTCTGCAGACGCTGATGGAGAGAAGACTCTCATTGTGCGGTTCGCGAATAAGGGCTGAACCCATGCTATAGCATGGCTTGACAAATGGCCCGCTGACTCAAGGTGTTTGCATAAGACTGCAAGGTCCACCAAGTCGAAAGCCGCCGATAGATCAAGTAGGAGTAGCATTGCTGCTTTCCCGTTATCCTTTAGCTCATCGATTTGTGTCTTGAGGTCTATTGGTTCCGTTTCTGTACCATGTTGTGGACGAAAGCCAGACTGGTGTGATCCTAATAGGTGATTAACCTCTAGGTAATCCTGGATTTGAAGGTAGGCTACTCGATCAATTATTTTGAGGAGGAAAGGGACAGTAGTAATGGGTCTGTAATTGGTCGGGATGGCAGGGTCTAGAGTTTGTTTTTTCAGAAGTGGGAGAACCCATGATTCTTTAAGGTTAACGGGCACTGTGTTGGTCCTGAATGAGGAGTTAATAAGCTTGGTAATAAAAGGGGCTAGATCTCTAGCAGCATCCTTTATGATTTGTGCTGGCCAATTTTCACCATGACAGTTTGAAGGCTTCAAAGAGACTATTATTTTTTCAGTGTCTGGGACAGAAAATTCAGTGAAGCTGAATGGCGTGAGGGAACTATCTGCAGTAGCTGTGGAGGGAGGCTGCAAGGCAGTCTGGTTCAACAACAATGTTTTGTTTGCCATTTTAATTTGGAGGGATGCGATTCTATTTGACAAGGCATTTTGGATGTCGGTGCACCATTGCTTGTCTTTAGGGACATCATCTGTAGGGGAGCTAGGGGATTCCCTTTCACCTAGAATGGTGAATAATTCATTAGTGTTAGGGTTAGCCTTTGAGATTATGTCATTAAAATTGGTTAATTTGACTTAATTCTCATCCGTAGGCGAGTGGCACCAGTTGGCTTGGAGTTTTCGTTTTTGAAGTTCTTTGAGGTGGGGGTTAAACCAGGTATTCAGGTGTGCTTGTTGCCTAATTTTGCGTAATTTAATGGGTGCAATAGCATCTAGGGATTTTGTCATCGCGTTGTTGAAGCTCTCCACTAGGAAGTTGGGGGTCGGCTTTGCTGGTGAGGGCATTGATGGATGGGAGGAGGTGAGGTAGAAGTTATTCTACCGTAATGTCCTTCTTGCTTCTAGTTTGGAGTGGAGGTGCCAGGGCAGTAGCTTTAGAACTGTGAGGTTCAACAGAGAATGAGAAGCTGATGAGATGGTGGTCAGTCCAGGACTGTGGGGTGATATTGGTAATGGAAATGTTACAATTTAATTCGGCCACCCAGTCAAGGATTCTTCCTTTGTTATGGGTCGGGGTAAAAACTTTTTGAGTGAGGCCATTGTCCACTAGTGTGGCTGGGATTGTTTGGGCGTGTTTGTTTTCAGGGTCATTGAAACCCAAATTGAAATCACCCATCAATAAAATCTGTGAGGAGTCTTTCAGGTTGGTGTTTAGAAGGCTAGATAAGTCCTCCTTGAAGGTTCCCAGCGGTCCTGGGGGTCTGTATACCAAATGTATGGTTATGGTTTGGTTACTATATATGGGTAGTTTGGCTGTGAGCACCTCATATGAATGGCAAGTCTCATGGCCAGGCTAATTTTGGAGATGATAGCTAGACCGCCTCCTCTGGCGTTCAGTCTGTCCATTCTAAGTATCTGGTAGCTATCGGGGATAGCTAGTATAAGGGCGGGGCTGCACCGCATCATGGAGCCAGGATTCGGTTATTGCCAAGAAGTCAAGATTCTCATTAGTAATGGCATCTGCAATTTCAGTGGCATGTGCCACAAGGGATCTGGCGTTAATGAGAGCTCCTGATAGGGTAGGTGCGATACTCAGTTTAATTAGGGGAGAGTGCTTATTTTTAGGGTGATTAGTTCTATTGTGCGTATGGGAAGGTAGTCCATAGGTAAGGTTGGGTATTCTATGTCTGTTTACCTGCTCAGCTCTGGACGTAAGGTCCTGCACTAGGGGATGGCATTGAGTTTAGGGTAGTTTTTTTGTATGGAACTACTACTAGATTTAGGCTCATATAGATGGGAAAGTCTTGATCTGAGTCTATTGTTTCTCAACTGAGTTGAGCAGTGTGCAAACTTAACAACGGCCATGATAGTGTAGAGGCAGAGGATGAATAGGAGTGGCAGGTTTAACTGGATCTTGTTTCTAATCATGGTTATATGTAGGCCGCTTACAGAGAGTGGCTAATAATGCAGTGCACAGAAAAACTGGCCAGTTCTAAATAGGTAGTTCACAAATCGGATACATTTGTTAGGTAATGCAAATGCAATGCATAATTGGGCAGGGCATAACAAAGCAGTCAGTTCACAGTTACGCTAGTCCTCTAGGGAAATGCAATACTCAATTAGACAGGCATAACAAAGCAGTCAGTTCACAGTTAGGCTAGTCCTCTAGGGAAATGCAATACTCAATTGGATAGGCATAACAAAACAGTCAGTTCACAGTTAGGCTAGTCCTCTAGGGAAATGCAATACTCAATTGGACAAGCATGACAAAGCAGTCGGTTTGTGGTTGTTAGGCTAGTCCTTGGGCTAATACAGTGTACCATTTAAGTTGGGTGAAGTTGTAGCTCGTGGTTCACCATTCACGCTAATACAGGTATTAGGCTAGTATATATATGGTTTAACTTAAGAAGCAGTTGTGCAGTAGCTGAGAAGCAGTATGGATACAGAGAGCTGCACGGAAAAATTACAATTGCTAGGTACAGAACGGTGATAGGTGAACTACAGTATGGCAGTAGCAAGTTACTTAATGCCAATGGGATCAGACCGTAGTGGTCGTAAAGCAGAGGTATGCAGCAGATAGTCTATGATGGCATTAGCGTGGTGGGTGGCAACTGGTAATTTGCCCCCAGTGCACAGGGGCTTAGGGTGGGTGTATGTAATATTTCACAACGGCACAGGGTTCAAGTGTTTTACCCATGCAATGGGTACGTGAAAAAGAATGTCAACAATGAACAGGTACACGTGCACAGCGCAGGTGTAAGCTGGTTTCAGTCTGAGGGGTACGCTTACGAATTCAGAGTACTTACTACGGGTGAACGGGTAAACGTAGGTGTGCAGCTCAGGTGTGGCTATGTGCGGCCAGGCAGAGAGCAGGTAGATACTGGCCAGCGTGTCCTCGCCTCTTCGCCGGAGTCACATGGTCAGCACAGTCAGCTGTGCCTTGTGGTCGGGCCAGCGCTCGCATGCCGGCGTAAGCTGATTGGTCAAGTAAGAAATGACCAGGCAATCCGGGAGGGGGATGTAAAGTTACTCAATGTTGGGTGGAAGGAGAGGTCGCTCTGTGTCTGGCGGCCATCTTAACAAGGGAAATCACCATGTTGTTCGAAATGGAGATCAATATGCATGGTTTCAAAAACACACTGTCTAACAAAAACACTGTGCTGGAAATGTCTCCAAGAATATGAAGATAGAATACACCTACATTCCATGTTCCTTGCATCATGACATTCCATGCAGGACTCCTATATTCTGGCCAGCAGATTACTACACTCTGCCCATTGCCTTTAAAAACATTTGGGGAGATTTCTGTAATTACATTAACCAATGAATTGGAGGATGAGCAGAGGAGAGCTTTTCTCTGCTGTGGAGAAGCAGTGGCTAGAAGGCGTAAAACACAAAGGATTCTCCCTAGACGTATTGACATGCTAGGAAAGGGCAAGCGTCACTCTGGAATAAAGGGCTGGTGTGCGGATGCATTGGTTTTTATTACCAACCCTCGGCTTCTCAAAGATGTTGATTGTAGGGATTTCTGGAGGGTAAGGCCCATAATCAGCCTATAATCAAATCAACTAAAAGATAAGCATAGGGCTTTATGGTGGCACCTTGAAAAGTATCCTAAAAAGAATTGGAGTATAGAGGGGTACATCCTCCTACCTAATGAAATAATCTGTAATTTATCACAGGGATTTTTAAAAAATACGATGTAGGAGGCTTTAAGGTACATAGCTCTAGAGCAATGCCCCTTCTGAGATAAGTTTTGTGACACATAGAACATGGGCATGCTTCGATAGTGTACTTATTGTGTGAACATATTTTCAATCCCATGGGCTATCAAAGCAATCACCCATCAGGCCATACACTATCATTAGGTTCACAAGATGAGCAGGGAAAAAAGTGTTGTCATTAAAAGTGGCGAGCATCCTCTCCACACATTTTATAAGATGTGTATTCCTCGATGGCTCCCTATACATTTATTGCCAACACGAGTATATCCAAACAATTTAGTCGGCTGGTGTGACAGCATGCTGGCCGAAATTTATAAAATGGTTTTGATAAAATATCTTTTCCCGCAGTTAGACGGTCCTACCAGGATGCATGAGAAACAACAGTCTGTGTTAAGAGGGTGAAGGACGGTCTGATACTGACACTGTCAATACCCTTAAAGGAGCTTTTTATAACTGGGTATGAAAACTCTTTTAGAGCAAGTAGATTCTTGTGGAAGAGTTGTGTTATTATCTGCCACTATTTCTTAACTAGATATTAGAATGTTCAATACTTATGGCATTTGCCAGTCTGGGGACCGCGGCTTCCGGGTATTCATCAATCATCTGTTTTAAGCTTTGAAAGTTTAACTTAATGCTGTTACACACTTTTAAAGTGACCCCTTTAACCTTCATGCACGTCTTCCCCATAGAAGAATGATTGGGATAGGTCTTTGGGCCCACCGAGACAAAATCAACTAAATGCTCACTGAGGGACAGCTCCCTCATATAATCACCAAGATAGTCTCCGAAGGGGGAATCGGCTCACCCATGGCCATCACAAAAACACAGAGTCTGTATTGTGATATAGGCTCCTGTCCTGCAGCTGATCCATAACATTGTACAGCTCCAGGCATTTATGAAGGATGCAATGAATATATTTCTATTACATGCACATGGTCTCATTGTCCATGATATCGCAACTGCACAAAGGCCATATCATACCAGTTGGTATTTTTACAACAAATCGGGATTGGTAATAATTGCTGGGTTTTTTAAGTGTACTTTCCCCATTGATAATTAAGACATAGTTTAGCGAGGATGCGTCCATGCTATTTTTTCGGGTCTTAAACATACACCCCCTTTTTCGTAGTATCTTTCAAAGTACAGAGCCTTTGTCAAAATACCAAAGAGTGTACCTGAGTTCCATTGTTTATTACGATGGGGAAGTTTGATGTCCTGGCAAAAGAGTTAAAAAAAGATTTCTGCAAAATGCCAGATTTCATCCATCTTATCTACGGTGTACCCTTTTTTCAGGCTTACCTGCAACTTGAATGTACACCATGTACCACTGAGAGCCCTCTCGTCAGCTGTATTGCTACAACAACCTGTTTCCTCACTTTACTTACAGGTACGACACATTGGGGAAAGTAATTTTCCATCTCTTTGCACCAGTATAACCGGGTAGTAGAGCTGTCTCGTTGGAAACACTCAGCATTTCACTGGACCAAAGTACTGATCAATGTCTTTAAAATCTTTGTAGATGATTTGAGGGTGGTCTATGGGATACCTCTGTGTTTCGTTCACAATATGATACAGTCTTGTATGCTTGTGAAGTCATTGTAATGTATTGTCTAATCACCAGCAGCTTGATGGGACAGTTTAATAGTGTTGTTGCACCCACAATACAAGGAATCTCGTGGGTCTAGAAGGGGCAGAAAAGGATGTTCTATGTACTCACACAATATGGTGTCAGATTTTTGCATGGATATCCACTAATGTTCCCACAATATGCGTACTGTCATACTTATGTAAACTATGGTATACCAGAGGACCGAGGTTCATGCTACACAATCACCGTTCAGAGTTCCCAGGGCCAACAAACCCTCCCCTGTAAATGACAGAGGACTCAGCCATGGCCAAGTTAGAACTGTCCTTTATTTCCCATAACAGACAGGGATCATACAGGAAAATAATCGTGTCAAGAGTTTTTGTTAGCAAACATCATCACAACGTAGAACTATTCCCGAAAAACATATGAGCCCATACTATTGGGTGGCTGGGGTGGTAGTGCCTATAGACGGCACCTATAGATGTTAGCTGACTGGTCCTTGCATGTCAAGTGGTCTCACCTGAGATTTCCTCAAAAACGATCTATTACATTGTTGCAGGGTTGCATGACTACCATTGGCCTTTGTCCTTTGCCATCCCCCCTGGATTTGTGTCCCCTGATTGACTGGAGCGGGACTCCTCAGGCCTCGGACCCCGCTCTGTTCTCAACGCTTTGTGTACCTTCACAAGGTGATGAGAAATACTGTGTCTCCTTTGTTGCCACTGTTTTCCCCCTAGCCCGAGAGAGCTCCTGCAGGTTGCAACATTGTTAGACAACACATGTATCAGTTCTTGCCTTCTTCGCTGGGAACTGCTCCTCTTCCCACCGCCGCGGGTAAATGGCTATTGTTCAGCTCGGCCGCACCACGTAGGTGAGGACCGCAAAACTGAGCTTTTTGATCAGAAATGAATGAGGATTTATTCTGTTATTTTGCAGGTGGCTCCTTGTCCCTGGAGCCAGGAATGTTCTGCTCGCCTCTGACCTTGGCTGTGAGCACTGGTTCTGAGCAGCATGCTGTAAACTGTTTTCCTTCGTCCCTTATTATGAGGCCTGTGGCTTCCTGTACCTCTACTATAGTTATGCTATGATTTCTATATGTCTATATTATAATATTGTCCTATTGTCCTTATGGGTTAGTGGTACTCGGCTCTTCCAGGCTCCTTATACGATCCTGTGGTTCCATATTAATAATTGCAATAAGCAGCTGCAAGCTTGCTCTGTATCTATTGCTTTCTTGCTTTTCTGCGTTTTTGCTAATGAAAGAAACTAAGAAAGTCTTCTGATAGTGTGTATATTTATCTGTTCTCCAACTATAAAACTGTGTAAGCATGTTCTTCTTATGTGCACGTGTGTGTCCATGTAAATGTGTGCAAGGATACAAGTTTGCTTTGTTACTATGTCGTGGTGTCTCTAATGACGTCAGCACAGATGGATATTTGTCATTAGTCAACCAGGTCCAGTGTTGAGGCACCTGTATCCGCGAAGACGTCAGCTGGATAAGGTTTGAATGGTTGTCTAAGAGAATATCTGCTAACATATGTGTAAGTTACTAGCCCTCCTGGGGGTTGACCAAACAGTGGCTGCTATCTCTCGTTTCTTAGT
Organism: Ambystoma mexicanum; assembly: GCF_040938575.1. Classification (NCBI taxonomy): domain Eukaryota; kingdom Metazoa; phylum Chordata; class Amphibia; order Caudata; family Ambystomatidae; genus Ambystoma; species Ambystoma mexicanum. The sequence continues at coordinate 349,828,340 of NC_090929.1, forward strand.
CTTCAGGCTGTCATGCATATAGAGGTCACGAGGGGCATTCCAGGGACCCTCTTTTCAGTCCCCCCTCTGGTCGAGCTGTCAACCACATCTCCAAACCTATTCACTGTAGCTCTCGGCAGCCATATCTTCGTTACTCCTCCAATATGTCCATAGAAATTTGCATGGCCATCCAAACTCCATGTCATGTAACAGCAGTCTCCTTCCGGGTTGCACCACACCCATCTCGTCCAGTATTTCTTGTAGTCATCGAATATTATCATCTCGGTCGGGAACAATGGGCACTAATTTATCTGTGTCCTTATTCTATTTATTTCTTCCATTATCTTGTCTTCCCCACCATTTGTATCTACTAACGCTTTCATCCCTATGGTCTTTTCTGTTGTTTTGCAGCATTGCGTGATGCATACCTTAATCACACATAGTGCTACTAGTACCAATATTAGTGCTTTTAGTTATACCTTTAGTCCGTCTTCCATTCATGTTGGCATCCATGAAAATATATACGACAGCCAGCTTTGATCTTTTCCTGTACCTTTTGCTTGCTCCTCCACCTTGGCATGCATTTCCAGCAATCTGGTAACTGCTTCTGTTAGTGTACCATTTGCTTCATCGTTTGCTGGCATGAATGTACATCAAGAAGACCCGATCTTGGTGTAAACTCCTCCTTCCATTGCTGTGAGAAGGTCTAGAACATATCTGTTCCGAAAGGTCATCAACCTTAATGCTCTGAGTTCTTCTTTTATCGTGTTGAAGCCATTGACAGTTGAGTTTATAGTCTGCATCAGCTTGCATCTCATAATCTGGATCCATTTTGTGTTTGTGTATGTCTGTACAGCTGGAACTACTGACGCAAAGAACATCTCTTTCCTACTCAACAATCAGAGTTCAGGTGGTATGTCATCCAGAGATGCTTCCAATGCTGGTGACATGTAGTTCTCTCTCTTTACCCTACTCACTTCTACTGATCTCTTCTTTCTTCTGGTATTGCCATCTTAGGGAAGTCTTCTGTTTTGATGTCTTTTTGTGGGAGCACTAGTGCCGGCATATTGATGTGCACTAGTGAGCATACACCTCCCCAGTTGGGTTGCAGTTTTTCATATACCTTAGATCTGCACACCCAATAATGATCCATTAATACTGCTGTCCCAACCTTCATGCCAGGACGTTTCACTGTCTGCTTGCAGTCTTTGTTTTCTCCAACCTTTTTTACTCCATCATTCTGGAAACATAATGCTGCTTTCTTCAGTGGTATTATGGGCATTGGTCCATCTTAAGTTTCCACCCAGGTCAGTAACTTTGCACTTGCATTCCATTCCTTTAGGCATTTGTCATTCTCTGCCTGTACTGTGTCTACTGGAACTGTCAGGAGCGTGTGCACCTTACTCTCTACTACACCTTCTTTCCATCCTTCAGCTGTGTATACCTGGCTGTAAACGAGCATCTGTGGTCTTTCTCAACATCCTGGTTCTCCTATCTCCTTGAGTCCCTTCTTAGGACACAGCAGTTCCTTCAGTGGTACTGTTTTTGTCTCTCCTTTTTGTGAGCCGTCACTTATGTATTGTATAGCCTGTTTTTTTTGCAATAATTGTCTATCATGTCAAGTGTTTTGATGTACCTATCCCATATGGGAATGCTGTCTTGGAAATCTATCTCAATGTTGCTTTCCTCCCTTGGAATCTTCCTTGGGTAGTAGACATGGACAGGTACATAAGGCATTGTGCTCTTGCTGCTGGTATTTCAGTTGCCACAACTGTTCTGGAGGCAGGGGGGGAGGGGGTGTGGCTGCTTGGCCACGTAGCAAGACGTGGTCCCGAGGAGCTCCTGCTGATCTGTTCCTGATCTGTGAATATACACATGCCTGGAGACAGTTGAGACAAGAAAACTGATACCCACAGAAACATAAAGGTGCCGGGCACACAGCGGTCGATGTTCTGCGGAAGATCGGGGCACGGGCAGTGAACTATGGGCCAAAGAAGATCTGAACACCAGATGAGGGAGAAAAATAAAATGGCGGCTGCCGGGGAACAAAGGATCGCACAGTGAGACGGCTGGATGCTGAGGGAGAAACAAATGAAAACACCACACTGTAGCCCAAACGAAGGCGGACCCTGGCCGAGGAACAAAGAGGGACCAGCTCATTTGGAGGCACTAACGGCTGCCTCTGTCCGCCTGCCACAGAGGCGGATGCATTAATGGGAAAAGGTGCTTCAATGACAGCTGAAGAAGCAACCCGAAAGAGAACATCTGTTCATGAGGAGCACAAATTGCTGGCCCCAGCAGAGGAGGACACCGGGGATTGCGGCGCGTGCCACTCCGAAGTTAGAGGAGTGGAGCACCGGAACACCAACCGGCCTCAGTGACCCTGGCGGGCCAGGGGGAGCGTCTACAAACGCCCCCGCAGGAGGTCCGGAGCGGAGGGCAGACGCGATATCAAGCGGCAGGGTCCGCACAGAGCCCGATGCGGTGTGCGCATACACCGCGTGCTGCGCAGAGCGTACGAACACTGCAGCAGCCAACACCATTGAGGAAGCCCAGCGAGACACTGATTAAGAACATACGGTGCAGCTGCTCACTAAAGCAGCGCATCCGAAGTGCATTCCACAGTGGACTGTTGGGCTGGAGAGGCTGAAGGAATTGCTTGCTGCATTCTTCCTGCATCTGCGACCGTAGTCGGCAAGAGGAAGTCTGTCCTCCCACCGCAACACGTTGAATCATCTGTTATTGGACTCTAACCTGCCAATTCTTCCTGCTACCACCCTCTGCCCGCCTCTGAGCCCGCCTCCTTTGCTCCCGCCTACCTTTTTCCACTTCCTATATTTGCACTGGTGCGCACGCATCGCACGCGCGCATCCGAAGTGCATTCCAAAGTGGACTGTTGGGCTGTTAGGCGGTGAGGCGGCTGGGGCGCTGGTAATTTGGTGTTGTTTGATACTGTTTTCACTAATTTGGCTTACTTTATATGCGAACACGGATTGCTGGTCCTAGGTTGACTGCATCCCCACTGTTGAAGGGTGTGTACTCCGAGTGCATAGACAATCCCACTAATAATGGCAGAAGGTCTGCGCAGTGGAAAAAAATCAAACATGCATAATATTAAAAAAGCTGAGGCGGAACAAGTCGAGGCTAATTCACTTTTAGATATACCTTCTATCCCTCCCATTCTTGAAGAGGAAACTGAAGGAAACGCTATCACTGACCATCCTCCCATAAATTTTGTTTCTCTAGGAAATGTGAATGGTCCGCTCGTGATAGGAAACGAGGGGGCTTTGATGGCAGAAAAAGATTTAGCAAATAAAGGCATAAATGTACCGGCCACTGTCATGATGCCTACCCCCGGGGAACCAGACCAGATCCAGCAACCCTGGAAGCAGGCATCAAGTTATTTTGAGCAAGCCCAAAAGCCCCTGCTAGGCGCCAGGCTCATATGGAGAGTCAGTCCTCATAGAGTAGAACTTAGCTGATGCAGACCATTCTGCAAGCTTACCTGATGCAGACCATGCTGCAGAACTCCAAGCCAAATGAGGCTTGGAAGGGACTATTTTGGAGGCTATTTAAACCACGCCCGAAGAGCACCACACGCTTCCCGTTATTCTGCATCCAGCAGCGTAACGCTCACCGTGTCTGCAAGCCTGCATCCAGTCTTCTGTCACGCCCGCCTCGAGTCTGCAGCTCCTAGAAAAAGGGAGGAACAGAAGGAGAAAAGGTTAGAATAAGAGCAAAACCTTCGATCCTTACCTGAATTCCGGATCCACCGCGCCTTCGAGCTGGAAGAAAGAAGTATTTTACGCGCGCCGCCTCGCCTGCTGCAGCGCCGCGCTGAACTCACTGGCCTTCACAGCATCCCCACGATCCACCGCATCCTTCAGCACGTTCCCGCTGCACTCCGGCACCTAAGGGGAACACAAGAACAGCAAAGGTTAGCCAAGGGAATAAACAGAGGCAATAGTAACTACCCCCATAGACTTACCAGCTTACCGCCGGGGGTACTATTCCTCTTCACGGGTCGGCGCAGTCTCCATTGCATCCTCGTCGTACCCCGGTCCCTAAGGGGAAAACAAAAGGACAACAAGGTGAGACAAAGGGACAAACAAGGGGAACTCTTCTCACCACAATAGACTTACCTAATTTTACCACCGGAGGCATTATCCCCCGAACTTCATATTTTCTCTCCACACCTGAATAAGGGAGCAAGCAACAGGTTACATTCTGGCCTTATTTTATTGAACTGTGTAGGAAAAGCCAAATCCTTACCTGAACTTCGTCAGCTACCACAAGGAACTCTTCGCTGGGGTCAAGCTGCAAACAGCAAGGAATCGGACACGAGTGAAAGTCAAACAAGTGAACTCTTACGAACTACATACTTTTCAGAGTCAATATTGTTCTGGAACTCACCAATTCCTTCGAGCCAGTGAAGCAACTGGTTATCAACGCGCCCCTGCGCTCAATGCAGGATGGAGAGCTCATCTGTTCAAACCATCAGGTGAGACTATAAGAGGGGACATCAAAGGTGATCTGTGGGGAGAACAGCGGGGGTGGGGGATTTACGCCCAACTCCATGGGTGGTTAATTCCCTTTTCCATTTGCAGAAGAATATTCCTACGGGCCAAGCAAACAAAGCTAGGTGGGCCAGTCCAGTCCATCATCTCGGCCCTACGCGTCACATTGGTGGAGACCGCAGCTGTCCAGTTCAGATCGACGCCTCTGTGGGAGCCAGGCAGCGTAACAGAACGCGAAGCCTACCCACAAATTCCCATCCAGGCGTTATGGATACCTCAGAGACTGACCAATTGGCCCAATTACTAGGGGAACTGAGGGCTGAAGTGCATTCCGCCCGTCAAGAAACCAATGCTATTAGGAGAGAACTGATTTTGTCAAAGGAGCAAACTGATGACCTGGCTAGGCAACTATTGCAGAGCCAGGCTGGACAAGCACCTCTACCCGGTTCCGGGGGAAATCCAGCTCCTGTGTTATCGAGTAACCCTGTGCAAATAAACCTACCAGGAAATATTCCATTAGTTCCACCCGAATGCTTTGCCGGAGATCCCAAAAGGTTCGCCGTGTTTATGAACCAATGCCGCTTGCACTTTTTATGCAGACCTGGAGCCTTCCCAAACGATCAAGCCAAGGTAGCCTTTGTATTGTCATATCTCAGCGGCAGTGCAGCTGATTGGTCAATTCCACTAGTTACTCAGGATGACCCAATTCTTCAGGATTTTCAGGGCTTTCAAACAAGCATGGAAAGACTATTTGCCCGGCACTCCCAAGGACAGGCCCTGGATAACAAACTTTTGTCCCTCCGACAGGGTAACCAGGACCTTCTATCCTACATTGCGACCTTTAATAGGTTGATAGTGGAAACTGGATGACCTGAGGTAAAACGAATCACGTTATTTCATCGAGGGCTTCGAGGAGAACTCAAGGATGTCTTGGCTCAAGTCGTGAACCCACCTCAAGACTGCGCTGAATATATAGACTTAGTGGTCCAGTTAGATCACAGACTTCAGAACAGAAAGGCTGATCGAGCCAAGTTTGAGAATCGGGTGTTGGTCAAAACCCACGCTAACCCCAAAGGAGCAGATGCTTCAGAACCCATGCAAATCGGAGGGGTTAAAGGACCCTTAACCCAGAAGGAAAGAGAAAGGAGACAGCAAATGCAATTGTGTCTATATTGTGGAACCTCTGGGCATTTTCTACGGCATTGCCCTGTAAAACCACCCAAGAAGGTGGTAGGAGCTGCTGATAAAAGCCATATGGAGTCAGACTCGGGAAACGACCACGCCCGACAAGCGTAGAGGTCCGCTTGCCGAGCTTGAAGAAGGATATTCAGACCTCGCATTTCATCATACCAATGGTCCTCGTAGATCCAGGGCAGCCATCCCGTATGCACGCAGTAAGGGCATACATTGATAGCGGGGCCATAGGAAACTATGTGGACTATGAATTGGCTGCCAGGATGAATCTACCTCTCTGCCGAAAAACCACCTCAGATGTCATCACCACAGTCGATGGAACTGAAATTGCCTCTGGGCCTGTAACTCATTCCACCGCAGAGATGACACTATTGGGTCAGGATGGGCATCGAGAGACTATTGTGTTTGACCTAATGAAAGCCCCACAGTTCCAAATAATACTGGGGATACCTTGGTTGGAAACACATAATCATAATCATAAGCACACACACACCCCTCACTTACCCAAAGAAATGCCTTCCTTAATGCCCCCTAACTTGGCTGCCGCAAGTGAAAAACGTGATTTCATTGCCCCTAAATTAGAGGTACAAGCAGAAATAGAAATCAAGCCTTTTAAGGATAATTCTTCACAGAAGAAATTGATTCTGAGTAGATCTTGGGAGTGCAATACCCCCAACCTGGACAAAAAAACTACAGACTTTAAAAAAGTGTTGGAGTCTCTTTCTATTAAAGAAGCCAATAAAATCTCCCCGAGAGGATGGGGTAACGAGGACTCAAACCTAGATATCAGTCTAGATAGAGATGCGATCAGGAAAAAAATGGGGATAGAGAAGTTTGGTAGCAACACTGCTGACTTCTCTATGCTAGCACCTGCTATAGAGTTGGAATTGGAAAAGCGTATTAGACTATCACACGACCCTCCACTCCAGTAAACAAAAGCAAATATGGGATCGAAAATGTTTTTCTATTTAACAATCCCCCAATTTATTCATATTCTGTGCCTCCTCACTTCAGCGCTCAAAAAGAGGCACGAATGTTAGGGGGCATTTTTCCTCCCAGAATGTCTAGTGCGGGTGGTCCTAACGCTCAGACCAACAGCTCTCCAATCTCAGAAAAATCACTGACCCAAGGTACCCAACCCTCACATAGTCCTGAATGTTTTGGTGTCTCACATTTCGATTTCAATGAGTCCCCGAACCATGGAAATGTGCCACTGCCGAATCATGGCCCTGAAGACCAACAAAAAATGTGTAGATGAACAACAACAATGCCTTGAAACCTTCCCTGTTCTGACTCGGATTCTAAATCTATTAGACAAGGGTCACGAGCAAACACACGAAGAAATAAAAACCCTACAGATTCAAATCTCTGAAATTATAAGTAAGCTAAGCAAAATGGAGGGCATGCTGTTTTTATGTAATATGTTTTCGGCCATGATCCACAAGAAAGACGAGACGCCTAACACTCATCACATTGCCACACAAACCAAGTCTTTCGCTGAGGCAGTGACTGAGGGCCTTTCACCCAAACCCAAGGACACTATTCCACCTGCAGTAAAATTAGAGGACGTAAATGTCTCAAATATAGCAGCATTGACCGTCCTAGTAACAGAGATGGCAACTACTCTTGGTACCCTAACTAGCCCAGCTGTCATTGAGGGCAACATGCCCTTGAATGGAAAAGATTATGTCCGTCCGGATAGTCCCTCTGCGCTTACTGACCTTATTGATCTAAGCGGAGAGGGATTGGAATCGAAGGATATAGGAGAAAAGACAACAGTCGACCAACATGACGATGTGCCTCCTATAATTCCCCAAACTAAAAAACAAAGAAGAGCCTTGGCTCGTGCAGAAAAGCGGAACATCTTCAATAAAAGAATGAAAGGAAAAGCAGAAAGAAACTAAAAAATCAAGCATGTGATAAGATAGACAAGCACAATACACACATGAGAGACATTTGCAATCTATCTGGGGTTGACATCATCATTGACCTAAATCAATTGAATGAAGAATCCAAAGCGATGCTGAATCTTCCGGAATCCAATCAGATGGTCCAAACAATCAAAAAAAATGTACATGAAAAGAAAAAAGCTTTGGAAACCAAAGTGATGGGTGAATCCAAAGCAGGTCCAATGTATAAGGACACAAAGAAGCCTCATACGAAAGTTAAGAAAGGGGCAGTCTGTTTGGATGAAGGAACTGTAAACGCAAACTTGGAATCACATCCTCAAAACTATTCTTCAAACCAAAAACAATCTGTACTCTCCAACCTTTATCCTATGCTGGATATAAAAAAGACAGAAAAAGTGATTATTGGTATAGATAACGGGCTATCAAAAAAGTCAACTGTGCAAAGAAGAAAGGAAATGTTCAAATGACCACCTCTAATGGTCACAGTTCACACATTGCCGATCCAAAAGCATCATCAACACATGCTGAAGTGGAGGACATGACCGCTCACGAAGGGGCACAAGACTCGGAGCAGATGATACCAACATCAAATGCTTCGAACTCGGTGCCACAAAGCACTTTAGCAAATGTTAAATCAATTGACATAAAATCCGCCTCAGTAATGGGGTGGGAAAGCAAGCCTGAGCGTTATGGAAAGGCCCGTCTGAATCGCACCTTCATGATGACTGCCATCCAGGATATTCCCGCTCTTCGTATTATACGCTCAAATTATATTGAATGGGTGAAATTGGCATCTGTGAACAATAATAGAATGATATGTAAATGTATGTCTCCATTTATCTTGAAGCAGTTATGGGAACATATTAAAGATTTAGCATCCATTGGCTTATTAACCAGCACATTTCCCTCGCTCGATGAAGCAACAAGCTTCTTGGAAACTATGCCTCCCTCTGTTGAAAGCACGCCTTCCAGTTCTACACAAGGCGATCCAACTAACTTTGATGCTAACACCATGAAACAATTTATGGCCTTTGTGTCAGCGTTAAAGGAGATGTCATGGAAGGATCCTAAAATCAATCAATCACCAAACCAATCAAATGGGATGAGAGATTCTTAGCTTGGCCAAATTTCATATCATCTCATGGAATCAGTGCGGCTTAAATAACTTTAAAAAATGGTATAGCCTAAATTATCACCAAAGACCCAACATCATCCTTATGCAAGAATCTATGAATCAAACCAATTTTACCATAGAGGGCTACTTTGCATACATCCAGGTAGCAAGTCGGGGACCTTGGGGAAGACCGTCGGGTGGCCTTGCGATCTTAATTAATACTGCATATAAGTGTTCCACAGAAATGATCAGCAGTTCCGAATCTATATTAGCTATTGTATTAAAAGATGATGAGGATCCTTACATTATTCTCCTACTGATTTGTATTTATTGGAATAAACTAATTACTCCAATCGAGGCCATTTTAGACGAATTGAATGATGTGATAGAAAAGGGTTTGATCTCACATCCATCAGCTAGAATAATTGCTGGAGGTGACTTGAATTGTCATTGTTTTGAAAAAATCTCTCATTCAAGTGCTATATGGAACAATCACTCGACATCCTCCAAGAAACATGGGCAAATGTGGAACACATTTTTTCTCGATTGGGATATGCAGACACCTCTCTACCAACTGGACCGATATAACTATACTTGCGCGAGAGCAGATTGCAAATCCCTAATCGATTACTTTTTTGTTTTGTCGAGGCTATATTTGAATGTTGACTCTCTGACGATAATTGATCCGACTTTAGGAGATCACATGATAGTTTCACTGACCCCTAATATTCCTATTGCTCGTTTTGCTGATGAGTTATTTCTTTCTCTGGTAGAACCTGATCGTCACTTTCTATCAGTGAGATGGAATCCCAGAGTTTGCACCACCATTATACACCACCTCGAATGGGACCCTGATATCACCTCCCACATTGTCTTAGGAGGTACTTCCCCACTACAAACAGAAAATAAGAACTCCATTAGAATAAAGTTTCACTTGCTAAAACTAAATGACGAACACAAAAAGAATGACCAAGTTTCATCTAATCATGCTCACAAATTCAATCTCCAAGTAGCATGTCTGAAAGCGCAAAAAAACTCTTAGAAGTCTCATCAAAGCAAGCATACCTTCTGAAACCCGTAAAGAACAAATAAAAACAATTAGACAAAGCTATAGAAACAAGCTTGGTTGAAGGGCAAACTGCACTACGAAGATAACCAAAAAGTTATCTACCATTTGCTAAAACATGACTCAAGGCAATTTGGAGTACTTTGCGAACTATAACTTCAGATCCTGCCAATGCAATTGAATCAGTGATTACAGCAGAAAGTTGGGTTTCTTACTTTAAGGCCAAAAAATCATATGCCCAAGTGCTTTTGTATGTTAAAAGGGGGAGAGCCCCAGTTGCTCCTAGACACACAAGCCATGTGGTCGATTAGGGACATTGTTGAGGCCATAGGGAACCTCAAACACTCTAAGGCTCCGGGTCCTGATGGTTTACCTCCACGTGTATATAAGTCAAACCCTTTATTTTGGGCTCACATTCTTTAAATCAAATTTGACTCCATTTTGCTCACTGGTATAATTCCCCCCTCCTGGTCATCAGCTCTTGTCATACCCATCTATAAAAAGGGTCCTCCGGACTCTCCCTCAAACTATCGTCCGGTAGCGCTTACTGACGCTTCCTCGAAAATCTTCTCCCTTCTTCTGCTACAGCAACTACAAACGTACATTAATGACCATAATCTACTGTCACTTTATCAAGTAGGCTTCAGAAAACACATTGGCTGCCCACTAAACGCCACAATTTTAAGTCACCTTCAGGCCCATACGTCCTCCTCCAAAAATGGCTCGGTATACATGGCTAGCTTGGATCTGACCGCAGCTTTTGACCGCGCTATACGCGAGATTTTGTGCAATAAAATGTTAATCATGGGGATTCCCCCTAAACTGGTTGCATTGATCGCACTGATGCATAAAAATACCAACTACCGTATTCGCCTAAACAAGGAAGGCGTGCTTACTGACCCCATACCCACTGAAATGGGTGTAAAACAGGGTTGTAATATGGCAGCGGTGCTGTTTAATCTATACCCCTTGGGATTGGATGGTCATTCGCAGATTGGAGAGTGTTTCCCAGCTAAGCTTGGTTCTCTTAAGCTAGATTGGATGGGATTTGCGGATGATCTGCTTTTCTTTGATAGAACCCCCTTCAGTCTACAAAGAAAATTAGATTTATTCACGGACTTTGCTTCCAGTCACAACCTCTCTTCTAACCCTGCCAAAACTATCGATTTTCTCTGATGGGAAACTCAAGCCTTATCGTTTTAGTTGGACTCTAAATGGTATTAAACTAGAATATGCTGCTACGATTCGCTATTTAGGTTATCCACTCACCGATTTATATTCGCTAAAAATGTGGAAAAATTTACTAAACCAAAAAGCAAAAATTCTATCTTCACAAATGAAAATTATATTTCACAAATACTGCATGTTCTCCCTCCTGCCCTTAATTCAATTTTATCTTCAAAAAGTAGAACCTATCATTCTCTACTGTCTAGACATCTGCTGCTATAAACTCGATGACTTTCTAAACATACTTCAGGAAAAACTTTGGAAAACCGCATTGGGCATGGCACTCTCTATTCCAAATGTAATGATATGTCACAAGTTAAATTTGCTACATCTGTCGGTAAAACACAATTGGAGAGGTATCACAAACTATCTCAAAATGCTGAATCCGCCCAAAAATACGCTTTACACAGAATTGAATAAAATTCTGGACGACTCGCACATCAGATCGCTACACATTTTAACTTAAAAAATTACTAAAATCCTATCTTTTATCAACAAATCTCTGGCATCTATGAGTATGTGGCTGCCGAGTCAAAAAAAAAATACCAAAGATTTTATTGGTGCAGCATGCTGGACGCAATGGGTACTTACCCATCTTATGAGGAATACAATCGTGTTCAGGGCAAATGGGAATGCAGACAAAAATATCTGATTCAGTTTCCCTCGGCAAAGGCGAGGAAAACTTACATGCGATTCAGACTCAATCAATTCTTAATGCGTTATCGGACCAAAAACTGGGCTGTTAGTTCAAAAAGTACAGGATCAGTAATGTGTCGCTTCTGTGAGAATATTGAAGTACCTGAAACGCTGAAACACCTTGTGATTTTTTTTGTCCATCTTTTGAGGAATTGCGCATCGAAATATTCGAGCACTACTTTTCAAACTCAGACATTGTGAGGGAATCCCTGTGGAAACGTTGTATGGAAGGGTACAGCCAAAAACTCATTTTCAATTTAATAAATCTGCTTGTAATTATAGAGACCAAATTGGCGGAAGTACCGTTAACTTTCTAATTGTGTAATTTTGAAGTAGTGTGAAAAATAAGGGACAAGCTGAAAGTAACCAAACTAAAAGTATCCCTTTTATTATCACGGTGATGTGAAAGACATTATATACCTCCTCTGCTTTTCTTAGTTCCCACAAAATCATTTATAAGTGTGACCAGTGTAATCTGCTAATGTTCTGTAAATTCTATGTAGCGGAAGTTCGACTTTATTAACTCGATACTACAACACTTATTTTTGCAATACCCTTTGTTATTGTAATCATGAGTCTTCTTCTATGTCATAGCCTAGTATTTGTTTGGCACGTCTCCAAGGACGCTTTATTAATTATTAAGTTTTCACGTTGTGCAATGTCTATATATGAATGTAAATGTTGCACTGTTTTCTTTTTTAATCAAATTTATTAATGTATTTTTGCATTTTGAATGAAAAATATTTGTAAAGGTTTTTATTTTAATAAACCAAAGACAAAAAAAAAAAAGCGGCCCACCAACTCATGAGCGCACCTGGCCACATCAAGTAAACAATCTGAGGGAACCCCTGCTCTTCCGGACGGGCTGATTTGGGCGCAACCCCAACGTGAGAGATACCACATACAAACTCCCCAAGATCTCTTCTCAATGGGCAAGGAAGACACATAAACACTGGGAGGTAAGAAATAATAAAAAGCTCAACACGCAAGCCCGCAGGCCACACTAATGAGGGGCACATAGCAACATCTTGCAAAAGGGAGAAACTTTGCATAAGGCTGTGCCCTAAAACTGCAGCCTGACCGAAAGGCAGAAGGGGAAGCAGAGCGCACAACCCAGGTGCGCAAAGAAAGTATAATAATCCCTGGAAGACCGCGCTGCCTGAACAAGAATTGGACACAGCCAAAGCGCCCGCTGCCAGGAGACCCACTATAAACACCAGATAAGGTGTAGTTGGGGCACCCCACACATGCAACTTGGTTAGCCGAGAGAGAACAGACAGCGAATGCGCATATAGTGGAAGGAACAACATCTATAGAATACAAGGTGCCGAGGCTGGAGGCGAAATCATGAGCACATACATATGGGTGTGAATGCCAGGCACGTGCAGGCACATCACAGCCCCAACAGGGAGCGCAGTAAAGAGGCCCATTGGCATCCGAAGAACCGACGGGACAGACACAGGGCTGGCATAGGCTCAGGATTCGCAAAGAGTGGAAGCAGTGACAAGGCCCAAAGAGGGCTGGTCTACAAGGGCATCAGCAGCGCCAGCAGTTGGGAGACGTGGGAGAGCACAACCGATTTGTAGGAGAACACAAACAGCACAAGTGGACCTGATCAAGTCCCCCCCACGAACCACAGCTAACCACACAACAAACCTGAAGAGCCAGAGACCACACTTCCGACAACCCGGATTGAGGCACATAACAATTCAGAGATGGCGAGCAAACAGACGAAGACAAAAGGGAAACAACCCACGATGCAGGAATACACAAGAACACTGCAGCCAACAAAAGGGGCAAGGAGCAAGGAGAGACCCCCCCCATGGACGCCACCCCGGAGCGTAAGGACCAGCAGATCCTGGAAGAGATTGCGGACCTGAAACTAATGTGGGAAACTAAACTGGAGACAGCCATGTTTCAACTTAAGGCAGCACTGGAACTCCGAGTCGGCGCAGTCCAGGAGGAAGTCAACCTACTCAGACAAGATGTTAGAGCGCTAGCAGAACGCACAGGCTAACTGGAAAAAGAAGTGACCCCAAACACTGCCACATGTGCGTCCCATACATCAGAGATCCATATCCTGAAACAACAAGTGAGCAACCTGGAAAATAGAGCAGAGGAAGCAGAAGGACGCGTTCGGAGAAATAACATACGCATTGTGGGACTACCAAAAGGCGCAGAGGGGTCAAATCCAACGGACTATGTTGAGACAATGCTGCTGCAAGAAATAGGGGGAGGGGCGCTCACCCAAGGATTTGCGGTGGAAATAGCACACAGAGCTTTAACAACGAAGCCACCGCCAGGAGCACCGCCCCGCCAACACCAATAAAAGCTGAAATCCTGAATTATCGAGGGAGAAGATCCTGGAACACTTCCGGAAAGGTGGTACGATACAGAGGGCTTCTGCGAATATTACAGCGTACCCAGACTACACACTCGTGGTGCAGGGACGACAAATGAACTATGGGTCAGTGAAGAAAAGATTACGAGAGGCGGGATACAAATATATGTTCATGTATCCGTCAAAATTGAAGGTGTATCACAGGAGCAGAGCTCTGTTCTTTGATACCCCGGAGGACGTAATGGAGTGGCTGGGCGCCCCAAACTGCCTGTCAGAAACAACCAGAAAGAAGATGGACCAAATAAGTAAGACGGCGACTGCAGAAACCAAGGTGCTGTAAAATAAAACATTGGGACTTGAATATACGCTAGGGAGAGGCCAGCTGGGATAGACTAAGGGTGGGTTAAATAAAAGGATGTGACCGAGCACGGCGCAAAGTGCAAAATTGCAGGAACCTTGATAGACTCACTCTTACACCCCCACAGATAGATTAGTTAGGCTGCCAATAGATTGGCAGCTTCCTGCTGGGTTCCTAAAATCGGCAACACCGAGAAAGGACAAAATGCGGGATAGCCTGAGATCCAGGGATGGAGCTGGGCAACAGTTGGGAGCGGGAAGGGTGGGAGGAGGTGGCGAAGTTGGGAGGTGTGCAGTGTATTTAGTTGGGAAGACTGGAGGGTGGGGGGCAGTTGGGTTTTTATGTTGGAATTAGATAGGGAGCGAGCACACAACCACACCAAACTGGGGAGGGAAGGACAAGGAGGGAGAGAGAAGGGACAGGATACGGATGACAATGGGAGACCTTAGAATAGTAACCTGGAATGTCAGAGGCCTCAACAGCTACCTGAAAAGAAACGAGGTGATGATGTACCTTAGAAGGCAAAAAGTGGACATAGCTCTATTGCAAGAAACCCAACTCACCAAAGAGAAACAAGAGGTGGTAAAGAAAATGTGGAGAGGGACAACCATAGGAGCAACTTACTCGGCATACGCTAGAGGGGTGATGATTTGGGTGGCGCCACACGTGCCCTTTCAGTTACTACAGGCCATGGATGAACTTGACGGGAGGATGATAGTGATCCGAGGGCTGTTAGAGAACAGAGAGCTATGTATTATAAACACCTATGCCCCTAACCAAGACACAGCGGCCTACTTTAAGACACTCCATTGCAAAATCGGTCCCCACATGGGAAGTGCGGTTCTATGGGGTGGGGACTTTAATTGCACGCTGAACCCCAAAATGGACAGGTCAGATACCAAACTGGACAAGTCCACCCCCGAAGCAAAAAGGCTACAGGCTCTGCTGAGAGACTTTGGGCTGGAAGATATATGGAGGCAGCAACACCCGAATGATCGGCATTGCTCGCATTATGCCGCCCCACACAGCCTGTACAGCCTGTACACGAGACTGGATTATATGTTCGCCACTGGGGAAATTATGAGCTCAGAATATAAGGCGAGAATACTATCAGATCACTCCCCTCTGGTCCTGGTGTGGCGACATCAGCCCCCTAGAGCCAGAATCCCCACATGGAAGCTTAGAGTGGAGGCATTGAAGGATACCGTATTCCGAGAGGATTTAAGGGAGGAGATAATCGGGTACTTTGAGAATAACACAGGAAGTGTGGAGTCAGAGGGAACCCTGTGGGATGCCTTCAAAGTGGTGGTGAGAGGGGCGGCCATATCTAAATCTAGAGGGCACCAAGGGGGAATAGAGCGTGAGCTACAGGAGACAGAAAAGAAACTAGAAGCTATTATGAAAAGAGGGGGCACGTCAATGGCAGATGCCAAACAGGTGAGCCAATTACAACAGACTTGTAGTGGGCTCTGGGAGAGGCTATGCAAGCTGAATTATAAAAAATACATTGAAAGACAACATGCAGGGGGAGACAAACTGTGGAGGCTGCTAGCATGGCTATACAAGAAAGAGATGGCAAGGCCAGCAATTAGGGAGATAATGGAAGAAGCGGGCCAAGTCTTGAACACCCAGGAGAGTGTGAACAAGGGATTCCTTAGATTCTATAAGCACCTCTATGAAGATGGAGGGGAGTCTGCAGAGCAGAAAACTCAGGAGACGCTAGAAGACATAGGATTACCTAAATTGAATGAGGAAGACAGAGAAAACCTGGATGCTCCGATTACATTAGAGGAGCTAGAGACAGTGGTAATACACCTGCCCACGAGCAAAGCCCCTGGGACAGACAGCCTCCCCAGTGAATTCTATAAAACGTATAGACAAGAAGTGCTCCCCCCATTGCTGGCAATGCTAAATGAGGCCTTCGTGAAAGGGAGACTGTCTGAATCTCTGAAGGAGGCGATGATAATACCGCTTCTCAAACCCGACAAGCCAAGCACAGACTGTGGGTCGTACGGACCCTTATCCATGCTAAACCAGGATAGTAAAATTCTTACTGCTGTACTGGCGAATAGACTGAATAGGGTAACGCGCAAACTTATACACCCCGACCAAACCGGATATGTCTCAGGCAGAAGCATATCCGATAATCACAGGAGGCTCCACCACATTATAGAACAGGCGACGGGCAACCCAGGCGAAATAGCAATAGTCTTGCTGGGTGCGGTAAAGGCCTTTGACTCTGTAATGTGGCCATGGCTGATGGCCGTCATGAAAGAATACGGGATGGGTCCAGGGTACCTGCGGTGGGTGAAAATGGTGTACAGCTCCCCGACAGCTAGAGTAAAAACGGGAGCGATCATTTCAGAGAAATGGCAACTGAGCAGAGGCACGAGACAGGGATGCCCATGGTCTCCGATGTTGATTTAGAACCAATCTTGCTTTAGAACCAATAGCGATCAGTCTATGGTATGAAGAAATAGGGGTCCACACTAAAGGGGGACCACACTTGATATCATTGTATGCGGACGACATGCTACTGTACCTGCGTTACCCAGAGGAAAACTTACAATACATCCTGGAGGTGATGGAGCGCTACACGACCCTGTCGAGCACAACGGTGAACCCCCAAAAATTGTGCATATTACCCTTGGGGAGGTACAGGGGAGTCCCAAGGGAGAACTGGCCTATTTTGCAGATAACCTGGGAGACCACGACATTCATATACCTGGGGATAAACATATACCACACGATTGAAGATGAGCATAAATATAATACGGGGAGAGCAGTGGAGGGAATCAAAAACAGCATGGGGCTCCCCGTGGCCATGGTGGGGAGGGCGGCTTTGCTGAAGATGGTGGTCCTACCCAGGCTACTACCCTTCTTCGTAAACATTCCACACATGCTGCCCATATGTTTTTTTTAGCAAGCTTGAGAGTTTATGCAGAGGTTTTTTGTGGCACAATTCTAGAAACAGAGTGGCCCTATGGAAGTTACAGAACACATATGACAGAGGGGGCATAAACCTGCCCAACTTTGAGATATACCACCTGGCAGGGCAGCTACAATATGTCGCCAGGTGGCTGTTGGAAGATGAGACAGCAGAATCTAGACTGCTGAAGGGTGAATGTGACCCCTATTTCCTAAAAGAAATGATATGGCTACCCAAACCAGAGATGCAAGGGCGATCGAGACTGCTGGAACTGGGGTGGAAGACATGGCACAAGACATGCCGCGTCATGGGAAATCCAACCCCAAGCTCCCCGCAGGCGCCACTCCTGATGCTACGCGGGGTGGATGAGCAACTGCAAAAAGGGATCCGCAAACACTGGGAGCAGGTAGGCCTAGCGACCCTGGGAGATATATGGCAAGAAGGGAAGGCATTGACTTCCAAACAATAGTGGATGAGACAGGGGTACATGTGGGGCAATATATCACATATACTAGAATAATCAGATGGGTGAAAGAAACATGGTCCAAAATATCGTTAGCAAAACAACCTGATACTGCCATAGAAACAATGTATGACATCTCAGAGGGAGGGCATGAAATATCCGGATTTATGAACTGGTTATGTCGAGAGCGGGTAAGGAGCTGCTCCAACTGAGATGTGATTGGGAGGAGGAGGAGGGTGAACCTATGCAAGACGTCCAGTGGGAAAGAGCTCAGAGAAACTACAAAAAGGTGTCTAGGAATGCTAGGCTGCAGCAGATACAGTTGTACGTCACTCATAGGGCATACATGACCCCCAAAAAGGTTGCCAGATTTGGAAATAAAGAAGAACAATAATGTCCCAAGTGCGGGGAGGTGGATGCCAGGATGATCCATATGTTCTGGGCGTGCCTGGAGGTGGGAAAATTCTGGGAGGAAGTTAAGCTTCGACTATTAGAAAAGGGGATCAAGCTAGATGTGGATTCTATATGGGAATGCATGATAGGGGGTTTTACCAGACCACACAACTTAAAAAATCTATCAAAACTCAAGGACCTGGCCTATTTCCTGGCAAAAAGGAGAATAGCCATGAGCTGGAAAGCAGCCCACAGACCCAGATTAGAAGTTTGGTGGAACGACCTCCTGAAATGGGCAGAAGCCGAGACAGTAGTATGGTACGGAACAGCCAGCAGAGGGGAGGATGGCGAAGTGGGACCTCTGATAGCATGGAGAAAGCTGGCAGCCACATTGTCGAGATCCTCCCATGCCAATTCTAGTGAACATGATATGTCCGAGAATGATGAAGGGGATTAGCCTCAGAAGGAGGGCAAGCTGATGAACAGAGGTGGAGGCTCAAAGTTGGAATGGAGGGGAGGGGGGAAGACAGTAATAATTACATGCAAATGTAGACTGAAGAAGCTTGAAATCGAACATGTCGGGTGTGATGGTTATGTTTTGTTTGTTAAAAATCAATAAAACGAGATCCAAGATGGCGGCCAAGCCGGGTAGATGTGCGTGAGCGGAGCTCCGTCCCCCAGCTCGGGCCGCACTAAAAGAAGCATACAAATAATGCGAACACCGAGCCCAGCAGAGCGCACTCACCCTCCTCACTCGACGAGGTGAAGAAAGGAAGAAGAGGTGAAGGTCCGGCCCTGCCGATCCACCTGAGAGCAGCCCGCTCGTCAGCAAGGCTACCCGCAGCCGCGCGGATCTGCGGAGGACGTCGCAGACCCACCCTACATCCCGAAACGCCGGCCGGGCCGAGTAAGGCAGAGAGAAAGGATCGGAGCCGAGAGAACGGCGGCCTCGCTCCCCAACACCAAGAATCCTCCTCCCGGGAGAAGAAGGCGAACAGATGCAGTGGGCCAGCGCCATCCACTCGGATCGAGCGGAAGTCCTGAAGGTCGTCCCTGGAACGAGAGCTGAGCCCGCGGAGAGGGACCAGCAGAGCGGAGGCCCGGAGACGAGAGAGAGGCATCAGCCCAGGCAGAGGCAGAAGCGCCCCAACAAACCCCCGGTCGGAGAGCGAAAGGAATACAAGGAAAGTCGCAACGGGGACCACAGAACTCAGGTACGAGCTTGGGGAAAACTATCAGAAGCGGCGGGAGGAGCCCCCACTGCCCCTCACGAGAAGCATCACGGACCCCAGGCCACAACATAGGGGGGAAAAAACAAAAAACAAAAAAAAAAAAGAAAATTAAAAAAAAAAAAAAGGGGGAGAAGAGAATAGCGTCCCGCAAGCACAGGGAAAGCCCATACAGGGACCGCGCATCCGCCCCCAGGGAAAAACAGAAAGGCAACGGGGACAAGACAAGAAGCCGGACCTGCTCCCCCCCCAGCAAGGAGGACCCCACGAGGGGAAACGAAAATGCCCACATACGAAACAAGGGCCCGGAGGAGCCGGCGCCCCCCGGGGAAAGAGAGAGGCAAAAAGAAAAGGGGAACTCCCAACTCCCATCGTGCGAAGTTAGGGAGGGAGACCACGACAAACCGACCACGGCGCAACCGGAAAGACTCCACTACACGCACAAGACATCCGGGCCACCAGGAACACCCGAGGAAAACCTAAGACCGGCGGTGAATTAACAATAACACAGGCCCGGTCAAGAAAGAGACGCACACACATGTCAAAACCCAGGGCTAGACCACGAATACAGGCAGCAGCAATACACAAAGGCGGTCCCAAACAGGCCCGGGATCTAACACAAATCTGGAGACTTGGAAACATAGACAATAAGCAGCAAAACACCCAGGAAACCAAGGGGGAAGCGCCCACAACACAGGAAATACAGGCAGAAATGGCCACGAAGGACGACATGAAAACCTGGTTCAAGGAATTCCAGGACCAATTCATTTCCTCTACCCAGACACAATTAGAGAACATGAAGGGGGAGCTGAAACAAGCGGTCCAGGACCTGAAGAAGGACATGGAAAATCTCGAGGAAAGGACAGACAATCTGGAAAGGACTATCCAGAATTTAGATGAGGAGGTTCTTCAATACGCAGAAGCACAAGACCGCCTAGCCAGAGTAGCAATCGAGCTTGAATCACAATGTGAAGACCTAGAAAACAGATCTAGAAGGTCGAACATAAGAATTAAAAATATGCCGGAAACAGTGGAGGATAGAGACCTCTGTAACAACAGGTTTTCCAGGACATACTAAAGGATGGCTCCGGAAAAGAAATCCCTATTGACAGGATACACAGAGTAGGCCCCCGAAGAGCAGGGGAACCCGGAGCCCGCCCAAGAGACGTCCTAGTGGCAATGACTCAATACTCACAGAAACAAACAAATCTTAAGGAAGGCCAGGTCTCTAGATCAAATAAGAATGAACGGAAAAGAAATTCTCCTGTTCCAAGACCTTGCGCAATCAACGCTCAGAACGAGAAGAGAGATGGGCCAGGTTACGAAACTCCTAACAGAAAAACAAATTCGATATAAATGGACATTCCCCTTTGGACTCCTCTTCAATTGGGAGGAAAGACAATACCGAATTGCCACGTGCGAGGAAGGCCTCAAAATACTGGGAGCACAGGAACAAGAGACAGAGCCCCCAAACAAAAGCGAGCTCCCGAGACAAAAGAGAGCACCGAGGGGGTGGCAAACAGAAAAGCGAAGAACGAGACTCCAATCCCGGAAAACAGTGGGAAACGAATAGAACTTGAATCGGAACCTCCACGCAAGAACAGATGGAGGGTGAGGTGACGAACATTATGAAGCCACAGACAGGGCAGGTGTTCACAGGAAAGTGCGGCTGAGCCGGGGATGACCCAGGAAGCGGCACAACAGGCAGGGTTTAGGAACCCCTGCAAACTTCCATACCTGAGACGTTAGAGGGCATGGAGCAAAGGCACAACGCTGGAGCAACCATAGGGCCCAGGGCCCTCCTCAGGTCCAAAGTTGGGGCAGATAGGGGGGAGAGGGGAGGAAGGGGAGTTGGGAAAAAGGGAGGGAGGGCGATTGAGTTACCCACCGGAACATACGCATACAAGGGCGATCCACAGGATGATTACAGGAGGAAACACAAGCCACACACCAAAGAATGGGGCTGAAAATTCTAACACTCAATATTAGAGGCCTGAACAGGCCAGTGAAAAGGAAAAAGACGGAACACTTCCTACACAGAGAGAAGTTCGACATAATAACCCTCCAAGAAACACATATACAGAGAAAAAGGAAAGGCCTCACTCGGATAAGGGGATACAATCAAATCATTCAATCCAATGATGAAGAGAAAAAGAAAGGAGTACTCATCGCATTCGCAAACTATTTGAAAGTGCAAATTAAAGCGATTATGGCAGACAAAAATGGCCGATACATCTTTGCGAAGGTGCAGATAGACAATCGCCACCTAACTCTAGCGACCCTTTACGCGCCAAACACGGGCCAGGAGGGCTTTATAAACGATACGATCAACAAACTGGAACTCTTCGCGGAAGGCGAAGTGATCCTAACAGGGGACTTCAACATAGCATGGAACCAACCAGAAGACCGCTCGAACCCCAGAACCACCCAACAAGGAATACCCTCACCAGCGCTTAAACAAACAATGCAGAACATGGCACTCGAAGATGTCTGGCGGAGACTCAGAGGCACCGCAAAAGGATACACGTATCACTCACAAGTACATGACTCAAGCTCCAGAATAGACTACATATGGGCCACCGGACCCCTACTGGGGGAAATACAAGACATTGAAAAAGGTCTGATATCACTCTCAGACCATGCCCCGCTCTGGATTACACTCCCCAAACTCAGGAAGCGATCAGGCCTATGGAGATGGACCCTCCCCAGAGACATCATACAAGACCCAGTCTCTAAAGAAACAATTAGAGGGAAGATAGAGGAATATTTCGAGCAAAACGATACCACGGATGTCTCCCAGAGCTGTATGTGGGACGCCTTCAAAGCAGTGATCAGGGGACAGATAATTGCGCTGAAAGCGCAAAAAGACAAGATATCGTACAAATGGGAAAACGAACTGGAAAAAAAATTAGAAGATATAAGAGAAGAAATGACAAAGAATACCTCCAGGAAAATAAAGAGGGCATGCCGCCACATCCAGAGCCAGCTTGACCTAATCAGGACGAAAAGAGCAGAAAACCAACTACTCCACACAAAACACTGGTACGCAATGAAATCAAACAAAGCGGACAAATTACTGGCAAGACAACTAGAAGGGAAAAGACAGGAACAAATGGTCCACTCCCTAAAAAACAGACACGGTGAATACAAAACACAATCGGAAGACATAAATGAAATATTCCGGGACTATTACCAGGACCTGTATACCTCACAGCGCCCACAGGAAAAGGAACAGGAGGCCTACTTAAAAGATATATCACTTCCAACAGTAACGCCAGCTGAAAAAGAGGCCCTAGACCAACCGATAACAACAGAAGAGGTCACAAAAGCTATAAGGGACCTTCCCAAAAATAAAACTCCCGGACCGGACGGCTTTACGGCGGCGTTCTACAAAACATATGCGGACATACTAACGCCCTATTTTACAAACCTACTCAACACTTTCAAGAACGCGAATAACATCGCACCATCCATGAATGAAGCTAAAATTCTCGTCTTCCACAAAAAAGGAAAAGATCCGGAAAACCCGAGCTCATACCGCCCAATAGCCTTAATCAATGTGGACGCAAAAATCTACACTAAAGTAATAGCCAACAGGATAGCCCCCCTGCTTCCCAAACTGATCCACCAGGAACAATCAGGGTTTATCCCCAACAGAAAAACTCACGACAACATCAGGCGTATTGTGCATCTCATAGAGAAAGCAGAAATCATGGAAATTCCCTCAGCAATCATCGCGATAGACGCGGAAAAAGCATTTGATCGGGTTGAATGGTCCATGTTGTTTGCCATTCTGCGCAAAATGGGAATAGGCAAGGAGTTCATAAAAATTATCAGGGACAATTACATCTCGCCAACGGCCAGGATCGCAGTCAACGGGGAATTATCGAACCCCATCAAAATAGGAAGGGGCAGGAAACAGGGGTGCCCCCTGTCACCCCTGCTCTATGCAATTTTCCTCGAACCATTTCTGGCAAAGATCAGAGCGGCCACGGACATAAGGGGCATAGAAATGGGCGGTCATATGCATAAAACAGCAGCCTACGCAGATGACATGATGATGACCATTACACAACCAACCAAGACCCTGCCCCTACTTATACAACAAATAGAAGAATATGGAACAATCGCAGGGCTACAAATAAACAAACAAAAATCGTCGGTGATGGCCTTGGCGGGAGACAAGGCCAAGATATACGAGACCACAAAAGACCTACGATTGCAAACAGCAGAAGAAGGCGTGAGATATCTGGGAGTGACGTTGACTCCAACCATGAAAAATCTCTTCAAGGGAAACTATACGAAACTACTAGACGACGTCAAAAGAGATCTGGACAGATGGAACCCGCTGTCAATCTCCTGGTGGGGCAGAATAACGGTCATTAAAATGACGATCCTTCCCAGACTGTTGTATTATTTCCAGCCCTTCCCATTTGTATACCGAAGACCTTCTTCAAGACCCTCACCAAATTAATAACCAAATACATCTGGCAGGGCAAAGCTTCGAGATTGTCACAGCGGGCTCTCACGGCGCATAACGCGAATGGAGGGATGGCGCTCCCCCCACTTTAGGAAATATTACGAGGCGGCACAACTATGGGTCCTACAGGAATGGATCACAGACTCCTCAGACAAATGGTGGGAAGCGCAGGATAGGGCAGTAGCGCGGTCAAATTTGAGACACCTCCTATGGAGAAAACCCGAGCACAGACACCAAAACATCAAAATAAGCGAAGTCATGAGTACCACCATGGAAATATGGGACGAAGCAACCAAAAAAGAAACGCTCTCAATTGACCCGGCCCCATTCATACCAATGTTTGATAACCCAGACTTTCCCCCAGGCGTGGAAAAAGGAACGTTCCAGAAATGGCGAGAAGCGGGCTGTACAAAAGTGGGAGATATGTTCGAGGGACATCAGGTCAGAACACTCCCAGAATGTCAGGATAAGAATAGATTCCAATATGAACAAATACTCCACTGGCTCACGACCCCAAGAATCTCTAAGGCAATGACAAGGGAGCTCACCCAGTTTGAGTCATTCATCTTGACCCAGACGGGGGAAAGGAAATTCGTATCAACCTTATACAAATTTATAAACGTCCAGGAAGAAAACATAACTTGGCACTACATGAAAAAATGGGAAACCACGCTAGGAAAACAAATCGAGAGCGAACAATGGACTTACCTCTGGCATATAATCCCAAAATGGACAAGAGCGATGCAAACGAGAGAAGCATGGACCAAAGTAATGATCCAATGGCATTACACCCGGAGAGAATGCATAAAATGTTCCCGACAGTACAAGGGAAATGCTGGAGGGGATGTGACACAACGGGAACATGGAGTCACATTTGGTGGATTGTAAAGAACTACAACAATTCTGGACGGAAGTGAGGAAACAAATGCAAGCACTGTTTAAAAGCGCAGATAGTCTAGGAGAAGAAATATGGATGTGTGGCATGTGGCCCCCCGAGATAAATCCCTCACTAAAATGCAAAAACGGAACTTTATGGGCCTACTAATAGCAGCGTGGCTAGCAATCGCGCAGAAATGGAAGCAAAAGACACCTCCATCCACACAAGAATGGCTCCACAGGATCTGGACCTATGTAGCAATGGAGAGAATCACGTATAACCTCCAAGGGGACAAACAACGTTTTGCAACGGACTGGGGGGACGTCATAGAATATCTGCAAAGCGACTACATGCAACAATGGTGCCCCACAACATTCGAATACTGGACATGTTCACAGGCTAAGAACCATCCATCTACGGAACACAGAAGAACAGCAAGGACAGCACCGGTGGGGAGGGAGGAGGGAGGGAAGGGGGAGGGGAAGGGGCCATGTTGAGTCCCAAAGTGTTATGTTTAAAGAAATGGCAATAAAAATATTTTTAAAAAAAAATCAATAAAACATTTTTTTTTAAACTGTTCTGGAGGCATTCATGGCATAGGGGATAAGAGGGCAGATATAGAAGCTCTCACCTGTGGTTTCTTTGCCTACTTTAGTAATGTGCTTGTACCACATGTTATTGGATACTCAAGCAGTATCAGTGAGATTGAGATCCACCCCTCCCATGTCTACATCAGCACTGCATCTACCTTTCATTGCTGTACTTACAGTGCTTACCTCTCCACCTGACATGGCTGTTCCAACTGCCAACATTGGGGTTGTGTTAGTAGGGGTTACAGCCATAGTACTTGTAACATACGATATTCGTCACAAGACGAGGGCAAAAATACCATACAGAAATAATACACAGGACACAATAAGCATTTTTTGAATAATATCACCCATCACTTACTCTTCTTTTGAATCTTGTGTAGTCCTGAAGATGTAAACTGACCACCTGCAATGTGCTGCGCTAAAAAAGGCATTATTATTTTAGTATTTTATTAATTCAAGCCCGCAAACTTGATGTTGGGTCATTGCAAGGTAAAATTATTGTTCCCAAACTGTGCCTGTTCTAGGATCACAAAGTACTGCAAGCTCAGATGGGTTTCCTATATTCAAGTGTCCGTAGGGTTGGGCTAAATATGCCAGGCAAACATGGAACAACACTTTAGGATGGCGTCTTCTATTGCTGTTGGATCTGCTAACAAATTGGACGAATTGTCATTTGAATGTCTCTGGATGTGAATCAAGGGGAAGCATCCAACAATGCAATAATATCAGTCACAACTTTCACAATGAATGCTGTCATTGTGCAAAAAGAAAAATTATTAACAGTGTGCCCTCACTCTGGATGTGTAGGAAGTCCTTCCCCTATCTCTTTTGCTCTGGGGAGAGTAATCATAGGTTGGCCCCTGCTGGCCTGAGATGTTCCAAGGTGATCGTTTTGCTCTTCTGTTTGTGGATAGTTGGCCCTTTCGGTGTTGGTGCTAGGAGAAACCGCCGCTTGGCAGGGCTTGATGTCCCTCAGGTAATTCCAAGCCTTCTTCTCTCGCAATTTCACTGCACGGTGTGTGACCTGCTCCACTGTGTATGGTCATGTAAACCAAAGCTTGTACCAATGACATGTAAAATCCCTCAAAAGCACTTCATCACCGCGATACAACAGTGGAGGTTTCAGAAGTTCTCTGTTTGCTTCTGGGTTGTTGTTTTCTTCTCTTGCTTCAGGAATGCCCGTTGTCCCTGCAGTTGGCGAGAAATAAAAGAGGCACTAGCCATCAAATAAGCGGTGTATTCGTACATTTCTTGACCCAATAGATCAGAAATGTTTTCTGTATCCATCAAAGCCTTAGTGGGAGGAGCCAGAGGAAGTCTCATGTGCCATCCTGTCACCACCTCATGTGGAGTTAAATGGTAGACCCTGGTTTGTTGCCTAGTGCAACTAGTGCTAATGGAAGACAGTGCAGCCATCTCTTGTTAAAGGTCTTTTCAATTTTGGCAATGCCTTCTTTGAGCAACGTGTTGAGGTGCTCGCACATCCTGTTTGCCTGTCGGTAATAGGCACAGGACAATTTTTGTTGTATTCCATTCCCAACAAGGTTGTGATGTGGTGAAACATCTCATTGGCGAAGTGAGGACCATTGTCAGACTGCAGGACCTCACACACGAACCAGGAATTTCGCCGCTGTAAGGGCACCAGGATGGGAACAGGGACCACCTTCGATCCATCAGGAAAATGGGCATACGACCACTATCATGTAGCGGTAACCCTGGCATACTTGGAGCATGTCAACATAGTCAACATGAAGGTGTTCGAATGACCCATTGGGCGAGGGACGGCTCCTCTCACTACCCTTAGTGTACGACCTGCTGTAAATTGTTTACAAACTAGACAATTAGTCGTGAATTCTTCCACGTGTTCCTCCAAATTAGGACAGAGCCAATCTTCTCCAATATGAGCAGCAAGCACCTCCTTCCCCATGTGGGTAGGGTGGTGTAACTGTCAGTGCAGTGTACAATAATGAGAATGGCATAATCTGTGTTACTGGTAATGTGTTATATCCTTCTTTTAATATCATTGTTCGTACATGGTTGCGCACTGGGGATGGAGCATCCATTTCTAAAATGTCCCCAAAATAAGCGGCAGGTTTTGCTTCCGCATTCGCTGCCTTGTTGCCCCTAGAGATGGGCCATCCCCCTCGTGTGGGCCTGGCACTTTACCACTGCCATGCACTGCGGGATTTGAACTGCCTCTGTCAGTCTGCCCAATAGGAGTGCGTGCTGTACAGGTGACCCATCAGCACGTGTGCAGCCCCTCCACAGCCGACGTGACAGCCCAGAATGCACTGTGGATGTCACGTAGGCTGAATCTGAATACACTGTCACTTCCTTGTTTCTGCTGTTTTCCAGTGCTAATATTGAAGCTACTAGCTCCGCAGCCTGTGCTGGAAAATGTGATGGTAAATGTGCGCTTGTCACCACCTCGCTCAACCCATCCTCTTTTAATCTCACTACTGCTGTTCCAGTATGTCTTTCCACTGTCTTCTGGTCAATTGTTGCCGATCTGTCAACATAAAGTACGTCTCCCCCCTCAAGTGCATTCTCCTGTATTTCGGGATGTCGCTGTGGTTTTCTATGTTGGTGGTGCAGTCATGCTCATAATCTTCATCCTCTGTGGGCTTGGCGATAAAAGTCGCCGGGTTCACAAGTCAGCACCTCACTATCTTAAGGGCTGGGTTTGATAGCAACATCTCATACCCAGAGGCTCTCTGTGTTTTTAATGTACTTTTGGGTCTTTCCATTATTATGAAGAGTGCATGCGCCACATAAAGAGTGGTGCTGTATCCCATGGTAATACTTGCTGACTTGTCTGCCACGAATGCGGCAGCAGCCAGTGCCTGTTTGCATGCATAGTGGCCTCTCATCACTGGATCTAGCTTCCCACTGTAATATGCTAGAGGTTTGTGCCCCATGCTTCTCTTTTGTGTCAGTAACGCATTCATAATCACTCCATTGGAGTGCAAGAATAAGAAGTATTTGTTTTGATAGTCTCGGATCCCTTACCATTGGAGCTGAGCCTATTGCTTCCTTCAGTTCCTCAAATGCCTCAGTCATTTATTTTGTTCAAGTAAAGTCCCCTCCCCTAATTGTTCTTCTTTCGGTGCACTTAACAAGGGTCTAGTGTACATGCTGTAACCGAACACCCATGCTCTGCAGTAATTGCATAATCCTAGGAACTGCTGCATTTGTCTTGTGGTTGTGGGCTTTGCAGTCTAGCGTATCTGTCACGCGTCCCCTCCGGTGGTGCTTGTAGAATAGGTCGAGGATGTGCCTCCATTGAAACAACACATTACGCATTGCTTCCAGTGCGCTTGCCGGTCTAGTTTATTCCAACATGGCCGCCGGGTTGCATTTAGTCTTTTCCCACCCAGCGCGTTGGAACCCCATTGCTACCTCTTCTTTGGGTAAGATGCTAGTTTTCTTGTTGTTTTGCTCGACACTCAAGCTGCTTTTCCCTATTTCTGTCTCTCTTGCTTTCCTTCACCCTGCCAACCACGCACAGTGCTGCTCAGACTCTTCTGGCTTTCTGCGGTCTCGGACGCAATCCTTTCCTCTCCCTCTCTCCTTTCTCCCTCTGGCTTCTCCAATTGCTGCGGTTGTGGTCACTTCTGCTTTTCTGTTTCTGTTTTCTTGCCGGGCTCTCCCCTTGAGTGCGCGGCAGCGCTGCCTCCTGTTCCCTGCCTTCAACTCTGCCTCGGGTTTTCTGCAGCACTCCGCAGTCTTGTCTCCCTCTCTTCTCTAGGGCTCCTTTATTCTCTTTCTCTTCCTTGAAGGACTCACTGTTGAACTAAGCATAAGATTCTGCTCCTGCCTATGACACAGACTTGTCTCTCCTACACCAGTTTGTTGTTACTGGTCAAACTGACCTCATTGAGCAAGCAAGCAACCCGCAAGTCTACGTCAATCCACACCAACAAACAGGGGTTTTTTCTGCCTTAAGAGGCTTTGTCTCCTTCGTGGCTTCTTCGGGGACAGGGCCACTAGCCTGCCAATTCCATTAGGCAGGCATAGTGGTTTCCCTCTGAGGGAGACCATACCTCTACCATAATAAAAAGAACTCCCGAAGGAGAGGAAGAAGAAAGGAGTTTCAGACCAGTTCCAGTGACAAAGGTGAGAAAGAAGATGTTTTGTCTGATGTCAATGACAAACCCCTTAAACTTGACAGCATCGCCTCTGTGCTTTCTGGCTTCACGTTTTGCCCATCTTGTGATATCAGTTTCTGGCAATATTGTAATTTGGCCTTGTCTACCTATATTTTTCTGCTAGCACAGGCAACAAGTGCACAGAGTCATCTCTACATTGTGGGCCTCATTATGAGGTTGGCGGAATGGGTTTACCAGCACCGGTAAATGTGCTGGTGCAGGTAAACCCATTCCGCCCTATTATGAGGTTCCCTTGCGGGACCCACACAGAACGTCTGGTCAGACCAGACGTCCTTAGCAGGTCCCGCAAGGGGACTAAGGAGCTAATAACGGGGCCGTTATTAACGGGCCCTATGGGGGCTCAAATGGGAATGGGGATTGGTTTTGTGAATGAGGAATTACCAGGTTCTCCAAGGTTGGAATGACCTGATAATTCCTCATTCACAGAACCCGGAGCTAGAACACGGTATGGAGACAGCCATGCCCTTATCAAGGGCATGGCTACCTCCATACTCCTAATGAGGCCCTGTGTCTCTGTCTTGCTGCAAATCAATATGTCATCTACATACTGTATAATGACGCTCTTCAGCTGTACATTTCCTAAATCCATTTGAAGAACCCTGTTGAATAGTGAAGGTAATTCACAGTACCCTTGAAGAAGTCTGGTGTGTTTCCACTTTTTATTTCTATATAGAAACGAAGTTAAGTCTTGTGAATCTGGGTGTAGTGGCATAGAGAAGAAAACATTCTTCAAATCTATAACTGTGAAGTGGATAGCTTCCGTAGGAATGCTACATAGAATTGTCGCTGGATTTGGAACTAAAGGAAATTCTGCTACAACAATATGGTTCAGAGGGCGCAGGTCCTGTATAAAACGCCATGACCCCCTTGTTGCCTGTTTGACCAGATACACTGCTGTGTTGCCCTGTGACTCTGAAGGTATCAAGATACCTGCTTTACCAGTGCTGCTATTGTCGCATAAATACCTTTGTCTGCCTCCCTCAACAGGGGGTATTGCCTAACTCATGGTAAAATTGCTCCTGGCTTCAGTTTTATTTTCACTGCTCCTATTCCTTTCAGAAGCCCCACCTCATAGGGACTCGTGGTCCATAAGATGCTGGGGACCTTTGCTGAGTCTTCCTCGTGAAATATCTGCGGTGCGTGTAGCATCATCACCATTCTCTGTGGTACCTCCCTGTAGTGTATCTTTATCCAGTATGTAATGCTTATGTCAAACACTACCTTGTGATCTGAGCGGTAGTCTTTGAACAGTTCTTCGTCTGTCACGGTAGTTAGCCTATAGCCTTCTGCTACTGCGATCACTGACCTCCATGCCCATCCTGTGTCATCTGCTCCCCCTGATATGTTGGCTGATATTGCATTCCCCCAATCAGCTGCATCCCCCCCTGTGCTCCTCCATACTCTGGAGATGTGCCCTACCTGCCCACACACGCAGCACTGGGGTGGTTCCCTTGTTTGCCACTGATACGCCCCAGGGAACCCTTCTTGGCTTTGCTGTACTGGTTGCCAATATCCGCAATACCCTCCTGAAAACCCCTCTTGGCTCTGTTGCATTTGATGCCCATACCCACGTCCCCTTGGTGCCCCCCTCTTCCTTGGAACTCATGCTGTGCATCCCTCAACCCCATGCACCCTCCCGGGCGGCGGTGTGTACTGTGTTTGTGATGAGCCTTGTCCTAATGTACTTGTTAAGACTGCCCCTTCCCTAGCGTTCTTAGACAATTTCTTCTGCACTAACTTCGCCTCCTCCTGCTTTCTTTCTTCACACTTTTTCCTTGCACTTTCTTCCATTAACCTGTAATAATATAATAGTGTAAGCTGAATTTCTGACTATGGTTTTGCCTCCATCCCCACCAACTTCTTCAGTTGCTTTTGCACTTGCTCTGGTAACCCTTGACATAGTATATGATAAAATATTGCCACTGTTTTGTCCCACAGTTCTCACGTTTCAAGTCTTCATAACTCTTGAATAACCTGAATATATTGCAGGAGGTCTTCGTCTTCCCCCATTTTGCATGCCTTGATCGCGCTAATGTCTGACGTGTCTGGGTACTGCACCCGTAGAGCTTGCCATATAGCCGGTCAGCAGTCAAACTGCGAAGCATTGTGCACCGTATTCTGGGTGGCTACTCGTGGGTATCCAGCCCTTTTCCATACATTATCAGCAGCCTCTCCGAGGGTCGCTACTAATAAACCTTTAATGCCCCCCACCGCTAATGTCTGTCCCGCTGTTATCCTTTCCATCTCATATATCCATTTCCCTGCACCCGCAGTCAATGATGGTAGCTTACACCTCAAGTTTTCATTGGCGATATGTTGCCATGGTATGTATTGATGTCGCCCCCCCTTCCTTTTCCAATAAGGGGAGCCATGTCAACCCAACCTTCCTGTCCAATCTCCCGGTGTCTTTGGTGGCAGTGAACCCCCTTGCTAATTTTCACCTCCTATGTGCTGGGAGATCTCTAACTCAATGTATACAGAGTCACGTTATGCATATTGTGCAATGTAGCCCTCGACTGACGTGGTCTTTCATGCTTGTCACCCCGCAGTCCCCCTGTGTCTCTGTCTGCTCCCCATGTCGAGCTTTGATCGATGCACTTCCCTGTCGACCGACGAACAGGTCACCCTCCTCTCTGGTCCTCACTCCCTACCAAGTCATTATCTGACTCTGTGTCTCTCAAGTCACTGTTGATATTGTCCTGGAAGCTTAATATCCTCAGTACAATGCCCCCCTGTGGTTCTCCTTCTTGTCAATCAAGTAGGTCTCGCCATCCCCCCGCATGGAGAACTCAGTATTGGAGTTATCTGGCAGCTTAGCTGCCCTATCACTTTACTGTGATCTCGCCATACTTGCTAATCTCTTCCTTCGTTGCCAATAAAATCTGCTAGTCCCAATCTCAGTCTTATGTCCCTCACTGTGTGCTCCTCCTCGTCCTTGCGTTTGCGCTCTCTTATGAGCCATTCTATTTCTGATTTCCTTCTCTCACTCTTTATCAAAAACTGATTTTCCTTCTCTTCTTCTGCCCTCTTCTCTCGATCTCCACAAGCTCCCTCTTTCTCCTTATTTCCCGTTGCTCTCGGTCTCTCTCTTCTGCCTTTTGATTTCCTCTTCACACTCTCTCAAGTTCTTCCCTTTCCTGTTTTTCTTGCCTTTCCACTTCCATTATCTCTGCCCATTCTCGTGCTTCACTACTCTCCTTACACCCTGTTGCTTCCTTACTCGTCCATCCCGTTTCTCCCACTGTCTTCCTGTCTAATTTCAATAATATTTGTCCTCCCAACCACTTGTTCGATATTATATTTTCCAATGCCCCTCTACTTCCCTCTGCTCCCTGGTCGCTGTCTTTGACTCTTATCTGTGTCTCGCTGCGTCCCTCTTTTCCGCCTTTGGCACTTATTGTTCCCCCTCCTGCTGGTGCGAATATTGGATTTGTATACCCCACAGCTGCTCTCAATTCTCGTGGGTATACTCCCTGTGCCCCGGGTGCTGCCCCTTCATTTGCATGTTCAGGAGAAGGAGGAGGAGGAGAAGTGGGGGGCGAGGGCTTTTTACCTGGGGTCTCCTGTTGGCTTAGCATCCATTGATGTCACACCACATCCCCTCCGTCGTCCTGGAACATCTTCCAGAGCTTGAATATTGCCATATGGTTGCTCAACTTTGCTCAACTTTTTCCCCGTGTAAACCTCTTGTATGTGTGTGTGTAACAGTTGCTGCACATATTTGGAGAAGCTCCCTACACCTTTTGCCATGGCTTAGACAATTTACCTTCTGTGCTCTATGTCCATTCTTCACTATATTTACAGATCGTGTCCTTATGCATGCCCCCTGCGCCTTCTCCGCAATACATTCCTTTTAGTACTTACTTGACCTCAATGTGAGGTTTTCAACACTTCCGCTGTTATTCACACCCATGAATACATTTTATCTTATTGTTCTTCAATTTTAAAGATACTAATTCTTTTCACAACATCACAAACCTCTCTGGCCCCCAACTGACTTCTTAGGCGTGCTCCAGGCACTCCCCTTCTGCAATTCTCTGCTTGCTTTAGGCACACCTACCCATCTCGCATATGTGCCTTCCGCGCACCGCCCTAGACCAACCTACTTCGTCAATCCTTGATTGTCGAAAGCGAATTCTGCACCTCCTCGTGCCCTCCTAGTCCTATACACAGGTCTTACTGGTGATGTCACCTCTACAATCAGTAAGTGAATGACACAAACCACTAACAGAGCTCACTACAACATTGTCCTATTGTACTGACATTTTTAAAAATACACCCCAGTACCGTCATCCTGCCTCCTGACAGGGGATACCAATATTTCACGTGCTCAATCTGTACCTACAGCATTGCCTTGTGGATACAATTCCTCTGCAAGACTTAACCAGAAGAACACCTTCTGCTGTTCAAGCTAGCCCTAAACACAGGGATATCATCATCCATGACCCGAGCTAAAACGCCCAATCCACAGGTAATCCAATACTTACAGAACTTCTGACATCCGTATACTTAAATCAATAGTTTAGGGTAACCGCCGGAACCTTTTACCTAAAGATCGAATGTTCGGATAACCACGAAAAAAATACATTTACCTCTGCTCCTTTCTCAAGAATACTTCACAATATTCAACAATACTTCAACAATACCAGACAATGCTCATCACCCCCCCACACCCAACATCCTTTTACCTCCCCCCTCAGTTGCCATGTGCTGAGTCAATACTTAAACTCTGTGATCCACTGACGCTGCTCGGCCACCTGCTCTCCCCAAAACTGCCACACCGCCCTTCTGGTCTGCTGGGTTCCTCACGGGCTCCTGACAACCTCTGCATGAAAGAGGCGCCTCTATGCCGAATGGGCGTAGTGAACCATCCTATGCTACCAATTTCTAGACTATGGTATACCAGAGGACTGAGGTTCGTGCTACACAATCACTGTCAGAGTACCCAGGGCCCAACAAACCCTCCCCGGGTAAATTACAGAGGACTCAGCCCAGGGCAAGTTAGAACTGTCCTTTATTTCTCATAACAGACAGGGATCATACAGGAAAATAATTATCCAGCAATCACAGCTCCTGAGCCTGTGTCAGGTGTTTTTGTTAGCAAATATCGTCACAATGTAGAACCATTCCCCAAAAACCTACGAGCCTATACTATTGGGTGACTGGGGTGGTAGTGCCTATAGACAGTACCTATAGAGGTTGGTTGACTGGTCCTTGCATGTCAGGTGGTCTCACCTGACACTTCCCCCAAAACAATCTATTACATTGTTGCATGGTCACAGGACTACCATTAGCCCTTGCCCTTTGCCATCCACTCCTGGATTTTTGTTCCCTAATTGGCTGAAGCGGGTCTCCTCAGGCCTGGGACCCCGCTCCGTTCTCAGCACTCCATGTACCTTCTCAAGGTGATGAGAAAAACTATGGGGGTCATTACGAGTTTGGAGGCAGCCATGGTGCCGTTAGCACCATGGCTGCCTCCAAAGTCGTGTCCGGGTACGGGTTCTTGGAATGGGGACTTACCGGGTCATTCCAACCTTGGAGGACCCGGTAAATCCCCATTCAAAAAACCCTTCCGCATTCCCATTCGAGCCCCCATAGGGATCAATGGGAATGGGGAGGGAGCTAATAACTCAGCTCCCTGGTCCATTATCCGACGGCTGGTTTTACCAGCCGGCCTTAGTGGGACCCGCTAAGGGACCTCGGAATGCGGCGGTAAGGGGTTAACGGAACCGGCATCCTTACCGGCTCTGTTAATCCCTTACAGCCTGTAGTGAAAAGGGGAACCCGCACCCTCCTGGGGCCAACCCTTAGTGCAATAATCACTCCTAATCACTCTCCCGCACAAGTATGAATCTATGCGAGGCACAATGAACTCAGTCTGGAAGAAAGCCGATCACACAGAAGATTTGATGCTTGCATTTATTACTACAGTGACTAATCAGAATTAAGCAGCAGTTTTCAATAATATGGGAATGAAAGTGCAAGCTGAATAATACAAATTATCAGTTACAGATGAATATGCAATGAATCTTACGCTCCTAGGAATCGTTGATGGCGATACGAGAGAACCACACCCAGGACCCACGCCACTCAGTGTGCCCGGCACCGTTCAGGGACTGGCCTAGTCCCCCCGAAAGCCTGCACCAAAGCGGGGATGTGATGCCAGGAGCCTCTGCGCTCGAGTGCTGGCTGGTTATCCAGGCGCTGTCTCTCTCCATGCAAGCGTCTCACGAACAGCCCAGGAAGAGTCCTCCCCTAACTGGCCCAGGTAAAGTTCTCTTATTAGGGGCTGCATGTCAATCACTATGACGTACTAGTTCTTCGAGAATCTTCTGGGCCCAACCTTTTATGCGGCAAAACATGTTTTCGCCTGGAAAGTTACAACTAGAAACGGCCAGTCTTGGCTCCCAGGCTCCGTATATGTTGTTTTGGGAAGGCCTTCTACATTCCTGTGTTATCAGTGCACCTGACTCTCAGAGCGAAGAAGAGAATGGCAGTGCCTGGCTCCTAAACGCTGCGCAGGGCTTCTTGCAAAACTAGATATTTATGTCTCCAGAAGGGCCTTCGCAGTTAACCCCTTGCAAGCATGCTGGCTCACTCAGTCTTAGATGCCTGGCTGGTTCAGCATTTTCCTCCACGCTTCGAATAAGCTCTAAATACACGCAAGATAGCTCAATAGGTCAACGCAAGTGCAGGCTAATGCAAGTGCCTAGATACTTTTCATGACACGCCAGCCTCGTAATGAGGCCCTATGTGTCCCCATTGTTGCCACTGGTATATCCCCCTAGCCTGAGAGAGTGCCTGCAAGTTGCAACATTGTTAGACAACACATGTATCAGTTCTTGTCTTCTTTGCTAGGAACTGCTCCTCTTCCCACCGCAAGTATATGGCTATTGTTTGGCTCAGCCGCACAATGCGGGTGAGGACCGCAAAACTGAGCCTTTTGGTCTGCAATTAGTGAGGATTTATTCTGTTATTTTGCAGGAATTTTCTCCTTGCCTCTGACCTTCGCTGTGAGCACCAGTTCTGCGCAGCATACTGTAAACTCTGTTTTCCTTTGTCCCTTATTATGAGGCCTGTGGCTTCATGTAACTCTATTATAGTTATGCTATGATTTCTATATGTCTATGTTGTACTATTTTCCTTATGGGTTAGTGGTACTTGGCTCTTCCAGGCTCCTTATACGATCCTGTAGCCATATAGTTAGTTGCAATAAGCGGCTGCAAGCTTACTCTGCATCTCTTGCTTTCTTGCGTTTCTGTGTTTTTGCTAATGAAAGAAAATAAGAAAGACTTCTGACATTATGAATATGTGTCTGTCCTGTGTAACCATGTTCTTCATGTGTGCACCTGTGTGTCCGTATTACTTCGTGCAAGGATGCTAGTTTGCTTTGTGGCTAACCTTACTATGTTGTGGTGTCTCTAATGACGTCAGCACAGCTGGATATTTGTCATGAGTCAATCAGGTCCAGTGTTGAGGCACCTGTATCTGCGAAGACGTCAGCTGGATAAGGTTTGAACAGTTGTCTAAGAGAATATCTGCTCATGTATGTGGAAGTTACTGGCCCTCCTGGGGGCTGGTCAAACAGTGATTGGCATCTCTCGTTTCTTAGTTTTCGGGCTGTCATGCGTATAGGGGTCACCGGGGGCATTCCAGGGACCCTCTCTCCAGATAAATACATTCTATCTTATTTCTAGGGTACAGCTGTCCCTGAATTGTTTTTATTATAGGGTTAAATCATTTTCAGGATATCACTGGGGGGAGCCATGATAAATGCAGTTATTGAACTCAAAGGCAGTGGGTGCTCGGTCATTTACAGCATAGGGTATCAGGGTTTGTTACAAAACCTGTATGTAAAGTAATCTCTTTGATACCGTTCCTAAAGAGGATACATGCCTGCCTTAGAATGTTAATTTCCTGTTGACAGTAGGGACTTAGCTCCTTAAAAAAGTGAAAAATATTACTGTTGTTGGATTTGTGCCAGTTGAGGAAATCTGATTTTACAAGTGCATCATCACATCTATGCCATAAAAATGTAGTCCTGTTTCTGCACATAGTTAAAGAAGCGGCTCCTTCAAAACCTAGAGCCGGTGATTTGCTCAAATTCATAGGAAGAATGCTTAAGAAATCAATAAGGGAGACCACCAGGGGGTGTGGACCAAAATGGCCACATAGTACCAGAGCTCCGCCACAGACCGTCAAAAGGGAGCTGTATTTTGTTCCCCCTGTCGCTGCAGGGATACCCAGAGGTGTCCAGTGGTGTTTTAGGTTGTGGCACAGTCTGTGAAGGACCTGAGGCTTCTGGCAGCGTTCGTGGAGGAGACAATTGAAGACCTGTCTCCAGTGAGGTGTGAATCCAGAGGAGTGCAGCCGTCAGTTTGAGCCCTGCAGTGCGGTGTGGGGCCCGCTGGACCAGGCACGGAATAGCGTTCCCTTACTGTGGAATGACGCAGCTTTGAGGGAGCAGCAGCCCAGTGGCAGTGTCATGATGCCTGCCTCCAAGGAGCCAAACCAGGCCCGGCACCCTCAGAGACAGACACCATGCATTCAAGGGAAGTCCCAGCAGCCCCAGATGGGGGCCCTTTGGACTCAGTCCTGGCGCTGTTGGCGTCAGGCTCATAGGGGACATCAGTCCTGGCGCCATCGGGTTTGTGCCATACCTTCGGCATCTCAGCACCCCGGCCCCTAAGGGGAAAAGAAACAGACATTGTATTATTGAGAGCATGTGAGAACATTAGAAATACGCTCACTCAAGACTTACCCATTTGCAAGAGAGACATAGCAGCTCTTTTCGGGTCAGCGCCTTACCTCCGGCATTGCCGTAACGCGGCCCCTATGGGGAAAAAGACATTGGACATTAAAGGAGATACTTAAAACTGCAAAGGAATCTCTCATCGGAATTCTTACCAGAATCTGGCTTCATCCAAATCGCCTGCAGCCCGGAATCTTCTCCAGCACCTGCGAAAGAAAAGACCAGATGAGTGAATATAAACCCAAACTTGCCATAAACATTTACAGTACGATGGGAATGCACAAACTAGTTTAAACTCATCGATCCAGTGAAGTAACTGGAATCACAACGCGCCCCTGCGTCAGAAGCAGGATGGAGAGCTCGTAATTTTGGTCCCTAAGGTGAGTCTTCGCAGGGAATCCCAAAAGGGTTTCACGGAGGGAGAGAAGGGAAGTGGGAGGTCGGAACATCACCCGCAGACTATTAACCATTCCTTTTCACACACAGTGGGATATTCCTCCGAGCCAGAAAAGCCAGGTTGGGGAATCCAGTCCAGTCCATCTTCCGGGTCTTACGCATCTCTGCAGAAGAGGTCACAGCAGTCGCAGCCACGCCCGCGCCTCTGTGGGAGCCAGGTGAGCGTTACAGGCAGGTGACGCTGGACCAGAGAGGGAGCAGCGGCTGTGAGGTGCGGAACGGCGGCCCAGACGAGGCTGGTTTTGAAGGGAATATCTTGGTCTGGAGAGGCCCAGTGGGGCGTGCAGGGGCGAGCCGGACCAGAGAGGGAGCGGAGGCCGCTCATAGACCAACAGCTGCCCAAGCGGTGTCAGAAAAGAGAAAGGAGCGCTGGACCCCAGAGGCCTGGAGGAATGGTGCAGTTTGACTGGTGGCCCGAGGCACACACAGGAGGGAAAGGAGGCCATGCACCCCAAGCAAGGCCGCAGAAGGTAGTGAGAGAACATGAACAAGGGGTTCAGGCCGCGAGGTGTGTGATGGCTGGCCCCTGGATCAAGGAGTGGATCGGGGGATAGAGGCACAGTAGAGATGGAGAAAGGGCCATGCCCCCACCTGAACGGCTCCGGACCACGGCGAGGCGGGTCAGAGTGCTATGGTGAGGTGTGATGGGGACACAGCAGACCACAGGGAGTGCAAGGGTGAACAGTGGAACTGGTGCAGGGAAGGAGGCAAAACAACACAACAGGACATGTGCTGCATAGGGCCTAAGGTGTGACTTCCTGGTTCCCTTTAAGGGTCTTGGGGGTGCCGTGTCATGTGGACACTCCCCCACAACCACGCTGGAGAAGCCCCAGGGGTCCCCCGGATATAGAGGTAGCACTCTGACGGGGATTGTGTCTCTTCAGCGTTTCCTGAGAAGCTCAGGCAGTGGCCAGAAAGTAACCCCCCCTGACCAAAGTAGGATGGCTGCAGGAGGAAGTACGCCGGCTCAGGCCCTGACCAGTGATGACCTAAAGGATATATTCCAGGAGACTGAGATCCGGAGTAGCACCTGGGAGGCCTG
The DNA here is from genome assembly GCF_040938575.1 of Ambystoma mexicanum. NCBI lineage: Eukaryota > Metazoa > Chordata > Amphibia > Caudata > Ambystomatidae > Ambystoma > Ambystoma mexicanum. The sequence goes on from NC_090929.1 coordinate 349,868,125, forward strand.
AGGTTCGCTTTGAGCCTGTGCAAACTGGGAATAGCAGGCAAAGGGCCAACCCACACCACACAGGAGATCCCCTGTGCCATTGGGGTTAGGCCTGGAACGGATGACGCAGAACCTGTGGGGATAGAGTACGGAGGACACGGGCCCTGAGGGACGGACTGGTGGAGCAGAAGGGGGACAGAGCCAGGGGGCAAAGGAGACGTATGGAAGACTGGGAGACTTTATTCAGAGGAGCCTGAAGTTTTGGCCATCAGGGAGGTATGGGGACACAGCAGACCACAGGGAGTGGAAGGGTGAACAGTGGAACTGGTGCAGGGAAGGAGGCAAAACAACACAACAGGACATGTGCTGCATAGGGCCTAAGGTGTGACTTCCTGGTTCCCTGTAAGGGTCTTGGGGGTGCCGTGTCATGTGGACACTCCCCCACAACCACGCTGGAGAAGCCCCAGGGGTCGACCCGGATATAGAGGTAGCACTCTGACGGGGATTGTGTCTCTTCAGCGTTTCCTGAGAAGCTCAGGCAGTGGCCAGAAAGTAACCCCCCCTGACCAAAATAGGATGGCTGCAGGAGGAAGTACGCCGGCTCAGGCCCTGACCAGGGATGACCTAAAGGATATATTCCAGGAAATCAAGGTGATCCGGACAGACATCCAGACATCATCTGTGTCGGGTAGATAAGCTGGAAGATAAAATGGAGGGGATGGTGAAAGAACAATTACTTACAGATGGACCTCCTGGACATAAAATATGAGGCAGGCTGACGGACCTGGAGGTAAGGGAAGACGAAACCCTTCTGCAACAGGACGATTTGGAAAACAGGGAGCACCAAATTAACTTGCGCCTCCTGGGAGTCATAGAGCAGATGGGAGAATCGGCGATGGAGGTGGGTAGGAAGGTGCAAGGACTGATCAACCAGTTCTTTGCCTGGGGAGGCCAAAAGGGTGTGCAACTGGAAAGGGCTCACAGAGGAGGAGGTGGAGGAGGAAAGGGGTCAAGGTCGATAGTAGCTTGCTTCGTAAGTTATAGAGAAAAATTGAGGTCTTGGAGAAGGCAAAGTGTCTGGGGAGCTTCCAATATGAGGGGGACACAGTCAGGGTGTTCCAGGATCTCTTGGGACTCACCCTGTCCCACCAAAGAGATTGTCGCCCCCTTACGCAGTGGCTGATAGAAAAGGGCATTAGGTACCGCTAGTCCTTCCCATTCAACCTGTCATTCAAAAGAGGTGAGGTGGATTATCGGGTGACCAGTGGCCAAGAGGCACAACAGGTCCTCCAGGTCCTCAAGGGTGAAGACTTGAGCGAAGGCCCGGAAGGGGCGGGGAACAGAGTGGTGGAACAGCATGGACTGGAGGGTGTGCAGAGTGTAAAGAAGAAGATGCCGGGTGGCCGGAAGTTCATGAAGCTCAACAACCCTCCACAGAGTAAGCTCAGAGATTCTTGAGAAGGGGAAGGTGCAAGTGAATTTACAGAAGGGTAGAATACACTGTCACGCAAGAGTGAAGAGACTGCAGGGGAGGTGAGGGGGTAACTGAGACGGTGGGTGAGGCAAGTAATTGCCCCTGGTGGCCCATCCCAAAGTGGGCGTCTTGATAGGGAGATTGCTCTCTGTTTTGGGGGAGCAAGGGTGCATGGGAGGGGACCTGGGTTGGTGGGGGGTGCCATAGTGATCGCAAATTTATTTATTTGTTTAAATTTGTATAGCGCGCAAGCAGCCCAGGGGCATTGAGGCGCTGTTACTTGCATGAGCTTAGTTACAGACATGGTATAAGTAAGAGGCATAATACAGATAGGAACAAGCAAGGTTATCATTACAGCTTATGCGGTTGGTCAATACAATTTAGGCAGTGGGTCATATGGTTGGTATTATGCAGCTGCGAGGGACCTTATGAGAAGAGGGTGGTTTTCAGTGCTTTGCGGAAGGCTAGGAGGGATGGCTCACCACGGATGGTGGGAGCTAGGGCATTCCAGAGAGTGGGTGCGAGATAGGGGAAGCTGGATCCACCTGCTCTGGATCTTTTTACTAATGGCACAGAGAGCATGTTGGTGTAGGGTGATCTTGTTGGTCTTGTAGAGGCGACGGAGTGGATTCTTTGTGAGAGGTAATCGGGGGCAGTGAGATGGATGCATTTGTGTGTCAATGTGAGCGCTTTGAAAGTTATTCTTTCCTTTATTGGGAGCCAGTGGGCTAGTTTTCTGGCTTCCGAGATGTGGTCCCTTTTGGCAATACCTTGGGCTGCTCGGAGAGCACTATTCTGGATGACTTGTAGCCTCTCCAAGTTTTTTTTTGAGGTTCCTAGGAAGAGTATGTTGCAGTAGTCTAGCCTGGAGCCGGTGATGGCTCTGGCTATGTTTGTGTAGTTCTCTTTGGAGAGGAAAGGCCTGACTGCGTTGATCAGTTTAGCATGATATGCGGCTGAGGAGGCAATGGCTTTGACTTGTCTGTCCATGGAGAGGTTAGAGTCTAGATAGACTCCAAGAGTTTTGACTGAGTCTGAAACAGGTATTTTGATGGTGTCGATGGTGAAGTGACTGAATTGGGAGTCAAGTTTTTTTAGCGTTTCGGGGGAACCTACCAGTAGGAGTTCTGTCTTGTCAGAGTTGAGGCATAGTCCATTGTCTGCCATCCAGGCTTGGATGGTGTTGTAGAGGTTGTTAAGGGTCATGGAGTCGGTGTCATAGTTGCCTGTGAGGGTAAGGAGGATCTGGGTACCGTCCGCGTAGTTAGTGTAGGATATACCCATAGCGTCGAGGATGAGGAAGAGGGGTCGTGTGAAGATGTTGTAGAGTGTGGGGGAGAGGCATGAGCCTTGGGGCACGCCAAAGAGTATGGTAGTGGGTGAGGCAGAGGCTAGGTCGGAAAATACTTGCATGGAAGGATTTGATCCATGCTGTGGCGTCAGGGGAGAACTTGGCGGTGAAGGAGAGATGATGGCAAAGGACGTCATGATCTACGAGATCGAACGCTGCAGATAAGTCAAGGAGTAGGAGAAGAGCTGATTTGCCCATGTCTCTGGCATCGTCCATTTGGTTTTTCAGGTCAAGTAGGGCGGTTTCAGTCCCATGTCTAGGGCGGAAGCCAGATTGGCGGAGTCCCAGGAGTTTGTTTTCTTCGATGTAGTGCTGAACCTGCAGATAGGCTGCTTTGTCGAGTATTTTGAGGAGGAAAGGGACAGTGGTGATGGGTCTATAATTGTTGGGGGAGGTGGGATCGAGAGTAGGTTTTTTTAGGAGGGGGCGGACCCATGCTTCCTTGAGGGAGGTGGGGACTTTCCCTGTTGCGAAGGAGGCATTAACAAATGCTGTCAGGAAGGGAGCAAGTGCTTCAGTGCAGTCCTTGATGAGAGTGGCTGGGAAGGCATCACCTTTACAGTTGGATGCTTTGATGTTCTTCATTATGTTAATGATGTCCTTTTCCTGTATGGATTTGAAGGAGAAGGGTTGGGGAGGGTCTTGGGCTGGTGGTGGGAAAGGGATATAAGTATTGGGCAGGGCTTGTTTGGTAGCTAGTATTTTGCTTTGGAGGCGGCTCAGTTTTGTTAGCATTGCCGTTTGAATTTCGTCGCACCAGGCTTTGTCTTTGGTGAAGTTCTGGGGGGTGGGAGTAGGAGTCTCTAGCTCCCTAAAAATTGCAAAGATTTCTTTTGTGCTGGATTGGGCTTCCGAAATTCTGGATTCAAAGGATTTGGATTTTGCCCGGGTGATAGCTTTTTTGTACTCCGTGGAGCAGGCTTTAAAGATCAGCTTGTCTTTGTCAGTGTGGGATGTATGCCACTGAGTAAGTGCTGCCTTTTTCTTGTTTCGGAGTGCGAGCAGGTCTGGGGTGAACCAGGAGTTAGAGTGGGTGGTGGGTTTGTATTTACGGGGTTTTAGTGGGGCAATGGAGTTGATAGCTGCTTTAATGGCAGCATCGTAGGTTGATGCAAGAGTTTCTGGGTCTGCGGAGAAAGGTGGTCTGAAAGCTGGGCCTTGTAGGAAGGGCAGTAGTCTTTCCTTAGTGAGCTGGCGGGAGCTTCTTGTGAGGCAAGGTGGTAGGGGTTGGGGTGGCAGGGTAGAGGAGCTGGTGGTGAGGATGCTAAATGTGATGATATGGTGGTCAGACCATGGTGTGGGAGTGTTTCCAGTGATGATGAGTGGGCAGTTGTGCTGAGCAATCCAGTCGAGTGTTCTGCCCTGAGTGTGCGTTGGGCTAAAGATGGTGTTCTTATAGCCTAGTGTTGTTAGGGCTAAGTCAAAGGATTTGGCTGCTGGGTCCTTTTTATCCTGGAGGCAAAGATGGAGGTCACTGCATTACAAGGGGTAGAGTGGTCGAGGCACGAGTTCAAGCTTCCCGATGGCACGCATTGAGAATGGGGGCAGGGCAGAGGTTCTCAAGATGGGGACTCTGAATGTTAAGGGCCTGAACTCACCCAGCAAGCACTCTGTCATGATCTCTGCTTCCAAAAGATCAGGACTTGCCCGACTCCCTTGGAAGCAGACCCATAACCCCGGTTCCGAGTGCCAGCCAGTCCCAATTGGGACCTTTTGGACCCTGTCCTGGCGCCAGTGGCACCAGGCTCATAAAGATGCCCAGTCCCAGCGCTGGAAGCGCCGGGCTCATAATGCTTGGGTGGACTTACCTGCAGCAGACCATGCTGCTTACTTACCTGCCAGTTGAACCCCTGATCCTCTTCTGTTTGGGACTACTTTTCCTGTTGGGTGGGGCAGGAGCCACTCCCTAGGTTCAGAACACTGGAACTCTTCTGGAAAGCAGGAACTCTTTTCTTACCTAGGCGTGGCTGTGGAAGGAGACACCTAAGCACTACAGGAGGCTATTTAAACCACACCCGATGGATGAATCTTGCTTTGCGTTATTCTGCATTCCCTGCAGCAGAACGCTCATCGTGTCTTCTGCTTCTGATCCTGGGCCTAAGGGAACAAAGGCTCACCATCCTGGAATCCAGTCTTCAGCAGCACCTGCAAAGACAAAGAAAGAACAGGTTAGCACTACGGTCTTCAGTGGCAGCGCATCTCTTACCTGGTCCATCGGCTGTCACCAACGCCTCGCGCTGCATTCCGGCATCTGAAAGACAAAGGCTTACCTACTCTTTGCATGCTCCGGAGGTCTTCGCACTGCATTCCGGCATCTGAAAGACAAAAGCTTACCAGCTCTTCGCACGCTCCGGAGGCCTTCGGCGCTGCATCCCGCATCTGAAAGACAAAAGAAGGTGCGTTTAAAGACATTGGGCAACTTTATTACTCACGTGCCATTACTCCTTCCCACGCCGAATCCAGTGGGTATTCCAGCACCCTTCAGCTTCTCTAAAGCTCCGAACTTGTACCTGCAAGATAAAAGGGACAGTTAGTGCGCATCGTGAAGCAGGCTACAAGCGCTTACTTACGTGCTTCCAGGCGCTTCTATTCCTCACGCAGGTTCGATCCTCAACTCTCATCAGCCCGCCATCCGCCATCGCCGGAACCCTGCAAAACAAGAGATATCATTACAAAAGACTTTTAAGACATTTGAAGTGCCCAGAACTTACCGTTCGTGCAGTTAACGACGGACAGCAGTCCTCTGAGGTCAAGAGGCCTGCACCCTTATCCAGTGAAGAAACTGGTTACGGCACCCTGCCCCGAGGCAGATGGAGAGCCCGGCGTTCACTTACCTAAGGTGAGGGTGTTAACCTTTGGGGTTCTACAGGAGAAGAGAAAGGGAAGAGGAGAGAGGCACCCAATAACCCCAGTTCATTAATCCCATATTTTCTATCTGCAGACATCTTACTCTTCGAGTCAGACATACAGTGCACAGAGGTCCAGCCCAAAGAGCCAACCGTGTGTTACACATCACCTTTGAAGATACGGCATTCACCCAGTCAAGACCGGCGCCTCTGCGGGAATCAGGTGAGCGTTACAGAACGCAAAGCCTATCGCAAAACTCCCACCCAGGCGCTATGGAAACCTCGGATACCGACCAGCTAGCCCAGTTACTTGGGGAACTAAGAGCAGAAGTGCATGCAGCCCGTCAGGAAACGAATGCTCTAAGAAGGGAACTGATTATTTCCAAGGAGCGAACAGACGATCTCGCTAGACAATTGCTACAGTCACAAGCCGGACAAACTCCGTTACCCGCATCAGAGCAAATCTTCCTTCAACATCCTCTACGAACCCAGTGCAGATCAACCTACCTGGGAATGTACCTCTGGCTCCGCCCGAACGATTTTCTGGTGACCCAAAGAGGTTTGCAGTATTTATTAATCAGTGCCGGTTGCACTTCTTATGCCGGCCAGCAGCCTTTCCAACTGATCAAGCTAAGGTAGCTTTCGTGCTTTCGTACCTTAGTGGCAATGCGGCAGACTGGTCGATCTCTCTAGTTAATCAAGATGATCCGGTTCTCCATGATTTTCAAGCTTTTCAGCTCAGTATGGAAAAACTGTTTGCAAGACATTCACAGGGGCAGGCCTTGGACAATGAGCTCCTTTCATTGCGACAGGGTAATCAAGACCTTTTGGCTTATATTGTGTCTTTCAACAGACTGATAGTGGAAACTCGATGGCCTGAGGACAAAAGGATTACGCTGTTTTATAGAGGTCTACGTGGAGAGCTCAAAGATGTGTTAGCCCAAGTAGTGAATCCCCCGCAAGACTGTTCGGACTATATTGACTTAGTCGTTCAAATTGACCACAGACTGCAGAACAGGAAGGCCGATCGTTCCAAGTTTGATGCTCGAGTATTTTCCAAACCACCAACTCCTACCAAAGGAGTAGACTCTGGGGAACCCATGCAAATAGGGGGCCTGAAAGGACCACTAACACAAAAGGAGCGGGAAAGGAGAAAACAGCTGCAATTATGCCTCTATTGCGGAAACTCGGGGCACTTTCTTCGAGACTGTCCGGTGAAACCAGCCAAGAAGGCAGTAGGAGCTGCAGTTACCAGGGTCACAAACTCTGAGCAGGGAAACAACCTCGCCCGACAAGAATAGAGGTCCTCTTGCCGAGCTTTAAAACCAGTTCCGTGACCTCGCATTTCGTGATACCTATGGTCCTCATTAGCCCTGAACATCCGGATCGATTACATGCGATTGAAGCTTACGTCGACAGCGGGGCCATCGGCAATTATGTGGATCATGAAATGGTTTTGAGGATGAATCTGACTCTTTGTCCAAAGGCTGTAAAGGACGTCATTACTACGGTGGATGGTACGGAGATAGCCTCCGGACCAGTAACGCATACCACCCAAGAAGTGACGCTAGTAAGTCAAGATGGACACCATGAGAAGATCGTGTTCGATGTGATCAAGGCCCCTCAGTTCCAGATTATTCTAGGAATTCCTTGGTTAGAGAAGCACAATCCTCAGATCGATTGGCGAGCCAGAACGGTTCAGTTTCCAGAACGTGTCTCTACTTGTCACCCTCGACCTGGTGTTGCACTGGCAGCAATTTCCTCGGAGGCTCCCCAGTTACCTCCTGAATACCTAGAATTCCAAGATGTTTTCCGGAAGGATCAGGCTAACTCTCTACCTCTTCATAGGTCTTATGACTGCCAGATAGACCTGATACCTGGATCTACTCCTCCTTGTAGTAGAATTTATGCCCTCACCGAGCCTGAGAATCTTCACCTCCGACAATACCTGGATCAATACCTAGCGAATGGGTTTATTCGTCCTTCCAAGTCCCCTGCTTCCTCAGCTTTGTTCTTCGTTCCAAAAAAAGAAGGGGACCTTAGAACTTGTATAGATTATCGCGCCCTGAACCAGATCACCGTTAAGAATAGATATCCGTTACCTTTGATCCCTGAACTCCTGGACCAAGTCAGAAAAGCATGCATATATACAAAGCTGGATCTTAGAGGAGCCTACCACTTGGTACGAGTAAAAGAGGGCGATGAATGGAAGACGGCCTTCCGCACCAAGTATGGGCTATTTGAATATCAGGTCATGCCCTTCGGACTTTGCAATGCCCCGGCCGCCTTTCAATATTTTATGAACGATGTCCTCAGAGAGCTCATAGATGTGTGTGTTGTTGTTTACATTGACGACATCCTCGTTTATTCTTCATCGGAAACTGAACATCGGAAACACGTGAAAATGGTCCTCGAGAGATTGCGTCAACACAAACTTTTCGCTAAGTTGGAAAAATGTGTTTTCAACGTGACTGAAGTTGAATTCTTGGGATTCATATTATCACCTAGCGGAGTGCATATGGATTCAAAGAAGGTCGATGCAATTCTCAAATGGCCATCGCCATCCTCCGTAAAAGGTGTTCAAAGCATGTTAGGCTTCGCTAACTTTTACCGCAGGTTTATCCCCGAATTCTCTCGAATAGTCCAGCCCATCACCGTCTTGTTAAAGAAAAACAAACGTTTTGAATGGTCTACCGAGGCGGAACAAGCTTTCCAGAATTTGAAGACTAGATTTATCTTTGCACCGATCTTAAAACATCCTCGCCCAGAACTCCCCTACATCGTTGAAACTGATGCTTCGAGCCTTGCCATGGGGGCAGTTCTATCACAAAAGGACCCAGTAACCAATCAGTTGCATCCCGTGGCATTTTGGTCCCGCAAATTCTCGCCTCCTGAAATCAATTACACTATTACTGATAAGGAACTTCTAGCTATCAAGCTCGCCTTTAAGGCTTGGCGGCATTATCTTCTGGGGGCCCGACACACCGTTACTGTGATTACAGATCACCGAAACCTGCAATATTTGAAAACCGCAAAAGCTCAATCCTCTAGGCAACTCGGTTGGGCACTATTCTTTGCCGAGTTTGACTTCATAATTACCTATCGACCTGGTACAAAAAACGGTAAAGCTGATGCCCTTTCTCGGATGGGAGTGGAAGAACATTTGATCAATCCTAAACCTGTACCTATCATTCCCGAACAAAGAATTCTAGGTGTAATCGCCACACAATCCATAGAGGAAGTTAAGGATAAAGCCAGGCTACTGGTAACTCCAGCAGACATACAGAATTGGCATTTGCAGGGAAAGGACTTTACAGTGAAGGACAACCTATTATATTTCCAAGAACGGTTATACCTGCCCAGCACAGATTTACAGAAAAAGGTAATCTCTTGTTATTACGATTCTTTAATGGAAGGACATCCCGGTATGACCAAGACCTCGGAAAAGATCAAGCGCTACTTCTGGTGGCCGTCTTGGAAAAAAGATATCAGAGACTTTATAATGTCCTGTGGAGTATGCGCCCAAAACAAGAGTCAAAAGGAAAAACCAGCTGGCCTCTTACGCCCTATTGACATCCCGCCTCGCCCTTGGCATACGCTTTCTATGGACTTCATCACCGATCTACCTCCATGCTCCGGATACAATACGATCCTAGTAATCGTGGACCTATTCTCCAAGATGGCGCATTTCATTCCACTCAAAGGCTTACCAACAGCAGCAACTCTGGCCCGAGAATTTCTCGAAAACATCGTCCGACTGCACGGTTTTCCTTCAGTTCTAATTTCGGATCGAGGTAGTCAATTTATTTCTCATTTTTGGCGAAGTTGCTGTCGGTCGGCTCAAATTGATGTGAGACTTTCGACCAGCCACCACCCTCAAACCGACGGACAAACCGAGAGGACCAATCAAACTCTGGAACAGTATTTGCGCTGCATGCTACAACAAACTGAAAAAACTTGGAAAGATATCCTTTGGATAGCCGAATATGCCCACAATAACTCTGTCCACTCGGGAACTGGGAAGACTCCGTTTTTTCTTTTATACGGTAGTCACCCTCGAACCTCGGAGTTGGATCCACTCCAAGATCTTGGAACACCAGCAGTAGACCACTTGCATTCTACAATCACCCAAGCCTTTAAGGAAGCCGTTTCTCACCTTCAAAGGGCTAAAGAACAATACAAGAAAGGAGCAACCAACATCGGAAGGAAGCCCCCCAATATCAAGTAGGAGATCAAGTCTGGTTATCCACCAAATATCTACCTCTAAAAGGACCACGCACATTCAACCCAAGATACCTTGGTCCTTATTCCATCACTACCATAGTAAATCCAGTAGCGGTCAAGTTGGACTTGCCCCCTGACATGAAGATACATCCGGTCTTCCACGTCTCTCTATTAAAACCCGTGCAACCTCAAACCCGACTAACTACATGTCCAAAACCTATTCTAGTTGATGGAGAACTCGAGTTTGAAGTCAAAAGCATCCTGGATTCCAAGATCTCCAAATCTAAACTATTTTACCTGATTGACTGGAAAGGCTACAGTCCCCAAGAAAGATCCTGGGAACCTGCAGAATATGTCCACGTGCCTCGTCTAATCAAAAGATTTCATCGAACATTTCCTAACAAGCCCAAACCCCCGGAGAAGCCCCGTTTGGGAGGGGCCTTGAGGGGGGGTGCTGTCATGATCTCTGCTTCCAAAAGATCAGGACTTGCCCGACTCCCTTGGAAGCAGACCCATAACCCCGGTTCTGAGTGCCAGCCAGTCCCAATTGGGACCTTTTGGACCCTGTCCTGGCGCCAGTGGCACCAGGCTCATAAAGATGCCCAGTCCCAGCGCTGGAAGCACCGGGCTCATAATGCTTGGGTGGACTTACCTGCAGCAGACCATGCTGCTTACTTACCTGCCAGTTGAACCCCTGATCCTCTTCTGTTTGGGACTACTTTTCCTGTTGGGTGGGGCAGGAGCCACTCCCTAGGTTCAGAACACTGGAACTCTTCTGGAAAGCAGGAACTCTTTTCTTACCTAGGCGTGGCTGTGGAAGGAGACACCTAAGCACTACAGGAGGCTATTTAAACCACACCCGATGGATGAATCTTGCTTTGCGTTATTCTGCATTCTCTGCAGCAGAACGCTCATCGTGTCTTCTGCTTCTGATCCTGGGCCTAAGGGAACAAAGGCTTACCATCCTGGAATCCAGTCTTCAGCAGCACCTGTAAAGACAAAGAAAGAACAGGTTAGCACTACGGTCTTCAGTGGCAGCGCATCTCTTACCTGGTCCATCGGCTGTCACTAACGCCTCGCGCTGCATTCCGGCATCTGAAAGACAAAGGCTTACCTACTCTTCGCATGCTCCGGAGGTCTTCGCACTGCATGCCGGCATCTGAAAGACAAAAGCTTACCAGCTCTTTGCACGCTCCGGAGGCCTTCGGCGCTGCATCCCGCATCTGAAAGACAAAAGAAGGTGCGTTTAAAGACATTGGGCAACTTTATTACTCACGTGCCATTACTCCTTCCCACGCCGAATCCAGTGGGTATTCCAGCACCCTTCAGCTTCTCTAAAGCTCCGGACTTGTACCTGCAAGATAAAAGAGACAGTTAGTGCGCATCGTGAAGCAGGCTACATGCGCTTACTTACGTGCTTCCAGGCGCTTCTATTCCTCACGCGGGTTTGATCCTCAACTCTCATCAGCCTGCCATCCGCCAATGCCGGAACCCTGCAAAACAAGAGATATCATTACAAAAGACTTTTAAGACATTTGAAGTGCCCAGAACTTACCGTTCGTGCAGTTAACGACGGACAGCAGTCCTCTGAGGTCAAGAGGCCTGCACCCTTATCCAGTGAAGAAACTGGTTACGGCACCCTGCCCCGAGGCAGATGGAGAGCTCGGTGTTCACTTACCTAAGGTGAGGGTGTTAACCTTTGGGGTTCTACAGGAGAAGAGAAAGGGAAGAGGAGAGAGGCACCCAATAACCCCAGTTCATTAATCCCATATTTTCTATCTGCAGACATCTTACTCTTCGAGTCAGACATAGAGTGCACAGAGGTCCAGCCCAAAGAGCCAACCGTGTGTTACACATCACCTTTGAAGATACGGCATTCACCCAGTCAAGACCGGCGCCTCTGCGGGAATCAGGTGAGCGTTACACACTCGCTGTTGGGAGGGGAAATACGCAATAGAGATCTCGATGTATTGGTCGTGCAAGTGACAAGGTTAATTTAGGGTGAGGAAAGGCGTATCCCAGGGCCCCATGTTACACAGGACTTTTGGACTTATGGGCTCTCCAAGAGGTTGGGATTGGGCATTATCTTGAACCAGAGAATTCGGATAGTTGATCCACTGGTATGGAGGAGGGCTGATGGAGGGGCACTGGTGATTTCCAGGACCCTTGAGGGAGATGCAGTTGACCATTGCCTCGGTATATATCGCCCAAAAACGGGACAACTACAATTCTTACGGGTAGCTAAGGGGGAAATACTTAGTCGCACGGTGGGCTTACCATTACTGGGGGGGGGGGGCTTAAATATGTGGGCAGATAGAACCATGGACCACAGTGGCGGGCAGCACCCTACGAGAGGAGGGTAGTGCAAGTGGAAGGAGGTTTCATGGCTTACATGTCGGATCAGGGGCTGATATACGTGTTGAGGGAATGCACCCTGCAGAAAGCGGCTTCACCTTTTTCTCCCCATTTTATGGATCCCAAACAAGGATTGATTATTGGTTCATGCATCAGCAGCATGTCTGTAGGGTCACTACTAGTGACCTCATCCCTATCAGTTGGTCAGACCCCGACATGGTAGGTATGGATTTAGTGCTGACAGGATTGCGACCTCAGGAATCATTGTGGCAGTGCAACAATACCCTGCTGAAGGACGTTGTCATTTCGGGGGAAATGAAGGAGGTAATTGAAGAGTACTTTCGCTTTAATGCTTTAACGACACTGGGGAGGTGGAACCAGGTATGACATGGGATGTGGCCAAAGTGACCTGGAGGGGTCTCCTTATTTGAGAAGGCGCCATCAAGAAGAGAGCTAGGACCCAACTAGCTGAGAAACTGAGGGGGGGAGATCCGCAAGTTAGTGACAATGGAAGACAAAGGGGAAGGGAGGAAGGAGGAGGAGGATTTGAGGCTAGCAAAGGAGAAACGTCAGGAATTGAGGGAACTGGATGTGGAGAATGGGATTTCCAGCCTGCAGTTTTTGAAACAAAGATTTTATGAGAAGGGGGACAGGGCCGATGCCTTGTTGGCAACCAGGCTTCAGGGTCAGTGGGCTGAGAGGTGGGTATCAGGGGTTAGGGATCCAGGAGGGCAATTGCACTCCCCGGCGGGAGACGGGTGCAGGAATTCACCATGTTTTATGAACACCTCTATGGGATAAAGGGGAGTGGGGGGACAGAGGAGGAAGAGCTGTGCAGATACCTGGAGGCCCTTGCCGAACCTCCAAAGTAGTGAGATTGTTGAATTGGAAAGGCCAATCACTCAGGAGGAAGTGCTAATGGCTATTAGTGGGCTGAAAATGGGGAAGGCACCTGGGGACGACGGGTACACAGTGGGGTTTTATAAGTCTTTCGTAGGATCTCTCGCCCAACATCTGGTGAAACTATTCAATAATATTGTGATCACGGGGATGGCTCCTCCTTCCTTTGGGAGAGTACTAATAATGGTTATACCTAATGCAGGTAGGGACTGTGAAAGTTGCAAGTCATATCGTCCCATATCTCTTTTAAATGTCGTTGCCAAAATCTTTACTAGGGTTTTGGCCATGCGGAGGGCCACATGCCGAAGTTATTCCACTCGGACCAGGTGGGGTTTATTCGGGGCAGACAGGGTGCCGACACTGTGCGCAAAACACTGCACCTGATGGAGGCAGCAGTGAAGAAGGAAGGGAACCTGGTGCTGGTTGTCCAAAATGCCAAGAAGGATTTTGATCGGGTGGATTGGAGTTTTCTATATGAGGTATGTAGGCGCCTTCCCCGTCTTTAGATGTGCAAAAGAATCAATGATACACTGCCCGGACAGGGAATAAGGCTAAGAGGACAGGTTGCGTGAGTTCAAAAATAGTTTATATATTTGGCATCCAAAGAGCGCTCTAACACAAATCACAGTTACATCATATTATAAAGGTAATTTTCATCATACATGACGCAATTAGTGTAGGGTGTTGAAACAGTACATGATTGGACTGTCAGTATAGGTACATATGCCAATGACGTTACGGTTCCATCTGGATTGGTTGCTCCTTCGCTGGGAAGATGGACTTCACGTGACTCGTTGCCAGTGTCCAGGAGGGGTGAAGGTCAGGTTGCTGTGAGGCAGAGGTGATCACTAACTAAGCTAACATAATACATTTCTATGAAGCACACACTAAATAATTACTTTGCTATCGTTTGAACAAATCACTATAAACCTATAAATGTCTTATATGTGTTTACATCGTTAATAACAGAGGTTTATATTGAACATCAGGTTAAAGGGCTATGTTGTCCATCTTCATAACAGTGATTGAAGCTTGGGTCTGGTCTCGTAAAGATGCAAAGGCATGTTGGCAGTTGTTAGTAATAGGAGGTGATATACTGTGACAGGGACCTAATGTTAGTAGGGGGTCTACTCGGCGGGTCTCATGGTGGGGTCACATATTTGGTACATCAAGTGAATACCTTGCAGGGACACGGGGTTACAGTAGCAGTCATTTTCCAATGGCAAGGGTGAGGGGGCATGGACAGATTTGTGGAGATTGATGCTTGGTTCAAGCTGGTTCACACACAGGGCAGTGATCTCAGAGGGAGAGTGAGTTGAAGCTGGAGGTAAATTGCAACAGAGTTTTCCAGACACAGTAAGAGAAAAGGTGTTGGCCATGGGTTCTGCGTGCACAGACTGCAGAGGGGAGAGAAGCCTTTTCGTATTATCGCATTGAGGCCTAGTTACCAAGATGGCGTCAAGGGGGCACAAAGATGGATGCCTTGTGTCCTGCGTGATGGTCCCATCTACACAGATGCCAGCCAATGCTGACATTGCATAAGGGCGACGGGGGCACTCGCCACCATTGGAGGCACATGGTCCAAGTTTGTACTAAGGAGAGGAGGGGCGGGGGCCTACTGGCCCCTCACCTCCACACATTCCCCCCTTTTGTTACATCTAAAGTAACAAACTATTAGTTCGGGGGCGTGGCCTGGTGGCCATGTGAGCAGACGTGCTTGTGGTGAAGCTCCCGATGATCCGGCATTAATCCTGTGAAAAAAGTGCAGATGCACGAGCCCTTCAAAGAATATTAAAGCAGGCACAGGTGTATGAAAACACAGGGCACTGAAGCAGACGGACTGGAGCACTCATGCTGCGAGGAGTCGACAGATAAGAGGGAGTGAAGTTCCCGAGAATGGAGCCCCGCAAAGGAAAGATGGTGGAGGCCCCGGGCGGCTGGGAGACAAAGGAATCCGTGTGCGGACCTGCGACTGTACCCAGGGCATGAGCCAGCGCGGAGCGGGCCGTGTGCGGAGAGACGGATCCGATGGAGTGACATGGACGAGAGGATTGTGCCCCCAATAGCCACTTCGCAGACGAAACAAACAGACGGATAGGCAGCCGGCGCTAGGACCGCGCATGTGGCGAGGCAGGAGCAGCTGAATCTCTTCAGCTGAGTGGTGGCAGTGCCCGGCCATTTTAGGGCTGGAAGATCATCCCAGCCCGACAGTGACTGGCCTGGGGAGCCGGCAACAGTGGTGCCGACCGGCGGTTGCGCATGCGTCACCCGGGAGGCGCCATGCATGTGTGCACACTACTCCGAGTCCAGGCAGGAAAGTGGGCATAGACGGCGGACAAACACGGCTCGCACGTGATGGTCCCATCTACAGCATCCTGCATCTGCGGAAGACGGTGCCACGACCACACCAATAGATGATCGCTGAGGGCTGCGACGGCTGCAGTCAGCTGGGAAGTGCCCAGCGGACAAAACTAAATACTGGCAGACTGGTCCCCTGCGGGGCGCGCTAGAGGAGGCGGATCAGGCACCTAGAGGGCAGGGGGAGAACCCGGAGCCGGTCCATCACATTGCCCTCCCCTCCCAAGCCAACTTTTTGGGCTGGACTCAAGCACTCCCTTACCTGGCGGGGACAAGGCGAGGACAACGCACGGGAATTGGAAACGTGGCTCCCGAGCTCAGAACAGAGCTCTGGAAGAAGGAACCACCAGGAACGAACAAGCTGGGCCCCACAGTACGCCCTGACAGAGCGGAGCAGGGCATGCAACGCTAGACGGATGACACTCACAACGAAAAGGGGTGGGGGATGTGTCAAAATGGATGGTGATCCCCATCAATAGTGCCGGAACATACAACTGGCCAGCTGTTCAGTTGAGAAGGTTGATGACCGTAACACGAAGTTGGGTACACACGTGGATGAGCACCTTGGTGGCACACACATGAGAGGAACGGGCAGATACATGACAGACGCCGGTACCCCCGTGTGAACATACAATAGGAAGCAACTCGGGGGCTCTGATCCTCAAGTCGAAAGCAGGAGGAGACAATCATTGTAGCGTGGTACCTTCGGGCGGAGTCATAAGTGCGCCCACTGATACGACTGTGTTGGCCATTGCGAGTGTTCCGGTGTTGCCCCAACAGCAGAGAAGGGATAATAAGGGCCAGCCTGCAATAGCCTGAGGATAACCTCCTGGGTGTGCATAGCTGTACGCACTGAATGATGGTGACCTGGACGCTCTACACAGAACCCTGATGACATTCTGCGCAGCAGCGGAGTACCTCCGAGCGCAATCACGTGTGCAGTAAATAATACAGAGGTGCTGCCCAGCACATGTGTCCCGTACTGCCCAGACAACAGGGCAGGAGGGGGTGAATGGACTTGTTGATCGCTGTTGATTTTCTGGGGCATGCCACGGAGAAAGCTGACAGACCTTTTGAGGTGTTGAGGCCCCCATACTTGGGTAAGGCCTTGGACATTGGAACGGAGTGTGCACCCTCCTCCCCCTATTTGTGGAGCATAAGAGGTGGGCGGACCCACAACATATGGCTGCTGCGTCATGTCTAATAAGCCTCTAAGACAAAAAGTGAAGCAACCTACGCTGGACGAATTTGCCAGAACACCGCCGGGCCCGGAAAGTGCTAGGAGCAAAGACAAGCCCCCCGCAGGTGGCATGGCCACCGTGGGTACAAATCAAGAGGTTCTGGCTGCAATTGCGGACTTGAAAGCAGACTTGAAAGCGGCCTGGGAGGCCAAGCTCAAAATAGTTGTGGCTGAATTGAAAACAGTGTTGGACCTTAAGGTCGGTGAAGTGCAGGAGGAGGTGAATCTACTCCGACAGGATGTAACGTCCCTGTCGGAACGCACAGAGAGCCTGGAGAAAGAAGGGAGTTCGAACCAGCGGACTGCGCTTCACACAAGTCGGAACTGCATGCCCTGGTGCAAAGAGTGGGCAACCTGGAGAGTATAGTGGAGGAAGCGAAAGGACGCGCCCGAAGGAACAACATCCGCATTGTGGGTATACCAGAGGGAACAGAGGGCCACAACCCCACAGAGTTTGTCGAAAACATGTTGCTACAAGAGATAACCGGAGGAGTTCTGTCTCAAGGATTTGCTGTGGAACGAGCGCACAGGGCCCTGACGAGGAGGCCGCCGCCTGGCAATCCGCCTAGGCCAGTTATCGCAAAGATCCTTAACTAACGGGACCGGGAAAGGATTCTGGAACACTTTCGCAAAGGTGGAACAATCAAGCGAGGGGAGGCACACATAACAGCCTACCCGGACTATACCCTGAACGGTGCAGCGGAGCCGAATGAACTTCAGGGCTGTTAAGAGGAGACTGAGGGAGGCGGGCCATAAATTCATGCTACTTTACCCGGCGAAATTGAAGGTTTTTCATAAAAACAAAACTTTAATTTTTGACACTCCGGAGGATGCCATGGGATGGCTTGATACGCAGGGTTGCCCCCAGGAGCCTGACATCCAGACGGAAGAAGGAGGCGGACGAGATAAGTAAAGTGTAATGGGAGCACAGAGAGATGGTGCGGCTTCAGACTATGGGACTTGATTATAGTCATTGATGTGGCCTGTTCGTAGACGGGACCAGAGTAGAATAGATAATGTATTGTGTGCACTGTGACTGTTGCTTTAATAGGGAGCCTTGCAGGGCTAGTCCTCACACCCCCATTTAGTATTAATAGTTAAGTGGCCATTAGGGCGACTTCACCCTACTGAGCTCTGAGCGTACCAGACAGAGCTAGATGTGGGGGTGCCTGAGATCCAGGGATGGAGCTGGGCAACAGTTGGGGAGGGAGTTGTTGGGGAAGGGATGGGCGGGGGGAGGGGAGGGAGGTGGGGTGTTCGATGTGTATATAGTTTTGGGGAGTTTGAGTTTAAACACGAGCCTACAGGGATCAGCCCTAGAATTGTATCTGTATTGCGCAGGCGAATGGGGTTGGCCGAGAGGGAGAGAGATGGGTACTGACGAGCCATGGGGGATCTTAGAATAGTGATGTGGAATGTCAGGGGACTCAATAGTTATCTAAAAAGAAATAAGGTCATGCTCTATTTGAAAAGACAAAAGATAGATATTGCATTGTTACAAGAGACGCATTTGACACGGGAAAAACTGGAGCTGGTAGGGAGAAAGTGGAAAGGTACTGTAGTAGGGTCTTCGTATTCGGCCTATGCTAGGGGTGTGCTGGTCTGGGTGGCGCCGCACGTCCTGTTCCAACTGATACAGGAAATGGTGGAAACTGAGGGGCGTTTGGTCATAGTGAGAGGGTTGGTAGAGAATAAAGAGGTGTGCATTGTAAACACGTACGCCCCTAATCAAAACACGGCGGAATACTTCCGGACTATGTGCACCAACCTGAGCTTGTGCGTGGGGAGCGCAGTGATCTGGGAAGGGGATTTGAATTGTGTGTTAAACCCCGAAGTAGACAGGTCGGATGACAAGATGGTCAGGCCGGCCCCAGCAGCTAGGGCATTGCAGTTGTTGCTAGACGACTTTGGATTGGTAGATGTGTGGAGAACGAAGCATCCTAATGAGAGGCAATATTCACATTACTCGGCCCCACAACAGCTGCACACTAGACTTGATTATGTCTTTGCCACATCAGATGTAATGATAGAGATCGTTCACATAGAATATAAAGCGAGGGTCCTGTCGGATCACTCGCCCCTGGTTCTGGGGTGGGAATACTGCCGCCCTAGGGCACAGATTCTGACGTGGTGCCTCCGTGCGGAGGCGCTTAAAGATCTGTTTTTTCGGGAGGATATAAGAGATGAGATCATTAGCTATTTTGAGGTGAACACAGGCAGCGTTGACTCGGCGGGGACACTATGGGAGGCCTTCAAGGTAGTGATGCGGGGTGTGGCCATCGCTAAATCGAAAGGCCTGCAGGATGGGGTCCTGGCTGATTTACAAAGGGTGGAAGGGGAATTAGAAAGAGAACTAAAAAGTGAAAGCATAGACATCGAGCTGGTGCATAAACTACAGCAACAGTGCACGGAATACTGGGAAAGGCTCTGTAACCTTAATTACAAAAAGTACGTGGAGAGACAATATGCGGGTGGAGATAAAACGGGCCGTCTCTTGGCGTGGCTATTTAAGAGTGAAACCCCTAGGCCCCCGATTAGGACAATAACCAGAGAAGATGGGGAGGTGGCAGACACCCAAGAGGGAGTCAACAGGGAATTTAAGGATTATTATAGAGAACTATATGAGGATAGAGGAGGAGGCAGCCGGGATGAGATGCTAGAAACTCTGCAAGACATGGGATTGCCCAAGATAAGCGCAGAAGAAAGAGAAGAACTAGATGCACCAATAACTTTGGAGGAGTTGGAGGAGGTTGTTAGACAGCTACCTACTAGTAAGACCCGGGAGCGGATGGATTACCTAGGAAATTTTATAAAGCATATGGGGCGGAAGTGCTCCCCCCAATGTTGGAAATGCTCAATGAGGCATTTGAAGTGGGACGGTTGCCGGAGTCGCTCAGAGATGCGATCATAATACTGCTCCCTATACCTAATAAACCTGGGCATAGCTACGGATCGTACAGGCCGTTGTCGATGCTGAACCAGGACAGCAAGATATTAACGGCTGTCCTGGCGAATAGACTGCAGAGAGTAATTAGCAAGTTAATACACCCGGACCAAACGGGCTATGTCCCGGACAGGAATATTACTCACAACCACAGGCGACTCCATCGGGTGATCGAATGGGGCTGTGACAATGAAGGAGAGATGGCAATCGTGTCTTTGGACGCGGTAAAAGCTTTCGACTCGGTCAGATGGTCGTGGCTGCTGGCAGCCTTGGGAGAGTATGGAATGGGGCCAGGGTACATTAGGTGGGCGGAGATGCTCTATAGTGCGCCACTAGCCAGGGTGCGAACAGGAACAGTGATATCCGAGAGATGGCAACTTAGCAGAGGCACTAGACAGGGGTCCCCCTGGTCCCCGATGTTGTACATCCTGGCTCTGGAGCCCCTGGCACTATACTTGAGGCAACAATACGATGAGATAGGTATTGAGGTTGGGGGGGAACGGCACCTGATATCCCTACATGCGGATGATTTGTTGTTATACTTGAGATACCCGGAAGAAAATCTTCAGTATATTCTGGAGGTGATGGAAAGGTATGCGAGGTTGTCCCCAAAAATCTAGCATTTTCCCGCTGGGCAGTTACAAGGGGAACCCTGTAGAAAGGTTGCCGGTGTTGCAGGTGCCGTGTACTGTGAGCTCCTTCCGCTACCTTGGAATAGATGTGTGCCATACGGCAGAGGAGGAACACAGGTGTAATACCGAGATGGCCATTGGGAAAATCCGCGAATGTATGAGGTTTTCGGAGAAATTGCCCTTAGCAATGATGGGGCTGGGAGCGATGCTTAAGATGGTGGTTCTACCCAGGCTCCTACATTATTTTAGCAATATCCCGCATATGATCCCCAAGAGGTTTTTTGTTCAACTAAATGGTATGTGTAGAGACTTTCTGTGGCATGGTACCCGGAATAGAGTGGCGCTCTGGAAGTTGCAGAACTTTCACGAAAAAGGGGGTGTCAAGCTACCTAATTTTGAGGCCTATTATATAGCGAGTCAATTACAGTTTGTGGCCAAATGGCTTTCCGATGAAGCGACCCCTGAATTTAGATTGTTTGGGCAGGACTGTGCCCCGTTTTACCTGAAAGAAATTATCTGGTTGCCTGAATCAGAAATAAAGGAGTGCTTGGGTGGAAAATGTGGCGACGAGCATGTATAATGATGGGGGACCCGCTCCCGTGTTCCCCACAGGTACCTCTGGTTGCTTTGGCGGGAGGAGATGAGCAACTGAGGGTGATTATCAGAACCTATTGGGAGTCGGTTGGGCTAGTAACGTTGGGAGACATATGGCAGGAGGGGACCATCAAAGAGTTTGAGGGACTTGGAGAGGAGGCAGGACTACATGGGGGTCAGTATGTTACGTATCACAGGTTGGTGCGGAAGATTTGGATAACGTGGCCTGAGACAGTGCTGGCGGAGGAACCGGACGCCATTATGGGGGTGATATATGACACAGCTGAAGGGGGGCATGAGATTTCTAGATTGTATGAGATGGTAATGGCTAAAGTTGGAAAGGAATTGACGCATTTGAGATTGGATTGGGAAACAGAGGTGGGAGCCCAAATGGAGGATGGGATGTGGGAGCGGGCACTGGGATACCATAATAAAGTATCTAGGAATGCCATATTGCAGCAAATACAGCGGTACGTAACGCATAGAGCGTATATGACCCCGCTGAGGATATCTAAATTCAGGAATGCTGGGAGACAGGCGTGCCCTAAGTGCGATGAAGAGAATGCTGACATGACACACATGTTTTGGTCATGCCCAGTGATCGAGTGTTTCTGGAGACAAGTCGCACAAAAGCTGGCAGAGAAAGGGGTCACGCTTGCTGTAGACACGGCCTGGGCCTGCCTGTTGGGAGGGTTTCCTAGGCCACGAAAACTGAAGCATGTTGGGAAACTGAAAGACTTGGCGTACGTGCTTGCAAAGCGAAGGATAGCTATGGGTTGGAAAAAGTGTCATAAGCCACGGGTGGAGGTGTGGTGGAAAGAATTACAGAAATGGTCGGAGGCTGAAACGGTGGTATGGCAGGAGGCAAGTAGCATGTCTTGGGAGGAAGAAGTGGGTACCCTGATGGCATGGAAAGCATTGATATCTGGACTATTTGGAACAATGCTAGATCCAGAGGAATCTGATGAAAATGACGCCCTACCGTGTATAACAGATACTGAGTGTGAAGGATAAACAGGCTCGTGAAGGGGGGTGGGAACAGGGGGGCAGTGAACAAAGACTATTGATGTTAATGTAATGATTGTGGATTGCACTGCGTGTTTGGTTTGTATTGTTGGTTGTATTGAAAAAATAATAAAAATTCTTAATAAAAAAAAAACGATTAGTTCTTTTTATTCTCCCTTTGGTAATACTCAGCTTCGGCTACAGCTTCATCCCATGTGGGTGTTCCAGTATGGGCATCCATGCTCTACATACGCTTTTCAGACTGTGCCCTTTTCTTACATATTCGTCGGGGGTGCATGTCATATAAACCCCTCCGTCTCCATCCAGGTCCACCCATACTTTATTGTACCATTGCAGCTCTCTGGGCTCTTTTATGGTGGTATGATATAAATTGTCAACCCTGTCCCCATTCTGGTGGTATACTGCTGTCATGCAATATTTAGGTGGATTAAGTTCCCCACTTTGCATTTGGGCATCTATCATAGTTGTTACCGTTGTCTGTCGGCCCATCGTTACCATCATCATAGTTGAGTAAGGGCATAGATTTTGCACAACATCGGATACCTAATTGGCATACACATAAAAATAGTATTATGAAGACGATGATGGGAACGAAAATGTTCATCACTGTATTGAACCAGGACGGTATCCAGCTGAACATGTTGTCAAACCAGCTAGTTGGTTCTACTCCCCCTTCTTTCGACATTCTTTCTCCCAGGCTGTGTACTGCTGATATGACATGGGAAAGTGTTCCATTATCTGCATCTTCAGATGGCACAAATGTGCAACATGCGCTCCCGATTTTTCAGCAAACACCGCCATCCATCGCTGTGAGGAGGTCTAGGACATACCGGTTCTGCATTGTCATTAGGCGAAAGGCACAGAGCTCCACCTTTATTACGTTAAACCCCTCTTCAGTATCGTTAGCCAGTTAGATCAGCTCCCAGCGCACTATTTGTAACCACTTGGCATTGGTTTGAGCCTGGAGACCTGGCGTTAGGAGCGAAGCAAAGAATGTCTCTGCGGAGTTGAAGAGCTTGTATTTTGGTGGGATTGCGGCAAGAAGTGAAGACGATTCAGAGGATATGTAGTTGGATGATCTCCTTTTGCGAGAAAAGTTTCTTTTAAGTCTTTTTCTGACAACAGTTCATATGTTGGAGGCTCTGCTACTTCTGGTCGGGGCGCTGGCGATATGCCAGCTGATTGTCCTGCTGCTGATATGCCAGCCGATGTTCCTTTTCCACCTTGGACGTGACTTTCTGGAATTACCATCAGAAGTTGCAAGGTTGCTAGGGGGCAAGTGCCCTTCCATGACGCCGGGAGATGCAGGTATGCTTGTTTGCCGCAGATCCAATGCATGTCCATGAGGGCTGCCGTTCCTTTCTTCATGTCTGGAATTATGATTTGTCTTATCGCATTGTTTGTTGGCGCCCATGGGCAATTTCCCTTCTCCATGGAAGCACCGTTCATGTGGTATTTCTTTCTGTGTTTTCATTGGTTTTTCTAGTGCTGTGACCCATGTCAGTTTGGCAATATGCTGAGACCATAAGGGGGTGCATGTTTCTTTTACCCATTGAAAGTTCTCCTCAGTTAGTCCTCTAAGTGCCTCAGCTTTGCACTCGATCGTTTCGTCATGCCATTTGTTCTCTGCAAATCTCGTTCCTTTTATGATGAAGAATGGTTCTTTGATGCAAATCACTCCTTGGCGTCTGCTTGTGCATGTCCTCCCGTTATGCAGCATCTCATTGTAACTGTGCGTGCCTGGAAGGTGCTCCGAATCCTACACAATACAAGATGAATTCAACATTGGGCGTCCGGCAAGGGTACCTCTTGTGGCACAAGTATTTTAGGCGTTCCTGATGCATGCGGAATAAGAGAGCAAACGTAACAGCTCTCATTTGTGGCTTGTTTTGCTGTTGTGCTGAATACCATTTATTTGACTGATCAGGATGGCAAGGATCTTCTATTTCATCTAATCCCAAGCCATGGTAGATATCGTACCTCTTCCTATCCGCCCCCTGTTTTCCCTTCCCTTATAACTTCTGACCTTTCGATAATGTATTGGGAACACCCCAGACCACGCTGTGTCAGTAATGTTATTTACTGGGCATTTGATTGAGGTGCTAGGGTCATTGGTTGTTTGTGCGTTAATGTTCTGTTCAGTTAATTCATTCGGCCAGAAATAATCACCATCATAATCGTTTGTTTCATTCTTATCATGCCACCTTATTACGGCAACTGGGGAGAGGGGGACAAGTGTTGTATCATTAAATTGCATCGTAATGCGGGTTACATTGCCTTCATTGTCATCAGCTGAATAGTTTTCTTTCCACATTGTTTGTACACCCTTCCAAATTAACGTTGACCCTTCCCGTATCAGCTGTGCCCCACTCCCTCCTCTGTTCATGTCATGGACAAGGCAAAGGAGTGTGTAATAGCACGCCATAGAGAACAGCATTACAGATAGCAAAACTGCAGAGTACTTCGACGTGCATTCAACAGTGTTATATTTGTTAGCTCTATTAACAATCCTATCGCTAACTAACAGTAAGCCATTTTATGGGAGTCCACTCCTTTCGGCCATTGTGTCACCTGGAGGGGCGATATAATGGCAAGCATATATTCATTTTTCACATTGCATAATTTTACTACTTTTGTAACATTCTGCTTTATCTTATTCACGTAATGCTACACGTTCTTACCCCCCCCTTTTTTTTATGGTGCACTTTTCTTGTATTGAGGCACTGTTGAAGGTGCGTAAGCAAGATATAGAGAGAAGGTACAGAAGGAAGGACACAAAAGATGGAGTGAGAGTGACAAAGGGAGAGAGAGAGACATTCATGCACGCACATTGTACTTTGTTTCTACTATAACCTTTATACCTATGTTCCATCTGCATTCAACATTTCAGTGTTGCTCACTTGTTCACACTAAGGGAGAGCTGTATCGCGTGCCCTTCTTACATCTGAGAGGTGCACTCAATACTTCAGTCCCTTCACTTTGACGGCAGTGGGTGTGCAGTAGACCACCTCATACGGTCCATGGAACCGTGGCGAGTTCCATCGCCGAACGAAACTCCTCACGTAGATAGTATTTCCTGGCATTAATGGACCATTTGGGCTGTCTGGGGCTGGAGTTACAGTGTCTGTTGCAGCATTTTCAGTAAAAGGTGGTGCAATTTGTCGCGCTATACTATGCACTGCTCGCGTCAACTGAGTAAGGTATTCTTTAAATTCTTCCCCCAACACTGTAGCAGCCTGTTGTGCATCCAATGCTTTTCTTATCGGGGAGAGTGGCGTGTGTATACGCCTGTGACCACAAAAGTGATGGGCGGAAGGTTTTGAACGAATCTGTACCACTGGCAATGCTCTGGGCAACCTTCCACACCACCGTTTCTTAGCCCGTCTGCGCCATTGCAAAAGGGGTCCAGCCATATGCAAATCAGTCAGGTACTGCCACCAATGGTAGCAGCCCAGCCCAAACTGCTGGGCCAGGTCCCCTTTGCACGGAAACACAAGCAACCCAGACATGTTTTGGCCTTGTTGGGCCTCCTCAGTGAGGTGCAGCTTGGTTCCCTATGGCACAGCGAGCAAAGGGACACACGTCTGGGCATACCCTCTCTCACATAGTGAGACAAACTGTGACCACAAAAGTGATGGGTGGAAGGTTTTGAACAAATCTGTACCACTGGCAATGCTCTGGGCAACCTACCACACCACCGTTTTTTAGCCCGTCTGCGCCATTGCAAAAGGGGTCCAGCCATATGCAAATCAGTCAGGTACTGCCACCAATGGTAGCAGCCCAGCCCGAACTGCTAGGCCAGGTCCCCTCTGCACGGAAACACAAGCAACCCCAGACATGTTTCAGCCTTGTTGGGCCTCCTCAGTGAGGTGCAGCTTGGTTCCCTATGGCGCAGCGAGCAAGGGACCCACGTCTGGGCATACCCTCTCTCGCATAGTGAGACGCCTGCCAGTTACAATGTCATGGGGGCTTAAGTGGTGGTCTTTGCTTGGTTGCGTTCTGAGCTGGAACAGTGCTAGGGGTAGGCAATACACCCAGTTTTCCTTGAGCGTGTTGCACAATTTTGACAATTTACTTTTGAGCAGGCCGTTGATCCTTTCCACCACCCCATTAGCCATGAGATGATAAATAGAAAACAGTTTGTGCTTAACTCCTAGAAGTGATGTCTCTTCCTTGAAGAAGTCATTCACAAAATGTGTGCCATTATCTGATCTGATAAGATCACAAATCCCCCACCTGGAGAACACTTCCTGCACCAAGAACTTAGCCGCATACTTCTCGTCTGGTTGGGGGCATGGTCCTGCCTCCACCCACCTCGAAAAGGGGCATACCACCACTATCAAATATCTTGCTCCATTACACCATTCTCCCATGTCCACATAGTCTATGTGGAGCTCTCTGAAGGGCCCCACAGGACGTGGTAATGTCCCTTGCAGTGTTCTTAGTGTCATCCCTGAACTGTATGTTTGACATGTGGTTCATTCGATGATGAACTTTGATAGGTGTTCCTGCAAGTTGGGGATAAACTAGTGCTCTTGTATGTCTGCTGCAATGTATTGTTTTGTCATATGGGCTGGGAAATGTAACTGTTGCAACGCTACTTCTAATAATTCCACTGGCATTACTACCTTTCCAGTCACCTCCTGTCTTCAAATCAGGTCTGTACGGGATTGCTTACATCCTTGTTTAGTCCATAATTCTTGCTCTTCTACTGGTGCTCTTCTCTGTAGTTCTATTATCTGTGTTACTGGTGTGTTGCTATACCCTTCTTCTACTGGTTGTGTAATGGGTGTTTTAACAATGCATTCAACTGTTGGGGGTACATTGAAATACGAGGCGTCTTTCGCTGCTGCGTCTGCCGCTGCGTTTCCCAACGAGATTGCATCTGTATTGTTTGTATGGACCTGGCATTTCACCACTGCCACTACTGATGGTTCTGCTAGTGCTTCTATTAGTTCATTTAATAATGTACCATGTTGGACTGGCGACCCATCTGCTCGACGGAACCCTCTCCGTCGCCACCATGATAATCCTGAATGTACTGTTGTGGTAACATAGGCTGAGTCTGAATATATTGTTACTGAACATCCTTTCGCTGCATGTAGTGCTTCAATTAATGCTACCAATCCAGCTGCTTGTGCAGAAAAATGAGATGGGAGTCGCTTTTGGACAATTGTTTCATAGTTGTCTTCTTCCATTCTTACCACGGCCATCCCTACGTGTTTTCCCCCCGTTTCAGTGTCTATGGATGCCGACCCATCTATGAAACAGATTTCACCTTCCTGTAATGCATTCTTACTTGCTTTGGGGATATCATCTTCCTCTCCCTCGTATGTGGCACAGTCCTGCTCCTGCATGTTTTCTAAAGTACATGGCTCTGTAATGAATGTGGCGGGATTCACTGTCTTACATCTCACTACATGCACATTTGCACTGGAAATTATTATTTCATAAGCTGTTGCTCTCTGTGTTGTCAGTGTTGATTTGGATCGCTCTAGGATTGCGAAGAGTGAATGCTCTGCGTACAGTGTTAGCGAACAGCCCATTACAATTGTGGCGCTCTTTTCAATCGCGAAGGCCGCTGCTGCGGGACTTGTTCACACGCAAAGTGACCTTGCATTAAAGCATCCAGCATTCCGCTGTAGTAGGCCAATGGCTTGTGGCCTAGGAACGTTTTCTGTGTCAATACTGCAGTCATCAGTGTGCCATTGCAGTGTGAGAATAGGTAAAATTCCCTTCCATAATCTTGGTTCGCGGGAACTGGGGCATGTGCAATCATGTCTTGTAGCTTGAAGTATTGCATCATCATTTCGTTGGTCCATTTTATTGGGACATTATTCCTTTGGGATTTTTTCAATGCCTGGAGCAGTGGGCGGGTATAAGCTGCATAATCGAGTATCCATGCTCGGCAGTTATTGCAAATGCAGAGAAATTTCTGCACATCTTTTACAGTTTTCGGTATTATCATGTGACGTATGGCCGCTGCCCTGACAGGTAGTATTTGTTTGTCGTCTTTGGATATAAGCTGTCCTAAGGTTAGGACCTCAGCTAGGCATTATTGCAACTGTCCTTTGTCTACCTTATATCCTTTTGTGGCTAGTAGGTTCAGCAGCACTATAGAGTCTTCTCTGCACTTCTCTTCAGTTGTACTGCAGACGTGCAAGTCATCCACGTATTGTATTATCACACTTTCTACATCAATATTTCCGGGATCTTCATAAGGTCCTATTGAAAATGCTTGGGCTCTCACAATATTCCTGCGGTAGTCTGCAGTGTTCGTACCTGTTCCCTCCTAGCGTGAACGCTGTGAGGTAACGGGAGCTTGGGTCGAGTGGGATGGAAAAGGAAGCATTTTTCAAATCCACCACAGTGAAACATGTGGCTTCCTTGGGGATGCTGCCGAAGATTGATGCCGGATTAGAAACCAGTGGGAATTCTTTCTGAATGACGTCATTGAGTGGGCAGAGATCTTGGATCATTCTCCATGCCCCTCCTTTTGTTTTTTTGATCGTAAAAATCGCTGTATTACATGGGGAGTTGGATGGTACAATTATCCCTTGTTTCAACAGGGCACTTATTGTTTCTTTTATTCCCTCCTCTGCTTCTTTTGATAGTGGGTACTGTTTAACTCTTGGGGGTATAGCACCTGGCTTCAATTTTATCTTAATGGGTGTTACATCATGCAATAACCCTACATCATGGGGGCCTGTGGTCCAGACCTTTGGCAGTACCTTGTTCATATCTTCGTCAAAAATTGTAGGGATGTTAACGCTGTTACAAGTGGGTTGTGTATCTCCCTGTATTGAATCATAATGTCACATGGTATACTTATTTCCATTATTATTTCTCCATCACTCTCATTGTCAGTAAACAGTTCTTCATCAGTTAAATCACGCAACATTATGTTTGGATTTATGCAGAGTACTGTTCCCCATTCGCAGCCATACGTGTTCAGTCCTATCACCGCGATACGTTTGCTTGAACCCTGAACCCCCTCTAGGTGAATGGACAGGATGGTTCTTGGTACAACATCTGTGTTCACAATTGGGCAGAAAATGAAATCTGTGGGCACCCTCCATTCCTTTCTTGTTATTTCTGGCACTACCCGGGCCAACACCATGATGCCGTAAATGAACATGTCCATGTCGATGGGCACCATTCTCACTACAACTTCATTTGTCATTGTGCTGATCATTAACATTGCTCGTACAGGGCACACCCCTGGAGTTGAACACACTATCCCCCGCTCCGTAAAGGAAATGGTCATGTTTAATTTACTCTACAAATCTCTTCCCAGTAAATTGATTGGCGCGTCTTCATGATACAGTAAGGGTGCGCGCACTGTCTTCCCCCCTACCGTTATGTCACAATCTTTTGTGTAAGGAACTTTTAAAATAGCCCCAGAGAACTCCTGTGTTTCCAAATGTTTTCCCGAGAGCGGAAACCGCCCTTCAATGAGACACGATTTGTCTGCTCCTGAGTCTACCATAAAGATAAACTTCTTGTTTCCTATCTCAGCTCCCACTTGTGGTTCGTCTTCTGCACGTAGGGTAGTGGATAGGACTGGACACACAAGTTCTCTCTGTGGGCTGTCTTAGTCTGCATATGTTTCAGTTCCTGGCACCGAAAAAACATTATTTCCTACCACTGCTGTGCCGCAAAAAGGTGCGGGTGCTCCATTGGCCGACGTTGCAAAAATATTGTTATTTGCATTACCTACTGTATTCTGTCTGGCCATGGGCTGTGGTGCCCCTCTGCTGTGGGTGTTGTTGTTGAGGCTGCGGCATCTGATGCATCTGGGGCTCACTATAGTATTGATCACCTTGTCCGCCCCCTCCCATAGGTAGCCCTTAGGGGCTGCCTGGATGTGGATGTCCGTATTGTTGTTCAGTTCCCACTGGGGGCTGCCCTTGATAATACCCCATAGGTCGCATTCTACAATCTCGGGAATAGTGCCCCCATCTACCACAATTCCAGCACGATCCTTGTGGTTCCCCTCTCATCACAGGCCCTCCGAACCCTCTGGTCCCCATTCCCCCAAATCACCCTCTTGGCCCTCTGTATCCACCTCATCCTCTGCTGGTCTTCCTTGCAACTGGGGTCCTCCATACTGTTCTTCTCCGTCCCACAGTTCTTGCCCTCCTGTAGTCCACGCTGCAGCCATCCTAACTGGTACATTTCCTGCTCCGTCATCTCCTTCACTACTCCTATCAGTTGATGTGGTTGCGTTCAACGCTGCGACCTTCACTAGCTTGTTCTGTATTAATTTTGCTTCGTCTGCCAACCTTTTCCCTTTCTTTGATCCTCCTGCAGTGGTGTACAATTATGCTTTGAATCTCTGGCCAGCCCTTGGCTTCTATCCCAGCTATTTTATCCAAAGTCTTCTGTACCTCCTTCGGAAGCCCCTTTTTAATTATGAATTAGAACAGGGCGCTGGACTGATTCCACACCGTACCCGTTTCACTTTTCCACAGGTCTTGCACCCGGAGGATCAATAGCGTAGGATCCTCCTCCTATCCCATTGTGCACTGCATCACTAAGTGTAAATCTGGAATGTCTGGAAATCTTCGCCACAATGCATTCCAAACTTGTGCTCTGACGTTAAACGGTGATCCATCATGGCGGTCACAACTTATTGTTACTCCCAGGAACCCCGCCTTCACCCACACTGCATCTGCTTGATCTCCGACAGCAGACACCAACAAACTTTTCACGTCCCCTATTGCTAATGGCACTCCTGCCGTGTTCTTTTTGAATGCGTGTATCCATTTACTCACCCCGCCTGAAAGTGGAGGGAGGAGCTTCAGCAGTTGTTTTTGTCCATTTGGGCCCATGGAATGTAGTGCAGCCTTCCTGCCCCTTTGTGTATCAGTGGCATCTGTAGTTTGTGCTTTCTCCCTGTCTTACTTGCCGTCCCCTACTTTGTCTTGCTCACCAGCATATTCCCAACCCGTTGTCTTAACCATCCCTGCCATCTTGGCGGTGATTTTTCATCTAAATCATCAAAATGGAATGGCAGTGGGGATCCAGCAACCGCTACCCCTTCTTCATATTCATCGAGATCGCTCCATACTTCTTCTTGCTTCTTGCAGCAGACACCAACAAACTTTTCACGTCCCCTATTGCTAATGGCACTCCTGCCGTGTTCTTTTTGAATGCGTGTATCCATTTACTCACCCCGCCTGAAAGTGGAGGGAGGAGCTTCAGCAGTTGTTTTTGTCCATTTGGGCCCATGGAATGTAGTGCAGCCTTCCTGCCCCTTTGTGTATCAGTGGCATCTGTAGTTTGTGCTTTCTCCCTGTCTTACTTGCCGTCCCCTACTTTGTCTTGCTCACCAGCATATTCCCAACCCGTTGTCTTAACCGTCCCTGCCATCTTGGCGGTGATTTTTCATCTAAATCATCAAAATGGAATGGCAGTGGGGATCCAGCAGCCGCTACCCCTTCTTCATATTCATCGAGATCGCTCCATACTTCTTCTTGCTCCCTCTCTTCTTCTTGTCTTTCTCCACGCTGACTATCTGGGGTTGTGGGGCATATCATTCTTACTGGCTTGCCATTAAAATGGAACAGGAACTTTCCTGATTGCCATTCTTGTTCTTGCCCTCTTGGTATGGGGGTTGACTGTGATGGTGCTGATTGTGATGGTACTGGCGTTGCTGGCCCTGACTCTCCTGCTACACTTGGTGGGGGCGTTAGATTCGCTGCTGCTAATGGTGGCACTTCCCCTTCCCCAGGCAACATCTGGCCTCTATCACACAACGCTCTTAATCGTGTTATTTCCATCTTTGCGTGTGCGAGCTGTCTATCTAAATTCCCAGTTAGCTGTGCTAATTTCCAGGTGAGGCAATAGTTGGGCCATACAGCCCCCCTTTGTCATATGGAGGTGGTGCAGTGGCTGTTATTTCCGCTGAGGCGGTCAGGGCAGGGCCCACTGGCACGTATCGAGGCTCGCTATAACCTACTGCAGGTTGTATTAACAACGGGTATATTTTAGTGGTATCACTCTCGGTTGTGATGGTCGTACAATCTCCTCTCGCTGACCCACCTACCTCTTCTGGCGCTTTGTCCTTCTCGGCTTCTTTGTTTGTACTTACCTCACTTACAGGCGTCATTTCTTCAAACATCCGCCACAAATCTAACGCTTCTCTTCTGTTCTGTAACTGTTTTCCTTTGTATCTGGCCAGCAAGTGTGTCGACACTAGGTCCAATACTCTCTTATCAAAGGATCCTCCCTCTGGCCACATGGGGGTTACGCTATCTCCTTTTATTTCTGTCACCCACTGATTGTGGTATTTCTGTATCTTTTCACTATACAACGGGAGATGTTGACAAATGTGCGCTAAGGGTGTCACTCCCGCCATCATGACACAATTACCTACATATGAATGCACAAACACTTTGTTTACTTTCTCTTCTGTTCAATGTTGTATGTAACCTTTTTCCTTCCCCTTGGCACCAGTATTTCTCAACAATTTTTCCTCTTTCACCACTTACCGAGACCATGAATTATTTCAACTATGAACATCCGTCATTCACTATTATTCAAAACATTTTCATACACATTGCATTTTCAATTTTCTTAATCAACCTTAATTTGTTCTTCCCTTATTGGAACGTAAACAGTTACTGACAGATCAACATGTAATACCTTGACGTATGTAAGAACATACAACATGAAGACAAGCCACACATAACATGTACTACCTGCGCGCTTTTACGTCCCCTTTTTATTATTTCAGTTTGTTACCGCTCTGTTTCTCACGCACTCCCCACCTCTTACTCCCTCTTACTACCTCACCAAGAATTCTGGTCACACAGAAAAAGAATATTCTAAATTACTACTCTGAGTGTACTACATATATGAGACCCCTACTCTTTATCTTCATTTATTTAACTGCACTGGATGAGACAATGCTACACGGCGCTGCCTTCTACCCCATTCGGGATTGGTTTCCTCACTCTTCTCTTACTTCTTTATCTCCACAAAACCTAATGGCCATATAAAGGATAGATCAGGAAAGCCTCAGTATCATTCACACAGACCCTAACTTTCTTTTAGTCTATTGTTACCTGCTCCCCTTTGTCATTAACCCTTCCCTTACCTCTTGGGAACTTTCGCAACCGGTACTCACGTGTTCAGTCGGGTCGTCTGAGAGTCACCGTTCACAGTTCATCCACAATCTGGTCCGCACCCCAACCAAGCCATGGCCCGCCTCGGCGAGCAGCTTTTACAGTTGGGTATTCGTTAACCGGGAACCCTTGATCCCTTCTTGTTGTGCGCACAGGCTAGTTGGCCGCGGTTTTGCTGGGGGGCGTCCCGGATCTCGCAGCATTGCACAGGCCTTGAGGCACCTGTCCCAAATCACGTTGCGGGGGTCACCGAAAATGTAGGTGCCCTCCCCGTCTTTAGACGTGCAAAAGAATAAATGAGACACTCCCCGGAATGGCAATAAGGCTAAGAGGACAGGTTGCGTGAGTTCAAAAATAGTTTATATATTTGGCATCCAAAGAACTCTGTTGCCTGAGAGCGCTCTAACACAAATCACAGTTACATCGTAATATAAAGGTAAATTTCATCATACATGACGCAATTAGTGTAGGGTGTTGAAGGGGTACATGATTGGACAGTCAGTATAGGTACATATGGCGATGACGTTACAGTTCCAACTGGATTGGTTGCTCCTTCGTTGGGAGGATGGACTTCACGTGACTCGTTGCCAGTGTGCAGGAGGGGTGAAGGTCAGGTTGCTGTGAGGCGGAGGTGATCACTAACTAAGCTAACATGATACATTTCTATGAAGCACACACTAAATAATTACTTTGCTATTCGTTTGAACAAATCACTATAAACCTATAAATGTCGTATATGTGTTTACATCGTTAATAACAGAGGTTTATATTGAACATCAGGTTAAAGGGCTATGTTGTCCATCTTCATAACAGTGATTGAAGCTTGGTTCTGAACTCGTAAAGACTCGAAGGCACATTGGCAGTTGTTAGTATTAGGAGGCGATATACTGTGACAGGGACCTAATGTTAGTCAGGGGTCTACTCGGCGGGTCTCATGGTGGGGTCACATATTTGGTACATCAAGTGAATACCTTGCAGGGACACGGGGTTACACTAGCAGTAATTTTCCAATGGCGAGGGTGAGGGGCATGGACAGATTTGTGGAGATTGATGCTTGGTTCAAGCTGGTTCACACACAGGGCAGTGATCTCAGAGGAAGAGTGAGTTGTTACATTAATTCTTTGTTGGAATTTACCTCCGGCTTCAGTGTGAGAATGGAGCCGTAGAGTTTTCCAGACACCGTGAGAGAAAAGGCAGGGGCCATGTGTTCTGTGTGCGCGGTGCTGCAGAGGGGAGAGAAGCCTTTTCGTATTATCGCAGTGAGGCCTAGTTACCAAGATGGCGTCAAGGAGGCATAAAGATGGACTGTGTTGTCAGTGTTGATTTGGATCGCTCTAGGATTGCGAAGAGTGAATGCTCTGCGTACAGTGCTAGCGAACAGCCCATTACAATTGTGGCGCTCTTTTCAATCGCGAAGGCCGCTGCTGCGGGACTTGTTCACACGCAAAGTGACCTTGCATTAAAGCATCCAGCATTCCGCTGTAGTAGGCCAATGGCTTGTGGCCTAGGAACGTTTTCTGTGTCAATACTGCAGTCATCAGTGTGCCATTGCAGTGTGAGAATAGGTAAAATTCCCTTCCATAATCTTGGTTCGCGGGAACTGGGGCATGTGCAATCATGTCTTGTAGCTTGAAGTATTGCATCATCATTTCGTTGGTCCATTTTATTGGGACATTATTCCTTTGGGATTTTTTCAATGCCTGGAGCAGTGGGCGGGTATAAGCTGCATAATCGAGTATCCATGCTCGGCAGTTATTGCAAATGCAGAGAAATTTCTGCACATCTTTTACAGTTTTCGGTATTATCATGTGACGTATGGCCGCTGCCCTGACAGGTAGTATTTGTTTGTCGTCTTTGGATATAAGCTGTCCTAAGGTTAGGACCTCAGCTAGGCATTATTGCAACTGTCCTTTGTCTACCTTATATCCTTTTGTGGCTAGTAGGTTCAGCAGCACTATAGAGTCTTCTCTGCACTTCTCTTCAGTTGTACTGCAGACGTGCAAGTCATCCACGTATTGTATTATCACACTTTCTACATCAATATTTCCGGGATCTTCATAAGGTCCTATTGAAAATGCTTGGGCTCTCACAATATTCCTGCGGTAGTCTGCAGTGTTCGTACCTGTTCCCTCCTAGCGTGAACGCTGTGAGGTAACGGGAGCTTGGGTCGAGTGGGATGGAAAAGGAAGCATTTTTCAAATCCACCACAGTGAAACATGTGGCTTCCTTGGGGATGCTGCCGAAGATTGATGCCGGATTAGAAACCAGTGGGAATTCTTTCTGAATGACGTCATTGAGTGGGCAGAGATCTTGGATCATTCTCCATGCCCCTCCTTTTGTTTTTTTGATCGTAAAAATCGCTGTATTACATGGGGAGTTGGATGGTACAATTATCCCTTGTTTCAACAGGGCACTTATTGTTTCTTTTATTCCCTCCTCTGCTTCTTTTGATAGTGGGTACTGTTTAACTCTTGGGGGTATAGCACCTGGCTTCAATTTTATCTTAATGGGTGTTACATCATGCAATAACCCTACATCATGGGGGCCTGTGGTCCAGACCTTTGGCAGTACCTTGTTCATATCTTCGTCAAAAATTGTAGGGATGTTAACGCTGTTACAAGTGGGTTGTGTATCTCCCTGTATTGAATCATAATGTCACATGGTATACTTATTTCCATTATTATTTCTCCATCACTCTCATTGTCAGTAAACAGTTCTTCATCAGTTAAATCACGCAACATTATGTTTGGATTTATGCAGAGTACTGTTCCCCATTCGCAGCCATACGTGTTCAGTCCTATCACCGCGATACGTTTGCTTGAACCCTGAACCCCCTCTAGGTGAATGGACAGGATGGTTCTTGGTACAACATCTGTGTTCACAATTGGGCAGAAAATGAAATCTGTGGGCACCCTCCATTCCTTTCTTGTTATTTCTGGCACTACCCGGGCCAACACCATGATGCCGTAAATGAACATGTCCATGTCGATGGGCACCATTCTCACTACAACTTCATTTGTCATTGTGCTGATCATTAACATTGCTCGTACAGGGCACACCCCTGGAGTTGAACACACTATCCCCCGCTCCGTAAAGGAAATGGTCATGTTTAATTTACTCTACAAATCTCTTCCCAGTAAATTGATTGGCGCGTCTTCATGATACAGTAAGGGTGCGCGCACTGTCTTCCCCCCTACCGTTATGTCACAATCTTTTGTGTAAGGAACTTTTAAAATAGCCCCAGAGAACTCCTGTGTTTCCAAATGTTTTCCCGAGAGCGGAAACCGCCCTTCAATGAGACACGATTTGTCTGCTCCTGAGTCTACCATAAAGATAAACTTCTTGTTTCCTATCTCAGCTCCCACTTGTGGTTCGTCTTCTGCACGTAGGGTAGTGGATAGGACTGGACACACAAGTTCTCTCTGTGGGCTGTCTTAGTCTGCATATGTTTCAGTTCCTGGCACCGAAAAAACATTATTTCCTACCACTGCTGTGCCGCAAAAAGGTGCGGGTGCTCCATTGGCCGACGTTGCAAAAATATTGTTATTTGCATTACCTACTGTATTCTGTCTGGCCATGGGCTGTGGTGCCCCTCTGCTGTGGGTGTTGTTGTTGAGGCTGCGGCATCTGATGCATCTGGGGCTCACTATAGTATTGATCACCTTGTCCGCCCCCTCCCATAGGTAGCCCTTAGGGGCTGCCTGGATGTGGATGTCCGTATTGTTGTTCAGTTCCCACTGGGGGCTGCCCTTGATAATACCCCATAGGTCGCATTCTACAATCTCGGGAATAGTGCCCCCATCTACCACAATTCCAGCACGATCCTTGTGGTTCCCCTCTCATCACAGGCCCTCCGAACCCTCTGGTCCCCATTCCCCCAAATCACCCTCTTGGCCCTCTGTATCCACCTCATCCTCTGCTGGTCTTCCTTGCAACTGGGGTCCTCCATACTGTTCTTCTCCGTCCCACAGTTCTTGCCCTCCTGTAGTCCACGCTGCAGCCATCCTAACTGGTACATTTCCTGCTCCGTCATCTCCTTCACTACTCCTATCAGTTGATGTGGTTGCGTTCAACGCTGCGACCTTCACTAGCTTGTTCTGTATTAATTTTGCTTCGTCTGCCAACCTTTTCCCTTTCTTTGATCCTCCTGCAGTGGTGTACAATTATGCTTTGAATCTCTGGCCAGCCCTTGGCTTCTATCCCAGCTATTTTATCCAAAGTCTTCTGTACCTCCTTCGGAAGCCCCTTTTTAATTATGAATTAGAACAGGGCGCTGGACTGATTCCACACCGTACCCGTTTCACTTTTCCACAGGTCTTGCACCCGGAGGATCAATAGCGTAGGATCCTCCTCCTATCCCATTGTGCACTGCATCACTAAGTGTAAATCTGGAATGTCTGGAAATCTTCGCCACAATGCATTCCAAACTTGTGCTCTGACGTTAAACGGTGATCCATCATGGCGGTCACAACTTATTGTTACTCCCAGGAACCCCGCCTTCACCCACACTGCATCTGCTTGATCTCCGACAGCAGACACCAACAAACTTTTCACGTCCCCTATTGCTAATGGCACTCCTGCCGTGTTCTTTTTGAATGCGTGTATCCATTTACTCACCCCGCCTGAAAGTGGAGGGAGGAGCTTCAGCAGTTGTTTTTGTCCATTTGGGCCCATGGAATGTAGTGCAGCCTTCCTGCCCCTTTGTGTATCAGTGGCATCTGTAGTTTGTGCTTTCTCCCTGTCTTACTTGCCGTCCCCTACTTTGTCTTGCTCACCAGCATATTCCCAACCCGTTGTCTTAACCGTCCCTGCCATCTTGGCGGTGATTTTTCATCTAAATCATCAAAATGGAATGGCAGTGGGGATCCAGCAACCGCTACCCCTTCTTCATATTCATCGAGATCGCTCCATACTTCTTCTTGCTTCTTGCAGCAGACACCAACAAACTTTTCACGTCCCCTATTGCTAATGGCACTCCTGCCGTGTTCTTTTTGAATGCGTGTATCCATTTACTCACCCCGCCTGAAAGTGGAGGGAGGAGCTTCAGCAGTTGTTTTTGTCCATTTGGGCCCATGGAATGTAGTGCAGCCTTCCTGCCCCTTTGTGTATCAGTGGCATCTGTAGTTTGTGCTTTCTCCCTGTCTTACTTGCCGTCCCCTACTTTGTCTTGCTCACCAGCATATTCCCAACCCGTTGTCTTAACCGTCCCTGCCATCTTGGCGGTGATTTTTCATCTAAATCATCAAAATGGAATGGCAGTGGGGATCCAGCAGCCGCTACCCCTTCTTCATATTCATCGAGATCGCTCCATACTTCTTCTTGCTCCCTCTCTTCTTCTTGTCTTTCTCCACGCTGACTATCTGGGGTTGTGGGGCATATCATTCTTACTGGCTTGCCATTAAAATGGAACAGGAACTTTCCTGATTGCCATTCTTGTTCTTGCCCTCTTGGTATGGGGGTTGACTGTGATGGTGCTGATTGTGATGGTACTGGCGTTGCTGGCCCTGACTCTCCTGCTACACTTGGTGGGGGCGTTAGATTCGCTGCTGCTAATGGTGGCACTTCCCCTTCCCCAGGCAACATCTGGCCTCTATCACACAACGCTCTTAATCGTGTTATTTCCATCTTTGCGTGTGCGAGCTGTCTATCTAAATTCCCAGTTAGCTGTGCTAATTTCCAGGTGAGGCAATAGTTGGGCCATACAGCCCCCCTTTGTCATATGGAGGTGGTGCAGTGGCTGTTATTTCCGCTGAGGCGGTCAGGGCAGGGCCCACTGGCACGTATCGAGGCTCGCTATAACCTACTGCAGGTTGTATTAACAACGGGTATATTTTAGTGGTATCACTCTCGGTTGTGATGGTCGTACAATCTCCTCTCGCTGACCCACCTACCTCTTCTGGCGCTTTGTCCTTCTCGGCTTCTTTGTTTGTACTTACCTCACTTACAGGCGTCATTTCTTCAAACATCCGCCACAAATCTAACGCTTCTCTTCTGTTCTGTAACTGTTTTCCTTTGTATCTGGCCAGCAAGTGTGTCGACACTAGGTCCAATACTCTCTTATCAAAGGATCCTCCCTCTGGCCACATGGGGGTTACGCTATCTCCTTTTATTTCTGTCACCCACTGATTGTGGTATTTCTGTATCTTTTCACTATACAACGGGAGATGTTGACAAATGTGCGCTAAGGGTGTCACTCCCGCCATCATGACACAATTACCTACATATGAATGCACAAACACTTTGTTTACTTTCTCTTCTGTTCAATGTTGTATGTAACCTTTTTCCTTCCCCTTGGCACCAGTATTTCTCAACAATTTTTCCTCTTTCACCACTTACCGAGACCATGAATTATTTCAACTATGAACATCCGTCATTCACTATTATTCAAAACATTTTCATACACATTGCATTTTCAATTTTCTTAATCAACCTTAATTTGTTCTTCCCTTATTGGAACGTAAACAGTTACTGACAGATCAACATGTAATACCTTGACGTATGTAAGAACATACAACATGAAGACAAGCCACACATAACATGTACTACCTGCGCGCTTTTACGTCCCCTTTTTATTATTTCAGTTTGTTACCGCTCTGTTTCTCACGCACTCCCCACCTCTTACTCCCTCTTACTACCTCACCAAGAATTCTGGTCACACAGAAAAAGAATATTCTAAATTACTACTCTGAGTGTACTACATATATGAGACCCCTACTCTTTATCTTCATTTATTTAACTGCACTG
The DNA here is from genome assembly GCF_040938575.1 of Ambystoma mexicanum. Lineage (NCBI taxonomy): Eukaryota > Metazoa > Chordata > Amphibia > Caudata > Ambystomatidae > Ambystoma > Ambystoma mexicanum. Next base: position 349,907,924 of record NC_090929.1, read on the forward strand.
GATGAGACAATGCTACACGGCGCTGCCTTCTACCCCATTCGGGATTGGTTTCCTCACTCTTCTCTTACTTCTTTATCTCCACAAAACCTAATGGCCATATAAAGGATAGATCAGGAAAGCCTCAGTATCATTCACACAGACCCTAACTTTCTTTTAGTCTATTGTTACCTGCTCCCCTTTGTCATTAACCCTTCCCTTACCTCTTGGGAACTTTCGCAACCGGTACTCACGTGTTCAGTCGGGTCGTCTGAGAGTCACCGTTCACAGTTCATCCACAATCTGGTCCGCACCCCAACCAAGCCATGGCCCGCCTCGGCGAGCAGCTTTTACAGTTGGGTATTCGTTAACCGGGAACCCTTGATCCCTTCTTGTTGTGCGCACAGGCTAGTTGGCCGCGGTTTTGCTGGGGGGCGTCCCGGATCTCGCAGCATTGCACAGGCCTTGAGGCACCTGTCCCAAATCACGTCGCGGGGGTCACCGAAAATGTAGGTGCCCTCCCCGTCTTTAGACGTGCAAAAGAATAAATGAGACACTCCCCGGAATGGCAATAAGGCTAAGAGGACAGGTTGCGTGAGTTCAAAAATAGTTTATATATTTGGCATCCAAAGAACTCTGTTGCCTGAGAGCGCTCTAACACAAATCACAGTTACATCGTAATATAAAGGTAAATTTCATCATACATGACGCAATTAGTGTAGGGTGTTGAAGGGGTATATGATTGGACAGTCAGTATAGGTACATATGGCGATGACGTTACAGTTCCAACTGGATTGGTTGCTCCTTCGTTGGGAGGATGGACTTCACGTGACTCGTTGCCAGTGTGCAGGAGGGGTGAAGGTCAGGTTGCTGTGAGGCGGAGGTGATCACTAACTAAGCTAACATGATACATTTCTATGAAGCACACACTAAATAATTACTTTGCTATTCGTTTGAACAAATCACTATAAACCTATAAATGTCGTATATGTGTTTACATCGTTAATAACAGAGTTTTATATTGAACATCAGGTTAAAGGGCTATGTTGTCCATCTTGATAACAGTGATTGAAGCTTGGTTCTGAACTCGTAAAGACTCGAAGGCACATTGGCAGTTGTTAGTATTAGGAGGCGATATACTGTGACAGGGACCTAATGTTAGTCAGGGGTCTACTCGGCGGGTCTCATGGTGGGGTCACATATTTGGTACATCAAGTGAATACCTTGCAGGGACACGGGGTTACACTAGCAGTAATTTTCCAATGGCGAGGGTGAGGGGCATGGACAGATTTGTGGAGATTGATGCTTGGTTCAAGCTGGTTCACACACAGGGCAGTGATCTCAGAGGAAGAGTGAGTTGTTACATTAATTCTTTGTTGGAATTTACCTCCGGCTTCAGTGTGAGAATGGAGCCGTAGAGTTTTCCAGACACCGTGAGAGAAAAGGCAGGGGCCATGTGTTCTGTGTGCGCGGTGCTGCAGAGGGGAGAGAAGCCTTTTCGTATTATCGCAGTGAGGCCTAGTTACCAAGATGGCGTCAAGGAGGCATAAAGATGGATGCCTTGTGTCCTGCGCGATAATCCCATCTACACAGATTCCAGCCAATGCTGACATTGCATAAGGGCGACGGGGGCACCCGCCACCATTGGTGGCACATGGTCCAAGTTTGTACTAAGGAGAGGAGGGGCGGGGGCCTACTGGCCCCTCACCTCCACACAGATACTACTGAAATATGGGTTTGGCAAGTGGATTTTAAGAGGGATACAGGTACTCTAGGCAGTCCCAGTGGCCCAGGTGACTGTCAAAGGGTGGCTGTCAAGTCTTTGAACTGAAGAGATGTATGAGGCATGGCTGCCCCCTCTCGTCTCTCTTATTCGCGCTGACGATGGAGGTGCTGGCTGAGCAGCTAAGGAGGGCCGCATAGGTGGAGGGCATTAGTGTGGGTGGGAGGGAATTTAAACTGGAGCTTTATGCAGATGATGTGCTGCTACATTTAGTCAACCCTACCAGCTCCACTCCCACGGCCCTAGCGACAATTGAGGAGTACGGACGGTTCTCCGGCTTCAGGATAAATAAAGGAAAATCTGTACTTTTCCTCCTTCGCTGCAGATGGCTTTAGGGATGTTGAGGCACTTAGGCCCCTGGGGTTGGAAATGCAATTCAACAGTATCAGATACTTGGGCGTCACCATTGTCAGACCGTGGGAGGATTTGGGTCAAGCAAACTATCCACCCCTCTTTGACAAGTTATTTAGTGAAATGACAGCCTGGGGCAGGCGACAACTGTCGTGGGTGGGGCGGCTTAATGCAATAAAGATGAACCTCCTCCCAAAGTACTGTATGTTTTCCAAATGCTGCCAGTCAGTGCCCCGGAGACACTTCTGAAAGAGGCTAAATTATGGATTTTGAGGTTCTTGTGGCAGAATCAGAAACCCAGGGTGGGATACAAAACGTTAATACTGCCAAAGGATCGAGGAGGCGTGGGGCTCCCAGGCCTGATGTTGTATTACATGGGGGCACAGTTTAGGGCAATGGTCCCACACCTGAAGGAGGACCCCGAGGGGCAGTGGGTATACCTAGAGATTCAACATATGCTTCCGCCAACAGTGGGGGAATGGCTCTGGGTTCCGAGGGAGAGGCTCCCCAAAGAGAATCCAGGAACACCCGTTACTCATGGTCCACTGGGAGGTGCTGATCATGGGATGGAAGGTGAGTGGGGTCACCACATGGTCTTCCCTGATGAGTCATATCTGGGCTCCCCCTGTGTGAGACATCATACCCGAAGTGGCGAGATATCAGGAGTGGTTTGAGGGAGGGCTTGCTAGGCTGGGTCAATTGTGGAATGGAGGGGGATTCATAGGGATACAGGAGTTAGAGGATGGCCTAGGCAAAGGTAAATTATCTGTGCTCCTGTATCTTAGATTGAAGGTAATTTTCACAGCAGAGAAGTGGAAGGAACGAATGAAGAGGGACCTCACCCCAGTGGAAAGGGTCCTTGATGGGTACACAGAAATTAAGGGTCTTATTTCGCACCTGTACCGGGCCTTGCTAGAATCAAAGGGAAGGGCAGTGCAGGGACTTCGCCAGAGGTGGGAAAGGGACCTAGGTATAGAGTTGAATGAAAACCTCTGACAACAAATGTTATGAAGAGCCTTTAAGACATCAATATCATGCCAGTATAAGCTCCATGGCCTGAAACTACTGTACCGTTGGCAATACAACCCGATACGCCTTTCTAAAATGTTCCCTACGGTGAACCCTCAGTGCTGGCACGGCTGGGGTCATGGAGCAGATTATTGGCACATCTGGTGGGGCTGCCTAAGGGTTCAGGTATATTGGGCAGAGGTCTTGGGATGGATCAGGAATGCTGGGGGGTGCAGGCTTGACCTAATGTTGGTACTATTTAGTCTGGAGAAGCGTGAGGACCAGTAGCACGTCCCTTCTCCCCTTGGCGCACTTTCTCATTTTGGTGGCCCGGGCATGCTTTGCCAGGTAATGGAAGAGGATGACACTTCCAACTCTAAAAGAGTGGTCCAACACAGCAAAGGATATATATTTGATGGAAAGGATTACCGCAGCAATCCATGGAGGGAGTGCATCCATAGAGATGGAATGGCAACAATTTTGTAATACCTTTGGGTGAGGGGATACGGGGCAGATGGGACATATGGTAAGACCAGGCCCGGGTAGATACCAGAGTCATTATAGGAAGCACATTATGTTTGGACTGAGCTTTTGAGACCACTCAGACATTGATTTGTTTGCTTGCAGTTTAAAAATCCGGATGTAAGGGGAGGGGTTAATTCAGGGATCGGGGGATGGGTTAGGGGGATAGTTAAAGGGGAAGGTTTTAACACCGGAATTACTTGCAGAGGGCTTGTCCCTCAAGTTGGATTGTGCCATTGAATGTTTTGTTGCTTTCAAAATTAATAAAATCGAATTTACACAAAAATAAATCAATACGCCTGATTTTTAAAAGGACCATTGTCAACATCATGATCTGACAGCCCTGCGTTAATGGAGATATCTCAATGTTTTCCTTAATCAACTGGTTCATGACAAAGTACCCATCATAGCCTTTGGAATTGGGTGCTATCAAAGAGTAACCCGAAAAAGGGGTGTCTATGAAAGTGCTGGTTAAATTGTTTATATTACTTTCACCCTTAAACTCACAAGCAGACTTGTTTGACCAATGTTGGGCAAAAATGTAGTTTGACACATGTACACCAATTTCTTGACAGCATTCAGTGCCAAAGACGATGCATGATTCAGTTTTGGGAGGACGTTTTATGTGGGTCATATAACACTTGTGCGTTGCTACATCAATCACTGCTACACTACAAATGATTCATATGCACGTCTTTACAATCATGTCCAGACACAACAAAGTGTCCACATACAGCACAGTCTATGCAGGGCTCACAATTAACCTCCCTGACAGCTGCCTTCCGAATGTGTCTTTCTAAGCACGCTGTGGATCTTCACAAAATACACAACACATATACTTAATTCTTTCTGCAGGATTTTCCCTGCAACTGTTCGATTGGCAGCAAGTGCTACAGTATTAAAAACTTCATTACAGAAGCCACAGACGTATTTAGATCCTAGAAAACCTTTTAAATTGAGTATGCCGTAGAAATGTTTCTTGTGATATAACACGTGCATCGTTTTAGCCCTCTGAGGGCTCTTACTTTGAAATGTTCTCCACTTGTGATCGAAATACTGTATCTTAATAGTGGCACCAAAGTAGGTTTCAAAAGGTACAATTTCAGTGACGGTAACGTCGTAGTTTAGCGCAGCATGTGCTGTGCAAGCAAAGGCTAGTAAAAGAGCCTTTGAGAGTCTCAGGGATTCCATAAGGCCCGCTACACTAGTCGCCAGACATAAATTACTCAGCGCTTGGGAGAAATAGAGCAGCAATGTTCGTTTATTTCCAATGATTTTGCTAATATCAGAGTGCTTAGGTGTTTGTAAATGCCCCCTCTTTCACAATCAGGACTGTGAGTCGTAAAGTGTCCTAAATGAGGATCTCAATGTTACTCTGTAACATGTCCTGAATTTGGTTGAAAAAGCTCTTAGCGCCTAAACGCATTTTAGAAAGATGCTTGGTGAAAAGAGGGTTGTTTAGATTCCCCCCAACTCAAGCCTAACTGTGCAAAATCAGTGGGACAAATGCCCAGTACACATTTGTTTAAGGGACGCTGCATTAATGGCTGATATGGTGCTGGAAAATTATGTTATCCTGTTTAAATTAACAAAATAGTACTCATCAAATTATTCATTGGTCATCTTCCTCTTATTAACACATTGGAAACTGTTGACGCTGTCCACAAATACAGACTTGTCACCCTTTTCTTCACCCACCTCTAGACTACTGTCTCTTTGTTGATGCTTGCAGTATTCTCTAGGTGCTTCCCAATTTTTTATTCATGGATGGGGGGCGGTTTCAAAAGGGAAGAAAACATCTTAGAAACAAGAACACAAGGAAACAGGTCACACCACCCTTAATCACGTAGGTATGTGGACTTGCGCTATGGAAAATACTGAAGTGTATCAATTATCAGTCCTCAAGTCAGAGAGATTTAAGAAAAACAGTTTAATATGTTATAGTCCAAAACCAAATTACGTTGTTACACAAACCATGATACACAGTACATCAACATACATTTAGGACATTATACTCTACTAAAGTATGACCTAAAAATACTCAATTAAGAACCAACCAGACAACTACGTCTAAAATGTGGGGTTAGTAAATGTGACAGCGATTCCATAAAGAGTAATTACTCATCCTCTATGTTCAGTCGCTTCAATGGATAAAAGAAAGATAACATAATGATAATAATGTGGGGGGTGACTTGTCACTAAATTTGTCAACCCATTGGTTCGACACATTGGGCTTCATTACGAGTATGGAGGTAACCATGCCACTTTTAGCGGCATGGCTACCCCCATACCGGGTACCGGGTCCGGGTTCCAGCAATTGGGAATTACCGGGCCATTCTGACCTTGGAGGGCCCAGCAATTCCCTTTCCTGGAACCCGGACCTGGTACATCCCCATTCCCATTGAGCCCCATAGGGCTCAATGGGAATGGGTAAAATGCTAACAACAGGCCCATTAATGACGGGCCCGTTGTTAGCATATCCTGGTCTGCTAGCGGGTCCCGCTAAAGATGCCTGGTTTTACCAGACGTCCTTAGCGGGACCTGCGAGCAGACCTCGTAATGAGGCGGTAGGGGGTTAACGGCACCAGCAGCTCTACCGGAGCCTTTAATCCTCCTACCGCCTGGGTTGTAATGAGGCCCATTGTGTTTCTAGCTCCTTGGGTAAGCTGTGCCTAACCTCAGCAGCCACGTTCATTCACCCCAAGAAATCTTCATCAAGACAATAAGCTTGAGTAAGTATGATTTCCCGTTTCTAAGAATCTTCAGACAATGTGTGCTCAATAACCCAAAAACGCACTCTGTTTAAACACTCCAACAGCAAGTGACGATGGGGCTTCTGTCTACTTCCCGAATGTGGTGCCAGCTTGGGCAGCGTTAGCATGTAACTAGGTTGCAAGTTGCACAATTCCTGTGCGTTTACTGGTTTTGCGACACGTGATATAGTGAATGATTGAAGGAATGTCTACATGGTATATAGCCTCTTAGTTTAGAGGTACAACACCAAGGCGTTTATATGCCCTATCGATCTGGGCTAGTAAGGTGTCAATATAGGACCCGATAAATGAATCACTGAGTTAGGATGTCTGCACACTTTTTTGCAACAAGACGTTTTTCATCTACTGTAGTGACTAAAGTGCACACTCTCAGTCCGATAACGCTAAAAAGCTTTTGAGAAATAAGGAAAAACAGAGACCTTTCCGTGCGATAATGTCAACAACAAGGTAATATATATGCCCTGAAGCAGTTTGGATGCTTAATAACAAGACATTTAACTTAAGAAGATGTTACATATAGTGCTGTGCTCTTATTGTCTTTGGGAGTTTAGTGATTACACACTACTGGGTCGGTGAAAAGAAGCATACACGCTGAAGAAATAGGAGGTTAGTGGCAAGCTGTGGAAATACATGTTTCACATGTATCAATTTTGTGCAAGTAAGTTAGAATGTTTTAACAGAGTCTGTTTTTTGGTTATAGTGCACACATTGAACGAAGATTCTTAGGAACGGGGAATTACACATACATAGTGCTCAAACTTATTGTCCTGATGAAGGTTTCTTGGGGTGAATGAACGTGGGTGATGATGTTAGGCACAGCTTACCCAAGGAGCTAGAAACGCAACGTGCCGTATTTAGTGAACTACTGTCGCAGAAGAGAGTTTGGAAAGGAATTTCCTCTTGCCAGCCACTGCAATTCCTGACAAATCTTAGAACACTTTTTCCAAACACATAGGGCCTCATTATGAGTTTAGAGGTAGCCATGATGCTGTTAGCACAATGGCTGCCTCCAAACCGGGCTCCATTACCGGGTTCCTGCAATGGCGACTTACCGGGTCATTCCGACATAGGAGGACCCGGTAAATCCTCCTTGCACGAACCATTCCCCATTCCCATTTGAGCCCCCATAGGGTCTTTTACCAGACGTCTGATCCGGGTCCCGCAAAGGGAACCTCGTAATCAACTCAGACGGAATGAAGGGGGCCGGTCCCGTACCGGCCCCCTTCATTCCGTCAGCACCAGGGTCATAATGCGGCCCATAGTCTAAAATAAAATATGTCATATGTGATTAAACAGAAAACTCATCAACCAGTCCAAGACGTTAACATCTGCCACAGTACCTGGCAAAAGATTTATGCCACTGGAAAATCACTAATGCGTACTACAAAACACAAATATCTCTTGTCATATACTGATGTGGCTGTCAAGTAATTCAGAAAGAATACAACATTTGCCAATTGATTAATGGCAATTAAAAGCAATGTGTCAAAAAACATGCTGAAGGAGATCAAGTGCCACTATAATAATTTGTGTAAGGATGATAATTGTGTCAGAATAACTGCACCTCAGAATATGATGATCAAAAATTCCTGTGCCTCTGCTTACTATCCACATTACGTTGTCCTGTGGGTAGTGATAAAGCCAGCCTGGCAGCTAAGAGACATATACACCATCCATTTTTACTCCCTAAAAAAAAGAAAATGTGCCCAACAAAAACGAAAAACAATGAAAATGTTGTTGCTTCAACCCTCAAAGCTCCACTGATATGTTTTCGAATATGTGAGCAGTAGAGCAGTGGCATAGGAAGGAACTCTAATAAAATGAATGCCTGATCTCAACCAGAATTTTAAGGGGAAGAACATCTTTTAATAAGCAGAAAGTATCCCTATTGGCAGAGCTAATTACTTTTTTACTCCCTGAAAAATCATTTGATTCTAAGTAGGGAGCAAAATCTTATTAGAGCCCTGCTTATACCCCTGACATAGGAAGTTAAATGACAGGGCACATAATAAAGACTATAGTTTTGCCAACCCTTCTGCACCACAGCCTAGATAAAATTAAATAAGTGCCTTATTGGGGTTTATTATGGAGCTCTGCTGAAGAAATTCACATATATATGCCTTTTAGGTTAATAGCATCAATTCATTAGAGATACAAGTGATTGAGTGCCTTCTTCTGTAACTATTGATCCCTACTCTGTAATTCTTTGTTATCAGTTAAATAAGATGCAGGGAGCTTCTGGAGACGATGCACACTGAGAACATGGTTATATTGAAAAGCCCTCAGCAGCTGAGCATAGAAAGAAAAAGAAGGTGCTGTTGTCTAGACGGGTACTAGGATTTCCTATCCTTTAGCTAACAAGCAACACATTTCCTTCTGAGTACTGCCAAAACATCTGACTTGGTTTTTGAAATGTGCTGCTTTGTTCATCACCCGCAAAGAGTGATGACCTGTGCCCTTGCACCCATACCCTTGACCCAAATACAAGTTGATAGAGCACTGTAAAAAGTGAGGAATTGTAGCCTCAACATATTATGTGCATTTTAAGAATGGCATGACTCTGCATGTATGCAATTCTTTTGCAGTGCATTCAAGATTGTTTGCAACATACCCCACCCATATATCCTTGTGTAGGATTACACAGTGCTTAGTGCAACCGTTTTTGTATAGCAGCGAGTTACCATATAATGTGTGAAGGTCTATGCCCAAAGGAACACTTGGAAACGAGGCAGATTTTGTTAAAAGCATTCTCCTGTCTGAATATCCGGTGCCCTGATACTATGGACGAGTAATCCCATGCCTAGTCTATACCCATTATCCCTTGTATGCAAAGTAAATGATATTGCAATGTTGCTCTCCACTTATAGGGTAATGTTAGTAATGCAACAGTAGGAGACACGGAGCATCACATTTGTCGTCTCAAAATCCGTACAGTATTTTGTATAATTAGTATTTGAGTTTTATAATGTGTGAACTTGCAAGGGGGCCGCTTCAAAGCACTTGCGTGACATATGTACAATGAAGCGGATGTATGGGATAAGGTTACACATCCAGGTAGCCTGCTTATTTACAGTCAGTATCCAATTTTTGAGCTCGTAGTTTGAGTGTATTCTGTGGGTGACGCTTTTGGTAAGGCACAATGAGTAACAGAAATTGTGGCACATTAACGTTATTCATATTATTCGTATTACAACAAACATAAAACGAGTGGATGTAGGTACACGTCTGCTAACCTTTCGCACAGCCAAGAGAGGAATAGTCAAGGTTGTCCGGTACTATCTTAATGTGCTCTGGGGTACAAGTTAGATTCATAAGGTAAAAGTGTGGGGGAATCAAGCTTAGGAGTCATGGGTGGCGAGGGAACATTATTTGGTTAATGTTTGCAGGCATATCTTGGTTAGATTCATCTGTTAATGGAGCCAGTTATTCATATTGGTTTTTAACCTCGTGTGTGTATTTTGCTGTTAGTTATTATAGGTGTTTACGGTCACCCTTGCATAGTAATGTAATGCAAATGAGCAGAATATCAGTTTCTTATTTTAAGAGAAAGAACATTTAAAGTAATTGCTGTGGCTTGTGCCTTATTAAATCTTTGTGAATAGGTGAGAATTGTCTGTGTGTGTTGCAAAAAATGTTCTGAGCGTCACCCAGAAGGAAGCTGGGCAAGCGCCCATGCGCACAGCTTAGAGGGAACAGTGCCCCCAGCCAATTATTATCATTATATTAGCTTTCCTTTATCCATTGGATCGAATGAACCATAGACGGTGAATTATTACTCTTTGTGGAATCTCTGTCACATTTGCTAACCCCCACATTTTTGACGTATTTGTCAGGTTGGTTCTTAATTGAATGTTTTTAGGTCATACTTTACAAGTGTACATATAGTGCTGTGCTCTTATTGTGGCAAATATGACAGAGATTTTCACCGACCCAGTAGTGTGTAATCACTAGGTCATACTTTACAAGTGTATAATGTCCTAAATGTATGTTGATGTACTGTGAATCATGATTTGTGTAACAACATCATTTTTGTTTTGGAATATAACATATTAAACATTTTTTTCTTAAATCTCTCTGACTTGAGGACTGAGAATTGATATACTTTGGTGTTTTCCATAGCGCTGGTCCACGAAGCAACGTGATTAAGTGTGGGGTAGCCTATTTCCTTCTGTACTTCGTTGATGCTACCGGTGCACTGTGGGGTAGAGATGGGCTAAAACTGTTAGTAAGCGCAACAGTCTTTTTAGATTTTTTTCCTAAATGTTGCTCTAGATCTCTTTAACATGGTGCCTAACTTTTGACATACAAGATGGGCGGGTACCCATTTTTTATTGGTCCTACATGTTTCCTTGCAGTTCCTACAAATCAATGGTAACTTTAAGGATGGCTATGATAAAGTGTTTTCCTTTGCTTATAGGTGTCTTCATCCAAATTGTTTGTTTGACTCAGGGCCTCTTCTTTTTTCAAAGACCCTTAGAGAGAGCCGTCCTTGAGCATCTGTGGCATGTACTCATGCAGAACCCTAATGATTCAAATGAAAAAGAGCCTTCCTCTGTTTCAGCTACTGACAACCCATCCAATATCTATCAGGGGGAGGCATGGTATGACTCTGCCCCAGCGTCCCTGCAGTGGTAGACTCTTGTATGGCATCAAACATGAATATCAAAACAGTGCACTCTAGGGACATACCAAAACAGACAATAATAAATAACAGACAATAATAAAACAAGTTTTACAAAAATTAATTTATGAAAAAAATTAATGGAAATTAAAACTTTGAAATCATAAAAGAGGAGAAATAGTGGGGGCACAGTTGGGGAAGCGGCAGATTAGGAAGGAAGAAAGAGGGGAGAAAGGGCGGCATGTTGGTAGGAAAAGTAAGGGTGGGTGTGACCTGTAAAATGGAAGAAAGGTGGGGGGGTGTTGTATCTCATGTGCGCTACACCTTAGCATTCAATGGTGTCTTTTTTACAAATGTTTCAATGGTTCATGGATAGTAGGAGGCAATGTTCCCTCTAAATATATTTCTCGATGTGCGGAACTGGTTTGCTGTTGTGCGCACATTATCTTCCATGTGCGCAACTGACTAATGAGGTAAGGCACTTTGTGAGCATGCGTATTTAGTGAACTACTGTCGCAGAAGAGAGTTTGGAAAGGAATTTCCTCTTGCCAGCCACTGCAATTCCTGACAAATCTTACAACACTTTTTCCAAACACATAGGGCCTCATTATGAGTTTGGAGGTAGCCATGATGCTGTTAGCACAATGGCTGCCTCCAAACCGGGCTCCATTACCGGGTTCCTGCAATGGCGTCTTACTGGGTCATTCCGACATAGGAGGACCCGGTAAATCCTCCTTGCACGAACCATTCCCCATTCCCATTTGAGCCCCCATAGGGCTCAATGGGAATAGGGAGGGAGGTAACAACAGGCACATTACAAGTGTCCTGTTGTTACCTCCCTCTTCCCCTCGCGGGACCCGGAAAAGACATCTGGTTTTACCAGATGTCTGATCCGGGTCCCGCAAAGGGACCCTCGTAATCAGCTCTGACGGAATGAAGGGGGCCGGTCCCGGACCGGCCCCCTTCATTCCGTCAGCACCAGGGCCATAATGAGGCCCATAGTCTAAAATAAAATATGTCATATGTGATTAAACAGAAAACTCATCAACCAGTCCAAGACGTTAACATCTGCCACAGTACCTGGCAAAAGATTTATGCCACTGGAAAATCACTAATATGTACTACAAAACGCAAATATCTCTTGTCATATACTGATGTGGCTGTCACGAAATTCAGAAAGAATACAACATTTGCCAATGGATTAATGGCAATTAAAAGCAATGTGTCAAAAAACATGCTGAAGGAGATCAAGTGCCACTATAATAATTTGTGTAAGGATGATAATTGTGTCAGAATAACTGCACCTCAGAATATGATGATCAAAAATTCCTGTGCCTCTGCTTACTATCCACATTACGTTGTCCTGTGGGTAGTGGTAAAGCCAGCCTGGCAGCTAAGAGACATATACACCATCCATTTTTACCCCCTAAAAAAAAAGAAAATGTGCCCAACAAAAACAAGAAACAATGAAAATGTTGTTGCTTCAACCCTCAAAGCTCCACTGATATGTTTTCGAATATGTGAGCAGTAGAGCAGTGGCATAGGAAGGAACTCTAATAAAATGAATGCCTGATCTCAACCAGAATTTTAAGGGGAAGAACATCTTTTAATAAGCAGAAAGTATCCCTATTGGCAGAGCTAATTACTTTTTTACTCCCTGAAAAATCATTTGATTCTAAGTAGGGAGCAAAATCTTATTAGATCCCTGCTTATACCCCTGACATAGGAAGTTAAATGACAGGGCACATAATAAAGACTATAGTTTTGCCAACCCTTCCGCACCACAGCCTAGATAAAATTAAATAAGTGCCTTATTGGGGTTTATTATGGAGCTCTGCTGAAGAAATTCACATATATATGCCTTTTAGGTTAATAGCATCAGTTTATCAGAGATACAACTGATTGAGTGCCTTCTTCTGCACTATTGATCCCTACTCTGTAATTCTTTGTTATCAGTTAAATAAGATGCAGGGAGCTTCTAGAGACGATGCACACTGAGAACATGATTATATTGAAAAGCCCTCAGCAGCTGAGCATAGAAAGAAAAAGAAGGTGCTGTTGTCTAGACGGGTACTAGGATTTCCTATCCTTTAGCTAACAAGCAACACATTTCCTTCAGAGTACTGCCAAAACATCTGACTTGGTTTTTGAAATGTGCTGCTTTGTTCATCACCCGCAAGGAGTGATGACCTGTGCCCTTGCACCCATACCCTTGACCCCAATACGAGTTTATAGAGCACTGTAAAAAGTGAGGAATTGTAGCCTCAACATATTATGTGCATTTTAAGAATGGCATGACTCTGCATGTATGCAATTCTTTTGCAGTGCATTCAAGATTGTTTTTGTATAGCAGCGAGTTACCATATAATGTGTGAAGGTCTATGCCCAAAGGAACACTTGGAAACGAGGCAGATTTTGTTAAAAGCATTCTCCTGTCTGAATGTCCGGTGCCCTGATACAATGGACGAGTAATCCCATGCCTAGTCTATACCCATTATCCCTTGTATGCCAAGTAAATGATATTGCAATGTTGCTCTCCACTTATAGGGTAATGTTAGTAATGCAACAGTAGGAGACACGGAGCATCACATTTGTCGTCTCAAAATCCGTACAGGGTTAATTAGTATTTGAGTTTTATAATGTGTGAACTTGCAAGGGGTCCGCTTCAAAGCACTTGCGTGACATATGTACAAAGAAGCGGATGTATGGGATAAGGTTACGCATCCAGGTAGCCTGCTTATTTACAGTCAGTATCCAATTTTTGAGCTCGTAGTTTGAGTGTATTCTGTGGGTGACGCTTTTGGTAAGGCACAATGAGTAACAGAAATTGTGGCACATGAACGTTATTCATATTATTCGTATTACAACAAACATAAAACGAGTGGATGTAGGTACACATCTGCTAACCTTTCGCACAGCCAAGAGAGGAAGAGTCAAGGTTGTCCGGTACTATCTTAATGTGCTCTGGGGTACAAGTTAGAGTCATAAGGTAAAAGTGTGGGGGAATCAAGCTTAGGAGTCATGGGTGGCGAGGGAACATTATTTGGTTAATGTGTACAGGCATATCTTGGTTAGATGCATCTGTTCATGGAGCCAGTTATTCATATTGGTTTTTAACCTCTTGTGTGTGTATTTTGCTGTTAGTTATTTTAGGTGTTTACGGTCACCCTTGCATAGTAATGTAATGCAAATGAGCAGAATATCAAGAGTAGTTTCTTATTTTAAGAGAAAGAACATTTAAAGTAATTGCTGTGGCTTGTGCCTTATTAAATCTTTGTGAATAGGTGAGAATTGTCTGTGTGCGCTGCAAAAAATGTTCTGAGCAGCACCCAGAAGGAAGCTGGCCAAGCGCCCATGCGCACAGCTTAGAGGGAACAGTGACGGCTACAGTATTTTTCTAACCACCACTGACATTGTTTGCGCTCTGAAGATTCTGCTCTTTGCTTACTTGCCTTTACATGCACTAGTATGTGCTTGACCAAGCCGCACCAGCTTTGCCATTTTGGACACTCCCTACCAACTGTCACACCTGCAGTTACATGTTTTCTTCAACTGTACGACCCGCATGCGACCCCTTGACGCTTTCTGCCACAGTGCTCAGTGCAGAGATGGCGTGTCTGTTTCAAGGGTCATGGAAAGGCAAGCAGCACATCAATCAAATTAATGCAACATTTAACACGCCCACGTTACAATGGAGGTTGCTGTTCCTTGTTTACCAGTGGGCCTCATACAGCCCGGCGTGCTGCAGCCATACATTGGTAGGTTTGCACAGCCACCCACATAGTCAGCAGGAGTACCTGAAATGCGGTGGCCTACCGTATGAATCCATAGGGCTGGTGACAGGGGCAGTGTTACCAGCACACAGAGGATGCCCTATGCATGGGTATAGCTGTACAACGGATACACGTGCGCTCCCACAACTAATTAAAAGTGCATTAGAAGATGCGGCCACGCAGCCACTAATGGAGACCTATGGATACCTGCAGTGTGATTGCACATACGCCAGCCAAGTGCAGTCTCCCTAGGAAACGTCCATATTGCTCACCTGCAGTCATCTCATGCAGTACTGTGTAACACAGATTCACCATGCAATGTTAACACAAAAAGAGAAACCACTCAAACAATCAGCAACACTTACCATGTACATCTGTAATTGCTAAGATACACCAACACTATTAGGAAAAGCAAGGTGTAGCACAAATGGATACATACACCGGAGAATTTGGCCTTTCCACAAGTTCATCATGAGGGCAGCCAAGGAATCAGTGACACACCGTTGTTAACGGGACATTATGGTTCAGTTGCAGTACCAAAAACCTATCATCTTTACAGAAAACATTATGCTAAAGCAACGTTTCGGTTACAGTGCCCTACTAAAAACCTATGAAATTCACTAACAAAAAACATTGTTAAAGGGACGTTATGGTTAAATTGCACTACTACAAACCTATCCCCTTTACTGAAAAAACTATGCTAAAGGATGTCATGTTTGCAGTAGTGCAACTGAACCATAATGTCCCTTTAACAATGTTGTTTGTTAGTGAATATATATACATATATCTATACACTAATAGTCTTAATCATTTTTTGGAGGAATCCATTGCAGAAGTCCCCCATTTAGGAAACCGTAAACTTCCACTTTTATCTTATATGGATGATGTTGTCCTATTAGCTATGACTCCCAGATCATTACAAGTTTTTAGATAAGTTTGGTATTTTTAGGAATGATAGAAAATCGAAAATTAAGGCTCTCAAATCAGCTATTTTATTTATGACTGAAAGGCAATAAACATTTTTAGAAATGTCCTGGTAGAAGGTAATCATCTGGAGAAAGCATTGGCCGTTGATTATTTAGGTATACGTTTTAATCAGGCAGTTCACGTTATCACCCACAGCTAAAAGCAGGCAACACCTGTGACACAGTCGCTGGGGGCTTACTAAGGCTATCCAACCACCTGAAGACAAAGCCTGTTAACCTATTGAGACGTTAAAAACCCAAACTTAAATCAGTTGCTCTTTAGGGCACTGATGTATGGGGTTATAAGTCGTCTAGCCAACTCCAGATAAATCAGAGTAACTTTTTTCGTTAATGGCTTAGCCTTCTATCAATGGCTCAAGGACATTACATGGATAACAATGGTCTAATGGTGTCCAGGTTTCATGCAAAAACACAAAAGGTGGGAAACCCCTACTTCAAGGACATCTGGGGTCAATATTGTTATATATTAAACAAGTGTGATGTCCTGAGAAACCGAAACAACCTTAGTCTTGTGTTTCTTACAAAAGAATGAGGTATGGAGGAGAGACTAGAACTGCATCTTCAATAAATCATTATTCAATTGTATTATTTGTTACATAAAAACTTTTTAGAAAAATGTTCCATAAAATACAATGTTATATAATTTCATTCACACATAATACATTTCAAAGCATGAGTCAATAAGGACCATATTTCTACAAGTGGAGGTCTATATAAACCAGTTTAAAAAAGAATTTCGAATTTCCTAACTTACAAATTCTTTAATATGGACAATATAGCCACTCTTGTTATTAGTCCACACACAATAATCATCAGGTTTCATGGACAAATATGTTTGTCCCTAATCCTGAAGAGTTTGGATAGCCTTGAATAATCATGGATAGAGATGAGCCTGTTTGTTTATACCTTGTTAATTTTACCTGTCAACATATTTAGAAGTAAAACCACATTTTACCACTGATGGCCATGGTTACTAATAATCATGCCAACAGAGCAGGAACTATTGTGTGGCACAAACAACCATCCCCATTCAAACATTTCTGTCAGCTATGCCAGAGTATTCCATTGAGGCAAACTAGCACTGGGAAAGTAGACACTATGCAAAACATGGAAAACACACCTTTTATAACATATCAGGTTTTCCTGTTGAATGATGAGCGCCTGCTTAGTGAAGGTCCACACCTTCAAAGGGCTCTAACAATATCAAGATGACTTGAATTTTCTATATAGTGAAAATATCTTAACAGTGTTATGCAGAAATAAAAATTTACATATGCCCTGTGAACTATTTTAGAACTGTATTTAATCCCGCTGTAACTTTGCAATGGATTGTGGATATGCAAATAGGCTGAGGTCCAACTCCAGACCTCAAGGCCAGACACATGTCAGAGTTTAGGACATCCCTCATTAATATTCCTGAGATACATTTGCATAAAATGATTCTAAATGTATGGGCATTTTTTCTCATGAATATTAATGAGGGATATCCTGAAAACCTGCCAGGATTCCTGCCATCCAGGCCTGGGGTTGGGCAACCCTGGGCTAAGACCTGGGAACAGAACATGCAGTTCTCTGTTTCTGGTAGTAGAGTTCCCTAGACACCCTGTATTGTGTATGATGTATGCATCTGATTACGTTTCACACTGATTGTGCTGATACATTTATTAACATTATATAAACTTTTAGGAGATGGAAGGAAAGGGGAATCATTTGGGTTGGATGGAATACATGTGAATTATAGAAGGGTGAGGTTTCAGGCTTGGGTTCCTTTGAAGGGTTGTTGAAAAACAGTATCTGCTATTTTATTGTACACAAAAATACAAATTTTGCTTCCAAACATTAATACCCCTTAATTTAATAATTATCCACTAAATAAAGAGAAGAGTAATATAAAAGTTGCATTTTTATGGATCATAGACAAACCTGGTTCAAACTACATTGAATATAAACAAGGCTGACCGCGTACAGTAACTAACAACTGTGGCTGCCTGTCCTTGTATACCCTGTCCTTGTATACTCTGTCCTTGTATACCCCTCTTACATGGACAGAGACAGAGACTATGGATGCAATGACTGTGATTCTTGGATAGACAATAGACAGAACTACCATAGACACAACTCAGAGTCTGAACAGGGATGACCATGTATTGTGAAGGTATCAAGAAGCAAGACACAAACAACAGATTCAAGGTTCAAAGTAAACTGGTTTATTAAATCAAATGTCAGGATGGTAGAAGGCCTAACTTGCCCTATGGCAAGGTAGGATTTCCCAGCCTGAACAAAACTAAGGAAAATCTGAGTCAAAGAGTTCAATTTAAAGGTCTGTCTGTGTCCAAAACCTATCCTTGACCTCACAGCTAAAGCTAAATAATGTGTAGGATGGCAATAATCAAAGAAATAGTGATCAACACAAAGTTTTGTGCCCCTTTTCAACTCTTAGCTTTTTGTTTAGCTCCCCTTTCCCAAGCTCAAAACAGTTGCACAAACGTCTCAAGATTAGCATTCTCCAGTCCAAGGCAATACAGTTCCACACAATCCTCGGGGTTCCCTTCCCAAAGTTCCAAGCAACACGGTTCAATAGAAACAGGTCTTGAGGCTCTGTCCTCAAGTCAGCACTTATAGCTCCTCAAGACTCAGGGTTCCCTTCACCAAGATTGTAATGTAACAACTCGTATTTGTTTCAGTCTTTCAAATTTCAACACAACTCTTGGTCAACCTCCTTCTGAATGGCATTACCAGTTGACTTACAGTGCTTCTCCTTGGTTGCATTCCACCCATCACAGGTCGCACAACCAGGATGCCTGGACTCATCAGCCCAAACAGGTTCTTCTGTACCTGTCCCGTGCACACATTTATATTCACTTCGTTTCTCTTTGTCAGCCTCTTGGCTTTATTGGCAGTTTTACACTCTCCTGGTTTCTCCTGGTTCACCTCCTGGACTTGCCATATTGTGTCACGCACCTCTTGCCAGACTTTGGCCTTGCTGCACTGTTTCCATTCATAAAGTTCACTTTATGGTGGTCTGGTTCATGCCCCACTTTTCTGTTACACTCTTTCACACTTGCACTCTTTTTCGTAGGCTGCTTTCACTTGGGCATTTTCCTGTTTTGACTTTTATCAATTACTTGCTTTGCCCATAAAGTTTTATTCCTATTTAGTGTTCAGAATGCTTAATTTCAAGGTTTCGTTCCATTCAATATTCAATATGTGTATTTCAGCTTAGTTGCTAATTTTCATTCAGTTTGGTACTCAATATGTATAACTCAACTTAGTTTCAAATTTGTATTTGGGTCGGTATTCAATATGCATAGTGCAGCTTAATGTCAAGTTTGTATTTGGTTCGGTATTCAATATGCATAGTTCAGCTTAACGTCAAGTATGACTACGGTTTGGTAGTCAATATGAATTGTTCAGCTTAATTTCAAGTGTATGTGCAGTTTGGTATAACTTTACCTATATGCGGTCCACTAGGAGTGCCCCGGCTTGTGAGTACATTCCCCCAACACTGGCGTCCTCAGCGTTCCTTACTGGTGACTCATGAGACTGCTTCTTTCCTGCTTCTCAGACCAGCAGGCTAGCCTTTGCGAGCCCCGCACGCATGCCGGGTGTTGTCTTCTGCACGCCGGCAATTCCAGTGCTTCTGCACGGACGTGTACGGAGATGGCAGCTCTCTCTTCCTGCTTGCTCGCAGCTCCGGCTGCTCACTCTCCACCTCTTCCATGCCTGTGGCAGCTGCACAGCCCACTTGCCTTGGGTTCCAAAGGCTCTCTGGGATGTCGGTGAGTGTTCTGGATCCTTCTCAAGTCCCACCATGGCTGCCGCCTCACAACACGGGTCTCCTGATAGTCTCCCTGTTGCTCTTTTTGCTTGTAGCACTGGTCTCCCTTTATAACCCTGCAACCACTTAACAAGTGTGGTTTCCCATTGGGTCTGCCTGACTATGATTAAAGGGACATGCCTGACCTTGCAAGTACTTCTTTGTCCCAGTACTAATGTGGTGAAAGTAAGGTTTAGTGTTCGTTACTCTTAGTCGCCTCTTCCTCGTCCCATTACTATCAAAGGTTGAATTAGGGTAAATGAGGGGAGAGGTTCTACAATAGCCCATAAAGGCTGAGGGAGAGTTAGGATGGTCTTCCATAGTGAAAGGGGGATACCATGTCTCGCCTGTGGGCACCCCGCTCCCAATCCTCAAGGACCCTCCAACCAGGTGATTCTCCCTCGCTTCTCCACCCCCAGGGTCAGTATCCAAAAGTGATGGCCTTTCCCTGGCCACCTGAGAAGAGGATCCAGGGGGGAGTAGGAGTGAGGATACCCTCAGGTTTCTCACAGTATGACAACTGAACTGAAGACCAGGGAGGTCCCCTGGGTATGCAGCACATTCTGATCTGGGAGTGGAATATCTAGAAGATCTATTTTCAATAGCTTCTGCATTCTTATTGCTAGCCCTGTGGTCTAATATTCAATCATCCCTAATTAGAGCATTCCTGAGGGATGTGATGGCCCATTTAGGATTCCATAACCAGCTTGCATTAAAAAAAGGCTTGATACCTACCCGGCAACATGGAGGCAGGCAATTATCTTCCCTATTTTTAAAAAGGGTGATCCTGGTAGCCCCCTTTCCTACAGACCTATTTCTCTGTTAGATACCTCTTTTAAAATGTTCAGCCGTGCGGTTTTAGGACGGCTTGAACAATGGATCTCTGATTCTGGGGTTCTCACAAAGACTCAATATGGCTTTCGTCCGGGTCTGGGAACTAGGGACCAGGCTCTGAATTTGTATTTGGTGGGAGCCACGTCTATATATGTGAGGGGTGAGCCACTGTATCTAGCATTCATGGACCTGAGCAACGTGTTTGACAAAGTAGACAGGGCTATGCGCTGGACGCTGCTCAGGTCAATGGGCTGCCCGGAGGATCTGGTCAAGTTCCTCCAGATAATCCATGAACATACTTCAGCTTGTGTCAGATTTGGGGATCAGGGACAGTGCACAGCCTTTTTTGAGACCTTTTTGGGTGTTCGGCAGGGCTGTGTTGTGCCACCAGTATTGTTTGCCCTCTACATAAATGGTGTTTAGCAGGCATTGGTCGATTTCCACACTGACTTTATCAGGGTGGGTGGTGTCCCCCTCCCAATACTAGGCTATGCTGACGGCATGGTTATAATTGCTCGCAACGCTAGAGCCTTACAATGCCTGGTGGATGTTTACACTCAATTTATGGCTACTCATGGGCTGACTGTGAACTCAAAAAAATCAGCCGTCATGGCATGTAGGAGCTCGGGCGTCAGACATCTTAAGATGCGTAGGATATGGAGTGGAGGTGAACCCATCCCTAGGGGTACTAGTTTTGAATACCTGGAAATTTGTTTTACAGAGAATTGGCGAGCGATGAGACAGGCGCTTCGGGGTTTGTCCCGCTTTCAACATAATTGTGTGGGGCGCCGAATTAAACAAATTCTTGAAGTATACAGGGCCCAAACAAAAACTGCCACTAACTATGGGGCAGCACTGTGGGGTATGAAAAGGACCCAAAAAATTAAAAACGTGGAGAATTGTTTTCTTAAAAAACTTCTTGGGTTACCGCAGTCTGCCCCAAACTATGATACTCACTTGGAATTGGGATGTCCCCACATTGCTGATGAATGGTTACTGGCCCCAGTTTCGCACTATGGGAAAACCAGAAAGCAACCCTTTTGCATAAGATTATAAGAGCCCTGGTGAGTAGTCCAGCTGTAAAGAAAATCCCCTGGCTCATATATATTCAGAAATGTATTCGACAGCTGAACTGTGATAACCTTATTTACCCTTCAACCTTTTTGACTCCGTGTGCGGTAAGGGCATACAAGCAAATGTTTAAATCCATCCTTGTGGCAAATAGGCAGTCCTCCACCCTGGGCATTCTTGCAAATAGAAGACACATTGTGTTAACAACTGCAGATGCCATTCAGCCGCACTTGCTCCACAGTGATAATCCTGTAGATCGCTGGGCCTTGACCCGTGCCCGGTTTGATTGCCTATGGTTAGGGGCACGAACAAAAAGCTTGACTCACAATGTGCAACCCATAGCTTGCCCCTGTTGTCAGTGGCCGGTGGAGGACCTTCTACACTTTGTGCTGTTCTGCCAACACTATACAGATTTAAGATGGAAAACACTTTTGCCACTACGCCGGTCCGCTGGCATGTCGCAGGCTAGGCCTGCTTTATGTTATCTGCTTTCAGCTGCTACGCTGGCAGTGGCCTGGGGAACGGTGGACTATTTGAGAAGGGCTTGGTATCAGAGAACTAAACTTATTGCCCAAAACTTGATTGAACATTGAAAACCTACTGAACCGTGTGACCGTTTCTTGTGGATACTAATTGATTGATTTACACACATGCACATTTTAAAATTGTTTTAAGATACAATGTTTGTAACTTTATATCATGGTCTTTTTAACATGTAGAATTGGATTTTGTATTGTTATGCATTTTTACTATGTTTTTTGTGATTTATGGATAATCTGTTTCCGAATAAACTTATTATGATGGTATACACATGTTTGTGTTGTCATGCATTTAAAAATATTTGTTGATAGGAATAATGTGTGATTATGGGCCTCATTACGACTCAGGCGGTAAGGTTTTTACGACGGCGTAAACAGCGCCGACCCTTACCGCCTGAGTACGAGGTCCCTTAGCGCCATGGCGGATTTAACACCTGCTTTTAGCAGGTGTTAAAATCCATGGCGCTAAGGGACCATGGAGTTAATTACGCCACCGTAATTTACGGTGGCATAATTAACGCCTTCCCCACTCCCATTATGCCCTATGGGGCAAAAATGGGAATGGGGAAGGGTAAATGGGGATTGGGGACTTACCGCCCCGCCAAGGTCGGAATGGGGCAGTAAGTCCGCCAACCACCATGGCGTAAACGTAGTTTACGCCATGGTGGTAAAGTCACGGCCCAGGCGGTAACTTACCGCCTGGGTCGTAATGAGGACCTATGTATTTTGAATACAATGTGTAATAAATATTTGTTCAGATCTACTGTCTGGAATTGATTATTATGTGTGGAGCATAATATCTAACAGGTAAGGACTCTGATGTTGTATATAATAGATAGGGGATTGACAGGCAAGTTTGTGGTTCCTGTGAATACCTGATACACATGTGGAATAGGTCACATGTATGCAAAGGCAAAGAGGTTAAACATTGGACAGACAACGGGGTATGTAACCTGTTCGTCATTATTTCCTTTGATCATGTTTTTCCTGTATGTCAATTGCTTCATTTTTGTTTGTAAAATAGTTTCTTGTGTTTTAATTGTATGTCTTTAATACAGAGACACTAGCTATGTGCCATTTTAACTGCATGGAATTCAAAGAAAATAGAAAATAGAGCAGCAACTCTGATTAGGAGAATAATATGTGCCTCATTGTTTTAGGGGGCAACTGGAGAAAGAAAAAAACCGCCCATTGTTCCCACCACTCTCTCCCAAGAAGCTAGTCAGTAAGTGATGCATCCTATTTGCATATTGTTTTTTTTAATGTTACTTTTGTCCTTTCTTGAAACATAGAACCACCTGAGTGAATATAAAATTCAGGTGGAAGTATAATGCCCCTATTATTCAGTCCTTGGTGTAGCAAGTGACCAGTTCAGCCACCCAATCCAGAAGGCATGCGTTAAGGAAGCAGTGTTATATCTCGCATCGAGCATTACGGGGAATGGAGAGTGTTATGTTCCCATTATGCAATTAAGCGGGCTGTTTGCAGAGTGACAAGGGGTTTTGTTTTATATGTATTAGTCACATTTTGAGAGGAGTAAGTCAGTTATCCCGTCCAATGTGTTCAATCCTTGGACCAGCAGTAGTAAATGCCATGGCCACAATTTTCAAATTCCCAAAGGGGCAGGGGGAACATTAGGGTCAGGAAGGCCCTACTATCAGGTGGTCTTTTTCCAATGCATGCTGGAGCAGAGGTTGCATTTTTTTTTTCTATAGCCCAGTCCGTTGTGGAAGAAGGAGGTGTCTGGTTCTTGAGAACCACTCCATGTGGAGGAAGAGGTTGTTTTCTTTTTCTGTGAACAAATCCATTATGCATTCGTTCCTGTTCCTTTTACCTACTATAAAGTGCAGGAAGACGTGTGGCCTGAGCGTATTATTTAAAGTGGCGAAAGTGGAATGCTTGGAATGCTTGCTTTCTAATATCAATGTTTGGGCACAGAAAGGGGTGTTTTCCTATATCCATTCATGGTAAAAGAAGGGAGCGTCCATGTTGCCACTACCCAATCCTAATTGGAGCAAGGGGTATGTCCTTTCTATTAACCAACCAACATTGCCACCTCAAATTTACAAATAGTGGAGTTGGAAGAGATATCTCCTGTTTCAATCCTCCAAAGCATGGCACAAAAAGGGGTGCATGTAGGCTATTCTTATTTTATAATCCACGATAGAGGGAGAGATGTTGTATTGTTCCTTTTAGCCATTGCTTAGGTAAAACAGACTAGAGAGTCAGTCCTTGGGAAATACATATGTTGTGGTGCATCTCTCCATATAATGGATCAAGGCAGATGTATGATCCTTAAAGGCATAAAGTGGCAGTGCCCTGTGCCTCACAGTAGACCAGCACACTCGCTTTTGCAACATTATCCCAGCTCTAGTCTGCTTCCTGAGATCCAGCTAGATGTATTTAATCCAGTAGAATTGTGGATTTACTACCAGCAGAATTACTGCTGGCAGTAAATCTTCCAAACCCATTGGAGTCCATTCTGACTCCATAGTGGTTTATTAAAATTGGTAGCCAAACAAAACAAATCATATAGGAAGTGTTATCAACGTGTGATGGATATTGCAAACTGCATATCCCCATGTAAACAATTTTATAAAGCACAAACATTGATCATTAGCAATATATTTGATTGATTTGCATATTTTTATTGTGCTCCTGTACTCAGAACCGGGTCTGACTGCCCAGTGAAACAGAACTTGCTTTATTGAGAACCCAAATTACATAATGGATGAGGAACACTGATGGACAACTGGAGGTTTGTTCCAAACTTTGGTAGCTTGCATTGCAAAATGACAACCCCACTCCTTGAAGAGAGCTTTGTGGGGGCAGACCCCTAATTACCTCAACATAAAAGGGGTCCATCACGTTTTGTACATAAAGCAAGTTTATTGTACAATCATCCAGGGAGCAGTTAGATGGGGCTGTAGACCCAAACTAACGCAAGTCTCAACGAACCAAATCAGTTTACACATTTTATACATTTCTGCAACAGTTAAAACACTCCCAGATATTTTATTACAAGCCACACCTCAGACATACACAAAGAGGTTCCACCTTTCTTCATTTATTCCCTTCTCATTGGTCATCGACAATCTTTACTACCACCTTCAGATCATATTCGAAGCACACCCATGCTAGGGATTGGTCCAGGGTAGGTCGTGACATCATGACATAATAAAACATTCACATACAAACATAATTCATTACTATTAACAACTGGCCTGAGCTAAAGGTCTCAGGCCAGTTGCACATGAACTCTTTGGCTTTCCATTTTTGCGCTATGAACAGAAGCACCGAAAGGCTCAAAATGGCGTGTGCTTTCCGTTTATATTTTGGCCATGATCTACAGTTCCAGTCTCCAATGCCCAGTAGGCTTTCCTTGCGGCCTCTGATAGTTTGAGTGACAAAGATTGTTCGGATATTGTTATTAACTGCCCTCCAATACCCCCCCGCCCAGTTGGGGACAGCTCCACCATATGTGCATCAAGTCCCCCAATCCTCCACAGTCTCTCGAGCATTTCAGGTACACTGAGGTGTTCATCCAGTGCAAGCACACCAGCGTAAACTTATCTTATACCAGAACCCCCTGATTTGTATGGCTTGTGTAAGTTTGGGGATGGCTAATCAAAGCTGTTCCTATTCTTCCTCTGGTAAAGGTTCACCTAGTTTGTTTTCCCACTTGGTTTCATTTGTAAAGAATGGGTTGGGTTTGCATTTAGCATTTTAAACAAATATATACTGGATCTAAGATGTTTGTCTCCTGGATTTGAGACAAGACATATTTCAAATGGCATGAGGGGTTTGGTGGCTGCTTCTCTGATGGGGGGGGCATCAACCAGTGTCGCAATTTAAAAATATTGAAATCTGTCGCTCTCACTCAGCTAAGAGTAATTTGTGGTTCGTTGATGTGTGTGCTCATTGTGGACTTCCGATCATTCTCACCCTTGCTGAGTGCCTCCTGCTGATTTCCAGTGGGGTAAGGATCCCTGTTCTAGCCTAGTGGTAAATTGTGGATTACGAAGTAGTGGTTTAAAGGGAGATGGGAAAGAGGTTGTATGTTGGTGTGTGCCCACCTTGTCCCACGTCTCTTCTACCAGCTTTGTGATTTTGGTTTTGTACATATTTAGAGGTCGGTCTGATCTATGTAGCCAGATGATCTCTTCTAGTGGAGCCCCTACCACTGCCTTATCCATTTGTATCCATCTTTTCTCAGAGCTTCCAACAAACCAATCCTTAATCACCCGAAGCTTTGTTGCCAAATAATATGTTTGGAAATTCGGGATGCCCAGCCCTCCTCTGTGTGTAGGTGTCAGATAAAAGAGGTGATCATGTTGTTTAACGCTCGGAAAAATGATGGCGGGATCGGGAGGTTCTGGAAATAATAGAGAATTCTGGGCAATATGACTGTCTTGATCACATTTATCTGCCTTAGCTACAAGACCGATATGATATGATAGGTTATTTATAATGCGCTTAATACCCAGAGGTTTCTAAGCATGGACTGGGGAT
This sequence comes from Ambystoma mexicanum, assembly GCF_040938575.1. NCBI lineage: Eukaryota > Metazoa > Chordata > Amphibia > Caudata > Ambystomatidae > Ambystoma > Ambystoma mexicanum. The sequence goes on from NC_090929.1 coordinate 349,934,491, forward strand.
CGAACCTGTGTTGCTCTGTGTTGTCTTGCTTCCAAGGTGAGCATGTTGCCCCTGAGCTATCCTCCGCTGACAACAGGCACCATTTGCACAACTGTTTAAGTTGAGCCAGCAGAGATTGATAGTTTGCCATGTAAAGCCCATTCAGTGTCTGTGTTATTTTAACCCCCAAATGTTTTATGCCCCCCTCTACCCATCTAAATTGAGTGGCCTCTTTAGCCCGTCATAACCCCTCCACTTCCACTGATAAGTTTACGATTTCAGATTTGCTTATATTGATTTTTAAGCCAGCTACAGCTCCAAATGCTTCAATTTCTCTAATAACTAGCAGCAATGAGGTTTCAGGGTCTATCAAGGTGAGAAGCACATCATCAGCATACGCCATTACCTTATGGTCTTCCCCACTGAAAGGGATGCCCCGAATGGATCCTGCTATACATAATTTAGCAAGAAAGGGTTTGAAATGTATAGCGTTTAGAAGAGGAGAAAGGGTGCATCCCTGTTTGGTGCCCCTCCATAACAGGATCATCTGTGATATCTTGCCATTTATTAGGAGACAAACCACTGGGTTACAATACTTTGCCGGAACTTTATTCATGAACTCAGACCCAAATCCCACTGCTTCCATGATATTAAATAAGAAGGACCATTTGACGCTATTGAAGGCTTTATCAGCGTCTAATGAGATAATGATAACCGGATCTTCTTTCAGCAATATTTTTTCTATGAGGTGTCATGCTTTCCTAATATTATTGTGAGTCTGCCTTTGTTGTATGAATCCTGCCTGGTCTGGGTGAATTAATCTCGGTAGGATGGTATCCAAGCTCTTAGCCCACATTTTTGCATAGATTTTAGCATCCACATTTATAAGGGCTATCGGCCGATAGAAGTCGCATTGTGTTGGGTCTTTAGCATGTTTGGGAAAGAGGACCAGTTTTGCTTCCTCCATCATCTGAGTGATGCAACCACTCCTGCTGTTGTATAAATGGGCCAATTTAGGAGCCAGTACCAGCTGGAATGTTTTATAGAACACAGCTGGAATTCCCTTCCCCTGAGCTCCCCGACTTGGAATGCGCCGCACACTCTCTGCAGGCTGGAGGCTTCTGGCCCCCCTCCTTAGGGGACTGCACTTTCCTCTGCAGTGATGAGAGTGGAGGCCTCAGTCTAGGCAGTATATTCTCTGTGGGAGGCCCTCTCACCTGAGACTTGCTGTTGTGTAGAGGTCACCATTCCACGGCCTCTGTGCTTCCTCCTCTCCTCTGCGCTTCCTCCTCTCCTCCAGGGGGCCCCCTCAGCTGGGACTTGCTGCTGTTTAGACACCACCAGTCCACAGCCTCTGCGCTTCCTCCTCTTCTCCGGTGAGGCGGTAATCATTTTGCTGCAAGTCCCTTTTATGCTTGCTTTCTCCTGGGGACTGTCTCTGCTCTTTTTCGTGCCTTTTCATGCTCCCACGCCACTGTGAGTCTGCGGGCACCGGGCTGCAACCCGGCCGAAAGTGGCAGCCCAGGCTGCTCCTCCAAAGGTTGCCTGCCGCGTTGCTGCTCCTTGTACACTCTCAAGAAGTGAGGGTCCCATCGAGGAGCCCTGTGAGGCCACCCGCATGGCCTGGGCTAGCATTCCAATCTCACCCGTGATCCGGTCAGCAAGACCACCCCTCCCTTGCCACCAGCGCCGGGAGATGGGACGTCCTGGCCCCGAATCTGCTTGGCAGCCCAGGCCTCTCTGTGACAACGTTGATTAAGGCGGCAGGAGGTGTTCCCTGGAGTCGGAGCCACTGCGGTGCACCCACCCCGCCCTTCAGGAGCTGTGCTGTCCAGGCGGGCAGGGCACCAAAGTGGGCCCAGGAGGCCTCAAAGCCGTGGCAGAGGGGGCTCCGTTATTAAGCACCTGGCCGGGGCATCCCTGCTGTCCCTACCACCCCTCTTCTGGAATGCCAGTCGTCGGGGAGCCTGGCGCCAACAGGAATGCCGTCACTCCACCGCCGCCATCTTGGAATCCCAGCCCAATGTTTAATAGATGAAACTTAGATGAATATTACAAATATTAGATAATGATCAGCTGCTAAAAAAAACTCTGAACAACAATCCATTAACCTTTAGTACACGTCTTCATTCTCTCTCTACTTCCACAATCTCATTTTTGCTTGAACTTAATGTGGCTCTTGCTTATCGTTCGGTGCTGCATAATCTGTTGGGATTGGAACTCTATCTACATGAGTTGAATTCCTATAGCATGAAGGAGTGATTGAGTCCTAGTTTTAACCTGGGCTATATTCCCTCCCTATTAATCACTAACATGATGCAATTACCTGTAAAGGTAGATAACCAAGAGTTTGCTAACAAAGAAACAGGCTACATATTACAGCTCTTTGCCAAATTTTTCATTAAGTCAGAAATGGAAAGTGAAAATCAATGGAACACAGAGGTGGGGGTGCTTGGATCCCCTTTACCACTAACAAACATTCATTCAATACCAACACCAGCCTGGAGACTGGTTAAGTTCAGGAGAGCAAGCCACAATGTCTACTGTGGAGCAACTCCTGAAGCAGGAATTACATTCTAAAACATCTAAAATAAATAACAGGGTCAGTAGTGGCAGATTTCCTTCTCACTTTGATCTCGAAAATGTGTACCAGATTCTGGGTGTCATCTTTTGCCTATGACTTAAGGTCCTCTGCTCCACTGAAATCGCAACAGCCTATATTATATCTCCCAGGCCCCCGCCTGGTCTTTACAGTGCAATTTCCCCAGTCCTAAGGCACATGCCTCATGTCTATTTAGAGCTTTGTTCTTATTTTGTGCTTTCCTGTTCTGTGAAAGTGGATTTGGCTAAGAATGGCAGTGCTTGAGTGTGTCAGATGGTCTGCTGTCTGTTTCAATAGGGCAATCTCTGGAACATTTCTAGGTAACCCCCTATTCATCTGCAGCCCTGCTGCCCTGGATTACTTTGTTAAATGTACCTGCAACCTCTAAGTAGTGTGGTTTGGATCCTAATTTGTCAGCTACCCATCTAATGCAAACGTCAAGAACATCCCTTTCATATGGTCTGTGCCTCTTGTGTGAGTGAAGACCTATTAAAACAAAGCTTTCATTTTGAGTCATGGGAGGGACAAGAACAACGTTGGTGGTATCTGGACAGTACACTGTTACCATGAGGCTTTGTTATCCAGTGGTGCAAACTTCATAAAATGTGTTTCCATCTTTGACCTTGTGGAATCATTCAGTTTTCCGCCCTTTTATTTATTTCTTCCGGTACAGTTGAACATCTCCTGCATCCAGGGCAGTGAAGTACTATTATCAGGCACATTCCTTTTGCCAGTATCCTTGGTCTTGTAGAGAAGTTTGTGATTTAACCATTCTAAGTCTATTCGACTTGGGTTTGACAGGGTGGAGAAATAGAAATAGTGTTTTGAAGGTGGATGTGCCGTCCAGGGTTCGAAATTGAGGGGAGCTGGGAGATATTTAGCTCCTGCTTGTAGCCCAGAAGAGTCTGGTTACTTTGACATTAACAGCTACCAGGAGCTACATTTGGCTCCCCATGCCAACTGAAGCAGAACAAACACACCTATGGGCATTTAACTTTGTGTGTTTGGGACAATATATAAACATTAGGACACATCGAAACAAAATTTAAAGCATAAGGAGTCATGTCAAATAATGAACAAAATGATATTTGTGCATCTTACGTGGAAGTTAGATTTGTGGAACGCTATGCCCTAGCTCCTTGTCCTGCAGTGGTAACTCCTGGTCACTGGTTACTGCTGAATTCCCAGGAGCCGCTTTTAGCTCCTGCTTATACAATCTTAATTTCGATCTCTGCTTTTTGTGTCCGATTTTCCCTCTTGCCTGGATGTTGCCTTGGTATACACGCATTTCACTGCGGTATTTTTCATAGTGTGTTTTTTTCATCGCCGTTTTTATTTTGAAAAAAACTTATTGTTTTTTTGTTTTTTTTGGGGGGAGTTAAAAAATTAAATATATAGTTGTGGGTGTAAGGGAATAAAAAAAAATAAAAAAGGGGGTTTCGGGGGGGGTAACCCCCCCCCCAAAAAACGAGAAAAAAAACGAGTTTTTCGAAAAAAAAACGGCGATGAAAAAACCTGCGATGAAAAATACTGCAGCGAAATAACGTAGAACCGTTGCCTTGAACTCTATAATCAGAGCAACGTGAGCCATCATGAGAATCTCCTCCACCATTTGTTTTGGATCACACGTGCCTCAGAGGAGGAAGACACAAACCCAGCTAGGATTTCAGAGTTTGAAATGCATTCACAAAATGTTATCAGTATTTTGAGATATGTTATTTCACATTAAGGGTTTTTGCGGTACTGAGTGAGCGTTGACCATAGATGTCTAACAGTGCTGAGGCTTATGCAGAGAGTAGCATATTGTGTCTTCTCCGTGTTATCCAGACCCTGATCTGTGAGACAATAGCAAATGTATAGCAGAGGAGGAAAGAGGACCAAGAGAGGAAGAGGTTTGACACATAGGAAAGATTTGTGCACTGTTAGCAAGGGAATTTTGGGGTAAGGGTGGAATGTGTAATAATTTGCACTCCCATAGAGTCCGTGAAGAATGACCAGGAAGTATTGACATGATACACTAAGTATCTGCATGATAAGCTTGAGATATGCTTCAGCATATCCTTGAAACGCAATGGCTTCTTTGTTCATTGGGTGATACCTTAACTTGACAGACGCCAGAGAGTGAAATCTGGAATTGCTCAGCCAATGATCAGAAGTGACAGAGCCGAGGGTGGGCTGTGTTCAAGGCGAATGAGCTGCACACACAGGAAAAGAGACAGCAGGTGTGCAGGCTATCCTTCAGAATGCCAGATTGATGGGTGCAGTCGGGTGGAGTAGAATAAATATTCAGATAATATATTTTGTGAGAGGGGATTATGTTACATGATCCTCACCACATAAGACTATGCACCATGCTTGTTGCATGTATAGCTCCTTATGCCACGTGTTAGGACACGTGACATTATTGAGGGTGAGGAGCAAGGAGGGAGTATTTGAGTCTGCCTGCCAACTATGTAAGCAGTGGTGCGCCCAAAGGCCTGTTCTGGGGGAACCTCGGCTCCGAAGGGGCATGAAAAGCCAGTTCTATAATAGGCATAAGTGGGTGACCCTGAAGACACTTCCATGTTAGGTCGAATACTGGAAATAAACTCCAGCCTTCTCATGGGACGCCTCTTCTATTTCTTTGCTCCTCTCAGTAAATAATGAACTTTGTGCTCCACACCCCTCAGCCCCCCCACCTCCCCCATCAACTTCCTTGTTACTCATCCACCCCTGCTCAACGCCTCCAGCGTCCTATATGAGCAGGAGCCTGATAAGGTGATATGTCAGATGATAACAGGAGTGGGGTTGTAGTGTCCACAAAGGCACTACCACCGATGGCTTTGGAACAGGGAAACTGGAATAAAATTAAATGCCATGCCTCCACCCAACATTATTAGGGCGAAAGGTTGAGAAAAACATTTTACATAAATTAATGTGTGCTCTCATTCACAAGTATAATGCACCTCAATCTTCATAAGCCATAGAAAAATGGGAATGCAAAAAAAACTAGAAGGCTGAATAGAGATTACAACAATTTCCATGTAACTTCTCATAGCACCAGGGGTGTTGCTAGGTCTGGAAAAGACCCGGGGCTATGCTACTGTCGGAACTGTCGAGGCTTGGGGCTAGCTAGCCTTTTGGTTGTAGCTCCTGAGATTCTATCCGGGGCTACAACCAAAAGACCAGGGGCTATAGCCCCCTTAAGCCCCCTCCTCCCCCCCCCCCCAGCAACGCCTCTGCATAGCACCTGGAGCAAATGGTAGCACATACAAACACCTTTTTCACAGGCACCCAGGGTCGGACTGGGCCATAAAACTGTCTCAGGGACCAATGAAAAAGTGTCCCACAGTAAATGGTAATTCACTCCTTTTGTGACAAAATGTTAAAATGTTTGATTAGTACGCAAGGGAGAGGCTTTTGATAAAATGTGATGCAAATTGTGCATTTTAAAGAATATTAATTCAGTAACACTGGTCAAAACTACTAGCCGCATGTTGAAGTAACTTATCAAAGGGGCCCACATGTACCAAAAAAAGTGTCCCACTTTGACCCAAAAAACTGGCCCACGCTAGCATTTTGAGTTTGGGCATGTCCCTATTGCCCTGTAGGCCAGTCCGAGCCTTCAGGCACCCATCTCCCACAATCGGCTTGTAGTTTTGGGCACATCTGAACACAGATGATGGAGAGTAGGAACGGAAAATGAGAGAAAGTTCAGTGTTGCTATGCATGAAAGCAAGGGAGGAAAACCAAACAGTGCAAGTCCCGTGTGGCTGGCAGTTACATCATCCAACCCAACAGTTCAAAGGGCATAGGAGCTGCAGGCTCGCTGAAGGGTTTGGGGGGTAGATTATGGGAGGTTTAACTGATGCCAGGTTCTAATGAAATTCCCAGCGTGGAGGTGGATCCAGGTTTTGTAAAATATTGTTAACGTGGCCCCATTGTGTGTCTAAGCACATCTTTACGTTCATACTATTTTATATCTCTTAAATACAGGGATTCATGATCACATAAGACATCATGTTTTGGGGGTGTAACTTTTGAAACTAAGACTCTGTGCGCTGAGGTGTGTGAAATCAAAACCTGCTACAAGATGACTATTGCAATATGATTTTTCATTGTGTTTTTTTAATCAATTGAATACAGTATCAGGCTGCTGTGTAGATATATGGAGGGGCAGAACTATAATTTGGTATCTCCTTCTTAGTTGTATCTACAGTAGACGTCTTTCCACTTGTATTTATAACATGTATGTGAGTTGATATGTTGCAGTAACCTTTTGATTTCTCCTAGCATGGGATGAAGCAATGGCTAGCCGTCCACCACTTCGGATCGATATGGATGGCCCGGGTCCAGATACCTATCTGCCGCTGACAAAGACAGGAGCAACATCTTTCACTATCGGCCGGAAGTCTCCACCTAAAGGTAATTTAAAGCTTGGGCTCATTGTACTATACTTGTCATGTAGTTCGTCCCGAGGAAAGGTAGGATCAACCCTCCAGGTGAGTGCTGTGCGTGCCTGTTTGTGCTCCCTAAAATTAGGTACACACTAACAAACAAAAAGAAACAGAGAGTCACATATACACAGTTGTCTGCCCCTTGATGTTGATCACACTGCTGTGTTGGCCTGTTCAGATCGGAGGTATAAAGAGCACATGTCACACAAAGAGCTGTCATATTGTGTTATCTGATCCATATAAGGTCAAAGGAAACTCTTTTCATTTTTGGTTATTACTGAACTCAAAGAAAGTCTATGCACTTGCACGCATCCACAACATCATTGACTTCCTCACCACACACTCCTGACATGCACTTTCTTGCATAAGCATGGCTGAAACCCAATCACACACCTAATAACTACGGCATGATCACACTGTCACCCACCCCATACACATTCTTTGAGGCCCTCCTTCTCAGTTGCTCCCCTGCATCACACCTACACCCCACACTCCTCCACCTCATTTACCACCCCCAAAACACAATCTCAACTTCCAGACTGAATGGTCTGACTTTACCAATAACAACCACATCTCCCCCTGCAGCAACATCTACATTGGCAATTTGAACCCAGGTAGTTCCCATCCAGACAAACTCCATACTAAAGAATATCCCCCTCCACTCACCCAATATGAGCTCACCAAACAGATCACCTACCCCACGCATATAGCATATATAGAAAGTAACTGGGTCCACTGGCATTTCGGCTCCTCGTAGATAAGCCTTCATCCGGACCTCTGGGATAGTCTCTCTATAGTTTTTAGAGGGGAGAGAAAGAAAAGAAAGAAGAAGACTAAAAACTCTTGTTGTGTAGAAGGTGGTTTACAAAGAGCCACTCAGAGTCTTTTCGAAGAGGCTCTGCGAGCTTGGGTACATCATAAAAAATGCAACATTTTGTCCATAAAGGGCAGAAAAAGCACTGACCTGGTGTGTATCGAGGGGACTTATTGGGAAACAGTCTTGCACAACGTCAAGTTCGTATTTCCGTTGTCTGCGTCGTCGAGTGTGACAATGTTGTGTTGTTGCTGGTCTTGAGACACTGGGGCGCAGTACTGAAGATATTGTCAGACAGATAACGGTCTGTAAAAAAGTTGTAAGATGCATATTTGAGAATGCTGGAGAAGTGTCATGTGTAGTGTGGCTAGCTGTGATTCTAGATGAGCATGAGAAACCAAGCAGTAACTAAGTGTCAACTGTTACCTTGTACTTTTTAGTTCTGGGTCAAGGAAATTCTTCCAAGTCTGTAAAGGCTGTGATTCAGGAAACCTTTGTGGATAGAGAAATGGGCCTTCTTATGTGGGGCTCGCCAACAACTGGTTGATTCCGTGTTTTGCCTATGGAGGATATGTCCACTGTAAGAGAGGGGGAAAAAGGGCAAACATGTTGCAATCGGCTGTGTCCCTAATGTAGCCTGTGTTCTTGAGGTTCCATACAGAGCTAAGGAGGTTAGGATAAGTGGGCACAGGTCACTGTCATATAAAGGGGATTACCTTAGTGAAGATGGAGCTTCAAATAGCGGGATGTCTTGGGCTCAGCGAGTCGATGCTGCCGTTGCTGTCATATTCCTGCTTTGCTCATGCGTTCGGGATTAGTGTCTCTGATTCTGGTCGACACCACATACTGAATGAGATGTTAAATAACCATTTTTGAGAGTATTACCTTTTTTAAAAGAACTTATGAATGTTGGCCACTTCCACTTTCGATTTTTGACTACTTATGATCATAACCACCTCAATTAATGTTGCACATGTGTCAGCTCCTGTGAGTCAGCTCTGTTGTGGAAGGTGATGTGTATTCTGGTCAGCCGGGTGTAGCCTGCCAAACGGCAGGACAGGAACCTGGAGGGCCGGGCCTCCTGTTTGATCTCTTTGTGAGGGCAGGTAACACCCTCCACCGGGACAGACGCACAGCAGCAAGCTGTCCTGGGCCTGGGCATCAAAGTAGCACACCCGGTCAAAAAGAGAAGCCTCACACCAGGGTTCTACATCTCTAAAGGCCATTGTTCTTCGTGAAGAGAAGGGGGTGGGATTATGATAGGCAAGAATGCTCTGGTCAATGGAAGGAGACTTGCATCATTTTTTTTCACTTTGACTCTCTTTCCTGTCCCATCCATTTCCTCTGAGCAAAGCAGGGGTTGAGTCCTACAAATTAAAGTGGGGGGACTCATCAACAAGTGCAATGGAATGTGACATTGCCAGAAATTAGCATATCAAGGTGAAATATGTACATTTCATTAAATTGGCTTTGCATAACCACCCATATTGCACAGAACGAATGACATTTGCCTTTCATAAAATCAACACACACACACACAAAACCAAACAAGGATATTTTCTTCTAATAGTGTTTTTGAAAACGTTAAAAGGTGTGAATGTTTCAAACTCCAAGAACCAATACAATGTTTTCCCTGGAACTTGCAGTACTGAATGGGACATTTCACGTTTAGCTGTTTGTCATCTTTTCATCAGGTTATATAGTGCAGTGGTCAAGTGCCTGGCCTGCAAACCTGACAACTGCAGTTTGATCCCCAGGATCGGATATAATTGATAAGTTCAAAGAGGGCGTTCAGTGTTTCTTATTTTAGCTTGGGGGGGGAGACTGAGTCCACCCTCTGAAAAAAGTGGGTGGTCTCCGTCCACCCGCGTGTATCCTTGACTGGAGCAAAGCACTTTGGTTGTGACATTAGAAGGGCATAAGAGATTATAATAGAAGCGTAGAAAAGGGCAGAAGAAAACCGTTATTAAGTACCCAGAGGGGAAACTCTGGAAAGAGTTGGAAATAACTATCTCAGTAGCAAGGTTATTGTGAAAGACATTTGGAAAAGGGGAACACAGAAAGCAAGAGAAAGTAAAGTGCTCTGGAGGAGCGAAAAGAGTTGATCACTGAAAAGTGGCCTAATTCAATACTATTGAATGACCTTGTTGGGGAGACCAGGCGAAGACAAATCATTCCCTTGATTTATTTAAGTTAGTTAACATTAGTGGCAGGGCCAGATAGATTAGTTTGGACGGAAGACATATTTTCTTTTGAATTTATGACCATGGACAAGCATCTTTTCTTTTTTTTAGATAGGTAGGGTTTTTCCCGTTAGTAATTCAGAACAAACTCTGCACTAGACAGAGAATTTTCCCGGAGAAAATGCACTGAACCATTAGTATAGACATGGTCAGCTCAGCGTGCACTGGAAGGAAATCAGGAACAGGGTTCTCCCGCCAATCCACACAGACATTAACAAACACTCGTATGCTCACTCTCTCCTCTACACTAACAAACAATTGAATGCAGCTATAACCCTCGATCAATTTCGGCCTAGCTGCACACATACCTACACACCTCCAGGAACACCTCAATAGTCTTTAGACCGCAGCTATACAACACAGACAAATCGGCCTAGCTGCACACATGATCTCATACACAAGCTCCACCACCACGGTAATGCAGACTCCTGATCTGCCGCCTTGCTGCACACACTCTGCTGATCTCACACAACCACTGCACCATGCCTAGCATTAGAATGCAGCTACACACCTTGTAAACCGCACTGGCTGCACACATACTGAGTGCACCCAAGCACTACTTACCACCCTACTCTCTCCATTGAGCTGGACTACGGTCCCCGAGGGCGTTCAACCCACAGCACGTTGAGATCATACCAATGGTATATAAGGCGCTATACAATAGCACAATAACATAACATAGGAAAAGTTAGGCCGTCTACTTATAATTTCATTAAAAAAACCTGAATCAGTGTCCAACTCCTTCTTCTGATCCACCACACTGCCCACACATTGTTAATTGGTTGTAAGTAGTATTTAACCTTTAGCTTGATTGATAATATTAGGAGCAGTATATTGTTTGACTATTCTATTTTAAATCTCATATATTATTTCTACAAGATTATAAATATACATACATGCTAACAAGCAAGTGAGAGCATTATTAACATGTTTCTGTTTATGAGTAAACAAAACACTATATTGCAAGAGCAAACACTTGTTGGATTAGTAATGAAACTATGCAAGGAAGATATTAATAGCATCTAATGTTTATCATACACACAAGGGTAATAAGCATTGATACATAGAGGAAGACCCATGACAATGCTGCTGTCCATTATTATGCCTGTCAGGTGCTGATGGGTAGTAGTTCCTCTTGCACTAGATCGCAGAGACCCAACTTTCTCCTGCGCCTTCCTTTGAGTACAGCACTATTCTCTGCCACACCCCCAGGTGGGCCTTTTGACTACATTTGGGGTGGAGGTTAGGCTCTGGCATGCAAGGTATGATGTAAATCATGAGAAGGGGATGGCACTATGACTTCACTTGTCTTTCCCCTTGCAATGTCCAAGAGACCAGAGGATGATGCAGGGGCTTGTGGATTTTGGCCATGCAATGTTTAGTCGACCAATGACTTGGGTGATGGGGATGGCCTGAACATATGGGGAGCTGGATGTTGCCCACCCCTAATATTTAGTATTGACCTATTTTGTTTTCTCACAGGTCTAATGCCTGGCATAGTTAAGATAGAAAATACACACACCCTTAAAAAGGCAAGTTTTTTGTTTTAATTACATATATTGAGTCATCATGGATTATGTTATAAATCAATATGTAAATCTATAAATACATCAGTACACATTAACCAAGGGTTTGACTAAGGCAGCACACAGTAGAGGGGTACTATCGGAGAAGCCGTCATGAGCAATGCTATCAAGTGGAAAGGGTGTGATGGAGGTTCAGCAATGTTTTTCCCTGCATCTTGACCTGTTCTGCCAGCTACCTATGCTCTTTTTCTACAGTCTCTGTTAACTGGCATACATTCGTTTCTTAGGTCCCACAAATGCTGCTTCTAGTTGCATAGCTCCTCTGCATTCAGGAGTGTGGGGAGTTGGGGTATCTCTCGGGATGATGGGCTCTTTTGCAGGCACCCCAACGTCCTTGATGCTGAGGTGTTGGCAATAGAGAAAGCAAAGATGCAGCACGTTAAGGTCTTGGACCTTCACAAACTGGAAGAACACAAGAACACTACACAACATACAGCATTGTGCCCCTATTTTAAATTCATACAAGGCTAAAGGAAAATGTACTTGTACAGGAAAAATAAACACCATACAGAACAGTAACTTGCTTGCCTTCCTTGGAGCTGCTGGAATATTTTCCTGGCCTTTGATGGGATATAATTCTCCTTCTAAGGTCTTTCCTTTTCATATCAGGATCCTCTCATGCCAACACTGTTATGTTAATATATATGATCTGTTTGCAAGGCATGGCCCACCTTGTGAAGAACTTCTTGGTCTCCATTCAGAGATTGGTGCTGTTAACAGATTGGGTCTTGGCAATTACTGTGCTCAGACTGGAACCAACAATAATGGTGGACCATGGAATCTCTCCTTTCAGTTTTAGGCGAGACAAGGCCTGTTGTCACATCAACACAAGTTCTCGCATTAAAATACCTTACCTTTTGGGGGGGAGTGGCCTGTGGGCAACCAATGAAGCAGTAATCCCTCAGAGCTCCCGCTGCCGCCCTTAATTGATCCTGCTTAATCCTGATCAAAGAGATGCAACCTCACCAAAAAAAATACCATGGAGTACTGAAACATCAGGGTAACTGAATAATCGTGGTCCTGACCCGGAACAAGGAGCCTGTAAGCCCCATTTGGCGCTCCGCAGATCCACTGAGAAAACATGTGCAGCTGGCAGCAAGATGGCCGCCGGCCACACTGTTTGATTAACGGCTGCCATCAAGTTATACTGCTTTGACTTGGTGGCACCGGGTACCTGGTATTGATGAGCAGATCTCCTTTGGTGACCAGCAAGTGGCCCCCCGTTCCTCCGGAGACTGGAAAAGGCAGAAGAATGTGGTTGTTGGGGGTGGCAGAGGAGGCGCACTTGAGCCTGTCTCCACCATGTTAACTGTGAGACCAACGTGCTGGGGGCTCGACCCAATCAGAGAGAGACTGCTGCAAAATTCCCTCCAGCCAGCGAGGGACACAGACAGTGCTGGCGAGTCGCACAGAGAGACCTGACTTAGGTGGCCCTGCCACAGAGAATAGCCTAACAGAGGTGGAACTGCAACGGGGTGCTCGGACCCTTGGTGGTCCACAGCTGCTGCTGATTGCCAGGAGTTGGCAGCCATAGAGGTGGCTTGCTGCTTCCTCCCTTCTCTCACATACTGATAGCCAGCCAGCCTTTGTACATTGCCGGACACAGTCGAAGGGGGATACTGGAAAAAACCCCTATCTCTGCACTACGGTCAAGTGAAGTAGGACACAGGCAAGGACAAGTAGTCCCAAGGGAGAGATACAGCAGCAGCTGCCTCTGGGAGACACGCAGTAACAGAGAGCTCTTACCCCATATCAACTACCACCAAGCACACCCAGCTCTTTCTGTGACAGGGCAATAGCACAGTAAAGGTGAGAGACCACCAGCCAAGTCATCCACACCTCCAGGAAGGTCCAGCAGAGCGCTCTCATAGACCCGGTGTGGGGGCAGAAATAGACCCATGGACATAGACAGCGCTGCTTGGGGGCCAGAATCCCCCTCTCTCCCGACCCCCCACCAGTGGAACATATTGGACCCACCACCTGAAGACCTCAACTATAAGCAATATTAAAAGGCCCGGTCTCCCAGGGAAATCCTGTGCTCCAACTCTATGGGTGCAAATCCTTCTCCTGCAGCTGCATTTATTGATGGCAAGGGGGACTGCTGCCACGTGACTGGAATGTACTCCGCTGTCAGCTGATCCCGGGCACTACATTTACAGCCAATATGGAGAGTAAGGGCCGCCAACAAAAAAGGAACTCCATTACTGCAGCTGTCCAGCAACCACAGACCTATGGGCCTGCAACCACCTCAAGCAAAGATCCCGGAAGCAGAAGCAAATCTGGAAGAAAATATTTATGTGGACCTCCAGGCAGTGAAGAGCTCTAGGACTGTCACGATGCCTGCCCCCAGACATCAGGAACAGACCAGTCTGCCCAGAGTACTAGCACCCATGGGGACTTGTGGGGTCCCAAGGGGTTGCCTAAGGGCTACCTGGACTCAGTACTGGCGCCGTTGGTGCCAGGCTCATATTGCCTTTTCAGGCAAGTCAAGTTATCAAGTGGTGAAACCATGTACAACCCACCTTGAGGCTGTTTAAAGGAACTACTTGATTTAAGGGACTATTTCATTGGGTGTGGTACTGGGACTACTTTACCTGGGAACTACTTCTGGGAGGCTATTTAAACCATGCCCGGAGAACAGAACACGCTTCGCGTTATTCTGCACGCCTGCAGCGTAACACTCACCGTGCCTGCAGCTCCAGTCTAGTCTTCAGCCACGCCCGCCCTGTTCTACACGATCCGAACCTGCAAAGGAAGAAGAGAGAACGGATTAGAACAAGAGCCTACCAGATTCTCCATCTCAATCATCCGGGAGTCTCCGCACCTGCTGGGAAAGAAACACCAGTTACCTGCTCTATACAAGAAAGCATTTTAAGAACAATTAGCATAGCGCCACGTGATACTCACCGATGCTCCGTTGGTCCACGCGATCCAGCGAGACACTCTAACGTGATCGCCGCCCGGAGTAGCCGCATCTGCAAAACAAGAAAAGGACAACAGGTGAGCTGTGCCTCGCAAAAGACATTCGACCTCGCACTGCAAGATACTTACCTGAAGCAGTATTCACTTGCGGTTTTGCTAATCACCATCACGATCTTGCTCAGGGGAATTGCCGCACCTGCAAAATAAAGAGAGGACAACTGATTAATCGCTCGATATGTACGGGCAGCAGCTCTGTTCTGATTTCCAAAGACTGTACAAAGCAAGTACCTTGACAGCTACTACATTTTGAAGAAATCAAGCGGACACTGAGGACAATTGAATCCGGTACATGTTGTTTTACTCTGCCTGACTGAAAATAATTAGAGACAATAAGCAGTGGCTCTGCAACTCCCCAGAGGAGGTGTGGCACTAGTGGGAGATGGAGGGGAGCTGGACCACGGCACTGCCAACACGCCATCATGACCAGACATCCTCAGCCCCTCTACGCCCTTAGGGGAGGCCACAGCATTATCGGTGGGAGCGGACACAAGGTGATGCAGATGGAAACAGGATCACAGTGGTAGAGGAGAGCACACTGCGGAGAGAGGATGCGAGCGATGGGGAGATGAGCTAGAAACCACACCATCTACTCAGCGCAAGGGGGTCATTCCCCCGACCCGGTTATGGACAAATTAACTATCAAGGATTGAGGTTTGAAATCTCTGCATGACCACAACTGGTCAGCCCTGGGCGGCAGCGGATTGTAGAGCAGGAAGTGGACAGGAACAGTACTGACTTACAGTCGCCCCAAAGAGTCCCACGGTCCCCACTGTGCTGCCCTCCTCCTTCGGGACATAGAGTGCAGGTTAATTGTTTCATCCCGCTCAACCTCAGGTGAATCGGGGTAGTGACTTACCGGCCAGCACACAAAGTGCAGGTATTCATTACACAATCCCTCCTTTTGAGGGCAAGGTTTCAGTGTTTGTTGACAGTTGGAAAGTTCTTATGTTCAGGAGACAGGGGAGCTCAAGCTCTGGGGCGGGTGGAAGACATGCTTATCATTCAAGCTATGTAAGATGGAGGGGAAGAGAGAGAGAGGGAAATGGGCGCTGTGGGGTGTGAAGAGAGGGGTAGATATCCAACTCAGATTCTCGCCTATATCAAAGGCAATGCAGAGGCAGTGGGAAGTGGGTGGCGAAGGGGGGGTGAAGGACTCAAGCAAACTTACTATAAATGGGCACAATCACCGTTATGACCTGTAATGTGCGAGGGATGGGGCATGTTAAGAAAAGAAGAGATATACTAAACTCCCTAAAAAGATGGGTGGTGCAAGTGGCACTGCTACAGGAAATGCATTTGACGAAAACGGGGTTTGAGAAGGTGAAAATGAGCTGGGGAGGGGAGGTTTATGGATCACACTATTCCACTTACTCAAGAGGGGTCTTAATATGGGTAGCAAGAGGGACCCCCCCCTACGGATCACCAAAGTCATAAGGGATGCGGAAGGCAGAACCTTGATCCTCCTGGGGATTCTAGACGGGTGGGAGATCTACATTATTAACTCATACGCCCTGAACGCAGACAATTACTCATATTTTCCAGGTGTGATACAATTGCTGGGAGATCAGGTATACAGAGATCAGGTATACAGGGAGGTAGTATGGGTAGGATACTTTAACTGCCAGATGCACAGACAACTGAATAGGTTGGGGCCTGGCACAGTATGCAAACCGGCAGCAACGAGCTCTCTACAGAAGACAGTGTTGGAGCTCGACCTGATTGATCTATGGTGCGAGCAGAGGGGGGAGGAACAGGGTTATTCTTTCTATTTCCACCCCCATGGTTCTCATTTGCATATAGTTTTCTTGTTTGTCAGTAGGGATTGTTTCCTGGAATAACAGTGGGCAACTTACCCGGTGAAAACATTGTTGGATCACGCCCCCTTACGCACCAAAAAGACATGGGGTAAGAAAAGAAGGGTGGTACCCACATGGAGGTTAAGAGCGGAAGTGTTCAAAGACTACTTTACCTTTAATGAGGGATAAACTGGAGACTATGTGGTCCCGTGGGACGCATCTAAAGCCACTATCAGGGGGAAATGTATCGCCACTACTCATGGGTTGAGAGCGGAACTACTGACTTGCCTGAGCGACTCTGAAGCCCAAATAAGACAGTTAGAGGGGAACCTGGCTAGGAGCTACCTGTGTGGTGCGGAACTGTTGCGGGAGCAAAAGCCTAGTGCTACAGTCCAGGAAAGACTAAATATATCAAATGGATTCATGGGGAGGGGGCTATAACACAGAGGGACATTATTGGATCCTTCTCTTCCGGGACTATCACAATGAACTATATAAGAGCAAGGGGCCAATAAATATGGAGGATTTGAGGGAGGTACTGGACCAGGCCCATCTGCCCACTCTGACGGCTGTGGACACAGAGTAATTAGAAGGCCCAACCACTGAGGGGGACATAAGAGGGGCTATTAGTTCTCTGGGCACTGGGAAGTCTCCTGGAGGGGATGGTCTGCTGGCGGAATTTTACTTACCATACGCAGATCTCATAGTCCCTAAACTGAAGTTACTCTATGAAGTAGCCTTTCAGAAAGGCATGTTCATAGTCCATGCAGGAGGCCAGAATAGTGACACAAATAAAACTCAGGAAAGATCTGTGTAGATGTGAATCATACCACCCTATTTCTTTATTGAATGTGTACAGTAAGATCCTGGGCAAGGTTTTAGCTAACAGACTAGCAGGTCATGTGGCAGGACTAGTCCACCATGACCAGTGTGGCTTTATAGAAGGGAGAAAGACCACAATGAATCTGCAGCATTTACATCACGTCATGGAGAGACAGACACAGATCTTGCAGTAGGGGCCATAGATGCAATCAAAGCATTTGATTTGGTGGAGTGGGAGTGGCTCTTTCAAGTATTAGCTCGAATGCAGATAGGCCAGACCATGCTACGATGGATATGGCTGATGTATCAATACCCCCTGGCAAAGGTGAAAACAGACAGGGAGATCTCCACTTGATGGCAGCTGAGCAGGGGCACATGACAGCAATGCCTGCTTTCCCCCTTTCGGTTTGCGTTCTCGTTGGAACCCCAGGCAAGCATTTCCAGGTTCCAGTTTTGGGAGGCAGGTACCACGGTGGATGGACAAACACATGTTATCTCTTTGTATGTAGATGATGTTCTTCTTTATGTCCATAATCCTGGGCTGCATATCCCATACATGTTAGAAGTCATGGCCAACATAGGGTGGTTATCAGGGTTTGCTGTCAAGAAGGGCAAGTCAGTGGCATTTCCACTGGGATTCTTGAGGAGGGAGGAACGAGCTAGCTTATCAACAGTAGGGGTGCAATGGGAGACATAATCGTTCAGGTACTTGGGCATACAAATACATCACAATACTGCAGATACATTCCAATACAACGTGGGAAGGATGATGTCCAATCTAGAAGACAGCATGAAGTTTTGGGGCAAACTACCTCTTTCACTCATGGGGAAAATAGCAATCTGTAAAATTATAATCCTTCCGCGGTTCTGATATTTCTTCGCCAACGTCCTCTTCCTGATCTGACCTCCCTTCTTCAAGAGGTTGGATAGCTTGCTTTCAGGATTTTTATGGGCGATGTGGGGGGGCAGATGCAGGTTGTTTCTTGACACATTGCGGAGGAGGTACCCAGGGGGGAGGGACTTTCTCTCTCAGACATTGAACTTCATTACCTAGCCTCCCAACTGCAACACGCAACTAAATGTGACCCCCAGGCAGGTGGGGCAGACAGACGTCCCTGGAGTCCTAGGAGACATGGGGCCTCATGGATGTGTCACTGCGGGACTAAATACATTTGGAGATATGTTTGAAGGAGGAACCCTGGTTCCCTTCCCAGCATGGACACAAAAATGTTACATACCAGAAGGACAGTTCCTGAACTTTTCAATGCTAAGGCCCTGGCTGGGAGCTGGAACTCTATCCGGGAAGAACCCCCGACCACACCAGTACTTCAGACAATTCTCACGCTTGGGTCAGAGAATCATGCAGTCACACAACTATACTCAGCGCTACAGAAAAGCAAAATATGCCCCCGCCAAAGGGTTCGGGAAAAATACACATCTCAAAACAGTTTCTAAAATATATCATCACTCATAGCCTCGGCTAGGGTTCATTTACTTTTTTTCTAGCTGCGGTTACAATACGATACATGGGGGAATCATTCACAAAGGTTTTTATACACATACACATATTTACGTAATAGATCATTCTTAAAAAGCACTCTTTCCGGTAAAAACAGCAGACTTTTTTGCACATTGAGGCCTATAGCCACAGGTATGGCCCAGCGAACCCATGCTATGAACCTCCCTAGTCATTCCTGTGGTTAACCGTGCCTCCAAAATTCAACACCACATTGGACGATACGGTAGCTGCAGTTATGCATCTAGGTTTACAAAAAAATGAGAACACACACACTTTAAGAAACACAATTTAATACACACATTTGTATGACCGTCATATCTCATATGCAGTGCATGACATGCACTATATAAGATACAACATTTGTGAATACAACACTGTTGTTCTCTTCACACATTGGGAAAAGAAATCCCAGGTGGATTAAAAAAAACATTGTGGCAGTACACCATTACTTTCCACGTCTGCCATCACTGTTACCTCCTCCCAACCTCATCCCCTCTCTCAATCATCTCTTTCCTGCTTTATGTCTCTGGGTGGGTAAACCTCATTGTTAGTCTTCAGGCACTTATTAAAAGCAGTAACAAACATGACATAAAAAGAAACATGGAGTATTGAAAAAAAAAAGTACATGAAAACATGGTGTGGGTGTCTTCTGCTTTACCGGCACTCAAAAAACAATCCGCAAAGTTTGGGAACCTTAACATTGATTCAACATATTGTCCAAGTAAATTGGAATGAAGTGGATGAACCGTACAGGAAAGTTCATGTGAAACATAAAGTAAAAGCGCATAGAGCAAAATCAGACACCAGTATTTATCATATGTGCCAGAGTGTTCCAATACGATCACTACTTATTTTACACCAACTAACACCCAAACTCAGCCCGTCCTGTCTGCACCTGATCTTTAAAACTGTTTAGTAATGTTCCGGTCCATTGGTATGATGTGTAGAAACCCTATAGGAGGACTCTTGTTCAACACAACGTGCCAGCACATAGTCCATAAACAGCACATCACCGTACAATTAAGTAAACCTTTACCCTCAAAAACCTGCATACAAAAATGGAAATAGATAAATAAAAATACTATTGAATTTAAACAGCATATTACTAAAACTTAAAAAGAACATCAATCAAGCATTAACTGTAATTAAATGTGAGTATATGAAAAATAATACCTAAATATGCGATCTGCCAGTAGTAATAAATATAACTGACACACATTTTATTAAGCAACATTAGAGTGAAAGGTAAAAGACTACATGAAAAATAAACTGGCAATAAATCTAACTAGGCCCGAAATAGTGCCAATATATACCATCTGATAGTAGTGGTAATTTATCTGACACAAAACACCCCAAACAAACGTTTATACATTTAATTCTATACCAGTGCTTACTTCCACAACAGCCACACAATCAGCATACTGTACTGTGGGAGTTCTGCAATCAAAATGAGAATAATACACAAAATGGTGGCTTCTATACTACCCAAAATCAATAAAACAACAAGAAAACTATATATTAAACAAACTACTAAAATTGACGACACATTTTCACCACAACCTAACACAGAAAGCTACACAAATAGAACAGTAACAACAACCAATAACAAACAATTATAGTCACAAAAATGTTTATGCCTGCCCAGCATCTCTCGTAGCCTCTGCTATTCGATGCAGCTATAAATCTTGGCTTGCAGTTGTGGCTACACGTACATTTTATGCAAACTTAAAATCATACTAAGTCAACCTTCAAAACTTCAAATATTACAAGGGAACACCTAAGCACATAAAATAACAAACACAGATAAAATGCTGAGCTGTATCGTCTGCATAACAATATAATTATTGCACAGAAAATGTATGGTCCAATAGATGCGGCTATAATAATAGCCATGCCTACCACAATGACCAATGAAATGGCGAAAGGTGTTGCACACCCACTCATGTGCTTGTTATAGCCGCGGTTATAGAGTAAAACCTCCACTGTTCGGCTGTTAATAGCCGCAGCTACCACATGTCCACAAACACGCGACATGCCATTTGCTGGTATGTAGCCATGGTTGCACAGGGTGCCACTTCTACCCACGGGTAGCAATGCAGCGCACCTGGTTGGTGCTGTATAACGGTGAGTATACACCCCAGCCATTCACAATCTCAAAAGTAAGAAATACAAACCTACCAAATACCTTCCAAGTTGTGGATAAAAAACAGGGTTTTCTTTCTAAATATTTAATAAAATTCCCAAATAGGCAGACCAGAAGCATCTTTCTCAGAACTAGATTGAATTTGTTGTCCACGGGAGAGATTCTAGCAAAGCGTAAACAAGAAGTCAAAACATCCAAACTGTGCAAAATATGCGCAATACCTCCAAACCAGACATTGAGGCCTTTAATAATGGATTGCGAAGGAACTTGGAGCAAGAGATGTCTCCTATTCAGGAAATATGTAAGAAACGAAGAGGGGTTAATTTCTGAATTGTTTTGGAATAGAATTATATCCGGTCATGAAGCCAATCTGACATTTACTGTAGTACAATTACTGAGAGAGTGTGGAGTTGTTTATTAGGGCTGTTTTTCTATTTCCTAGATCCCTCTTCTAAAAAATGATTGGAAAATGAATGAAGTTTTAAAATCAAAAAGATGTAACGACCTAAATGCGATAGCTTGTTTATTGAGATAGAGATTGTTAACAGAGGACTTTTACTTTGTTGTGAATTCTAAATGTTTGTCAATAACGATTTTATGCTGTTTTTAATCTTGTAAAGGTTTTTTCAAAACCATATACAATAAAAAAAAAAGTATATACCCCAGCCTTTGCTGTGGCTAGACGCAATCCTCAATACACCAATCGCGTCCTTTTTTGTATAGCTGCGGTTATAAGATTTCAAAAATGATAATAATTCTGCGTATGAAGTAGGAATGACAAAAGAGTCAGTAGTGATATAATGGTAGTTTTTTTTATATATTTGTTTTTGGTAGCAAAAATTAATTTACACCTTTACAAAATATGTTTCAAATAAATAAAGAAGAACAGAGTTACATTTAAACTAATCGCATTATTCCATAATATTTCAAAATAGATAAAAACAAGTTTACATTTGAACTAGTCACATTATTCCATAATTTTAGAACAACAACATAAATTCACAACATAAAATCACGAGTTGTAAAACAAATTTTGAATCAAGTACTAGCACAAGTTCCTTGTTTCATCACTTATTACATCTCACTCACAAGGAACCAACAACAGGTTGACATATGATCGCAATGGTAGTTAAAAGGTGTTACTACAGTATATGACTGCTCATGAAGTTATGTAAAGTAGATGATGCACAGGAAAGCACAGTATAAATAATAGTTAGGATACAGAACATGGGGTTAACTTGGATGCATGCAGACATGTTCTTATACATTAGTATCCTCCTATGTGCAAAAAAGAAATACACAATTAGTTAAAGAACACACTGCATGAAAAACAATGAAATATATTCTTTTTGACCCTCATATATAGTGCAATATATACACAATATAAGATACAACATTTGTGACAGTACACTGTTGTTCACTTTGCACATACTAATCATTGGGTCACTGGGGAAAAAATCCTTTGGATTTAAAAACACATACAATAATACAAAACGTATTAAAACTGTCATTACAATAAATGAACACCAATATATAAACTGAGTAAGACTAAACAGGGGAGATTATACTAGGTTGTTGCAATAGAACGGATGATGTAGAGTAAGTAAACTTGGAGAGCAAGAGCATATAGGGTGGGATAAGTAAACTTGGAGAACATGGGATAGAAAACAAACACAGGTAGGAACACCAGTACTTTTTAAAAATGATTTTTTCATTTTATATAACATTGGCCCTCAGTACAACACCGGCGCTAATCCATGGCGCTATTGGTGCCGGTGTTGTAACGAGTCTGCCATGGTGAAATGGGGAAATACCGCCCCATTCCAAGGTTGGCGGGGCGGTATTTCCCCATTTCACCATGGTCCTTACTCATTCCCATTTTTGCCCCATAGGGCTCAATGGGAATGGGGAAGGCGGCAATTACGGTGCCGCAAATTGCGGTACAGTAATTGCCTGCGAGGTCCCTTAACGGGTCTCTACTTTAACGGCTGGTCCAGACCTTTTACGGCGACGTTAACCACTTAGCGCCTGGGTCGTAATGAGGCCCATTCTCTTTTTCAACTTGTCATCTCTGTGGTTTTATATGTTCCTCCTCTATGAGACATTTAAACTTGTCAGACAATATAAGCAGAATGAAGACCACCACATACAGTTGACAATACATCAAAGTGAAATAAGACTGAGCTGCTGTAAGGGGTTTCAGCTTTACCTCCATAAACAAAGCAATGTGCGCAGAAAACAATTGCTGACAGTTGGCAATATCACCGGGCGAAGGACCAACACAGTAAAAAGGAGATTGTGAAAGTGATGTGCAAATTCTGTGGAAAAGTTTTACAGAGGAATCCTTCAAACAAACTGTCGCAAAATTGTTGAACCTCAAAGTTCATTCAACATCTTGTCTGCATACATTGAAATTAAGTGAAAGAATCATATACAAAGGCTCATATGAAACATAGTCAAAGCCCATGGAACAAAATCAGCAAACCAGTATTTATCATCTGTACCACAGTGTTCAAATACTATCACTATTTATTTTCCACCAACCAACACCCAACCTCATTCCATCCTACCTCTACCCGATCAGTCAAATTGTTTGGTAATGTGCAAAACCTGTCACAGCTGAATCAAGGTGAGAGATGCCACCCTAGACGGTTTGGAAAAGACTATTTCAGGTCACCAGGACAATTGTCAATGCTGGGTGCAGCATTCAAAACTATACTAAGATACAGAAGTTCAAAAACAGGGAAAGGATGGGTTGGACACCAAGAATGACCAAAGACCAAAGGTCTCAAAACACAGATGGTAAAACAAACAAACACTGCTCTCCTTTCATCAAATTGTCATACCGAGATACACAATCTTTTATTCAAATAAGTGAGTTTTGAGCTTTTTGTTGAATATTTCAAGAGACTCTCAACTTCTCAGATCCAAGGACAATGCATTCCAGCTGCCGGGAGCTGCTGCCCAGAATGCACAGCTCTTGACAAATACTGAGTTGGTGATGGGAATTTCCAATAACTTGAGGTTATTCGCCCTGTGGTTACTAGAGATTTTTTTTTCCTCTGCACCTTATCAGCCACATAAGAAGGGGATTGTCCTGCTAAGCATTTAAATGTGATTGAGAGGAGGCGAAATTCAATTCTTTCCTTAATGAGAAGCCAGTGAAGACTTCTCTTCGCCTCAGAGACATGATCAAACTTCTTAAGACCCAGAATGGCCCTGACTGCACCATTCTGTATCATCTGAAGTCCCAAAAGTTCTTTCTTCCATGATGCCCACCAGGAGGCTTCCACAATAATCGATTTTAGCATCAATATAGCTTGTGCCACTGTTTCACAACTCTTTTGAGAGAGGTATGAGCAAATATGGTGCAGTATCTTAATATAATGGGCTGCAGATGGTACCAAGCTACTGACCTGGGCCTTAATCGAAAGGGATTGGTCAAACGTAACCCCCAAAATCTTTATTTTATCTTTAGCCTTAATAAAACAGTCTCCAATAAGACACAATGTACATTGCCATCACTAATTCACTAACATAATAGGGGTACTATAAAAGTATAAAAATTGTTAATATGATCAATGGACATACATATATAAACTGGATGAGAACAAACAAAGGACATTATGCTAAGGAATTACAATAGAGTGAATAAGGCAGGTTAAGTGAACTTGGAAAACAAGGCAAGATGGGGTAGGTTAAGTAAACATCAAAGGTCAGGAACATCAGTGCTAACAAACCATCTGGTGCAAGTCCACTGGGATGATGAGAACGATGTATATTGAAAATCGCACGAGCACCACAAAATGAAAATGCAAGTGCCTCATGCATTACATCACAATCAGCACCTCATCCAGCAAGTCCATCCATCAGTGGGGAACTGTCAACAAATAGTCAACTCTCAACTTCTGCGGGTACTGCTTCAATTCCACTTCTTGCTAAACTACCGGCAACCAATTTATCTGTTAAGAAAATAAAGTGTTTTATAAGCCACCATTTGATTGGCATGAAAGATGCCACAACATAATATTGGCACAGAGGTAAGTGCTCCAGTTAGGATTTTCACGTGAGAGCATTTTACTCACAGGTTTTAGAATTGAAGAGTATATCCAATTTCAAGAGAGTAAAAAGGAGCTTCGTCCTTCGCAAGAGAGTAAAAAAGTGTCTGACAACTATCCAATTTGTGCATAAAATTAAAACTGTGTTTGCAAAACATTAGTGACAAATAACTTGTTGGTGCGTACTACTCAGCTTCTTCTTCATTATACTTGGACACCAAAACTCTGTTAAGTACTACTACAGATGCCAGCTAGTTACATCATAAATGAAGTCCCTCACTCTACCAGCCTCACTTCTCCGCCTCTCGGGCCTATTGTTGCTGCCTGGCAATACCTGCTTGACAGACACTCCATGTTTTTGCTCCATCTCGCCTTCCCTTTGCTACTCTGTTTCCCTGGTCTCTCACTTTCTGCTGTTCTGCCTCTCACTCTTGCTGTGCCACGTTTTGAGGTCTGTTTCTCTGTCACTCTTCTTCTCCTATCTCTGCATTGTATTATTGCTGTTTCCCTCCTACATTGTTCTGCATTGGTTGATATAACTCCTCTTCCTCTCTCATGTCATTACTCTGGCTATCTCTGTGTTTTCATTTTCTCTGTTGTGGTTGCGACTCCTTTTGATTATCTTTCTTGCACTGCCTCTTATGTTATTGGCCTGCCTTTCTCTAATCTGGATTTTCAATTTCCATATCTCCCCTTCTGCTGTTGATTTGTGTTTTCTTATTTTACTCTCTCTATATGTCTCTTTTGCTCTGCTATATCCCTTACTCCTATTGTGTGTGTGTCATATTATTTACCTCTGTTTACCTTCTCACTTTCTTTGTTGCTCTCTTATGTAGCTCATTGGTCTCTCTCATCCTGTTGCTCAAATTCCTGTTTTGGATTGTCTAATACGATATTTGTTCTCGCAGCCTTTCCCCCACCCCTCACTTTGTTCTACTGTATTGCTTAGGTTCAGAGTTGCTCTTTCTCTCCTTTTTGTCTTTTGACATAGCACTAATAAATATTTAAAAAGCTGAAAATGACTTTTCCATTTACAAATCCAGTGCAACTTTACCATTGGGAGCTCCTTTTTAGATGTGTGCAAACCTTCTTTTGGCCATTAGGCTGGGAATTATAGATTTGGAGTTATTAGTTGTCTCACCAGATGCAGTACTTGCTTGAATGCATATGCTTTACCAGCACTGTATGCCATTACAGGTACAAGAGCCCAGATGAGATGTGTGGTCTGACCCATTACAAGTGCAGCAGCCCACTTGGGTTGTGCTTGTTCTGAGCCAATACAGGTATAGCATCCCTGGTGGAGGAGGAGGAGGAGGAGGATGAGGAGAAGTATGAGGAGGAGAAGGAGGAGGAGGTGTGCGTGTGTGTGTGTCTGTGTGTGTGTGTGTTTTGAGGCATTACAAGTTTAGCAGCCCTGATTGAATGTGTCTGTTCTGAACCATTACAAGTATAGCAGGCCTGATGAGATGTGTGTGTTCCAAGCCATTACAAGTATAGCAGGCCTGATGAGATGTGTGTGTTCCAGAGCCATTACAGGTATAACAGACCTGGTGGGATATGTGATCACTGTGCCGTTTTTACTGCAGCCACAAAAATGCAGATTTTACTCTTTTTTAAAAATCGACACCCTTTTCAGCCCATGTATATGCAGGGGAGGCTCCCTGCTACCCCTTACATTCATTATATACTGTACCCATCCCCCCACATATATATATGGGATTGAAATAAAAAAGCCAACATTTTCAGTGGTCGACGTAAAAAAAGGTGCAGTAATTGTATGATCCTGGTGAGAGGTGTGTGTTCTGAATCACTGAACATTTAGTAGTCCTTTTGATAAGTCAAAAGCTAAGTCAGCTCTGTTACAATTGAATGTTACCTGCATCTTAAACACATACCTCTGATGCAGACTCATTAGCTCACCTATCAACAGGATTTGAACTAACAGGTTACACAATGATCTCTGGAGCAGGGTTATTGACCAACTGATCTACCTTTCCCAACAGGCTGTTGACTTGGAAAGGCACATAGGGTTAGGGCGCTATCCTACATGAGTCAGTAGATTCATAATGAGGCTTTGAAATATGCCAGACTTTTGGTAATGGGACTCAGTAATGTGACATGGAAGAAGCAGAAGTTTTGAAAAGCACAAGGCCGAGTAGGAGGGATGGAAGCATATGACAGCATTGCCATCTTCTCACACTGTCCGCCAGTGTGCATCACACCAACTGAGGAGGGTGGTGGGCAGGATCTACGTGAAAATACCACATTTTGTACTGCAAGGTCGAAAATGCTGTATGTAAAATGACACTTTTCTGTATTTTTAAAGCAGGGGGAGACCGCTCACAGAACACCCCCTCCACACCCACCCACTTTATTAAATACCCCTACCTAATGCCTCTCCCCATCTATTGTTTGGGGGAAATTTTGTGTTTTCCATGCAATCTTTTCTACATCGCAGTAATGGGATTATGGAATTTTGTAGTGAAACCGGTGGGAAGAGCTCAGACACTGTTCTTGCTCAGTACTTTAGCTTGCTGCAGAAAATGCCAACACGTGTTTGTGCTTTGTTATTGCAGCAGCTCTTTTGAGAAATTCAGGTACTATCCCAAAACATAGCAGTCCTGCTAAGAAATGTGGGCATGATGCAATCAGCCCTGCTTTGAATAATTGCCACTGTGCCATGACATGCATATAGCAGCTCTGTGGAAAAATGAGGCTACTTTGCCTGAATGTATAGCAGTCCTGTTCAGAGGTACCTGTACAATCTGTGCCACTGAAAATATCTACAGCACTGTTTCTACCTGCATCCATTATACCTGCTTGCAGGTGGCGGGTGGTCAGAAAGGGAGTTAAAGTAAAGTTCAGATTACATGCCCAGCTATTTCCTGCTCTCCAAAACAACAAACTATGTACAGTGCCCTTTCATGCATGCACATACAATCTTAAGACTAAATAAAACACATCTTCAAAAAGGTTTTCCTTCTCACAAATGCCAAACAACTGCTTGCTGGGAGGCTCTTCTAAAACTTTGAGACATCAAACGAAATTGATGTGCTTCTTTGATGAAAAGAAAACAAAGAATGAAATGCCCATGATGCTGCAACTGTGCTGCCTCTGTTAAAGCTGATCAAAACAGAGGAAAATGAAGCAGAAATGCAGTGCTAGTTTAAGACCATTTTCATTTTACACAATACTACATGAGTCCTAAAGCAATGTGAAAAGCATGATCATGATTCAAAATGCTTCAATAACACTGTGACCTACAAAATGCAGGCAGTTGAACAAAGTAAACAGAACACAAATTCCCTTCTACATAGCTCAGAAAGTATTATCTTGTAGAATAATTAACAGAGAGTGTTAAAAATAAATAGACCAGGACTCATCCTAGTTGCTTCTTTCAAGGAACTGTGTCAATTGCTAAAGTGAAGAGTAGGTTTACAAGCTGCTGCTCGCCAGCCTGTCTCCAGTGACCTCCAAGATTCATGGAGGAGCCTGTGTAAGCTGTAATCAAGGAAGAATTAAAAGGGCTGTATTGACAAGATTTCTGTGCGTAAAAAAGCCTCAAATGCACCTTATCTGGAGGGCTGGAGGTACATCTACTTTCTACTTAATCCACTTTTCCCTTGACAAGTTATTGCTTCAGTTTTTCTTCATCCACTCCTACATTTTGAATATAGGTTGACCGTTCCATTCAGTTAACTGAACAACTTCTTTAGTAGCCACAAAGCACCTCAAATACCTGAATACTATCAGCACCTGCCCACCATAAAAACAATAAAGACCCAATTAAAAAAGAAATGCAAAGAATCCAACTTTCTTTCAACAGATACTAAAAAAAGCAACCACAAGGAAATAAAAAAATGACTAAGATGAACTTGCAAAACACTATCAATTGTATTACCTCAAAGGAAACTGAAAACAGCTAAAAGTACTGCATAGCTAAAAGTGCATTAAAATTACAACAAATACAATCAAATAAACCTTCAACCTCACTAACATGACTACAAAAACTAAATGCCTGCATTAAATGCCATTGATTGACAGATCTAATTGTGTAGGTACATGTTAGTGAAAGTTAAACAATACATTAAAAGAATACTTGCCACAGTATCAGAGCAGATGACAAAAATTGCAATTAACACCATCTGATAACAGTGATTAATATAATTAACACAAACATAACACTTCAACTAAACCTTCAAATATGTAAATATTTATTAACACTTACTTTCACATCAGCCACACTCTTGCCATGTGCACAGTGTGAGTTCTGTAATCAAAAGGATAAAACTGCAGAAAATCGTGGCTTGTATGTATTTATTTATTATATTTTTTTATTTATGGTTTTAAACCTTTATCTTTAAAGTCACATAAAATCCTCCATAAAAAACATTAAGATTTCACCTAAGCATATGATTTTCCACTTTTCAATTCACAGCATAAAAAAGACGAAAGCAAAAGGCTTTTTATTCATCTTCATACAAAAGTAGTAAAATCCATAATATACCAGAAAGTGCAGTTCTTGTAGAAGGACCCGCTGAGTTTCTTCCAGTATGTTAATCTGTAGACAATCAATTCTAGTTGTTTTCCCAATCGAAAACTTCATTAAAAAACTTTATCCAGCTAAAGATTATCGAGAGGTGTTCACCAAGCAGGAATAAAACACGCAGTTCTTCTGCATCACAAGATTGTCTACTTTCAACCAACTTCCCTACATGTCCGGTTCTTAGGTCAGTCAAACCAGTACTAAACAGTGTAATATGTTTTAAAGTTTCGACCTTCCTTTCCAAGGCACACAAGCTGCATCTTGGGTCAACAACCTCCTGTTTGTATGCCATCAAAAATTGTTTTGTTGGATATGTATTCAGACAAAATCTCATAAAGTGATGTCTAAACCATGGGCTAGGAAATCTGGGTAAAGAAGAAAGTTGTACGCTTTGTTTTCTTTTCTCAGATTAAATTAGCATGCAAGCAATGTTTATTTTTAAACTCAACCGTCGGAATCCAATCCTGTTGCCAGACCTTCCTTTTAACCTACTCTGGGTTTTTAATGAGTGTTTCCTGTTTATTTCCCAGATGTTCTAAAATAGCCCGACAGCCAGGGACCCATTGCCTGTTTTGCATTTATCCGGCCGTGTGGGGATGACTTACCACTTCCTGGCCCCTTCCAAAGAAGTGATTGGACTCAGACAGGCAAAAATAAGACAACATTTAGACCAATAGCTATACTAAAACATATAAATGGCTCTTTATATCTGCAACCACAAAATACACATATGATTAGTCACATAGAAACATAGTAAAAAAGGTTAATCACCGTTAGGAATGTAGCAGACAACACCTTCATCATGGCCAGTACAACACTGCCTAGTCCCAAAAGCAGGTAGGCAAAGAGATCACGTGCACTAACGGGTTCTGGAGCGGAGCGTCCTCCCTCTCAGTGGAACTGCATCACCCGGGGGTCCAGATTCGAACTGCTCGCCACAGAGGAAAACCCTCTTCTCTTATGGGGCAATATTCCCACCCTTCTAAATTGTGACTGCCCTCGGCCGAAGAGCAGATCACAAGGAGAAGGGGTACATGGTGAAAAAAAACAGCTAGAAGTAGAAAATCCCAGCTCCCGTCTCCTCACATTTACTCCCAGAACCCCTTATCACTGCACCTGCAGAGCGCTCCGACTCCCTCTCAATCTCGTCCTTCAGCGGACAATATAATACTTATTCTCCACAGTAAATCCACTCTGCAACAATATTTATGTGACCTTACTTTTCCGTCGCTACTGGAATGCACGTTTATTCTGCTGAGCCCAAGGAAAGAAAAATGTAGGATCTTTATTACCGCAATGGGAGATGAGTGTCCAAGAAGGCTGCGCGCTGACACCAGGTTGTTTTAGCTTGCATTTCGAATAAGCATTACATTGCCCCAGAAGATCTGTATTTCACTTAACTATTTCTGTGGTCAATATTTGGTATAGAAGGCCAGGCATAGCATGGTGAACTTTCGGAATAAGGAGAGCACCTTCCATACCGTTGTTGCATAGATAGATGTTAAACCTAATTCATATCTGATAATGGAGGTAGGCATTATCCTTCTCCAAAAGGTCCCCTCTAGCAAAGCCCAGTTTTTCCAGAGAATAAATAAAAAAGCCTCCCTGCCGTGGATTAAAGTTGAGATCACTTTTGTTTTATAAAAAATCAGCACAAAAAGAATTTAAAATGTACCATACTTTTTGTGAACCATTAATCCCTGGGCCATCAAAACTTTTAATGTTCGTTTTTAAGTCCAGTTGACGGGGACTATCGCAAACACTAGAGTTTATACACGCACCCAGATCGGTCAAAGGTAAAAGTTGGGTGTGGACTTCATGTCCCAGTTGCCATTTAAAGGGGTATTTCTTCCTACCCCTCATGGAATGTAGGACCAAGATGTTAGTTTTAGATGTGTTTATCTCAAGCCCATTTTGGACCATATATTCCTGCAGACCTGCCAAACTACGCTGAAGGCCTATAGGTGTCAGGTCAATCAGGACGAGATCGTCTGCCTACATGATCCATGTTCAATTCTGGTCGCCAAGCTTGAGGGGAAAGGATCTAACGTGATCCAAAGTATCATGAAAATCAGTTAAGAATAAATTAAACAAAGTGTGAGCCAATGGGCATCCTGGTTTCAACCCTCCGTGGCTGCTGACGTCCTTGGTCAGCAGGCCCAGAGCGTTTAATCTAATATGGACCTTTTTTGAAGTGTACAAAGCCTCGATTGCCAACAATAAATCACTAGGACAATCCCATGTCTCCCTCTTAGAACATAGCAACTGTCTGTCGACACTATCAAAGGCTTTTTTCATGTCAACAAAGGCCAAATAGATTTTTGTTCCACTTTTTAAGGAAATTCAGAAGAAACAGGTTCAGATCAGTCCCCACCCCTTTTCAAAGCCAGTTTGGTGGGAGTCACACCTATTTGTTTGGATTACCCATTTCTGGAGATGTCTCAGAAGTAAAGCTCCAAATAGGTTACCCAACACATCCATGAGGGCAATAGGGTGATAACTGGTGGGATCAGCTCTATGGCTCCTCTTGAATATGGGGACTATTATAGCTCGCCTGCAAGTCTCTGGAATCTCACCTAGCTTCCTCATCTGAGTAAAGATCTTAAAATTAAAAGGGATTCAGCCTCCAGGAGCCTCTTTGATCATGTTGTTAGTGAGGCCGTCAGGGCCTGGCGCTCTTGGCGGGTTTGCATCCTTAATCAAAAGCTCAAGATCTAACTCATCCAATGGAAAAACCCATGCTGTTCTAGTTTTTATAGAAGGTAAATGCTACAACCCACCCACCGGGCTGAACAGTTTCCCATAAAATGTTGTCCAATCCTCCTCCGTGACCAAACATAAGCAATTCCGTCCTTGTGTCACTTCTAGATTTGTTTGCCACTTTTTGCTACTAACCTTTCTCATCATCATTTAACTTTATTCGGCCTTCGGCCATGAAAGCACACATATACAACGTATCCACACACAATTCAAATACAGAAATAATAGCAGGAGAAGAAAAGGGCCCCATGGGATGGGACGAAACTTAACACATTGTCGGGCCCCAGGCCAGTTCTAATTACAACTACGTCAGTAGGCCATAAAGAGGACTACTGTATCCAGTCAGAGGCCCCACAGATCTTACCCCCAGGGGGAATATGTTGGCAATGGCATAGAACTGTGCCTTCATGGCATTGACCTGGGCTGGGATGGTAGGCTGTGAGATGTGGCGTTGCACTTGTAGCAGAAGTGCTTCAAGCACCTGGCCCAACACTGCGCAGAATGTGGGCTGTGCCATGTCGTGCATCATTGCCACAGAGTGCTGAAAGGTGCCAGTTCCAGGAAATTGTAGGACAGACACTAGCTTCAGCAATGGGGGCACAGCTGTCTGGATGTTGATCCTGCTCCCTATGTCATACTATATTGTGGTGAGCAGCTCTGTTATGGTCTCCCTGTTGAGGCGGTATAGGGTGACTAACTGGCTGTCAGTGAGGGTCCAGGGTGAAGGCCTAACCCTAGGGATCGGTGGATGCCTTACTTGAGTTCTCCTCCTCCTCCTGTTCCTCCTCCTCCTCCACCTCCACCTCCTCCCCACCCCACCCTCCCCTGTGCTCCCTGTGCCCTGGCCTGGTTGTGCTCTCTACTTGCAGGGGCAGCATGAGCAGCTGCCTGTCCCAGCTCACAGTGGCTAGTGATATGATATATATGATAGGTTATTTATAACGTGCTTAATACCAAGAGGTTTCTAAGCGCGGACCCGGGGATCAAACCCTTTGCTCCGTGTTGTCTTGCTTCCAAGGCGAGCACGTTGCTGCTGAGCTATCCTCCCGTGGCTACATGGTGTTGGAAACAGTGTTTTGGGGTAGGGGTGTGCTTTATGTAGCCCTCTGGGGTGGATTGGGATCACTAGTGGCTTAATTTCAGGCAGCTGTGTTCATTTTCCTCCAGCTGGAAGCTGAAGGTAACTGTGTTTTCAGCAGTATTATTGCCGGTTTTCAGCGCTAATTGCGGTGGACATAGACTTGTGATGCCTCTGTGTTTGGGCCTCGTGTGGCCGGCTATAATAGCACCAGCTCATGATCCGGCGGAGCGGTATTGGTGGCGCTAATTCCGTTACTGCTGCTTTTAACGTTACCACCGGCCTTGTGATGAGGCACACTGCCTTTTACACCTGTGTTTCCAACAAACTATAGCCCTTCCCATACCCTGGCTAGTGTTGGGGATGTAAATGCAGGCCACATTAACACCTGCCTGTCAAAAAGGATTACATTTGTGATAGTGGCTATGCTGAGAGTTTGGTGATAGGTGGAATTTACTATCTAGTGCGACCTTATTCACTGGCAATGCACTGATGGGTGTTATCTATATGTATGTTACAAGACTTAGATACAGAACTAATGTAAGCAACCTTTTATTTCAATAAAATTGATAAAAGATGCTGTTTTGAACTTCACATATTCCAGAGGGAGGAGGCCGAACATCCTGGCAGAAAACTTGGTTCCAGAGCAGTAACCCTTTCACCAAGAAGACACACTTCGAGAGTCAAGTAAGTTTAGCTTGTTTAATCTAGAACATTATCTGTGTAAAACCCTTGCTAATTAGCAGCATGTCAAAGCGGAGCCACCGTTCATAAACACAATTGTTATCTGCTAGACACTGAGTGAGGGACATGTAGAAAATGCACAGGGGGGCAACATTGATTCTATTGCTTAAATTTGAGGATCTGCCGCAGGTTAAGGGACTTCCACATGGTGGCAACTACATCATCCGAGATCTCCTGAGGCAGCAAGGTGCGAAAGTCTACTCAGCTGAAAAATTGCAGGCATCAGTAAAGAGAATCAAAGAGATCGTGGGAGAACAAATCCCCCACAAGAAGAATCTCCTCTGCAACCATCTCACCTTGCTGGGCCATTGGATTGCAAAGCTCAAAGTCCTGGGTGAACATATTTGCCCAATGCCTTCTTTCAGCCTCCCCCATTGCCAACAAGGTGGTGTACAACAACCCCCTCGAATTATGCTTGGGCCACACTAAGATATCCGAACGGTTCATCAAGAAAATGTAAAGTCATTTTTCTCCAGCAAGGTTTGTCAGGCATTGTAGCAACAGATCATGAGATGTCCGAGCGTGTGTGTGGAAGGATTGCTTTGCTGTGGAGAATAATCTCCCATCCCCTTTAAAGATAACATGTCTAGCTACAGCAGATCAGTGCAGATTTGAGCTAGCTGATTAAATGGGATTAGAGGGTTCCTTCCCAGAAATTAGAAGTTCGACGGAATGCTGCATGAAGCAGAGCCTTGAGGGTACTTAATGTGAATATGCAAGTAGAGACTATTCCCATTGCCCTCCTGCTAGCCATCATGGCAAATAAGAACACAATGCTTCTGGAGGGAATTGGTTGGTTGTCACTGGTTAAAGGTGCAGGCTTCAATGATATTGTGGGATTTTATTCAATGTATTGATTCATCTTCCTATAGTGCAGTTACATCAACAGAGCTGCAGAGCAAATAGAAAAGCCAGCACTAAATGATTATAAGCCTGCACAGGCACTTACATTGGGAAAGAAGAAGACAATGACATTGCTATCTAAGCATATTCAGGAATAAACAGGCACTTTGGAGATTGATGGCGCAACCCTGAAAGCGACAGTAGGTTCAGAGATGAGACAACTGTTTTTAGAGAGAAACAGAGGAATTAGCAATTGGTGGCCGTATCTTGCAAAGAGTAGGCGGTTTTAACATGGGCTGGACAGCTGAAGTGAAATGGCTGAATTGTCTAGATTAAGTGATTGTCCGGGTGTTGGTGCTATAGTACGGTGCTACCCTTAAGACATAGGGGATTTTGAGTTCCCCATAAAAAGGCAACAGGGACCTGTTACGTTTACACTTTCACGTACACATGTCCACACTGCCTTATCTTTATCACTGGCACAGCAGAGTGGAAAGGGGAGGTAAAAAGGCGGCATACATGCTTGTATGCCACCCTTTTGCACTCTGCCGTGCAAATTAAGCAAACACTGCTTGCTATGTACACATGGCAAGTGGCGTTTACAATGGATTCCTACGGAGTCACCTTCTTTTTGCTGTTGAAAAAAAGCAAGTGGACTCCATAGGAACCCACAGCATTTGCACCGGCATGAAAATCCATATTGGTGCAAAAAATGCTGAACGATCTGTATTGATCAGAGGAAGGGAGTAGCAGAAGCATACGTTACGATCCGCCACTACTCTCTGCTATGCACATATATGAAAAGGAGCCATGACGTGTATGAATGTTATAAACTTCTTTTTATTAATTTCAACATGGATACATCAACCAGACCCCACCCCCCCCCTCAACTTCGGCCGTAGCGCCAGTAGGTCCTTCTTTCCTGTTAGCCCCCCTTCCAACCATTTAACCATGAATGTCCAGCAACTTTAGTCTTTGGGGGTGCCATTGTTCCCTAAACTCCCCTTTCAAGTAATCCAGCGTCTCACCCCAATCAGCTGAGAAGCTCCCCATCTTATTAGCCGCATACGTTGCCTATTCCATCGAAACAATGTCCCACATTTTCCTTAACCAGTCTTGCTCCGTAGGTATCATTGGGCTCTTCCATTTCTGTGCAATTAGGGCCATTGCTGCCAAGGTAAACGCCACTTTTGCCTTAGTGCTCCCTCTCCTCTCCCTTTCACCCCCTAATGCCCGCTTCCCCAGCAAGATCTCCCGGGGGTCCTGACTGCCTCCCTCCCCTAAAGCCTGGGACTGGGCGCCAAATGTGCCTAATAAGGGGGCAGTCCCACTAAATGTGAGCAGCCGTACCCACTTCCCCCGCAGCCCCTCCAGCAGTCCCCTGAAGTTGCCGGGTACATCGCGTGCCGGCGGGCCGGGGTATAGTGCCAGCCGTAGATGTATTTATACTAGGCTTCCTGCAGCTGGGCCGCTTTAGCCACCTTCGGAATCATCTTCCATAACCTCTCCGGCATCGCTTTCCATTCTAGCCCCCAGTTGTTGCTCCCATCCCCTCATGTACGCCCAAGTAACCTTCGGGCCCGCGCTCTCTAGGAGTCTGTATAGGTCCGAGATTAGACCTCTGTGCCTTTCTCCCCCACCCACCCCGAATTCCTGCTTGCATTCCTGAAAGGTTTTCACCTTTTGGTTGTGAAACCTATCCCTCAGCGTCCTGCATCCCCCCACCCCCTTTCCCACCCTCGGAACACCCCCCCCCCTCTCCAACCCCGGCGTAAAGTCCCCATTATTGAAGATGGGGGGGTAAACGGGGATGGAAAGGACGTAATCCCCCGCCTCTCCACTGCACTGTCCCTGGTGTCCACCATTCCCTTTGCTATAGCACTCGGGTAGATGTGGGGCGGTCTCAACCTTCGTGGAAGCCATAACACCTCCCCCAGGTGATGTCTGGCTACTGCTCTATCCATTTTCACCCAATGCTTATTGTAGTCCTCCGCGAACCATTCCCTAATTACGCGGAGCTGTGCAGCCTCATGTTATCGCCTGAAGTCTGGAAGAGCCAGGCCTCCCCGCCCTTCGGACGCAGTGAGTAGTCGCCTGGACAAGCGTGGCCTCTTGCCTTCCCAAATGAATTCTTTGACCGCCCGGTCCAATTCCTTAAAGAAGCTCGCTGGGACGGAGAGTGGAATCGCCTGGAATAAAGTACACGGGGAACCACAATTTTAAGGACCGCCCCCTCCCTTGCCAGGGTATCCTCAGGGCACTCCACCTCCTCAGGTCGGTCTTAATTGCATTTAACATGAGGGAATAGTTTGCTCCATACCAACCCGCCATAGAGGGGGTTCTCCAAACCCCTAAGTATCGTAACCCACCCGGGCTCCATCTAAACGGGGAGATTGCCTTCAGCTCCTTCGCCTCATTCTCTTCTAGTGACAAGTTAATCAGTTCTGACTTCTGCCAATTGACCCGCAAACCCGATGCCTCCCCGAATTTGGTCAGCAACTCTGTGCTCTCCTTGATGGACTCCTTCGTGTGCGTCAGCGTGAGCAACATATCATCGGCGAATGCCGCCACTTTATGCTAGTATTCCCCCAAATGGTTTACCCGGAATACTGTCTGCCTCTCTTATGGCCAGAAGAAGGGGCTCCAAGTATATAGCGTAGAGCAGCAGGCACCGGGGGCAACCCTGTTTCGTCCCCTGCCGGAGAATAATAGAATGGGACATCTCTCCATTTACCAGGATGCCTGACATGGGATTCTTATGATTTACCTCGACCATGTTGATGAACTCTGACCACAGACCTATCTTTTCCATAACTTGAAACAGGAACGACCACTCTGCCCGATCAAACGCCTTTTCGGCGTCTAACGCTATAAGAATCGCCAGAGTGGTCGTCTTCCATGTTTTCTCCACCATGTGGGCCACCCGCCTGATATTGTCAGCAGTCTGCCTCCCTATCACAAACCCTGTTTGATCCTGGTTTCGCCAATATTTTAGTGTACATTTGTGCCTCAGTGTTTGAGGGCACTAGGTTGGTACGATGTGCAGTCTTCAGGATCCTTGCCCGCTTTATGTATGGGTGTTCTTTTAGCCTCCTCCATCGAGGGGGGGGTAATGCTACCTCTGGGCCCAAGCGAGTTAAATAGTTGCGTTAAATGCGGAACCAGCAGATGGGAGTAGGTTTTATAAAAAGATGCTGGATAGCTGTCTGGACCCGGGGCCTTGCAACGGGGGAGTGCCATTATGGTTGCTCTTACCTCGTCCTCCGTAATAGCCCGTCCTAGCTCCCTCCTCTCTTCCCGAGTTAACCGTGGGAGGGGAAGGGCCCCCAAGAATTCCCTCTGTGGCCCAGGCAGCGGATTCTGTGAAGAGTACAAAGCTTCGTAGAATTCCGCCATCCTCTCCTTTATCTCTTCAGTCCGAGTGAGTCTCTCTCCCCTCTCGGCAGTTATAACATTCCGTTCCCTGCTTCCCCTCAGAAGGAGAGCCAGAAGTGAGTCTGCCTTATTAGCCTTCGCGTAGAATGTTTGCCTAACCCTCAGCATTGCCTCCTCTCCTCCTTTTTGGTCCTTAAGATCCCCAGTTGGCCCTCTGCTAACCTGTATTCCCTGTACACCTTCCTTGTGGTGGGGGTCTCCCCATGCGCACCCTGGTGGCCTCCACCTCTTTTTCCAACTGAGTTTCCAGCCCTCTCATCAGTCTATTTCTCTCCGCCTTTAGAGCGATGAGTTCCCCCCCTCAGAGTAGCTTTAAAGGCATCCCACCTAGTATCAAGGCTTGTGTCCGAGCTATTATTCCTCTTGAAGTCCCGGATCTTACTTACAATCTCCTCCTGCATCACCTGATCCTTCAGAAGTGCCTCTGGGAATTTCCAGCTCCACACCCCTGACCTTCGCCTCCCCAGCTGCAGCTTCATCTGCACGATCTTGTGGTCTACTATCCCCATGGGATCCACCTCGACTGATTCCACCCCCCCGATCAGGCTTGCGGATGCCCAGGTGTAGTCGATTCTTGATTGGGTTCTATGGACCTCAGAGAGAAACGTGAACCCCTCCTGCCCTCCCCTTAGCGTCCTCCATACATCTCGCAATCCAGCTTCTTCCCACCGCTCCTTCAGCTGGGGAGAGGCCACCGCTCCCCCCAACCCCCTCATCTTGCGTTCGGTCGCCCCCTCCTGTCAGACGCTAAATTGAGATCCCCCATCAATATTACGTGCCCCCTCGCGAAGTCCTGCAGGATACCCAGTGTCTCTCGCATGAACTGATCCTGACCCGCATTCGGGCCGTACACTGAGGCTATGGTGTAAGACGTGCCTATGTACTCTCCCCTTACCATAATGTACCTCCCATTTTTGTCCCCAAGTATATCTTTTACTCTGAAGTCTATCCCCCTCCCGAATGCCAGGGCCACCCCCCCTTTCTTTGTGGGGCCCGATGCAAACAGTATCTGAGAGAATCCCTTCAGCCGCAAGCGATTCTGGTCCTTCCTCAATAAATGGGTCTCTTGCAGCAACAGGACATCTGGCTTATGGGACCTAGTGAATTGCTTGAATTTCGTTCGTTTAAGAGGGGAGTTCAGCCCCCTAACATTGTGTGTTCGCCACCTGAAGACTGGGCTGTTGTACAGTGCGCCCCTCTTGGTTGACTCACCCTCCCCTTACCGGGCCTGCCCTGGATCTCCCCCCACCTGCGGTGGGTGTTCTGGCCCCCCTCCTCTCCTCTTTTACCTTCTGCCTCCTTTCCCCTATTCAGTAAAGCCTGTGTTGCTCTACTAGTCAATGTAGATACTAACATCAAGTACCTCAATTAGGATCTAATACCAACCAAGGTGTATTTTTAGGTATCTGGTAACCTTAACACCTCATTATTTTACTCTTTTGAGACATTGGAAAAAGAGAGGTCTCGTATATTGTATTTAGTGTGGTTTCTCCTCCCTCCTTGTGTTCACTAGAACAAGTCAAAGGTTGTCTGTTCTTACAAGTTTGATTGTTAAATTTGCAACTAAGCATTTGTTAACCTAGAACTTGTCCTTACTTGTAAGACCAAGCTTTTTTTATTTTTCTATTTTATTAACTCTTTGGTGATTTGCACACAGCAATTTATTCACAACATTGGTCACCTTGTACCTTGCCTATATTCAATGCTTATGGTTTTTAAATTTATATGTTTTATATTAAAATTGTTCTTAATAGTATTAACAATGAAGTTAGGTTGTATTCTCCTTGAACTTCTCAACACCATCGTACTGATTTATGTTGTAGTATGATAATTTGTGTCCAATCTCTCTCGAATGCCTAAAACCCTATAAAGTATAGGAGCTTTATGTTTTTGATCCTTTAACAAGATATGTCAAGTTGGCTCCTCACTTGCTCTATACCTAGATATACTAGGCCCCCAGGCCCCCCGAGCGTCCCTCTCCCAACCCGCACCCTCTTCCTGATTCCCGCTCCCCTCCCGCCTCCCAACCCGCTCATCCCCGCTCTGATTGGGCCGTGAGCCCAGGTTGAAAGGGTCTAGCGACCCTCCTCGCACCGGCCCCTGCATTCACTGCAGGCAGCCGACGCGAGGTGAGGAAGCCCATCCGGGCACGCCGCATATTTTTTTGGGAGCCAACTAGGCCCCCAGGCCCTCCGAGCGTCCCTCTCCCACCCCGCACCCTCTTCCTGATTCCCGCTCCCTTCCCGCCTCCCAACCAGCCCATCCCCGCTCTGATTGGGCCGTGAGCCCTTCATCACTGGTCCTCCCAGGGCAGCCCTCAGCCCGGCAGCCCCAGCGGCTAAGGGCCCCAAGGCCAAGGGCGGCTCCAGGAAGTGTCAGCAGGTGTCCGCAGGGGAAGCCAAGGAAGCCACCAGACACCGACAAAACTGTAAGTGCTGGCTTGGGTGGGGGGTAGAGCAATTACTCTACTCCAGAAAGCTCCTGCCACTCTCACTTACCTTTCAATGGCCTGCAGTCTAATGTTATCCAGCACCATAGCCCGAGAGAACCACACAGATTAGCCTGCGCCACATCTAGGCAGAAATGTGATTGTTAGCATATGCCACACTTAGATGGAATCTCTAATAGCCTCTCTGTGGAAAGTTGAATTTAGAAGTGCATTTAGAAGTTGAATTTAGAAGTGTGCCCAATAGCCTCTCTGTGAAAAGTGGAATGATCTACTATTACTTATGAAGGCATCAGCGGAGCCTGGAGGAGGCTGCTGACATGATTTTTAAAGATGCAGATTGCACAAGTCTAATTACAATCACACTAGTGATGTCAAAAGCAGAAGTAACAACAGTGTACTGGTGCATAATACCATAATAGGATGTGAGCTGCTCGCTGGAATAGGTACGCAATCTGTGCAGCAACTGCTACAATCAACCAAGTGTTCCCCTGTTGCACTCAAGTCGGTAAAAATAAGGCAAATCGCAGAGCCTTAACAAGTACATAATGGCAAAATGTTTAACATGGATACCCACTTATCTACGATTAAGACGTTTCAATTGTTTTATTTGTACATCCAAAATATGTGTGCAAATGATTTGTTACAAATGTCTGATACCCCTTGTATTGTCCTTGTGAATACATTCCAATCTACTGATAATTATGCCCAGTTGACAAGTATACACTAATGGGAAACATAATTGAACCAAATACCCATGTTTGTGTCCTGGTGAAGATTGCCATCATCTGCACCTTTGCACAGCTGGCAAGTGCATAATGGGCAAATGGGGGCTACAAAATCCCTCAGTACAAAATATTGTATTCCTAATGTTAAGGATTTCAATCAGGCGACGCACACCTTAGTCTCGGCCCAGTATGCAGTGTGCGATTGAAATAATAATAATAATAATAATAATAATAATAATAATAATAATAATAATAATAATAATAATAATAATTTAATAATAATAATAATAATTTGGCATTTATATAGCGCTACGAACCCTCAGGTATCTGAGCGCTGCTTATTATTACCCACGCTGTGCCACTTGACCGGCTATGTTTATGTTAGATTAGATTCAATATTGAGATGATACACCACTCATATCACACCTCCTTTTCAAATACTCTGGGTCACAATGGACCAGGAACCAGGCTGGTTGATAAAATATAATATTTATTTATTTTAAAATTCAAAAGAAATCATACCATTTTTATTATGGCGCAGCAATCACCAATGGGGTGATAAGAACAACAGGAATGTAAGCAAAGCACTTAGTTTAACCTTCTGTTTACACAACTACAAAACACCAGGGAATAGGAGCACTTTTTGTTTTAGGTAAGATAGCACCTGAGTTAGAATTTCCCCCTGCAAGGTTCCCTCAACCCACAAATAATCCATTTTAAGTGGATAAACAGAATCAGCAGGTAATCAGGAATGACAAATAAGAAACAGAATAGAAATCCGACTTTCCCTCCCCAAACAAGAGAGAAAAACGGATTTAAACCCTGTTAATGCTAAAATGACGCTCGGAAATGGATGAATAAATGAATGAATCGGTATAACTCTTGAAACAAAAACAATTCTTTACTGGAGCAACACTGGAAAGATACTAGCAATCA
Source organism: Ambystoma mexicanum (assembly GCF_040938575.1). Taxonomy (NCBI): domain Eukaryota; kingdom Metazoa; phylum Chordata; class Amphibia; order Caudata; family Ambystomatidae; genus Ambystoma; species Ambystoma mexicanum. The sequence goes on from NC_090929.1 coordinate 349,976,987, forward strand.
CAAGCAATGGATTGAGCAAAAGCATACAATTAAATGGAAGATTTAAAACACTTTTGCAAATCCTGCCTAAATTTACCAAAAAATGGTTTTTAATAAATATGGGTGAAATATTGTAAATCAGGATGCTTACAATATGAAAGTGAAATAAGGTCTCTAGCTGTTAAATTGACTGAGTTACGCAAGATCTAGTGAGGTGCATTTTTGAAAAAATGAAGGTGCGAAAAAGGAACAGAAACCAATTTTGACAAGGACAGTTTTACTCTACACTAGTGCATTCAGGCTAGGCTACCAGATTGAGACACAGTAAGCCCCGGGGTTGACTCGCAAGTTCAACCCTAGCACCTCCGCGCCCGCCCTGGTGGACCCATTCCGATCACTCCAAACAGGATTAATAGCTCAGGATTTTACAAGACAAAATTATTAAATATGTTGGTGCTAGCACAAGGAATCAAAGACAGGGTGGCAAGAATGATTTTGACAATATTACAAGTTATCAGGATAAGTATAGGATGACTTAGAGATTGGGATGGAACAAAGCAAGGCAAGGTATACTATGAATTTCTATGGTTCCTATTGATACTCACAGTCCACTTTTAGTTTTTGGATTTTGGACAGTCTCAGCGCTCGGGTTGGCACGTGGATCTGGTCTAACAAAGGAAAGCCAGACAAAATCAGCGGGCATGGAACAGCTGGGCATGGACTGGTTGCCAGGTAGTTCTTCTGGTTACTGGACAAGATAGGGCATCAGGAGAGCAGGATGGCAGCAGCATGCAGTGAGTGGCAAGCCAGGTTAGTTCAGGAGGCTTCCCAAAACACCACAGCGTTTCCCTTGGTTATTGGGATTATTTTAGATGGAACAAAGCAAGGCAAGGTATACTATGAATTTCTATGGTTCCTATTGATACTCACAGTCCACTTTTAGTTTTTGGATTTTGGACAGTCTCAGCGCTCGGGTTGGCACGTGGATCTGGTCTAACAAAGGACAGCCAGACAAAATCAGCGGGCATGGAACAGCTGGGCATGGACTGGTTGCCAGGTAGTTCTTCTGCTTACTGGACAAGATAGGGCATCAGGAGAGCAGGATGGCAGCAGCATGCAGTGAGTGGCAAGCCAGGTTAGTTCAGGAGGCTTCCCAAAACACCACAGCGTTTCCCTTGGTTATTGGGATTATTTTAGAATTGAGGCCTAGCTGAAGCATATCAGCAATGCTTGGCCTTGTGGTTGGGATCTGGAGTTTAGATGGATAATTCAAGATGAAGACATAAACAGACAGAACGCCGTGCAGGAAATCAGGAATCGGTCAGGAATCAGTCTCCCTCTGTGTTGTCAGGGGCTCTTATTTATAATGCCAGGTGACATCATCACAATATATGACAGGGGAAGGCTTTACTACACACGCCCCTAACAATAGGATTGGGCAAGGGTAGTAATCTCCGACGTGCTCTCTGCTGGTTGGATTTCTAAGGGGATGATGTTAGGTTTATGAGGTGAAGTTTACAATGTTCCAACACTCCCACATTTACTTTACTAAAAATCCGATTTTGCCAAAAACCTAAATTTCTTTACTTGCAATCTCTTGGCAAATTATAAACACAGGTCACATATGATGTGCAGCACAGATTAGTCCAAACCTCCAGTCTGTGCGACCTTGTTTCGCCTTTCTGACAATATTTTGGTAATTTTACACATTCAAGATTTGGCCTAAAATTCCACAATTTTATACACAAATGTGAATTGTCCCCAGGGATGTATGTACAAAATCTTATGTTTGCCACATTAATACTTTCCTTGGAATTGGTCATATTTCATAACTTCTGTTCCCCATGCAGCAATAAGTTCTACCAAGTTTTAACAGATAGCCCACATAATTACATTTAACACTGCAAACTTTTAAATTTCTGCTCATTCTTGCTACTGCAATAAGAGTCTTTAAAGTTTCTTTATAACATAGTTTCTGGGACCAAAAGTCAGTCCCTTTGTTACTTTATCCTGTATTTTTCCCTTCCTTCAACTGCAAGCAGCTGTCATTTCCTCCCAGGCAAGGGGGTTTCCAGTCTTAATGGAAGGTTTTATGGTCCCTTCACACTTGACAAGTGAGTGTCCCAGGACTGCTATTGTCCCAGCCTGGAGCATAGACGAATTTCTGACTAGCATGTGAACTTTCATTGTCCTATCCTATTCAAAGTTTTTCAAGCTGTACTTCGCACCTACGTGTCCTGGCTTTAGGATGTATCTCCCTTCCTTGGAGGAGTTTCAGAGCCGGCAACAAGAATAATAGGTTTTCCTGAGAGTTTGCAACTCCAGCCTGTGTGTTTTAAACTGTTTAATTTCTTACTTTGGGTCTTGAATGAAACAAACCTATGACAGAAGATATCCTATGTGTGTACTGTCACCACTAACATAATTCCTTTACATTGCCAAGTAAGCAGGCTTTCATTAACAATTGAGTTTTAAACAGGTAATTTTTTTCTCTTCACAGCCCATTTTTCCACATGTGTCAAAAACTGCTATCATTCCTTTCTTTAATTCGGTTTGCAGCTCCTCAGATTGCCACTGTCTTGGCAGCTGTAGTCATTGTCCTTGCAGCAGGACTCTTATCTAAAGTATAGATACATTTATCCTTGACCTGGCTCAAAGAGTAAAAAGTTTCTTTGAACTTCTGTGCCTGGATACATTATGTCAAGAAATAAACGTGTGTTCCTGTGCGAGGGAAAAATAAAGTTGCTTTTGATTTCTCTGAGAGTTGGTTTAACTGGGCCTTTTTACTCACATTGGTTTCAGAATGGCAGGTGGAATTGGCACCAAAGCAGCATTTTGAAAGGGTGAAAATGTTTCATCCTGAAGGGGAATTTGTGGCTTTTGCAGCAATGCAGTGCTGCCGGTTCACTTGATTCCATATATATGTCTCGGAACACACTGGCATGATCCTGCAGTCTGTCCCCTGTTCCACCCCGCCTGAAATGTGGGTGGCATGCCATTTTTCTGTTGCTGCCAAAACGCAGTTTTGATGTCCTGGTGCGCACAGGAGCCAGCGCAGCCAGGTTGCTGTTTCTAGCGCAAATGCAGCTCAGTGATGTGGGACAATGCGTTGAGTGGGTCAATATATCCCACACTAATCATGTTTTGTCTATTGTAGAAGGCCCTGTGTGCTTGAAAGAAATCCTAGGTTGAATGACCCCCATAACCACAGTGAAGTGATCTTTAAATTCTAACATATTTTGACAAGTGTTTCTGGTGTTGTTTTCTTACAAATACACTATTCGGCACAATAGATCGAAACATTCAAGGAGAATCATAAAATCCACCTGGGATTTTTGTTTTCAATGCTCCAACATGGGCAATTTTACTCTTCTTAAGGGAGAATTCTGAACATTCTGTAATGTTTCATAAGTGCTGCCATGAAGTTAAAGATCATTGCAAACAGCCTGCACTAGAATCTAGGTCCAGATTACTAATAACAACTGCACATTAGCATATCCTCTTGACACTACTGAGTGTCTTTAATTAATAATTTGTGTTGCAGTCGTTTTTCCACCAACTGAATGCTGATATGTCCCATCACAGCATGGATGTTGCTCACAAATCCATGAGATACACACATTTTGCTAATTGTCTAAAAAAGTTTGTGGAACCCTGCATTAAGGGAAACCAACCGCCATCCCACCTTATTAATGCCAATAAGCATGTCCTTCAAAGGTGTCCTATCCAACTATATTGTATCTTGCAAAAATAGCCATTGTTTCCAAGACTGTTGTTGTATCTATTGCCACTCTTTAAAAAAAAGATTTCCTCCGAGCAATGCAAAGTCAGCCTCCCCTAAGAACTCTTTTATGTGGATTGTTATGTGTGCGTGAGAATTTTCCCTGTCAATCTTTATGTTGCAGTCACATAAAATGTCCCCTATTACATACGTCTTCACCTCTAACGTAACAAAGAGACCTTCCTCCTTTGAACCACTTGGCAGCTGAACCCCCAAGGATCCTGGAATTGATTTGGCTTAGAGCAAAGACTGATACTTTCTCGACTGAGACCTAAACATTATTCCACTATTCATAAACCTTCCCCATAACAATTCAAATGCTCCGTACCCGAGATAGAAAAGCGCAAACAGCGATAGCATCCCCATAACTTCAAGTAAACTCTCCATACATAAATCACAAGTTAGTAAGTCTCATTGTTCTTCCTGTTTTCAGAGGTGTAGTGAGCTTCCTGAATTTCCTAACACCTGGGGCCTGCTTTCGGGTCTCTGGTGGTCTCCCCTTTATTTTGGGCGCTTGAACTTGTTTTTCACCTGTGTAATTCTGCGTCAGTAGATCGCCCCCCACCAAGTTCCTTATAACTTGCTCAATCTCCTCAGAGCCCGAGAGAGAGTAATGGTCATCTCCTAGTTCCAAAAACCAGAGCGAAGGGATACCTCCACCTGTATCGGATACTTCTTCTTCGCAACCCTTTCATGAGTGGTCTACAATCCTGCTGCTTCCTCAAAGTCGAGATCAACAGGTCGTGAAAGATACATATCTTATGCTGCTTATATCCCTCTTGATTTTGCCAAAAATCATTGCTTATCTGCATCGTAATAGCAGCGTGCAATGATAACTCTTGGGCCACTCCTAACTCTGGTCCAACTAAGTGCTCTATCTATTAATAAATGCAGTCCATCTTCATCAGCAAACAGAGGGTTCACAATATCCAGCATCACTTTCTCAATCTTGTATCCAGATTCCCCTTCGTCGTCCGGGATTCCCAGAAGGCAGAGAATACATCTTCTTAATTCCTCTATCCTATCCTCAGATTTGGTAACTCTTTCCTTCAGTTCTGCCACTCAGGCATGCAATTCTTAATTTGCAGTGATTCCAATGACCACAGTTAGTTTGTGCCCTTCTAATGTGACTCTTGAATGTCGGCTGTTTTTCATTTTGTGTGTGTGTGTACTAAGGGAGGTGGGGTAGTGGAGGTGAGTTGGTTATGGGGCAAGTCCCTGTTGTTGAACAATCAACCACAGATTCTTTATGTAGATTGGTAAGCATCTTTAATGGCAGTCAGCAGGGCAACATACTGACACTTCACATGACAGGGCAGAGAACCCACGACTCTACGAGACTCGGCGCAGCAACCTCCCTTTCTGGCTGTCCAGGATTTATATACAGTAAAACACACACATTCTTCTATGGAAGAGGAGGTTCAGACATTGCATGATCTTAACAGGAAACACTTTTACAGCACAATATGAATGGTTCTCAGAATATGATCCATATACATTTACAGAGTTGTCACGCCTTGGTGAGCAAACTTTAGAACAGAAGACATTCTATGATAAATTTGAGTTATTCTGCAGTGCATGCTACTTCCATGGTTCTCACAAGGTTTGAATTGAGGAGTTAAACCTGCTGTTACTAATCCCACCTGATACAGCTGCTTCGCCTGGTGAGGCGGCACTCTGACACACGCTTAGCTATGCCAAATAGGAAATACGTCAGAAGCGAGGTCTATAGAAGCAGGCAACATCTTGCAGTTAGGACATATGCACAGTGGCATAGGGCATTGCAATTATGGCAACATGGCAATTATTAACATGGCTGTTGTGAATGGCTATGTCTATTCAGCAAATGGATTACTGGGCACATTGGGCCTCGTTATGAGTTTGATGGTAATTTGTGGGAAACCATCTGAATGATCACCACACTCAATTACCGTTACTGTCACTTGGTCCGGGGTGGAGTTGCCAAAGGATTTCAAGTGGTGCTCATTCCCCATTTTGTAAATCCATAGGACTCCAGGAGGATTTTTGGCAGATTTACTGCTGGTGGAATTATCGCACGGTAAATCCACCGATGTTTCACGGTAAAGTGGAGGATTTGCCTCCAGCAACAAGCTGGAGGTGATTCCTCCACTTTTCCTCCAAGAAATCATTGGATTTACCACACAATAATAAAGCTGGTCCCAAATCATCCAAATGTTAGAATTTGGCAGTGCTGGAATAGTTTCGGTAACTCAATTGGTGCCACTTTTTGTCCCGCTCTACCAACCTTGCAATGAGGCCAATAGAATATTTGAAAAATAAAAATGTACCTGCCACCACAAACCCCTCCTACGAGAACTTCACTCCAGTCTAATCAATCACACCTTCAGGGGAACAGACTGTCAGTATGGCATATCATGACAGTGTACTTCTGCAGTGGTATTCAAGTACATTATTTGAGTCGTAGAAGGCCTCTAACACTGAGCATGGATAAATCTGTAGAACCATTTCCCGATTACCATGAAACAATGTAAATTTAGGAGCAGAACCATCACAATAAGAATTATCTGCACAATGGAGGTTAATAGGGATCTCATAATGTTTGTGACCCAGGACCTGTTGACCCAACCTGACTCTTGATTTTCATGAAGGGCATTTCCGATGTGGGGAATGTGGGTGACAATATCAGCAATGTTGCAGGCATAATTTGTGTTTGTATATGCAAAATCCACAACAATTGCAGACAATTCCCCTTTGGATGCTAAGAGGGTTCTAGCGCCATTACGGTTCTGGGGGACCATTGCACGGATAGCTGTCAGGTCTCTGCACTTTAATTCAGAGTAGAATTGAGTGCCTTAATAGTGTTTGGAGTCCGAATGGAGAGTTCATTTCTGAATACTGATTTTCCTTAATCAGGTTTCTCAGATGCTTGGGCCTCTCTCAAACCAAGATGTTGGGGAAGGGAATGATGCTTGATTGGCTCTAGGTTGCTAGGCAGCTGCTGGGAATCCACCTGAGGGTTCTAAACTGATCATCCATGAAAGCAGACTTGTTTTAAATGTCTCCTGAATTTAGAAGGCCAATCAATAGGTCAGAGAATCAGCCACATAAAATCTTCAAGAAGTCTTTGTGGGACATGATCCAGTAGACACTGGTGGGGCGCAGCTATTAAGATATTATTTTTGGAGCAGCAGGGTAAAAGTTAAACACTTCAAGATTCAGGACATTTTGAAAGGTTTAACCCTTTGGCGTAATTGCCATTGTAAATATTAATTCAAGGGGAAGGCACCAAAGACTTTTGACTAAGGTTTGTAGCAGAGACACCAAGCTAAGGCTGCATAGCGGAGTAAGAGGTACGAGCATAGTAGAACGTTGAATGAGGTATGCAGTAGCAAACACAGTGCCAGGCTGCATCACACTTAAAAGGGGTCGCTTCAGGGAAAATAACGAACAAGGCATTTGTTGTATGTGCAGGCCGCTCGCTACAGTGAATAAGAAGCTCCCATTACTTACTGTGCTCTAAAAGAGCAACACAGCTCTGCTGTAGATGAAATCTGCATCGGGAAAGGAAACTAAGTGGCTCTGATATGCGCATGCGCAGATGGAAAGTGCTCTTTGTGAAAATTCAGGGCAGTATATGTAAATAAAGTTTTAAAGTGAAAGTAAGTGGAAAGAAAACCTCTGCAGTTTAAAGGACTCCCAGAGCTAAAGACTGCAGAGAAAATATAGTAAAATAAGAATATTGTAACAAAGACTTAAAAATATTGGAAGCCTGCAAGTTTATAATGTATATAGAAGACATAGGGCCTCATTCCGACTGTGTCGGTCCGGTAACAAGGGTGCTGGTAAGCCTACCGGTCCCACTGTTACCGGACCGGCACAGTGCAACTCTGCGGGCAGGTGCTGTCCTGCCCGCCAGGGTCAGACCTGGCGGGCGTAACGGCACCCACCTGCAGAGTTACACGGAAGACTCGGCACCATTATTAACGGTGCTGGTGCTTCTGTGTTCCCCACTTCCTTAGAGTCCTATAGGAATCTATGGGAAAAGGGAGTAGCATTTTACCGGCGCCTGACTTCCCGGACCGCCGGAGCTGTAATGCCCCGGTGTTTCCGGCAAGCCAGACGCCGGTAAAATTTGCAAGTCCGGCGGCAACCTGCTGGTTTTACTGGCACGGTTACCACCAGACTTGTAATGAGGCCCATTGTTTAGATATGGAATAGAAGTAGGTTTGTTTTGAAGGAAGAATTCCAAAGAAGTAACAAAGGGTTCTCATCAGAACGCACTCAAGAAACTACACAGTGGTATTAAACGCCTTCAGACACTTGAAGGCACTCCCCAGAACGCTCACACCAGAGAAAATAAAACCCCCTAGGGAAGAAGGGCCAAAATCGATCTTTTAAGTATAACAGCTTTAATCTCACACAAAGATAAGAGCAACAGCAAAGATCTCTGCTGCAGGAACATTATGGCAAAAAAGGGTACAGTCAGATACTTAAGAAGGGACACATCGTCATTGTGACTTAACACCATACAGTAAAAACCTGCGCGACTGGTTGGTGTGCGCCTACACATGATCTGCCTGATGCCAGGCTATATGTTCCAGCCCAGTCCCTCCGCCTTCCATCACATGGGTGCTGCAGCGATCACCTTCTTCTTACAGACGAAGGTCAAAGAACACATTAACTACACTCCTAAAACAATGCCACTTCATCATTATCCTGTGCACCTGACAGGTTTTAAGACTGGCACAAGGGAGGTTCTGGGGCGCTTTGACCACCACACAAATATTTCCCTCACTCCCTCTCGCGCCATCCGGCTCCAAGGTCTCTACCCTTGTTTTGAACTATAATTTATCCCTCCCAATACCTTGCAATACAAATCATATGATTGTAGCTCAAAGACGTGCAATGTCTGTTCTCTTTGAACATTCAGGACTTGTTACTTTAGGGTTGGTGGTCGAAGGTCATCTGGTGCCATGGAATTCAAAGAACTTGGGTCTTAGTCAGTTATATAGGCTATAACCCTGGGGATGGGCCAGGTCATACTTTGGCCAATATGAGATAACATGCACACCAGGTGCCGGTCTATGATCGTGGCCTTGTAGGGCACATTCCTTTCGGGTAGAAAAACATCTTTGCAACACTGTTAGAACAATGAATGAGCTTTGTGCTGATTGGGGACGTGGGTTGTCCTCATGGGAGCTTGGGCATGGCTGGATTTTTCCCTCTTCTCACAAATTAGGGCCCAGTGCATGAAATGCTGCATTCGCCGCACAGGCCTTGTCTCCTAACTATGGTTACTAACATCTATGCAAAATGGCAGTCTTGCTTGCGCCCTGCGCTACACTATGTGGGTTGATTCTATGGGTTGATTATATTGGTTGGGGACGTACCACTGTCAACCCCCCACCCCCAGCCCATCATAGTGCTTCGAATGCAGCTCACCTTGCTCGAAAGTGCTTAGGGGGTGGAACAGGGTCACCCCCTTCCCAACATTCCCCCCTTTCATTACTTCCACAGTAACACATTCCTTAATGCCCCTGTGATCGTACTGTCTCCTCTCTGCTTCCACATATGGCTGTGTTCTCTTTATTGGCACCCAATCCCTGCATACGGACCGCAAACTCTCCCACCTATGCGTGTATTCCTCAGGTGAGCAAGTCATATAAATGTATCCCCGATCCCCCGCCAGGTCCACTCAAACCTCTGTGTAATTCTCTAGATCCGGGAGTGGAGTAATAATAGTGTGGTATGGCCGTCAACTTCATCCCCATACAGGATGGGGAGCATTTCATACTTCGGTCCACTCTGTGGGATATCAGTCTGAACTTCACTTTTGTCTTGTGAGGTGCTTTTGAAACCCCAATTGATACCATTATTCTTGCACTACTTGGTGCCGCATTGGCACATGATCGGGGGCCCAGTTGGCAGGTGCAGAAGATAACTAGGATGAACACAACAACATCTTCATGATCGCTCTGAGCCAAGATGGGGCACAGTTGAATGCGAGGGTGAACCAGTCTCTCTCCTGTACTCCTCCCTCCTTCTTCATGTGAACACCCATCCCATGGACGGCTGCAATGATGTGGGATAAAAACGCATTGTCTGCATCTTCTGGAGGCACAAATGTGCAGCAGGAATCGCCAAACTATTTACAAAACCTGCCTTCCATTGCTGTTAACATGTCCAGAAAGAAGCAGTTTTGCATCATCATACGTCTTAATGCAAGCAACTCAACCTTGATCATTTGAACCCGTTCTCTGTGTCATTCGCGAATTGGCCCAGCACCCAGGGCACGATTTGCAGCCATTTGGCGTTTGCTGTGGCCTGCACTCCCGGCAACAGTAGATGTGCGAAAAAGGATTCTGCTGACCTGAAGAGTCGGTACTCCTCTGGTATTTCATCAATCAATGCAGATTCATCTTTGGAAATGTAATTCGATCATTTCTTTCTCTTTAGTTGTTGGAACTGTCCTTTCCCTGGCAGGATTCAGACCTCTTGTGTGAGCAACGGGTTATTTTCTTCTTTTTCCGGATACCTGGGGACTAGTTGGCTCCTCGGCAGGCAGAGCTCCCCCTTTAGGTGTTCTTCTGAGATTACTAGTTTCACTGAGTGCAGCGTGGCTAGCGAACAATAGCTCCTCCATGATGTTGGGAGGTATAAGTAAGCTTGTTGGCCACAGACCCAGTAGTAATCCATCCCAGTCGCCATTCCCTTCTCCATGTCTGGAATCAAGAGAGTCTTATTGCAGCGTTCGTTCGAGCCGACAAAGACTCTAACCTTGCTGGGAAACAAAGTTTATATTATTCTTCCCTGTGCACTCGCACTGGCTTTTGGATTGTTGCAATCCACGTCAGCTTTGTGATATGTTCTTTCCATATTTGTGCACAGAAATTGTCCACACGCGCTATCATTTCCTTGTTATATGTTACCAGTACTTCTGCCAGGCAAGTGTAAGGAACTCATGGTGGCAACAGTAAAGACAGACACGAGTGATCACAGTTCAAGTGTTTTTATTAGACTGTATAATGTGTGAGAAAAATGCCTAATCTAACCTAAATCTTAGATGGGAGCAAGCTTCAACCATCAAATAATAATAAAGCAGTCCTAGTGGTGTCTTGTCAAATAAAAAGGGCTTATACTAAAAAACCTATTGCCAATCCTTACAACTAAATTACAAAATAGTGTGGGATAATGTTCTCAAGAAAAGAAAGAAATGTACACCAAATGATAAGTCAGGATGGTGTGACTGGGTGTCCCTTCCCCACATTTTTAGCAACGGACAAGGTAGAACCTTTGAGCACAGCACACTCCTCGGCCTTGCCAGCGCATGGTTACGGTTCCTTTCAATGATGCCAGAAACGTCCGGGGCCAAGTCTCTTTCCTGCAAAAGTCTCTTGCCGTAGAAGCCCTGCTGTACCATAAACAATAAACAAACAAAAGTTCCTTTGGCAGTCTTTTCACATTTGCCAGTTTCACAGTTCAATCAGTTTTCTCCAATGTGTCAGAGTTCGAGTGTATGAGGGGTTTTGTTCGACCGTTGTAGGACCACTTTGACACTTCACACTAGTCTTGGGCTTCGTAGTTTCAACAAAACAATACAACCCAAAAGGGCTTCAATCAGAGTCCCTCGAATGAGCGCCCTCGCGACGCCTGACCACTCTATTTCTGAACCTTTTGCTAGGGTTTCTTTAAAGTTCAATTACACAAGTTCTTTGTTGGGCCCAAGGTTGCCGCCTGCAACCTTGGGCCCAGCAGAGTTCGGTTTTACTATCTGTCTTCTCCGACTCACCAGCTGTGCTGAACTGTTGGATTTTCTTGTCTCGGGAGTCAAGGACGGCACCACGGTGGCAAGCGCTTCACTCTGCTTTGGATATCAGCATGGGAGGGCCCTGTATCCCGTTGACACCTGTCACACCATACGCCAGCTGGACTTCCCAGTCTTATGACTTCCCTTTCGTAGGGTTTGCAGGTCTAAGTTGAAACGGGCAAGGGCAATTCACTCCTCAGCATCCCTCCAGGTCTCTCCACCTTTCTCCTCCGCTTGAACTGTTGGTCCGGAATAGCTGCTTCCTCATGCGTTCGGCCTTGCTCGAAGTGTGCTTTCATGCTCTGCCTTTTATCCCTGTGGGGAAGGGAAAGAGCTTTCAGGTGTGCGTAGTTATTGTCAATTGCCTGACTCTGCCTGACCCTTGTGTTGGGACATGTCAGGTAAATGGTTTGGGTGTTAGTCCGTTGTCTGTCACGGTGAAGGAAAGGGTTTGTGTTGGAAAAGTGGAGTGGGTAGAACTTCTGAATATCCTACAGGGTAGGACGGGTGAAAGGTGTTATAGGGAAGTGGGTGTCCCACTTCCTCTCTCTGAGGACCCCTCGTCCAGGTGATCCTCGCTCACTGGTCCACCCCCAGGATCTGGATCCAATAGCGATGGCCATGTCCTGGCCACCTGGATGACAGATCCCCAGGGACTAGCGGGTGTGACACCTTCAGGTTTGTCACACAAGGTAGTGTGATGTCCTGCCATTGATTATTGACATGTTTACACCCTTTCACCATCAAATAGGATATCTCCACACACTTGATGTTTTTTGGATCATTGTTGCACTTCACAGGATCTGGACCCATCATTTGCAGTTCCACACGGTATGCCTGAAACTTTCCTTTTATTCTGCATAGTGCGTAACAGCTTCCATTCACAGCGTTTCTTACCATTCCACGTATGTCAGTATACCAGCTGTTGATAAACCCGGGATTTTGTATATCCTCAATTACATTCAAACCCAACCCTTGATATGTATCATACTTCCCTTTTCATTCTTCTATACCTGCTCGCAGGGGTGGCAGCCTTAACATTGCTATCAAAAATGTCATTATATTGTTTTGAATTATTAAACAGTTCTCGAATTGCTGGAAAGAAACTCTTCACTATTACCCTCATTTCCAGTTGTGCATGCACGCTCGCTGTCGTGTTGTTCCTGCTATAATCATCACCAATACTTGTATCAACACTATTGCTACTCCTATATGTTTTCCATTATTATTGTTAAAATTCATATTGCTACTAATATATGCAAATCCACTAATATTGATAACATGTATATGTACTGTCCCGTTTAAGTATACCCCATCCCCCCTTTACATTACCTCCCCCTATAACACGCTCTCCCCAATAAAGCCCCACTAATACCATCAATATCATACATAAACCTGCAATAACGGTCATGTCACATTAATAGGCATAGGCCCATGTATTATCATTTGTCTGTTTACACTTCGGATCCCTACTTAATGAACAATTATTTATATTGGTGTGGTTCATTTTCTTCTCTCCTGAAATCGAAGCAGAACACACAGAACAAAAAAAAAGGAGAGATGTACAAGACGTACCTTTACACAGAGAGAAAGAGAAAGAGAAAGAGAGAGAGAGAGAGAGAAAGGGACAAAATGAGAGAAAGAGAAAGAATGAAAGAGAGAAGGAGCTCCTGAAAAAAGAAAAATATGGAGCTAGCAGCTGAGCTTTGGCCCGTTAGAGGAGTGTGACTCTGCACACTTACTGTGCCTACACAGGCCTGTGAGGTAGATAGGGCACAGGTACTACTGCCACTATTTTAAGATAGCTGATCTGCCGACGTATTGTATGGAGGTGCCCTGTGGACGTCGGAGAGGTGGATCCTATATCGCAAGCCCTTTACCTTCACAGTGAGGGGAGTGCAAAACACCACCTCATTTGGCCCGTGGAACCGAGGGTTGTTCCACCTATGCACGAAATTGCAAATGTACACAAAGTCACCAGGCAGCAGCGGTTGTGTGGTCATGCACTCAGGATCTGTTGCTGTCATGGTTCCTACACCCGGTGTGTCTGCTGTCTCAATTCTGGGAGGTGCAATCTGTTGGGAGACACATTTAATTGCTTGTGTTATTGTAGTCAAATAATCTTTGAACTCATCGCCTAACACCACTGCTGCCCTGTGGGTCGGCTGAAGCTCTTCTTACAGGAGATATGGGGGTGTGCATATGCCAACCCGTGACCACCTTGTGAGGTGACAAAGGGTAGTCTTTGCTGGACTGTGTGCATAGATTTAAGAGGGCCAGGGGCAAGCAGTGCACCCAGTTATTGTTCAATGTGGTACGCAGTTTGGACAATTTGCATTTGAGGAACCCATTGATACTCTACACAACGCTGTTGGCCTGTGGGTGGTAAATTGAACACATCCATTGCCTGATGTCAAGTAGTGCTGTGATGTGCTGAAACAGTGCATTGAAAAAATGTGTGCCATTGTCTGACCTTAAAACCTCGAACATACCCCATCGCGGGAAACCCTGCTTACCAAGAATCTAGCATCACATTTGGCATCTGGATGTGCGCAAGGCCCTGCTTCTACCCACCTTGAGAAAGAGCAAACCACTACTATGAGATACCTGGAACCATTGCAACGCTCACCCATGTAATGATAATCTATGTGTAATTCACGGAACGGCCCAGTAGGGTGGGGCAATGTGCCCCATAGCATCCGTAGTGTCACCGCTGTACTGAAACTTTGACATGTGGAGCAATGTATGATCATTTCCGTGATGTTTTCCTGAATGTTTGGTATGGACCAGCCCTCCTATATGTCTGCTGGGACGTGCTGCTTCGAACTGTGGGATGGGTAGTGTAACTGTTCAAATGCTACTGCTAGCAGCTCTTGGGGCATTACTGTCTTTCCAGAGCTCACTTGTCTCCACAATAGATCTGTTGGGGATTGCTGGCATCCCCTTCGTAGCCACAATTCCTTCTCCCTTTTTTTGCGCCCTTCCTTGTAAATATTTGGGGGAAAGGCAATGCTGTGTAGGGTACTGGATGTTCGCTTGCTGGTGGGGTGGTCACGATGTACTTGGCAGGCATTTTATTTGGCAGATACACCGCCATTTTGGCTGCTGCATCGGTGGCTGTGTTCCACATAGATATTTTGTCTGTCCCGTTAGTGTGGGCGGCACACTTGATGACTACCACTACAGATGGCTGGGATAATGCTTCTATCAGTGTTTCTAGCAGTGCCGCATGCTGCACTGGAGACCCATCCACCCTCCGAAAACCCCTCCTCTTCTAGCGTGATAGACCAGCGTGCACATTTGTTGTAACGTACGCTGAATCTGAATACATTGTGGCATGTCACCCTTGGGATGGCCTTAATGCTTCGATGTATGCTATAAATTCTGCCGTCTGTGCAGAATAATGCATAGGCAATCTTTTCATAACCACCTTCTGTTACTCCTCTTCTTCAAGTCGTACCACCGCTGCCTCTGTATGTCTGTGTCCACTCTCCTGGTCAATTGTGGATGGCCCATCAACAAACAGGACCTCACCCTCAGTTAATGTGCAATCTTTCGCTTTGGGGATGTCATCCTCCTCCCCCTCATAAGTGGCACAGTCGTGCATCATTATATCTTTGGCAGTGGGCATATGTGTTAGGAAGGTGGCAGGATTCACAGTCTTGCAGTTAATCACATGAATGTGGGGCTTTGAAATAATAATTTCATATGCAGAAGATCTCTGTGTCATCAGGGTGGATTTTGACATCTTCAGGATGGCAAATAGAGAGTATTCCACATACAATGTAACTGAGCACCCCATTACAATAGTAGACATTTTTTCTATTGCAAATGCAGCAGCTGCTAATGCTTGTTCGCACACGAACTGCCCTTGCATCACTGAATCTAGTGTGCCGCTGTAATAAGCCAATGGCTTATGGCCGATAGTACTCTTCTGTGTCAATACTGCAGTCATGAGCTGGCCATCTGAATGTGAGAACAAGTACAATTCCTGTGTGTAATCTGGGGTGGCCAGTACGGGTGCTGAACTAATAACTTTTTTTAGATCCCCAAACTGTTTGATCATATTTGTAGTCCACTGTAGCTTATGATCCTTTGTTTTTTGTGCTTCCTTAAGGGCCTGCAGAAGTGGTCTTGTATATGCCACGTAATCTAAGATCCATGCCATACAGTAGTTGCACAGCCCCAAAAACGTCTGCATTTCTTTAACTGAGATGGGTCTGGGGGTGGCGCATACTGATGTTGACCTATCTGGTAGAATTCTTTTACCATTCGCTGATACGAGCTGCTCGAGATAGAGCACCTCCTGTTGGCAGTATTGCAACTTAGCCTTGTCGACCTTGTACCCCTTATGGCCCGGCAATTGTAGGAGTATAATGGAATTCCTTCGGCAATGCTACTCACTGTTACTACACACTAGCAGATTGCCCACGTACTGGATAATCGTGCTTGGTACCTGAATGTTCCATAAATCATCATGCAGTATTCTGTTAAAGATGCTCGGGCTCTCAGAGCACCCCTGAAATGACCTAGTGTGTTCCAAATGCATTTGGCCCTGTGTAAATGCTGTGAGGTGCCTTGACTCAGGATGGAGTGGAATCGAGAAGAATGCATTCTTCAAGTCCACTACAGTGTATGTGGCTTCTTTGGGTATACTGCATAGAATTGTCGCAGGATTAGTTAGGAACAACCAGAAATTCTGTCTGTACCACATCATTGAGGGGCCGTAAGTCCTGAATCATTCTCCAATTGACCCCCAGTTGATTTTTTGACAGGGTAGATCGCCGTGTTACACAGAGACGTGGATGGCACAATGATCCCCTGGTCCAGTAGGGCCTGATTTGTATTTCTGATACCCTCCTCCGCCTTCTTTGATAATGGATATTGTTTTACCCTGGGTAGCTCTGCACCTGGCTTCAGTTTTATACTTTTAAGTAGTCCCACATCGTGTGGATTCATAGTCACAAATGCGTAGGCATGTGTTGTAAATCTGCGTCAAGAAATAGAGGTGGAGTTAGTACTGCAATCAGGGGGTACTGCACCCTTCGGTACTATACCATTATGTCTCAGGTGATACAAATATCTAATATTATCTCCCCATTTTTGTCATTGTTCTCAAACAGTTTGTCATCCATCACTTTCTTTAACTGTACTGTTGAATCTATGTAGAGCACTTTCCGCCACTCACATCCGCCCTTGTCTATTCCTAGCATGACAACCATTTTGCCAGAGACCAACAATCCCTGTAAATCCAGCGATATTATTGTTCCCGTCACCACCTCAGGCGACGCAACTGGACGAAAGATTAAATCTATGGGCACTCGCCACCACAGCTTAGCCTAAGCCCGCCCACCTGTATGCTTTCAAACTCATATATCCACTTACTCGCCCCTGCTGTGAGCTGTGGGAGAGCCTTAAGCAAGTTGTTTTTATCCATCTGGGGCCATGGCACGTACTGTGCCCTCCCTGCCCCCTTATCTATGAGGGGCATCTGCATCTTCACCCCACTTCCCACACCCTTCTTCATAATTCCCCTTTTCCTTGCTAACGCCATCCGGCCGGCCCTTTTCCTCAACCTTCCCCCCTACGAGCCTGCTACTTGGGGGGTATTCTCAGCTGCCTCTTTACCCCATCCGTCTTCTTCTTCACCCTGTTCCTGATCAAATGTACCATTTTCGTCTTCCCTCTCCTCGTTTCCCAACACTGGCCCTTATTACAAGCTTGCTGGTCTAGAAACAATAGTGCCGGTAAGCTTACCAGCACTGTTGTTTCCGGACCAGCAAACTACGAGTCTGTGGCCGAGTGCCATACCGCGCGCCAGGGCAGACCTGGCGGGCAGAACGGTACCCGGCCGCAGACTTTCACAGAAGCACCGGCACTGTTGTTAATGGTGCTTCCATGGTCCCCATTCCCATTGAGTCCTATTGGACTCAAATGGGAATGGGGATTCACAATTACGGGCGCCTGACTTACCCCTACTTAGTCCAGGTTTACATATTTAAGACCATTACTTTTATTTCTGTAGTCCTCCTTTAAATAATATATTTTATCGTGGTACTACATTCCCTCTTCTGAGGAGAGTCTCCCTGCCTTACCTGTGCCTTACCTTATAATGCCTTATTAAAATAATATCTCTACAATGCAAACACCAATACGAAATAACACAAACCACACCCACGTCACATCAACGACCTCGCTCGCCACCTGTTCATACCTCTCAAACATCCCCATGCATCTGTCCCCTAGTTGTTATCGCTTACAAGAGTCTACTCACATGTGCATGCTCACCCAAAACTCCTCAGTCACAGGGTTCCTACACCGGCCTGCACTCTCCTCTGAGCCATGCCATGCTTCAAAGAGCAGAGAGGACTTCTCTTAAAATGGCTCCTGCTAAACCTCTCAGAACACTTGTTTTTTCGGGATTGGTCACGGTAGGTGGGCACAGCGCCATCTGGAGAAGCGGCCTGAAAGCCTTGGCAAATACGGGGAGTGCTGGGATCACGTCGGGGTCACCAATTGAAGGCAAGCCCCTGAACGCTCACACCAGAGAAAATACAACCCGCATAGGGAACAATTCCCAAAGCCCATTTTGCAGGGATAACACGTGTTAATCTCACACAAACATGAGAGCAACAGCAAAGAACCCTGTTGCCATGAACATTCTGGCGAAAAAGGGTACAAGCAGAGACTTAAGAAGAGACTGTCGTGATCCATTGAAGGCAACCAAAGTACCCCCTTGGATAATACTGTTCGCTTTCAGACTCGCAGCCGCTGAACAGTAGACAGTAATTAGGGAAACCTTCCCCCCAAGAGCGCAGTCTGCAGTACAGAAAAATACCTGACAGACCAGGGGCTTGGGTGAAAGATCAGGAGCAGCAACAGAGCTATGGGAAAAAGACAGATCACAATTTCAATGAACGTCTGTTTTATCAACAAGTCCCTGTCGCACCTCCCTCAGCAACCCCACTGTTACCTGCTGTGATGCGTGTGAAAACAAAGAACCTACATTGAGTGATGAAGTGATGAAGTGATGAAGAAAACAGTTGATACTGTTCAGCTTGATTCCAGGAAAAAAGAAGTCCAGCTTTACTAACCCGAACGGCACGAGGGCGCAACTAATGTCCAAGAAAACACAATGCAAAATGCAACAGCAGAGTGTCCCAATGATAACCCTTCCTTATCAGCAAAGCGCCCCAAAGAATATCCCTTCCAAATCAGCAAAGCACCCAAAGTGAATATGCACAGTAAATCCCTCCAAAAGCAGCAGAGTGTTCCAAAGTAAATATCAACAGGCAGCAAATAATCCCAAAGCAATTCCACCTAAATGAATGAAGCACCAGTGACCCAAAAATTACCCAAAACACATCCAGGGGTCATTTAGGACGTAGGGGGTCCCGTGCAAGTGTAAGCCAGAGTTAAATGAATCATGTTTGCAGTCTGCGGCCAGTACAGCAACACTGTATTCCATGAAGAGAGCCTGGTTCAACACACGACGGTTGCAGGCGAAATCACACAGGGGTGTGTGCCAACACGCAGCGGTCAGGCTTGAAGCAGGACTGAGAGTTTGGAGAATGCAGTATCCGACGTGGGGCAAAACAGGAGCAGAATCGGATGGCAAGCCAGTAGTCTGGTAACAGGAGATGAAGCGGGGGGGAGGAGCCAGGCGTCGGGATACAGTAACAGGGCAATCAGAAGTACGTAGCCAGAGAACGATCCAGAAATCAGAATATCAGGAGTTCAAGAAGTATCAGGAAGCGCAACTCAACACGAAGGTAAGTTCCAACGGTTAAGGAGAACTAGGGCAGCGTTTCTCTACTGTTCATATAGCCATACAGCGGGGAAATCGAGGGGAACGTTGCGTGCGAGTCACGTGACCGCCCTGCACACGGGGAAGCCGGGAAATGCAGTTTTTCTTGCATTGGAGTTGTGATAGACGGCACGGCAGTCTCCATGTCCTCCGAGAAGCAAAGTGGAGTGAAGGTGAAATGACTCGGGTCACGACAGTACCCCTCCGCAAAGGACGCCCACCCAGGGGGGTATGGAAGCACTCCAACCAAAACAGATGTAGAAGGCGGGGAGCATGCACATTGGAGGCGGGTTCCCAGGTCCTCTCCTCTGGCCCGTAGCCCTTCCAGTCTACCAAATAGTATCGTCTGCCACAGCAAAGTCGAGTATCGAGGATAGCACTGACTTCGTACTCCTCCTCGCCATGAACCGAGACAGGAGCAGGGGCAGCAGGAGGTCGGGTACCGGGTACATATGGGCGAAGCAAGGAGACATGAAATACCGGTTGAACCTGCCAACGGACTGAAATGTCCAACCGGACAGTAATGGGGTTTAGACATTGGACAATCTCATAAGGACCTACATAACACAGCAGTAACTTACGCTTGCCATGAATGTGCAGATGTTTGGTGGAGAGCCAAACGCGGCCACCACATTGATAAGAGGGGGCCAGAGTCCGGTGCTTATCCGCCTGTTTTGCCCGAGATTGGGCATCGTGTAGATGCTGAGAAACCGCCGATCGGGCTGACACCAGGGAATCCCGTATGGTTTTGGCTGCTGGGATCCGTTCCAGGGAAGGCAAGACAGGAGGGAGTATCCGGGGATGTTGGCCATATAAAGCATAGAATGGGGAACAACCCACAGGAGAATGCCTAGAATTGTTGTAAGCAAATTCTGCGGCTCCCAGAAGCGATAACCAGTTTGTTTGGTGTTCCAGACACAGACAACGGAGAAACTGCTCTATGGTGGCGTTGGTGCGCTCGGTTTGTCCGTCGGTTTGGGGATGGTATGCCGACGAAAGGCGTGCATCGATAGCCAAAGAGCTGGTCAAGGCACGCTAACAGCGTGAAGTAAACTGCGAGCCACAGTCTGAAATCATCACTGTGGGGAGACCAAAAAAATGCACCACATGATCAAAGTAGGGTGCCGCTAATTGAGTGGTCGAGGGTACACCAGGACAAGGGATAAAGCGCGCCATTTTCATAAATACGTCCACCACTAGTAGAATGGCGGACATGTTCTTAACCATCGGTAGTTCCACCACAAAGTCAAGGGTGACCGTATGCCATGGACGTGGAGGCAATGGCATTCTCATCAAGAGACCTATTGGTTTACTGGACTGCCTCTTACATTGTACACAAATGGCACATCGGGAGAGGTATTGGTTAACGTCGTCTTTCATACCTGGCCACCAGCACCACCAATGTAATAGGTCTTAGGTCTTAGCTTGACCCGGGTGTGCAGCCAGCCATGAATCATGAGACCATTCCAGTGCCATAGTCCTGGAACTGGTATCAGGCAGGTGTAATAGACCATATACATAGGGGAGGCCGGAAACAAGTCTGGCACCTAAGCCATAAAGAGAGGAAGCATGGTCTGTAGTTCATCATTTTAACCGGTCTAAGAGAGGTGAGGATACAGAACAAACACAGACCACCGATCCTGATGGTAGGATAGACGGTTTAGGTTTTGGTGTGTCAAAATCAATGCCAATACATCATAAAGCATCGGCTTTGCCATGCAAAGGACCAGATCGATAGGTTACCGTGAAATCAAACAATGTGAAAAACGGATGCCAACGTATTTGTCGTGCATTGGTGCACTTGGCATGAGCTAGTGTCTGGAGGTTACGGTGGTCAGTATAGACAATGACTGGGTTCCGAGCGCCCAGAAGATAGTGTCTCCATTCTTTGAACGCTGCTCTGATGGCGAGCAATTCCCTCTCCATGATAGTGTAATTTTGTTCAGCCAGTGATAAAGATCGGGAATAATAGGCCACCGGATGCAGGCGTCGTGTAGCGGGGCATACTTGAAAGAGTATGGCCCCAACGGCAATAGCAGAGGCGTCCGCTTCCACAATAAATGGAAAGGAAGGGTTAGGGTGTTGCAGAACAGGAACAGAAGTGAAAGCCTCCTTTAACGCCTGACAAGCCGATTGGGTTTGCTGATACCAATGAAACGGGATAGAGGGACTCGTAAGGCGAGTCAGGGGGGCAACGATCTCAGAAAAGGAGGCAATAAAACGCCTGTAATAATTTGAAAAGCCCAAGAATGATTGCAAGGCTTTTACCGGAGTTGGAACGGGCCAATCCAACACTGCTTGCACTTTGGTGGGGCACATGTGTACCCCATCTGCAGAAATGGCAACACTGTATTCCGCGAAGAGAGCCCGGTTCAGCACATGGCAGTTGCACACGAAAACACACAGGCGTGTGTGCCAACACGCAGCGGTCGGGCTTGAAGCAGGACAGAGAGTCTGGAGAACCCGGTATCCGATGAGGGGCAAAACAGGAGCCGAATCGGATGGCAAGCCAGTAGTCCGGTAACAGGAGATGAAGCAGGGGATTCGGGGGGGTGGGGGAGCCATGGAATCGGGATACAGTAACAGGGCAATCAGAAGTACGTAGCCAGAGAACGATCTAGAAATCAGAAAACCAGGAGTTAAAGAAGTATCGGGAAGCGCGACTCAATACGAAGGTAAGTTCCAACGGTTAAGGAGCACTAGGGCAGCGTTTCTCTACGGTTCATATAGCCGTACAGCGGGGAAATTGAGGGGAACGTTGCATGCGAGTCACGTGACCGCCCTGCAATGCAGTTTTTCTTGCATTGGAGTTGTGATAGATGCCACGGCAGTCTCCATGTCCTCCGAGAAGCAAAGCGGAGTGAAGGTGAAACGACTCGGGTCACGACAGAGACACATTGTCATCGTGATGTAATACCATACCGTAAAAACCTGTGTGGCTGGTTGGTGTGCGTCTATACATGATCCCCTGCCCTATAAGGAATGCCAGGCCATTGGTTCCAGCCCAGTCCATCCATCTTCCATCACGTGGGTGCTGTGGCGATCATCTTCTTCTCACTGACGAAGGCCAAAGAACAAATTAACTACACTCCTAACACAATGCTACTTCACCATTAATCTGTGCACCTGACAGGTTTTAAGACTGGCACAAGGGAGGTTCTGGGGCGCTCTGACCTCCTCACACACATTTCACTCACTCCCTCTCGCCCCATCTGGCTCCAAGGTCTCCATCCTCGTTTTGAACTATCATTTATCCCTCCCAGCACCTCACAATACAAATCATATGATTGTAAATCAAAGATGTGCAATGTCCGTTCTCTTTGAACAAAATGTGTTACTTTAGGGTTGGTGATCGAAGGTCATCTGGTGCCATGGAATTCAAAGATCTTGGTGCTTAATCAGTATATAGCTCAGCTGCAATGTGCTCGCCTTGGAAGCAAGACGACATGGAGCAACACAGGTTCGATCCCCGGGTCCACGATTAGAAACCTCTGGGTATTAAGCGTGTTATAAATAATCTATGATTTCATATCATATCATAGGTGGGCTATAACTCGTGGTCGCCTGGGGATGGCTGGGGTCATATTTTGGCCAGTGTGAGATAACATGCACACCAGGCGCCAGTCTATGATCGCGGCCTTGTAGGGCACATTCCTTTCGGTTAGAAAAAACAACTTTGCAACACTGTTAGAACAATGAATGAGCTTTGTGGCGATTGGGGGTGTGGGTTGTCCTCATGAGAGCTTGGGCATGGCTGGAGTTTTCCTTTGTCTCACAGTTAGGGCCTAGTGCATGAAATGCTGCATTCGCCGCACAGGCCTTGCCTTCTAACTATGGTTACTTACATCTACACAAAATGGCAGTCTTGCTCGCGCCCTGCACTACACTATGTGGGTTGATTATATGGGTTGATTATATTGGGGTGGGGACCTACCACCGTCCCCCCTAACCCCAGGCACACCGTTGTGCTTTGAATGCAGCTTGCCTTACTCTAAAGCGCTTAGGGGGGTGGACGGGGTCACACCCTTCCCAACACACTTAATAGGGGCAACTCAGGTATTGTCAAAAACTAAAGGCAAAGGACAAACGTAAAGTATAGTCTGATGACATTGAGTGGAAGATTAATGCATTTTTGTTCTTCTGTGTTTTCTGCAGATCTCTTCATGAGAGTAGAGTGCCTGAAGTTTATCATTTTGTCCCAATCCCCTTTCCCTTCAGTGTGTCGAGAGAGAGCTTAGCTGTAAATTCAAATATCTGCTTTCTGGACGCTCTAGGGTTGGGGGGTCTGTGGGGCCAGCGCCAGTTCCTACAGAACCAAAAAGATTCAGAGCCTGATGGTATGAAAGGCTGTTAAAGAAATAGGTTCCGCCTGAGCAGACATGGATCTTGAAGCCCTAGCCCAGAGCTACTTAAAGAGTTACTTAGGGAGATTAGGAAAGAGTTGGCGGCAACTCGTAAGGAGAATCAGAATTAAACACGAGTGTGCAAGACCCTCTACTAAGGACGAGCATGTTTCAAATAACCAGTGCTATGGAATTTCTTCCACTCAGGAGGGTTTACGACCACGTGTTAGGTCTCTGCACCCTTCACAGAGGAGAAATATGCATTTGCATATCAGTATGGTTCCACCCACAAGAACAGTCCAGCACCGAAATGCTAGGCATTTCTCCTCTGAACTAGAGTACCATCAGCAACGTCAGTCATGTGTTTCGGCCTTGTTTGGCCTCCTCAGTGAGGTGAAGCTGAGCCTCTCTAGGCCACAGTGAACAAGGGGTCCACATCTGGATTACCCTTGGTGACTTAAAGTGAAACCTCAAGTTTTACAAATTAAAGAGTGTGGCAGCCCCTCTACTGAGGATGAACATGGTTCAAATAACCTGTTCTATGGACTTTCTTCCAAATTGGAGGGTCTACAACCAAGTTAGGTGGGACCAGACAGCTAAAATGTGATTGTAGACTCTCCTGAGTGGGGGACGTTCCATAGAACATGGTAATGAACCCCTGTTCGTTCTCAGTAGAGGGGCTCCCACACCCTTGTGGAATCAGGAATAAAGTCAAAAGGTAGAGACCCGCAGCATTAGTGTTCAAGGAATGCAATCTAAAGAATGTCCAACCTTGTAAGAAAGTGAGCAACAATTGGAACCCCCACAATTGTTCCCTGAAATGGCTTAGAGGAGGGAGGAATTGGGGAACGTTTTTAGGACAGTGAATAACCCACCTTGTAACGTGGGGCTAGGTTACAGCAATATCCCTGAGCAACCCCAGAATGTTTTGGAGGGGATCCAAAAATATTTCACATGTTTTTGACTAAATGTGAGTTACATTTTTTGTGTCGCTCTGAGGCCTTCTCTTCTCATGTAGCGACGGTAGATTTTATTTTATCTCACTTGAATAGAGACACTACTTCGTGGTCATTATTGTTAGTAGCTATTGAAAGTCCCATTCATAAGAATCTAGAGCTGGAAGCGTGAAGGATTGCGTACACCTCTGTAGGTTTGCGATAGGTTTCTGTTGTTAGTTTCCCATCCAAGTTCTGAAAAGTGAGATCCGAGAATTTTATTTTGGTTGCACTTACATGGCTTGTGAGTTCAATGCCAAAAATATTAGTGTTTAAGCAGTTCACTAACTAACAACAGAAACCTATCGCAAACCTACAGAGGCAAACTCAATCCTTTGCGCTTCCAGCTGCCACAGGAAATCAGTCATTAGGAACATACCCAAAGTAGAATTCATCAGGGCTAAAAGAAATTGCAGCAACGACTAAGAATTCAGTAAAGATGCCAGCTAATCAAACACAGATTCCAGGCTAGAGGATACATGGCAACAAATATAGAACAAGCCAAAGACTCAAAAACCAGTTTGGTGAGACAAACCCTATTGGAACCAAAAAATCTAAATAAAACGAGACGATATCAACATAAGACATTAGAAAAAACCTTGAAACCTATCCATCCTTATCATACAGTAGAGCACCAACACTGCAACAATACTAAGCCGCCCTTCATGCCAAAGAACCTACAACAACCATAGGATTGGCTTTCACAAGCAAGACTTACAGGCTTCACAAAATGTACGACATGCTCTATGTGCATATATGCGATGCAGGCAAAAACGGTTCAATTAAAAATTGACAAGAATTCACCATAAAGGAACACATGAATTGCTGCACAAAATAAATAATGTAAGCTATCATATGTATTTGTGAGAAAATCTACATAGGTAGCACGATCAGAGAACTCTGCATATGTATCAGAGAACACTTTAACACCATCGGATCACAGGACCAAAAACTGCCACCTGCACTTTGCTGGCAAACCACACACTAAATGGGCGAAAAGAAGAACATACGATGTGTAGGACTACAAACAGCGATGTGCGGCACAAGAGGCGGATACCGCAAACTCAAACTGAGCAAGCAAGAAGCAAGACTAATCTGTCCCTTCAGATGTGTCACCGATGATCTCAATTCAGATCAGAAATGTAATGTCTTTTTGTAACCAGCAAAGTGTTTGTAATTAAATTGAAATATGCTAAATATAAAAAGAATGGTTAACTGTGATACAGTATCAAACTGCCTAAACTGCGTTAATATCATAACCACCTACTTGCACCGACCCAATCCTGAACAGGCTGTGTTTAATCTACAGGTGGCCCAGAATTACAACCAGTCAGATCAAACACGGCCGATCACTGTTCTTCCGAACAGTATTCCAACGGCACCAACCGCCAGCCTCTACCCACCGAAGTGACAAATCAGCCCACAGTAGACAGCCAGGACAACACCACCTGACACCGCACCAACTGGCTCCAAGCAACTTGGATTTACTGTCCCAGCAAACAATCGCCCAGGCATTCTGAGCATTGCTCCAATTAACTTGCACAGACACAACCTGCAATATCACCTCACATGAACATGCACCCCATGTGAGCAGCATGAACATCCAGAATTAGGATACTCAAGGGAGTGGTATACCAAAAATCAAGGTTGGCCCATCGTACAACTGAATGATAGAAGACCGCAAGTCCCAAGGCACAACAGGACAGACCATCGAAACATCCGACTTGAGTATGGACAACCAAACAGATCCACTGCACATGTGCAGAATAAGAACAACACTCAACTAAGCTGACCATCACTCTGCAATTAAATAGCACTTTAAACGTAATCCACACGTGCCTAATGATGCCATCATGGTGACAGATAGAGGGGGCAACAAATCCTCTCGTATTCTCACGCGCACCTGCTCAGTGTCTCCCCAGACTGAGAACCCATTGCTCATGCCCCGTAGGGATTAGTGTCACCATACGAGACACCATGACTTGCATAGGATTAGGAGCGCATGTGCGTGATATCAGTGTTTGCCCAGGCAGAGATACATAATCATGAGGATTAGCTTCCACCAAAACATTGTGAAACCAGACAGAACCAGGAGAGGATCATCAGGCCATCCAGCGAGTTAAGTTCTGAACCAAGCACAGACTGAGCTCAGAAAATTCTCTGGTTCCCCCAGGAGCTAATTCCAGGAGCACGCTCAGCACAGGCACTACAAACAAGATTTCCCACCAAAATCCAGGATTAGTCACTACCCACCCAATATCATGGGCTCTCAATGGATCCACCCACAGCACCGGAGTGGTGATTCAGTGTCAGAATCGGAAACTACCACCCCCTGCGACTCCTCACCTGAATCCTTAGAGGATCTTCCTGGAGAGAAGTCTTCCGTCTTCTCCTTCTGTCCTTCTTGGTCTCTTCTGATTCTTCATCTGTCTTGGAGCCCTTTTTCCTCTTCTTACGCTCGTAGAGATAAGGACAGTCTCCACTTGAGGCCACCTTGAATGTGGTGTGAACAGGCAGTCAGGGGAACCCAGGGGAGCCAGTCCCTTTTTACAGGGAAAAAGCCTATTGAGGCAGAAAAAAACCCTGGTAGGATTCAAGGCTGAAACTAGCCAGATGTGGAGGAGGCTGATTGATAGGTGTTTCTGGAGGCCAGGTCAATAGTCCAAAAGAATCAAGTCCAATAAACTATGTGGAACTGATATATGTGGAGAAATCCTCGGAAGATGTCAATGGCGGGGTGTATTATATCCTTGGATCAGAAGGATAAGAAACGTGTTGAAAGGCCTGTCACACCAGGACCGTGCAGAAATGGTTATACTGGTGGAATGAATAGGAGCGGAAAGAAATGGAGATAAGTAAGGAGTAAGAGAAAAAACGAATGAGAAAGATAAGGGAGCAAGAGAGAGAAAGCGTGAGAGCATGCGAGTAAGAGATAGACTTGGACAGCGCGGGCTAGCGGAGAGAGAGAGCGAAGAAAGGTACAGGTGAGCGAGAGAGAGAGAGGGAGAGAGTCAGAGAGAGGGAGAGAGTCAGAGAGAGAGAGAGAAAGAGAATGAACAGGGTGATGAGAGAGACAGTAAAGAAACAAAGGAAAAGGATACAGAACGGCGGACAAGACGCTGTGACAGGAATAGTTATTAAAGCTATAGGAAAGCACTTTCCAAACCCTGAGATGAATAACAAGCACAAGGGGGAAAAGAAAAAGTAAGTGAAGCCGGTTACGAGAAACCGGAGGAGGAGCAAAGGAAGACGGAAAGGCGAGCGATGGACCGGGAAGCAGGAAATAACAACGGACAAAAAGTAGCAAGAAAAGGGTCCAAAGGAAACTCGAGGAGGAGGCACTGCTATGCGGTAAAAGTGAAAGGCAAACAAAGCGAGTTGCAATGCAGAGCGTTGTGGCCGTGGCCTCCTTACAAAAAACTAGAGCGGTAAGGCTTCCTACGAGTGGCCTAAGAGAGCCTCCATCTTTTCCACAGTGTCCAGGGCCGCGTTATGACATTCAGGGCTAACATAGCCCTAGGCATTAAGACTCAAGTAGCTCCTAGCCACAACTACGAGCTCAGGCACTGCCTTCCCCGGTTGAACACAGTGCTAGTCACTACCTTTTAACTTAATGGGATCTCAATAGATCTACTCCCAGCACCGGACCTTACGGTGCAACCAGGGTTAAATTAACCCCACGGAAGACAAATTATTTAGCCAACTATATCTGGCAAGGCAATACCGCAGGAGTGGACCAACGCAAATCATTCATTCCATGGGAGCACCTCCACTCGCACCATCACCAATACTGATCCAGCTATGCACAGTACAATCGGAATTAATCGACTACAGGACCAACATGCATCAATTGAAGCACCTATCCCAGTCATCCTCACTCTGCATGCACCGACCTCCCGATAGTTCACTGATAAGAGAGGAGACACAGCAACAACTATGCCGTAGTAGGTTACCCATTAGATAGACATTACAGAAAATCAACCAGCCTCAAACTTTTTTACCCCACCTGGGATACACATTAAATGTACATATGATAGATATTTTAGGGTATGACCACAACCCTCACTATACATGTGACTCTGTTTCCTTCCTAGAAACAATGCCCAGTGGGGTACGATAGGCTTACAGGACCAACAGTGGGAAGATCCCATTCCAACCATTTATCCAGCACCTTTTCACCACCCGGTCAATGAGAACACAATAGATTAGGTAAGGCTTACCTTGTCAGGCCGAAACAATTCAGTAACATGTAAACCCTGGCAAACACATAACTATATGCTAAGTAACTAACTGTGTTGTCTCTTTCCCTTCCTCTTCTTCCCCTTCCTGAAACTCAAAATATCATGTTAAATCATTATGCCACTGTATACAATATGCAAAACATTGTTTTCTATCCTGAAACCTGCTTACTTATGTTTTGATGTACCACTCACACCTATCACTAAATGCATCAACATATGTCACAATATGTCACAGTATATCAAGAACCATTGCACAACTTAACCAATTTGTAACAACTTAGCCTTGATAAAGACCCTGAGAGGTCGAAACACATGTCGGCTGACAACTTAATTCCCAATTAAAAGCAAAAAACTAAAATAAAAAATCACCCAAAACACGATATAAAGAATTTGAATCTTTCTTTTCAAAGTGCAAGATATCCGGGTAAACAAAAGTACTATTCAAGATGGCGTCTAAGAAACCATTTGATCAGTGTCAAGTGTCTCAAGCAATAGATGGGGTACTTTTGGAATGTAGACAGGGTAGTAGAGATTTAATCAGATATATTTACCACTTCAAGACTTTAGTGTTGGAAAGTAGGTGGCCGAGGGGAAAAGAGGGTGTCACTCTTTTATCATTGGTTGAGGGAGGAACTAAAGAATGCCCTGGCCATGCTGGTGGATAGGCCGTCTTCTTATGAGGAATTAATCAATCTGGTGCTGCAGTAAGATTATAGGCTAGCAGAAAGGAGAGCAGAAAGAAGGAGGGTGGTTTCCGAGGGAAACCCATGGTCTGAGCAGGAGCGCTCATGTGATGGAGTTTAGGGATTTGAGGCCTCAGGTTAGTTTAGTGAAAGCTCCCACTTCCTTATGCCATCTTCCTCTCTCCATTGAGGAGAAAGAAAAGCAGCAAAAAAACGATCTCTGTTTATATTGCAGAAAATAAGGACATTTTGTTTATGATTGTCCACGTTGTCGCAGAAGGATTTCAGCACCTATGAACAGAGCAACTCGCGAGTATCCAACACAACATTTAAGCAACAGTACCATATTTGACTTTGAATGTATCCTTCTGTTTAACAGGGAATTTAATCAGAACTACAGGTAACTTTTTGGATTGCAGTTTAATGAGATCAGTGGG
The DNA here is from genome assembly GCF_040938575.1 of Ambystoma mexicanum. Taxonomy (NCBI): domain Eukaryota; kingdom Metazoa; phylum Chordata; class Amphibia; order Caudata; family Ambystomatidae; genus Ambystoma; species Ambystoma mexicanum. Next base: position 350,007,042 of record NC_090929.1, read on the forward strand.
TATTCCCTGGGTTAAGAAAGAGAGAAGAGAGCAGGTGAGAGACGTAGATCGCACACAATTATCCTTAGCGCCCATTACTCATGAAACTGTAAGTTTAGGAATGTAAATACAAGGGGGACATTGGGACAAAATCCTTATTGAGTTGATTGGTGCCCCACAACTCCAAGTGATCATGGGTCTTCCCTGGCTGACTCACCACAACCCAGGAGTAGATTAAAATTGTAGATCCTTGCTCTCCAGTGGAGTGTGTCCTCAAGGAAGACCCAAGGAAGAACCAGCGTGTTATGCAGGGACCAGTCTGGCAGCTGTTGCCGAAAACACACATGTCATTGGGGGCAGCGCGTGGAGAGCTTCCATCATTTTATCATGATTTTTGGAAGGTGTTTCGATGAGATTGAGACAGGAGGGCTTCCACCACATCGCCCTTATGATTGTAAGATAAAACTAGAAGTAGGATGTACACTCTCTCCTAAAAGGAAAATGTATATTTGAAACAATACCTGGATGAGAACTTGCAAAAGAGGTTAATTCAGCATGCAAAGTCCCCAGCAGCTTCGCCTCTATTTTTGATGCCTAAGAGATACAAGTCCTTGAGACCATGGATCGATTGCAGAGCTATTAATAAGATTAACATCAAGAACTGTTACATGCTCCCTTCAATCTCTTTGATGTTGGATCAAACAAAAGGAGCAAAGATATTCTTCAAGTTAGACCTGCAGCGAGCATACCATTTAGTCCAGGTTTGAGAAGGGGATTAGAAGAAGACTGCATTCAGAACCGTGTATGGTTTGTTTGAGTACCAGGTGTTGCCTTTTGGACTGTGTATCAATCCAGCAGTCCTTCTGTTCTTTATCAACAAAGTTTTGCAGGAGTATCTGGACATATTTGTAGTGACCTACATCAATGATATCCTAATTGCTTCTAGTTATTTAGAACAACATCAAGAACATGTATGATTTGTGCTGCAGAAGTTGAAAGAAAATCATTTGTATGGCAAGTTGGAAAAGAGACAGTTCCACACTGAGGTGGTAGAGTTATTGGGTTTTATTATCTCTCCAAGAGGTTTGGAAATGGATTATCGCAAGGTTCATGCAGTTAAGGAATGGTCAACTCCTCATTGTGTAAAAGATATTCAAAGCTTTGTGGGATTTGTCAATTGTTATTGGCGGTTTATAAAAGATATTTCTAGTCAAGTAACACTCATTACTAAACTGCTCAAGAAAGGGGTCTGTTTCTGTTGGATGTCAGATGCAGAAGAGGCGTTTCTAAAACTGAAGGAGTGTTTCTGTACTGGACCAATTTTATTACATCCAAACACTGAAGAGCACTTCTTTGTAGATGCAGACATTTTTAACTACACCATCTCAGATCGTTTGTTATTGGCCATAAAAGCAGCCTTTTCAGAATGGAGACATTATTTGCTTCATGCAAAATATCCACTGACTGTTCTTAAGAGATCATCAGTATCTGCTTTTTTGATGAAATGCAAAGACTCTTACTCCCGTCAACTGCGTTGGTCTTTATTTTTTGCAGAGTATGATTTCATCATCAAATGTAAACCAGGATGTTTAAATGGTAAAGCAGATGCCTTATCCAGGGAGTGAGAAGAATGAAATAATGGTCATAGAACTGCTAATCCCTGATGAAAACAGTTTGGTAGGAGGAATTAGTGAGACCAAGAGGTGACTTCAAGAAATAAGCATGGTGAAGGAACAGATGCAAGAATGGGCCACACAAGATCCTGTGGGAACCCTGAAGGATGGGCTTCTGTCTGCAGATGAAAGACTGTATGTGCCTACTATCATGTTACAACAAGCAGCCTTGGATAATAGTCTCGAAATTGAAACTTGTTGGCCACCCTGATTTTTGTAAGATGCTGGAATTGTTGGAGAAATGTGTGGTGGCCAACTATGAGAGAAGGCACTTTGAATTTTGTGAAGCCTTGCGCTGTGCAAAATCCTAAACACAAAAACTGCCTGGGGTGCTATGTTGGTTGGAGATTCCACCTCAGCCTTGGCATACACTGTCTATGAACTTTATTACAGAATTACCTTTGGATAAAGGATGTTCCACCATCTAAGTAGATTTGTTAACTAAGGCAGGACATTTTGTTCTGATGGAAGTGTCAGTGACGGCAGACAAGTTGGCACAGATTTTCCTACAGAGCGTGGTAAGACTTCATGGGAAACCCACCCAAAACATTTTAGATCGGGGACCTCAATTCATATCTAAATTCTGGCAAGCCTTCAACAAACAACTAGGAATTCAGGTGAAATTATCTCCAGGTTACCCTCGCCAAACAAATGGACATACTGAGCAAGTCAATCAGGAATTGGAAAAGTACTTGCAGTGCTATCTTAAGTCTGGTAAGTGTTGGGTGGATTAGGTCTGGTTAGCAGAATGTTGCTTTAACAACTCAGTTAACGATTCCACCTCTGCCTCAGTTTCCTTTTAAAAAAAAAAAACAGGGATATCATCCTTGTTTTTTGAGCGAAATAGTTTTTGAGGTTCTCAAGTAGGCGGTGTGGAAACCAGATTGAAGATGAAGAAAAATCTTCAGGGAGCAATGCAAGCATTACAAGCTAGTAAGGAAAGGTACAAGAATTTTGCTGACAAATCTTGTAGATTTGCTCCTAATTATCAGAAGGGAGATGAGGTTTGGCCATCTTCTAAACACATAAAGCTTCAAGGGAGAAATAGGTTTAGTCCTTTACAGATAATCCAGAAGATAAACCCAATCAAAGTATGTTTAAGATTACCTTTAGGGTTAATGATACATCCTGTATTTAATGTAAGCCTTTTGAAGCATTACAGTCCAGAAACTAGACTGGGAAAGGCACCTCCTCCTATTGTGGTGGAGGAGGACAGAGAGGAGTACAGGTTCAGGTAATTCTAGACTTCCGCTTCATGAGGGGACGGTTACAGTATCTAATCGATTGTAAGGGTCATGGTCCTGAGGAAAGATCGTGGGAGAACGCACGGAATGCTCATGCTGCATAATTAGTCAGGTTTCATTTATCCAATCCTGGGAAGCCAGGTCCAGGGACTAGGCCTTGAAGGAAGAGGTACTGTCAGGTCTCTGCAGTTTGGAGAATTAAGATTAGAATTCAGCACCTTGAGAGTGTGGTTTGGAGTATGAATGGGGAGTTCATTTCTGTATAAAGATTTGCCTTAATCAGGTTTTTCATATGACTCTGCCCCTCCCAAGCCAGGATGGCTGAGAAGAGAATGATGCTTGATTGGCTCTGGGCAGTTGCTGGGAATCCACCTGAGGGTTCTGAACTGCCTTGCATCTGATCATCCATGAACGCAGACCTGTTTTAAGTTTCTCTTGAATTTAGAAGGCCAATCAGAATGATCAGAGAATCAGCCACAGAAAATATTCATGAAATCTATATGGGACATGATCCAGTAGATGCTGGTGGGGCGCAGCAATTAAGATATTATTTTTGGAGCAGGAGGGTAAAAGTTAAACACTTCAAGGTTAAGGACATTTAGAAAAGCAGAACTCTTTAGCGTAATTGCCCTTGTAAATATTAATTCAAGCAGATGGCACCAAAAACCTTTGACTAAGGTTTCTAGCAGAGACACCAAGCTAAGGCTGTATAGCAAAGTGGGAGGTACAAGCATAGTAAAATGTTGAATGAGATACGCCTTAGCAAACACAGCGCCAGGCCGCATTGTTCATAGAAGGGTTCCCTTAAGGGAAGAAAACAAACATGACATTCAGCGTCTATGCAGGCCACTTGCTACAATGAATAAGAAGCTCCCAGTACTTACTGTGCTTTAACAGAGCAACAAAGCTCCTGTGAAGATGAACTCTGCATCAGGAAAGGAAATCAAGTGATGCTGATCTGTGCATGCACAGACGAAAGGTGTTCTGTGTTAAAGTTCAATGTAAGTGGAAAGAAAATGCCTACAGAGTTTACAAGACTTCCAGAGCTAAGGACTACAGAAAAGACATAAGAATATTCTATCCAAAGACTTCGAAATATGGGAACATGCACACTGAGAAAGTAGAAAGACTTCCAAAGAACTAATAAAAGGTTCTCATCAGAAGGCACTCAAGAAACTACACAGTGGTATTAAAAGGCTCCAAATGCCTCAAGGCACTTAGTGGCGGTAATTCAGGTATTGTGAGAAATTAAAGCGAAAGAACAAAAGTAGAGTATAGTCTGGTGACATTAAGTGGAAGATGGATGAATCTTTGTTCTTCTGCTTCTGTATTTTCTGCAGATCCCATCAAGAGAGCAGAGTGCATGAAGTTTGTTATTTTGTCCCAATATCCTTTCCCTTCAATGTGTCAAGAGACAGCTTAGCTGTAAATTCAAATAGCTGCTTTCCGGTCAATCTGGTGGCTATGAAGGGCCAGGGCCAGAATCAGCTTCTGCAGGCCTGAAAATGTTCAGATCCTGGCAGTGGCTACATGTTCACGGGATAGGAGGGTCAGGGATGTGGCAATGGCATTTACAATAACTTCAATTAGTCGTGACAATTGGAACAATCGATCTTGGTTCAATTTAACCACAAGGACACGAATGAGATAACCCATTTCTGTTTCAAAGCCTTCCCACCCCAAGCTTATCCTTTGTCATGTGTAGGGCGGGAATGTGCTGGTGTGCCAAATAGCAGGCAGAACATAACCCATGTAACAACTTCCTCCCCAGTTAATGGATAGAAAAGGATATGCTTGTCTCCATGGATGAAATAGATCCTGTGATATGTGGGATTCTCGGATTGGGTGAAAGAGAAACCTGGGGAGACATTGTTGATGACTACACTGGAATTGGTCGGAAGGTGCTATCAACATTTACTGTTTCCCATGAATAGTACTGCCTGATTGGTGTAGCATATAAGGCCCGTAGCCTGAGAGGAAAGGTGAGTCGCTGATGATTTTCTTGACACATGGTCTGGGTTGGGAAACTTTGGAGGACCAATAAACCCCAACTCGGAATGAAAACCACCGCAGGGTCTGGGACTTTGGGATCGTGTAACCTACTTGTGATCCAAGCAGACATCACCGCAATTGAATGGAATGGGTGCTATGGGGAAACTTGAAGACAAATCGTGTGGGAGATTTACACACACCCAACAATCAGACACATTAAAAATACAGGCGAACTGCCAAGCAAGTAGTAGATAAGTGTTCTCACTGTGAACCCAAAGGTGATCTGAGGGACAATCTTGTTCGTGGTAGGTGGTTTTGAAAGTAGCAATCACAGTGAGTTGGAGATAAACCAATGAACTAATAACAATAATAACAGTGGTCACAAAGCCGGACATGGTGCGTTAACAACCTCAAATCTAGGTCTTCAGACCTCAGGAACGGTAATGTTCATTCCAAGTGCCAAAGTTCATAGAAGGAAATAATAGTTCAGTTCATATTGGGAACAAATGTTTGGTTAAAGTCGAAAAATGTAGTGTTTTCAATTTCTGTTAGAAGAGTCTATAGTTCAAAAATGGGATGCGAGAGAGTCTTAAAACCCCTCATTAGTGTCTTTCAAAGAGGAGTTGGGACTAAGGTTGTGGTGACATTCCCTGATACTCTTTGCTCTCTCTTTTGATTTCACTGTTGTAGTTCACCAAAGAAAAAAGAAAGACCCAAATTGGCCAAGGATTATAGATTGATGCATTCACTATAGACAGGTAGATAGGGTGTATTGGGAAAGGTTGTTCTGGTGGTGTTTGTTGTTTCTCTCAAAGTTTCATAACACAACAAGAAGTTATTTTGCTGCTGTGAGTGGCAATACAATAGAGTGAGGATCATACTGCATCACTGTGTCCTTAATAAAATATCATCTCTCCTTCACAATTGCGACTACCTCTTCTACATTTTAATCTGTGTTACAGGTGCCGGTGAATCTCAGCATGTCCTCAAGTCCGGTACCTGTTCCTGCAATCCCTTGCCCTTCTCTGCCTCATCCGCAGAAAGACAACAAGGTGGTTTTGGTGAAAGGAAGAGACCATGTCAGTCCGGAGATGGGCACAAAGATATTTTCCAAGGTAAGACGTGTACTGGACAAGAAGAGGGCTACTCATTCGTTGGATTAAAGATTAAATATTAAACCACCTGCCAGAGTCTTTTCAGCATTGCTACGAAGATTCACAAAACAATGGGTATGACCTTAAAGTGAATCCATCTCCTAAAGCAATGTATTCAAATTAAGAAAACAATGCAGTTGTGTTTATTTAGCATTGCTAGGTCACCTGAGCATGCAAGTATTGGGGTACTTAACTGAGTGTATCAATATATGTGCATTATTCCGCTCCATCTTTCCCTTGAGAATTCCACACATTTCCTGATATTCCCTCGAGGCTATAATACTGGAAGCTAGGAGTAGAGTATCCATACCTTCCATTGCAGCAGATAATTCAGTTCTAGCCCCCTGAACTTTCATTGAGGCAGCGATCAGGAAGAAAATCTGGTGGGGTGTATATTAATGAACGAAGTCCAGCAAATAGGCACTTAGCATGCCTTCCTGATTCACTGGATACAGCACCAGAGTAATTGCTTGGTAATAACCTCTTCTAATGTGGTGCCTAAATTGAGGACCATAGAGGAAAAAACACTATATTTATTGCCAGTGGGAACATTAGTTATGGAAGAAAATGTTGATCTTTTCAAATCGGCGATGGGTAACAGAATTATATGAATTTGATTACTCTGGGTTCTTTGTTAAACGAGTATTTCTGGACATTGTGCCATTAACAAACACATGTGTAACACAAATTACCAGTTCACCATCAACCATAAACGCCTATTATCGTATGCTTGGTGTAATAAATGTTAGTATATATAGTTCCTTTTCTTTTCACCTTCTACAATATTGTCAAAATTAAAATATTTTGTTATGTGGGTCACATATCAAAAAACGACTTTCTACGTTAATTGTATTTAATTCTGTCAGAATGTGAATAGATACGTCATTTATTATAACCTGTGTGTTTCGACCATCCTGATTCACATATCATTATTTACTTTATATGTCTGTCACATTTTTCCACACATAACACAGTTCAAACTTCTCAATATGCCTTCCACATGTAACACATTCTAAGCTTTTTATTATGTCCTTACAGACTTAATATCAATGAGTTTCACCATTGCATTGGCATGTATATGCCTGCCAAGTGTTTCCACATATAAGACTATTCCTTACACATGTAACATATTCCAAGCTTTACACTGTGTCCAACACGTTTTTCGCTTAGATTACACTTGATATTCAGTGCAATCTAGTGAGCTTCTTCTAGGGCTTGCTTGCAATACATAGGAGTATCATCATGCACATTAGTTAAGTCAAAAGATCAAATTAATTTCCGCAAATTCAGTATTGCAAGAACAAAGAAGCGCAGTTGCTACACGAAAAAATAGAAAGAAAGGAAATGGAAGAAAAAAAATTACAATCTAATTAAAATAACTTCATATATCACATTTGAACTATACTAGTAACCGATTCCTATGCTTATTTGAAATGTAGCTTGAGAAATACACGCGCAATTTATGTTTGTCTAAAAAATACAATTAAATTAATCTCCCATATTTTTAAAAACCAAATGTTGGCCTCTCCTGTTTTCTGTGCGTTTTTATGAAACCCTTCTTACGATTCTTTTGGGGAAGACAAGTAGCAGACTATTCCAATAAAGCTCCCAATCACTTGCCTAATCGTCACCTCCATCAAAAAACACTTTTAAGATAATGGGACTCATTATGAGTCCAGCGGTAAACCGCCAGTGCTAGCAGCAGGTTGCCGCCAGACTCATAACACCGTTTCTACCGCCTGAGATCCCGGTGGAAGCGGGGCATTACAAGTCCTGGCGGCCCGGGATATCAGGCGGCGAAAGTGTAAGTCCCCATTCCCATGGAGTTAAACTCCATGGGAATGGGGACACAGAAGTACTGGCACTGTTGCAAACGGTGCCATTGCTTCTGTCACAACTCTGCCTACCGGGGCCGTTGCGCCTGGCAAGTCAGGCCTACCGGGCGCAATGCCCAAGAAGGCAGACTTGTATTCTGGCAACCCAGAAAGGGTGCCTGTACGGTGCAACCGGTACCCTTATTTCCGGACCGCCACATTTGTAATGAGGCCCATCAAGTAAAACATGCTTACTTACAAGTTCTTTCTAACTCCTCAGTCGGAGAGCATTTTGTAGACCTCGAGTAAGGCGATATAAATGGTGGGATTTCAAAGAGACAGAATTACTGTTACTGCCGTTGGGGCTCATTCTGAGTTTGGTGGTGTGGTAAAAAAGTGGCAGTAGTTCTGTTACCGCCACTTTTACCACACCACGAAATTACAAGATCACCAAATCAGAGGTAGTTCTGCTGGGGCTAATTACACTGGTGGAATTAGAGCCACAAAATCAGTGGTAATTCCACCCATGTTAATTCCACTGGGGAAATTACCCTCAAACAAGGTAATGGTAATTCCACCATATTAAAAGGTTAAAGACTGTCAAATACTTCCAAAATAACACCAAAACCAGGTGGTAATTCCTCCAAAATAGCAGTGCAGTTACCTCCACCTCAGAGGTGGCAGTAAATGCACGCTTGTGATGAAAATAAGCCACAGATGCATCCACCATAGTATTTAAGGCCAGCACCTTTCACCAAACCCACTTTGAAGCAACATCCAGCCCTTGCGGACATTCATCATAGGGTCCACAATTTGTTATTGTACATTGAGCTGCAGAGACTTGCAGTGCAGCAACTGCCAAGGAGACTGGCTCTGCAAAGGCAGAGGAGACGTGCAAAGAGGGGGTCACCCATACCTTGGATCAAACCCTCAGCCCGGGCAATGACAGATGAGCAGATAACCACACTCTACTGGCGGAACAGGGACACCATAACCGAGCTGCTCACCCTCATGTGGGTAAATCTCCAAAGTGGAATCAGCATCAGGACTGCCAACCCAAACCTGCTGAATCTGGTGGGTGTCCTGAACTTCCTAGCAAAGGGCACATTTCAGCACAACATTGGAATGCTCCATGGCATGTCGCAAACTACATTTTTGAAACTGCTGGTACGGGTGCTTGACACACTAATGCAACATGCACCTAATCACATCACAATGCCCACCACCCCAAACCAGGTACATGTGACCCAGGCACGTTTCTATGCAACAGCCCACGTCCCTAGTGTTAAATGTACACTGGACTGTACGCATTTGGCTTCAGTCTCACCCCAGTCACAGGAGCAAATCTACGGTAACAGGAAGTAGCACGATTCTATGAATATCCAAATGATATGCAATTCTGATCTGACAGTGAGCCACTGCTGTGCCCGTTTCCCGGGCTCCACCCATGATGCAATGGTCCTGAGGAAAAGCAGCCTGCCCGCATACATGGTCTTCCACAGTGACCATCATACATGGATATTGGGTAAGTAGCAACATTGAGAATGCAATGCAAATGGGGACCGAAGAATGAGAAGGGGTTAATCCGGGGGTGGGGCCACAGAAGCACTGCCGTACACATGTAATGCATGACCAACCACTTTTCAGTACATGATGCATGTGAGTGAAAGAATGCAAGCCTACATGGGCCACAACGCTCTTAGCTCCAGAGTGAATAGCCCAGTACCAACATCACCCCATGCCCCCGGGACTGTGTGACATGAGTGGCCATGGCATGGCAGTACCATACACAGGATGCACTGAGGTATCACAAATCTTTTCTTCGCGACGCTGCGCGTGGAGGGCAGGAGCCCCCACCATCCAATAGCTCCGACCGCTGCCCACATCGGATCTGCCGTGTGATCCCACTTGCACTGCTGCCACACCGATGCCAGCAGCACCACAACCCAGCAATGAGACGTCTGTAACAAGAAAGCATAATCCTCTCTGAGGCCCTGACATCGATGGTGAATGTTCGCCATCACGACGCACAAGTCTCAGCCAGCCACAGCTGATTTGAAATGGCCGCCCGCATTGTTGCTTTCGTTGCCTAGCAACTTCCCTCTACCAGTACGGCCCGTGATTGGCCTGCTTGCCTACTTCCGTAACCTGTCTTCGCCGGATGGCGAGAGCCGGCGCGCCCTCATCAAGGCCTGCCTAAATAAGGCCAACGCCTGTTTGCAGCCTGTTTCTGCCAAGGCTGCCGTCTTCCAGTCCCCCTGGCCCAGCACAGTCTCATCACCAAGGTAACTCGCCAGCATTCCGTACCTTTACGATCTCACTATAGTTGCCCACGACTCTCCCCACTCTAGGGTAACTGAGCGCCTCACGCGATGCCTTTCAAACAGGCTTGAGGCACTCCTGGATAAGGAAGCACTGCTTCGGATATCCCCTTAGTCTCTGCAACTTAGATTGAACAATTAAGTATTACCCTACCGCTGCATTGGCAACGTAGGGCCCATGATACCACTAACTACTGATGCCGTGTCGCAAGCAGACTTGTATCATCTGCACTAAATGTATTAATCTGGCCTTGCACGGCCTCTCCTTGTCTCGATTTATTTTAATGCGCCTGATACTCCTGCACTGCAACTTATCCCCAACTGTGTCCAGTTTCTGCCTGACCTCTTCCTGTTCTTGTTCTCGGCCTTGCCGTCACCACAGCCTGACCTTAAATGCACAATTGTGCTTAATGTTTGCATGTCACTCAGCAATTGCATGACCATACGCGCTATGTAACATGCATCCTGTGGCTTCCAACGTTCTGTACTGTGCCTTACTCAGGACGCCCACTCCCTATGTGCCCAGTCTACACTGGATGCTAGCCCAGTATATCTGACAACCTTCTACCAACTTCCCACACTGATACTCCTCTCCCACTGAAGGGGCCTAGTCACTTTCCAGTAGTACTCTACTAACACAGCCATATTCCCGATCACTGCACTCAGCCCAGTATTTGATTGCTGCATTTAGCCCAGTATTTGATTGCTGCATTTAGCCTGATATTTGTTGCTGCATTTAGCCCAGTATTTGATTGCTGCATTTAGCCCAGTATTTGATTGCTGCATTTAGCCCAGTATTTGATTGCTGCATTTAGCCCAGTATTTGTCGCTGCATTAGCCCAGTATTTGATTGCTGCATTTAGCCTAATATTTGTTGCTGCATTTAGCCCAGTATTTGATTGCTGCATTTAGCCCAGTATTTGTCGCTGCATTAGCCCAATATTTGATTGCTGCATTTAGCCTAATATTTGTTGCTGCATTTAGCCCAGTATTTGATTGCTGCATTTAGCCCAGTATTTGATTGCTGCATTTAACCCAGTATTTGTCGCTGCATTAGCCCAGTATTCGATTGCTGCATTTAGCCTAATATTTGTTGCTGCATTTATCCCAGTATTTGACTGCTGCATTTAGCCCAGTATCTGTTGCTGCATTAGCCCAGTATTTGATTGCTGCATTTAGCCTAATATCTGAGCTTACTATTTGATGGCTGCTCTTAGCCTACTCTGCCTAGTATCTAATTGCTGCATCTTGTCCATTTTCCCTACACATAGCCTACCCTTCCTATGCTAATATTCGATCAATGCAGGGAATAACAGGCCCTAGCTTAACTAGGAGTAACACTATGTACTCTTACATGCCAAACCTAGCGAGCCGAGTATCATTCTCTAATCTGATAGTTATACTCATTACTACTGCCTACATCACCATGCTAACCCTCCAGCCTCTCGAGGACCCAGGAGCCCCCACACAATTAATACCCACAACCCCTTGCAATTCAGTACAGAGAAACCATAGACTCCGGGCTCGGCTTCCTAAAATATTCAAACCTATCAATAAATACAACATTAACCTGGACCACCTTCGTCCGAAACTACCTCCACCTCTAGAAACTACGGCCCTCCCAGCCGTAAACCCCTTCCGAAAAGAAATAAGCCTACTGCCAACCTGCCTCCTATAGTACCACCAGAACCTGAACTAAAAGCTGCTTTAATTAATGCTAGATCATTAGTCGCTCATGCGACAGACATAGCAGACGTTATCCGGGAAAATGACCTTGACTTCATCGCCATTACGGAATCGTGGCTCCACGATGCAGCAGGTCCTGCCCTTACACTAGCAGTCCCAGACAACTATACAATCCTCAGAGCTGACAGACCAGATGCACGTGGTGGAGGAATAGCGATTATCGCCAAAACTAATCTATCCATGAGAATCACCTCCACACCCAACCTTAAATCCTGTGAGATTCTTTCCATCAAACTACCCACCGCAAACTCTCAAACATCTCCTCTACAGACCCCCAGGACCTATTAGCTCCTTCAACGAAGATATCACAACTGCTATCTCTGAGAAGCTAAAAAACTCCTCACAAACTTTAGTGCTAGGAGACTTTAACCTAGGTTACAATGATATCAAGGATCTCCAGGCCACTGCCGTAGCCAATACCTTAGCAGAACTAGGTTTCACGCAGAAGGTGAATACTCCCACCCATACCAAAGGGAGAACTCTCGACTGGATTGCTAGCCACAATTGTAACCCCTCCATAATAGCCGTTGCCCCCCAAATATGGACGGACCATCATCTAATCTCATTCACTATCAATACTAAAAGACCCATAGCTCTAACACCCCCCCAGCCGTACCCACTTTTACTAGAAACAAGAAAAATATCACAGCAGATAATATCTTGCCCCATATCCTACCTAAACTTAACTCTCTACCAGAATACACTGATCCAGACCTTCTAGTGGAGGAATTCAATAATGCCATGACCATCGCTCTTGACAGCGTTGCTCCGCTTAAACTCAGGAATAGTAAACCAAAAAAGCACCTAAACGTTTGGTTTACACCCCACCTAAAAAACCTAAGACTACAGAAAAGAAAATGCCAAACAATATAGAACTTACATCCTACTGCTGAAAACAAATCCAATCTAATAAACATCTCAAAGCAATATAAAAAGGACATCATCTTGGCCAAACAAGAAACATATAACAACTGGATTACCCAAGCCAATTCCAGTATGAAGGAGCTCTTCTCTATCCTAAAAGAACTGGAAACGCCTATCATTGTACAGGATGACTCTATCAAAGATAAAACCTGGTTCACAGACATACAGCTGGCTCTCACCAATAAAGTGTCCAACCTCCAAACTAAAATTTCCCTAAAGAAAGCCTCATTACCAGCCCAAACCCAAACTCCTGTGGACAAAATCATTATACCCAAACCTAATGAATGCACCAAATTCAGCTTCTCTAAGGTCTCAGTAACTGAAGTAGAGAAAACCATTCTGGTTCTTAAACCATCTAATTGCAAAGGTGACCAATGCCCACCACTATTGATTAAGGACGCTGCTAGAGATCTAGCTCCCTTTATCACAAAACTCATCAATGCCTCCTTTACCACAGGCACCATTCCACGCAACCTAAAGGAATCCTGCGTACTCCCCCTATTGAAAAAACAAACACTGGACCCTAACATTCCCACAAACTACAGGCCCATCACCACGGTGCCCTTCTTACTAAAAATACTAGACAAGGTAGCTTACACCCAAATCCAGAATTTCCTTGAGGTGAACCAGCTCCCTGGCGTCCGCCAATCCGGCTTCCGACCCTTACATGGCACTGAGACTGCCCTTATTGATTTGAAGGCCCAAATAGACTCACTCAGAGACGAGGGTAAAGTAGCTCTCCTCCTCCTACTAGACCTCTCAGCCGCCTTCGACCTGATGGACCATACAGTCCTATGTAATCATCTGGACTCGGCAGCCCACTTCTCAGGGGAAGCCATAGTCTGGATACAATCATTCCTCAGTGACAGGACCATGAGGATGTTCTCCCCTTCAGCGGCAGCAGACCCGATACCCATCACCTGCGGCGTGCCCCAGGGATCCTGCGTCTCGCCAACACATTACAACATCTTCACTAAGCCACTCTTTGACGAACTAGACAATCTGGGTATCACCTACACTAACTATGCGGATGATACCCAGATTCTTCTACCACTTACTGGGGATTATGGTGAAGATCTGGCTTTGGTGAACAGAGTCTACAGCATCGTTCAAGCATGGATGGCCAACCACGGCCTCTGCTTGAACGATGACAAAACAGAGCTTATCATCCTGGGCACTGCAGCCCGCATCTCTAAACTCAACCAAAACTATTCTGCATTTATCATCGATGGGAACACTATTAAGGTCGCTAAAGAAGTAAAAACTCTAGGTTTTCACCTTCACTCGACTCTCTCCTTTACCAAACAGGTGAGTTCACTGGCCTCATCCACGGCCTATACATGCAAATCAATACGAGCCGGGAAACAATTCTTATCAGAAGACAGCTGTCTTATCCTAGTTAGAGCCCTCATCTTATCAAAATGACACTATTGCAACTCCCTCTTTATAGGGACATCCAAACAGATAATCAACAGAATACAAGTGCTCCAAAATAATGCACTCAGAGCAGCCCTAAGCATCCCTAGAAGAGCACATATTTCTGAAACAAGACGCAAACACAAATGGCTCTCCACCCAAGAATAAATCAACCTTAAAACTGCATCCCTCATCCATAAATGTTTAAACAACAAAGCCCCCCACTACCTCATAGAACGTTTTACTAGAAAAAACCCTACTAGACTCACAAGAACAGTCAGCCCTAACTCCCTTTTAGTGCCCAGATTTAAACTAACCACAATCGGTGGATCCAGCTTCCCTGTCAAGGCAGCTCTATTATGGAACTCCCTACCTCAGGCACTTAGATCTGACCTAACGTTCAACAAATTCAGAACAAACACTATAAAATGGCTCACCGAAAATGCTATATAACTGGCACTCTCCCACTTACATGTATTGCACCTGTTATAGACTGACCTGCTGCTATGTAAACGCTAGCTATAAATTGAATGCTTTGGCTGCGTATCATCTGTATTTGCACATGTCTCACCCTGTTGAGCCACAAATTTCCTGTTTTCTTTCATGTGCTGTAACCTGTAACCTTTCTGTATCTAAGCTGTAAACCTCCTTGTCTCATGTGCCCTGCTACCCCAGGGTCCAGCGCGCACAATAAATAAATAAACAAACAAAACCTGATGATAACTAAGTCACACTAAGAAACAGCAATGACAAGACCGCCCAACAATACCCAGCAGAAGTACCATTCAAAAGTAGCAGCAGGCCGGGAATATTGAATTGGGTAAGGGTGATTTTGAAGGTGTGATAAGGTGATGAGAAAGTGGCAAAGGCATTCACTGTGCAGCTGGATTAACAGTACTCCATCATCACCCATCAGAAACCCTGCAAAACCACAGGAGATGGCATACAATGAGGTGCACGCATGAACCATTGTGTGCAGACAACGCACATTTGGACTGCTAAAGGGAAGATTCTGGTGCCTCCACTGCAATGGTGGGGCACTCATGTACGGCCCTGAGAAGGAGTGGAAGATGGTCATAGTCTGTGCAATGGTGCAGAACATGTGCATTAGGAGGAATACCCCTATGCCTCCAGAGGATGACAATGGTCACCCTGAGTAGGCACTCAGACTCAAGTGATGTAGACAATCAGAGGGCACCTTGAGGCAGATATGAGGATGCAAGGGAAGGACGCATAAAACATCATGAGCTAATTCAGAACTTTTTTTAATACATATGAATGCACATTTCAGTGTAACATCATTTCACTAAAAGTTGTTGAACAGAAAACACACCCATGCCCACTCACCTCCCACATCCACAACAATCATGTCTACCCACCTCACACATCCCCTAAACAGAGTCTGTGGTATGGTGTCTTTACTTCCGTTGGGTCTTGCCTTGCCCATGCATAGCAGGTAGTGAGGGCGCACTCTCTCCGCCAAGAGCACCTCAATGGGGTGCTGGGTGGAGGCTGTGTGGGCGTGACTGAGATTGAGCTCCCCCCAGATATGCTGCAGAGTGAGAATGATGGACCTTAGGACAGACTTGTTGTGGAGGATATTAGCTCTGCCAACTCCTGCACCCTTTGGGCCACTACTATTGCAGCCACAGTGACTTGTGCTACTCTCCCAATGTGCCTCTCCACATCAGATGCCATCCTCCTCGATGCCTCCGAATGATATCAAGTGTGGCATGAGAGTGCCAGTGGCTCCGGTGCCATGGCCTCCATCCACTCTGCCAGATCACGTAGTTGTGTTTTGGGGAACTGGTGATGGTGGGTCATGGGGCATTCCCCCCACCCCAGATTTACAAGGCCCGCCATCTGCAGTGTTATCAACAGGAGTGGAATCACTATCCTGATCATGATGCCACTGCAGAACCTGGCCAGTGGATAAGGGTGATGACGTGATGGACCAGTGGTCGAAGTGTACAAAAAGAAGTAGTGGAACTATGTTCCCTGTTGGCCTGCACCCGCTCACCACAAACCCCACCACCACCACCACGCCGCCTCCCACACACAATACAAACCCCCAAACATATGCACCTACTGTTGGGAACGTTCATTGTAGTGCCCTGAAAGTGCAAGTTTCAACTTCTTCCTACACTTTACTTTTAAAACGAAACCATTCCGGAAAGTTTTTTTAAAAAAAAATGTACAGGAACAGTAAAACTTAATTAAAAAAGTAGAGGAGCACCGCTCCCAACTGCGCCCGCTCACTTTGACCACTGATACAGACTTATGTTTGCTTTTTTTCCCGCTGCACTGCATTCCTGGAGGTGTGGCGGAAGGTTGTCTCTTGGGTTTGCTGTTGTGGTCCCAGAGGTGCATGATTCGCTGGTGTCTTCTTGTTCTTCCTGGCTGCCAGGGTTACCTGTTATGAGATAAGTGACATGCTCGAAACTGCTATGAATGCAGTGTGGAGTGTTGAATGGCTGGGTACTTGTCCCAATACACATAACTTGTTGTGAGTGTCTGGAGAGAAGTGAATGGCTTGAATGCACTATGCACCTGATTGGCTACCTGCCTGCATGAATGCCCTTCTGACCGATTGGTTGCCTGAGTGTGACCCAGCAGAATGAATGGGAGATCAACTAGAATATCTGGGGGCCTCCCACTGCTAGAATTCATGTTCAGAAGCTGAAGAGCAACTGGAGTTGAAACTGAAGCTTAACCTTGAAGCCCTGCTGGAAGATCTGCAAGCTGCTGTGTCTCCAAGGACTGACCCAGAGAGCACCTGGTTAGGTGCCCTCTTCCCAACTACGAGGGACCATTGTGCACTGCTAATCTTTGCCAGAGCTTCCTGGTGGACAGACCTACGAAAGGCTGCCAACCAGAGACGGGGACCGCCGCGGAATCACAAGGAGAAGCGCCCGGACACTGTTGTCCATCACTGTCGACGACCGCTGTCGCAGACCGGAGCCGCCGGGCTCCCTTTGCCTAAGTAACAATTTATCCAAGGACGCTCTCGCCTGCACCGTCGACTGCTTTGTCCCGCCGGAGAAAGTCGAGGATGCCAACGTGCCGAGGAGCTTCCGCCGGTGGGTTTCCCGCCACCGGAAGACCGCAGAGTCGCCGTCGACCCGACGCCCTTGCTGGGTCAATGTTGTTCAAACTCTTTGCGGTCCTGAACTATCATCAGCGAGGTGCCCCACACGCCTCTTCCTTGCAGGACGCCAACGCTCTGTCATCGACGAGCACCGCTAGGAACGAAGCTGCCACCTCACCGTCGTCGTTCAACCCTTTTCCTTGTGGGATCTCGACGATGCATGGCTCCTGCTTTAAAGGGAGCCGCTCAAGAAGGATCCGTCGATGACCCGACGATGAATTCTCCTATTCCAGGTACATTGGGGTTGCAGAACTATTTTAGAAGGAAATAAGACTTCTAGAACAATATATGGACTGGGCTTGAGATATAACTTTACTTTACAGGTTGCCCAGGCGGGGGGATCTCCACACAGAACTGTGTCCAGGTAACGTTTCCAGTATTCTGCCAATTGTTCTAACCAACTGTTTTCCTCCTATGTCTACTGCTGGTTACAATTATTAATCGATTCATGTGACATTTAACCAGAGTATAGTTGATGCACCTTAACGGAATATAATAATAATTGTGGTACCACTTAGAACTGTATATATTTGCCATTGTAGATTTACTGAGCACAAAGTGAGTTATTGTGATTGTGTACATTACCTTGAACTTAATTATATAAAGACTGTGTTTTAACTAATACAGTGTGTGGACATTTTTTCGTGGGGGCTTGGGGACTACACTGTACTTAAGAACCAGCCTGCATTACCTCCTGAGAAGCTAGGCCCTGATTGCTCGTCAATTGCTACCAACAATAGAGAATCTTGGCTGGGGTCCGCTGTGCCTCTCCTCTACCACATAGAGAGCAGAAGTACAGACCCCACCTCCAGTCTTTACAGTGGATACACCCAACAGTATTCTAATTAGAATACAACAACCGACACTATAATAGAGGCTCGAAGAAATTCTCTTCAAACCAGTCTGTCATAATGCACAAAATATGTTATTTATACAATTCATTGAGTATCATATGAATCACAGCAGCATTCCAATTGTTAAGCTACCTTACTTTTGTGAATTATATGACACTGGTTTGAAAGGCATTCCTTCGAGTCTCTATTAGTGGGTGGGTTGTTGTATTCTAATTAGAGTGCTGTTAGGTGTACCCATGTAGAAGTGACACAGGACCATTGGAACATTGTATAGTTGTTTGAGCATTTCTCAAGGGGGATTATTCCTTCTGGTCGTTAAAATTCCTGTAGTCTCTTTTGGAGTAGTATACATTTTCAAAAGGTACCATGGGAACAATACTCAGGACAGATGGCAAACGTGCCACATCAAGATGACCTTGATGCATGCATGTATCAAGCTCACCTTGATGTGGCACGTTTGCCATCTGCACTGAGTACTGTTCCCATGGTGTTTTTCACTCACATGAACCCCACCACCAACATTGTTTGCTGTGTGACCAGCAGCTGAAGGCATGGCACTCCTAACACTCATGCTTCTTATTTGTTCTCACCATGGTCAGCTTAGCTGTTGGCTCCCATAGTATGCTGGTGACTTATTCCTCCCAGGGTATGAGAATGAATTCAATGTCTCAATACCACAAGGTACATGTGACACAATGCAAACTCAAAAGCCGGCGCGCCTCTTAGCCATGCCCTTCCTGCCTAAGTGTCATGTAATAAGCCCCAGGCATGGCATATGACCCAAAAGCATGTACCAACACTGACACCATGCAAATGTCATGGGCACTTAATGACCGCTGTAGTAACAGTGTCCAAATGGCGATACGACTATCATCATCTATGATGACTTTGTTCATCCTGGGCAGTCAGTCAGTGATACTTAATTGACATGCCAGCGCTCATTGTTCCTGTAGCTGGGCTCATTGTTCCTGTTGCTTAACCCTGTACCACCTAGGCATTGATGGGTAGCATGTGCATCCTGAATCCAGTGAGCGCAGTCTTCCAGCAATGTCAATGACAGCACACACTGCCAACAAAAATCCTTGTAACCCCTACAAAGACATGTGGTTGCCACAATGCACATAGAAGCCAATATGTCAAATCCGTCCCCGATATGTGACCCATGCCCAGCCCATACAAGCAGAAGCATACCAAGCGACCTCCAGATTGCATGATTGTAATGCGCATACACGTTTACATGACAACTGAGTACAAGCCCTTTCTCCCACAGCCGGCTCCCACATTAGCCAGGAAGATGTTGCCAGAGGCAGTGCAGCGAGATCTTACAAGCATCAGAAAACCACCCCTGTTCAGCAAGCCACTGTTACAAGAACACTTTTAAATACACCGGCCAATAAAAGTGCTGCCAACACTAGTAGCTGACCCGTTCTCTGGCAAAGATGTGTGCTGGAACCAACCACCATTCCCAGTAAGGCTGTACCCTGACCTTCTGAGGAGCCTGCCACCACCACTATCAGTCGGGCTGCACCCTCAACTGCCTATGAGCCTGCCAGTGCCACCACCGCCACTACCAGCTTGCACCAGAAACCAGCCTGAATCCTCCCCCTCACCAAGCCATGTGCCACATGTACCCTCTCCTTGCCCTTCCTCTGTTACTCTGGCTCTACAGTGGAACCCCCACGGATGAGGTTCCTAGGTGACACACCTTCTCCTTTCCACTCATCAGAGGATCATTCACACGACGCCCTGACAGGCATTTGGGGAAGCCTCACCCAGGTGTAACAGGGTTAAGAAACAATGGAGCACATACCAGACCGTAAAACTCCAACGTGCAGTGGAAGGACATTGCGCTCTCTGGCGAGGGAACTTGGCCGCCAGTGGAGACAACTTACAGAATCAACAGTTTCAAAGTGTGGGATGGTTCAGAACGTGCAAGAGCTAAGTGAGTCTGCAGCTGCATGTCAGAACCCTATGCAGGGCAGCCTCCACTGACACTGACATATCCATAGGCCGGATTCCATCAGCTCTAGATTGGCTGCTTCAACACAGGCACCCCTTGCTAGTATTTCCTGATGGTGGTCTCAGCGCACTGCCATGCATACTCGAAAGTCACCATAAAGACAGGGGGAGTGCAGCAAGAAACAGCCTAACGTTTAGTTGACTTTGAATTGGGATATGGGGCTGGTCAGACAGCATGAGTGTTGGGGTTTGAGGGTGATAAAAGAGCATGTATGTTGGGACATGGGAGTAGTGGCGGGTATGCATATTGGTGTAGGAGGGTGGTGGGAGGGCAAGCGTGTTGGGGTGTGATGATGGTGGGAGGGAATGGGTGTTCGGGTGTGAAGGTGGTGGCAGGGCATGGGTGTTGGGGCGGGAGGTTGGTGGTCGGGCATGTGTATGTTACATTTAATAGAGACCCTTTAGGATCCCGGCAAAGGATCCAAATGGTCACTTTGCCTGTGTCAGGAATTTGCTTTTGGTGAGTAGTAATAGAAAAGTCAAGTGTGTCCATATATTGGTTCGGAAAAAAATCTCTATTTGATTGTGACTGTTTAGTGATCTGTCCCTTCCTTCCCCACGACCACTGTGTGGTGGCATGCAATCCCGCGATTCAGCATCACCGACCTTGGAGACCCTGGGTGCCAAGTCCTTGCTAGAATGCATGGGAAGAGTAACATGTTGGGCAGCCCTGCACAGATAAGCACTATCTTTTTTTTTTTAAACATATTTTATTTCATTTTCAATAATACATTAAATAATGATTGAGTATATGACATCAATAAGGAAAAGAAGAAACAAGGGGGGAAAAAGATAATCACTATCTTTACCACTTTCTAAGGGAGGTACGTGGGTGCCACCCCGTGTCTGCTGAAGGCAAATAAAACTTCCATTCAGTTGGCCAAATGTGTGTTCAATGTAGACCTTAGTTTCCATGTGTGCCTCATTGTAAGCCACCTCCCGTGGTGTTACGTGGTTCCTAATGGGTGTCTCGAACCACAGTACCATCGGTTACACAGAGTCGCCCGAGATTGAAAATAAGTGGAATTAAGTGATTGTGTTTCTAAAGTACCTGTACACACTGCTGATGGAATTTGTCTATTCTCAAGTACATATGGCTACATTCACAGCAGAGCCAGCTCTATGCCAAATGCGTTCACCACCATTTACAACATCACTGCACCTGCTACCACATCCCCCATAATCTTTGCCCCATTGCTGACAAGTCCCGGGTATTATGTGATGATTACGGTATGCTCAACTTGTTTTGTCTTGGATGATTCTGAGTAGCTTAAGTGCCAGGGCCCCTCAGATGGCACACATGCCAGCTCCCTGCCTGGGTGAGGGATCAATGTCTATTAACTCACAAGCACATTGCTGATGTGCGGGGTCCGGCTCAGCATATCCCTGATCCTATGTTTTCAAACCCCTCTAATTTCTATGTATGTTTCTTTCAGGGCAAAATCGTGTCCCTTTTGTTTTTCACATACCTGCTTCCTACACCTTCCTAGTTTCTCTCCTCTGCCTCTTAATCATATGTCATGCTTTGCAGATCTGTTTCCTTCCCCTCGTTGCTCTCGGCCCACACCAGTGCCTTGTTTTGCAGACTGTGTTCAATGGTGCACGGCCCTCTCTGTGCCGTTTTCCTCTTGTTGTCTCCAACCCTGGTGGCCGAGGGGGAAGGGCCCTGCACTCACCTGGTCACCACTTTCCCCAACTCCTGCCCATGGCACTCGCTTCTGGGGTCCACCATTCCTGTACTACCCACTTTATTTTACCAATGCTGTCTCCTTGGGAGTGAGGAGGGTCGCCCTTCCCCTATGCCACCCTCTACCTTTTGCCTTCCTGCCCCTACTTCGCCAATCATCCTGGTTTTTCTATGACAGTGGGGTCTGAAGCGCCACTTTCAAGACTGACCTGACGCAATGACGGATCTACGTGAACATTTCAACTAAAAAATACTGAGGCTGAAAAGGCCGAGTTTTTTTATTCTCATATTTTTACTTTTTTGCACTTCTTATATTTCTAAATCCAGGGGAGACCTCCCCCTCCCCACCACTCCCCCACAGCGCTGCAACATCCCTCCTATCCTAATCTATTCCCTTACTCCACTCCTTACCTATTCATTTGCAAAAAAAGATGAGAAAAAAAACTCAGCATTTTCACACTTGTTATTTTGGTACTCGAAATAGTTGGCCATTACTGCAACGACCGCATGCATCCTACCCACGCCATGTTCGTCGAGAAGCCGAGGTGTCAAGGTATTGCCTAGGAGGGAAACTGGTCTTTACAGCTGAATTGAGATTATGTGTTTTTGCTCTATTCTTGTTCCTGTGCTTTTTCCTGCGAGTCAGGGTTCTGCATGGCAAGGAAGTGGCAGAAAACCCAGTGAGCACCAGGCAGGAAATGGCAACCAGAGTCCTAATGTGCTCAGCCTAGCCATATTCAGGACATACAGCACATTACAGTCAGGAAGGAGAAGAGAATAAATGGCAAAGAAGATATCCAAGCAAAACACATTACAGGAGCAGCACGTGGTGGTGAAATACCAGGTTCTTTCTGTCAGTCAGACAGTGGCATTTCCACAAAAACCCATGGGAATTGGTCAACATAGACACATCATAGAATGGCGGAGGGTTAAGGATGGAACCTAGGAGATTGTGAAAGGACAGCAAATATTATGAATTGCAATATTGCTGCTACTCATCTTAAATAGAGTTGCCTGAAATAGTATTTTGAATAATTTGCTTTGCATAGAAGTATTTGGCTTCCTGGATCCTATTTGTGGAGTTTTTGTGACTTTTTCTAGGCTTAAACACACCTAAAAAGGGCTGAACTGAATCAATGTTGGGTACTGTGTCTGTGTGAGTTGCCTGGATGAGTTGCCATATGCCTTTGTTCTGCTGCCCTATGCATTGTAGCAGAATGTTGGTGAAAAGAAGTTAATGGCAGCTCAGAGAATGTTGGACGAGTGTGATACCTGTATGGTTCTGTGAATGCCAGTTGTACTTGAGGTGGCAAGCCTAAGGTTGGTCCAGAGGTTGTGATCCTTGTTAATTTCTACTAAGAGTAACTCGCTCTTGATATGCACTGTGAGAAAAGAGCTACCTACTTCTTAAGTGCTGGCTCCACATGCTGCTCCTGTCTGGCACAAACATATTCGTATCATAGTAGGGCTCCGCGTATTGACCAATCAAATAGGAGATCATAGTCAGGTTTTGAGAATGATCTCATAAACACTCACTGTGGATTTCCTCAAAATCTGACCGTATTGTATTATTTTGTGGTTCAACTAGCACATCGGGATCTGGGGATCTGCCTTATCTACAAACAGGACAGTGCAATGACTGTCAGGTATCAGTTTGCCAAATGCAGATACATTGTGGATTACAGTTCCTCAGACATAAGGAGCAGATGAGGCATTTGACCACGTCGACTTTGATGAGTGGAATTGCATCTAACCCTGTAAGTCTCTCCAGGTAGGAAAGCATAACAAGATACAACTCTTAATGCTTTAAGGATAGAGGCTGCATTTGGTCTGGGTCAAGGTAAGGGAGGTTCCCCGTGGCCTGTATAGGTATTTTCTCACATACGAGGAATCTATTTGTAGGACTCTGCCTCGTCCTCTCGCACTGATCTGTGGTGTCTGTCAAGTATCAGTATGAAAATAAATGATTGAATGATTGGTTAAGGAGAAACTACCCAGTGATTCCTCTGTCTATAATCTTATTTCGAAAAAACATGTAACCATATTAGATAAATTACCAGAAATATTCCATTTGGCAATTGCGATTGATTTATATTTTCCCAACCTCGCTTTACTTCACCCACAAAACTTTTTATACCTCTTCTACTTTAACTCCTTCAGAAATGTACTCCTTGCATTTACTTTTTCTTCCTTTTAATTCATGTCCATCTTCGCATTGTCAAATTACCAATGGTGTGGGTAAGGTTAGCTGTAAGGTTAGGGTCAAGGGTGGAATAGGCGAAAGATAGTGGATTAGAGAAGAAGGGGGGCTCCATGGGGTCTCCCCTGGTAATGATGGACTGAGTATTAGAAGAGTTGAAGGACCGAAGTAAAGGTAAGAAGAGGCACAGCTGATAAAGTGAATGTATGGCGAAGTGATTGCAGAAGATGTAAATGCATCCATATTTTCTATTAATTTTACAGTGTCCATCTTCCTCTTTTTTTCATTTCCCACTCCTTTCATTTCCAGAGAGCGCAGATGTTATGCGTTTTATAACATCTAAGCTCACTGGAAATGAAAGCAGTGGGAAATGGAAAAAAGAGAAGCATCAATTCTGTAAAATGAATAAAAACTATGAGACTTACTAGCAATCGCAAAAACAAAACGAGAATAAAACAAAATGACATATTTCTACTTACTTATAGATATGTCTAGATATTTTTTTAAACGCGTAGGCGCAGATTCATTTTATATTCCTATTCTAGAAGGGCATACAATGGGTACAGGCATAGTATTAGAAAAGAGGCAAGTAGAAAATTGTATATTTTTATAACCAAAAATAAAAGTATATTTTGAATGAATGTTGTTGAAGCAACCTTCTGTCAGTGGGTTTCTGTTTCTGTTGGTGGAATCTGCATTCTTGTTGGAGCTTATAGCTTTGTCTCCAGAGGGTCCACAATGTCTCCAATAGGTGAGATCGGCCAAGGGGTTTTCCAGGTTCTGGGTTGGGCGCTGTAATGCTTCCCTGTCCCCATGACCTGATCTGTTGCCCCAAACCTACCTCACTGCTCCTCCAGCAGGCTGTGGTCTAACCTCCTCTCCATTCAACCACAAGCTCATTCCTCCTCCTGCTCCCCCTGGAACAACTAGTAGTCCTATGTTGTCTCAATTTGTTGTCTGGCTTTTACTGACCCTGTACTTCCAGGAGATCTTTGGCCACCTTCCAATCTCCACTCTTTCCCATCCTTCCAACTTCTCTCCTTGTCCTTTATGTTTCCTTCCTTCACTTTCCATATCTCCTCCACTTTATAAATGGTGCTCACTTTCTCCTTCTGCTGCCTCAGCCTTCACTGTTCCCTCAGCACTTGCCACTTCTATACCTCATCCAGCTCGCTCAGCTTTCCCTGCACCTCCACCACCCTCTGCAGCTTGCTCTCTTCACACCACTTCCCGTACCTTCACTTCCCTCCTCACCTCGTACAATTTTAGATCTCTGTACACCTCCTCATGTTCCTTCTCTTCTCACTTGCCCTCCTCCATCTTCATATATTTCCACCTCCTCATGCACCTCCTCTCTCTTCCTTTCCCTGCTGCTACGCCAAACACCCGCCACTACTTTCCCCCTCTCTTCTGTTATTTAGGGTCACGGATACTCCTCCGGGCCTGGGCTCTATACGATGGGTTGATGCTGTGGTCAGTGATCACTGCAGTCCTGGAATTGGTTGGCCAGTGGGACCTCGGGTGTTTCCCCTCTGATCATCCCAATTAGCCCTTTCCCAAGGACTGAGCCTTGAATAGGCCAGAGCACCATTGAGGGTTATTTCGCTCCACACTTGTGTGGTGGGGCGCATTTGCAGAAGCTGACATTGTGCATTGGCAAGGTCGGCACTTGCACTGTTGTCAAGATTGGAGGCCTTATCCCCTTCCTCCTCACCTGGATCTTCAGTGGCGGATTCCCTTGGGATCGACTCCGTCTTCTTACGATCCTTCCTCCTTACAGGAGTCTTGTCCTTTGATGTCTTGGCTTTCTTTTCGTGTAAATAGGGTCGGGCCCCTCCAGAGGCCACCGTGGCAGAGATAGAACCCTGTCCGCAGGGACCCCCAGGGGGCCGGACCTAGATCAGGGAAAAAGCACGAAGGCAGAAAAAACCCTGTTTCCAGTTGGGTACCAATAAGGAGTTGAGAAAGTCTGGCTGCAGTTGAAGGCTAATGAAGTTGACCAACAACTCCGGTGGAGGGAGCCGTTAAGCTCTGTGATGACATTAGGGCGAAACACAGAGGAAAGGTACAGGAACCCAAATAACCAATAAGTAAATCATTAAGGAAGACAGAACAGATAGAAAAAGTCCGTAAATAACAGTGCTAAGTATAGGTAACCATAAGCAGAAGGTAGAATCATACCCGCCAAGTGCGATAATTCAGTAAACAAGAACCGAGAGTGCAAAGAAGACAAAAGGCAGAAAACACCGAACAACTAAACTGGATAAGCTTTGGCGGAAACCAAGAGGTGTAGTACAGAAGCTCACGCGAGGCGGAGCCGCAGAACAGACAAGGAGAGGCAGAGGAAAACACTCGCAAAAATGCAAGCTGAAGGAGACAGGTAACCAAGGGAAGAAAGTAAGTATGGCACAGAAGGCAGGCACTAGGAAGGCAAGGTAGCTGCAAGGATGGTCGGCAAGGAGGAATATCCAAGAACGAAGTTCCAATCGTACCGGAGCGAAGTGTACAGATACAACGCACCGGTTTGGGGGAGGAGTCAGAATTTAAAGGTACGGACACCATATTGAATGAGGACTAGAGCGCTCGCAAGTCAATGCTTCTAGCGCAGGTACGGACGCCATCTTAGATGAGGACTAGAGCGCTCGCAAGTCAATGCTTCCAGCGCTTCCAAACCTTCCATTCTCCGTTCCTGACAGTATACCCCCGTCCTCTCGGGGGACTCCCTGGTTTGCCCGGATGAAGGCGATGGAACCTCTGTACAAGGCGTTTGGCATGTATATGGCTCACAGGTTCCCACGTCCTCTCTTCAACTGGATAACCCTTCCAATGAACCAAATAGTGCAACCTTCCCTTGAGGTATCTGGAATCGACCAGACGAGACACCTCATATTCTTCTGGCGGAGGGCTCACCTGAGCACGCGTCTTGAACACAGGTCTCTTAAAAGGATCCTCCTTATGTTCCTTGAGAAGGGAGACATGGAATACAGGATGCACCCTTCTGAGATATTCTGGTAGCTTGATCTTATATGCTACAGGGTTGATCTGTTGAAGAATGGGAAAGGGCCCAAGGAAACGAGAGGAGAACTTCCCCTTATGAACCCATCTGGGTAGAAATCTGGTGGACACCCAGACAAGCTGCCCTATCTTCCAGCTCGGATTGGCAGTACGACTCTTGTCAGCCCATTTCTTGTGTGTAAGTTGACTTGCTTGGTGCGCTTCCTTAGCGAGTCTGTGTATCTCCTGTAGGTCCTGTAAGACCCCATCCAACACCGGTATTTTGGTAGAAGGAGGATTGAGCCAGGGTAAATGTTGAGGATGATATCCGTAGGTACAATAGAAAGGACTCATCTGGATCGAGGTATGGAGAGAGTTATTGTAGGCGAATTCTGCCTGTGGGAGGAAACGATACCATTCTTCTTGTTGCGGACTGCAGAAACACCTGAGGTACTGTTCTAGGCTGGCATTTAATCTTTCAGTTTGGCCATTGCTCTGTGGGTGATATCCAGAAGAAAGTGCCTTGTGAATCCCTAGAACCTGGCAGAGAGAAGACCAGAATTTAGAGGTGAATTGAGGTCCTCTGTCTGACACTATGGTCCTGGGCAAACCATGTAGACGGACTATATCCTGCAGAAAGGTTGCGGCCATCTCAGAGGCTGAAGGGACTTGTTTAAAGGCCGAAAAATGCGCAAGTTTGCTGAATGAGTCAACTGTCACCATAATAGTAGTCATGCCATATGACGGAGGGAGGTCTACAATGAAATCAGTAGAGATGTGTTCCCATGGATATTCCGGTAAGGGTCCTTGCTGCAGTAGCCCCAGAGGTCTTCCCGTGCGGTGTTTGTTGGAAGCACAAACCGAACAAGTGGAAACGTACTGGCTTACGTCTCTTCTTAAGGTTGGCCACCAAAAGCCCCTCCGTAGCAAATCCAATGTCTTCCTGACTCCCGGATGTCCAGATAAAGGAGTGTCATGACACCAGGAGAGTATCCGATCTTGTAGCTTCTTAGTAGGAACATAGAGAGCTCCTTCATGATAATACAATCCGTCCTTATCTTGAATTACCGTTGACGGAAGCTTAGTGCCCATCTGATACTGTGGAATTAGGTCTTGAAGAAGTGAGACGGTCGAAGCCAATACTTTGAGATTAGGGAGAACCAATTCGTGTCCTATGTAGGAGCCAGAGGTATCTCCAAGACTTCTTGACAAGGCATCAGCCTTCCTGTTCTCTGTACCTGGTATGTATGTAATTAAAAAATCATATTGTAAAAAAAAATATGCCCATCTGGCATGCCTGGCGTTGGAACATTCCAACTGTTGTAAAACCCGAAGGTTACGATGATCTGTTCTAATAGTAAACTGATGAGTAGCACCCTGTAAGAGATGTCTCCACTCCTGACAGGCCAGCTTGATAGCCAATAGCTCCTTTTCTATCACAGAGTAGTTGCGTTCACTACAAGTAAGTGTTTTGGAGTAATACGCTAATGGATGTTCATAGTCGTCATCAGACCTTTGAAGCAGGACTGCTCCCACGGCCCCTGTAGAAGCGTCTGTTTCCAGAACGTAGGGTCGATTCTGATCTGGTTGGACCAGAATGGGGGCTGTGGAAAAACATTCTTTTAGAAAACAGAAGGCTCTTTGGGGCCCTTCATCAAATGCGAACTTGACTCCTTTTTTCAACAGAGAGGTCAGTGGAAGTACCTTGTTAGAGAAGTTGGGAATGAACCTTCGATAGAAATTGGCCAATCCTAGGAAGCTTTGGAGTTCTTTAATATTGACAGGATTTCTCCATTCTCTGATAGCCTTCACCTTACTGGGGTCCATCTTGATCCCTTCTTTGGATAAGATATATCCTAGATAGGACACGGACGTAGCTTCAAATGAGCATTTCTCTGGTTTTACTAGTAGTTGATGGAATTGCAGACGCTGTAAGACTAGTCTGACCAGTGACTTGTGCTCCGATAGAGTTTTGGAAAAAATGAGGATGTCATCCAGGTACACTACCACCGACACAAACAGCATATCTGTGAAAATCTTGTCCATATACCTTTGGAAAATGGCCGGTGCATTCACAAGACCAAATGGCATCACTCGGTATTCGAAGAGACCAAAAGGGGTACGGAACGCTGTCTTCCACTCGTCCCCTTTCTTGATCCTCAAGAGGTGGTACGCCCCTCTCAAATCAAGCTTGGTAAAGAACACCGCTCCATGTACAGCCTCCAAGATGTCCCGGATCAAAGGCATAGGATACCTATCTCTAATCGTAACCTTGTTGAGCCCCCTGTAGTCTATACAAGGGCGTAACTCTGCGGAGTCCTTTTTAGGAATGAAGAACAAGGAGGCCCCACAGGAGGATCTGGACTCCTGGATGAGTCCGTTTTGAAGATTTGCGTCGAGGTATTCTCTCAGAGCCTTCCTCTCTGGTAGAGACAACGGGTACATTCTTCCAAAGGGAACCACTGCCTCAGGTATCAGGTCGATACCGCAATCTTCTGTTCGATGAGGCGGGAGTTGACGGGGAACAGTATCCAGGAACACCTCTGAGAACTCTTGATAATGGATGGGAACTGATGCCACTGTGATTGGAACTGGAGTACAGTTTCGGTCATTTGCTAGAGTGTTGGACGTTGAGGACAAGCTCATGCAGTGTGTTTTACAGAATGTAGAATTGAAGACTACCTTGTTAGCCGTCCAATCAACTTGAGGGTTGTGCCTCCTCAACCAAGGAATGCCAATGACCAACGGAAAATGAGCTGCTCTGATCTGGTCAAAAACCAGAAACTCCTCGTGATGGCCTAACCTCATTCTCAACGGAATGGTTTCCTTGGTAATAGGTCCCGAAGATAAGGGTCTTCCGTCCACCCCTTCCACCGGAATGGGAGTGGCCTTAGATATCGTGGAAACAGAATGTTCTGCCGCCCACATGGAGTCAATGAAATTCCCTGCTGCTCCACAGTCAAGCATGGCGAGCACCTCTGTGGGACCTGCATCAGACAGCCAAATTTCAACTCGGAACACCATTAGACTGTTGTCATCGGGAATGGTTACTGCTCTTGTGTAGTTGCAAGGGTGCTTGTTACTTCCCCCGAAACTTCCCTTGCTGTAGATCGGGGGTTGAAGTTTCCCTGTCTTCGAGGTGGCACCTGAGGACAGTCTCTCAAAAAGTGCTTTGAGGAGCCACAATACATACACAGTCCAGCCTCTCTTCTTCTTCTCTTTTCTTCTTGAGTTAGAGGTCCTCGGGCTGCCCCTATCTGCATAGGTTCTTCAGGCGAATGGGTGGCTCTGGTGGGTGGAGGAACAGGAGAGGGGAGGCCGGTTGGCTGTGGAACGCCTCTGGTTCGTCTTCTTTCTAACCGTCTCTCTTGTAGACGGAACTCAATCTGAAGAGATAAAGTAACCAGGTCTTGAAAGGACGCAGGTCTCGCCACTCTGGCCAGCTCATCCTTGATTTCATCACGAAGGCCACGTCTATAGATGGTTTGCTGAGCGGAATCAGGCCAATCTGCCTTGGCGGCCAGCCTCTGAAAACGAGACAGATAGGTTTGTACGTCCGTGTTTCCCTGGCTGACATCTAGGATAGCTTCTAGAGAGGAATAGAAGACTTCTGGTCGGTCGAAGCGTGCTTTAAAGACCTCCGTAAAACGATCATAGTCACCCAAAATCGGGTCGTTTCCGGTGACAAACGGTGTAGCCCATGAGAGTGCGTTACCCATTAGATTTGCAATGATAAATCCGACCTTAGCTCTAGCAGTCTCATAAGCATGGGGTCGAAAGGCAAAATACACTGTACATGCGTCAAGAAAGTCCTTCAGCCCTCCCGGGTGACCATCATATTTGCCAAAGGAGAGTGGCATTGTAGGCAGGTCTCCCCTGTCATCACGATGTAACACAACCTGTTGTCGGAGGGCTATGTTCTCTGTTCTCAACGTCTGGACCTCCATAGTAAGGTTCTGCATCGCTGCTACCAATTCTTGATATTGTTCTAGCGACGCCATGGTAGATTTAGGGCGTTGTATACTGTCAAGATTGGAGGCCTTATCCCCTTCCTCCTCACCTGGATCTTCAGTGGCGGATTCCCTTGGGATCGACTCCGTCTTCTTACGATCCTTCCTCCTTACAGGAGTCTTGTCCTTTGATGTCTTGGCTTTCTTTTCGTGTAAATAGGGTCGGGCCCCTCCAGAGGCCACCGTGGCAGAGATAGAACCCTGTCCGCAGGGACCCCCAGGGGGCCGGACCTAGATCAGGGAAAAAGCACGAAGGCAGAAAAAACCCTGTTTCCAGTTGGGTACCAATAAGGAGTTGAGAAAGTCTGGCTGCAGTTGAAGGCTAATGAAGTTGACCAACAACTCCGGTGGAGGGAGCCGTTAAGCTCTGTGATGACATTAGGGCGAAACACAGAGGAAAGGTACAGGAACCCAAATAACCAATAAGTAAATCATTAAGGAAGACAGAACAGATAGAAAAAGTCCGTAAATAACAGTGCTAAGTATAGGTAACCATAAGCAGAAGGTAGAATCATACCCGCCAAGTGCGATAATTCAGTAAACAAGAACCGAGAGTGCAAAGAAGACAAAAGGCAGAAAACACCGAACAACTAAACTGGATAAGCTTCGGCGGAAACCAAGAGGTGTAGTACAGAAGCTCACGCGAGGCGGAGCCGCAGAACAGACAAGGAGAGGCAGAGGAAAACACTCGCAAAAATGCAAGCTGAAGGAGACAGGTAACCAAGGGAAGAAAGTAAGTATGGCACAGAAGGCAGGCACTAGGAAGGCAAGGTAGCTGCAAGGATGGTCGGCAAGGAGGAATATCCAAGAACGAAGTTCCAATCGTACCGGAGCGAAGTGTACAGATACAACGCACCGGTTTGGGGGAGGAGTCAGAATTTAAAGGTACGGACACCATATTGAATGAGGACTAGAGCGCTCGCAAGTCAATGCTTCTAGCGCAGGTACGGACGCCATCTTAGATGAGGACTAGAGCGCTCGCAAGTCAATGCTTCCAGCGCTTCCAAACCTTCCATTCTCCGTTCCTGACAACTGTGGTCAACCCGTAACCTGATGTTACTGTGGAAGCAGGGTCCTGCATTGTGTTGTATTTGGTAATGTTGCTTTCTTCTTCTTTAATGTCTGTGGCTCCACAGAGGAAGGAGCTGCTTAAACTGTCATGATCTACTTGGGGCACATTTTAAAGGATCAACAGCAGGAGAAGTCTCACGGTGACGACCCCATGCCTCAGGCCACCATTGCTGTTGACTGGACCAGGTGATCCTCCCTGATCAGCCCACAGGTCCTACATCACATAGCAGGTACAGGGGCCCATCCCCCTGAATCGCCCCCACACACAACTCAAGGGCAAGGCAAGGAAATTTGTAATAGAGGTTATAAAGAGCATACTGAGTTGTCTTACATGTTCAGTGTTCCTTGACAAAATGAAATATCTGGGTATCTGCTTGTCTAAATATCCTTTACAGGTGGAGATTTTAAAATTAGATTAAGGATGAATTGGACAGATAGAAATCATTCACAATAGATTGATTTTACTTAGGAAGTTTACATTTATCAATAGAATGGTATCCTAAAGTTTCTGCTTGTCTTTAATATGTTACCCATATAGAGTCCAACCTTCCCATTTTGCAGGAAATTACATTAAGAATTGGCCATTTACTATGGAATGATAGGAAGCGTTTAATAGCTGCGAGAAGGCTATAAGCACGGAAACACATGGGGCATGGTGATCCTGCTGGCTTGCACTGGAAACTACTGCAAAGCAGCTCATTTTGGAATCTTGATTAATTGCATGCCCTTTTGGCAACAGCACAATCATTATGGATTTCGAAAAGAGATCTCTATCAGTCTCTACATAACCAAATAGGCAACTCCCCTTATTCCATAACTGTTTTCAATATATCAGCAGTGGGGATGAAAACAGAGGATAATGTCAAGAACAGGAGGCCTAGTGCAAGCTTGGACTTGGCTACGAGCACTGGTTGCACTATTGCCCCGCTTTGTTTGCCCTTAAGTGGGTGTCCAATTTGCCGGATAGGTTGGTTCACTCGAGATTTACCTCTATATCATCCTTCTCTAGACAAAATACACTTCAGCAAGCCTGGGGACATGAGGTGGCCCCCGTTAACAGGACACCATCCATGCAGCAATTGCAGCACCTGTCAATTTACCTTTCTGATGACAGTATAAAGGCATTACGACTTCACATGGCAGTTACAGAGTTTTACCAACTGCCAGAGTAACAACTTAATATATGCTATCACATGCCCTTGTAATCTATTATACAGTGGGATGATCACCAGGAGAGCAGCGACCAGAATAAGCAAGCATAGGCTCATTTATACGAGCACCCAAACAGTGACAGCACCACTTGTGCAACATTATGTGCAAGCAGAGCATTCAGCTGACAATATGAAATGGACCATTATTGATCAAATGAACAAAGACAAATTTTAATTATTCCAGTTCTAATAGACTATTTCAATTAGAACAAAATTGGGTCCACCGTTTGCATGCTCGTATAAATGGGTTGAATGATGAGTTGCAATGGTCCACCTTGTTCACTTAGCTTAGCTTGTGCCGGTTGCGAGGTGATTGCGGGCCCACTATATTTGATTGGTGTTTTGTTAATTATAGGACTGGATATGTAGCTGCCCCGAACAGTCATGCGAGCTAAGCCCATGTTTTTAAGTGTAGATTGTGTACTGGAAGCTGCGTTGGATACATAGGGTATGGGAAAGACTTTAAATATGTTATACGCCCAAGATGGCTGACACACATGCCCTGCCACGCATTAGAGGTCTAGTGACTTAGGAAATCATAAATGGTGGACGCATGCGTGAGTAGTCGCAAATGTGAGTCTAGTTGCCTTTCTGATTAAAACTTCTGAGCTTTGGTGGGCTTTATACTTGGGAGACAAGGCGCTGATACAATGCGAAAGACCTTACACCCTATCAATGCATCCCGGACCACGACCAACGACCCTGACCTGCTTTCAATCGATGCAGAGAAGGCTTTCGACAGGGTTGAGTGGAGCTTTTTAATGGCGGTTCTACGAAAGGTGGGAATAGGCCCGAAGTTTAGAAGGGGAATACAGGCGGTCTATACATCTCCCAAAGCCTCCATATTTGTAAATGGTGAATATTCCAGATGGTTCGAATTAGCATGAGGTACTAGACAGGGATGCCCTCTCTCTGCTATTCTGCTTGCTCTTTCTTTAGAACTCTTGGCCCAAAAGTGAGAGATGACCCGCAGGTAGAGGGATTAAGGTTAGGTGGGGTTGAATATAAAATGGCACTGTACGCTGATGATGTACTTCTTCATGTGACCAACCCGATAACATCAATCCCCAGAGCCCTTCACCTCATTGAGGTCTATGGCGAACTCTATGGCTTTTAGGTGAATAAGGCCAAATCTATATTATTTCCTTTGCAAGATACCGCACAGATGAACGAAGTTAAATTTTCTCCACTGGGTCTCACGATTGAACATTGTAAGTTGAAATACTTGGGCATACTAATCACTTGGGCATACTAATCACAAGGGCCTTAGATGAACTATATGAAGCCAATTTTCCATCTCTTCTCCAGAGGTTTCATGCAGACCTTACCAAGTGGGATAAATTGACAATATCCTGGTTAGGGTGACTTAATGCAATTAAAATAGTTTGCCTACCCCGGTTCCTGTACCCCTTCCAAATGCTCCCTATTAAAATGCCAGGAAGCTTCTTCAATGAAGTCAAGAGAGCCATCGTCAGATTCCTCTGGCATATGACATCCTGACATTACCTAAGGAGAAGGGAGGGGTAGGTCTCCCGGACCTCAAGAAATACTATGAAGCAGCCCAACTACGTGTTCTAATTCCCCATCTACGTAATCACAAGGAAGCCCAATGGATTGCCATGGACAACCACTATTTATCCCTGGCGACGGTTTCATAATGGTTGTGGGTCCCAAGGAATAAACTACTAACTAGACTGAAAAATCATCCGATATTAGGAACCATCTGGGAGATTTGGAGAGAGGGTGCAGGGATGCGGAAAGTCTCCATGTGGCCGTCTCCGCTGAGCCACCTATGGTCCCTGGGTATTAGAGAACATATCCCCAATGTAGAGAGATTTCAATCATGGTATGAAGCAGGACTGGAGAGGGTGGGCCAACTATTGAAAAATCATTCCTTCATCACACTCCCGGAGTTGGCAGAGGCCCTGGGAATAGGCACTTTATCTATCTTTCAATTCCTGCAGATTAAGGGTATTTTGACGATAGCAGATTGGAAGGATAAGCTGCAGAGAGACCTTACCCCCTTCAAAATGTTATTAAACTCTGGAACAGAGATGAAAGGACTGATATCCGCCATATTTAAAGAATTGGTAGAAGCAGGGAAAGGGTCTACTGAACTGCTGAGGGGTAGATGGGAGAGAGACCTTGGGGAACACATTGAACCAGGCATGTGGAGGAGAATATGCAGACCAGCCTCACAAGCATCCATTTTGAGTCAATATAAACTGCACGCTATCAAATTATTGCATCGATGGCAGTATGATCCCCATAGGCTTTCCAAGATGTTCCAGTCAACTAGCCCACGATGCTGGCGTGAATATGGTGCGAATGCAGATTATTGGCATATGTGGTGGGGATGACCCCGGATTAGGGTCTACTGGGACATGGTTCTGGGGTGGATCAGAGACCTTGACGGTGTGCAAAGGAATGCAGACCCTTATCTCATTTTGTTTTGGTTTTGAGAAATGCGAGGATGAATGGAGAAGGATCAAAGGCCTAGTTCCACAATTATTGTTGGCTGCTTGTGTCCTGTTGGTAATGAAATGGAAATCCAAAACGGTGCCGACCATGAGTGAATGTGTCAACGTAGCCTCAAATATTTGCATCATGGAAAAAATTACTTCGTCCCTACTTTGGAGATCCACGCAATGTGATGTACTATGGATGGATTTCACGGGCAAATACATGTTATGAGTGCTAAATTAACTGGTGGAAGATCTGACAGGGGACTACACCTCCTTTTGGGCCGACCTGAGCCAACCTGTATACTGTATAATGATGTATAAATTGAAGCTGGAAAGAATATGAGCGAATGTTAAACAGAATTTCCTTGCACTGCACACATGTCTCTTATGAGGATTGCTCGACTCTGGGGAGTGGAGGGTGGGAGATGGGAAAAGTCATTTTGAAGCATCGCAGTTCAAAGTCGTTAGAACATAAGAGGTTCACGGTTAGATGACAAGCGGAAGTGTCTCCAACTCTGTCCTGTATTTCCTTGCTTGCATTTTCTTTTTCTTGTGACTTGTATTTATAAAAACTTAATAAGATTGAAAAAAAAAAAAAGTCTGAGCTTTGCTCAGAACTAGGGCATTTTTGGGTGCAGTCATCTTGTGGAGGAGTGATTGTGACCGTCTTTGGAGGAGAGAGCAGATACGTTAAGTTGTCGTACCCTTGCAGCCGCAGTGCTCCCTCCGCTGACGCTGGGTCCATTAACTTTGTTTTTATTTAGATCTACATCATAGTTCATCTGTGAACGGTGACATCCTGCGGGTCGGGAGTTCTACATGTAAGGAATTGCTGCGTGTGGAGTATAGGAAGCTACTTATAAGGAGAGGAAACCCGGTATACTACTGGCTAACAGGAGTTAGCAGTGTATCCTCTGTCTATATCCGGGAGGATAATAATCAGTATATAAGAAGACAAAGCTATAGTGCAGATGCTAGAGATACAGAACATAAATACTCAAAGTAATTCAAATGGGGGACCAATCAGGATAAAAAGTGCATATCAAATTTTAATAATGAAGCATAATGATTAAAACATAAAAGGCGGAAACACCAGTAAATCCCCATTCCATGGGGGGGATTGCTGGTATTTCCTGCACCAGTAATTCTGGTGCAGGAAATACTGGCATTTTTTTCCGGTGGTGCCCGATTTACCTCCAACTCTTTGCTGGAGGTATATCAGTGAACCCCCACCAGCAAACCTGAAGTTTCCTGGTGCGGTAAAAGTGCCGGTGCCGGAATTACCAGCACTTTTACTGGCATTTTTCCCACACCGGGAAACTTGTAATGAGGGCCATAATGCTGGGAAAATAGCAGAAAAGGAAGTCCCAAAAAAAGGAGAGGCAGAGGAACAGATGAGAGGAATACAAATATACCGAAAACCAAAGAATAATCTAAGCCAGATCACAGGGTGCCATGCCAGGTTCCTAGGAAACCAGGCATAAGAGCTTTGAAATCGCACCACACACAATATTGCCAGTTGTGAAGCACTATTTCACAGCACAGAGCTGCTGAATACCGGAAAACAGACAAAAAGGCCGCCGTACACGTGCAGTGGAAAAACGGGGACCATAGGAAATGGGGTTCTTTGTGTTTCAGAGAATGTAAATCGGAAAACTAGGCCACCAAAAGTGCTATGTTAAAACAAGGTTTTGAGAAAAGGGTTTTTCGGTTTTAGGTAACAGGAAGTGGCAAAGGAGTCATTTCTGTGGGATTAGCCACTATCTTCAGCATCTCAACAGAATATCTGCAAGGAGGCGGAGCTGGTGGCAAGAAATGCACTCTGCATCAGCCAGCATCTGGCGAGGTGTGGCGTCCTGGGAAGGGGCAGGTGGCAGCACACTGTTTTGGCTACAATGATTCATCAAGGCAATCTTCCAAGAAGGCTCTGAAATTACCCAATTTCAGCCACTATAGACCCAATTAAAAAAATGGTGGTAACAGTTTAAACAGTGGTATTTTAATTGCGTAAGCATTTTAAATTCTGCTTAATTGCAGGTTCGAGGAGCATGAGATTTTTATAGCATGGGGTGCATAGAAAATACTGCATGGGGTAAATGTGAGTTGTTTGCATATTATTAGGTGGTATTAAAAAAATGGAGGTATTTTAATGCAACTTGTTTTTACTGTCAGCACAATATCTGTAATGAGTGCCTATATGTCAAATAGGGCGAGAGGTTAAGATGAACAGTTACTACTGAAATGGCCTTTGGCGCTCAGTTCCATATAAGCTCCACCGTTCCATGTTCATGGAAGGAATTCAGTCTGATTACATGATTGAAAGAGGAGTTCAAAGGGTCGGGTACTTGTGAGAATGGAAAATCATGAACTGGAAAAATAATTTTAACCAAAGGTGCTAACTAACATGTTCCCCTAGCTGCTGTTGGAGGTTGTGTGTTATTGAAACTGATCTGCAGTGGCGGCTGGTGATTTTTTTAACTGGAGGGGCGTTCATTTTTCACCCAAATTTCCAACAGCGACTGAGCGCAGTGAGAGAGCCCAAACCAACCTAGAGGAGTATTTTTTAGGGGAGCACAGGTTTTCCCACCAAAGAAGTGTGTGAACTGGGTTGAAATGGTTCATTTTTAGTGCACGTTTTTTGTGAATAATTGGGTAAAATGCCATGCA
Source organism: Ambystoma mexicanum (assembly GCF_040938575.1). Classification (NCBI taxonomy): domain Eukaryota; kingdom Metazoa; phylum Chordata; class Amphibia; order Caudata; family Ambystomatidae; genus Ambystoma; species Ambystoma mexicanum. Next base: position 350,045,631 of record NC_090929.1, read on the forward strand.
ATATATCATCTGCTGTGTAGGATACCATGAAAAATCCAATAAATGCCAGGTCACCAACAGTACACCAGAGAATTTTGGTTCACATTTTCATTATGCCTCGGCACACAATATGTGCCAGCACTCTGAGTGTAAAACACAAGTTCACAATGCCTGTGCCTTTGATATTTTTCCGCGTTTTCCTGTTAAACACATTTTCAAAACCATTGTGCCCACAACAAGCACTGCCACCTTAAAACACATATTCCTGATGCATGGTCCCAAAATATACAAGCCATCGTTGCCACTATACCACTTTCATGCCTGTCTGTACAACATAAGCCAGCATTGTCCTGCAAAACATGTTTTAAGAATGCTTGTGCCCACACAAGATGTCATCATTGTCACAGAACCTCTTTCATGATGCTGTTGTTCCCCACAATATAGGTCATCAATGGTCCTGTAAAACACTTTCACAATGCTAATGCCCGCGGTATATTGAAGCACTGCAACTAATTAAAGCGCCACAATATGACGACCTTGCCCAAGACACTTGCATGCTTGCAGACAACTCCAACTTACACACACAGACACACACGCACATCATTTTATTTTTACCTACCTGCTCGCTCAACCCATTTTCTGTAGGCCTCTGCTCCACCTCTATAATCCGAGAGTAGTCTATAAACTAGAAGCGAAGCAGGAGGGATCAAAGAATCCCCTTTTCGGTCCCCAGGCATGGAGACATTGCACCCGCATGGGGTTCTGAAATGTTATCAGCTGAAAGTGAAGGCCTTGGGTGTACTGCGATACAGAGACGGGAGTAGCAGCAAAGGCTCGTCCCCCAACTTGCACAGAATGTGTACAATTAAATGAAGTAATAGCAGGGATTATTTTAGCACTAAGAAGAATGACGAGGCCCTATATAAAAAAAACATGAACTCTGAATGCAGGAATAATTTGCAAAAGACTTGTTTTATTTAGATAATGCAGGGAAGACTTGTTTAACATTCATTGTGCACTAGCATGCAAGATGATAAAAATGAATTCAGAAAGGCTGTTGATAACATTTATTCTGCATAAAAAATGCAGCAATCTCTACTAGTAACATTTATTTTGCATTGGGCCTAATGGGTAACGGGCAGGTTTCTTTTGAGTATACAAAACACTGTGCGCAGACAAGATTGCAATAACCTGAACTGAGTGGGGAGATAGGATTTCTAAGCCCAAATCGCAGCTGCTTGAGCTGACGCGTGCTTTTTCTTGAGTAGAGTCAGCCATCTTCTAAGGTGTACATCAGGAGTGCATGGAAGAGTCAGAGAGAAAGTTGGTGCTAGGATATTACCAACCTGCTTACGCCGTTTCGACCCTCTGTGGCAAACCTTTTTAGCTACCTTATAATGTGCACGATCCAAAACTTATGTAAGTAGACATTCTGATCTTTGTAGGGCTATAAACTCCCACTATCACTCATCTTCAGATCTGCGTTTTCAACACCAGTGTCGCTGTTTATGACTGAAAAGTGGCAAGAAAACACTGGAATTGTTCAATCTAGTCTCGCAATCTCGCTTTGGTGTTGGATGTTTCACATGGTGTTTATTGAAACGTGTATTAATGTATATCAGTGTCGCCCATAACAGTACCCGAGTTACAATAGATAGTCTTCACACATGTGTAACTCTTCATTCTTGCAGCCTATGTGGACGATTGTACATGAGCAACTCAGCGCACCACACAAAAATGATGCAATCCATCGTGTTCTTAGTTCGAACGGACCCGTTCGTTCCGTCTTTTTTTAACGAAGCCTGATTTTCTTGCTCATGTTTGTTGTTTGAACATGCGGCGCTGTTCACACGGCCCTGGGTTAAACAAAACTGTGTGCGCAGCAGGCAGGCACAACATTTCTTACCACAGCGCCCGTACCAAACCAAGGACCTTTAGTTCGTCTTGTCCACCGGCCTCAAGACGAGAGTCAGACTCACGGACTGGGTGCACCGAATGCTCACTTTATGAAAATGATGTTCTAGCATGAGCTTTCCTTACCACCACAGGCTTCGGTGTGGTCGGAAACACCAAGAGTTGAGAGAGGACCAAAGAGAGGACTGATGATCCTGCGTTGTGCTCCTGACAAGGTCCAGCAAGTCGAGGATGAGAAGAAGTGGGCAGTGTTCCAAAACTCGAGTGCCTACAAGGAAGTGTGGGAACATTTAAACTCCCAGGATTGTGAGGGACCTTCTGAGGCATCTGCTAGAGGCATGGGAATCAAGCAGGACAAAAGAGAGTCCAGGCAACCCCCACACGCCTGTAAAGGGGAAGTGTGTTAGAAGTTGTGTTGGGTTCTGGTTAGAATCAAGTACGAAGTTGGGACGATGACAGCCATCCTGAAAGCTTTGCTTTGTTTTACTCTACATTGGCAAACCATCCATTCCACACTTGTAAACATCCCCATGAAGTATACTGATGTTTGGCAACATTGACTGGCTCTTATGTTGATCTCACTCTGCTTTGTGACAATGCTCTCTGTTTCTGTACATTGGCCTGTCCAATGTCATTACCCAAACCATGCCCTCCTTCCAGCATGGCCCATGCTTATTCCAATTTGCTGTGATGCTCCTCTTGGCCAGGCCGAGAGCTGTGTTCAGCAAAGAGTTCACATATCTATTAGCCGAATGTCATCCCATATACCCAATTGTTCAAGTTTCCGGTTTTCCTCTATTGTCCATCCCATTACTAGCGAGAAGTCCCTGAAATCTTTACCCCAGTACTTCTCAATTCGCTCACACACCCACACCTTCTGGAATAAGGTCCCTATTTCCCTAGCGCTCCTGGGAGTCTGACCAGCCCCATGTCTCCTCGTTTTAAATAAAATAACCCTGTTTGTATTGAATGAGTCGCAGTTATGAACTAGTGGCTGCTTCTCTCCAGTCATTCTCCAATGGCTCACCCCCATCTATATGTCATGCTGCCTCAGTTTATCTTACAGGATGTTGCATAGGGCGGCAGTGCTTTGTACAGGGTGGAGGCCCTGTAGGCGTCCCCATTTGCACACTGAAGATAACACGATAACAAACCGCAACCAAGAATATCTTTCTAGGTGCTTGGTGAACCCAAGTGGAAAATAACACATTTAGCACTTTTGTTCACCCAGCACCTATTAAGATTTCCCTGGTTTTGGCTTCATTGAGGAGCTGTTGCCGCCCGGCTTACATAAACCTCTAGTTGATCCCCTAAACAGTTCCAAAAAGGCGATGCAGGGCTGCAAGATGGATGTCCTCAAATGAATTGCAAGGATTGGTCCAATTGCCACTGGGATACAAAATGGACCAAGCCAGTTTAGGCTTTGCTCACTTCCTTATTAAAACTAACCCCACGCCTGCAATCAAGTTCAGTATGTGTGTATGTGAAGGAAGCAAAGGTGGGTTGTACAATAAGCGTGTGGGCATACTAACGCAAAGATAGGAGGAGGTGGGAGGCAAGTGGTTAGAACTCCATGCTGTACTGTGTCTTATTTGCTGGGCCCCGATCAGCTCTGGCTGCTGTGATGCACACAAGCATGAACCCCCCACAATCTATATATATATTTGTGAAAGTGTGTTTGTATGTTCGGGGTTGGCTCCAGCCCCATATTGGTGGGCTGAAATGTTGACCCACGGTCAGCATACCAGTCTGGGGTGTACTGGCGATAGAGAAATTTGACCAACCCCACCCATTACCCTGCACGCATCCAATAGAACTGAGAGGTGAGAGGAAGGGTGGAACATCTTATGTAGCATGGTCAGTAAGAGTGGGGTATTGCCTATCCTAATTGCAATTTGACCCAGTTCTCCACACATAGTTCTGATAAACACCACATTACTCAGTACAGCAGCTGAAAACTTTATGGGGTAGATCAAATATCTGTGGGGGCTGGTTGTATATACAAAGAACCCCGTATTTAAATAAACGTTTATGCAGACAGTTTTCCCCTTTAAACACTAAATGTTGGGTTTGCTGAAAAAAAGCATCCCTGTATGAAGTCTAGAGGATGGGGGGAGATCTCTGCTCAGATGACAGATATAGAAGTGATATAGAAAGAGGACGGCATGAAGTTTAATAATATATAGAGCAAATAGCCCATAACGTATCTTGGAGTATGGGTGTGGGTATATGCCGTTCTTTTTCTTGTGCATCTTTCGTGACCAATGAGAACATAAATATTCCTTTGGAAGCAATGCATGAGGACAAGCACGTAAACCTCACAGGTTGGTTTCTAAGCCATATCTCTCCTCTGACTTCTACAGGCCGATTCATGGAATTAATGTGCGCCGAAAATGTCGGCGCAAGCGTGCGAAAACGTGCGATTCGCAGTGAAAGAGCGAAAATCGCAGTGCAAGTGCGAATATCGCAGGGAAACCAGCGCACATCTATTCATGGAAGTCAGTGCGCGAGTAAAATCAGGGATGTGCACTGAAAAAGTGCGCGGCACACGCCGGCGCACAGGTCATCTAACGGCGTGCGCTAAGGCCACAGCGAAAGCGCACATAGCGCGGCGCACATAACAAAAGTAGGCGGAACATGGGGCGTAACACTCGGAATGGGGAACAACTCGTGAAAATGTGGGCGTCACGGGGGAAGTACAGGAGGCAAGTGCGCGGAACGCCCAGACGCTCGCCTACAACACGTATTCATGGAATCGAATAGGGCAAACCAGCGCACGGGCAAAGACGCGCACAGACCCAAACCCGTCCGCCACACGAAGGCAGGCGGTAGCGTCCCTGCGCTGGAAAAAAATGTGCGCCAAAATGTGCGCTAACAAAAAGCATGAATATACAGCTCTGATTAATGTCCCATACTATGGCCCCTTAGGACAAATGATGTGCAAAGGGGTACGCGACAAACAGCGACACCCGCTGTGTGAAAAATTAGCTTGTCCGTGTATTTCGGGTGTGCGCGTGAAGTTCTAGACGCGATCGTGCCTGGGGGAGCGGGATACTTGTATTCCAGGGGTGCGCAGGAAGTTTCACACGCGAATGGCCTTGGGCGAGCGGGGTGCGTGTAAATCTGGGGTTCGCGGTAAGTTTCACACGCGATAGGCCCTGTGCGAGTGGGGTGCGTGTATTCCTGGGGTTCACGTGAAGTTGCACACGCAATTGGCCTGGGTACGTGTAAATCTCGGGTTCGCGGGAAGTCTCAAACACGATAGGCCCTGTGCGGGTGGGGTGCGTGTATTCCTGGAGTTCAGGTGAAGTTTCACATGCAATTGGCCTGGATACGTGTAAATCTGGGGTGCGCTGGAAGTTTCACACGCGATTGGCCTTGGGCGAGCGGGGTACGTGTATTTCGGGGGTGCGCAGGAAGTTTCACACGCAACAGGCCCTGTGCGAGTGGGGTACGTGTATATCTGGCGTGCAGGGGAGTCCTACACGTGAATTGGCAGTGTGGGTCCTCCCAGGTGTTCCCTCTAAACCCTCCACGGCCCCTGCAGGCAGTCCACACCACAGGGGACTACCCTGCACCCCTGGTCATGTCCCGCAGGCAGCCCATCCACCATGGGCATGCCCCCCAGGCAAGCCACATGCCAGCTTGCACTACTGATCACCAACGCATGAGCCCCTCCACCCCACCCCCCAGCAGTGCAGGGCACCTGCCAGCAGGCCCCCACTCATGTCTCACTCATGTCCCCTTGCACCCCCACACCCCAGCAGTGCAGGGCACCTGCCAGCAGGCCCCCACTCATGTCCCACTCATGTCCCCTTGCACCCCCAGCAGTGCAGGGCACCTGCCAGCAGGCCCCCACTCATGTCCCCTTGCACCCCCACCCCCCAGCAGTGCAGGGCACCTGCCAGCAGGCCCCCACTCATGTCCCCTTGCACACCCACCCCCCAGCACTGAGGGGCACCTGCCAGCAGGCCCCCACTCTTGTCCCCTTGCACACCCATCCCCAGCAGTGCAGGGCACCTGCCAGCAGGCCCCCACTCGTGTTCCCTTGCACACCCACCCCCCAGCACTGAGGGGCACCTGCCAGCAGGCCCCCACTCATGTTCCCTTGCACACCCACCCCCCAGCACTGAGGGGCACCTGCCAGCAGGCCCCCACTCATGTCCCCTCGCACCCCCACCCCCCAGCAGGCCCCCACTCATGTCCCACTCATGTCCCCTTGCACTCCCAACCCCCAGCAGTGCAGGGCACCTGCCAGCAGGCCCCCACTCATGTCCCCTTGCACCCCCACCCCCCAGCAGTGCAAGGCACCTGCCAGAAGGCCCCCACTCATGTCCACTTGCCCACCCACCCCCCAGCACTGAGGGGCACCTGCCAGCAAGCCCCCACTCATGTCCCCTTGCACCCCCACCCCCCAGCAGTGCAGGGCACCTGCCAGCGGGCCCCCACTCATGTCCCCTTGCACCCCCACCCCCCAGCAGTGCAGGGCACCTGCCAGCAGGCCCCCACTCATGTCCCCTTGCACCCCCACCCCCAGCATTGCAGGGCACCTGCCAGCAGGCCCCCACTCATGTCCCCTTGCACACCCACCCCCCAGCAGTGCAGGGCACCTGCCAGCAGGCCCCCACTCATGTCCCACTCATGTCCCCTTGCCTTGCACCCCCACCCCCCCAGCAGTGCAGGGCACCTGCCAGCAGGCCCCCACTCATGTCCCCTTGCACCCCCACCCCCAGCAGTGCAGGGCACCTGCCAGCAGGCCCCCACTCATGTCTCCTTGCACTCCCACCCCCCAGCAGTGCAGGGTACCTGACAGCAGGCCCCCACTCTGTCCTCTTGCACACCCACCCCCAGCAGTGCAGGGCACCTGCCAGCAGGCCCCCACTCATGTCCCACTCATGTCCCCTTGCACCCCCACCCCCAGCAGTGCAGGGCACCTGCCAGCAGGCCCCCACTCATGTCCCACTCATGTCCCCTTGCACCCCCACCCCTCAGCAGTGCAGGGCACCTGCCAGCAGGCCCCCACTCATGTCCCACTCATGTCCCCTTGCACCCCCACCCCCCAGCAGTGCAGGGCACCTGCCAGCAAGCCCCCACTCATGTCCCCTTGCACCCCCACCCCCAGCAGTGCAGGGCACCTGCCAGCAGGCCCCCACTCATGTCCATGTCCCACTCATGTCCATGTCCCACTCATGTCCCCTTGCACACCCACCCCCCCAGCAGTGCAGGGCACCTGTCAGCAGGCCCCCACTCATGTCCCACTCATGTCCCCTTGCACCCCCACTCCCCAGCAGTGCAGGGCACCTGCCAGCAGGCCCCCACTCATGTCCCCTTGCACCCCCACCCCCAGCAGTGCAGGGCACCTGCCAGCAGGCCCCCACTCATGTCCCACTCATGTCCCCTTGCCTTGCACCCCCACCCCCCCAGCAGTGCAGGGCACCTGCCAGCAGGCCCCCACTCATGTCCCCTTGCACCCCCACCCCCCAGCAGTGCAGGGCACCTGACAGCAGGCCCCCACTCTGTCCTCTTGCACACCCATCCCCAGCAGTGCAGGGCACCTGCCAGCAGGCCCCCACTCATGTCCGACTCATGTCCCCTTGGACCCCCACCCCCAGCAGTGCAGGGCACCTGCCAGCAGGCCCCCACTCATGTCCCCTTGCACACCCAATCCCCAGCACTGAGGGGCACCTGCCAGCAGGCCCCCACTCATGTCCCACTCATGTCCCCTTGCACCCCCACCCCCCAGCAGTGCAGGGCACCTGCCAGCAGGCTCCCACTCATGTCCCCTTGCACCCCCACCCGCCAGCAGTGAAATGGCGATCCCATGACACAAACCAAAAGTCAACTTTGTACATCAACACATGTCCGCCACACGAAGGCAGGCGGTAGCGTCCCTGCGCGTTAAAAAAATGTGTGCTAACAAAAAGCCGTATATACAGCTCTGATGAATGTCCCATATTGTGGCCCTCTAGGACAAATGACATGCAAAGGGGTACGCGACAAACACGGACACCCGCTGTGTCAAAAATAGCGTGTACTTCGGGGGTGCGCGGGAAGTTTCACACGCGATTGTGCCTGAGCGAGCGGGGTACGTGTACTTAAGGGGCTCGCAGGAAGTTTTACACGCGATTGGGCCTGGGCGAGCGGGGTACGTGTACTTCAGGGGCTCACGTGAAGTTTCACACGCGATTGTGCCTGGGCGAATGGGGTACGTGTATTACTGTGGTGGGCATGGAGGTACAGGAGGCAAATGCACAGAACGCCCACACGCCAAAAAAGACACGCTAATCCGGAAACACGTACGCCAGCAGGAAGCAGGCGTACGTCGACCCGTGCAGCATAAAAGTGCGCGCAAACAACAAACAAGCTCAGACGCCAGGATGAATATACCGTTCCTAGCAGCAGTGGCCAGGGGATACCGCAGGAGGAGGATAGTCAGGGCCAGAATTTTTACACCCAGAACCAGTATTTTTGGGATGCCTGATGACCACGTGTATGGGAGGTACAGGTTTCCACCTCACATAATACTCGACCTGGTCAGTGAGTGGGAGAATGACCTCACATCACCCACCCTCTGCTCCCAAGCACTCAGCTCCCTGGAGAAGGTCCTTAATGCACTGCACTTCTTGGCCACTGGATCATTTCAGGGAACAAGTGCCATAGTGGGGGAGGTGTCACAGGCCACGCAGTCACGCTGCCTACACCAGGTCTTGGCCATCATGACTGCACGCCCATCAGTACGCAGGCACATATACCTGCCCAGAACACCTGCAGAAAGGCAGGCTGTCGTCCAGGATTTTTACGGAGTGGCACACTTCCCCAAAGTGCTAGGTGCCATTGACTGCACCCATGTGGCTCTACGTCCCCCCAGGGCATCTGAGCACATCTATAGAAACCGCAAGCACTGGCATTCCATCAACGTCCAGGTAGTATGTGATGCCAAGGGAATCATCACCTCAGTATATGCCAACTATCCAGGGTCCACCCATGACAGTTTCATTTACAGAATGTCAACCCTAAACCGGGACCTAGAAACTGGGCGGCATGGCGATACATGGCTGATCGGTGAGTATAAATGCCACAGCGCATGCATGCATGTCAGATACTGAGTAATGTCACAACCCCACTAATGATACCCATCACCACCTCCCCAGGGGACAGTGCCTACCCTCTGAGCACCCACATGATGACGCCAATTCGGAACCCCACCACGCCACCCGAGGTAAGATACAACACAGCCCATATTGCAACCCGGGGCAAAGTGGAGCACACATTCGGAGTGCTCAAGTCACGCTTTCGCTCCCTTGACCGTTCTGGCGGGCAGCTGTTATACGCTCCCCCAGTAGTGTGCAGGATCATAGTGGCAGCATGTGTCCTGCACAACGTTGCAACACGCCGGGGCCTGCCCGTGGACATGGTGGTGCCCCCACATCCCCACCCACATGCACGCCCGCTGCGCATGGGAGGGGAAAGGGCACAGGGTGAGGCAGCCCGTACGCAGCTGGTGGCTAATTACTTCACCTAAAATCACACCCCTGTGGAGTGCACACAGCCCTGGCACATACCAGCTGACTATCAATGATGATGAGTCAAGTGACAGTCAACTGTCACAACCATACCAGCCTGAGATTGGTCACCTGGAAGTGTTCCATTGTGTGCATCCCTACCTACACAAACACCACCAATGCTGTGTCATCAAAAAACACACTTCTATGCTGCTAAAATCATTACCCCCTTGCAAGATACAACATGGCAACAGTGCCATGTCACCCAACACCGCGCCAGCACCGCCACCCAACACACCATGTCATGTCATGCTATGTGAGAGCAAACAAAGGAATCCCCAAAACATGACATAAGTGTCACAAAGTACAGTGTCCCGAATGGAAAATGGCCACACACAATATGCTCCCATTAATGTAGAACTGACAACACACATGACCAAAGACTTACCACAATACAATGCAGCTAGCCAACCCCAAACATAGCATTCACATCACAGTACTAAGTTAAAGGATACATAGTCTTACAACCTGGTGATGCTAGCAAATCGACCACTTCCAACTGTACAGTGTTGGTGCCACGCAAATCTGGAAGTGCACTGCTTACAACATTAACTCCATCTCTATCTCCAGACGGCCTTGTGAAGACATGAGGAATGAACCTGCAAATTAGGAGGGAGACATGGATGCACAAGCACACATCAATACACCATGCAGTGTACAATACTACAACAATATGCACTAGGAATGTATACACAGTATTGACTACAGACTTCCCACACATGTCATGGGAGTCCAACGTCACTGTGTAAGTCACTGTCACTTGGGCACACCCTTTGCAAGCCCATGGAAACGGGAAGCAGGAGGGGTGTGTGTCTCACGAACCCAAGCATCTAACCCAAACTCAGGACAAGCCTGCATGTGCCCAGCCGGAATACAGTGGATGCCCACGGGAGTCACACAAGGCAACACACTGTAACAAAAACTCAAAAATCAAAAACCAAAAATCAAAAATGGCCATGTGGGGGCTAGGGGGGGCCACCCAGGAGGTCTGAGGACAGGGTGCACACCAACAGCCACCTGTGTGGATGTTGCGAAAAAAAACACCTCCATGGGCTCATGGCCCGCACGGCTACGCTAGCGTGAGAGATTCAGAATCGATGTGGTCGCTCTCATCACTCTGTGCTGCTGCCGCCACAGGAGGTGGTGGTGCTATGAGAGGCAGCCCACGCAAAGCCCTAGTCTGGTCCTCCATGGCAGCAAGCATGCGGGTGTGGAAGGTCTCGTTCTGGAGGAATATGGTGCAGAGATCCCCATGCACCACCTGACGTGATGCCCGGACCTCCTCCCGAGTTGCCTTCATCTCTGCTGAGAGCGTACGTGTGACCCGCTCCAGCTGCTGTTCTGTCCTCGTGTCAGTGGAAGCCTCAAGGTCCACAAGAGTCTGCCTGAGGTGATGGACTTCTACCCTCAGGGCTTCCCTCTGGCCCTGGGACTCTAAAGAAATGGCTTCCCGCAGAGTGTCCAGGGCCGCCCGTCTGTCCCTGTTGGACGCCAACATGTCCTCCCTGAGTGATCGGCAAATGGAGTCTGTTGCCTGCTGCAGTTGCTCCATCTGCCTTTCTGGGGGGACAATGGAAGTGGCCGCCCTCTCCATAGCTTGAACCATCATCTCAGATGCTGCTGCCTGTTGGTTTGCCATACCGTATATGGATTTCTCCCATACGGTATTGCCTGGTGGCGTACGGCCACCACGTTGGCGGGCACCACACCTGTCTGGGGCAAGGCGAACTGTGCCTTGCTGTGTCGGCACTGCCTGAGGCTGCAGGACTGCATTCCCCCTCTGATCTTCTGGCCCAGGAACAGGATCAGATGTTGCGGAGTGTGGCCCTGCATCCGTAACCACCAAAGGCGGACCTACCAACACTGACATCCCCATAGTGGGCTGTACTCCTGGTGCAGGTGGGTCGGACAGAACAGAATCCCTTCCAGAAACACCTACCTGCGAAGCCACATAGGTCTCATCATCCAAATCAACACCTGAATAGAGGTCTGGGGAGGTGCACCCAGAGACACCCCTGGAGAGAACGGTCTGCAGCAAGAGTGGGTTCGCACCCACCACCACACCCCGTCCCCCACTGGTGCCCGGTCGTGCCTGAGATCCCTCCTGGGTCTGCACCATCTCCTCACCCTCAACAGCATCAAGTGCGTCATCCCCTGCAAAAACATGAAAGACAAAAAATGGAAACAGGCATTAGCACCATGGCACACAATTAGGCCTCACAAGCTACAGAACCAGTACTTGATTGACACATGTCCCACATGACTATAACACTCCCATGCATGCACTGTCACTGAGTTTGAAGGGGAGGAAAATGTCAGACACTGATGACACCAAGGTGGAAGAGCAACACATTAGCTGCATGCTGGCTAGTAGAGCCATCACACATTGGCCTGTGAGTGGCATGTCCAATCCACACTCATGACACATGTCATCACACAGATGGCATGTACCATAGGCATGTCACATATCGTTTGACAATAGGGCTGAGAAATGCATAGTGAAAGTGGGGGGATCGAAACAATCAGCCTGAATGAACAATGAGAAATACGGAACAATGTTGTTGCAAGATGCCACTTCAAGGGCTACTGGCGCGATGTTGCACAAAATGTCTACTGTGGGCAGAAGGGATACTGTAATACCCAAATCCAGGGGCACAGAATGTTTTGGATGAAGCACATGGGTGACCCAAACCACTCAGGCACACACACCCTCACCTGGCACTCAATCAGAACCCCTCACACGCACAACATACACACGGATCACACACACACAAGCATGTGCACTCAACGGACAATGCCTCGTAATCTGGCAGTTCTCCCACACCTTGGATCTGTTCCTCTGTGACGTAGGTCCCAGCAACAGACTCATGTACAGTGAGTTCAATGTCCTCTTGTGGAGACCCACCTCCAGTCACCAGAGTAGCGGCATGACTTGAGGCCAGCTTTTTCTTTGCCCTGTGCTTAAGGTCATTCCAGCGCTTGTAGCACTCACCAACTGTGCGCCTCACTAATCCAAGGGCACTTATGATGTCCGCGACGGTCTGCCTGTGTGCCTGACGTTGAGCGGGTGTGGTCTTGCACCCTGAAGTGATCAACATTTCGCTGTCATGTGCGGACACATACTTCACAAGTGCATCACGTTCGGCATCATTGAAGCTAGGCTTCCCTTGCGTGCCGGACTGCGTAGCCGTGTCTGGGGTATCAGCCTGTAGTGGACGAGCACTCTTCCTCTTTTTTTTGGAAGGTGGTGAGGATACTGAGTGGCCTACGCCGCTCTGGTCACTAGGGGCAGGAGCACCGGTGGACTGGGTAGTTGGAGTGTGGGAATGCACACTGAGCATGGGTCTTGGTGCAGGCATTGGCTGAAGTGTTACGTAGTCAGGGGGAACGTTAGCAAGATGGACTGGGACCAACACTGCCCTGGCTGGGTGAGTCAGAGCTGGGGTGGATGGAGCTGCAGCTGCCCCTGCAGCCTCCCCACCCTGCCTACTCGAGGCAGCAGATGACATAGCTGCCCCTGATCCACGTGGCCTGGTGACACCAACTTGCACCGCCACACGTGGCCTAGACTTGGTGACCTGGAAGTCCGCCTGGGAGTCACCCTCTGCCAGGTCAGGTGCCACAATGGGCCGGTCCAACAAGGGCTGAGCAGAGATGGTGTCAGCCACGTTTCCCTCAACTATTGGGGGGGCATGGGTGTCCCTGACTGGTCCTCCACACATGGGGGGCTAGGGGTACCCTGCAAATCCCGGCCACATCCCCTACCGCGCCCACCACGCCCACCTCTTGAGGCTCGGCCACCTTTGCCACCTTTACCGCTTGGTCGCCTCCCAACCATGGCACTGATGTTGTTGTGCATATGGGAGTTGCAGTAAACTATTGTTCTGTGCAATTGGGTGTCAAAGGGGTAGGGTACTAGATGGAATTCATACCCTAGTGCTCTAGCAAGGCTGTATGTGACCCCTGGGGAAAGATGACGGGTCACGCAACGCACAGGCACCCCAAAAACAGAAAATAACGTGCACACAACCCCTCGTAGACCACGTGCATAGAAAAATGAACCCGCACTACGCTGTGGCACCCAGAAACACAAAAATGAACATATGCGTGTTACACGCAGCCTACAATGACCTCTGAAGGGGTACGCGACACACGGGGCAAGCACAGTTGGTAAATAGGTGCGCAACTCACCGTCTGCCTGGAAAATGAGCGTGAAAAATAAGCGCGTGTGCGCGTTGGCAACACCCCCGCCAAAAGAAGAATTGTACACTGTCTGAGGCGACAGGACAAAAGAAGAAGTGAACGCTGTTTGAGGAAACAGGCCCAACAGAAAATCAGAAAAAAGATGTCAGAGGTAACAGGGAGTACGAACTAGAAAAGCTGTGAAGTAAATCGCGTGTGAACCAACAAGAAGTACAGAATTCACCCACTCGCTCTCCACGAAAAGCACGTACAAGGAAATGACGTCCTACACGTACCTTTTGAACCGGCCCACACGTCGAACGTCACTTCCGCGTATATGCGCTAAGGTCCTATCCTCCAATGACACGAGCTGACACTCGGACGTGCAGTTCTTGGACATGTAACATGCACCCGGGTTCAGGGTTACGCGCTAAGGGCCTTTCGTCCAATGAAATCGTGTACACGTGCTGACGCGCTAAGGGCCTTTCCTCAAATTACATGCTGACGTGCTAGATTTTCACGTGCCAAATCACTCCGTATCAAGCTGGCCACGCGTTCGCACACGGAAGACCACGCTCCTGCCCAGAAGGCCGAAATGCTGCCCCCCAGAGCCCCGAGCACGCTCCCACCTGCCATCTGCTGCTGCCTGATTGCCTGCTGCCCACGTGGCCTGCCAATTGCTGCCTGCACGTCAGCCCGGGGTGCTGTTGCTGTGACCACCCCTGCTGGAACCGAAGACTCCCGACTGTTATTCCATCGCTCCACAGCCCAGCCCCAGGACCCAGTTGCCCACCCACACCTGCCTCTGGGGTTGCCATATCGGGCACTACACCATCTGGCACCACTGGCAACCCCCAGCCAGAGAGGCAGAGGGCCACCAGCTTCACTGCCACCGAAGTTGGTGTCCCGGTGGAGCAAGTCCTGGGGCAGTATGAAGCCCTCTTCGGAAGGTCAGCCGCCGACAAGGAAGGACGGACTCGGATCTGGACGGACATCGTGACTGCCATCAACGCGGAGGGGGTGGCAGTCCACGACTTCCAACATGTCAAGAAGCGCTGGGAGGACTTCAGGTCCAGGACCCTCAACAAGGCCCGGCGCCTCTTGAAGGCAGCGGATGCTAAGGGGCGCCGTGGCCATCTGTCGGAACATCAGATGAGGGTCCTGGAATGCAAATGCCCAGCGCTCCACGTCCAGGTCCTTGAGAGGCAGACCCGTCTGGAGTCGAGCGGTAAGTGTACATGCATACTGATTGGAAGCTGTGCGTGTGGCGGTGTGCCAGTAGTGTGCAGGTTGTACATGTGGTTTTGTAGGGCCATGTATGGATGTGTATGTACAGGGCTGTGAGGCTGACACATGCAAGTCCTTTCATGTGTAAGACACATGGATGGTGTATGTGTGGGTAAGCATGCAGGCCAAATGCAGATGTGTGAGCACACATGTTTTGATTACTGTGTATGTAAGTTGGCATGGTTGTGGTGTCACACATGGATGTTGGTTCCAGCTGCATGTATCTGCACCGTGTACATGTGCATGTGTGTGTATTTGACATGGGTGCAACAGTGATGCAACATGGATGCATGTGAGACTGATATGTAGAAGACTGATTGCCAGATGTGACATGGATGCCAATCTCATCACTGCGACAGTTGGCGGAGGTGTACACATGCATGTAATTGTGGTGGCGTGTGTGCATGTCTAGTGTGTTTCATGTTATGTCTGGCTCTCCTTTAGCTGCTCATGCTGTTTGTATGTGTATGGATGGTGCTGGCTGTTGCAATATGGCTGTGGAATAGCTCATGTGTGTGAGTTGCAATGACATGTGTGTTGGGGATTGTGATGCCATGTCTGAAGTATGACAATACCACTCATGTACAACTGTCATGTGTGTATGAGTCCATTGTACAGTGCCCTGATGCCTGTCTCCTATCTCTCCCTGTCTGCAGCGTCAACTGATGAAGAGGGCGGAGAAGGTGCTGTGGGGCTCAGCGGCAGGGATCGCACCGCCAGGCGGAGACGCAAGGCCCGGCGTCCCTCCCAGGTTGTCATCTCGTCGGGGAGTGAGGAGTCCGGGGCCGCGTCCCAGGTCATAGCTGCAGAGGGGAGGTGCAAGAAGCGGAGGTTGGAGTTGGACTCCTCGGCAGCCAAAGGGGCCCCACAGGGCCCAACGGAGGAAGATGGCACGCAGTCATCCAGGTTGGTGGGGGTTTGGTGGAGGAGGAGGCCGTGCAAGGGACAGAGACGGGGTCTGGAGGTGGGGATTCCACTGGTGCTAGTGGTGCAGTGCAGGGGCAGGGACAGGAGGCAGCACAGGCCGCCGCAGAGGTGCCTGTGTGTAATCCTGTCCCCGATCCTGTGACTGCATCATCTTGCACCAGCAGGGATACCTACGTCCAGACCCGTTCTCAGGGAGGGGATTGGCTTACACCAACTGGCCTTCCTCTCCCTGCGGATGTGGCTATCCGGCACCGGGTTGAGACTGTCCTGGGTGGGGTGACGTTGCGTCAACGTGCCATGCGAGCTGACCTGCAGTCTTTTCATGAGGAGAATGCATGTTTTCTCGCATGGCTCGTTGACCCTGTTGACCCACTGGGACAGCTCACCATGGCCGGATTCCTCCGTTTTGTGGAGCTTGTTCCGACCCCCTCCTCAACTGAACCCCCTATGCGCCAGTCGTCCTCCGTGCCATCTTCCCACCCATGTGTCACCTGGGTGCCCTGTGGAGCTGCCTCTGACCCTGCGGCCAGGCTGGTGGAGGACACATCCCTGCCACAGTCAGGAGTCGGACGTCCAGCAGGTGTGGGCACCTCAACAACTGCACCCCAGCTGGAGGAGGATGTTCAGGCAGCAGGAGCCAGGGCACAGGAAGCGGCACAGCAGCAGCAGCAACAAGGTGGGAGCCATGATTGCTCGGGCCTTCATCATCGGAGGGGCAGGCATCGGCCGGAGAGCAGGAGGACCCTGGAGGGGAAGTGTCTTCCGTGTGGCAGCGGTTGGGCCATGCGATAGATGCGGAGCGGCAGCGGGCGGAAGAGGCACGGCTCACAATAGTCAGGGCGGAGAACTCCATGCGTAGGGCCCTGAGGCGGGCCGAGTGCCTCGAGGCCATTCGCAGGGACCTGGAGTTCCAGATGTCAATGTCCTTTCTGTATATAGTTTTTCATTAGGTGGTATTTTTGATAGGTTTCATTTCTTCAGTTGGGATCATGGACCCTGGATTGTTCTTCTGTATATAGTTCACTATTGGATTCATCTTTTTTATTATTTTATTTACCCATGGAGCAATGGTTTCACTTTTGTTTTTCCCTTGGATTTGATTTTCTGAACTGTGACTTTGGACACCTTTCCTTTGGATTATGATTTGTTGTTTTTCATTATTTTACGGACATGCAGCTTTTCTTTTTTAATTCCCATTGTCGTTTGTTTGTTTTTAATTCCATTCATGTTGCTTTTAATACATTTTTTTCTTCATACTTCGATGTGTGGTATTATCTCATTGGTTTCATGCGTGTCATGATATGGGTTTTGACATTCACTTGCACACATTGTGTGTGTGATGGACATGTGTTCATTTACATACTTGCCATTGGGGTTGTATCATGAAATTGGCATTTCTATGTGGGTGGATGCAATACTTGGGTGGGTCTTTGGCATGTGGAGGCTGGCCATAAGGGCCAGGGATCTAGATTGTGATGACGTGTTGGCTGGGGGACATGTGTCGGGGCCTGCTGGAAGGTGCCCCACACTGCTGGGGGTGGGTGTGCAAGGGGACATGAGTTGGGGGCTGCTGGCAGGTGGCCCCTCAGGCTGGGGGGTGGGGGTGCAAGGGAACATGAGTGGGGGCCTGCTGGCAGGTGCCCTGCACTGCTGGGAAGTGGAGGTGCAAGGGGACATGAGTGGGACATGAGTGGGGGCCTGCTGGCAGGTGCCCCACACTGCTGGGTGTTGGGGGTGCAAGGGGACATGAGTGGTACATGAGTGGGGGCCTGCTGGCAGGTGCCCCGCACTGCTGGGGGGTGGGTGTGCAAGGGGACATGAGTGGGGGCCTGCTTGCAGGTGCCCCTCAGTGCTGGGGGGTGGGAGTGCAAGGGGACATGAGTGGGGGCCTGCTGGCAGGTGCCCCTCAGTGCTGGGGGTGCAAGGGGACATGAGTGGGGGCCTGTTGGCAGGTGCCCCACACTGCTGGGGGGTGGGTGTGCAAGGGAACATGAGTGGGGGCCTGCTGACAGGTGCCCTGCACTGCTGGGGAGTGGGGGTGCAGGGGGACATGAGTGGGACATGAGTGGGGGCCTGCTGGCAGGTGCCCTGCACTGCTGGGGGGTGGTGCTGCAAGGGGACATGAGTGGGGCCTGCTGCCAGGGGCCCCTGACTGCTGGTGGATGGGGGTGCAAGGGGACATGAGTGGTACATGAGTGGGGGCCTGCTGGCAGGTGCCCCGCACTGCTGGGGGGTGGGTGTGCAAGGGGACATGAGTGGGGGCCTGCTGGCAGGTGACCCTCAGTGCTGGGGGGTGGGGTTGCAAGGGGACATGAGTGGGGGGCCTGCTGGCAGGTGCCCTGCACTGCTGTGGGGTGGGGGTGCAAGGGGGTAATGCGTTGGTGATCACTAGTGCAAGGTGACATGTGGCTTGGCTGGGGGGGCATGCCCATGGTGGATGGGCTGCCTGCGGGACATGACCAGGGGTGCAGGGTAGTCCCCTGTGGTGTGGTCTGCCTGCAGGGGCTGTGGAGGGTGTAGAGGGAACACCTGGGAGGACCCACACTGCCAATTCACGTGTAGGACTCCCCTGCACCCCCGAAATACACGTACCCCACTCGCACAGGGCCTATCGTGTGTGAAACTTGCCCGCACCCCAGTAATACACATACCCTGCTGAAATCGCGTGTGGAACTTCCCGCGCACCCCAGTAATACACGCACCCTGCTGAAATCGCGTGTGGAACTTCCCGCGCACCCCAGTAATACACGCACCCTGCTGAAATCGCATGTGGAACTTCCCGCGCACCCCAGTAATACAGGTACCCTGCTGTGATCGCGTGTTACACTTCCACGCACCCCAGAAATACACGTACCCTGCTGAAATCGCGTGTGGAACTTCCCACGCACCCTAGAAATACACGTACCCTGCTGGAATCGCGTGTGGGACTTCCCGCGCACCCCTGTAATACACGTATCCTGCTTTAATTGCGTGTTGAACTTCCCCGCACCCCAGAAATACACATACCCTGCTGAAATCGCATGTGTAACTTCCCGCGCACCCCTGTAATACACGTGCCCTGCTGAAATCGCGTGTCAAACTTCCCCGCACCCCAGAAATGCACGTACCCTGCTGAAATCACGTGTGTAACTTCCCGCACACACCAGTAAGAAACCTACCCTGCTGAAATCGCGTGTTAAACTTCCCTGCACCCCAGAAATACACGTACCCTGCTGAATTTGCGTGTGTAACTTCCCGCGCACCCCAGTAATACAGGTACCCTGCTGTAATCGCGTGTTGAACTTCCCCGCACCCCAGAAATACACATACCCTGCTGAAATCGCGTGTGTAACTTCCCGCGCACCCCAGTAATACAGGTACCCTGCTGAAATCGCGTGTAAAAGTTCCCCGCACCCCAGAAATACACGTACCCTGCTGAAATCGCGTGTGGAACTTCCTGCGCACCCCAGAAATACACGTACCCTGCTGAAATCGCGTGTAAAACTTCCCTGCACCCCAGAAATACACATACCCCGCTGGAATCGCGTGTGGAAC
The DNA here is from genome assembly GCF_040938575.1 of Ambystoma mexicanum. Lineage (NCBI taxonomy): Eukaryota > Metazoa > Chordata > Amphibia > Caudata > Ambystomatidae > Ambystoma > Ambystoma mexicanum. The sequence goes on from NC_090929.1 coordinate 350,065,016, forward strand.
TTCCTGCGCACCCCTGTAATACACGTACCCTGCTGTAATCGCGTGTTGAACTTCCCCGCACCCCAGAAATACACGTACCCTGCTGAAATCGCGTGTGGAACTTCCCGTGCACCCCAGTAATATACGTTCCCCGCTCGCCGTTTGCTGTTTGGCAGCCCTGTATACTGGTCCAGGGTTAGCGCAGCCCTTTGCGATGAATTGGGAATTTTGATGGCTTTTCCTTGCGCGAGGGCGTTCTTGGGGGCGTAACTGGCGCAGCTGCAGGGTTGATGCGCCACTCTGCGCCACGGCTGGTTTTGGTGGCTGAAATCCATGAATACGCTGTGCACGGATATCGATTTTAGCGCACACGGCTGGAGCAGACATTCGCACGCGCACACTGTGCGCCAGCCGCGTGCGCCACTTTTGTGCGAAATTCTATGAATTACCCTGCTAGTGTTGGTTCCCTTAAAATATCGCCATCTCTGATAGGAAGGGTGACGTGGCATCCTTACACTATTGTCTGTTGCATGGAAAACATGATGACTTTATAACATCGTTACTGATATTCCTAATAATTTTAGGAGAAATATTGAAATATGTTTTCTCTCATGTTTTGTTTTTCTAGTGGCCATCTCCATTTGACTACCCACAGATGTCAACCCTGGGCCCAGACCAGCCCAGCCTGAGAGGCTATCCGTGTTTCTCACTTGGAAGGACATGGGACCCAGTACCAGATAACCAAGGTGAGCTCTATGCACAGGCTAATGGATTTAAATCGATAGCTTGTAATCGTGTATGAAAGCCTGCACAACGAAAATGGCACTCAACAATCATTTTTACACTACATAAGAAATGTGTCTGGCAGTAGTTGTTTTAAGCTTGATAATTCTTATACATTAAAAATGGGAGGGGAGGATTGTTCTATCTATCATAAATGGTGTGTTGCGTTATTCGACTTAAAATGAAGCAGGACCCAAATACAGTGCAGGTAAAAGATTACAATTTACATATTTTAAAAGATAATAGGGTAACATATCCAATACATCCTTAATAGTCCCTTGTTAAGTACAAAACTTCAGTGCAAATTAACACATCATTCATAAAATCTTCATATAATCACCATACTTCCATGGTTCTACCTCAACTCAAAAATCCATGTAGGTTCTCTAAATGCTTACAAAAGAAGTAGAGATGTGATACATTGATGGCTGTTCAAGGCATTGTTAGTAGTTTCTACCTCATGCCACCTTTAAGAGCTTCAAGGGACATTTTAGACTGAAGCAACGTGAAGAGAACAAAATGTAAATGGGGCAATGTTCTAATAACGCAGGTGCCGAAGGAACATGAATAATCTCTTCACTTGCTTCAAGATTTCTAAGAGGATGTTAATCCCTATGGCAATTTCGGTAAAATTGTCAAGGTGCCTGAGGAAGCTGAAGGCAAGATATATCTTGGGGGTATTGTGTTATCACGTGAACCGCGTGATGACGTGTGACATCATCACGCAGATAAGGAAATAAAGAGGCCGGCTTCACGCCTTTTCAGGCAGACCGAGGCAGGGCATGTGAAGATGCATGGCGCTGAGCCACGGAGGCCGTGCTCTCGGTCTCATAACATTGGCGACGAGGGAAGCCCAAGATGCGCACCTGCAGGTCGGGCATATCAGAGGTGTCTGGACTACCGATCCACATAGCGTGCTGTCCCTCAGTCTGCAACAGGATTACCACGTGCTCTGCGCATGCCACTAAGGAGTCCTGTGCAATAACAAACCTCATTCCAGTTATAACTGGCAGATGCCAGAATTTTTGGACGCCCCTGGCATCACCAAGCCATCCACCCCAAAGGAAAAGGTCACAAACATCCAGGAGTTGGCACAGCTCTCTCCGGGGGTGCTTGTACACCGCCCCTCACCCGACACACTCCACGTACAAGGAGTGTCTGTGCGCCCGCTGGGCTGTTGTGAGCAATCCCAGTGCCCGAAGGGGGCCGCGGCTCCTCCCGCAGTGCCTGTGCACCCGAAAGAGTGTCCAGTGCCAGAAAGGGGCAGCGCCTCCTCCCGGAGTGCATGTACACCCCCAACTAGTGTCTGTGTCGACCCACAAACCTAAGGAGAAATGTCAGCAGTAGATGCTGGCGCACCTGTTGCACCACGTCACCAAGGGGGGTCCTCCCAACAACGTGGATCCCTCGCACCCTTGTCCGAGTTTGACATCAACTGAGCCCCAACCTCAATAGGCCCATGGTGGGAATGATGGCAGGAATGCCTGGATATGTACTTTAATGCCACGGGGGAGAAAGATGACATGACAATAAAATGCACGCTAACCTATTAAGCAGGCCTTGTGGTCCACAAGCTGTTCAAGATCATGTGCCCCAACGATGATTCATACAACGCAGTTGTCAAGGAGCTGACAATGGTGTACACAGACTACAAAATATTTGTCATGTGCACCGCCATGCAACAAAGTGAGGAAAACCTGGACAAGTACCACAGTCGTTTGAGACAATTAGCTACAACCTGTGGGTGGGAGAACGAAGAGGAAGAAGCGAGACTCCAAATCCTTATTGGCTGCCACTCAATAAAATTACAAAAGCAAATCTTGTGTGAACCAGGAATCACACTTCCTAGGATCCTTGAGTTGGGACGCTCCCACAAGCAGGCGGATGTCAGATCCTCCAAGATGTAGTCAGCCCTGAAGTGGGTCAAACTCGCAGAAGTGTGCTCAGTGGGGAGACAAATCCCAAAAACCCAAGGAACAAGGAGCACCTGGTGACAGAAGAAGCAGCGGAAACCCCACAGACCCAGCTCCCTGTCCACATTGCGGGTATGACCTTCCCCACGAGAAGGACTGCCCATCAAAAGGGTACACCTGCACAAGGTGTGGAATTCCAAATCACTTTGCAAGGGTATGCAGAGCCTCAGCCCCTGCCAGTGTACCAAGAGGAAAGGAATGCCCCAGAGGATTCCCACAAGACAAGATTACCCCGTCCGCCAACACTACATCCACTGAGTCACAGATGGACGCTCTAGGTGCGGGCCTAGAGGACGAAGAGGAAGATGTTTTCTTCATATCAGCCATACTAACAGTCGGCAGCCGCTGAAAACGCCAACCCCGATGCACAGTGATTATTCTGAACACCACCGTCCATGTGCTTCTCGACACAGGTGCCTCGATCAACACCATGGCTGACGAGCAGTACCGGACGCTACCTGAGCCTCCATCCCTTCAAGAAACGAGAGTGTGCATATTCACCTTTGGGGGTAAGACCCCTCTACCACTAGAAGGTGCCTTCTTTGCAGCTGTTGAACACCATGGTGTCTCCATAAGAGCCAGATTCTACGTGACTAAGGTAGCAGCCCAAACACTATTTGGCTGTGCAGCAGCAGAACATACTGATGCTGCTACAGAAATTCCAGAACATATTCACAGTAATAGAGCAGATGGAATGCAAACCAATCCAGCTCCACATTGACGACACAGTTCAGCCGGTGACGTTGAAACACCGAAGAGGAAGAGTGTCCTTCCACCTTCGCGATAAAGTCGAGAAGGAGATACAAAACCTTGTGGAACTTGATATCATCGAGCAAGTTGAGGGGCCCTCACCCTGGGTGTCCCCAATCGTTGTTTCCCACAAACCTAAACAACCGGACAAAGTCTGTATTTGCATGGACATGCGACTGCCCAGAAAGGCCATTAGAAGAGGAAGACATTTGACCCCCACACTGGACGACATCATCGCAGAACTAGAAGGCGCAACGGTCTATTTCAAACTTGACCTCCGCTCAGGTTACCACCAGCTTCTCCACCAGGACAGTCGATACATCATGACTTTCACAACCCACGTCGTCCTTTACAGGTATAAAAAGCAGAACTTTGGCATCTCATCAGCCGCATAGATGTTTCAGAACGCCATACGCGGAGCACTGGTGGGGCTGTCGGGAACCTTGAATGTGAGCGACAACATTCTGGTGCACGCCAAGTCAGAAAGTGCACACCTGGAGTGGCTAGAGAATGTCCTGTTGAATATCCAGTCCCTAGGCCAAACCCTTCATTATGAAAAATGCAAGTTTCTCAAGAACAAAATTGAGTTTTTCAGGTTCATCTTCCAAGAAGGAGAACTGTCCGCCGACGCGGCGAAGGTCAGGGACATCCAGGAAGCCAAACCCTGAGAATCTGTCTCAGAGGTAAGGAGTTTCCTCGGGATGGTCACCTATTGTGGCCGTTTTATTGAGAACCTGGCCATCCTGTCTGAACCCCTAAAAACCTCACAAAGCAATCCACAGCATGGAGGTGGACAGCCCTGGAACAAACTTTGTTCGCGAACATCAAGAAGGCACTATCAGAGGAATGCATCCTAGCATTCTTTGACCCCCAAAAAAGACACAGAGATCATTGTTGACGCGAGCCCTTTTGGACTTGGTGCCATCCTCACCTATACTAATAGAGATGTCTCACTGTGCACTGTGGCATATGCCAGCCGAGCACTCTCTGCATCTGAGCACAGGTATTCCCAGATTAAGCGCAAAGCTCTGGCCGTGTTGTGGGGATGCCGCCATTTCCATGTATATATCTATGAGAAACCTGTGAAAGTGGTCACAGATAACAAACCCCTTCTACTCATTATGATGGGTGGGTCAGCCAGCCCCCCCCCTTTGCCACGTATTGAAAAATGGTTGCTCGCACTCCAAGAGTACAATGTCGCGCTCAAATACAGGCCCGGATAGAACAATGCTGCCGATTACCTATCCCGCCACCGCAAAGCGACAAACACAGCTCCCCCACCCCTGAGGAGGGCGCTGCAGCCAAAGAGCACCTACGGCTCATCATAGAAAGCTCAATCCCCAACTCGATGGACGTCACCGAACTCAAGGCAGCATCGAGGCATGAGGGGTGTTTCTAAATCCTGCGCGACGCCATGGAGTCAGGGCAGTGGAAATGCACTCTTGAAGACCTAGGCTCAAGAACACAAGAAACAAAAAAGACCCTACAGCAACTATGGAAAGTGCGAAGTGAACTAACGTTTATGGATGATGGCCTCCTCCTCAGAGGGCCGACATAGTCATCCCGACTGAACTAACCGACAGGGTGATTGCCCTTGCCCATCACGGTCACCAAGGCGCTGCCAAAACGAAAAGCCGCCTCAGGCTCAAAGTCTGGTTCCCGGCACTTGAATCGAAAGTAGAGGAATGCATCCATGGCTGCAAGTGGTGACAAGCAGCTGCTCCAAAAAACAGAGAACCATCCATTCAGTACACGCCTTGAAGCGAAGAGCCATGGGAAACCATTCCCATGGACTTTGGCACCACACAAAGAGAACCACATTTCATGGTCATGATAGACCAATGGTCCCGGTACCCTAAAGTTGAGTTTGTCCCATCCCTGGCTCTGCAAGAAGTAATACCAGTGATGGAGCAAATGTTTCACGGGTTCCCCAAAACAATATGCTTGGATAACGGCTCCCCATTCCAAAGTGCGGGCCTTTAAGAATTCCTAGCAAAGAGAAGAATTGAACACCGAAAAATCACACCCGTATGCCCACGCGCAAATGTTGAGGCAGAGCGCTTCATGTACACACTCAACAAATGCTTTCGCATAGCACATGGACAAGGGACATGTTAGAGATGAGCCCTGTTTCAATTTTTACTTGAGTATCGAACCACCCCACTCTGCTCTGCAGGAGTGGCCCCGGCAGAAGCCTTATTTCAGAGGTGCCCTCGCACATTTCTACCCAAACCGGAGGGTAGAACTCAGGAACAATAGACAATGAAAACGTGCGTGCCCAGAAGGAAGTCGCGATCCAAAAGGAGAACATCAGGTGAGGATTGCGAGAACATGATATAGCGGTAGGCGACACAGTCCTGGTGAGAGCTCGCCACCCAGAAGGAAAATTGTCTCTCCTGCATGAGCCCTCACCTCTAAGAGTAGTGCGGGTGCAAGGAGCACAAGTAACAATGGCAGATGATCATGGACTAGTGACACGGAACTCCAGTTTCTGTAAAAGGCTCTCAGGCCCACGCCGGCTGCAAACAGACTGGTATGGACAATAACTCCCAACCCTCTGAAGTAAGTGACACGGAAGACGACAACCTAGGATATCCTTATACAGGAAGAATGATGGAGCGAACAACCCAGGGAGACAGACATCGCCCAGAACAGGCCCCAGCCAGTGAGGCTGGAAGATGATACCCCGCCCAGGAACTGAGAGGGCCCCTGGTGCGACTGAAGGACTATGACCTGAGCGGTGGACACTCAGGAGACATAAAGCCCAGTCATTACCCCAACCAGGGGTAACCGTGAGTTCCTCAACATGTTGTATTTTTCTGTTATGTGTTCTTTAAACATGTGCCTTACTGTTGTTTATGGCATGTTCTGCAAGTCAAAGTTTTGCAGTTATAAAAATGGGGAGGAGTGTGGTATCACGTGTAGGGGAGGGCAAGTCGATAGGACCCCCCTCTAGCCTACATCTCCTACCCAGGTGAAGACTCATCGGCAGCCCCCGCGCCCCAGGGCTCGGGAGGCGAGGGGGCTACGGATCGACACGTGAGGCTGCACAACCACATATATGGCACAACACAGGCACCATTTTGTACTAGATAACTCCATTTTGACAAAGGCGCTAAAACCTAACACAGGCAGAACAAGTTGCAAACATAGAAAGCTACAGCCTGACCCCTGCTTGATCGCGTACACAGAGGCCTGCACTCCCACCCCCCCGGCCTCCACCTCATGGTAGTTCCGCTGAAAGCTCGTTCTCACGAGCAGTCAGACACGAACAAACAGAATAAACACTGTATCATTTGACCTTCCGCAGTACATCATTGTCCCAGTCGTGACCAAGCTCATTAGGAAGCAACCAAAACCAGCCCGATCCTGCATCCCCTGACCCTGTACCAAGCCCTCTAAGTTGGACTGTGTGGCGCCCCTCACCCCCGCGGCACCTTGTATTGTGTGGTAACCATTTTTGTGATATTTGTCGCGTTGACTAATGTTTGCTGCTATTGTGTAAAAGAGTGGCCATATGATATGTGATAGCTTTTTGACAGCCCCTGTACATAGTGTAATAATGAACCGCTGAAATGTATGTAGGCCCACCAAGGGACTGGAGCCAGACTGTATCATGGTATAATATGTGTTGCCCTCTTTTGCTCACCAACCAATCTAACACTACCTCATGTTCGTAAGTCAACTGCTGTTATGAAATTGTGCCAAATGACAAAGTCACCCAGCTTATATTCTCACTAATGTAAGTATATGCGCACAAACCAAAAGCCCCCAAGTGTTGCCACCCGCCCCTTGCCAATGGTATGATACACTGCCCCGTGCAGGGAGACAGGCTCAGAGCTGCAAGGTCGTCTCCCCCCTCCCCCCTCCCCCCTCCTCCCTCCTCCCTCCTCCCTCCTCACTCCTCCCTCCCAGGCTCGCCGGGGATAGCTGGTGTTCGAACAGCACAGTCTCGCCTCCCCTCCTTGCTGGACCCGCTTCAAGCATCTACCTCCCCCATGTCAAGAGGCCGCCACAGCCTGACTCTATAAATTACGAGATACCTGGTCCTAAATCCCACCATCTCCCGGGCACCGGTAAAATGCCCCCCCACGGCCCATTGGTATCCCCGTTCACCCCAAGTTAATGGCCCTCGAAGGGGGGCACCCACCCCTGTACCAACAGATCATAATACCATCCCTCACTGACAGGACGATCAAGTAACCCCTCCTGTGCCCCTGACCCCACACATGGACTCATGGGATTAACATGTTGAACCTAAGGTGTCCTTACAACAGATGTATTGGGGCACCTCTTATTATATATCAATGTCCCTGTCTCATTCTCGATCTGAGATCAATGTATTGCAAGAGTTACAAGACAACTGAAATTGTATAGCATGATGAATGAATGTGAATGCTTGGCCATAAGGGCAAAGTAGCAGAATCGCCACTTGTCATCACTACAAGTCATGTCACGGCCCAGCACTCCACCCCGATGAGCCCAGCTGACCCATCCACCCCGTGTGGCACTGCACGGACGTCCGCCAATCCTGGAGAAGCAACTGTATACAATGTATATCACCCAGCCATCACCACCCAATCCCTAAGACCATGTGCCCCCTATAGCTTGTGTCATGCATGACGTAGTTCTGTAATAAGTAGGACTGTCTTTGCTATTGTCAGACAGAGCACTCTCGGAGTCTGCAGAGTCCTTTGCATTCCCTATATTGGTTTAGATAAAAACCCTTTTGATCTCACGCGCACTTGGTCTTGGTCTCATTCCCTCCTGCGGTGTGTCCGTCATTGCCTCTCACTAAGGGGGGTGCGTTTTTGGGGGACGCTTATGTTCAGTGGTGACCCCATAGACGTGATATATTTTAATAATTGTCCCCTTGGCACGAGACGGCCCCGGTCGCAGTGGAGACGCACGGCGCGCCCGCTCAACAGAGCCACCCACCTACGGCATCTGGTACGCAGAGACGTGCGCATGCAGTTAGGGCGAGAGGGTACGGGTCCCGTTTGAAAAAAACCCTTAGTACCGCTCGCCAGAGCCGGGTGGGGCCATTGAGTGCGAGGCCGCACCGCTTGGACGGACCAAGTCCGGAGAGTCTCGGATCAAGAAGGGCACGTGAGTATTAAGTGAGAGCGATACTAAAAGGGGAAAAAATCGAGAGGACAAGGGGAAATAAGTTGGGGACATAGAGGGGACTTTCGATTCCTAATACTTTCTCTTTCTTTGCATATGGCCATTAGGATATAAAAGTGAAAAGGGAAAAGAGGACGGGAACCTAACCCTGCAAGGGGGTAGAAGGCGGCGCCGCATAGTGCTATCTCGACTAGTGCTGGGAATAAATAAAACAATCGAAAAATAGATTGAGGGTGTCTAAGTAAAGAGACACGGTAAATACGTTAGAACTAGCCTTTCTTTCTCTTATTCTTCTTATTTGGGGAATAAAAAAATATATATATATAAATATATATATATAAACAAAAGAAGCTGTGTGAGGGTTAGTGGGTGTCGCCGTAGGGTAAGGCGAAGGGCCAGGCAGGGAGGGTAAATGCTATACGTGTATGCTGAAGTATGATGAATGTCTGTCGTATGTTGTGCACATTATGTGTTTATGGTTTTTTTTGCAATCAATTGTCTCTCTATATATATATTAATACTGATTTAAGTGATTCCCAGGTGATGTGGTCAATGTAAGTGTGACCTGGTAAGATTTGACAAAGAGATGTTTTTGTTTGAGTAAAAGTATAAGTTGATCGTTAGGAACTGACAGTGAGTAGAGCCCCACATATACAGCTACACACGTATAGTGATAGAGGAGATTGACTCAAGAGAATAGAGTAACTGTTATGCTTGAGCTAAAACATGGCGCTGGTGCGCAATGTATTCTGGGGGCACTCAGAGCCATAATGGATATTTACTCCATGCCTCAGTGAAAAGCTGTACTTACTTTGCTGAGAGCTGAATTTACTTTGCTGAAGAAAACATGCTTTCCAACCCTGGTATGCAGTCAAGGACATTCTGCTGGGAAAGCTGGTTTTGTTATGTCTTGTTATGAGTTATGGGACTGTTTTCCGTGGTGTTTGTTCTTAGGAGAGGGAAGCGCTTTGCTCCTTGAGGTTACTGTCGGTTGACCTAGCTGGCAACCAATGGTTACCCATCAATGCGCAAGTGCATTGCCAGAAGGTTCGAGAAATTACCACCCCTTTTTGAGGAGTGCATATATGCGGAACCCCTCAACGGTCAGAGGGGACAAGTACAAAGACCTCAGTCGGAAGGGGGACACCTTTGTCCGGCATACCTGTGGGCTGTTGTGCTCTCGGCCTGGCTGTTACCGGGGTCTTCCAGCCGCTTCTGGCGAGATGAGGCATTCAGTTACCCCCACGGTGATGTATTTTCTTTTGAATTGTCTTTTCTGTGATTTATTTCTGTGTTATCACTTGTTGCTTCCAAGCTTTGAATAAATAGCCGTATAAGTGCTCATTATTTTCTAAGCGTGCGTGTGGTTGTAAGTCATTGCGTCTTCTACCTGCGTTCAAAGTATTGGCTCTGCAATTGCGCTGGTGATTAATGACTGTCCTTGCACTCTGGGCGAGCAATACAGTAACACAGGTGTAAAAATGGGGGCAGAGACACCCTTAGCACACATTTGTAAAAGTTTACAGGGACATGCGGAAAGAATAACTAAGTACCATGACCAGTGGGTCACCGAGCTGAAGGGGGAGGGTCTCCCCCAGGTTTAGCCACAAGGAGGGTCCTTTGAGGAAAGCGTTCTGGATATGGTGGCCACCTGCATATTCCTAAAATACAAAGGAAAACATTTGCATAACAGGAGAGAAATACTAAATCTGTGGCGATTATTCGAGGAAATACCCCCATCGAAGAAAATAGACACCACACTCGATCAACCTGCCCTCACTGCCACCCCATCAGCAAGATCAGAAGGTGGTAAGGAGGACGGGGGAAAAGATGGATCGGTGGAGGTAACCCGATTGTACCCACTCTTGAAGAAGCCTGCACCTGCTGAAGGTTACAGTGACCCCACATATGTGCCCATTAGCACCCCTTCCCCCACCACACGACCATCAGCACCACCACAATATGATTGCCCCCAAACAAGTGGGCAGGCGAGTACGCCATCAGTGAACATATGTAAACTAACAGAAGACTTAGATACACAACTCTCAATAGTTAGAGAAGAGCTATCAAGGATACAAAGCATATGTGAACAAAATGAGCGAGGCACGACAAGATCAGAGCGATTGTCCCGATCACACACCCTAGATAAATCAAATGAGATGGGGTGGAAAAAGGGAGAGATACTATTCAGGATACAGGAGGAGCCCACAAGGATAGCAGAACTGGGAACACACAACCTTGGAGGGAGTGCAGAGGGGGAAGAAGTGGCGGACGTAGGGAGAGAAGAGCCATGGTGTGATATAGAAGAGGACGAGCAAGAAGTTGGGAGATTAGGGATGGCCACAGGGGGTTATTTAGTGGAGTTTGGGGACACACCATTGGGAAGAGCAATGGAACAAGAATGGACAGGGAGATTAAGCAACAGGATGGGAAGGATGGCCCTGGTGGGAAAGAAAGTGTCAAAGGTGAGTATTGGGAGAGGAAGCAAGGGACGCCTACAACTCCCACTGATACATCTGGGCGGGAAGACCAAATTACATACCCTGGGCACAAATGGATAAGGCTAATTTACTAGAATCATTGCCCCCACTATCCGGAGGAGCCAGTAAGTGGATATATGCCTTCGAGAAGCAAACCGCGGGAGTACCCCTGGCCATAGGAGATGTCAAGAGTTTACTTGTGTCAGCAGTAGGTGACCAATCAGACCGGGTATGGGCAAAAGCAGGTTTCCCGGGAATAACATTGGACAGTGACAGACATGATGGCGCTGCTTTCAATACAGTGCGAGCGCGAGTTTGGGAGGCGTTGAGGGAGACATTCCCGGACACGCCAGATTTACAGTCAGTGATGCAATGCACCATGAATGATGGGGAAGAGGCTATGGATTACATTTTCAGAGTGCAGGAGATGTGGAGAGCTGAAACGGGTACTCCTTATGACCAATCAACATCCTTATTTCACCTCATAATAAAGAGGGGGCTCCCGAAAGAAGTCCAAAAAGCGCTTGATAAAATAGCAGGGATCGATGCGAAGGGATGGCCAGAAATACAGAGCATAATAGTTCACCATTGCAAAAGAATCAAAGAAAGGGAGAAGGAGGTGGTACAAAAAAGGCTGGCAGATGAAGCTAAACTAATACAAACAAAACTAGTGAAGGTCGCTGCAGCTGTAGCAGCACTCCCCCACGACACGACAGAGACGCAGAGGAGGAGGGATTGGTTGCGATACAGGGGAGGATGGCTGCAAATTGGGCAGACAACGGGCAAAGACAGTGGAATGGACAGGAGGAATACGGAGGGCAGCAGTGGCAAGTGTGGCACCCTAGCAACAGGAGAGGTGGGTACAGGGGGCGCCGAGGAGGTGGACAGGGATATGGAGGTAATGGCAGAAATGGGGGACCAGGACCCAGAGGGAACCAAGGAAACTGTTGGAATTGTGGGAGGTGGGGACATTTCTCACGCGAGTGTAGAAACAGACCGAACCCAGCCTGCCAAGATGATCAGTATTGCGGGCACCCCCATCCAGGGAGCCCCTACGGATTGCCCCGGGACGGGGTGAGAGAACAGTAAGAATACAGAGGGCAAGAGCAAAATAGGGAACGACCACATAATGTTCAACAACACCCACAAAGTAGCGAACACCTCCCCTACACACAAAACAACCCCTTCACCATGACACTGAATGGTGCACCTGGCCCATATGGAGGAGTAGCGGTAGTATCAGGTAATGTTTTCAGTCAAGGGGGAACAACAAGACACCCAGCATAGGACAGCCCACAGGGAGCACTTGTGTGTCCAATCCTATCGACAACCTTCAATGCAACTGAGGAACCATTGATAGGGGCAGAGATAGAGAATAAGCAATTCATCTTTATGGTGGATTCCGGACCCGAGAAGTCATGTATACGTGAAGGCTGGTTTCCGCTATCTAATCGTGAATTGGAGATGCAGGGGTTCTCTGGGGCGGTGGTAGAAGTTCCTTACACAGAAGATTTGGCTGTAACAGTAGGGGGAAAAACAGTAAGGGCACCTCTATTGTATTATGAGCAATCCCCTGTCAACCTACTGGGGAGGGACCTCCTCAGCAAGCTTAACATGACTATTTCATTTACCAAAAGAGGAGGGATTGTTTGCTCAACCCCAGGAATGAGCTCCATGCGTGTAATGCTAGAGATATATTCACGAGCAACATGCCCAGAGGTGCGCGGCATACCGGTGGACCCAGATATGTTCCTCCATGGGTTAAAAACATTGGCCCGGCTGGTCCCAGAGTTAAAAAAGCTGGAGTGGAGGGTGCCAGCAGAATTTGTTTTTCGTCCAATGGACATACATGCAGTACAAGTCTCGGCCAAGAGAATTGCTGTAATTGCAATGGACATACACGGGTGCGAGAGGCGTACAGTGTTATGCATAAATGCCGATATTGCACTTCAAGATTTGTCAGACGAGGAGCTTTTCACAGACTCAGAAAGTGATGGAGAAATCACAATGGAGATAGCGATCCCTTGTGAAATAATGATACAGCAAAGACAGGTGCCAGTACAGCTCATGGCGGTAGTGGGGGCCCCACCATCGTTTTTCAACGATGACATGCAATCGGTGCCCTGCCAGTTGTGGACAGCAGGTCCACATGACGTAGGGTTACTACACGGGGTCACTCCAGTGAAAATTAACCTTAAGCCTGGAGCCATACTGCCTAGAGTAAAACAATACCCCCTCTCCCAGGAAGCAGAAGAAGGGATAAAGGAAACAATCAACGCGCTATTGACACAGGGGATAATAGTACCCTCAAACTCGCCATGTAACACATGCATCTAGCCCATCAAAAAAGCAAAAGGAGGGGCGTGGAGGATGATCCAAGATCCAATGACGTCACTCAGAAAGAGTTGCATTTGGTCCCAAATCCTGCATCTATTCTATGCAGTATCCCAAAAGATGCATCTCACTTCACCGTGGTGGATTTGAAGAATGCATTCTTTTCAATACCACTTGCAGAAGAGTGTAGATACCTGACAGCATTCACCCTAGGGGGGAGGAGGTACGAACACTGCAGATTGCCCCAGGGTTATTGTGAGAGCCCGAGCATATTCAACAGAATATTGCATGAAGACCTTGGAAACATGACAGCAGACAGCACAATAATTAAATACGTTGATGATCTGCTGATCTGCAGTAAAAACGAAGCCGAATGTAGAAAATACTCCATTGCCCTCTTGACATTGCTAGCCCAAAAGGGGTACAAGGTAGACATAGAAAAGTTGCAATACTGTCAACGTGAAGTGCTATACCTGGGGCAATTGATTTCAAAGGATGGCAAGAGAAAAATTCCAGACAGAGTAGCAGCCATTTCAGCTGTAGGAAGACCAGAAACAGTGAAAGACATGCAGAAATTCCTAGGGATGTGCAACTATTGCCGTGCATGGATTTTAGATTATGCGTCATACACATGCCCCTTGCTTCAGACACTCAAAGAAGCACAGAAGCAATGCAAGGACAGTGTTGGAATTGTGGGAGGTGGGGACATTTTATGAGAGAATGTTGTAGCAGGCCCAATAACTCATACCCAAATGAACACCAGATCGGACACACCCACCCAGGGAGCCCCTGTGGATTACTGATGGGGGGGAATAGACGAGACAGCCAGCCTGACCCTAGGTACATGAGTGAGCATCCCATGCCCCCGCAAAATACATCTCCACACCCCCAGTGTCATGACAGTACTGCCCCCATGCGCAATAACACTTATGCAAGCCAAGCATGGTCCATTGGTCATGCACCAGAATAACAGGATTCTTGCAGGGAGAGGCAGTGATCCTGTGAGCTGTTCACTTTAATACTGCCTCCTTCATAAAGGGGAGCAGGGTGGCATGCCGCCATCCATTCTGAATAAATCACCCCTCGTTACAACCATACCCTTTGCTCAAAATGTTAATTTAAAGACTTGTATGCTGTCTCATGTGTGCATACTACAAGTCACCACTATAAAACTGTTTTGTTCCAGTGTAAAAAGAAAATGTGCATCTTTAATCTACGGTGCCCAAGTTAAAGTGGGAATAAAATAGTGACATTGATAGGAATTTTGCAGTAATACACACAAATTATGAAAATAATTTTCTAAGAAGAATTTGTCTCCGATTGTAAAAAGTAGGTAAACTAAATGCTGTAATCCAAATGCTGTTACTGAGCCATCCTTCAAAAGGTACTAATTATTTGATGAAAAACAAATGCTCTTTCACTGATGGTGCAATTGTGAAGGGCACAGTGACTCCCATGGCTGAGTCTGTTGTAAGCAAGTTTATAAACTGACCTGAATGTATGTCTGCCATGTCAGGTGTGTAATCGCTAAAATGGTATCTGCTCTATCAGCCAACGTGATTGCTTGTCTCTGTGAAGCTGCCTTTTTCAGAAGAACTTCCTTAAATCAAAACCTTGATCCCATCTGACAGCATCAGAGTGCTGTTGCTGTTTCAATCGTTACACCAGATTACTGAGCACTGGTGGATAGCATGCAGGTTAAGCCTTCACATTGAATGTCCCGATTAGATTCCTACTTCTGATATGTTTAACAATTTTTAGGAAACAGAATCTAATAAGAAATTATAAAATAAGCATGTTTTTGAAGTTATTGATATATTTTTTTTATTACTTGTATATAATCAAATAAGCTTTTTACAAGAGCTCAAACAAATTTAGTTATTGATATATTCATATCACAGTAAACACATGCAGTATTCCTTTTTTATATGAAGAGCAAATAAACTGGCCAAAAACATCTTGGTCGAAATTCTCATACTCATGGATATCACCACCCTAGTAGCTCCTGTCTATTGGCCATTAACTACAAGTAGCTCTTCCCAACGAAAAGGTTGGCGACCCCTGGCCTATACACACTGATCTTAACAACACACACAGCGATCCATTCTTGTATGAAAGAATTTGGGGCCATCCTATCATCTATCTTCCTCTCTATCTGTGGTGTTCCCCAGGGATCTAACCTCTCACCCTGGATTTTCAACCAATACCTGGCAACTCTCGCCCACTGCATTGCCATTTTCTGCTCAAATTTCCAGTGCTACGCTGCCGACACTCAACTCATTTTCAGGCTGCCCTCGGCCACCTCCTATCCCTCTCTCATCTCTGATTGCCTAACTGCCATTCAAGATTGGTTTGCCGCCAATGATCTTTGTCTGAATGCCAGCAAGACGGAGATCCTCCTCATCGGCACACCTTCACCATCCTTTCCCCTCACTCTCGGGCCTGCTTCCCTTGGCCCTCCCCCTACCCCCACCTACGAGGCTAAGAACCTCAGGGTCATCTTTGACTCCACACTTCCTTTCTCCGCCCACATCTCTGAGGTCTCTAAAAAAGTCAAACTTCCTACTACACCTCCTCAGAGGTACTTTCCTCTCCTTCCCCAGAGGCTCATGGTCTCCCAAGCTCTGGTTCTTTCTAGGTTGGACTATTGCAACAACCTCTTTCTAAATCTACCTGCCTCTACTCTCCGCAACTAATCCAGAACAGGACTGCGAGACTTGTGCTTGGCCACAAGCCCTGGGATCGTATCTCTCCAGCTCTGAAATCTCTCCATTGGCTCCCAGTGGATGAAAGGATTAAATTCCAAACCCTCTGCATTGTCCACAAGGCTTTCTGGTGCCTGGGTCCAAAATACCTTCATCTATCCCTCCACAAATACCTCCACTCTCGAGCTATTCGCTCCTCTACCTCTAACTTCCTCAGGGTTAGTCGTTTTTCAAAGAAACGAGCTGGGGGTAGATCTCTGTCTTCGGCTGGGGCCTCCATCTGGAACAGCCTCCCTGCCACTCTAAAACTTGAGGAGAACCATCTCTGGATCCGGAAGCACCTCAAGACCTTCCTCTTTTCCTCTGCCTTCGCTCCCCCTCTCCACTGCTGATCTGTTCTCTCTTGGCACCGTGCACCTGGCCACCCTCTGTCCTCTGAGCCCAGGTACCTGCTCAACCTGCCACCCTCCCGCACTGCCTCCGGGCCATCCCTTGCACTGGGGACTGCATCTGTACCCATACAGTCCCCCCTTTTTCTTCCTGCACTTATCAGACCTACCCTGTATGCTGCCTTAAACCTAGCACTTGCAAATTGCTGGCTGCACTACCACTGTTTGTTGCCTTTATTATTTATTTATTATTATTTATCTGTTTCTCCTTTGATTCGCACTTTCCACTTCTCCCCCTTCTATGCACTTTTCCCCTCCCCCTCTCCCATGCACTTGCGCGTTCTCAATGTCACTGGGCCTAGTAAGATCGTTGTTTTGTTCTCCCCTGTTCCCCTCCCTTGCCTTGTCGCGCTCTGAAACACTTGTGTACGAGCGCGATAGAAATAAAATATCAATATCAATATATGTATATCACATTATAGTGATATCGTAAGCATATTTTTTGCAGTGTACTTAGGAACAATGCTATGTGCTGCCACTTCCTGTTTTGTCAAGGGGTGAAAGGTTGTGCTCCATTGCTTGCCGCGATATCACTTCGGGGTGGGGTCAAATGGCATCACTTCCTGTGATGTCATCAGAGGTCAAGGGTCATGTGATGTCACTTCCGCTACCCCTGGTATTTTGGTGAAATGACGACCCTAGCCAGGGGTAGCACAATACAGTGGCCTTTTTTGAGCATGATCCCTTCTGGGGAGACAGAGTGCTCGTGGCGTACCCCTATAAGGTCCTGCAGCATCTCTTGGGCTGCTGCTGTGCGGTTTGTTGCTGCTGCTGACAGGTTTCTCCACTCTCCCAACAGGATGGACTTCTTCACTCGTTGTAGGCATGGGTCTTGTTCCGTTTGTTTGATGATCTCTTCTAGCTTCATGCGCTTGGCAGACATGTACGTCTGTTTCTCATCTGTCGTCATGTTCGGCCTGTGTCGCTGGTCAAGGGTGCCGTGACAGATAATCCACTGTATTGTCCCCCCTGCCCGGTAGGCTACTTCAATGTTAAATGGCTGTAGCTGGAGCATCCAGCGCTCTAGCCGTGCTGGTGGTTTTGGGTGGAGCCCTTGAAGATGGGCACACGCGGGCTTGTGTACCGTTTAGATTGTTGCGTGGTGCCCTAGGAGATAAACTTGAAAATGCCTGCAGCCCCAAAGGATCACCAAAGCTTCTCTCTCAATATGGGCGTAGTTCTGTTCAGTCTTCGTTAGCGCCCTACTGGCGAATGCAATGGGGTGTGTTTTCCCATCCTGGTCTGTCTGGGTGAGTACATTCCCCAAATCTACAGGACTCGCGTCCACTAATATTTCGGTTCACCACGCTGTGTTGAAAAAAAATGCCACAGAACTTATGAGCTGCAAGGAATCAGGTGAATAAATCTCTGATTTCTAGAGTAATCAGCTATGGTGTTCCTAGTCACATACCGTGGCCATGGCAGTCTATGGGCTGTTTCAGACTTCCTTCCATTGACATTCTGGAAATGGGCGTGTGATTCACTGTAGCAGTGGGTTACCTCGTGAAGGTGTGAGACACGAAACAGGGTGTCATTTCAGGAATTTGGACAAAGCAAAGGACAGGGTGTGGGCATGCATGCATGGCATGAATATTTCACTGCTGCCCGATTTCTGCATTCTCTTCCTTTTTTCTCCCTAACATGCTCCTTTCATTTGCTACATACCCAAGATCCGAGTACTCAGTTTTCTGTGGGTGTCTGTATATTCTAGCAGCAGGGATTTAAGTGGACTGGGCCCCTGCCGGGGCAAAGCTCCGGCAATTCCTGAGAAATGCTCCTGAGCCAAAGCTCCCTCTGTCACACTTAAGCCACCCATGCAATTTCTCCTCTGCACGCATCCTTGGTCTCAAAAGTCGCTTCAGGAGACTCAAGGTAATGGAGGGGGGCTGCACCTCCTGCTTTCAAGCAGAAAAGCCCAATCCTGCCATGCCTCAGCTGACACTGTCCAAATCAGTATATGGCTTTCACTTTGCAGACATTTTATTGTGAGGGTTGGTATTGTGACAAATAAAATGAGCAGAGTGCATTACATGTTCAGAATGGTTTCAAGCTTGAATCGTGATCACAGACATATTTCAAACATAAAATCCCGTGGTCATTCTTGTTCCCAAAATGCTCTTTGGTTTTATGTAAATCATCTTTCTCACGGGTGATTTATTTACAGAATGGGGCAGGGAGATGTAATTGTGCGCACGTTTCAAAAGTGCATCAATCTCCTCTCACATTGCTTTTGAAGTGTATCAGCTGTGACAACTAAGCAGCATGCCGACATCGTGCTGTGGCACAAAAATTCAGAACAGATATCAGCATGACCAGTGTAGTAAGGTCGGTTGCATGTTTATTCTACTCTGGAGCTCTGCCAGTATGAGGGTGAGGAGGTATGCTACAGTCTCCCAGTTCTGGTCAACGTGTAATTAACTGGCCATCTGTGAGTGCACAGGGTGATGGCTGGACACCAGAGAACGGAAGGCCCTCTCATCAGACTTTTGCTACGCCTTTGCACTGCCGAGATCCTTTACCATTGCACAAGCTTTGCAGGTCAATGAACAGCATGGGATTCTGGATGCCCAGGCTTGCGACTGCCATGGGCTGCATGGTGCTTGGAAGTGTGTTTCAAGAACGCATGGCTCTTATGCAACTTTTTGGAAGCTATTGGGCGCATCCATGGGTGTATTTTCATCACCTGGATGCATTCACTTCCATCTGTCCGGTTGAGGTAAATGCACCTGTTTTATCTGAGAATGTTCTGCCTTATCTGAGTGGAATTAGCCTTGTCCCACTGACCAATAAAGGTGTTTATTCTTGGAGGTAATTCATCCATCTGTAATTCCTCTGAAACTAATGCTATTCTTGGAGGTAATTCCTCTGTCACCGATTCGACTGGCAGAATTACCAATGGAGGAATTGTTTTATGTGGAATTAGGGACAATGGTACAAATGGTGGTAAATCCGCTACCACCACATTTTTACTGCACCGTACAATGCATAATGAGGCCCTATGGTGTTACTGCACTTTTCGACACTGGATAGCCCTGTTAGGCATATCGCTTGCCAGGAGCATTGTGGGAGTGTGTTGCATCGCCTGCATACTGCGATCACATCACCCCCATACCAGGCAACATTTTAGCACCTGCCTTCCCAATACTTACTTGGATGTTATACGATTCTATAGACATATTTCTATGGAACACTATCATTCACCTTCATCGCAAGCAATTACAACGCCTGGCTTTTAAACGTGTACAGAATTACGAAAATGGTAAACGAAATTTTTAGGGGGTGGGAAAGGGCAGATAAAGGGTTGAGGGGGTAGGGAATAGGTAAAAACAGATGGGGAGTGGGGGTTTTGGGGGTGTTACCCCCCTCCCCCAAAACAGAAAAAGATGTGATGACCATTTTCGTAATTCTGTACACGTTTAAAAGCCAAGCGTCATAATTACTGATGATGAAAGAACATAGAACACATTCACCCACCCAGATTTTGTCACAGACAGCTCATAGCTTCCCCGATTACAGACTTTTACTTCCTGTATAGCATGACATATGTACACAGCGTTCATTTATTCATCCATCCATGTATGCAATGCCTGTGCGGACAACAGGTGGACTGCCAAAAAGGAAGATTTAACTGGGGGATTGAGTGCGTAGCGCCTTTCACCTGTTACAAGGGCCATGGGGGGGAGCAGAGACTGAGGGCCTCCCCACTCCGTCACCCTGCCTCTGGGACAGGACTGGCTCTGGCTTGCACCCATGTAGCCCCTCTGTCCCAGGTCGGAAGGTGTCGAGGGCCCCCCTGGCAGGGCCAGGCCCCCAACCCAGTCACAATATCCTTTGGCCAGATTCTCAAATCTTTTGGGGGCAGAAGTTAGGGGATGCGCAAGAGCATCCACTTCACTGGTGCCAAAAACGTTGCACAGAATTCACAAAGTGCTTCCAAATGTCAGATGGCCTTTCTCAACACATTGGAGCAATTGCACAAATCAGGGGGTGCTGCTTTGCATTTTAAAGTTCATCACGAGTTCGCAAATAGCAAACACATTGCTCTGTACGACGTGTTTGGAACAGGCACAGGGGAGTGTACAATGTTTAACATGGTCATTTATGACCCTTTCATGCATTTGTTTTTAAGAGGTATGAACTGCTGCTGTCATACTTGGACTTCTAACCTTATAACAGGGATAGAAATGCTTTTTCTATTTTGAGCATTTCACAGTGTGGGGCGTTGTGTTGCCCCAGCACTCACATCGGTGCCGGGAGTCAGTCAAATACAAAAGCACCAACCCTAACATTCATTTTACATTCAGGACCCATGAATCTGTACCCCGAGGACATCTTAAGGGGCTTATTAGTGAATGGAGGTATTTGTACCTAGATATATTTCTGTATGTATTATGTTTACTGTGTGCAGAGCAAATAGTATCACATGCAGTGTGTCTTTGTATCCCATGTCCAAGTCTACACACTTTTTAAAAATTTATTTCCCTCCACGTGAAATGAATGAAAGGACAAGTGGGACAGACAAAAGAGGATTGGTCGCACTGTTGCTGGCACACTGAAAAGATATGCACAAAAGGCTAAGTAATGGCCATTATGGCATGGCATCTTCCTCTGCACCTGTTCCAAAAAGGTGAAGGAGAATACTTGCTTTTTCCATGCGTTATAATCCACATGGTCTGTGTGAAGATGGGATGCACATTACAATGCCAGGAAACGACCGTTGCAACACTGCAACACAAGGCACTTTTAATAAGAGGTCCCATTTTGGAGAATGCGGAGGTCGCAAAGGAGAGCAGCGCATTTTCAGGGGGCTCTGCTGGAGCGCAAATGATGCTCTGCCCATTGCACTTGCGTGCATTAGAGATTGGTTTGAGGAGCTCTGCAAGTCATACTCGCCATCGGACATCTTCAGTCTTCCTCTCTCCCTGCAGCGGTGGCACAAGGAGATATTCTAAACAGAAAGAAAATCCAATTCAGAAGGCTCTTTCATTTCACGAAAGTCTCTGACTACACGTTACTGTGTCAAACTGACATTTCTTTTTATATGGACACGTGATTGTTATTTGCACCTTTTGTGCATGTTCTTGCCTGCTGTGTTATGTTATAAAAGGTTTCCATCCCACGTGAAGTCCAACCGTGTGCTTCAAGAATGGACGTGAGTGATGTTTATTTGAAGAGTGAATGGGATTGTGCATGTGTGTTTGGTGATAGATGTGTGTTCGGAGACCCATCTATTAAGTCATGGGATAAAGTTTAAATGCAAGCAAAACACAATGATAACCCTTCCACTTTTTGGACGGATAAATTACCTCTCCGTACATGGATATTGAAGGGACTTCTCAAGAAAACATTTTTTTAAAACATGGGACTAGTTACTACTTGTGCTTTGTTCAAATGAATTTCACAGTAATTCGAGGGTAGTTTTGTGATACATGGTTCTCACCAGGTCACAGGGCAGATGGTGGAGATTGTCGGGCGACCCTCCATTAATCATAACCACAGGTCATTTATTGTACTTTAAATCTGAAGTGGTTTCTTAGTGATTCATATCTTCCATTTGCTTTATTTTTACAGTTCCAGCTCCCAACGAATACGAGAATGCTGTGGCTTTTGAGAAGGTGCAGCATGCGTCCCCAGCTTTCTCCATCCATGGCCGCGTGCATGGCACCTGCTTGTGGCCTAAGCCAGGTAAATGTCCAACGTAATTTTAGAAAACGCTTGCCCTTTGCCATCAAGGAAGTTGCCCAAGGCATCCTCTTTGGCTTGTTAATAGCTCATATCTAATATGTCCTGGTCTCTGCCCTTTACCTTCTTACCCTGATGTTTTTCTATGCTACATTTTTCTCGATACACTGTCCCAATGTGAAGGGTCATACCATTTTCATCACTGAGTGTATGACATGTTATATTGTTTAAAATGAATGAAAACCCCATTTTGCAGTGTGCATCTTTATGCTGTAGGGTGCAGAGGTATGAGACCGACACAAAGGTGGCAAAGTCGTTGATATAAACTTGTATTTGGTTCAAAATAAAAGGGTAAAACCTACCTATTCCTAAGAGGGGTTTCCCTACCTCAAATAATAAACTAAGGAGATAGTCAGACTGTATCAATCATTTCCACCCTCGTGTGAAAACCTATTTCCTTCCCTTGCACTTATAAATAACTAAGGATAAAGTCTCTGTTGGGTCCAGGCGAATGGCTTCCTTCTTCTGGACACAGGATTTAAGTTTCTTGAAAATGCACCAGGCATTTCTCCCTTCCCCTTCTTTCTCTTAAGGTTTCCAATGTCAGGGGGAATGTCTCCCTTCCCTTGGTTTCCTTTCTTCCCAATGCCAGGAAGAAATGACTGCCTTTCCCTGGATTCCTTTTCAGTGTCCAACAACACCAGAGGGAATGACTCCCTTCCACTGGTTCCCTTGTTTCTCAATGCCAGGAGGAAATGACTCCCTTTCCCCCGGTTTACTTCTCAGGTTTTCTTTGGCGTGAGTTCCAGACCCTGGTTGGCAGATCAGATTCTCTCTTTCACCATGTACTGCGATGAAAAAAGAGGGTTGGCGCTTCTCTTGCTACTTGAAATACCTGGCTCACTATACTGCAAAGTATTTGTATGGTTTCTTATTTTCCCCTGCTTCTCGCATTATAGACCTGGTTCACTATCCTACCAGATACTATCCATCACTCCACTCAGTGATTTGTAGCTTCTACTGCTTTCCGGGTCCCTGACCCACCTTTTCTCAGCTTTCCTCAAGCCTTTCTACTTGCCACCTTCTTCTTAGCTCCCATTTGCCCATTTGGTGACCCATGTACCTTTTGACTTGGTACATGTGGGTTCCGACCTCTCCTGGGAATCTGCGGTTGAGCAGGGGCTTCTTCCAGCTCTCTGGGAGTTCTCGTTGTGTGCTACGGCTCTGCAACTTCCCCGTTGCTCTGGATGATAGAGTTCTCATTCCACGCTTTTCCCAAGCCCGATGGACCCCTAAAGCTACACTCCGCCAGCTTGGTAAGTTGTCTCACCCCTCTCGATCACCTTCGGAGCATCCTGCTCCCAGCTCAGCATCCTGGTCTGCTTTTTCTTCTTCCCGTCTTGCTCGGCATCTCATGGTTCCTCCTAGGAGGGCTTGACCACATACTTCCGTCTTCCCTTTATAAACCACAGATACCATAGGATTGTCGATATTGACTAGGCCGCTCCTGTTGGTTCCGCATGGTGCTCTTCAACACTCTGCGCTTTTTCTTTGTCTCAGTAAAAGCATTGTTGTCATCTACTGGGTTAGTGGTGTTTTTCTTCTTCCCAGTTTTGTTAGAGGATTCACATGGGTAGTTCTTATTCTTCATTCCACCTCACTGCCTTGTACTGAGATGAGGGTCTACCTTACATATGTAGATGGAGGTATGTAGGACTAGGTTACCCTGCGTAGGGTAAGAGGGTGAGGGAGGTTCCAAAGGGGTGGATGGATGCTGCGAACTCCCTAACAGGTCGTCCCTTGTCTTATACGGGTTTCCCTTCCCATGTGATCCTCCCGTGATGTACCACCCCCAGGAAGACTATTGAACTGTGGCTACAGGGCCCTGGCCCAATGGGAAGGCCCCCCCCCCATGGGAGAAGGGACGACATCTAAGGATTTGTCACAATACCTGTTGTGGCTTATCCTGCCAACTAACTTGTATCCTGAATTGTATATCCCTAAAATATATAAAATAATGATACAAACCGGCCAATAATGATTGCAGCTGCAAAATTGTGTGAGAATCTGGGCACATAATAGTTGGCTTTGCTGCTGATTGTTTTAAAGAGTACTTCCATGAAGGACATGCATATCATACTGCCTGTAAATCAAGTGGTTGAAGGCACACTTGGTTAAGACACCAGTAGCCCATTTACAGTTTCAATTAAGCCATTAACTCTCAGAAGACTGCTTTGAGATAATGCTGGCACACTATACGCAGCACAATGCTTGATGTTACTTCATTATAGAGCTAGTTCAAAGAGATCCAAGGAGGGTGTGTTTTGGGCAGGGAGCATAGGTAGGTAGGCAGGAGAATATTTATATAGCGCAAAATATCAACTCCAAAGAGGTTTTATGGTCCCAAGCCCGCATTCACATATCCACCTCAACCACTTCATTGAAGTCACACGGGGAATAAAATAGACTTCAGGTATGCATCTGAATTCTAGGTGGTCAGCGATTAGGCATAGTCGTAGTGGAAGAGCTTCCAACAATTTATGAGCCAAAACTGTGAAAGAACGACTCTAATAGCTTCACTGATTCAGATCTTTGATGTCTCCCTGATAAATAGAAAGAGAAGTTTTGGATGAAAGAGGGACTTGTGTTGTTAAGGGCTTTATGGGCCAGATAAAGTGCCTTGAACTCAACTAGTCTACAACAGGAAGCCAATTTAAGGTTTTGAATGTGTCAGAAATAGGATATTGATGGTTTGAATGCAACAATATCCTAGCAGCAGAATTCTGAATATATTGAGGTTTTGTTAGCTCCTTCTTTGAGACCCCCAAGTAAACAACATTGCAATCATCCAGGAAACCTGAGACAAAAGCATTAAGCAGCTGAATCCTGCCTGGAAAAGGAAAATAATCAAGAAATCTATTATTAATCAGAGGTGAAAAAAACAGCTGCTAGACTGCATATTGATCTGGGTGATCACTGACAGAGCAGAGTCAAACCAGACTCCTAAATTATTAACCAATTTTGAAGGGTGAGGACAAGGTCCTCATGATGGAGGCCATAGGTTGTTCTTTGGGAAAGAAGGTGGATCCCGTGGGGCAATTAAGAGAAAGAATGTTTGCAAATTAGAATTTTCGTCTTTTGAGAGTTTAATTGCAGCCTACTTGTATTCATCCAAATGTTCACCTGCTCCATACATTGTAAAAGTCAGTCAATCAGATCATCTGCATGTATATAAAAGACCTTATGGTTTCAGGTAGAAATTAAAGAGGAGTGGGCTGAGGGATAAACCCTGTGGTACTCTGCATGTGATTGCTTTCTTTTCAGATTTGTATAGGGCTATTGCCACTGCATGGGCTCGGTTGGTCAGGTATGATTAGACCTAGTCCATGGTCTACTCCTAAGACCTAGCTTGTAAAGGTGGTCGAGAAGAATGGCATGATTCACTGTATCGAAGGCTGCAGAGAGGTTTAACAAGATGAGGATGCCTGTAACCACTGTGTCTATCCACATTTTGAATCACCCATGGCTGCAAGTACCACTGATTCAGAGGTTCTGCCTGGTCGAAACCAGCATACCCATCTTCAAGCCAGCTAACAGATTCTGAAAACAGCTGGATCTGAGTGGTCACTACAGACTAAATGTTTTGCTATATAAGGCAGTTGTGATATAAGACAATAGTTAGCTGGAATTAATAGGTCTAAAGAGAGGTATTTTATGAGTGGATTAATTACAGCCAGTCTTAGCGTGTCGGGTGCAATTCCTGTAGTAAGTGAATAGTTGATAATTTTACTAAGGTCAGCTGAAATACTGGAATGAAAGTCCTTGAATAGTCTTGCCGGACAAGGAGTTTAAGCATAACCAGTAGGTCTACTATATTCAACCAT
Source organism: Ambystoma mexicanum (assembly GCF_040938575.1). Lineage (NCBI taxonomy): Eukaryota > Metazoa > Chordata > Amphibia > Caudata > Ambystomatidae > Ambystoma > Ambystoma mexicanum. Next base: position 350,091,162 of record NC_090929.1, read on the forward strand.
AAATGTAAATACTGACGTCTCAGAAATCTGGGCAAAGGATTGAAAAATGTGAGTGGCGACAATACTGCCATCATCAGTTGCGACATAGTCAATCAGGATTCTCTTAGCAGCCAGAATAGTATATATACTGTGTTCTGATGGTGTCCATTTTCCTTGCAGAAAATGGTATTCATTAATTGCAAAAATACTGAGAAAGTGTAACTGAGTGGTTGAGCGGCAATGAAGTGAGGAGCGCTGAAAGTACTTCTTTGCTGGTATTTGGGATATTAAATAGCCATTCAGAAAGAAATGGGTTTTTAGCTTGTTTGATCAGAGCTTTGTATGCATGCAAATGTCTCAAATACAACTGTTTGGAAATAGGGTCTCTGTGTTTCCTCCAATGATGTTCCAGTCATCTGATAATCTGTTTGACTGCTTTAATTGTTTCAGTATGCCAAGGGTTACCTTTCTTCTGGGGAAACTTCATTAATTTCCACTTAGCAGGTGCATGAACATTTATCACAGAAGACATGTTGTCATAAAAACATATTAATAGATAGAGGGATCGACAATTAGAGAATAATCGTTTAATGGAATTTGATCTGTAGAAAATAACCTGTGACAATTCTCTAAAGATATATTGTCCTCTTTGTGAACTAAGTGTTAGGAAGTGGGTAGGAATGGCCACAGGGATTAGCATGGCCATGGGTAATCAATGGTTGGTAAATAAGCAAACAAGTCTTACAAAGCTTTGTGTCCCTCCTGATATCCCATCTCTCTCTTAGCTGTACTCGAATGCAATAATTTCAGTTTATAGGTGGTGCTGCATAAAAAATCAATTACCAAGCTTTTACACTGCACCAAATCACCAGCGGAGTGGCCTCAAAGCGCTTTTTCTTGTTCAAAATTTTAGGGTGTACTGTGTCAACACCGATGGATGGGCAGACCTTAGTCTGCTGGAGCAAAATGAAAATAGAGGATTAGGGATTTGACAAGTTATAGAAAGGAGGATAGGAAGAGTGGAAGGCAGCTTGAACAAACAACAAGAAAGTGGAGGGATGAAAATAGTGAAAATGTAATTTTATAGTCTGCATGCATGAGGGGCTCCAGATTTGCTTGTGCTTTCATAAGTATAGTGAAGGCATAATTGGCGAGGTCAACGCTGGGTTAAATAGTGCCTTTTAAAGTTCTAGAGAAGTTGACTGCCCCAAGGCGAAGAACAAAGTCCAATGTTTATGTGTCGCTTATGTACAAGACATTTTTTTAAAAAGATAAAAGGGGTAAAGGTGGGAACAAAAGATAAGGGAAGCCGATGTACCAGGATTGAACTCAGTCTTGTATAAACATATTAGAGATAAGGGTAATAGAGGGAGCATCAAGTAAATATCAGCTGCCATGCAATATAAGACATGGCTTTGAAATCTGTGGACTATTTGGCACTGTTCTGCTTTGAAAGTAGCATCAAAGCAACACTATACTAGTTTTGTTATAATAATAATAATAATAATAACAATAATAACAACAATAATAATAATAAGCAGGTTATGGAGGCATTTCCTTGCATCGTACATTATTTCTTACTAAGGTCTTGCTAACTGGGGGAGAGGACAGAGTTGGCAGTGGCGCGTATCCTCCAAGTCTGTGGCATCGTGTAAAAACCACTTCATCTTTTTGGAAGCACTACTTCTAAGATTCCCACATAAACAGAGTTGTGAAATATCCGGAAAATGTGTGTTTCTCAATGTGGTGTGCAAACCATGAACTGCACAGAAACTGTGAACTAATGGTTTCCTTTCAATTCTTTCCACCTATTTTGCTTGTTCCCAGGTGGCAGGCTGGAACCCACAATCCAACCACCTTTCACATTATGTTTAAAAAAAAAAAGGAAACTGCAGGGATATCATATTTTAAAGGCAATGTTCCCGGCTCATGTCATTAGCAATACCTTGGGTACGTCTGACCTGGAAAATATTTTTTCCATAAGTCAAAACAAAAAAAGCAGTTTCAACACAGCAAGGGCATGGGTCATGTATTCATCGGCAGTCCTTTCAGGCCTATGAGTAACCATACGGTTGTCGATGACAACAAACTACCCATAAGGATCCACCCAATAGCAATAAAAAAGCAAGCTTTTCATATTGTCGACAAATATTAATGAGAAAACAGTGGAAGAACTGAATTTCATTGTAGATCACTTGCATATTTTTTATCAATTTGAAAGCCCAACAACTGAATTTAGTTAGTAATACCTTCCGAGGTAGAAACAGCCCAACACCAGAGTAAACAAGCCTTTTATGAGGGCAAAGGGGTGTCACCACCTGGGACACACGACCACAGAATTCAGCATTGCCATTACCTCCACGTCCCTCTTCCTCGTCCCAGTACTCACCTATGAGGCTCTGCCTCCAACACAGGAACCTTTTTTTTCTTTGAGGTATATATGTCTCCTCCTTACCCATAATCCTCAGTTTTATTTCTCCTGTCTCCGACAGGGACTGGTGACTTCCAGTGCGGGGCTCTGGAGGACGATGTTGCTGTAGTGTCCCTCTACGAGGACCGCCTCACGCTGTTGTGTCATTCATAGGACACCTCGATAAGGATGAGCCGACACAGAGCTGGGGTGCAACACGTCTTTATTGGGCAACTGCTTATCTCGAACTAACTGTCTGGCGGTAACCCCGCCGCTTAACTCCCGTGGGTCACAGCCCACTAATTAATGGCAACAGACAGAGGACTCGTCCTCTAAACAAATAAAGAGTGGCGACACCACACCCTCCCGTTACTAAACATTTAGTCCTGCCCTCAGTTCATCTCTTCATTGAGGCGATGGGGTTTCTTTCTTGTTCTCTGGGGTCGACATTCCACTCTGGCCGGTGGACCGGTCCCGGTTCCTAATCCCATGTCACCTTCAGAGTCTTCTCTGTCCCCTTCATAGGGAGCGTACCATTGAGAGAAAGTGTTATCCAGGTTTGTGTCACCTGAGGATGGGGTTCCGGGCATCCGTCTGAAATGAGATGAGTTTTGTGTTACAGATCTGTGGTCTCCTTCCGCAGTGATGAGTGATCCCTTCTTTTTGACGATGATGAGGGGTTCTTTGCTGAATGGGGCCATGTTTTTGTGCTGTTGGGGTTGGCGGACCACTACCAGGTCTCCAGGTGTCAGGTCATTCTCTTTGGCCCTGCGGGTGGCGTCAGCAGACCTCTTCATGTTCTCTTTCATGAGTTTATCTCTCTTTCTCATTTCAGTGTCATTTTCATATTGATCTTCATCAACCGCTATATGTGGTAATCTTGTTCTAATCATTCGCCCAAACATCACCTCTGATGGTGTTTTCCCGGTGGTGCTATGTGGGGTGTTTCTGTAGTCTCGCATGAGTTGGTATAACAGCTTCTCGACAGGTTCTCCCGTGATGCGTGCAATCTGGGTTGTGCGTTTAATGTTGCTCATGAACCTTTCGACTGTTCCATTCGCCTGTGGCCACAGGGGTGTCACTTTCCTGTGGCGAAAACCCATGTATTCCGCAAATCTTTGGAAGTCTTGTCCAGTGAACGGAGGTACGTTGTCAAACTTTACTACCTCGGGTACTCCGTAGGTTGCGAACATTCGTTCTAGGGCTGGGATGGTGTGATGCGCTGATGTGGACGGGACTATCTGCAGGTCGGGATATCTCGAGTATTCGTCCACTGCCACCAATATGTACTCTCCCTCTTCCATGGGCCCAAAATGGTCGACAGCTATTTCCTCCCAGGTTCCTTCTAGCACTGCAGTCATGCTCAAGGGTTCAGGTGATATGTGTGGCTTTACGAGTGCACACGTAGGGCAGTCTTGCAGTAGTTCTTCCACTGAAGTGTCTAATTGGGGGAACCATAGTTTCTGTTTTAGCACCCTTTTGGTAGATACTATCCCTCGGTGTCCTTCATGGGCTAGCTCTAGTACTTTCCGTCGCAGGCTTCGCGGAATTACGAGCTTGGTGCCCTTTAACAGCAGCCCTTCTTATGATTTCGCAAGTTCTTCCTTCACGGACAGAAAACAGGTGATGTCTTGTTTCGTTCATTGAATCATTCATGGATTCTCGGATCTGTTTAGCGTGTTTCCATGGCCCTGTTTCTAGGCATCGCAGTATGGTTTGTATTCCTTGGTCGGTGTTGGATTCCCGAGTTAGCTGATCCATGTCAAGCCCTTGTGGTGTGTTGCTGTGCATGACATATTTTATGTACTGGTCAGTCAGCTATGGAGGGTTCTGGCCCGCATGTGTCTTTTGGATGCCGCAAGAGGAAATCTGCAGGGTTTTGCTCTTTCCCTGGCCTGTGTGTGATGGTAAATTGGTAGTCTTGTAGTCGAAGTGCCCATCGGGCTATCCTGGGTGGCATTTTTGCCTGAGGGTTGCCATAGAGGAAGGTGAGGGCCCGATGGTCTGTTACAATTATGAAAGGCTTTCCATACAGGAACAAGTGAAAGTGTTCGCAGGCCCAGACCACTGCCAAACCTTCCTTCTCTGCCTGAGAGTAGGCTTGCTCAGTTTTGGAGAGGCTTCGACTGGCGTAGGATACTATGTGTTTTTCACTTCCCTCTCTGTCGGCCAGTTGTGTCAGAATGGCACCTAGGCCGACTGGACTGGCATCAACGATGAGTTACGTGGTCTTCTTGGGGTCGAAGTATGCCATGTTTCGGGCATCGGAAATGCGGTCCTTGATGATTTGAAATGCCTCTTGGCATTGGGGTGACCAGATGAATTCTGTGTTGAGCTTGGTGAGGGCTCTTAGGAGTTCACTGATGGAGGTGAAATCTCGTATGTATCTTGTGCAGTAACTTGCAAGTCCTAAGAATGATCTGAGGTCTGAGGTGGTGGCAGGTGGCTCAGCTTCTCGGAGCGTGCTGACTTTCTCTGGGTCTGGTGTCATTCCCTTCTCAAAAAATATGTGTCCAAAGAAGTGAAGTGTTCTCTTGCGGAACTCACATTTCTCCTTGTTTAGTGTGAGCCGTGCGTCTTCTAAGGCCATGCATACTCTCATTAGCGTGTCATCGTGTTGTTCTTGATTCTGGCCGAAAACCAGGATGTCGTCGCTGTAGTTCAAGCAATTTGGCACGTGCTTGATGACGTTGTGAATTTCTGCTTGAAACGTTTCCGCTGCGCAGGACACCCCAAAACTTAACCGCTTGTATCGGAAAAGCCCTAGGTGGGTTGCCAACGTTGTTATGTAGCGGCAGCTCTTGCAGAGTTCCAGCTGGTGATAACCTTTGTTTAGGTCTAGTTTGGAGAACACGGTCGCCCCGTTCACGAGGTGTACCATATTTGTTATTCGGGGGGCTTGGTGATGTTCCCTCAGAATTGCCTCATTCGGTCTCCTCATGTCTACACATATTCAAATGTCAGAGGAGTCTCTTTTTGGCACGGGTACGATGGGGGAGACCCATGGGGTGGGGCCTTCCGCTGGATCAATGATGTCTACCTCCCACAGTTTGGTCAGTTTGTTTTCAACTTGCTTTTGAATGTTGATGGGGATTCCCTGGTAGTGTTGGGCTATAGGTGGGGCGCTGGTGTCGATGTGGAGCTCGATCTGTTTGTCCTTCAATTTGCCAAGGGGGGTCTTTGAGCCGTATGGATAGATGAGTGCTTGTGCTGGTTGGAGGTGAGGGGCATTTGGTATGCTTTCATAGACTTCCTCGCTGATTACATTTACGGTTGCCCCCGTGTCTATTAGAAATTCGGCTGCCGTTTGATTGACCTGTATTCTGAGTATTGGGCTGTGTTCTTTTGCCGTGTTGTTTCCGAGTGCATATAGATATCCCTTTTTTCGCTGTGTTTCCTGTTGTTTTTCTGGTTGGCGGGCTCTCTCGTCCGATGATGCACTTGACACACTGTCAGACTGTGACTGCTCAATAAGGCATCGTACATACCTCTGGGGTCTTCTCCTTGTCTTGGAAGGCGGGGTCTTGCTCTCCCTCCAGTCCTTTTTGTCTTGTCTTCTTTCCAGTTGCTCGTCGTAGTGTCTGTGGCGCCCTTGATCGTGGGGCTGGTGTGCTGCCCGGTGGTGGTGTGGCAGCGGGTTTTGTTCTGGTTCTGTTGTGGGTTTGCGCTTTCTTCCTGCCCCTCCCATTTTGCTGTGGAAAATTAATCATACGGCCTTGTAGTGGTTTTCACCGCCACGGAGAAGGAGCAGGTCTGACCCATTGCTGGGCATGTTCCACCGTAGGGGTATTCGTGTCAACACCAGTAATAGAAAGGGTCACTGTTGTTTCTTGCTGTCCCTTCTAGTCTGTTGAGGCTCTCGTGTTTTCCATGGGTGATCTTTATGTCGTCCAGGCCCTCTACTTGTGCCGTGAGAGCAGCATCTGATCGCACCAAGCGTAGAATTTCATCTAGGTTGCGTGGCTGTTGCAGTAATCATTTGCGGAAGTCAGCGCTTTCGCAGCCCACTATGATTTGTGACCTGAGGGCCTCGTCGTTGGAGTAATTGTTGAAATCACAGTGCTTCAATTTTGATCGTAGTCTCATGACAAATGCATCTATGGTTTCCCCTTTGTTTTGTTTTGTGGTGTGGAATACATGTCGTTCGTAGTCCACGTTGGTGTGGGGTGTAAAGTATTCCGTGAGCGTTGTCTTCAGTTGGTGTATGTGTCTATGTTGTTCTCCGGTATTTCTTCTAAAATGTCTCGCACGTTTGACCCTACCGCATGGTTTAGGAGGTTGAGCTTCTGTTCGTCTTCTAGTGGACCAGCCGCTTTTAGGCACACTTCAAAATCCCTCAACCACCTTTTCCATCTTGATCCAAGGGTGCCGGTGTCAGTGAGGTCGAAATTTGATGACAGTTGAACTAGAAGGCTGTCTGTCATTTTCCGGTGTTCTGGTCTGGCTGGAGTCACTGGAACAGTTAGTGACTCTCCTTCCGAGCCGCTCATGAGCTTTTCCCCACTCGGTGTTTTGCGAAATTTTCGTGCCAAAAGGTGGGGGTGCTGTGCCGCATGTTGGCGGGCCTGTGAGGCCTTGTGGGTAATGCGGCCTGAGACGGCCTGTGGCGTGGAGGTATTGCGCCGTGTATTGATGGCCCAGTGGGTTTTGTCCCTCGAGATGCGGACTTAGCCGCTTGTGTCCTGTGAGGTTGGGCCTTGCAGAGGGGGGCGCTTGTGCCTACCCTTATGAGTGCTCGCGTTGGAGCGGGAGGGCCACGCCTCCAGCGCTCGTCTCCAAGTCGTTTCCCTTGATGTTGCCGTCGGCGAGAGGCCAGTGCTCCTCAACCGCCCGGAATGTGTGAGCAGGGAGTCACTGCTCCACCTGCCGGTGTTCCGCCGTGCGCAAACGTGCGCAGGTCGGGTCTCTCTGCTTCGTTGCCGTTGGCGGCAGACGTTCTCTCTCCACCGCTCGGATGGACCACTACGCGGGGAGCTTTCACAGCTGCTCCACCTGCGGGAGATAGGCGCGTCGGAGCTCCGATATGGGGGGAGATTCACTCCGAATGTGGGGAGCCTTCACGTTGCAACCCACCTCTCCGGATGATCTCAGCAGGATGGGGCCCAGCGCTTCCGTGGGGCCAGGAAACACGCCACGAGCGCGGTGGGCCCGAGATGGCAGGCACGGTGGGACTTCGTGTCCGCCTCGTCGCCAATGTAGTGTCCCTCTACGAGGACTGCCTCACGCTGTTGTGTCATTCATAGGACACCTCGATAAGGATGAGCCGACACAGAGCTGGGGTGCAACACGTCTTTATTGGGCAACTGCTTATCTCGAACTAACTGTCTGGCGGTAACCCTGCCCCTTAACTCCCGTGGGTCACAGCCCACTAATTAATGGCAACAGACAGAGGACTCATCCTCTAAACAAATAAAGAGTGGCGATACCACAATTGCGGTTCCCCCGTGCTGTGGACTCTTGCGGGGCAGTGTCACGGATGAGGTAAGGTTCCCAGGCCTCCTGCGGGGATTGGGGCATGGTTGAGCATGCTGGGGCCAGGATCCTCTGCGAGATATGGGGTTCTGGTGTTGGCTTCATGCTGCTTGGTCCCAGTCATGGACCGGGGGCGCAGCTGGACCCTGAAGGTTCAGGGCCCCTCAGCTTGGCAGGGCTCCTGTTCTTTGGTGACCTGGCTGGCCGGGCGGGGGTTCTCCCGTTTCACTGTGTTCTGATGTTTTGCCTGTTCTGTGCTGACTGTTCAGATGGGGAGATGCTCTCCAGTGAGCAAGCTTTTGGTCTCGCTGACGTCATGCAGGGAAAGTTACTGCTATGGCTTATGAAGCCTATGGAGCTTGGCTAAGTGTGCTCCAGGCTCTGTTGGTTCTGCTGCGTAAATGAATATGACGCCGCATCGGTCTGCGGTACTCTGCCTCCGGTAGTGAGGGCGGGGCTTCTGGGCTCTCCGAGCCCTTGGGACACGGGGGTCTCTTTTCCTGGGACTTGGCAGGGGGCGTGCCGTGGAGAGGGCAGGGCCCCGATTATGGCAGGGAATTCTTCTGGTTTGGGACTGCTTTGCTGTTTTTTCCCTACTATTGTGTGCATAGTGTCACGCTGGGCATTCACTCTGCGAAGTGAAGCCAAGGCTTCTTCTCCTTGCCCTGTGCGGCACTATGCGAGGAATAAACTTTAGATGCCTGTGGTGCTGAAATTCTACCTGTCGCAATGGGATTTCTAGATTTTCATGGCTGAGCATGCACGGATGTAGGGCGTGCGCAAGTGTGGTCTTCACCCTTCCTCTTCCTCATCTTTCTTCTGCTTTGCCTTCTTCGGTTTGTTCCTCCTGGGGGTCCGAGTCTGATGGGGGCTGAAAGGATTTTTTTGTCCAGTGTGGCGTGGACTTGGGTTGTTTCGCTACTGTGGAGTTGGGGTACGGTGGTCCTCCGATGCATGGAACCTCCGGTCGGGGCGGGACGGTTGCGACATGGCCTTCGTGTCTCCTCCTCTTCAGCAGGCCGTGATCATTCTGCCTCTGTTCAGGGATCCGGTCGGACGTATTGCCATAGGGTCGGCCATTTCCGGGTTTCCCGTCCAGAGGGTCATAATCCAAGTACCTGTGGACCGAGCGGGCCTCAGCTTCTATGCTCGTGTTTTCCTGGTCCCGAAACTGAAGGGACATTTCGGCTGTTTCGGGCTCTGGCACAACTCATCGCCTTTGTGCGGCTGGTCCGGTTTCGGTTGGAGGAGTTGTGGGAGTTTGTTCCCTTGGTTGGGCGGGGCATTTGGCTGGTTCCGCTGGCTCTCCTAGATTCTTAGTATAATTTCCCCATCCGTTTGTTGCATGTCCGATTGCGGGTCGCCCTGCGGGGGTTGCCGGCTGTGGACGCATGTGCCTGTCATGACATTTCACTGCCCTTGATGCTGAGCTGTGGGCGCTGGCTTGGGGTTGACACAGATGCATTTCAGGAAGTGTTGGGGTGTTCCTGTCTTTTGTTGGCCCTGTGGCTGGGCCTCTCGTGGGCCTGCTTGAATTTCTTCGGTGTGCGTAGCTACCACTAGCGGGCCGCTGCAGGATGGGGCGGATCCGTGGAGCCTTTGTCGTTTCGTCAGGCGGGCCATGGCAGGAGGAAGGTTTGCCCTCCCCTTTTTGAGATGCCTTGAATGTGCTCCTGGGTGTTGCATTATGACTGTGTGTGGCTGGGCAAGCTGCGCCTTTGCGATGTGTCCGTCCTATGTGCACGGGTCTGTGTTTGTGTCGTGCGGTGAGCGTTGGGAACTGTGTGCGGATTGGCCTCTCACATTTTCCGGGGCTTGATTTACCATCGTTGACTTTCATGTATCATTTTGAAAAGGCCCGAGTGTGCGCACACGCACCGTGCGGATGGTCGAATTCTTCACGGCCAGTGATATTACTGTGGATTTGGGTTTGATCCCGGTGACCCCATGCATAGGGGATGGGCTTGTTCTGGGCTGGTGGTTGGGGATGCGCCCATTTATGTCCCGGTGTTGTGGGCGTCCCCCTGTCCTACTGATCCTATGGGCGTCGGGCCTTGCATGTCTGCCTCTTGACTGGCTGGTTGATGACGGGTGCCTGCCGTTTTTGGTCATGCAGGGTACCTATTGGGTGTGTGGCTTCTGTTGGGCCTTTCATTTGACTGTCTTTATCTCTCCCGGCCTGTTCTCGGCTGCGGGTGGGGTCTGGTGCCCTCCCCTCCTCTCTACTTCTGGCCTGCCTGGTGAAGGTCTCTGTGGTTTGCTCCTCTGGGGCCGTTGATGGGCTCGCCCTGTGGTGCCATGGCCTGTTTGCGGGTTTGCTGTCCTGTTGGTGCCTCGGTTCCCGGTTCTGGTCTTGGTGGTTCCCTTCTGGTGCTGCAGGGTGCCTCCTCTCCGGTCTGCAGCCCTGTGGGGGGCCCTTCGCACTCTCCTGGAATGGCCCATTTCGTTGGGGTTTGGTTTTCTCCCAGCTTCCTCGGGGTGGGTTTTCCTCCTTGGGTCTGCTCATTGGTTTGTGCTTCTGCTGTTGGTCCATTTGCTCCTTTTCACCATGTTGTTTTTGGTTGCGGGCTCTCCTGGTTGCTTGTCTTCCATTGTGGTCCACGGCTTTGCCATGGGTCTGTTCTTTCTGGCTTCTGGGCGGCCTTGGAGGTTTCTGGACATTGTTTGCTGGGTGGTTCGTTTGGTGGTTCCGGCTGCCTTGTCGTTAGATCCTGGAGCCTTGATGGTGGCCCGTGGGCTGGATGGAATGCTTTTGTGGGGTGCGGGGGCATCAGTGGTGCTCCTCTGCCTTTTTGTTGGTTCCTTTCTGCGTTCCGTGGGGTTGCCGCGTTGGCCCCTTGGTTTGGGGGTCTCATTGTGCCCATCCATTTCTTGTAGGCTGGGGTATACCTCATAGGTGAGTACTGGGACGAGGAAGAGGGACGTGGAGGTAATGCTCAGATTATTTACCGGTCATCGTTATTACTCACAGTCCCGTCGACCCTCCGCGCCCTCCCGTGGTGTGGATGGTCCCATGATCCGACTGGCTTTGCAATGTACTGGGGATTATGGGTAAGTAGGGGGTATATATCACCAAGAAAAAAAAGTTCCAGTGTTAGAGGCGGTGCCTCATAGTCTAGTACTGTGACGAGTTGGAGTAAGACTAGTAATAACGAAGATTACTGGTAAGTAATCTGAACATTACCAACTGTAGCAAGCAGTGGGAAGCTAAATGGTGTAAAAGAAGTATCACGCCCAATCCAAGATGACAATTAGAAGTGGAGTTTAAAAAAGAAATCCCTTTTCCCATTTCCTTGGCAGTGGAAGTGGGCTGAAGAGACATGGAACCAGCATGAAGGTATGTGCGGATGGGATCATGTGAAATAGAAGAGGCGGGGAGAGGCCAGGGCAACGAGGCAGGGAACAGTGAGAGGCCAGGACACCGCAGCACAGCTCAGAGAGAGTAACCTGCTGTTAACGTTTGCTTTCACCTGTTGATAAGATAGTATTCTGTGCTACATGAATGGCTCCCACAAACAGTATCAGAATCTAATTGAGTAATCAGTAAAACGACCACAAATGGCATAGAACAGAGAGGGAGTTCTAGCTTCAAATGTTCTAGCTTCTAGCTCTTGCATTTGAAAAAGGACGAGGAAGACGGGGACGGGGAAACTGGAAGAGATGCTACATCTTTTTTAATTGTTGTACAGGACTACCAGTCTGACCACCCAACCCTATTCGTGGAGAGGAGTACTGTTCATTCTAGAACAGCGAAAATGTAGAATATATATCAGATAGTCATACTGGGCGAAAGGGCATATCTACAAAGAATCTATAAATATATGTTACATATACAAGTTACTCCAGCATAAGGCCCGTAGTGGTCGAAGTGAGTGGGAACGGTTGGGAGCGGAGTTCCACTGCTTTTTGTTTACTGTTAAAAGTTCCACACATTTTTGCAACCATTTTCACAATTCAGGAACTGTTATTTGTGAAGTTTAAGCACATTTCTCCACTGTATCACCCAATAGCAGTTACAGCTAAATTGAAATGTGTTTCAACTCAATTAGCTGTCAAGCAGCATGGCTGCAACCCTTGAAAAATGTGTTCCACGTTGCCCCCCGAGCCCCCGTGTCACAGTTCCACTACTTTTGTGGGTACAATTCTACCACTGCCTAAGGGCGTGACATTACAAGCGGTATTCACAAAGAAAGCGTGTGTAATCTAATGTCAGGAAGTTTTAAGGAACCGGTGTAACATATGCCCGATTCACACAAAAAGGCACACTTACAGAAAACATTTTGTAATATGACATGGAGTGACTTGCTCCACATTAACTTCCTCCATATTAGACACGAAAAAAGGAAATGACTAAAAGTATGTATGATTTATTTTCTCTGGCTCTGTAATATGTTTCCACCGCAGGCTCCTTCTTTCATTACACACCCCACACCTTTACATACATGTTATTAAACGTTCCCACCTCACGAAGACAGCACTTACAGCAGATGTAACTTTAAGTGTTATCACAAAGGTTTTGAAGACACATTTGAAGATTTGTAAATGCCCATTCAGACACCACAGGACACTCCAAGAATCCCTAATACGTCCCGGGGAACTTACTCCAAAACATATGCTAGTAAAAAAGTAGTACAACATTTTGTGAATCACCAATACGTGCTTTTGTGGAGTTGGAGCAATTAACAACTAAGTTGCAGATTTTTTTTTCTCACTAAAATAAATCAAAGTTAAACCTGGAAACAGCTCTGTGAATCAGCCCCAATATATCTATTATATCAAGACACCCTTATCTGTACTCCGAAAGATAAGGCAGGGAAAAATAATCCATATACATCTTCTCTCGAAAGAAGCGCAAACATTGCTACAAAAAGGAGCAATCGAGGAAAGTGCATGAACGCCAAATGCATACTTTACCTACTTCGCTATACCCATGAAAAGGTAGACGTTAGACCCGCCTTTGAATGACTATTAAGTAGGCCGACAGAGGTTTGCAACCTTTGGCACTCTAGATGTTTTGAACTACAACTCCCATCAGCCCTATCAAGCAGAGTTAACAGGAGGAACCATGGGCGTCATAGTCCAAATCATCCAGAGAGCCACAGTTTGCAGACCTCTGAAGTAGGGGATTAGCAGATACCTTTAAACGACAGGGCCTCATCACGAGTTTGGCGGTAGCCCTTAAATCCGGCGGTAGCACTGTTACCGCCGGATTTAAGGATCCGCCAAATCACGGCTACGGCTGATTTCCCCCCAGCTCTGATCTGGGGAAATCTGCCGAGATTTTGCCGATTTTCGGCGCGTTTATGGGGAATTCCCGAATGGGCTCAATGGGGAATGGGGATTTCCCGTTCTGCCAAACCCGTGATCCGGTGCTAATAGCGCTGGTGGGTTTGGCAGTAGGGCTAATAACGCCAGCGCTATTAGCGCCGGCGTTACCGCCCAACTCGTGATGAGGCCCATCCACTACCGTAAGAAGATGACTTCATTCCTAACACATGATCCCGAGGATAGCTATTGCACAACGTGGGAAATGCTCGAGGTTTATGGTAGGTGCAAATCACTATCAGTTCAAAGTTCTGCGGCTCAGTATGAAGTCACCACTAGGTGTGTTTACAAAATGTCTGCCTGTGCTAGTAGCGCATCTCAGAAGAGCTGCAGTGCATATTTAACAGGCGCAGGTGGCTATTGCATTACAAACAGCTATTTCAGTGAGTGTTGTGCTCCATAGACGAGAAAGCGACTAAGGGAAAGGTTGGTACACATGGGATGGATGGCATTACATCAACTTATACCTAAAATGTCCTTGGCAAAAAGACTGCAGCGGTAACTGGGATAGGAAACATGGGCATCTAAATAGAAGCAAAGGGCGGCACTGGGTGTTATTCAGACCTTAGAGGCAGTTATGGGTCACACAAATAATTCAATGGAAAAGAGGCTAAGAGGGGAAAGGGGACAGGGTACTAAGCCCGGAATGCTGATTTTGCAACACAATTCGCAGAATGGGGACTTGCAGTATAGGGACATTCTGCAGGTTATCAACAGTTTGAAAGGCAGGGGCAGGGAGTAAACTCCCCAAGGCCAGAGTGTCTGGTCAGATGTGGCTTTTTTCCATTTGTAGGTGTCTCCAACTTGTTGCGAACAGACTCGGACTGGCCTACAGAGCAATGCCCGAACCAATAACCCAAAATGTTGTTTTGGGCCCGTTTTTTGGGTCAAAGTGGGGCAATGTTTTGGTCAATGTGGGCCAGTTTCATGAGTTACTTGACTATGCGGCTAGTAGTTTTGACCAGTATTGCTGAATAAATATTCTTTAAAATGCACAATTTGCATTCCATTTTATCAAAAAAACTCTCCCTTGGGTTCTATTCAGCCATTTGCAACTGTGGGCCACTTTTTCATTGTTGCCCGAGACCATTTTATGCCCCAGTCCGACCCTGGTTGTGAACGACTCATGTGGTACTTCATAGCTATTATGAACACAGGCAGCTGTACTTGGTTTGTCCTTTCTGGTCTTTGCCAAAACTTGATCAGAGGCAGATTGCATGCGCATTGGCACAGGACGCGCAAAGGTACTGTAAAGACTGTGCCACTTACATATGGCAGCAGTGGTTTCAGATCGACAGTGATTTGTATTCACCTATTGCTTCAGCCGTCTCCAAAGGGCCCTGAACGCAGCCGTTCGTTTGATATTCAGAGTACCACGCCACAACTATGCCCACCCCATTTCCCCCCACTGTGGCGATCTTTACACTGGCTTCCAGTTAAACAAAGGATTGATTTTAAAATTCTATGCATGGTTTTTAAGTGCCTCAACAATTTATCCCAGGATTACTTGTCCAGCAAGATGGTCCTCTATAAGCTCAAGTGCCTTCTACAATCTTTGGATAAGCACCTACTAGTGATCCCGCCATCTAAATGTGTTCTAGGGGTGACCAACGCTGCTCGACGCATGGGCCCAGAGTGTGGAACCTATTGCCACTTAATATTAGAAGCATCACCTCCCTTGCCTTATTTCGAAAGGCTCTAAAGACTCATCTGTTTAACTTCCTGGCCTTCTGTCTGCTGGCAAGGACTACTAAATGTTTGGCGTTGACACGAATTTAGTAACATCTGCGCTTGAATGCAGTTAATTCTGCTTGAAACATGTTAGAAATAAATCAAAAGGAATAATGGGGTTGCACGGTAGTAAAGAACTATAAAGTCCGTTAAAGGTTTTGAGAGGTCACTCCGTTTTTCTGCAGTGGGTGAGGGACAGTCGTGGTTATTCTAATCAGGGACAACGTCAGGTCTTTTCACCCTTTTTAGTTATAATGGATCGTGAGCGGCTGGTGAGGCAGCAGCTGCCCCGATGATGCCAGTCAGCAGTCTTATAACACAGCAATATGTTTCTTTCTATATTACTTTCGTTTTGAGGATCTAAATGTGCGCTTTGCAGCACTCGCCTTACAAGCTGCTTTTGCTGTAGCCATTCCAGCCGTCACTTTCCTCAGAGTATACAAAAGTGTTATCCCCTCATTGCCTTTTAGTACTGGTTCATCCACATCAGCCACTAATTGATAAAGAAAGATGTATAGCTTTTCAGTGGACATTTAGTGTTTCAGCACCCTCCTGACTGGGCATCTCCTTTTTACCCGCACCAGAGCCTGTACATCGGAGCCCACAGAGGATTAAGGTAGGCACAGTTGGGCTCATACCATCTTTGCATATTAACTCTATTCGTTGCTAAGATGGCTGCCGCCTTTGTCGGGTTCCTGCCGTCGCCGCACTTGTAAGGCAGTACCTGCCTCCCTGCAGCCCTGATTGGTCGCAAACACCATCTTCAAGGCCATTGGGAAGCTGGCAGGCGAGCCGGCCCCCTGTTCGGCCTTGACTGCTGGCCCGAATCTCTGCATCATTGTGTAAACAACAGCAGGCTGTTTCTGCCAGAGTACAAAGGCCTGCATGTTTTGAAGGTAAACGCCTTCCTTGAGCTCCCCCCTTCCGCCTCCGTGCCCCGTGCCCGATTATCTTTTTTCGTTCTTCTAGCCAGTGCCGCCTGCATCAGTTCTCTCTGCGCCATATGCAGCATTCCCTGGGCTTTAGACCTGATGCCTGCACCAATGTTATGGAGTCAATCTAGCCCTGGTTGCTTTCTCTAAACGGCTCCTGCAGTTCATCCTCCTTGTTAGAGAGAATTCTCAAAATGTGCTAATTTCCCTTACCTTTTGAGACCCCCAGCAACTTTGCTGGATTTCTAGGATTAGATTTTTTAACCGGGGAAGAGTATGAGCCTTTTTTTCACACTCTTCCCTGTATTTTGATGTGTGTTTTACTTAGGTGTTCTTTGGTTATGGAGTTTTAACACAACTCCATAGGCATCATCTTTTTCTGTGTGTCACACAGCACCTTCAGTACAGTGACACCGTGATGTCTTTCAGACTTCCCAAGGTTTAAAGGAACAGTGCGCTCAGAAATATTATTGTCCCGAGGGTTCAGGCATGTGTTTTTAAGCATACGTTGATCGATCGTACAAACATTTCCTATGCACCTTACCGTAGTTTTCCTGTTTTGTACACATGCGAAATCTGCCAGCAGGGTGCGGCCATCTTGTGATAATCTTATCCGTTGCCGCATCGCCCAAGGTGGACTGCCCTGACGGCACTAAATCTTATCCCCCGCCCCTGAGGCTGAGATCACTAGACATGTACCGCCCATTTTGCAACGCCAAAGCACATCTCGTGTCAACATTCTCTGCGCTTCAGCTAATTACGTGTCTCCAAGGAGATGGCAGGACGCCTCTTTCCTCAATAAGTATAAACAGACCGCTTCTCAACAGACAACATCAGATTTGCTTTTCCATTCCTTTGACTGTCTTTTTTTGAGTATTCTGTGCTCTGGTCAGCTACCTTTGTTGCTTGTAGCCCGTGCCAACAGATACCAGTACCATTACAATACATTTTTTCCCCCATAATGGCAAAAATACAGCCCTATCAGTACGAACCGGAGTATTCCGAGGTGGAATTACTCAAAAGAGAAAGATGCGCAAACGATGGGGCTTCGGACGACAGTTGGGAGGACGATTAAACCGATCAAGAGCCTGAGCCTAGTCGCATGGACGGCGTTTCCACCTGGTGTACCTGCAATCGGTGCACGCTAATGCCAACCGAGGAGGAGAACTGCTGCTGCCGAGAAAACTCTGGATGCTTGTCCTACATATCGGAAGGCGAGACACAGCCGCAATGCATTATCGAGCTGCCAGACTTCAGGGCAGCCTGCCTCACATGGACCGTGTTGAGGATTATGATGGTGCTTATGCACGAACTTCGAGCAACAGTTTACCCTCGCAATCCAAGTAACGAGTAAGTGTACTCTAGTTGTGATGTCACTTAGGCCACTACCATTTCATGGTTGTCTCCTATATTGTCGTGACTTTGATCTATCAATGCAAAAGGAATGTAGTCTTGCAATTCTATACATCACTCGCAATTTGGGGAAATCATAGTGGTCTCCTTATGTTTATTTCATGTACAGCCATGAAGCAATATTTCTTTGTGTCCCAAATGTAATGGAATGCATAGTTGTTCAATACTGTACAGTGTCTAGGTAACATTTGTACTGGCAACAATGCCATTGGATACACGATTTGTCATTGGCAACTAAGGTTTAATACACTTATCTTGTTCATTTAAAAACAGTTTGTATCTTTCTCTTTCACAGGTGGTACATGCTGGTGGCCTATCGTTCTTTTACATGGTGGCTTCATGGGAAGCTTGGACACCGCGTTCTACGAGTAATACCCACCTGTGTCGTTGGTGCCATTAGAGAAAGTTTCCCCAGTGACAGCGGTCAGTACAGGGGATTTTCCCATACTGTGCTGCAACCAGAAGTTTTTAATGTGTAGTACATTTGTACCATCAAAATCAGCAACAAAATAAAACACAACAGAACTTTTATCAATGGTTGTTTCAGTTTTTCAGTGAATCAAAAGTGTCTCCATTCAGCAGTGTTCCAGCCCTTTCCTGCGCGCCTCAGGCCCATCCATTCCCCTCCATTGTCAAAGGCAGTTAGCACCAATGGATGTACGTTGCCAAAGGGGGCTGGCAGGGGTGGGAACGGCCAAGGTGCCAAACACCATGTACACTTCAAAGGTATCTCCCACACAGGGGTCAATGTTCACATGCCCTCCTGAGACCCTGTGTCTCCAGGCAGGATCCCCTGAAGCAGGCCGCATTAGTGTGTCACCAATCAGCAGTGTTCCGGGCCTTGTCTGCACGCCTCATGCCCATCCATCCCCCCTCCATTATCAAAGGCCGTTCGCACCAGTCGATGTGCCGCTGCCAAAGGGGGCTGGCAGGGGTGGGAACGGCCAAGGTACCAAACACCATGTACACTTCAAAGGTATCTTACGTGCAGGGGTCAATGTTCACATGCCCTCTTCAGACCCCGTGTCTCCAGGCAGGATCCCCTGAATCAGGCCGCGCACCTGCTATCCACATAAGACCACGCCATATACACGTCATTCATTCACATACACATCCTCTTTTCTAATTCTTTATAAACCACTTGATATTTATCATGAGAACATCTTTGAGCACTGCATATCAACTCGTGAACGTGCTACCTGAGAACTTCTGTGACCACTGCGAGTCAGCGTGTCGTCATGCTACCTGTGAACATCTCCCTGTTCTCCTGCCACTAACTACGCTGCTTGCTGAATCTAACTGTTTGTTGGTCAAAGTAAGGGCAGGTCACCTAATCATATCTCCTTGATCTCTAAATTTGTATCTATTCGAACGAACGAACGTACCCAGTAGTGTTATGTTCATTCATCTCATTGCGATTGACTTGAGTTTAATTTGTTATGTTATTGATATATCTCAATTGTCATCAGTGTCAATTGGGATCGAATTGCATCCTTCACAGACCGTGTCTATAAGCATGTTTCCTTTTGATGCACAATAGTACATTCAAGGGACGAGTAACATGTTAGGATTTTCATCACATCAATGAATTGTTTATGAAAGTTATCCTATAATACAGCCGGCCACGCTACACTGGTTTTGCTTCGGTGACCAAAATATAGCTTGCATAGAAAAAATGTATGGTATAATTCCATCTTCTCAGGCTTTTATGCAAAGTAATTTTCAAATACTGTTGACCTTTTTTATTTTACAGAATTTTCAACAATGCCTGCATGTATGGTTTTAAGTTGCCATTTTAAGACCCATAGCAAATCTAAAGGCACAATAATGCATGTATTCCCGAGGAATATAGATCTAATAAGAAAATGGGTCAGATATTGTGGATTTGTGCCAGAAGAGCTTGAAAGTAGAGCCCATGAAGTCTTGGGGGACTCGAGGGGTGATCGATTCTGCATCTGCAACCTACACTTTGCCACAAATATGTACGAGCAATCGAAGTACACAAAGAAGAATCGACTCAGAACGTCTCGTAAATTGCTTCCAAATGCAATTCCTACTCTATTCATGCACAGGCTGCCTCAGGTGAGTCACGGTTCCTGATTTAGCTGTATCCCTTGGGGTAGTGAACAGGTAACTAAATAGACGGATTTGTGTTTTAGGTGTAAATGTCCCTTATAATACTTTTCATATTTACCATATTGTATTGCTTTATAACTAAACCCCATTTTGCTAAACATCTGTCCTTGGTTTTAGGAGCATGATAGAAAACGATTTATGGGCACAGATAACTATGCTATAGTGCACTTTGAAATAAGCATAATCTTTTCGTAATTTGTCTCTTAACATGCCAATTTTTAAGATTAGTATTTCTAAATCAAATTACATTTTCCCTTTATAACTCCATGACTATGCAATGAATATGAAGGAGCAAGATTCGGCATCCATGTCTTGCCTGGAGTCAACAACAAATTTGAGCACATATCAGGTAGTCTTATTTAGCTATTCAGTTCCGGAAATGTTTTAAGCATGGAATTTGAGATAGTATGATCATATATACGTATCATGTAGTTTGTTTACACAATGTTTCATTCATGGTTTTTTATTGATATGTACCATTGTCTGCGTCACATTGTGTGTGTTCAATTTCAATTTTTTCATCCATACTAAAAGAAGTACTGTGTTACAGGGAGATGCTGGAGCTTCGACTACAATTACATCATCCCTCGTAGTTGATCCAGAGTCAGAGGTATGCGTACTGACAGTTCCCTCGAATGAAAGAAAGTAGGTCCTAGATCTGATACTATTAGACAGTGACATTATTATAAACTAACAGTTTTTGCAAATTGCTTGAGTGCAACATTTCAATCAGTGTGTTTTGCGCAGTCATCTTTGATCGAGTAAACTAGCCATCAATCGGGTAGAATTCGAAATTGACTAAATGACATACACGGTGTACGAGTGTATCTGTGTAAGCCATGTGTTCGATGGAATAATTTGATTTCTAATACGAATTACATATTTTTAATGGATACTCTTTTCTAGGGATGTATAATAGATCGGGATATAGAAGAGGAGGCACGTGGATCCGGGTCGGTGGACCAGCCTGCTGGTGCTGTCGTTACAGTAAAGAAGAAGGTTTCACAGAAAAACCAGAAAGATAAGGTAATTTACAAACAATGGGGGTCATTATGAGTATGGCGTTAGGGGGTTAATAGCACCGGTAAGGATGCCGGTGCCGTTAACCCCCTACCGCCACATTCCGAGGTCCCTTAGCGGGTCCTACCAGGAACGGCTGATCTGACCAGCCGTCCTTAGCGGGACCCGTTAAGGGACCATGGAGCTAATAACGGGCCCGCTATTTCTGGGCCAGTTATTAGCCCCTTCTCCATTCCAAATTGAGCCATATGGAGCTCAAATGCGAATGGGGAATGGTATTCAGAATGGGGACCTACTGGGTCCTCCAAGGTCGGAATGACCCGGTAAGTCCCCATTCTGTCTACCCGGACCCGGACATGGGTTTGGAGGCAGCCATGGTGCTAATAGCACCATGGCTGCCTCCAAACTCGTAATGACCCCCAATGTCAGGTTTACAGTGTTTTGTGCTTGTGCCTTCATAACATGTTTTTTTTTTAATGTAAATTGTCCAATACTGTATGTTGGATTTACATTGAACATCTTTTTCCAACCTGTCTTCTAGTTGCCCGATGGTGTACGAACTATGCAGACACACAGCTACAGAAATCAGAGATGCAGCTTGCCAAACTGATTTCACCATGGAGCAACTATTATTTGAGGTGCAGCGTGTTCAAATCAATAAGCAGACTCGAGATGCTTTTGCCCAAATGCCAGAAAATGAATTTAATGTGACCGGCGAAGCCAGCACAGTCTTGTTGGACCATTGCTACAATGCGACTGCTCCACCAGATGAAGATGAAACTGATTTTAATGAAGATGCTTTTGAATTAGTTGCAGACCACTTGACACAATCGACACCCGCCAAAAAAGGGCCACCCAAAAACCAATCGACATTGATGTTTTCTCTGATTCATGTTCAAGTAACAGACACTGAAATTACAGAGACTGAAGGATCAATACAATTGACCGAGGAACTAGACAAAGATCTCGACTACAGTATGTCCAGTTTGGCTGATATGTCAACCACAGTTCAGTCACAAACAACATTAATGCAGGATGATAGTCTAATAAAGGAGCCCAAATACATAGTATTCGACAGCAGCTTGATGGAGATTATAATGATGCTGAAATGTGTGCATTCAGTGAGAGGGGAAGTATGTGGGAAGCCATTGGTGAATGTGACTCGTGTATCACAAGGCAGTAACCTCAAAATACATGCCACCTGTGAAATGCTCCATGAAAAATGTTCATTCGTGGTCCGTTCAACCGGTGCTGGGGAAACTGCCAGCTGGGAATCTACTTTGTGCAGCTGCTTTACTTTTCAGTGGCTCTAGTTTCATTAAGTTGTCCAGTTTCTGTCAATTTGCGGGACTCCATTTCATTTCTAAAACACAGTACTACAAATATCAACGTCAATATCTATTCCCTGCCATTAGCGAAGCTCGGAAAATTGAACAAATGTCTATTCAAAGTACATTCTCCAAAAAACAGTTCAGGCTAGCTGTTGATGGACAATGTGACAGCCCCGGATTTTCAGCAAAGTACTGCACATGCCACTTTCAGGACATGGAAACAAACAAAATTGTGAATTCGGTGGTCGTGCAGGTGTCCAAATGTAAATCCTCAGTGGCCATGAAGAAACGTGGTTTTATAAAATCACTGGAAGATCTCCAATTGAGGGGAATGCAAATCGACCTCATAGCCACGGACAGACACGTTTCAATAGCCAAGACAATGAGAGAGCAGTTTCCAAATATTTGCCATTAATTTAATGTATGGCACGTTGCCAAATCCATCAATAAAAAAATCTCAGCTGCAGGGGAAAAAAAAAGGTTCTGAAAATATTTTACAGTGGTCCCAGTCTTTCAGCAACCATCTTTGGTGGAGCTCTAAAACTTGCGATGGATCTGCGGAAATTCTACTAGAAAAATGGCAGTCACTAATGCACCACTGTTCTAACGTTCACTCTTGGACAGAAAACCAACATTTCCACCAATGTGCACATGGCCCTTTGTCGCCGGAGCAGGAACAAAAGAAAAAGTGGTTGATTCCATCTTCACCTCCACACAAAGCTCTTGAGAAGATTGTGTTCGATAAAACTATCAAGAGATCTGAAGGGACTCACAGAATTCTGTCACACAGGAGATTTGGAAGTGTTCCATAATATGTGCCTAAATTACAGGCCAAAGAGATTGCATTTCGGCATAGACAGGATGACATATAGGACATTACTAGCGGTATTAGCGCATAACGAGAATGCATGCCCTGAACAATCGAGGACTGCGGGAAACTTTGGGATGCTTCGCTACACAATGGCCTTTACAAAAAGAAGCAAAAAATGGGTGGTCAAGCAATATATGAGGAAAAGGAATTCTATTTTGTGAAAGATCTTATAATGACTGTCTTGGAGATACATACTCACGGAATCGCGTGCGATTTTGTTCCAAGGACACATACATTGCCATAAAACATTGTTAATGTGCCCTGTCCACCTAAAGCAGAGCTCGTGGAACAGTTCACTTCCTGATACAAATGATTACCATCTGTTTTTTTGATCAACAATGTTTTTATGAAGTGTCCAAATAAAGCATCCAATTTGTCTTTTGAAATCTATCCTTTGTCAATTTTTTTTCAACAAGTACCATTTTTACGAATGCCATACAATGTATCGCTGTGCTTTCACACTTCCCAGTTTCGTCGAGCTACTGTGGGACCTTCACTGATCGTGGGAGGGCCAGATGGATAACAGTACAAAAGCAACTTTGTGGTTCTGCAGTTGCCTTACCAAACAGTTGCCCAAATAGCTGAATAACTACTCGTCCCACAAAACGGATGACACCTAGGCTAGATAAGATACTCGGCATGCAAGAACTACTGACTGTGAGCAAAACAGCGCATCAAAGTGGGTTGAGAAATAGAAGCACTTGACCAATATATTTATGGGGGCATGTGTTGGGGGTTGTTGCTAATGTAAGGAAGGAGTGGGTCGGTTGAGCCTCCGCCCCCCATACATTATACGCAAAAGTGACATCCTGCTCTTGCACTCGTGGGGGGCGCCTCTTTTGCCCTTCTGTTGCCATGGGGAAGAAGGCCCCGACATAAGCAGAGGTGGGGCTATTGCTAGACACACTTGGACTCCATTTTGTATACCCTCGACTCCAACTTTGGACTAGGCTGCATTCTGTCATTGCAAAGTTTCCCCTAACCATCAGCAGCGCCGCCAACAGCGAGCACTGACACCCCCACATTTTTCCTCCTGTGCCTGTGTCTCACAAGTCCCTTTCTCATGGATGCGCCGAGACAAGATGTTGCAAACTAAGAATGTATCTTCATTCCGAGTAAAGGTCACCAGCTCTGAATTTTGGCTTGCGAGCTGAGGAAGCCCACGCATCGCACACAGTATAAGTTTTGATTATTTTTCGACCTTGAGAGAAAGAGACCATTCCGAATGGAATTGAATTAAGGGAGGAGTGTAATAAAGTCAGATATAATAAGGTTCACCATTCAAAAACTGTTCAAAGGAACATGTCATTTCAGTTTATGACAAATCGTCGATTTGAATGGAGTCTGCGTTACGCCAAGAGAATGAAATGAATATAATATAAGTTTGACTTTTGACGATTTTATAGACCAACGAGTGAACTTATCATTAGCCGACCGTTATTGCTGGGTTACATTGTATTTGTTTGTTCTCTGTGGCATATTGCAATGAAACGCAAGTACAACCTTTGTGTGTACTGGTCTTTCTACCGGGCACATGGGTATACCAACATCGAGATGCATGTAGACCACCACTTGGTTACTCCAGGTTCAACGCTAATATTTAATTAAATTGCCGTCTATGTGTTCCTCGAATTGTAGCGTCAGCTTCCGTATCCCATTTCGAGCTGAACATACTCCATAGCACTATCCTCCGAAGCAATTTGTAGACTACTTTGCCAGTTGTTTTCTCTATGTTCCCATTGTTTCACGTCTGTGTTCATAGTTAGTTTTAACATGGGGCAGAATTAATGGGTAAAATGATAAATTGTAATAAAGATCGGCTACTGAGACACATTTCTGTTATGTTTTCAAAACAACTACATCCTGCTTTTCTGTGATTGTCATCGATTCCAGATACCAACTGACAGTTTTTTCAACCGGCAGCTGCAGCTGCAGATACACGTCAATAGCTGGATATCAATGACTCTTTTTTGGGACGATCGCCATGGGCCGATATGCTCTTACGCGGTACCAGTGATTAGGAGCAACCTAACATCATTTACGGTGGCCTAGCGCCAAACTGATGCCCAAGCCTTGCGATTCACGGTGCTTCCAAAGCGCTTCTTTTATCCAAAAGGAACACAGCGTGACTCACGATAAACATTTGCGGATCGAGACTGAAGAAAAAAATTACCCATTTCATTGAATATTGCAATCGCCGGATGTTCTCGGATGGTTTATTGTGAAATAAAAGTATTTTACAAAGTGTACAGTCTTGCTATTTCCTTTAAAAGTATAGTTTTATATTCCGAATTGTGACGTGCTGTGTTGTGAGATGATGTGTGTTGATTTCCGGGTTCTGCGTAACGTCACGTAGGTGTGTTGATTTTCTGAGTGTCTGGGATGGACAGGATGTGAGGAAGGTGCCCGAATCTCCCTGTGCTTAGTGTCCTAGGAGACCTGAATGCACTCTGGCGTGATTGGCCAGCTGGCTGTCCGGCAAGGATAGCCACCCTGCTGTGTGAGTGACAGCCAGGCTGGAATGAATGGGGGAAAACTGTTTAAAAGCAGGTCTCTGGGACTTGGAAAGCAGAGTCGACAACTGGAAAGAAAGAACCGAAGACGACCTGAAGGAAGAGGACTGCTGCAACTCCTGGACGACCAGTAAAGCCCTGCTGCAGGCCCGAATTGCCTGAAACTCCATCGCCAGAGAAGCCCTTCAAGGTTAACTTCTTCCCTTGAGTTTGGTGGGAATAACCAACTCGCAAGCCACCTGGACTCCGTCCCCATCCTGGTCGAATTTTTATCAGAGTGAAAACCGGATAGCCAGAAGGAAGGAAACCAGCTCATGGACTTTAAGGCCCTCACACCTTAAACCGACATTTAGCCACGCTTGTGGCCTCTTCCCTGGGCGGTGAAGGAACCTCCCAACGTCCTCCTTCTTGTCCCCATGACTGAAGCTCAGGAACAGCGAGATCTGCTCGAACTGGCAGGAACAACTGCCTCGGCTACAGTTCTTCTTCACTTTAAAGGTACTGTGCAAACACGGTCCAGAAATCTTTTCGGCCACGGTGAAAGTTTTTGAAACTTTCCCAACTTCGAAGGCTTGTCCTTCCCTAAACATTTGTCTAACTTTTCGCCTGACCAAATTCTTCTAAGATCCGTGGCAAAGACTTAACCGTTTACTACCAGAACTGTGCTATCCTATACAAAGACTCTGAACCATTGACTTTGGCCCAGGCCTATGAACTGAATTGCTGGTTGTAGTTAACTAAAACCCTTTGCCCTGCCTATGAAAGTATTTGTGCTATTGATTCTCATAACCTTGTCTTTTTACCCCTTTTTAAAGTAACTGAAGTGCATTTTGCTCCCACTTCAGGGGAGCTGAATTTGTTGAGTAACTTATTAGTTGTGTATTTGTATTATATTAGTATATGATATTGAGCTGCTCTTGCTAGTGTAATGTTTTCAAACTGACTGTGTAAATAAATGTATATTCTTTTACCAAGAAACCTTGAGTAAGTGTTTGTTTGAACCACTGTATTTGTTGGTCTGCTCAGCCACTGCTACCACATTACTGTGTAGTACAGGCTTGTACCAAAGGTGAAATTGTACTGGCACTTGTAGTCTTAATTGCATGTAGTGTTCCCAAAGGGTACTGCATGTGATTCTGCCTAACACTTCTTGAAGCACAACACTGTTGCTGCTTAGACAGACCAGCCTGTTCTTACTCTCTCCTGCGGCATTACTAATCCTGGCCTCTTCGCCTTTATCAGAAACTCGAATCTGCTAATCTCTGCCTTTTGCTGTCTACCCACAAGCCTACCTTTTGCATTTACTGCTGATCGCTCGTATCTGGGCATCTCCGCATCGCTGCCTACCCACATGTGTGCCTTTCGCCTTTACAGCTGGAACTTTGAATCTGGGCATCCCTGACTTTGCTACCCAACCTGATGTGTGCCTTTTTGCCTTTTCTGTTTTTAGAGAAGAAATCCTGCTTTTGGATAGTATTCCTATAATTTGAATGTAGGTTTGATTTTTAAAACATGCTTTTTGACAGTTTTCCTAAAATTGGGCGTATTCAATTATCTGTTGCTCATGCCGATTTTCTGCATTTTCCCTGCCTTTTTGGGAATGTCAAATCTGGATGTGCTCAAAACCTGTCCCGTTTAAATGCTGACTTTTCTCATGCATGCAAACTTCAGATCTGGGCATTCAAAATCTGAGGCCCTTGTGTGAATATCGTTTAAAGTCCCTACTTCATCTGCCTGCTTGGCTGCTAAACTGCCTGGTGAGTAGATTGTGCACTGTGCAGCTCTGTCTCTCTCACTCCCCTGGACATCCTTCTGCCCCTCCCCCACCTCCCTATGGTGCTTTCCATCTCCCCTATCTATTCGAACTGCTACTCTATTACCTATCCTCCCTCTCTTTTGAAGCCTGGAAGGAAAAAGTTCAAGAAGGAACTCCAAGTCTCAAACCCAGGTCTGCCCATTGCTGACACCTATGACAATGCACTCTCCGGGCAGACTACTACTGAAATTCTCTTTGTCGCTCCATCTCTGGCCCTATGGACTTTCCATATGGTTTCTGTCCTTTCCCATTTCTCTTCCTCACCCATTAATGATGGGACCAGATGGGAAGTGCTCTTGGCATGCTTACCATCATCCAGTCACATCATCAATGTCTACCTAAATGGCACTATCATGGCCCAGGGCTCTCAACCCAACCTCCTCCTTCTGGACAGGTGTCTGTCTCTTGTTAACTTCCTCCCTTCTCCTGCCACCACTTCTTTCACCCTCCTTCCACCCTCCTTCCTCCCTCCGGCAGTGGTACCTTCGTCCATGTACCCCTCCATGGAAAACCTTCAAAGGTGGCAACCAGTTTCACTTAGCTACCCTCAACTCTCGCTCTGCTGTCAAAAACTCTTCTGACATTTGTCACCTCCTTGAAGACTTTGACCTTGACAACCTCGCACTCACTGAGACATGTTTCAATGCCAGCTCTGTCACTGCTTTTGACACTATTCTTCCTGAGGGCTACAAGATCCTCTCCAAGTCCAGGCCTAACCTTGTCTTCCCTGAATGGATCCCTTCCTCTATCATACCCATTCAATTCTACTCCTCCTTCGAATGTCTTATCTGCCAGCTTTGCATCTCATCCTAGCCTATCGATCGCTCTCACTACTATCTACAGGACCCCTAGGCCAGTCTCCCACTTCCTATCGAAGCAGGAGGACCTCACCTCTTCTCTCCTGACTTCTGCCTCTAGGCCTGTCCTCCTCAGAGACTTCAATAATCATCTTGACTCTCTTGATGCAGCCTTACCCTTCCACAAACTCTGTGACTCTTTCCCCCTGACCATTATTCCCTCTGGTCCGACTCACTCAGCCGGGCACACTCTGGATGCGCTTATCTCAGCTGACCTCCCTCTCTCTAACCCTCCCACTACACCTCTTTCTTGGTTTGATCATTCTCTCCTCTCCTCTCATTCTTTTGAGCCTTCAGGCTCCCAGGCTAAGCATCGGCCTGCATTGCCAGCCTCCTTCTCCGTCATTCGACCGATGAAGCAAGTGTCAATAGCCGCGTTTGCCGCCTCCTTTATTCCCCCCTCCACCGCTGCTCTCGACTCTCACTCGGACTCGGACTCGCCCCTTGCTAACCTTCACCTTTCCATCTCCAAAACCCTCGACAATCTCGCCCCTGCCATGCACATCCTCTCACAAACTGACCTGCCACCTGCTCCAAAGGCATTACAGACACTTCATCTGGTCCCTGAAGCAGGCCCATATCCAAGCCTGCATCTCCGGGGCCACCAACAACACGACTGAACTCTTCAAAATCTGTAAGGAACTTGGCAATTATACTGCAGTCTCTACTTCTCCTCTCCCTTCCCAAGCTCTCTGCACAGCTTTGGCCTCCCACTTCTCTACAAAAACTCAGGACATCCTGTCCTCACTATCCTATTCACTCCCTCCTCCACCTGCTCTCAGACCTCCCATGGCCCCTCTATCTCTCTCCCTCCTACTCTCCTCCTTCTCACCCATTGCACAGGATGAGGTCACCAAGACTGTTTGCTCTATGAGAGTCTCCTCCAAACAGGTGCTTCCCTGCTCCTCTAGAACTGTCAAGGACAGTATTGCTGCCCTTGCTCCCTCTTTGGCTGAGTTCTGCAACCACTCTTTTGCCACTGGCTGCTTCCCCCAACCTCTCAAGCACTCCCTTGTGCACCCCCTCTTAGAAAAGCTGCCTGCTGACCCTTCCCTCCTGGTTAACTACCGCCCCATTCCAATACCCCCTTCCTAGACAAACTATTGGAGAAGTTGGCCATTTCCCAACTAACCCACCACATTGAAGCTATTGGCGGTCACCAGAGTCAGGGACAGGCCGGTGTTGGGCATGTGCAGCATGTGCAGCTGCACTTGGACCGGTGCTCATGGGGCCCTGTGCAGAGGGTGCCGCTGACCCCCTCTTCTTGCAGGCTGTAGCGTGGCTGTGTCTGTGTGCTCAGAGTAGCTAAGATGCAGTGCACTCTGAGCACACGCATGTAACATGGGGCCCTGATGGTGGAGAGAAGCTTACCGGCTTGTTAATTGCTAGCAGAGGGGGAAGAGGGGCAGGCCATGGGGGTAGAGTGTGCATGCAGCGCCAGCAGGACTGTAACAATGTAACAGCTTGCCGGTGCCACCTTGATTTCATGTGATATCACGTGCCCGGCACAGTTTCAGAATGTTCGAAGAACTTCTGAAACTGCAGCCAGTTGAGCCCTCCCCCACCCCACCAATATTACCTAAAGGATTAAGTAATTACTAGCCTCGGCCCCATCTTGTTTTCTTTGACTGTATTGCAGCAACATCACTCTCTCTCCCATACCCCCATCTGCTGCTCTCTCTCCAGTAGTATGGGCCATGCCAGAGGCCCCTCATGACTTCATGTCTGCTCAGGGTCGATTTACCTGGTCTGGTGTTTTTCGGGCCTCTGGAGGACAGACAGTTTCTGGATGCTTTTTTTCTGTGAAGGCAGGCGAGTCGCTCTGTGTGGACTGACTACCGCCTCTCAAGAGTCCTTGGTAAAACCAAGTGTGCTCTCTGCCTCTGTCCATTCCAAACACATTTCAAACCTTCCCCTTCCTGGAAACGATGAAATCCACATTACCCTGTAGGCCTAGATTGTTTGGATTTTTTATGCGATTGGGGGCATGTCAGCATTTTCATGTTTTTCTTTTTTGTGGTTGTAGTTCATGTGTAGGATGATCCTTGCTAAATGTGCGTTTTCTTAAAATCAAACAAATAAACCTGCAAAATGAGTTGGTGGGGTCTGTAGGCACGAGGGAGTTCTATGTACCTGGGAAATAGGGGCGGGTGATAGGGCTGTGTATGAGCTTTGATGGTCTGGAGCTGGAGGGGTGTGTGTGGGGGAAGTGGAGACTATATTAAATCACAGAGCAGTCTTGTCCGAGAGGGAAGGGGGTCTGAGGGCAGGGCAAGAACTTTCGACAAATTCTGGGATGAGGCAGGGAGCAAGAAATAAATCAACAGGAGTCAGGAGTAAGAAGTGAAAGTATGGAGATGGAACGGCAGAGAAAATAAAAAAGTATACCTCCTAGGTAGAGTGTGGGAGAGAATGGCTATATCTGAAAGGGGACGAGATAAAAGGGAATAAGAAAGAGGCAAAGGGAGAGCAGGCCCGGCTCCAGCAAGAGACCCAGGGCGGCCAGGCCCCCCAAGACCATCCCTTGACCCCCCTAGAAAGGAGGCCTTGAATGTGGTACCCAAGGGTGGTGGTGTGGGGCGTCATTTCGCACTAAATGTGCAGCAGGAACCTCAGAGAGATTAGAATTCTGAGAAGCTGCACTGCAGTAGGCACAGCAAGGATTTGTTTGCTTGCCCTGGACATTGATCTATGGCCCACAGCCATGAAAGCACAAATGACCAAGGAGATGAAGGGCCATTCACACTACTTAATCAAGCACACTAACTTATGCAGGCCTACAACTATTTTCTCAAACCTTAAATCACAATGTTGGTTTCTGTAATTTAAAGTATGTCGATTTTTTTTTGTGGGAATATAGCGGTTTTTCACATCATCCTTAATAAAAATGCTTAACTATATCAAACAATAAATGACACATGATGTTGCTTTCACACAGATATCTGCAGAAGGCGCATCAATCGATGTGGGGTCTGTAAAGGTGTCGAAAAAGGAAGCCGAAACAAATTTGGCATGGTGGTGGTTATAGACTTTTATTTGTGCTAAAAAAGGCCCTCACTGTCCCTATCATCTAAGAGGGGTTTCCCTGCATAAAAATGTCTGTCATCAAACTTCACCCTCCTGTGACACAACCTACTTCTATCCCTCAACTACAACTAATGGATAATCTAACAGAAAGTTCCTTCTCCAGGAAAATGGCTCCCTTCTTCTAATGCTTGGATAGCATTTTAAAAGAATGTTCTATTTCAACAAGAATGCCAGGGGAAGGACTCCCTTCTTCTGGGTTGCGGGCTTCACACAGCCTTTATATAATTTCCACGTCCAAGGGAATGGCTTCCTTCTCCTGGTATAGATCTACACCGTTTCCAATAAAGCCAGGGGGAATGACTCCCTTCCCTTGGCATCTCTAGCACAACTCCCAGTTTGGATCTAGGGGAATGACTCCCTTTTCCTGTATTTCTTGGCACAGTTCACAACAAGGTCAGGGGGAATGACTCCCTTACACTGACATCTTTAGAGTTTGTCCCAAGAGCTTTAGCCCCTTCCCCAGGGGAATGACTCCCCTTCTCCTGGTGTCGAAAAACTTATTTCTCACAATCTTCAGCTTGATGAACACTTTGCCACTCTGTTTTGGTATTAGCAAAGTCCCAAATCCTTCTTTGTTGATCACTGGGCTTAGTGGCACCACTGCGATGACGTTCTCCTTGATTGCTGAGTTCCCTTTTGTTGGGGTGCCAGACCCTTCTCTGGGGGTCAGTGGGCTTATAACACACTGCAACAAGGAAGATATCCGCTGAGGCTTGGTCTCCAATAGTTGGGGTCTCCGACCCATCTCTGGTGGTCAGTGAGCTTATTGTCACCTTAACATCGAGGAAGCTATCCTTGGATGCTTATTTTACAATCTTTGGGGTCTTACACATCTCCGATGGTGAGTGGACTTGTTGTCGCCACTACGATGAGGGAACTCTCCTTGGATGCTTGGTTTGTACCAAATAGGGTCTGCGACCCATTTCAGGTGGTCAGTGGGCTTATTGTCGCCACTGCAATGAGGAAGCTCTGCTCGGATGCTTGGTTTTGCACTGGTTGCTGTCTTTGACCCATCTCTTGTGGTCAGTGGGCTTTTTGTCATCACTGCGATGAGGAAACCTTCCTCGGATGCTGGGTATATAAGTTTTACGGTGCCCGACACGTCTATCTTCCACCCTGTGACTCCTCCACCACGGGTCTCTTGCATCTCCTGTTACCTTCTGAGGGATTTCGGCAAGCCACTGGGACTTCCTGGGACCGGGGTTCTTCTCTCTTCGGTTTCCACAGCACTGCGGCAGCTCCACGCTCCTGTATGCTGTTTGGCTCTTCTCCCCCGCTTCCCATTCGGGTATGTGCCAGCTGGACCCATTGAGAACTACTTCCATGCTTCACTGGTGTCCTCCGCTCTCCTCTGACTCTGGTCTGCCCACAGCGTTCGAAACTCGTGCTGGTTTCTGCACCTGTTGCCTCTCCCGGCTGGGTTTGACAACAAGGTAAGTCCTTCTTCCATGTTTATAGAAATGTTCATATTTGGAGAATTAGAAGAGTTTTTTTTACTTATGCGATCTCTATGCCTCCTCGGGGCTTCCTTGTACTAGTACTACTGGATCTTAACAAGCTACAATATAGCATCCGAGTAAAGTAAGGCATATCTAGTGGTGTACAGGTATGCTGGATGATGGAGCTATCAAGGGAATAAGGTGGTTGTGTCCCAGAAAATACATCCTCTTGCCCAAGAGGGAAGTTCTCCCCTGGAAGGTCCTCTCTCATGTTACCACCCCCAGGGGTAATATTGGTTAGCGACCGCACCACCCTAGCCTTACAGGGAAGGGCTCCCCCATATGGAGAATTGACGTTATTCAAGTCAGAGGGCCCTTTCAAATTACATTGAAAATATATATTCTGCTGCATTAACAACTTAAGTATGAGTTAAAAAAATAAGGTTGGTAGTAACACAAATGTAATTCAGGAGAGGAGAGTAGTAAAACCAAAAAGTGATAGATCCAAGGATTAGAATTACACATTACCACTATCATTGTTCTGCACAACATTCCAAGCCATAATTCTTAAGTATGTCTGTGCCATTACAGAAGGGGACAAGCCATTAGCAAATGACTCTTGGTTCTGCCACCAAATGGTGCAGTTCAGTCTCAATTGCTAGGCCATGTACACGCTGCACTGGAACACAAGCAACTAAAGGCATTTTTAGGCCTTGTGGCCTAGCAGCCTAGCAGTTTGGGCAGGGGCGCTCACATTAGTGGCAGGGCCAAGGCTTATGTTGCAGACAGTGGTAAGGAATGGCTGACAAGAGCAATGCCAGTAGTTATGATTGATTTGAGACTTACATCCATCCTTTTTTAGTTTTGCCTACTAGGTGTAAGCCAGACCTTTTGCAGTGGAACACAGATAAGATGGAGACATGATGTGAGAAAAAACACATATCCTATGGGCATGTTTGGTCATTTACCCACCAAATGACTAGCCGTGGCTCTGTGAATGCCTATTGCATTACTACCAACTACCTAGCCCTCACCGCCAGAACGTACCCTTTGGGAACTCAATGGGCAAGCTCTATCACAAAGTAACACCAATCTTTGCACTGTATATAACCTGGCAGTGTTATATCTAAGCATTCTTTTGAGTGAGTGTATAATTACTTAATTGCCTCTGTAAATTAGCTCCTGGTGTGATAAAAATCTTTGTGTGTGCCTTCAGCAAGTTGATTTATTAAGCAATATCTGTGTCAATGCCTCTGTTACTTGCATGGGAGTCCTGTCTAAAACAAGCATTTGCAAAGCCAGCAGTTTTTGCTTTTGTATAGGTTGTAGACAGAAATTTGCCAGGCAATGGCATCATAAGTCAAGGTACTCACACAGTTCCTCTGTTGTTCCTATCTTATGCCTAGCCATGCCTAATCAAAACCCAAAGCTATTGGCTTTGCCAATGCATGTTGGTTTCAGTTAGTCTTCCTAAGTGAAAGTGTATATGCCCAGATGTGGGTGCTTTGTTTGCTATTCATAGGGATTTAAGCTGCACCCCACCAAGTTGGTCTAACAAGGCCCTACCTGAAAATGACAAGGCTAGGATGCCAAGTATGGACCAGTTTCAGAACTTCTTCTCATGAGTACTTGCCAGTGGGGTTCCTACCTAAATAGAATGCATCTTTGCCTGTGTAGAAGCCTATCCTAAACTGCCAGAACTTTTAATGATTCAAACTGATAAGTACTAAATTGATAGCCTCATACTGTTTCATTAATTTAGCAGAGTTTGCATGCAAACAGAATACATCAGGTGTATTGTGGGTCTTGTTTGGAAAGTATGATGTAAATCCTGGGTGATGGGTGTTTAGGCAGTGCCGGAAATTGACATTATTTGCTGTGGGACCCCACCAGTGATGGGGAGGGTAGCGGGTTGGGAGGGTTGTTCCCAACCCCTTACCCCCAATAAACATTTGCCTCTTTGAAGATTAATCATGAACATCTGGAAAATAACACAAGAGAACAGCATTTTCTTTAACGTTGCGGTCACAGTATAAAAGAAACATCTACTAAACCTAGGTTATAGTAGAGAGAGTGGGTTTAGGGTGGGTGGCTGGGAGGTAGAGAGAGTGGGAGTAGGGTGAGTGGGTGGGAGGTAGAGAGAGTGGGGTGGGTGGGTGGTAGCAGAGAGAGTGGGGTAGGGTGGATGGAGTAGAGAAAATGGGGTAGAAAGTGGTGTGGGTTAGATAGAGTGGGGTGGTTTGAGTGGGGGTGTGTGGCTGTGGTAGAGAGGGTGAGGGTGGCTAGGGCTATAGAGAGTGGGGTAGGTTGAACTAGACAGTGGGAGTAGATGAGTGGGTGGGGGTAGAGAGAGTAGGGATAGGGGAGGTTGTGGTGGTAGGGAGAGTGGGGTTAGGATGGGAGGGTGGTGGTAGAGAGTGGGGGTGGGGTGGGTGGCAGTAGAGAGAGTGGGGGTAGCATAGGTAGTGATAGAGAGGGTTAGGGTGGGGTGGGTGGCAGGAGGTAGAGAGAGTGGGGTTACAGTGGGTGGGGATAGAGTGTGTGGGGTAGGGTGGGGAGAGTGGGGTAGGGTGGTGGGGGTAGAGAGAGTGCGTTAAAGTGGGTAGAGAGAGTGGGGTTGGGTCGGTGGGGGTATAGAGAGTGGAGTAGGGTGGGTGGGGGTATAGAGAGTGGGGCTACAGTGGGTGGGGCTAGAGTATGTGGGGTATGGTGGGGTACAGAGAGCGGTAGGGTGGGTGGGGTTACAGTGAGAGGGGTAGGGTGGGGAGAGTGGGGTAGGGTGGCGGGTGTAGTGAGAGTGTGTTAAAGTGGGGAGAGAGAGTGGGGTTGGGTTGGTGGGGTATAGAGAGTTGGTGGGTTAGAGTGTGGGGTTAGAAAGATTGGGATGTGTTTGATGGGTGGGCGTTAAAGAGCGTGGGGTGGGTGGGTGGCTGCAGTAGAGAGTGTGGATGTGTGTGGCTGAGGTAGAGAGAGTGGGGATGGGGTTGGTGAGTGGAGCGAGAGAGTGGGTTTTGGGTGGGTGGTAGGGTGAGTGGTGTTGGAGAGAGTGGTATGGGGTGGGTGGGTTTTGGTTAGAGAAAGTGGGATGGGGTGAGTGGGGTTTAGAGAGAGTTGGCTGGGTGGGAGTTAGAGTGGGTTGGGGTGGGTTGGTGGGAATTAGAGAGTGCAGTGGAGTTGGTGGGTGGATTAGAGAGCGTGGGGTGGGTGGGGTTAGAGAGTGGGAGGGGATGGGTGGGGTTAGAGAGTGGGAGGGGATGGGTGGGGTTAGAGAGAGTGGGGTGTTGGGGGTATAGAGAGTGGGGGTGGGTGGCTGGGGTAGAGAGGGTGGGGTAGTTGGGGCTAGAGAGAGTGGCAGTGGAGTTGGTAGGTGTGACTAGAGAGAGTAGGGTGAGTGGGAGGGGGTAGTGAGAGTAGGGGTACGGTGGGGGAAACTGAGTGGGGGTAGAGCGAGGGGGTTCAATGTGAAGGTGGTGGTAGAGAGAGTGAGGGTAGAGTGGGTGGTGGTAGAGAGAGTGGGGGTAGGGTGGGTGGCCATGGGTAGAGAGAGTGGCGTTATGGTAGGTGGGGGTAGGGAGTACGTGTTAGGATGGGTAGGTGGGGTAGAGAGGGTGGGGTAAGGTGGGGAGAGAGAGTAGGAGTAAGGTGGGTAAGGGTAGAAAAAGTGGAGTACAGTGGGTTGGTGGGGGTAGAGTGTAAAGCGGGTGGGAGTGGGTGAGGCCAGAGAGAGTGGGGCTAGGGTAGGTGATGGTGGTAGAGAGAGTGAGGTTAGGATGGGAGGGTGGTGGTAGAGAGAAGTTGGTTGGGTGGGGGTGGGTGGGGATAGCATAGGTGGTGGTAGAAAGGGTTAGGGTAGGTTGGGTGGCACTGGGTAGAGAGAGTGGGGTTATGGTGGGTGGGGATAGAGTGTGTGTGGTAGGGTGGGGGTACAGGGAGAGGGGTAGGGAGAGTGGGGTAGGGTGGCTGGTGGTACAGAGAGTGGGTTAAAGTGGTTAGAGAGGGTGGGGTGGGTGGGGGTATAGAGAGTGAGGGTGGGTGGCTCGGGCAGAGAGGGTGGGGATAGGTGGGGCTAGAGAGAGTGGCGGTGGAGTTGGTAGGTGGGACTAGAGAGAGTAGGGGTAGGGTGAGTGGGTGGGTGTAGTGAGAGTAGGGGTAGGGTGGGCAGGGGGAATTGAGTGTGGGTAGAGAGTGAGAGTAGGGCATGTGGGTGGTGGTAGAGAGGGGTATGATGGGAAGGTGGTGGTAGAAAGAGTGAGGGTGGGTGGTGGTAGAGAGAGAGAGAGTGGGGGTAGGGTGGGTGGGGGTAGGGAGAGTGTGGTAGATTGGCTGGGGGTAGACAGAGTGGGTTAAAGTGGTTAGAGGGAGTGGGGTTGGTCGGTGGAAGTATAGAGAGCGCAGTAGGGTGGGTTGGTGGGGTAGGTGGGTGGGTGAGGTTAGAGAAATGGTGATGTGTTTGGCTAGTGGGTCTTAAAGAGAGGGTGGTGGGTGGCTGGGGTAGAGAGGGGTGTGTGTTGCTGAGGTAGAGAAAGTGGGGATGGGGTCGGTGAGTGGAGTGGGTTTTGGGTGGGTGGTTGTGGGTAGTGTGGGGGTTAGGGTGGGTGGTGCTAGAGAGCGGTATCGGGTGGGTGGGCTTGGGTTAGAGAGGGTGGCATGTGGTTGGTGGGGGTTAGAAAGGGTTGAGTGGGTGACGGTTAGAGAGCGTGGGTTGGGGGGAATTAGAAAGTGCAGTGGAGTTGGTGGGTGGGGTTAGAGAGTGTGGGGTGGGTGGGGTTAGAGGGGTTAGAGAGAGTGGGGTGGGATTGGTTGGTTGGGGTTAGAGAGAGTGGGGTGGGATGGGTGGGAGGGGTTAGAGAGTGTGGGGTGGGATGGGTGGATGGGGTTAAAGAAGGTGGGGTGGGGTGGGTGGTGCGTTGAAAGGGTTGGGTGGGGGTTAGAGAGCGTGGGTTGGGGGAATTAGAGAGTGCAGTGGAGTTAGTGGGTGGTGTTAGAGAGATGGTGTGGAATGGGTGGGTGGGGTTAGAGAGTGGGGTGGGTGAAGGTAGAGATTGTGGGGTGAGGTGGGTGGGATAGAGGGGGCGGGGTTGGTCAGGGTATAGCGAGTGGGGGTGGGGGGCTGGGGTAGAGAGGGTGGGGTAGAGAGAGTGGCGGTAGAGTTGGTATGTGGGACTAGGGAGAGTAGGGGTTGGGTGAGTGGGTGGGTGTAGCGAGAGTAGGGTTAAGGTGGGCGGGGGAAAGGAGTGGGGTAGAGAGGGTAGTAGAGCAGGTGGGTGGTCGTGGTAGAGAGAGGGGGTATGATGGGAAGGTGGTGGTAGAGAGAGGGAGAGTGGGGGTAGGGTGGGTGGGGGTAGAGAGTACATGTTAGGATGGGTAGGTGGGTGTGCAGCGAGTGGGGTGGGAGGGGGTACAGAGTGGGGTAGGGTGGGTTGGGTAGAGAGAGTAGGGTTGAGTGGTTGGGGTAGAGAAAGTGGAGTACAGTGGGTTGGTGGGGGTAGAGTGTAGATAGGGTGGGAGTGGGTGAGACCAGAGAGAGTGGGGATGGGTGGGACTCAAGATAGTGGGGGTAGGGTGGGTTTGGTTAGAGAGAGTGGGGATGGGTTGGTGTGTGGGGCAAGAGAGTGGGTGGGGGTACTGGGAGGGGGTAAAGAGTGGGGTTAGGGTGGGTGGTGATAGAGAGGGAGTGGGGGTATGGTGGGTGGCTGGGTGTAGAGAGAGTGGAGGTAGGGTCAATGGGGGTAACGAGTGGGGTAGAGTGAGTAGGACGAGAGAGAGTGGTGTAGGGTGGGTGGGCCATAGCGATTGTGGAATGGTGGGGGTTGGGAGAGTTGGGTTGGGCGGGTGGGGTAGAAAGAGTGGGGTAGGTTAAGTGAGTGGAGGTAGAGAGAGTGCAGATAGAGTGGATGGGATTAGAGCGAGTAGGGATAGTGACAGGGTGGGAGAAGGCATGTAAACATCTATTAGCATAGCTAGATGCAACCACAGATGACCTCGTGAGCAACCCGGACAAAGTGAAGGTCAAAGTCTGGAGATCAGACTGGATTCGTACACAGAATGAATGGTAGAAATACAAATTGTTTTATCATTGCGTACATGAAATGAGAGCATAAGGAACGGTCCAATGTACTTGTTAAAATTCCCTAACAATTATTTTAGGAATCAATTCCTTAGGGTAAGAATGAACTTATAATTGACAAGGGAGGTACTTGCATCTTGCTCCGGACTAAGGGGACCGGCTAATGAATGCCGATACTGTAAAAGAGAGAAGGAGCGAGAAACGCTAAAACACCTACTGTTGTCCTGTAGAGGTTTAACCCATCAGAGAACTGTTTATATGGGAACATTTTTCATGTGCAATAGAACATTATCAAATCGAAGGATGTTGGGCGGTTTTAATAGGTGGTGAAAATGTACATATGGTTTTCGCTATTATACATTTTTTCAACACGATGGGGGTCATTACGAGTTGGGCGGTAAGGGTTAACGGTCACCGGTAATGGTCTGACCAGCCATTCTCTGCGGGTCCCGTTAAGGGACCTTGGAGCTAATAACGGGCCCGCAATTTGCGGGCCCATTATTAGCGCCTTCCCCATTCCCATTGGTTAACTGAATGGGGACTTACGGGGTCCGCATAGGTCGGAATGTCCCGGTAAGTCCCCATTCAGCCAGAACGGACCCGGGTTTGGAGGCAGCCATGATGACCCCCGATATTTTAGGAGAAAGTAATTATTCATACTGCTTTTAGAGGAAGTAATTGCATTGATGAATTGTAAGATTGGTGTTAATTTTGATTGTTTTTGAATTGTTGATTTTAAATTGCTGTTTTGTGTACTGAATTAGCTAAAAGGTCTGATAAACCAATGCTTACAAATAAAAAATATGAATAAAAGAGGGGGGATAGGGAGGGTGGCTTGTGGTAGAGAGAGTGGGGTGGCTGGGGGTAGAGGGAGTGTGGTAGGGAGA
Source organism: Ambystoma mexicanum (assembly GCF_040938575.1). Taxonomy (NCBI): domain Eukaryota; kingdom Metazoa; phylum Chordata; class Amphibia; order Caudata; family Ambystomatidae; genus Ambystoma; species Ambystoma mexicanum. The sequence goes on from NC_090929.1 coordinate 350,130,448, forward strand.
GTGGGGTCAGGTGGATAAGGTAGAGGGAGTGGAGTAGGTTGGGTTGGTGGGGTTAGGGAGTGCGGGGCAGGATGGGTGAATGAGATTAGAGAGTGTGGGGTAGGGTGGGTTGGTGGGGGAAGAGATGGTTGGTGGGTGTAGAGAGAGTGCAGGTAGGATGGGGTAAAGAGTAGGGCATGGGTGCACAACATACGGCCCGCGGGCCAGTTGCGGCCCGCCATGCCCTTTTGACCGGCCCGCGAGGCACAAAGACTTTCCTAATGGAGGGCGGCCCGGGGCCGCCCTCCATTAGGAAAGTCTTTGTTGTCTTCCGGGCCGGTGAAAACACTGGCCCTCATTGGCTCAGCACACACACGCATCACGTCGCTCCTACGAGCCACGTAATGCGTGTGTGCTGCACCAATGGAGGGCCAGCACTACGGCTGGCGTGGCCCATAAGGCTTGATGCCGGAAGGCATTTCAGCCTTGGACCACGCCAGCCATAGTGCGATTCCAGCGACTTCCAGCTTACCTGCCTGCCTGCCTTCCAGCACGTCTCCGGTAAGTGGTCTGTTTGTGTTTGTGTGTCGGGTTTGTTTTGCTTTATGTTTGTGTGTATGAATGTTTGTGTTTGAATGTATTTTGAGTATGTTGAGATGCGGGGGTGGGGGGGTGTGTCGGATGTGTATGAATGTTTGTATTTGAATGTATTTTGAGTGTATGTTGAGATGCGGGGGTAGGGGGGTGTGTCGGATGTGTATGAATGTTTGTGTTTGAATGTATTTTGTGTGTATGTTGAGATGCGGGGGTGGGGGGGGTGTCGGATGTGTATGAATGTTTGTATTTGAATGTATTTTGTGTGTATGTTGAGATGTGGGGGGGTGTGAATGTTTGTATTTAAATGTATTTTGTGTGTATGTTGAGATGCGGGGATCGGGGGGTGTCGTATGTGTATGAATGTTTTGATTTGAATGTTTTTTGTGTGCTGAGTTGGGGGGTGGGGGTTCGGGTCTGTATGGGTGCTTGTTTGAGAGTTTGCTGATTTGGGGGGTGGGGGGTTCGGGTCTGTATGGGTGCATATTTGTGTGTGTGTGCTGAGTTGGGGGGGTGGGGGGTTCGGGTCTGTATGGGTGCATGTTTGTGTGTGTGCTGAGTTGGGGGGTGGGGGTTCGGGTCTGTATGGGTGCATGTTTGTGTGTGTGCTGAGTTGGGGGGGTGGGGGGTTCGGGTTTGTATGGGTGCATGCTTGAGTGTGTGTGTGTGCTGAGTTGGGGGTGGGGGGTTGGGGTCTGTATGGGTGCATGTTTGTGTGTGTGCTGAGTTGGGGGGTGGGGTTTCGGGTCTGTATGGGTGCTTGTTTGAGATTTAGCTGATTTGGGGTGGTGTGGGGTTTGGGTCTGTATGGGTGCATGTTTGTGTGTGTGCTGAGTTGGGGGGTGGGGGGTTCGGGTCTGTATGGGTGCATGCTTGAGTGTGTGTGTGTGCCGAGTTGGGGGTGGGGGGTTCGGGTCTGTATGGGTGCATGTTTGTGTGTGTGTTGATTTGGGGGGTGGGGGGTTCGGGTCTGTATGGGTGCATGTTTGTGTGTGTGTTGATTTGGGGGGTGGGGGGTTCAGGTCTGTATGGGTGCATGCTTGAGTGTGTTTGGGGCATAGTGTTTGGTTGGGGGTGAGGGGGCCATGGGGCATAGTGTTTGGTTGGGGTTAGGGGGGTGAGGGGGCCATGGGGCATAGTGTTTGGTTTGGGGTGAGGGGGCCATGGGGCATAGTGTTTGGTTGGGGGTGAGGGGGTCATGGGCCATAGTGTTTGCTTGGGGGGTGAGGGACAGGGGGCATAGTGTTTGCTTGGGGGGTGAGGGACAGGGGGCATAGTGTTTGGTTGGGGGTGAGGGGGCCATGGGGCATAGTGTTTGGTTGGGGGTGAGGGGGCCATGGGGCATAGTGTTTGGTTGGGGGTGAGGGGGCCATGGGGCATAGTGTTTGGTTGGGGGTGAGGGGGTCATGGGCCATAGTGTTTGCTTGGGGGGTGAGGGACAGGGGGCATAGTGTTTGCTTGGGGGGGTGAGGGACAGGAGGCATAGTGTTTGGTTGGGGTGAGGGGGCCATGGAGCATAGTGTTTGGTTGGGGGTGAGGGGGCCATGGGGCATAGTGTTTGGTTGGGGATGGGAGCCATGGGGCATAGTGTTTGGTTGGGGGTGAGGGACAGGGGGCATAGTGTTTGCTTGGGGGTGAAGGACAGGGGGCATAGTGTTTGGTTAGGGGTGAAGGGGCCAGGGGGCATAGTGTTTGGTTGGGGGTGAGGGGGCCATGGGGCATAGTGTTTGGTTGGGGATGGGAGCCATGGGGCATAGTGTTTGGTTGGGGGTGAGGGGACCATGGGGCATAGTGTTTGGTTGGGGATGGGAGCCATGGGGCATAGTGTTGCATTCCAAGAGTGAACTCAATAATAAAGCTAAAACAGGCACAGTTAGGAGATGTACATCCTTTGCTTTTTTGAGGAAACCTGACTCAACGAAGGCCATACTCCTCTTGGGTAACCCAAACAGCAAACTATAGCAGTCCAAAATAACGGAATGTCCAATCAAGGGTCAATAAAATATATATAATTTAATTAAACAGACGATATACAATAACTAAATCGAAATAAATGATAGCAATGGAAAATGTGTAGTACAAAATGTAAGTTTGAAATGCAATAAAAATCGTTACCCCTCAAAAACATATCTTTTTCCATGTGTTTAATACAAATTGGGGGTTGAAAAAGCCTCCTGACATGTCCCGTCTACCGCCCCGCCCACTTTTACTTTTCGGCCCACTATAGCCCTCATGTAAGGTACTTTCGGCCCTCTGTCAAAATCAGTTGTGCACCCCTGGAGTAGGGGTAGGGTGGGTGAGGATAGACAGTGATGGGGTTGATGGCAGAGGGAGAGGGGGTAGGGTGGGGTAGAGAGAGTAGGTGTTAGGGTGGGTGGGAGTAGAGAGGGTAGGGTTTAGGGTGGATGGGGTAGAGAGAGTGGGGTGGGTGAGGGTAGAGAGAGTGGGGGTTGCATGGCATGGGGTGGTTTGGTGAGGGTAGAGATGCAGATCGGGAAGACTGAAAAACAGATCTGTCAAAAGAGGCCCAAAAATAGCCCAACTGTATGCAGCATAACCAAATATCAAATCACTGCCTTTTAATGAGCACTTTTTAAGTATAACTTTTTTACTGTAGCACGTGGTACATAGCCTTTTATGGCATTACTACTTTGATTTATTTGTATTATGTGACAGAAATCACGTTTTTCAATAGAAGTAAACAGCATGTATCATGATCTAAAGACAAAAACTGTACCGCAGAGGCTTCAAACAGCTGCCATGATATGCTTAGTGACTGGCTGACTTTAGGCAAGGCAACGCTTCATCAATAAAATCATGCATCTTGGGCGGCCCTAAAGAAAGTGTTGAAGGGCCGCATGTTGTGCACCACTGGTTTAGATGTGTACAGGAGTACACAAAATACTATTTGGGCAAACATGTTTATGGAGGTGTACATAATGATAAGTTATCACGTGCCTTATCAAATATTGAAAAAATAAATAGCACTAATCAATCCATCCAGCGTATAACTCTTTACATTCTGAATAGGATTCAAGAGGGCTACACAACCTTACCACACGATATAGACTACAGCTTCCGCACAGAGCATTCAGATTACACACTAACTCCGTCATTCAAAATCTCAAAGCAGTGACAAAACGACCCATAACCAGCCATGAAAATAGTTGACTAAGCAACGATTCCTCCAACGTACGGCAGGAATTTGAGCCCCGCTGTGCCTTCCCGAGAGCCACAAGTGTTATATTTATCAACAAGTTGACACTAGTTGGTGCTGGTGCATGTTCATGCATGAATTCAACAGAGTTACTACAACTTCCAACATGCGACAGGAGCACTCGTTAGCAGCAAAGCATTCATGTAATCTAGAACAGCGTCTTCCACCATAACCATTTGCACACAGACAGCGTTTCTCTGTGTCTAGGCTACATGTGTGTTCTGTGGCAGGGATGACAAGTTGAATTTATCTTTGATTATACGTGACTAGAACCCGTTTTTAACCTCTGAGAAGCGGATGAACCGGGCTGTTCAGCAGATTTGTTGTACTTTTCTTCTACCAGATGCTCCAAGTTGGTTTTACATGTGTTCCTTCTGCCTGTTAAACTCACGGCTTGCTTGAAGGAGTTCTTCCTTTCGTTTGTACGCAACGTAGTCTCGCCACAGTCAAGGCCGGACCCATAATGGTTTGAGAGAGAACTCTCACGCAGTGCGCATTGCCCTGCGCCTGTGCAAGCAGTGCGGGAGACTTCTTTTTTCACGCACCCCAAAGTGCACCCAATTTGTGAATTTACAGAAATGCTCAGAAACACCTACACCGCTGCCCTGCTTTGCACAATTGCATATGGGGCGTCAGGGGAGAGAGTCGGTTATTTATAGGACACTGTTCTTGCTTTTCAGATCTCTAAATCTGGATTGCGGTACTGCTGCTGCTTTCGGGTTAACCAGCTGGGAAGTTGCACAAAAACGATCCTGGCAACTTCTGCCTGTTTCTCAGATTACAATGGGGGCCTCCTCTTGTGCTGACACTGCTCCCAGATTCCACCTTTGGCCGTTCTGCGGCTAAAGGGCAGGGCCTTCTGACCCCAGCAGTACATTCCGGCCAACGAGCCTGCAGGTCTATGCAGCCTACGCACAAAAGTGCTGGCTCTTATGTATTTTTCTGAATACTTTTGCTCTCCTGTGCATTTTCAGCGAAAAGGATGATCTCACGTTTGGGTAACGCACACGAAGAGAGCGGCATTGTTTGTAAAAAGATCAGAGTCCGTGTGTGTTTTTCCCTTTCCTACTCTATAACAGCCAGATATAATTCACGTCCATTATGCGGAGATATTCGTGTTCTGCTGGGCATGAAGGTCAACTTTAGTCATGATAGAGCAGGCGGTGTACAGATCTAGTGGACACACTCATCACTAGCAACGTGCTCATTTCCTGACGGCCACCATCAACCAGACCTGGCTTCGAATTCTGGGAAGTGTGTCCCATATCCCAATTGATTTGCTAACATATATATATATATATATAGCCTTGAGTGTTTGATTTGCACGTTGCAGTAGTTTGAGTAGTTTGTTTTTATTTAATGGATGGGATTGCCTCTACATTTTATTTTGAACTTCATCTTTTGGAATTTAGCTTTTGCTTGCCTGCCTTGTCTAAAAACGTTTGCATGGAGAGCATGCAACGCAATGCACTGCAATGCCTGCTTTTCAATTCATAGAAAACACTGCAATGGAAAGCATGCACGGGTAACACTAGAAAGAGCAAATACGTGCGCGGTGACTAGCCCTGCTGAACTACTGAGTCTCTCTATTAAGAGTTACAGTGGCTGCCCTCGCTGGACCTATGCCCCCGTACAGAATAAAAAGGCTAATCTGCAAGCCCAAACACGCAGTGAACGATTGACCAATCATGATATGGGACCCCTCGGCTGTAAAGACTTGCACTAACACCTGTCGCCAGTTTTCCAGACAGCGCTTCATGAACACCAAGTACCTATGTTCAAAGCCATTTTGTGCATCCTGCAGATTGTTACCTTTTATTGCTACTGTTCTGAAAGTTCATATCAGGAAAACGTGCATGTGTTAATTTGCAATGCCCTCTAATATGAGCTATTGTATATGAAATCATAGTTTATTTATATAGTTCCTAAAAGCGCTTCAAGGTAAGGGAGGGAACAAGGGAAATATATTACTCGGCCTGAAGACATTTCAGATAGTGCAAGAGCTAAGACATAGATAAGGAAGGGAGGGGGAGAGTGGGAAGGAAATGGAAACAGACAGGCGACTACTGTACTAGGCCCAACCACATTTCTGGTAGAGCCGGAGATTAACAAAAGGTGAGGGAGAGGGGTGCAGAAAGGGAGGGGAGAAACAAAACAAGCGACTATTGTACTAGGCCTGATGACATTTCAGATAGTGCTAGAGGGGGGGGGAACAAGTTGGGGAGGGGGAGGAGACAAACAAGGTTGCTATCATACTAGGTCAAGGACAATTCTGATAGAGTAAGTGCATTGAAGATAGTAAGGGGAGGAAGGTAGGAGATAGGAAAAGGGAGAGGAGGAGAGAACAGAGTGAGCAATGAAAAAGTGGAGAAGCAAAAGGGAGGGGGGGCGAATACAATTGCAGAAGGCAAAAGTAACACATAATGTTGCGAGAGAACAGCAAATACAAGCCAGGATTCAATATGAAAATGAGAACAGCATGATTCAGGGCCACCATGAGTACAAGATGCAGGGGGAAGTCCAGCATGAGAGTTGAGAGAGGGTGATGCACAGTGAGCCAATGAAGTTCATTAAAGTCAACTCCAAGCATTCGCAAAAGGCGTTAATGGTGAAACCAGAATGTATCAAGATAGACTCCTGCAGAGGTAGGATGTAGAGGGGTGGGGGGGATAGAGGATTGGAGGGAGGGGAAGCAGGGTAGAAGAATCAAGCAAAACAGGCAACACCTGTATGCGAGAATGGGGGGCACAACGGAACATCCCGGGGGACATGAGGGAGGGTGGGGTACAACGCAATAATAGTCACAGCATAGTTAAGGTGACATCGCACTTTGCACAGGAAAATGCAAAAATGCTTTTGTTTCCGTCCATGAACGTCCACTACATATTTTAGGCCAAACATATATCTGCTGAAGTTTTTTGCATGGACCTTTCTGCAGTCTGAATGAGAAATGCACCATATATAGAGAGCAAGGGGACCACTCAGGTGGTGATAGTGTGCAGTACAAATATCCTTTAACATTAACATATATCCTAGGATAGGCCAAAACTGTGCTCTTCGATTGTCATGGTTTTTGCCACAAACCTCAGCCTTACGCTGAAGTAGTGTACGCTACAAACATTTTGAAAATCACATTAGCCAAACTCAAAGTATGGATATTTCCAGACTTGCACAGTAGGTGTTTATGGCAAAACCAAATGTAACTTTATACTGGCCCACACACAGAAATATCCACAATCAACTCACTGAACGTGGAAAACACGTGCATTAAGGTGGGATGCACACACGCAAATCAGGGTTAACCTGTGCAAAGCATCATCCGCTGCACCCAACAAACATGGAAGACACTGGATACTGTAAAACAGCACAACTTTACACACAACACACATACACCCAACCAGTTTGCACAAGCAAATGAATGCTTGCCAGATGCCAGAACTGCCACCTTTGCGTATGACAACATAGGAGCAAGGAATGCAATGAGCGTGAGAGCAAGGAATATAAAGACCAATAGCACACCACGCTCGTTTGTAAACCTACCTATGTATAACCATGCTGCTTAATGGCCAGGGAGAAACTAAAAAAAGTGTGTACCACCCAAAATGCACACAGACACAGAATACATTATATTCCATACAGCACCACAAGTCCACACACACCTGTCCAATTCCATTAATCATGACAGCGTCTGAGCAAGGAATATAATGACCAATCATGCTCCCACGCGTAGCCATGCTACTTGAATAGTAATACCCCCACAAGCTTCACACATGCAACTTTCAGAAATCAAATTTTAAAAAGTGCTATTTCCTTGTTTATTTCACAGGATGTCTACCATATAGAGGTTTTCAGACAGTAACACTGAAGCTGGTAAGTCAAAAGAATGCACTTGCGTCGACGTACAAGCTCATTGACAAAATAACATTCTCACACAACCTCATATACATATCTTGAATAAGAAAATGCATCGTACTCCTGCATGCACACCAGCAGCACTATATAGGTCAACAATAACACGTGGGCACCACCCAAAGGTATATCCAGTCATTGCATCAACAACCAAAGCATCGACAGCCATACATCTAAAAAAAAAGCATCTAAAAAAAGCATCTAATGCATTTTTTTAGATGGTAAAGGGTCTAGTTTAATAAAAATGGGCTTTAAAAAGTTAAAAAAGAGGGATTAGTGGGGACCCCCCATTAAAAAAATGTTTTTTAAAAATGCAGTAGATGCTTTTCTTTAGATGGTATGGCATTAGATGCTTTGGCTGCCGAAGGAATGACTATAAACCCCACCCAAAATATCCGAACAATGTATACCCAATGACAGGTAATCCTCATGACTATGCCTCAGTACACTTTCACATGTTCATTGTACACCTGCATGCAAACCATCACGTCTATCGGCAACAGCTTCATGCAGGCATCAGACAAAACATTACTACAATGTATTCCCAATTGCAGGTAAAAATACACCAAAACATCGATAACAGCAGGACAGTGAATCCTCAGAAGTAGTACTCACTTATTCACACCCTTTCCAAACACATAATCACATAATAATATTGCATTTCTGAATGGGAAACCTTAACGAAAATATAGCAAAGTTATTTCAGTGAATTGTTTAATACGATGTACAACTGTGGTGTATGTCTTTAAAGTTGTACCTTATCAAAATACTCTTTCAGTGTGTTATTTAAGTCATTGTACATGTGCAAGGTATGTCATTTAAAGTTGCATATTTTCATATTGATGTTTTGGGGTGTTTCTAATAATGCCTCACACCACAACGAGTTAATGTAATCTGCAAAAGAAATATGCCACAGTTGAATCACTTACCAAACAATGCATCGACCTGTGCAGTTAAAAAAAACATAAGTCACAGTTGAACAGAGTATAGTAGAATAAACTGCGATCAACCTTGACACATGTGTAGAGAAGCAACAAACTGCCTCTGCAGGTAGTCCCGCACGCCCTACCACCGATATACTGGAAGCCAGAAATAGTGCCATGTTTGACACCAGCATTTGTGACTATTTTGCGTCGCCTCTTCCAGAAAAAGTATTGATTAAGAAAACCCTATCAGGTGTATTCCAGAAGAGATGACAATCTCCTGGAGGAGTTCCCCGAAGGAATATGAAAAAGATATTAAGAGGAGTTGGCGATGTCACACGAAACGAGCATGCGCACTGAGAAGACCGGCTGATGAAGACAATGGCCCTCATTACGACCCTGGCGGAAAGCGACTGACCGGAGCGCCACAGCGTAAATAGCGTTTCCGCCATTGCACGAAGGAGCAAAGTGCGGCCCATTCCGACCCATCGGGCACGAGCACCACGCCACGGCGGAAGTGCAAAGTCCGCGATGGCGGAAATTACCCCAAAACGGCCCACACCGCCGCCGTACTGCGCCCTAGGTGCAATACCGCCACCCCTCTTAGCGGTCACCGCAGTGTGCGCCTACCGGAAAGTACGGTGACCGGAAATATACGGAAACGGAAGTTAAAACATGGGCCCGGAACGGGAAACATCCCGGCGTACACCTATAAAAACACTAAAACCACACAACCACTAAAATCACTACCCTGAAACACACCCCAACCCGTCAACCACCCTAGCGAAACCAAGAAAAATGGGAAAAGTAGCGAAGAAAGCGTGCGACCGCAAGCGGCAGGTCCACTTCTCCCGTGAGGAACTCACCGTGCTAACAGAGACCCTCCAGGAGAATGCTGCCGTCGTCTTCTGCACGCAAATGACCAGGACGGCACTTGCAAACAAGAAGGCCATATGGGCTCTGGTGGCACAGCGGGTAAGTGCGGTGGGGACCGCACCCCGCACCCCACAGCAATGCCGCAAGCGATGGGACGACCTGCGGATACGCGTCCGCAGCATACTCTCTGCCAACCACAACATTGCCACAGCCACCGGGGGAGGTCCTGAATCACCCATCAAGTTGACCCCCTGGGAAGAAATCTGTGCCTCCACCATCGGAATGGAGAGCATAGAGGGAGTCGGAGGGATGGAGAAAGGAGTGCAGACATCCGAAGATTCAGGTAGGTGGGCCAGATAAAACAATGCCAAATCCACACAGTCCATCCATGTGAAGTACCATGCGTCCACATAGTGCAACAGAAACACATGTCCAGGAGAACGTCCACACACATCGGCCTGATAGCGCACGTTAAAACCCACAATAAATACATAAATAATTAAAAACCCCTAAAACACGCACTACACGTGCAGCAGGCACACCCTAACTGCAGGCTGCCAAACAACTGCACCCTCACTCCACACACAAATCAAAGCACCTCCAAGGCCCCGACCCAAATCACCCTCAGGTACCACCCCAATGCATGTGATACAATGCCATTCCAATTCCCACAGACCCATCAATAACCCTCGCCCTCCTTTACTCCACCACAGGGTCCGATCCAAACGACGAGCTACAGGACACCCCTACCAGCACACCTGCAAAGAGGGCCAAGACCAACGGCCAAAGACCCTCCACCTCAGCTGCACGCATCAAGACACGGCAGCAGCACAAATCAGGTGGCAGCACAGAGGAGGGAACATCAACAGGCACCCCAGCAGCCAGCATGCCCACAACACCACCACCACAGGTCCCCCCAATGGATACCACAGAAGGCACTGCCTCTGGTGGCAGCAGCACCATAGGTGACACCCCATTGATGGCAGCATGCTCCGACACAGAAAACGGGGATGCCGAAGTCAGATCCATCCATGACCTGTCCCAATCCCCCTGTCTGTCCCATCCCGTACAACATGAGGATACCACGCAGGGGCACCCACAAGACGACGACTGGCCATCCCCCACAAGCCCTGTGGCAAGGCAACATGAGGACAACAGCCCCTCTGTGACACCCCCGCAAATGGCCATGGCCCAGCAGAGGCAACAGTCCCTCGACCAGTTGATCGAACAACAGCAGCAACTGGCCACACTCCTCAAGGACCATGCCGATGAATGTGGGGGCACTAAGGCAGACATAGAAACATCAACTGAGACACTTAGGGCAGAAATGGAGAGAGGTACAGAGACGCTAAGGGCACAAATTGAGAGAAGCACCGAGAGCCTGAGGGGGGAACTGCATGCGACGTCCAAAGACGTATGTGCCGAACTTGCCGCAGTGCGCCGTGTGCTCACTGAGCTCTCGCAAACCCTTAGGGACATGCATGGACGTGAGCAGGCAGACACATCATCCGTTGCAAGTTCCGTCCAGGGCAGCCCCCAACGTAGATCTGGGAGGAACCTGCGCTCCACAGGCAGGGGTGCCCCTGATACCCGCAGAGGGGGCTTGCAATAGCGACAGCCCACTGACAATGAGCATCTTTGGACACTGGTGTTCGGGGGGGAGGTAGGAGGGTGGAGGGGGTGTGTTGGGCTCACTTGGGTGGCGGGTCGATAGGGTGTTCAACATGACATCACATATGCCATAAAAAGTGCACGATAAACCAATGAGATGTGTGGACATTGATCTTTGTGTACTAGGCCATCATAGGCGTACAATCCATATTGTGCATGTCCCAGACACACGCAGTGCCACGAGTCCCGTGTCCATGTATCAGCCACCAGGCGTGAGTGCTAGAAGCATACATCAATGAGATGCTGACGAATGTCACGGGCCTCCGGTGCCTCGCAGACTCCATGAGGTGCTGCCACATCCCCACCCTCATCATGACCATCATCAGGTGCTTGCAGTTCTGCGTCAGGGGGCATGGGCACATTTCTACGTACGCACATGTTGTGGAGCATGACACATGCCATGACCATCTTTGCAACCTTCTCATGGCGGTACAGGAGTGCCCCGCCAGACCTGCTGAGGCAGCGGAAACGGCCCTTCAGTAGGCCGAATGCCTGTTCTATGACTACACGGGTACGTGAGTGGGCATGGTTGTAGTCCTCCTCATGCTGGTCCCGTGGGTTCCGGACTGGTGTGAGGAGCCATCTCTTCAGTGGATATCCAGCATCACCTGTATGTGGACGAGAAACGTATGATGTGGAATGCCATTGATACGTACGCACACCCCCCCCCCTTCCTGCCAGGTCATTGCCAATTCACATACCCCACATCATCATGCATGTAATGAGACTCACCGAGTAGCCAGGATCTGTTCCCTGCGTGTCGCTCCATGTAGCGTGGTATTGTAGAGTTCCTCAAGACCATAGAATCATGGGTTGATCCAGGGAATCGGGCACAACAATGTGTAATGATCCTGTTGGAGTCACACACCATTTGTACATTCAGGGAATGAAATTGTTTTCGGTTGCGGTACTGGGCCTCCATGGCATGTGGGACGACCAATTCAACATGGGTGCAGTCGATGGCACCAATGCAACCCGGTATGCCGGCAAGTGCATGGAATCCCACTTTTGTGTTGGTAATTTCCTGCTCCGAGCGTGGTAGAGAGATGTAGTCGTCTGCGTGCTGCAGGAGGGCATCGAGCACTTGCAATAGTGTCCGTGAGAACAGTGGCTGAGAAATGCCATGCAACTGTCCGACTGTGTGCTGGTAGGTGCCTGTGGCCAGGAAGTGTAGTACAGACACCACCTTCAGTAGGGGTGGGATGGCGGTTGGGCTATCTATCATGCTGACAAGGTCAGCCTGTGTCATGTCCACAATGGCGGCTATGGTGTCCCGGTCCAGACGGTAGAGGGTGTGGATCTGCTCATCAGTGAGGTTGAACGGATGTGCTCGGAGGCGTGGTATTGCGGGCTGCCTGCGTGGTGGTAGTGGCTGTGCTGGTGGGCCTTGCTGGCCCTGCCTTGGCCTCCTCCTCCTCCTGCATCTCCTCCGTGCGGCTGGTTGTAGTTGGTGTTCGTCTTCTTCTTGGAGTCGGAGCACTTGCAGTGCTATCAGGTCCCCCAGGGCCAACATCGCGAGTCCTGCCGGTAGCATTTCGGTGTGGTTGTGGGAGGAGACTGGCTGTGCAATTTATGTGTTTCCAGGCTGTATGGCCTCCACCTGTGGTGATTCATTCCACCTGTGCAAACTGCTCTCCCCTTTGGCCGAGCACGTCCCGCGCACAACGCTGCAATTCGGGGAATGGTATCTTGCTATTGAAATCATGTATTTGTACCCGATGGCCGTGTAAGATTGGTTGATATGTTCATTCTGCTGTGGTCCCATTGTTTCCCATACTATCTGTGCAGTCGCGAACAGACTTGTGAAGGGTCAGTGGAACGTAGTACTCGAGTAACGGTGGGCCCTCATGCATCACTGTACCGAGTTGCAACGACGGGCGGGGCGTCCCATTTGTGGGTGAAGGCAGTTGCCATTTTCACACACAGCCGCACTCGATGGAATAATTAGTGATTTCAAACGGCCACAGATGCCTTTTCGACGTGATGTTGCAAATGAGGAATTCGAAGGGCGGCGCTTTCGGTTTCCAGCTAGCGGCGAGGAGATGCCCACAGGTCTGACTGCAAATGTAACGTTCCATTGTTCAATGTCCTTGAGACAGGGCCCATGGCGAGGGAGCAATGATTGATATGAATAGTTTGGGATGCGCAATAGCTACGTGGGCGATGAGGCAGGCCGTTCCCAAATACATGTTACTTCACAACACTGGAATTACGGGCTGGGGCACTGTGGATTTAGCAGGCTGCAAAACGCACAGACTCAATGGATGTTTCTAATGTTATGTGAGTAATTATTCAGGCGTTTTGATCCCGGGATGAGGGAATGATGAATGGATGCATGGGCAGGTGATTTGATACAGAGTTTGCCATGTACAGGGCTTCTTGGGATCTATCCGCCTCCCCTACGCTATGTGATGCAGGGCTGCCATAGTGGGACCATCGTCTATCTGGCCTTGTTGAGCCCTCCCTGTCTCGACGCGCCCTCAGACACTTGTGTCCATGCACGTTAACATTCCCATCTGATGGATTCTGTTTTGACAGACGCATGCACAGGTACACTCGTTTGTGATGGTGTTTGCACCTCGATATAGATGGTTATGAGTCGCAAGTGGTTTTGGGGTGGTGATGATCCTTTTGAGTGGGCTAGCATGCATATGGCTGTGGATTTCGTGTGATCATTGAAGTGAGTTGTTCGAATGTAGTTCTGATGGCCATTCTGTTCTTGTTCTTTTCTTTTGGTTGACAGGTATCTCCTCCCCTTTTGCCACTGCCATCTGTATGCCACTCCTGCAGATGGATTTTACTCCCAACACCTGCTGCTTCGTGTTAATCAGTGGAGCAGCATTACGATCTTATGGGACGATCGCCAATGGCCCACATGCCCTTACGCAGTACTGGTGGCTCGGAGCAACATTTCGGCCTTTCAGCTGGACTAGTGCCTCCCCATTGGGTCGGCCCTGCGGTTCTGTGCGCTTCCATGTTGCCTTTTCGTACGTGAATGTGGCTCTGTGTACCATGGGGGAACAGGGCGACACACAGGTAGTGGCTGGTCATTTCTTGCGGATGCTGCCCACAATGGTGATTAGTGTTTTGGAGTTCATGGCCTGATGGCTGTATGGGCTTGGTGACTTTGATGTGCATAAAATTTCTATTCTGATTTGGCCCGTGTAGCGTTTTTCTTTGCAAGTGATGTGGCATATGCCTATTTGGGGGGCGATGTATTGTGAGGAGATCTGCATTGGGTTCCAGCTTCGGGGTTTAGTTGCGTGGTACTGTGCTGGGCGCGTTTGCCTACGAAGCCCAGTGAGGTCAGGGATGGGGGCTGCCAATATGACTGTTTGAATGTTGTCATGCTCAGGGGCGGGGGATTGGGTTTTGTGTAACAGATGCCGGTCAGCCAGGTGGACTGGTGGAATGATGTGATTTTCGGAATATTGCTGGTCACAGGTGCCTGTGTTTGCGTGCGTTTCTTGGTGGGGGACTGTGGTCATGTCCATTGGGATGGCTTCTGTATTCCTGCCATCTGTGCCCTGCAGCTCCCATTGGCCCCTCTTGTGTTTCTTTTGTTCGTTGGCATGCATGGGTGACTTGTACATTTCACTGGTTGCATTGTGACTTCATTGCACCTACGGGGAGTTGTACTTTGTGGGCAGGGAGCGGTGTACAGGCACTCAGTGGGGCCGTTTACGGTTGATTCGCGATGCCGTACTTCTCGCCATGGCGGAATGGTACATTACGCCATGCCTGATGGCGTTAGGTACATGTCCGCTAGGGTCGGAATTGGCGTACCCTTGCGCCATGGTGGTGTTTGCGGTTTGGCATGGCGCGCGCGCGCGTGCTTGGTGCAGTTAGCGTTGGCGTTCACTACGGTGTCGCTAATGGCTTCGTACTTTGCGGTGACGGGTCATAGTCGCACCGAGCGCTATTCGATGGCGGTATTGCATTTCCGCCATCGTTTTCCCCTTTCCGCCAGGGTCGTAATGAGGGCCAATGTATGGATCTTATAGCAGCTAATGACGAAGTAAAGAATCGAGTAAACTTTCATGTGCGAAACAAAGATTTCACATGTGAGAAGCTCTGAAGAAAATGCAAGCCGTTTAATAAATGTACAGATGCAGCAACACAAGTAGACTAAGTGATCATAGAAGCTGGCTATACGTAGTGAATAGACTGCAGGCGAAACCGCCATTATATAGAAGCTGGACATCAGTGTCACAATTTTAGTAAGTTCAGACCATGAAGAGAAGGGCTGAAAACTGTGTTGCAGCAAATAATTAGCTGGGAGCATGGAAGAAGGAAAACAGCTGTCTGGCCTGTTGTCAAGACTGAAGGCTGCCAAGAACTGCTTATCTGTTCTCAAGGAACAGTAACGTGAGAAGCTGAATCATCCCTTGTTAAGGTGCAAGGAAAGAACACCATGAGTGCCAAGTTTATTAAATCAAGACAATTAAATGCTATCAAATATGCTGAATTGTCGTCTCCTGACACGTGAACTGAGGATGAGAATAAAGTTGGGCATGCAGTCCGGAACTTTGATAGGCATGTGTCCGTAACTCCCTTATTTTCCCAAAGACAAGAATACATTGCAAGGCCAAGTTCAAAGACAGTCTGCATGGCAGAAGGCATGGGTGATGAGAGATGGTGGGCTAATTGAGTGGGGAGGTACAGTTCAGTCCAGTCTACCCCCTGGCACCTGGATCTGAGCTCACATGCTGCTAAGTGAACCAAATGTTCCAGAACATTTGCGCCTCGAAACACTTGTGTATAGGCGCGTTATAAATGCCATATCATATCAGAAGGGCATGAGCATGCTAACCAATTGTAGAGGGCCATATAACAAAGGGCCTTATAGTTTGAGAGCCAATAGAGTACTGTGTTTCTAATAACCAATAAAGATGACTTTCACTAGAGGTGGGCATAAGTTGTCCACCTGACTGTAGAGACCCAATCACAATCCCACTCCCTATAGAATGTATACTTGGATGTTCCCTTTGAGCCAATCATAATCCCTTGTAGTATGACATCACATATGATGAGTTTTTACTGTAAAAGTATAATGTTTTATGAAATGCTTTGAGAGAATGCTGTGAAACATCTGTTGAGGTCAGTTGTAACTCCCTGTTTTAGATAATTGATATTAAAAACAGTCACAAGACTGCCCTCTTCCTGAGTCAGTCTGATTATTGACATACAGAGTTATTCTGTTCCCATCCACCTGCATGACACACTACCTAAATTAAGGCCCATATAGTCACTTGGTAGCAGTGGTAGGATGGTTCGAACCCATCGTCCTGTTAGCTCTAGATTTTCGGACAATGGGACATCCTCTGCCATCTAGCCGGAAGATCGCAGGGTCTCCTGTGGAGAGCAGCTAAATAGAAAACATGCAAGAAAATCGAGACGGTGGGAAGGGTCCCTCTTTGATGAAATCCCTACCTGGTTTCCACAGGCGCTTTGTGGACGGAAGGTGAAAGTGGTCGGTTGGAGGAGACGATACCGAGGGCCTCGAGTCAAATGACCGAATGGTGAGGGAAATGACAAATTAAGGGGACGGATTGTGGTGATTTAAAAGTAACACGAAATATTGAGCAGAGATTTTAAAAAAAAGAGCACCCAGAAACCTGACCCAAGGGGGACTAGAAGAGGTCGTCTCACACTCCAGTTGGAGCCCCTAGGCTACGTGTAAACAGGTTTACATAAGGAGAGAAGCTAAATCCTGTGACAGGATATTAATTAGGGGCGAGGAAGAAAAAAGGTGATCACAGAGTATTTTTTAGTAAATGTGTAAAGTCGACTAGTCTGTCCGTCTATATTTGTGAGTTAAGGTGTCGAAAAGAGATGTGTTGTAAAAGAATTGAAACAAAGTTAAGAAGCTAAAGGGACTTTCTAGGGAAGTGTTTGGTACCAATCCAGAGATAGACAGTGGCTTGAGCAGCGATTGTTGGAGCACGCTCATTTGTTGCTTTAAGAATATTGAAAGCAGTGAGAATATTTTATAAAACCTGGTAAATATTGACAGTCAATTAAGACTCATCAAAATGGGAGATACTCCTCTGATGCATTTATGTAAAACATTCGCACAGCACATGCTCAAGCTCAAACAGTATACAAGTTACTTACCTGTAACTGTTGTTCTCCAGCATGGGTCTGGCATGGATTCACATGCTCATGAATATTCCCCGTCGTCAGGCTGGGAATCCTCGGTAAAGAAAAAATCAGTATCAGTTTCGTTTCTGATCTGTCTTTTGTAGTAGTAGCCGATCACTGATCTCTGCGTCATACTGACCACAGCCAATGACTGCCATCTCCCTAAGCCCCGCCTCTGGCAGCCATCTTCAGATTTGGTAGCACGTGAAGTGGCACTATGACCAAGTGAAGAGCCGCAGAGGGGTAGGCGGGAGGGTTCGCATGTGAATCCATGCCAGACCCATGCAGGAGAACAACAGTTACAGGTAAGTAACTTGTTCCTTCTCCAGCATGGGGTCTGGCATGGATTCACATGCTCATGAATATAAGAATACATAGCAGTACACACATGCACAACCACGGGAGGTGGCAACAGGCTCAACATTAAGCAATACAACAACTCAACATTAAGCGTCTCTTACCTCCTCACCAGGCTCACCTTAAGCGAACAGGTTGCGCAGCACTGCTTGGCCGACCCTGGCTCCTCCCTTGAATCCCGATCAACGCAGTAGAATCTCGTGGAGGTGTGCGTCGACCTCCACGTAGCAGCCCTGCAGATGTCCAGCAGGGGCACACCAGATAGGAACGCCGTAGTAGCAGCGATCGCTCTGGTCGAATGGGCTCTCGGACGGCCTGGCAGCGGTCGGTTAGCCAACCGGTGGCAGTGCATGATGCAGCCGGAGAGCCATCTGGAAATAGAAGACTTCGAGAGAGCCTTCCCTTGATTCACAGGTCCAAAGTTCACAAACAGCTGTGATGTCCTCCGAAAACTCTTTGTGCGGTCCACGTAGAACTTCAGCGCTCTAGCCACATCCAGCGAGTGCAAAGTCCTCTCGGCCGGCGACGAAGGAGACGAGAAGAAAACAGGTAACACCAGGGGCTTGTTAAGATGGAAGTCCGACGGCACCTTGGGCATAAAGGAGGGGTGCGTCCTAAGCACCACCCTCGAGGCATGGAAAGTCAAGTACGGTGCTTTGCAGGATAGGGCCTGGATCTCTCCCACTCGTCGTGCGGAGGTAATGGCCACCAGGAATGCAGTCTTCCACGACACAAACTTCATCGGTGCGGAGTGCATTGGCTCAAATGGGGGCCCCATTAGCCTAGTCAGCACCACGTTAAGTTCCCACGCCGGGGCCGGGGCCTTCACCGGCGGGAACGACCGGAACAGTCCTTTCATAAACTCTTTCACCAGTCGATGGGACCACAGGGACGTCCGTCCTGTGGTTCTGGTATATCTGGAGATCGCCGCCAGATGAATCTTAATGGAGGCATGGGCTAGCCCAGCCTTTGCCAGCGATAGCAGGTACGGCAGCACCTGAGGGGCCGTAATCCGTAGGGGGTTGATCATCTGTGCTCGCCACCAGATAGAGAACCTCTTCCACTTGTGACCGTAGCATTTGAGAGTCGAGGACGCCCTGGCCTTTGCAAGAACCTCTCTGCAGTCGGCCGGTATATCGTACCCTCCAAACTCTAGCGCTGCAGGAGCCAAGCCTGCAGGTTCAGCGACGCCGGGTTGTGGTGGAAGATGGCGCCTCCTTCTCTGGAGAGGAGATCCGCGTCCACCGACAGCTTGATGGATGGGGACGTTGACAAGTCCAGAAGGTCCGGGAACGAGATCTGCCTTGGCCACGCCGGTGCGACGAGGATCATCCTGCACCGGGACCTCTTGAGCTGGTTGATGAGTCGGAGGGAACGCATACAGGTATAGGCCGTCCCAGGGGAACGAGAACGCATCGCCCATGCTTCTCGGCTGGGGAAACCTGCTGGCGAACCTCTGGCACTTCGAGTTCGTCGCTGTTGCGAACAGGTCGATTTGGGGTTTGCCCCATCATCGGAAGAGTTGATGCACCTGATTCTGGCACAGCTCCCACTCATGACACGCGCGCAGCTCCCTGCTGAGCGAGTCGGCGATGGTGTTTCTTTCTCCTGCCAGGTGGAAGGGAACCAGGAACATCTCCTGGGCGACCGCCCAGTGCCACAGATCCTGTGCCTCCTTGGATAGAGCTGGGGATCTGGTACCTCCCTGCTTCTGTATGTAAAACATTGTCGTGGTGTTGTCCATGAAGATCCGCACCACCTTGCCCTTGAGCGACGGGAGGAACGATTTGAGAGCCCAGAACACGGCTCGGAGTTCCAGGATTTTGATGTGCAGGAGCTTCTCCTCCGGGAGCCAGAGGCCTCTTGCGTGGAGATCTCCGGTGTGGGCGCCCCAACCTTCCAGGGAAGCGTCCGTCGTCACCATCTCCTGGTACGCCGGCGTCTGAAAGTCCTTGCCCGCCGTGAGGTGCGCTCGAACGCCCCACTACTGAATCGCCCGCCGGAACACCTCAACTTCGAAGGTGCCCGTCGCCTGCATCCAACGGGCGTCGAGAAATTCTTGAAGAGGGCGCATCCGTAGTCTGCAAAGGCACACCAGGTAGATGCAAGAGGACATCATCCCCAGGAGGGACTTGTTGGACCTCATCCTGGCCACGTCCGTGGCTAGCAGGCGCTGCACTTTGCCCAGAATGGTCTTCGTCCGTTCTTCCGACGGTGCCGCCAGGCGCCTTACTGTATCGAGCTTCGCTCCCAGAAACAGGGCCACCTGCAACGGCACCAGGTGGGACTTTGGGTAATTTATGGCGAATCCCAGGTCTGTGAGTAGCTGGACGGTCCTCGCAGTGTGTTCGACGGCGAGTTCCCTCGTCCTTGAGTGGATGAGCCAGTCGTCCAGGTAGGGGTAGACGTGAATCCCCTGCAGGCGCAGCCGCGCCGCCACAGGTGCCAGGCACTTGGTAAAGACCCTGGGGGCCGACTTCAATCCGAACGGCAGTGCTCTGAATTGGTAGTGGCGTCCCTGGACGACGAACCTGAGGAACTTTCGGTGACTTCTGAGGATGGGAACGTGGAAGTATGCATCCTCCAGGTCCAGCGACGATAGGAAGTCGCCTTCCTCCAGCTGTCCCAGCACGTGCTGGAGGGTGACCATCCTGAACTTTTGTGACCTGATGTATTTGTTCAAACGATGAAGGTCCAGGATGGGGCGCCAGCCGCCCGTCTTCTTCCTGACGAGGAAGTACCTTGAGTACACCCCGGAGCCCCGGAGCCTCTCCGGGATGGGCTTGATGGCACCTTTCCTGAGCATCGCCCGTACTTCCAACAGCAGTTGCGGGACGTGATTTTCCTTCCTGGCCACAGGTGGAATGTGAGGGCACTTCTTCAGGAATTCGATAGAGTGTCCTCTTGCCAGGGTATCCAGCACCCAACGATCGGTGGAGATGGACTTCCACACGCCGACGAACTTCGTCAGCTGGCCTCCCACTGGGGTGCTTCGGTGGGGGCCCGAGGCCACGGCCGGTTCAGTCCTGCTTGGAGGTGGTGGCCTTGCCGCCCTGGCCACCTTGCCGATGGCGGCAAGGCACTCCCTGCTTGCCGCGACCCCTGTAGGCCTCCTGAGACGAGGAGTGTGCCGCCTGGCTGTAGGACGACGAGCCACCACTGGATCCCTTGGAGGCCCCCTATCTGCCTCCGGAGCTCCGAAAGGGCCGTCGTTGCTGAAGGGCTCCTAGGGCGCGGGCCGTCTCCGTCTTTATGGCTTGGAGGGATTCGTCCACCGCCTTCCCGAACAAGTTGCTGCCCGCGAACGGCATGTCCAACACCCTGGTCTGGACGTCCTGACGGAAGTCAGCCGCCCGGAGCCAACCCCGTCGTCGTAGGCAAACTCCGTTGCCCAGCTGGCGGAACCCGGTATCGGCAATATCGGTTGCCACCGTTATGGCGTGGTCCGACGCCACCTCGCCTTCTTGAAGTATTTCCAGGGCCTCGGACCTCTTGTCGTCCGGTAGGATGTCCAATATGGGGGCCAGCTTAAACCAGAGCTCCCTGTCGTAACGGGCCACGATCGCCAGGGCGTTGGCCGCTTTGATTGTCATCGCCACCGACGAAATGACCCGTCGCCCCATGGTGTCCAACTTGTTTCCCTCGCCGTCCGGAGGGGAATTCGACGTTGAGGCTCCTGACCCCGCCGCTTTCTTCTTCGCCGCCGCCGAGACGACCGAGTCTGGCGTTGGCTGGGACCTGAGGCACAGGGGAGCGGTCTCGGGGACCCGGTACTTCTTCTCGTACCGGTCCCGTTTGGTTGGTGCCGTGGAGGGGTTCTTGAGTACCGACAGGCCCTCCTCCCAGATGTCATTGATTAGAGACACCGCAATGACAGTCTTCCTCTTGGCCTCCCGGCGCTGATAGAGGAAACCTTCCTTTTTCTGCTCCTCCGGCAGAGCTGGAACAATTCGGACGCCCTGGCGATCATGGCGTGGAAAGAGCCAATCTCGTCGGGCAGAGATACCCGTGCGACGGGAGACGGGAGACCCGTTCCGTCATCGTCGCCGTCGCCCTCAGAACCTGTCGTCGAGCCCACCGCACCGTCATCTCCCAACTCGTGGGAGGATGAGGGAACTGCAGGCCTTACGGGGCGAGCGGAGGAGAGGGTTGGGTCCTCCGTCGTTTGTTCTGAGGACTTCCCGACGGACCAGGTTGCGGGTCCTCCGGCCTGGGCCGTGGTAATCTCGTCCTTATCTCAGAGCATAAGGACTGGATCGCAGACAAAATGGCCGGCGAGCTATCCTGAGGCCTAGGTTCTGGCTGCACCGGAAGGGAAGGCTGCTCTTCCTCGGCATCGTTGTCTTCCTCGGTTATCTCCCGAGGATCTTCCTTGCGGGACCGAACCTTCTCGAATTGTACTTCGAGATTCCTCGTGACCTCGGTCAGTTCCTCCTCCGAGGCGGACTCCGAGCTCGAGGAGGCTACCGTGCCCCCCCCTTGTTCCATCATGGTGGCCATGACAATGGGCTGAAAAGAGGATTCCCTCCTTGGCGGCAGGGAAACTCTAGTCCCGGAGGCAGTCTCCGCTGGCGGGGTCTCTGCCGGCTTGGCCATAGTCGCCGCGATCGCCTCGATAGAGGCCTTTGCCTGCTGGGTAGAGGCCTTCACCACCTTAGGTGCGTCCTGGGCCTTCTCCTTAGGGGGAGGGGTGACGCCTCGCTCCCCCTCTCCCGAGATCGGACGGCGCTTCTCCCGAAGCTTACCCGGGGTCTCGGACTTCCTCTTCCCGGAATGAGCGCTGGCTCATGGTTGACGGTGCCGGGGAAGGTGCGCCCTACCTGGCGACCGAAGAACCCGACCTTTCGGCGCTCCCGGAGCCAGCGGACTCGCGCCGCTTGGCCTGGTGTTGGGCCCCTGTCGCCGGGGCGCCCGCACAGGACTTAGAAGCCCGCTCAGACCCTTTCTTCTTCTTCTCACCCGTTGAGCCCTTCTCCAACCAGCTGGCGAGACGAGATCGACGGTCCCTCATGGTCCGCTCCGACAAGTTCTTGCAGAACTGGCAGTCCTTCTCTACATGAGTCTTGTCCCCATGAAGACAGTAGAGGCATCGCGAATGTTCGTCCTCCTTAAACACCTTCTGCAGACCGCATCCAGGGCATCTGCGAAACAGCTTGGGTCCGGGTGACGAACTCGCGTCCTGGGCCATCTCGAAGTAGGCCGCGAATCTTCTGGAATCCTCCAAGAGGTTGATTCGACGAAATCTTCACCCTTGAGGGGCGTAGGAAAATCCCGCAACGGGAGTAGAAACGGTGGAGCTTGAGGCTCGATTAACTGAAAAAATGTGAAAATTCACCTGAAAAAGCGCGAAACACGCAGTAAAAGCTCGAGAGCTAAGCACGAGGACTCCCAACACTTGAACGTGCGGTAAAAATCTGAAGATGGCTGCCAGAGGCAGGGCTTAGGGAGATGGAAGTCATTGGCTGTGGTCAGTATGACGCAGAGATCAGTGATTGGCTACTACTACGAAAGACAGATCAGAAACGAAACCGATACTGATTTTTTCTTTACCGAGGATTCCCAGCCTGACGACAGGGAATATTCATGAGCATGTGAATCCATGCCAGACCCCATGCTGGAGAAAATGTGCATGCCGTGGACACAAGGCATGAACATTGTCAAAAGCTGTATTGCAACACATAACTACATACTTGCACACTGCGTACAAAGAGAAAACAATTAGAGAAACAGTTAGCTATTTTAGAATTTTGGAAGCTCTACCAAGAAGAAAAGGAAGATCCACCACCTGAGGAGTGGATGCTTAATCAGTGTAAGGAGGAAGGTGTTGATCCCTCAGCTCCCCTTGTCTTGCCTGAAGTGAAAGGCGCTAATTCGGAAGAAGTAGTGTTGTATCCTCTAAAGGAACTGAAAGAAGTGACGGGGTATAGTAATCCGATATAGGAACCGCTTGCTTATAGCAGCGAGTAAGAGGAAAGAAGAGATCTTTAAGATCAAACAAGGTAAACAAGAGAAGAGTGAACGGTCGAATATATGAACAGAAATAGAAAGAGATTAAGAGATGGAAAAGGGGAAAAAGACAAAGCTGACGAGGTGACGCTCATGCAGAAGAAATGGATGGGAGGACAGATATTACTCAAGCTAGATGGGGAAAGCATCAAGGAAGTAAGACAAAGGGAAGATAAGAATGAACAAGATAGAAAAGCCAGAACAAGAGCAAAGATTGAAAGAAGATGAGCACAAAAGAAAGAGTAAGGAAAGACAAGAACAGATGTATCAGGAGGAGCAAGAGAGAAAAAAGAATGGGCAGAGGAGCAAAGAAAGTATGATAGGTGGCCTCCCCCTGTATGTTGGACTTGTGGGATGACAGGACACATTGCACATGTATGTGGGAGCCAAGGGAATGTACAGAATGGCCAATTTTCAAGAGGGGGGCAGTTTATCCTCCTCCATATAGCCCACAAACTAGGGAAGGGTTTGTCCAAGATCAGACAGTGTACCAGACACAAGCGCCACAAATGCAACAGACACAGCAGTATGCAAACACAGGACAATTACTGACACCTAGAATAGGAGGTTCTACTGTGGTATGAGGGAATCCTTTCACAGATACGGGGGTATGCATGTACCCACAATAGGACAGCTCACAGGGTGACTTGATGTGTTCAGTACTATCAGTGACACCACACACCCCCAAGAGGAACCAAGGGCTAATGTGACTGTAGGAGGCAAATCTTTTTCTTTTCTAGTAGACACTGGGGCTACTCGTTCATGTCTACGAGAGGGAAAATACCCAATGGCAGGAATTTCCATGAATGATCAAGGGTTCTCTGGAGCTATGAGTCGAGTTCCTTTTACTGACGAATTATATCTATAGGAGAATGTGACATGTCTGTTACATTGTTGTATTCACGAC
Source organism: Ambystoma mexicanum (assembly GCF_040938575.1). Classification (NCBI taxonomy): domain Eukaryota; kingdom Metazoa; phylum Chordata; class Amphibia; order Caudata; family Ambystomatidae; genus Ambystoma; species Ambystoma mexicanum. The sequence continues at coordinate 350,155,031 of NC_090929.1, forward strand.
AGACACCAGTTATCATTTTGGGAAGAGACTTAATGACAAAACGTAATATGACAATTTCCTTCACTGATGAAGGAATATTGTATTATACTCCCGGAATACACTACTTAAATATGGGTGAATTTATACTTTCGTTCACAGGGCAAATGGCTCTGCGAGGTGTTCCAATAGAACCAGAGGTTTTTCTTGATGGAGTGAGCATTCTACTGACATGGCTAAGGTTAGTGGGGAAAACTGCGAAGATACCCGACACATTTTTGTTTAGACCACAGATACCTGTGGATGAAGAGGGGGGGACAGACTATCCCTCTAGAACTAGAAGCAGCCATAGTACGAAGGGAAATGGCAATGCTTGAAGGAACGGATGAGGGTAGACCATGGAGAACAGTAATAGCTCTCAAGGAAGGGTACAGGTTGACTGACATTTCTGATGATGATCTGTTTAAAGAAGACCAAACAGACGAACTGAACTAGTGTTCTTTATGAGCATTATATACTGGATTAGAATAGAGAAAAGGGAAATACCACAACGAATGACAACATTGCGGCAGCGTCTAGCATTTTCTGAAGAGAACTTGGAGAAAGTGCCCAGCGTCCTATGGACTACAGGCCCTTATGAAATAGGATTATTAAAGGGAATAAGGGAAGTTCAAATAAAGTTGAAGCCAGGAGCAATTTTACCTCGAGCAAGACTGTACCTCATGTCTCGAGAGGCTGATGAGGGTATATTTCAGACTATTTCAGCACTGATGAAACAAGGTATTCTGGTGCCATCAGAATCATTGTGCAATACCGCAGTGTTTCCTATCAAGAAATCAAAGAGGGTCGTGGAGATTCATACAAGACATGAAACTGATTAACCAGATTGTAGAAGCAGAGTGTCCTCTAGTTCCTAACCCGGTGACGATACTTTGCAGTATCCCGGTGGACGCACGATATTTCACGGTGATCGATTTGAAAAATGCATTTTTCTCAATTCCGTTGCACAAGTACTCACAAGACTTGACTTCATTTACATTTCACCAAACTCTTCCAAAACACACTTATTTGCCCCAGGTTTACTGTGAGTCTCCATCGATCTTTAACAGGGTCCTCCAGATGGACCTAGACAATGTCAATTGGAAAAGTGCGGTGATACAGTACATAGATATTTTAATTTGTAGCACTACAGAAGATGAGTGCTGGGAGGACTCGATTCAGCTGATGACTATCTTCGCAGAGTAAGGATACAAGGTAGACAAGGATAAGCTAAAATACTGTCAAGACAAAGGGCCTCATTATGAGTTTGAAGGCAGCCATGGTGCTATTAGCACCATGGCTGCCTCCAAACCGGGCTCCATTACTGGGTTCCTGCAATGGGGACTTACCGGGTCATTCCGACATAGGAGGACCCGGTAATTCCTCCTTGCAGGAACCATTCCCCATTCCCATTTGAGCCCCTGTAGGGCTCAATGGGAATGGGGAGGGAGGTAATAACGGGCACATTACAAGTGACCCGTTACTACCTCCCTCTTCCCCTTGCGGGACCCGGAAAAGACGTCTGGTTTTACCAGACGTCTGGTCCGGGTCCCGCAAAGGGAACCTCGTTATCGGCGCTCACGTAATGAAGGGGGCCGGTCCCGTACCAGCCCCCTTCATTCCGCGAGCGCCAGGGTCGTAATGAGGCCCAAGGTTTTATACATAGGACAGTTGATTTCACATGTGGGAAAAAAGTGACACCTGAAAGAGCTGAGGCGATTATGAAAACTGCAAAACCGCACACAGTAAAACAAATGCAACAATTTTTGGGACTATGCAATTATGTTAGAGCCTGGGTTTTTGACTACAGTTCCTACACAAGACCGCTTTTACAGGCTTTAAAGAAAGCACAGGTGAAGGAGGTTAAAACGAATGGACTGCAGCGATGCAGGAAGGATTTGAGGAATTGAAGAAAGCGATTTGTACATCCCCTGTTTTAGGAATTCCTAATCCTGCTGAGGGATTCTATCTATTTTCGCACACAAATGGGACAGTCATGATAGCAGTGCTTACACTTAGGACTACATTGGGATACAAGCCTCTAGCGTATTACAGTGCGATTTTAGACCCAGTTATGAAAGGACATTTCCTTGCGAACAGTCATTGCCAGCCGCCGCATTTGCAAATGAGAAGTCTACAAGTATTGTTACGGGCTGCTGTATGAGTCTCTTCATGGAGCATGCTTGGTTCACCATTTTAGAGAAACCTTAAGCTACATTGACATCTCAGAGAGCCTCAGTTTATGTAGTAATGATTTTGAACCCAACAATCAAAATTGTCAGATGTAAAATAGTGAATCCTGACATATTTGTAGCTGAGCCAATAGCTGACAGTGATCATGTGCATGACTGTGCAAATTATGTTGGATTTTATGATGATATACCTTGCGTGAAATAAAATGCTTTGGCAGGAGGGGAAATTCTCTTTATTGATGGTTCTTCGAAAATTGATCAGACTAGTGCAGAAAGGCATTCCGGCGCAGCTGTAGGGAGGCACAGAGCAAATGGTGAGTTTGAAATTGTACTAAGTGCTAGACTACCGTCTCACTTTTGGGCGCAAGCATCAGAATTTGTAGCACTTACTGTCACGCTCAAGAAACACGAAGGGCAGGAAGTGACATGTACAGTGACTCTGCCTATGTGACGTTAACCATACACACAGGGCTGGCATGTTGGAAAAGGAGGGACTACCTCCAAGCGGACGGTACTCCAGTGCAGCACGCATCCTTATTGGACAGGCTTAAGGCACTGCACCTCCCAGTAGCCATAGCGGTCGTTAAATGTGCTGCTCACACTAAGCAAACAGATTTTATTTCTTGTGGGAACGAAGCCGCAGACGCAGAAGCCGAAAGAGTTGCGTGGTTTTCCCCAGATATCTCAAGCTTTGACACTCCAAATGTCAAAGAGAAAGTAGTCACGATTATGGTGATACAAGAAGGGTTTCATCATTTGCCGAAAACTCAATTAATGGAGATCCAAGGTAGTGCACCACAGGAAGAGAAAGAGTTATGGAAGCAAAGGGGGTGTTCTTTATTCCACACAGAAGCATTATGGTGACAGGATAGCACTGGAAAGCCGGTGATGCCAGTAGCATTGCTAAAGGTAGCGCCTGAACAGCTGCACTACCCCGCGCATGTAACTAGGGAAAGCCTTGATGCAATGATTGCGGAAGACTGGTTTGTTCCAAATTTGTTTGAACATGTTGCATTCTTTGTAGTGAATTGCATCGTATGTCAAAAGTTTACCGCTGGGCATACACTGAGAATGTTTAGAGGAGTAATACCTCGACAGAATGGTCCTTTTCAGCATTTACATATTGATTATGTTGAGATGCTGCAGGTGTGTAATGGATACAGGTATCCGATAGTGGTGGTGTGTCCCTTCTCCAGGTGAATCAAAGCAGGTCCGTGTACACACCCTGACGTCACTTGCACAGCAAAGTTTTTAGTATGTGAAGTATTTCCAAGATGGAGTGTGTGTGTGTGAAGTGTTGAGATCTGATAATGGGCCGCATTTTGTTAATGAAGTGTTCAGATAGGACTATTATTGAGTATTAAGCACAAGTTTTCTTCTGCTTATCACCCGCAAGCAAACGGAATATGTGAGAGACTCACCAGTCTCCTTAAAGAAAGGATTGCCGAAATCAAGTTAACTTTGAAGAAGGGATGGCTACATTGCCTGGCCTTCGCTTTATATGCCCTAGCGAATTAGCCTGGTTCGGACCATCACCTCACCCCCACGAACTAGTAACTGGGAGGTGAATGAAAATGCCACTTACACCTCCATCGAGGAGTAGAAGTGATGCCCAGAGTACAGCGAAACGGTTAGGTGATGAGTTGCATAACTATTTGACATGTATGACCTCTAGCATCTCTTTTGATATTTTGATATTTAATATTTTATTTCTATCTCACGCATACACAAGTGTTTCAGAGCGTGACAAGGCAAGGGAAGGGGAACAGGGGAGAACAAAAACAACTATCTTACTAGGCCCAGTGACATTGAGAATGCGCAAGTGCATGGGAGAGGGAGAGAAGGAGAAGTGCATGGAAGGGGGGAGAAAAGGAGAGTGCAGAGCAAGGTGAAAAACAGATAAATAATAATACATTTATAGATAATAAAGGCAACAAACAGTGGTAGTGCAGCCAGCAAATGGCAAGTGCTGGGTTTAAGGCAGCAGACTGGGTAGGTCTGATAAGTGCAGGAAGAAAAAAGTGGGGACTGTATGGGTACAGATACAGACCCCAGAGCAATGGGTGGCCCGGAGGCAGTGCATGAGGGTGGCAGGGTGAGCAGGTACCTGGGCACGGAGGCCAAGAGAGAACAGATCAGGGTGACCAGGTGCATGGTGCCGAGGGAGAAAATCAACAGGGAGAGGGGGGGCGAAGGCAGAAGTCAAGAGGAAGGTGTTGAGGTGCTTCTGGAACCAGAGATGGTTCTCCTCAAGTTTTAGAGTGGCCGGGAGGCTGTCCAGCGGGAGGCCCCAGCCGAAGACAGAGATCTGCCTCCAGCTCGCTTCGTTACGAAACGACTGACCCTGAGGGAGTTAGAGGTAGAGGAGTGGAGAGCTCGAGATGGGAGGTATTTGCGGAGGAATAGCTGAATGTATGTTGGACCCAGGCCCCAGGATTATGAATTTAATCATTGCGTCCACTAGGAGCCAATAGAGAGATTTCAGAGCTGGAGAAATACGATCCCAGGGTTTGAGGCCAAGGACAAGTCTGTAACGCTCACCTGATTCCCACGGAGGCGCTGGTCTTGGCAGGAAGGTGTTTGTGACCCGAAAAGTGATGTGCAGGACTCGATTTGCTTCCGGGGCCGAACCTCTTCGCACTGCGTGTCGAACTCGAAGAGTGAGATTTCTGCAGGTGAAAGAATATGGGGGTTAATGATCTGGGTTGTTGAATGTCCCTCTCTCTCTCTCTCTCTCTCTCTCTTCATAGCTTCTTCGTAGAGCCCCCAGGTCAACGTGCTCACCTTAGATAGGTGAATGCTGGACTCTCCATCTGCGTCTGGTGCAGGGTGCCGTTGCCAGTTCCTTCACTGGTGAAACATAGGCCTCTTGACATCAGAGGATCGCTACCGTCGTTAACTGCACGAGCGGTGAGTTTTCCAGACACCTTTTTAGTCCATATAGTCTTTAGGTGCGTGGGCACGTTAATATAGAACAGGACTCTGTATAATGCTTTTTCCTATTTGTCTTGCAGGGCTCTTGAGATAGGAGATGGTGTGAAGAGAGCCGAAGTTGGAGCCAGAGCCTTGGAATGAAGCGCTTGGAAATGCGTAAGTAAATGCAAGCGCTCTAACTGTCTCTTTTCCCTTGCAGCTGTGAGTTCGTGCTGAAGAGACGCTGGAAAACGCAGGAGTATTTGCAGGCGTTCTACTGTGGCGAGCGCGATGGACGTGAGTAAATACCTGTCTAATGTCTCTTCGTTTGTCTTTCAGATGCTGGGTTGCAGCGTTGAAGAAATCCGGAATCCGCGGAGTGCCGGTAAGCAATGACAATGCTTTTGTCTTCACAGGCGGAGGTGCAGCGTGAAGAAATGGTCGCTGCCGATGGATCAGGTGAGGAAAGCGCTGCGTGTAAAGGTTGCCGTGCTAACCTGTTGTTTCTTGTCTTTGCAGGTGCTTCTGAATACTGGTTACAGGAGTGGTAAGTATTGTTCTTGCAGGTTCAGGATCGGAAGGAAGAAAGGCTGGAACAGACTCGGTGAGCGTTCTGCTGCAGATGCAGAATAACGTGAAGCACGTTCGTTCAATCGGGTATGGTTTAAATAGCCTTGGAGTGATGAGGCGTCTTCCTCCACAGCCCCGCCTAGGTAAGAAAAGAGTTCTAGTTCCAGAAGAGTTCCCGTGTTGTATCCAGGGAGTGGAGCTTGCCCCACCCAGGTAAGAAAGTAGTTCCTGTTCACAGAGGATTCCTATGTGGCTGGTAAGTAAGCAGCATGGTCTGCTGCAGGTAAGTCCACCCAAGCATCTGCATACATATTATGAGCCCGGCGCTTCCAGTGCCGGGACCGATGGCTTTGATGAGCCTGGTGCCACCGGCGCCAGGACAAGGTCCAAAAGGTCCCAGTGGGGACCGGCTGGTGCCTAAGATAACGGTTAGGGGCCTGCTTCCAAGGACGTTGGGCTGTTCTTGACTCCTTGGAAGCAGTGATCATGACAGCACCCCCCCTCAAGGCCCCTCCCAAGCGTGTCTTCTCCGGGGGTTTTGGCTTGTCGGGGTGATTCAAATGGAATTTCTTGACCAGACGAGGTGCGTGGACATGCTCTGAGGGTTCCCAAGACCTTTCCTGGGGGCCGTATCCTTTCCAATCAACCAGGTAATATAATTTAGATTTGGAGATTTTGGAGTCTAGGATGTTCTTTACTTCGAACTCAAGTTCTCCATCTACTAAAACAGGTTCCGGGAGTTCGGTCAATCGGGTTCCTGGTTGCACTGGTTTTAGTAAGGAGACATGGAATACTGGATGTATTTTCATATGCGAAGGCAATTCCAATTTAACAGCCACCGGATTAATTATGGCAGAGATAAGATAGGGTCCAAGGTATCTCGGGATGAAAGTGCGGGGTCCTTTTAGAGGTAGGTGCTTAGTGGATAACCAGACCTGATCTCCCACTGCGTAGTGAGGGGCCTCTTTACGGTGCTGATCTGCTCCTTTCTTGATTTGAGCCTTAGCTCTTTGCAGATGGGCAGTGGCTTCCTTAAAAGCACGAGTGATCTCCGAGTGCAAGTGATCCACAGCAGGTGTTTCGAATTCTTGGGGAGGATCCAGGTTAGAGGTTCTAGGATGGTGTCCGTATAATAGGAAGAAGGGAGTCTTCCCGGTTCCAGAATGAGTCGAATTGTTATACGCGTATTCAGCGATCCAAAGAATGTCCTTCCAAGGGTTTTCAGTTTGTTGGAGCATGCAACGTAGATATTGCTCTAGAGTTTGATTTGTCCTCTCGGTTTGTCCGTCAGTTTGGGGATGGTGACTGGTAGAAAGTCTCACATCAATTTGGGCTAAACGACAGCAACTTCGCCAAAAGTGGGAGATGAATTGACTCCCCCTATCGGAGACCAAAACCGAGGGGAAACCGTGTAACCGAACGATGTTTTCTACGATTTCTCGGGCCAATACTGAAGCTGAAGGTAGGCCCTTCAGGGGAATGAAGTGAGCCATCTTGGAGAATAGATCCACGACTACTAAAATGGTATTATACCCTGAGCATGGAGGTAAGTCCGTGATGAACTCCATGGACAGGGTATGCCATGGACAGGGAGGGATGTCTAGTGGGTGTAAGAGACCGGCTGGTTTCTCCTTCTGACTCTTATTCTGGGCACACACACCGCAGGAGACTACAAAGTCTCTAATATCCTTCTTCCATGATGGCCACCAGAAATGTCTTTTGACCTTTTCCATGGTTTTGGTTATGCCAGGGTGGCCCTCCATTAGTGAATCGTGATAACAGGAGATTACCTGTTTTTGTATTTTCTCACTGGGCAAGTACAATCGTCCTCGGAAATATGGTAGGTCTCGATCCACTGAGAATTCTTTTCCCTTTAATTGCCAGTCCTGTAAGTCGGCCGGAGTTAAAAGTGATTTGACTGTCGTCTTAATGTCTTCAAAGGATTGAGCGCTGACCAAGCCCAAAATTCTTTGTTCTGGGATTATGGGTATTGGTTCTGGATTGGTCAAATGTTCATCTATTCCCATCCGGGAGAGGGCATCTGCTTTTCCATTTTTACTGCCTGTTCGATAAGTAATTATAAAGTCAAATTCAGCCAAAAACAGAGCCCAGCGAAGCTGCCTGGAAGACTGAGCTTTGGCTGTCTTCAGATACTGTAAGTTGCGGTGATCAGTCATTACGGTGACTGTGTGTCTGGCTCCCAAAAGATAATGCTGCCAGGCTTTAAAGGCCGATCTGATAGCTAAAAGTTCCTTGTCTGTAATTGAATAGTTGATCTCGGGAGCCGAGAATTTGCGGGACCAAAAGGCTACAGGATGTAATTGGTGTGTGACCGGATCCCTTTGTGATAAAACTGCCCTCATAGCAAGACTAGAAGCATCTGTTTCTACGATGTAGGGGAGTTCTGGGCGAGGATGTTTTAGAACAGGTGCAGAAATGAATTTAGTCTTTAAGTCCTGAAAAGCTTGTTCTGCTTCGGTAGACCACTCAAAACGTTTGTTTTTCTTTAACAGAGCGGTGATGGGCTGGACTATTCGAGAGAATTCAGGGATGAATCTGCGGTAAAAGTTAACGAAGCCTAACATGCTTTGAACTCCTTTTACCGAGGTTGGTGAAGGCCACTTGATGATTGCATCGACCTTCTTTGAATCCATATGGACTCCGTTAGGTGACAATATGAATCCCAGGAACTCAACTTCAGTTACGTTGAAAACGCATTTTTCGAGTTTAGCAAAAAGGTTATGTTGACGTAATCTCTCGAGGACCTCTCTAACGTGTTTCCGATGTTCTTCTTCAGATGATGAATAGACGAGGATGTCATCAATGTAGACAACAACACACACATCAATGAGTTCTCTAAGGACATCATTCATAAAATACTGGAAGGCGGCAGGAGCGTTGCAAAGTCCAAAGGGCATAACTTGATATTCAAACAGCCCATACTTGGTGCGGAAGGCCATCTTCCATTCATCGCCCTCTTTTATTCGTACCAAATGGTAGGCTCCTCTGAGATCCAACTTTGTATATATACATGCGTCTTTGACTTGGTCCAGGAGTTCAGGGATCAAAGGTAACGGGTATCTGTTTTTAACGGTGATTTGATTCAGGGCGCGGTAATCTATACAAGTCCTAAGGTCTCTTTCCTTTTTCGGAACGAAGAACAAAGCCGAGGAAGCTGGAGATTTTGAAGGACGGATAAACCCGTTAGCTAGGTATTGGTCCAGATATTGTCTGAGGTGAAGATTCTCTGCCTCGGTGAGGGCATAAATCCTACTGCAAGGAGGTGTTGTTCCGGGTATCAGATCTATTTGACAGTCGTAAGACCTATGAGGAGGCAGGTGTCATGATGCCTACCTCCAAGGAGTCAGGCCGGGCCCAGCAACCACAGAGGCAGACATCATTTTCCCCAGGGAAGTCTCAGCGGGCCCAAGTCGGGGCCCTTTGGACTCAGTCCTGGCGCCTTAGGCGCCAGGCTCATAGCGGACCCCAGTCCTGGCGCCTTAGGCGCCAGGCTCATAGAAGAGGATATGTGTTTAAGTGCTTGGGTGCACACTTACCTGATGCAGACCTTGCTGCTTCATCCAGGCCCTCTTGAGGCCTGAATGGGACTACTTTACCTGTAGGACTACTTCACCACCCGGGTGTGGTCGGGGAAGGATACATACCTGATTGGTGGAAGGATACATACCAGGAACTTCTTCCAAGGCTATTTAAACTCCACCCGAACAGCCACACGTGCTTCGCGTTGTTCTGCACCTAGCAGCTGGACGCTCACCGTGTCAGCTCCTGCATCCTGACTTCAGCCACGCCTGCCAGCACCCTGGAACACCTGCAAGGGGAGAAAGGAAGAGAATAGGAGAAGAAAAGCCCTTACCTGCTAAATCTGCATCCCGGAGTCATTTCTCCAACGGCCCTGAAAAGGAAGACATCATTTTAAAGGCATTTTGTTTCGATCGCTGCAGCGCTGCATTTTACTCACCTTTGCAAGGCGCTTCCATCTTCAGCAGCGATCTTCCGGATTCAGCTACGCCCCGGCACCTAGAGGAAAAAAGACAAGAACAAAGGTGAGAGGGAGAAAAGGAATAAGGAAAGCTCAGTTTCCTTTTAAGTCTTACCTGTTGGATTATTCCCACTGCATTTCGGGTCCTGCCGCTTCCTGGCATCTCCGGACCCCGGCCCCTATGGGGAAAAAAGACAAAGACATTGAATGAGCAAATGCAAAGACATTACCTGAGCGCTCATCCAGAACTGTTTCACTTCGGGTCGGCACCATATCTCCGGCACTCCGAACCCCGGCCCCTAAGGGGAAAAAGACATAAGCATTAGCGCTTGCTGCAATTAGACAACGAACATTATTATTAAGCTTGAACTTTTGAACAGAACTTTTACAGCGCCTTACCTGAACAGTCAAGCTTACCTGAACTCCCATCAATCCTCAATCCAGTGAAGTAACTGGGTTTCAACGCGCCCCTGCATCAGAAGCAGGATGGAGAGCTCATCCTTCCAAACCCTAAGGTGAGGCTTCACGGGGAATCGTGGAGGAGGTATCGTGGAGGGTTGGAAGGGAGTGGGAGGCTTGAGCATTGTTACACAGTTGGTAATACTCCCTTTTCACGCACAGGAGGGTATCCAACGAGCCAGGGAAGCCAGAATAGAGGGGCCCTTCCTGTCCATCTTCAGAGTTCTGCGCCTTCGAAGCCGCGCCTCCGTGGGAACCAGGTGAGCGTTACAGAACGTGAAGCCTTACCACAATTTCCCACCTGGGCGCTATGGAGACTTCCGAGACAGATCAGCTGGCCCATCTTTTAGGGGAATTACGGGCAGAAGTGCACTCAGCCCGCCAGGAGACTAATGCTCTCAGAAGGGAACTAATCCTATCCAAGGAAAGAACTGATGATCTGGCCAAAAGGTTATTGCAGGGCCAGGCAGAGCACACTCCTTTACCTGTTTCCGGAGATATTTCTACAACAATGGGTTCGAATAACCCAGTACAAATCAATCTACCTGGACACATGCCTTTGGCCCCGCCGGAACGTTTTGCGGGGGATCCCAAGAAATATGCCGTTTTTATGAACCAATGCCGTTTACACTTTTTATGCAGGCCCGGGGCCTTCCCCAACGACCAGACCAAAGTAGCCTTTGTACTATCTTACCTCAGTGGCTGTGCTGCCGATTGGTCTATTCCATTGGTAAATCAGGATGATCCCATTCTCCGGGATTTCCAGGGCTTCCAGGCCAGCATGGAAAGATTGTTCGCTCGACACTCGCAGGGACAGGCCCTTGACAACGAACTGCTATCCTTACGACAAGGTAATCAGGATCTTTTGTCCTATATCGCCACCTTTAATAGACTAGTTGTGGAAACCGGATGGCCTGAAAATAAAATGATCACATTGTTTCATCGAGGCCTGCGCGGAGAGCTTAAAGATGTTATAGCTCAGATAGTAGATCCACCCCAGGCCTGCGCAGACTACATAGACTTAGTGGTTCAACTTGATCACAGACTTCAAAATAGAAAAGCAGATCGGCTCAAGTATGAAACCAGAGTACCTATCAAGACCCACGTTAACTCCAAGAGTACTGACGTTTCCGAACCTATGCAAATTGGCAGTGTTAAAGGACCATTAACGCAGAAGGAACGAGAGAGAAGGCGACAAATGCAACTTTGTCTGTATTGCGGAACTTCCGGTCACTTTCTTCAAAGTTGTCCAGTTAAACCACCCAAGAAGGTGGTTGGAGCCACTGATAACAAGTTATTGACACCTGGTTCGGGAAACGACCTAGCCCGACAAGCGTAGGGGTCCGCTTGCCGAGCTTGAAAACAAACTCTTTGACCTCGCATTTTGTCATGCCAATGGTGCTTGTGAACCCAAAACAGCCTCAGCAGTTGCATGCTATAAAAGCATACATAGACAGTGGAGCTATTGGAAATTACATAGACCGTGAATTGGCTTCCAGGATTAAGCTTCCTCTCCGCCCGAAAGTAACCCAAGATGTAATTACTACAGTTGATGGAACCGAAATAGCCTCAGGGCCTGTAACGCATTCCACAGTTGAAATCACTCTGGTGGGTCAGGACGGACATCGGGAAGCAATCGTGTTTGATGTGATCAAGGCCCCACAATTTCAAGTACTTCTTGGTATCCCTTGGTTAGAAACACATAATCCGAGAATAGACTGGCGAGCAAAGAAGATAACTTTTCCTGATTGTGAACCAACCTGTTACCCAAGGAATCCAGCTATGGGTCTAGCCTCTGTAACTTCCACCCTTGTACAGCTACCATCTGAATACCAAGAATTCCAAGACGTTTTTCAGAAAGAGCAGGCTAACACCTTACCTCCCCATCGATCTTACGATTGCCAAATCGACTTGGTACCCAATGCACAACTACCTTGTAGTAGGATTTATGCTCTTACTGAACCTGAGAACCTGCATTTGCGCCAGTATTTGGATCAATACCTGGCCAATGGCTTCATTCGCCCATCAAAGTCACCAGTCTCTTCCGCTTTGTTCTTCGTACCTAAAAAGGAAGGAGACCTTAGGGCCTGTATTGACTACCACGCCCTAAATCAGATAACGATTAAGAATCGTTACCCTTTGCCCCTGATACCTGAGCTTATCGACCAAGTAAATGATGCTCGTGTGTACACCAAGCTAGATCTCCGAGGAGCTTACCACCTGGTACGTATAAAAGAGGGCGACGAGTGGAAGACTGCATTCCGCACCAAATTTGGGCTCTTCGAATATCAAGTAATGCCCTTCGGTTTGTGCAACGCACCTGCCGCCTTTCAGTACTTCATGAATGATGTTCTTCGGGAACTTATCGATGTTTGTGTCATCGTTTATATTGACGACATCCTGGTGTATTCCTCCTCAGAATCTGATCACAGAAACCATGTTAGGGCAGTTCTTGAGAAATTGCGCCAGCACAAATTATTTGCCAAGCTCGAAAAATGCGTTTTTCATACCACAGAAGTGGAGTTTCTCGGATTCATCCTGACACCTCAAGGAATCCGAATGGACTCGCGGAAAGTGGACGCCATTCTCAAATGGCCATCTCCTAGCTCTGTGAAGGGAGTGCAAAGCATGCTTGGCTTTGCCAATTTCTATCGAAGGTTCATCCCGGAATTTTCTCGAACTGTTCAACCCATCACAGCTCTCCTAAAGAAAAATAAACGCTTTGAATGGACTCTTGAGGCTGAACAAGCCTTTCAGGACCTGAAAACCAAATTCACCTCTGCACCTGTATTGAAGCACCCGCGCCCAGATCTCCCTTACATCGTGGAAACCGATGCATCCAGTTCGGCCATGGGAGCTGTCCTGTCGCAAAGAGACCCAGAAACTAACCAACTACACCCTGTAGCCTTTTGGTCCAGAAAATTCTCTCCACCTGAACTCAATTACGCAATTACCGACAAAGAACTACTGGCTATTAAATCAGCTTTCAAGGCTTGGCGTCACTATCTTCTCGGTGCAAGACACACCATCACCGTAATTACGGACCACAGAAATTTGCAGTATTTAAAGACGGCCAAAGCTCAATCTTCGCGACAACTCCGATGGGCTTTATTCTTTGCGGAATTTGATTTTGTAATTACCTATCGCCCTGGCTGCAAGAATGGTAAGGCAGATGCCTTATCCCGGATAGGCATGGAAGAACCCAATTCGAGTTCAGAACCTGTGCCAATCATACAGGAACAAAGAATTCTGGGCTTGACTTCATTGCAAACCATTGAGGACATCCAAGCTCAAGTAAAACAGCTTTTTGACTCTTCTGCCTTACTGGAATGGAGTCAAAAGGGTCCTCACTACACCGTTAAGGATGATTTACCCTACTTACAAGAGCGGTTATTTCTGCCAAGTAAAGAATTGCAGGAACTTGTCATTACCTGTCATCATGAATCATTAATGGAAGGACACCCCGGTATCGCGAAAACAGAAGAAAAGATCAAACGCCACTTCTGGTGGCCTTCTTGGAGAAAAGACATAAAGTCATTTGTGTTGTCTTGCGGAATCTGTGCCCAAAATAAGAGTCAAAAGAAAAGGCCAGCCGGCCTACTTCAACCTTTGGACATTCCACCAGCACCTTGGCACACCCTGTCAATGGACTTTATAACTGACCTGCCTCCTTGTGGTGGTTACAACACGATTCTCGTAATAGTGGATCTATTCTCCAAAATGGCCATTTTATCCCTTTAAAAGGATTGCCGTCAGCTTCCACCTTGGCCAAGGAATTTATGGAAAATATAGTGCGTTTACATGGTTTCCCTTCCATATTAGTCTCAGACCGTGGAAGTCAATTTATCTCCCACTTTTGGAAGAAATGTTGCCAACTAGCACAAATAGACGTGCGGTTATCCACCAGCCACCACCCCCAGACTGACGGACAAACCGAGAGAACCAATCAGACTCTCGAGCAATATCTGCGGTGCATGTTACACCAATCCGAGTTAAATTGGAAAGACATCCTTTGGATTGCAGAATATGCATACAACAATTCAGTGCATTCTGGAACCGGACAGACTCCTTTTTATACCCTGTATGGTCACCATCCTCAGACCTCTGACCTAGATCCACCTCTGACCCTGGAGATGCCTGCAGTAAATCACCTACATTCCACAATAACCCAAGCCTTCAAAGAAGCTACAACCCACTTACAGCAAGCCAAGAAAAAGTATAAAGAAAACACTGATTTGCACCGAAGTAAAACTCCTCCTTACCAAGTAGGAGATCAGGTATGGCTAGCAACTAAACATCTACCCCTCAAGGGTCAGCGAACTTTTAATCCCAGATTCATTGGGCCTTACCCCCATCAAAGCTATTATCAACCCAGTGGCCTTTAAACTCGATTTACCATCCAACATGCGGATTCATCCCGTTTTTCACGCATCTCTTCTAAAACCGGTACAACCTGGAACCAGACTGTCTGAGCCCCCAGACCCTGTCCAAATTGTTGGAGAATTAGAATTCGAGGTGAAAGACATTTTAGATTCCAAGATAGTTAAGTCGAAACTCTTCTATCTTGTTGATTGGAAAGGATATGGACCTCAGGAAAGATCTTGGGAACCCAGTAACTATGTTCACGCACCACGATTAATTCAACGATTCCATCGAAGATTCCCGCACAAACCAAAACCCCCGGAGGAAAAGACCTTGGGAGGGGCCATGAGGGGGGATACTGTCATGATGCCTACCTCCAAGGAGCCAGGCCGGGCCCAGCAACCCCAGAGGCAGACATCATTTTCCCCAGGGAAGTCTCAGCGGGCCCAAGTCGGGGCCCTTTGGACTCAGTCCTGGCGCCTTAGGCGCCAGGCTCATAGAGGACCGCAGTCCTGGCGCCTTAGGCGCCAGGCTCATAGAAGAGGATATGTGTTTAAGTGCTTGGGTGCACACTTACCTGATGCAGACCTTGCTGCTTCATCCAGGCCCTCTTGAGGCCTGAATGGGACTACTTTACCTGTAGGACTACTTCACCACCCGGGTGTGGTCGGGGAAGGATACATACCTGATTGGTGGAAGGATAGATACAAGGAACTTCTTCCAAGGCTATTTAAACCCCACCCGAACAGCCACACATGCTTCGCGTTGTTCTGCACCTAGCAGCTGGACGCTCACCGTGTCAGCTCCTGCATCCTGACTTCAGCCACGCCTGCCAGCACCCTGGAACACCTGCAAGGGGAGAAAGGAAGAGAATAGGAGAAGAAAAGCCCTTACCTGCTAAATCTGCATCCCGGAGTCATTTCTCCAACGGCCCTGAAAAGGAAGACATCATTTTAAAGGCATTTTGTTTCGATCGCTGCAGCGCTGCATTTTACTCACCTTTGCAAGGCGCTTCCATCTTCAGCAGCGATCTTCCGGATTCAGCTACGCCCCGGCACCTAGAGGAAAAAAGACAAGAACAAAGGTGAGAGGGAGAAAAGGAATAAGGAAAGCTCAGTTTCCTTTTAAGTCTTACCTGTTGGATTATTCCCACTGCATTTCGGGTCCTGCCGCTTCCTGGCATCTCCGGACCCCGGCCCCTATGGGGAAAAAAGACAAAGACATTGAATGAGCGAATGCAAAGACATTACCTGAGCGCTCATCCAGAACTGTTTCACTTCGGGTCGGCGCCATATCTCCGGCACTCCGAACCCCAGCCCCTAAGGGGAAAAAGACATAAGCATTAGCGCTTGCTGCAATTAGACAACGAACATTATTATTAAGCTTGAACTTTTGAACAGAACTTTTACAGCGCCTTACCTGAACAGTCAAGCTTACCTGAACTCCCATCAATCCTCAATCCAGTGAAGTAACTGGGTTTCAACGCGCCCCTGCATCAGAAGCAGGATGGAGAGCTCATCCCTCCAAACCCTAAGTTGAGGCTTCACGGGGAATCGTGGAGGAGGTATCGTGGAGGGTTGGAAGGGAGTGGGAGGCTTGAGCATTGTTCCACAGTTGGTAATTCTCCCTTTTCACGCACAGGAGGGTATCCAACGAGCCAGGGAAGCCAGAATAGAGGGGCCCTTCCTGTCCATCTTCAGAGTTCTGCGCCTTCGACGCCGCGCCTCCGTGGGAACCAGGTGAGCGTTACAGCAGGGTGTTAGCTTGGTCCTTCCAAAAGACGTCTTGAAATTCTTGGTATTCGGGAGGCAATTTGGGAACCTCAGACGAGATTGCCGCCAGTGAAACATCAGGCCGAGGATAACAAGTGGTAAAACATTCTGGAAACTGAACCGTCTTTGCTCTCCAATCGATCTGAGGATTGTGCTTCTCTAACCAAGGGATTCCCAGAATGATCTGGAACTGAGGGGCCTTGATCACATCGAACACTATTTTCTCCCGGTGTCCATCTTGGCTCACTAACGTCACTTCTTGGGTGGCGTGCGTTACTGGTCCGGAGGCTATCTCCGTGCCATCCACTGTAGTAATGACGTCTTTTACTGCCTTAGGGACAAGAGGTAGATTCATCCTTGATACCATTTCACGGTCCACATAATTACCGATTGCTCCGCTGTCGATGTAAGCTTCAATTGCATGCAAACGATCCGGACGTTCAGGACTAATGAGGACCATAGGCACCACGAAATGCGAGGTCACGGGACAGATTTTAACGCTCGGCAAGAGGACCTCTACACTTGTCGGGCTAGGTCGTTTCCCTGCTCAGAATTTGTGGTACAGGTATCTGCGGCTCCTACAGCCTTCTTAGCTGGTTTCACTGGACAGTCTCGAAGAAAGTGCCCCGAGTTTCCGCAATAGAGGCATAATTGCAGCTGTCTTCTTCTTTCCCGCTCCTTTTGGGTTAAAGGTCCTTTCATGCCCCCTATTTGCATAGGTTCCACCGTGTCAGCTCCCCTAGTAGAGGTCTGTGGTTTAGAAAACCTTCGGGTATCAAATTTGGAACGATCAGCCTTCCTGTTCAGTAATCTGTGGTCCAATTGGACAACTAAGTCAATATAGTCTGAGCATTCTTGTGGAGGATTCACAACTTGAGCTAACACATCCTTGAGCTCTCCACGCAGGCCTCTGTAGAAGAGCGTTATTCTCTTATCCTCAGGCCATTGAGTTTCCACTATAAGTCTGTTGAATGATGCTATATAAGTCAAGAGGTCTTGATTACCCTGTCGTAACGAAAGAAGTTCATTGTCCAAGGCCTGCCCTTGTGCATGTCTTGCGAACAGTTTCTCCATGCTGGACTGGAAGGCCTGGAAATCATGCAGAACCGGATCATCCTGAGTGACTAAAGGGATCGACCAATCTGCGGCGCTGCCACTGAGATAAGAAAGCACAAAAGCCACCTTGGTCTGATCTGTTGGGAAGGCAACTGGTCGACATAAAAAGTGTAGGCGGCACTGGTTAATGAACACTGCAAATTTCTTTGGGTCACCAGAAAAGCGTTCGGGCGGAGCCAAGGGCACATTGCCAGGTAGATTGATTTGCACTGGATTTGATGATGCAGAAAGATAACTTCCTCCTGGAGCGGGCAAAGGTGTCTGTCCTGCCTGCGTTTGTAGCAATTGCCTAGCGAGGTCCTCTGTTCGCTCCTTGGAAATTATCAGCTCTCTTCTTAGAGAGTTTGTTTCCTGACGAGCTGCATGTACTTCTGCTCTTAGTTCCCCAAGCAACTGGGCTAATTGATCAGCGTCTGAGGTTTCCATTGCGCCTGGGTAGGAGTTTTGCGGTGGGCTTCGCGTTCTTTAACGCTCACCTGATTCCCACGGAGGCGCTGGTCTTGGCAGGAAGGTGTCTGTGACCCGAAAAGTGATGTGCAGGACTCGATTTGCTTCTGGGGCCGAACCTCTTCGCACTGTGTGTCGAACTCGAAGAGTGAGATTTCTGCAGGTGAAAGAATATGGGGGTTAATGATCTGGGTTGTTGAATGTCCCTCTCTCTCTCTCTCTTCCTAGCTTCTTCGTAGAGCCCCCAGGTCAACGTGCTCACCTTAGATAGGTGAATGCTGGACTCTCCATCTGTGTCTGGTGCAGGGTGCCGTTGCCAGTTCCTTCACTGGTGAAACATAGGCCTCTTGACATCAGAGGATCGCTACCGTCGTTAACTGCACGAGCGGTGAGTTTTCCGGACACCTTTTTAGTCCTTATAGTCTTTAGGTGCGTGGGCACGTTAATATAGAACAGGACTCTGTATAATGCTTTTTCCTATTTGTCTTGCAGGGCTCTTGAGATAGGAGATGGTGTGAAGAGAGCCGAAGTTGGAGCCAGAGCCTTGGAATGAAGCGCTTGGAAATGCGTAAGTAAATGCAAGCGCTCTAACTGTCTCTTTTCCCTTGCAGCTGTGAGTTCGTGCTGAAGAGACGCTGGAAAACGCCGGAGTATTTGCAGGCGTTCTACTGTGGCGAGCGCGATGGACGTGAGTAAATACCTGTCTAATGTCTCTTCGTTTGTCTTTCAGATGCTGGGTTGCAGCCTTGAAGAAATCCGGAATCCGCGGAGTGCCGGTAAGCAATAACAATGCTTTTGTCTTCACAGGCGGAGGTGCAGCGTGAAGAAATGGTCGCTGCCGATGGATCAGGTGAGGAAAGCGCTGCGTGTAAAGGTTGCCGTGCTAACCTGTTGTTTCTTGTCTTTGCAGGTGCTTCTGAATACTGGATACAGGAGTGGTAAGTATTGTTCTTGCAGGTTCAGGATCGGAAGGAAGAAAGGCTGGAACAGACTCAGTGAGCGTTCTGCTGCAGATGCAGAATAACGCGAAGCACGTTCGTTCAATCGGGTGTGGTTTAAATAGCCTTGGAGTGATGAGGCGTCTTCCTCCACGGCCCCGCCTAGGTAAGAAAAGAGTTCCAGTTCCAGAAGAGTTCCTGTGTTGTATCCAGGGAGTGGAGCTTGCCCCACCCAGGTAAGAAAGTAGTTCCTGTTCACAGAGGATTCCTATGTGGCTGGTAAGTAAGCAGCATGGTCTGCTGCAGGTAAATCCACCCAAGCATCTTCATACATATTATGAGCCCGGCGCTTCCAGTGCCGGGACCGATGGCTTTGATGAGCCTGGTGCCACCGGCGCCAGGACAAGGTCCAAAAGGTCCCAGTGGGGACCGGCTGGTGCCTAAGATAATGGTTAGGGGCCTGCTTCCAAGGACGTTGGGCTGTTCTTGACTCCTTGGAAGCAGTGATCATGACAAAGTCTCGCAGTCCTGTTCTGGCTAAGTTGCAAAGGGTGGCGAGTAGATGCAGGTAGATTAAGAAAGAGGCTGTTGCAATAGTCCAGCCTAGAGAGAACCAGAGCTTGGGAGACAGTGAGCTTCTGGGGGAAGGAGAGGAAATGTGATGTGGGCAGAGAAGGCAAGTTTGGAATCAAAGGTGACACTGAGGTTCTTGGCCTCACAGGTGGGGATAGGAGGAGGGCGAGGGGAAGCCAGCCAAAGAGTGAGGGGAAAGGATGGTGATGGTGTGCCGATGAGTTGGCAGCACACCAATCTATAATGGCATTTAGGTAATCAGAGATGAGAGAGGTAGAGGAGGTGGCTGAGGGCAGCCTGAAAATGAGTTGAGTGTCATCCACATAGCACTGGAAGTTTGAGTAGAAAATGGCAATACAGCGGGCGAGAGTTGCCAGGTATTGGTTGAAAAGCCAATCATTGCAAATCAACTCAAGTGCCAGAGGGGTCAGTCTCAGAACACAGATGAAAACCATCCAGCAACCGGAAACAACTGAACTTTTATCAGCACCTAAATTGTTTGTTGGGGACATTGTCTTAATAAAAAATATCACCCAAAAGTGGCACGAGCCACGTTTTAATGGCCCCTTCATCATTGAAAATATAACCCCCCTCAGCAGTGAAGGTCCAAGGCAGGCGAGCTTGGCTTCATTTAAATGATGTAAAATTGTGCACCAGCGAGACCACCCCTCAAACGCCTACTCTCCCTCCTACTGTTGCCAATCCAGAAGCAAGACAAGAAGAAGAATCTCAGCGTGTGCAGACTCGATCGATGACAAAGAAGAAGAACGATAAATCAACAAGCTGAATAAGGCAGATTGTCAAATTTAGTCACAGTCCAAATGCACACTTTTAATAGATATTATAGCAGGAGTGCAACCCTTTGCAGAGAAGTCACAAGAATTTGAAAAATGAACTTTGGATATTTGCTGACGTATCAAAGTTATGTCCAAATGACAATTTCTCGTTAAAAACTGGAAAAGAACACAGTATCCAGCTTCATTTCTTTGTGCATATTTGTTCTAAGTATTTGAATTCCATGGTGTTGACCGATAGCGATGTACATCAGCTTATGCTTGCTATTTTTGTGTTAATTCTTGAAGCTTATTCTGCTCTTGTCAGAAGAGACCTTTATGTTCACACTTTTTTTTTTACAGGATCCTAAAAATGGCTCAGTGATTAGGAGGTCGTTAATTGTAATCATTGAGCATATATTGTGACACCAGGAGACATTGCAATTACAGGAGTAAAAAGTATTTCCTTTTTCCTTAAATGATCTCAGTAGAAATTAGGAATTTTGAAAGTAGCACGATTCTAAGGAATGAACAAGCCCAACCAATTCCTGAATGCCACAAATGGTGGGGGCTAATATTCTGGATTGTAATATACGTATGTGCGACTATACTTTGTGTCTTTGTTTCTTCTGTGTAGCATCCCCTATTATATTGATGCTTCTGTTGAGATAGAGCCCACTATGATTTCCCCTACTGTAGAGATTACTTTTGATCCGCCCACTTCCACTAAGTCAGAGGCTCTGATGGTTCTACACAAAGAGAGGACTCCTTATGATTGGCTTCAGGATTATTATGCAAGTACTGACTTTGTAGAAGTAAGACACAAGAGAAATATGAAGATGATGAAGGGATAAATACTTATCTACACAATGCAGCACACCTGGGTAATAACATGTGGTATCAGCACATGAAAAAGGTGGGAGAAAGTACATCTAACGAGGGTTGCTACATCTGCTCTCATACCCTATGCCATGGATGCAGCAGAAACTTTTATTTCAAGAGAAATCCCAGAACACGATGCCTAATGCCTTGTTCATCTTGCAGCATGCATGGCCAGAGGACAATTCCAGGGAAATTGGTCCACTCTGCGATGGAGAGCAAATGGTTGTTTCCATTCCAGGATGATTACATGAGGCCACACAGATGGAAGAGGAAACTGCATGGAAGAGCAAGATGTGTACATATCCGGTGACAGGAAAGGAAGAGATAATTGTTGCAGAAATGAAGAGAGTGAACTGCCCAGATAAAACTGAAGTAGCTGGATGCCCTGGATGTTGGCAACAAACTCAAGTTTTAGTTTATGGTCGAGTGAAATCCAAGAAGGGATGGGAAGAGGGTCTAATGTCCTGTACAGCTCACTCACTAATGGCAGAATATGTACAAGTACAGAGAGTGAACGATGGATGTTTGAAATCATAGGCTAAATATGACATGGACAGAAGATGAATTGGGTCCTACGATTGTGATCCCATTGGCGAATGCGACATTGTGCTTCCGGAGAGAAGGAAGAATGTGTGGGAAATAACAAAGATGGTTCATTTGCCAACAGCTCATGTCATTCTGAATACACATTTGCGAAACCTACGCCCACACCTTTGTTTGGGTTAAGACCATCATTAAACCTATCCTATGAAACAACGCTAACTGCAATGAACTCTGCCTTATACAGTTTATCCAAACTGTGTGAGAATCTGGACAAGAAAATGCAAGAACTACTTATAACAAAAATATCATGCACCAAGTTGGAGCCTTTAAATTGCCTGCCCTTAAATTACACGAATTTAGAAAAACGACTTTACGAACAAAATAAGGTTCTCATCTCCGGGGACATGAGCCTGAAGCCAACATGGAAAAGAAACGAGTCAGAAACTATAATTGACTATGCGTTCATATCATCATAAGATCTGAATGGCGTACATACCTTCAGAATCATCCACTCCTCAATTAGCGACCACAATCTGCTACAAATTACTTGGAAGTTTTCCAATGCGCCTGTCAACTCCATATATCAAGGCAAAATAAATAAATAAGGAAATAGGCTCAAATGGACACCAGCCAAGATAGAACTACTCTTGTCAAAGATAATGAAAGTAAATATGCATACAACTAGTACGAGACTGCCAAAATCCAGCCTTATAACCATTTCTTAGCCCTCTTTCAAGAGCAATCTCAAATTAATCATTGACCTGAATTCATTCATAAACAAGCTTGCGATTCAAATATCAGATCACTAAAATCCAAGATGAAACGCAAATTAAGGAAACTATTAAACCACCCAAAAGAAATACGAATGAATTAAATGAAAAAATAAAATGTAAATATAAAAATCGCGTTAAACAAATAGCTCAAAAGAAACCAAAAAACAATGAGAACATGCTAAAGGCTCCATACTCAAAATCCAGCACCCAAATTTGGCACATACTGAACAATTTGAACAAGAATGGAAATCACTCACTGTTTAAGTGAGAAGAAATAGTCAGAGCAAATTATTCCATAACTCCGATGAGAAACTCTATAACGAAACAAGATCTACAAACTTTACAAACTTACAAAATTAAAAATTGACTGATTAGATATACTACTCGAAATTAAAAAAACTGAGCACATCTCGAGCAGCAGGCCCTGGCGGGCTTTCTATTGCCACTATAAAAAGTATCCTGACCAATGGGCTGACGTATGTATAACATCTTTAAATTAGAGAGCTGCACAGGGATAATACCACCAACTTGGCAGGAATCTATCCTGATTCCCATATTTAAAAAAAGGAGAGAGGAGTAACCCAGCAAATTACAGACCATTGGCCCTTTTAGATTCTGCCAGGAAAATTGACGCTAGATTTCTCTTGAGATACATGAAAAAATGGCTAAAAACTGCTAAATTGACCAATCTCCATCAATCAGGTTTTATATCCGGCATAGGAAATGCGGCTAACCTAATGGTTATTTCTGGTTTAAAAGAACAAGCAAGAAGACTACAGATCCCTCTATATAGTGCATTTGTGGACTTCAAACAGGCCTTTGACTCAGTAGCTCGAACAAAACTATGGGAGAAATTAAGCAATGCAGCTTGCCCCAACTAAATACTAAACATGATAAGACAATTCTATACAAACACCACAATCAGAATCAAGTTGGATGAGAGAGGCCTCCTGTCACCACCTATAACAACGTCACGTGCCCTAAAGTAAGGGTGTATACTCACTGCCACACTTTTTAATTTCTATATAAGCAACATAAGCTTGCATCTAAAAAAATGTAACTCCTATCCTCCCAAGCTAAGTAAGCATATGATATATCATACCTTCTTTACGCTGTTGATCTAATACTCATCAACCAAACTCCCATCGGTCTACAGCGTCAACTACTAATATTATAGAACTACGCTTACCTTAAAAAGTTAGAAATAAACATCTTAAAAACTAACAATGCGAATGGAAAGTAAAAAAGAATCTTTCAAATATTATGGATTCACAGGGTTTCTAAGTAAAGTACCTCTTATTACTGTGTCTGAATATACATACTTTGGAGTCAACATTAACAACAAATGTGATATACCATACAAATTGGAAATACAAACCAAAATGAAATTAATGTCCTCACAAGGCAAAAAGATACAAGCTAAATATGGAAAATTCTCAATCATCCAATCACTTATATAGTATAAATAAAAAGTAATCCCGACTGTAATATATGAAGCTGAATCAAAATTACCACAATACCAGCCAATAGGGGATTATGTACAAGGTATATATTGGAAAGCACTGCTCTCTGTACCAAATAGCTTTCCCATTAGAATCATAAGATATGAACTTAGATTGACGTCACTAAAAGGAATAGTTTGGTGGAATATGCTTTCTTTGTTCAGAAAATGCCTAATGTCAAATATATATAATAAGTCTCTAATTCCCATATCGGAATTCTTAATGACTGAAAAATGGAAGCACATAAGCTGGAAAGAGAATTGCGAAATGTTGATGGAAAATGCAAACATATCAGGAAAGGTACTTGTAGCGAACCCTGAGAGTGCTAAAAGATAATTATGGGACTAGACTGGTCCATCACATTGGCTCAATGTAGAGTTTTTCAAGATTTGCAAGTCCTCCATCTTTCCTTTGAAAAAAGAGGTGAACTTCCAAAATATCTAAACAAAATTCTGGATCCTCAATACCGTGCCGAAATAATGAGACCAAGATTTGACATATGGCTAACCAAATCATTGCTTACTCGACGACAACAAAATCTGCACCTATCTACAAGTTGTAGATTGCATGACGATGAGATGAACATAGAAACTCTTGAGCATCTATTGACTCAGTGTAAGGGATTGTCTGAACTACGTAAAGTGCACTATTTTACATTTTTTAACGAGTATAGCAATTTTGATCAATCACAAATGTGGAATATGATAATCAACGCAGAGCTAATTTCGTTAAACATAACCACAATAAGATTCTTAGACAAACTGATATTACAATCGTAAATCCTGTCGATGATCGGTCAAACTGCTTATGAAATTGCATATGTTGCATGTTATTATTGATCTAAACCTAGTGAAGTGTTCATATGTGATGTTTTAAATGCATATAAATGAGATGTTTAATATCTTGTGAAAGGCTTTATTTAAGCCAAAATACTGAACATAAAAAAACATTTTTAAACAATATTAGCGGGGTTCACTATAAGTTATCCCACAGAAAGCAGGAAACCAACCCACCCCCAGACACGGCCGACACTTTTAAGTCATCACCAGCCCAGCCGCTATCCAAACACTAAACACTGGGCCCACCCATTGGAATTCCTATTCCACAGCTAGGCTTTCACTACCAAACACTCCCCACAGTCCCACAACAGAGACCATACTCCACCCCGAAGGACCACCAGAGTTTTTGCTAGCCATAACTACAGAACTTACAACCCATGGGTTGGTTACCATATTTGGACACCAGGGCTTATTAATTGCATGCTCAAAATGGATTACGTGCACAAGCTTAGCCAATGCAAATACATTATTGGGCCAAGCCCTCAACACAGACGATTACAGCTCAGACCTTGCAATATGCTCACATGGGCAGACGCTACAACCCCAGTATGTAACATCCACCTTGTGCTTCCACACTATTGCCCAACCCTGTGACAATCACGGGAACCAACAGTGAAACTGATGCCCAACACAGTACTGCCAGCAGGCAGATAACATCTACAACTTAGGTAAGGCCTGTCTTATCAGGCCAAAGAAATACATAAGCCCTACTGTAAGGCTTTAAAATTAAAATACCAAAAATGATTAAGGAGCCACAGCCCTCCAATTAACGAATTATGCTTTTTTTCCCCTTTCCTCCCCTCTTCTTCCTCCAAATGTCTACAACTAATGTATGTAATAACGATGTGTTGATATATACTTTATAATGAATATTTTTCTTTTATGCAATCAATTTGTACTAACAATTCATATAAATAATCAATATCACCATGTATCACAATATGTTGCACAATGTACATTAAATGGTTCAATTCAGCAGTGATAAAGAACCCAAGAGGTCGAAACACGTGTCGGCTGACCACCAAACCATGCAAACAAAAGGCACAAAACCCACTGCAAACAATGATGTAAAGAGTTAACGTGTCTTTGTCAAGTGCCCAAACGGTTCTGCTAACATGCATGTATGCGGTATGTCCATTTTGGTTAGACTCAGGGCACAGTGGTTTGTCTTTTGTGTGTTAATTGGGGTAGTACTAACTGTCCAGCCATGCCACGGTGCACATTACATGTGCACATGGGCACAGTAGCTTGTTGTGTACAATGTTATTACAAGCGTAGATTGGGCCCGACCCCTGTCTTCTATGTGTGCATGGGGACTTTAGACTTAGATGTCACTGCTACTTTCCCTTTCCTTGTCCACGTTTCTCTGGCGGCTTCATTAGCGTGAAGCTTTTGTGCGGTGCAAGGCATTCTGGTGTGGCTCGTTTTGCTTACTGCCATCCCTTTGGGTCCAGGATCTGTCTGGCCTCTGCTCCTATGACGCTCCCTATGCCCTCCAGATGCATTTATTGATTTGAACTGCGCTGTCACAGACTTTGTGAGGGGTACGGGATTTAAGGCGCAACCGAAGCGTTTCCAATACCTGGGGATCGAAATCACAAGGGATAACAAGGATTTGTTTGATCAAAATGATCTCCCACTCTGTGACAGGATACAGTGTAACCTGCAGCACTGGGGACGGCACAATCTTTCATGGATGGCACGTTTACATTGTGTCCTCCCCAAGCTGCTGTTTGTGTTTCTGATGCTCCCAACAATGGTCCCAACCCTTTTTCTAACGAATATTCAGAGAGCTCTAGTGGACGTGACATTACACGACCCTTGATCAGCTGATATCATCACAGGAAGTGATGTCATTTAACCCCACCGCAAGTGACATCACAAAAACGCCCCTAGGATGTCTGGTGGGTGGAAAACACACTGTCTACAATAATAGGCACCCAGGGGGGACCTCCAGAAAAGCCTAAGCATGCAAAAGAGCTGGAAACATATCTAGTAGGCTTTCACAATCAACTGGAGCCGGCATGGGAAGGATCCCCAAATCAAATGCCCTGCTAACATTCTCTACTCACTTGACTTTGGCCTGAAGATCCGTAACTGTGGAGTCAATACACTCCTGGACATTGTGATGGGAAATTTGAACTTTTATCAAATCTTTCAGCCTTCTGCCAACATAAATAATTCTGTTCACAATCTCCCAAACCTCATTTTAATTAGTGTACATTTTGGCACTTATGGACTGTACATTTGTTTCCATTGCTGTGCATTGGGATTCTATATTGCATGTGGATACCTGCAAGTTGTGAAGTACCTTCGGCATTGTGGAATCACCCGTGGGCAGCACTTGCATCCTGTGTGGCCACTTAATGTTCCTTCCTTGGCTGCTGATGGACTGGAATAAAAAAAAAGGATGTCCCTTGGCATCGTTAGGATGCATTGGGCCAGATACAACACGTTGCAAAAAAATATACAGGAGCTCAGAGAGAATGCTATCCACCAGGTACAGCCACAAAGGATGGTTTATAGCATCACACCAGTGAGGACGTCTGGATTGATGCAATAACTTTGGTAGGCGTTAACCCTAAAGACTGCAGTCATGCATGGGAGGAGGCGGTTTACTCATCTTCTTGACACTGTGGTTCATACCGAAAGGGCATGGCATATGGACATGTCCATTTACTAAAACCACACTGGCCATAGGACTTAGCCTCCAGTATGTATAGACCACCATGCCACCCTCACTATCTTCCTCTCAATAAAAAGTTGTAATCTGTGGCCCACGGATGAACAAAATAAATGTTCAGCTTAATCTGTGTGACAGTGAAAAACAATCGTGCGTCACTCCTCTGCTCTTCAAAACAAGGCACATTTTTCAAATGTCTCTGTGCCCCAAATCCTTTTGGGGTAGTGCGAAGAGACTACTACTGTTCATGCCACTTTTAACCGAATGTCGGTTGTCCGAGCCAGATAAAACAAAACGGTGGGATAACCAGGTTGTCCGGTCTGTGTGCTCGGTTAACCAGCTCCAAAACTTTTTTTTAACCGACATGTTGTTAACCAGGACTATTACTATAGAGGGCAACGAGGGTGCCGGTTAACGGAGCGTTTCGGTTTACACTGGCTTAATAGAGCGTTCCGGTTAACAAAGCTTTTTTTTCTCTAAAACGTTTGCCTTTTTCAAACTTAGATGGATTTGCGTTTGGAACTATTCAGGTGTGCAGAGGCAAATACTAGAGCCTCGCGCTTGTTCTTCTTCTTGCTGATAGACTTTTATCCATCAGTGGTGATTTTGGATACCGAGGCGTGAGCCTCATTACTCCATCTTCTCGGGTTGAGTGTATAGTCGTGGGTTTGTATTCTTCTTGGTCTGTGTGGTCTTGTCACAGTAGAGCTGGTTTCACAGGGTCTTCGCAGTGATGGGCGCTTGTTCTTCTTCTTGCTGATAGATTTTTATCCATCAGCGGTGATACCGAGGCTTGAGCCTCATTACTCCATCTTCTCAGGTTGAGTGTGTAGTCGTGGGTTTGTATTTTTCTTGGTCTGTGTGTTCTTGTCACAGTAGGGCTGGTTTCACAGGGTCTTCGCAGTGATGGGGCAGTGATGGGCGTGCAGTAATCGGGTTTTTGTACTTCTTGGGAGTGACATCATGCGAAAATTCTAGCCAATTGTTGCTGTGAGGGACTCCTGTGAGTCATTTCATTTCTCTCCCGCCAGCCTGCCGTGCAAATTGCGCTGCCTTTCATTTGTCACGGCCCCCCAAAATGCTACAGTTCTGAGACGAAGCATTTATAGGTTTCTGGTGCCAGTGGATTCTGCGCACACAGCGTCATTGAATGCCTACAGCACCAAAGTTAACGAGTTGGTTATGAGAAACCAAATATGGTAAAACATTTCATTAGCTGCTGAAGAAATATTATTGCCAAGTACTAGCTTTGCAAATATAAAATGAGAAAGTACACCATGGAGGGAAATGGAGTAATTCTTATTTCTAAGTTACAGTTAGTTTAGTCCAAAGTACTTCGGGTAGCTCACGCTGAAATACAAGAGCTCCACAGGATCACACGACCACATGCAGTTCATGAAATGAGTGTACATTGTCATGCAGATGACGTGTATCGGCTGCGCCATGTTGGTGTGTTTTAATCTGTGCAGGGATGGGCAGCAGAGCTGCAATCAGAGAGGGGGAAAATAGCAAGCAGGGAAAGAAAGGCCTAGAGCTCCAACATTCTCATCCATGGAATAATATTTTGTTTTAAGCACATTCAAATCAATCAGAAATCATACTTTCTTTAAGTTCTCAACAGAAAATATTCAGATTCGCAATAAACGTGCACACATAGGTGATTACAGATATCTGGCCCAATATACAAAGATGTTTTTGGCTTATGTAATGGGCTGCTCTAGCAGCGCACGGCTGTGCACCCCCTTGCATCATGGTCGTGTCTCCCTCAGCCTGCATGTAGGCCAGACGTCGCAGCCAACCACTCACTAAACTGATTCCGGATTGGGCCAACAACGAGTGGAGGGTGAGGGCCTCCCCTCCCGCTTGGTCAGCAGCTCCCTACTCACTCACTGTAACGTTTGAAATGATGCAGCTTGCAGGTCCACGCAGGCAGGCTCTCACACACGTGCTGCAGCTGATACAAACCAAAATGGAAGGACCCCTCGCGGCTCGTGCCATGTAGCCACAGGTTTCCTATCAACCATGCCCTCTTGCAGGCCCATGATTCGAGTATTGGGCAGGGGTCGCATTCAATTGGGCAGGGGCCCCGAGCTAAGAGCTAGGGGACGCTCTAGCAACACCTAAATGACACCCATGACCTAACAGCACATTATAAAGCAGCGCAACTAAGACTCATGGTGGACCATTTAGACCCCAGCTCAGGGAAACATTGGGTTCATATGGATAATGTGGTCCTTGCGCCGGTCACGTTGGGTGTGTGGCTCTGGGTCCCACAGAGTCAGATCCCCTGGCAGGGGATAAGACATCCCATTTGAGCAGTATTCTGATTGATATGTCATGAAAGCAGCACCACACATTGCTTGTCACCGTGGCCCTCACCCCTCAGCTGAATTTTGGCGCCACCCCGGCATAATTTGATTGATGATTCACTACCGTTCCTGTCCTGGTACGAAGCAGGCCTATCAAGGGCGGGGCAGTTGTGGGAGTATTGGCGGCATCACAGGCATCGTAGGGTAGTTTTGTGCCCCTGGAGGAATGCCTTCATATAGGAAAGCTCCCGATTTTTCGATACTTACAGCTCAAGGTGTAATGACAAGCCCGGGTTGAGGGATAATCTGTGCAGAGATCTCACCTCCTTTGAAAAGATTTTGCTACAGAGCACCAATACGAATGGCCGGGTAGCTAACTTATATGAGACGTAGTGATCCTATTGATGTCCTGCCGACAAGGGCGAAGTGGGCCAGAGATCTGGCAATGAATATAACTGACCAGATGTGGACTAAGATGTCAACACTGTTCCACCAATATAGAAAGCAGGCGTTCAAGCTAATACAGCGCTGGCGCCCTCCAGCAGTGCTGGCCCAAAGGTACCCAGGGCGGACTTGCGGCGCTGGCGCTGTAGACACCCACACAGTGATTACTACCATAAATGGTGAGGGTGCTCTCCCTGCACTGGTTTAACGATCTGGATGGGATTCAAAAATGGACAAGAGCACTATAAGAGGTTTAATGGCAAAATTGTATATTATAAAAATGACAATAAACTTGATTTAAAAAAAAAGATGAGTTTTCAAACCGATATTCCAGACCTTTTGTAACGTATGACCTAAGCAGTTGACTTCTATCCTTTTCTGGGAGACTATAAATATTAATTAATAACCGTAATATGAATAGCTAACACATCATAGCATGCCCTCTTCAATTGTTGATGGCGATTAATAATCCACCCACGGGGGAGTATCATCTTCAATTGCTTCTGTTTCATATACAATTGTAACCATTGAGATATGATGCTTCTGTTAACCTTACCACTTGAAGAAACACGATATGGTGCAAATTCAATAATCTAAAAATCTGCTGAGGCCCCTTGAATTCCAATTATTTGGCCCTTTGCTTCTGTGCCGACTGAAGGATCATAGGAAACCACACCCTATCGCACAGATTACAAGGTGACAAACCGGCTAGAATTATTGAATTTCACCACTCTTTGGCCAACTTCCCTTTCGTTATAACTAATAAGATCATTGGCCAAGTCAACTGTCAGTTGGTAAAACGTGTAAACATCCCTGCACCTTTCAGCAATGTTTGCAACAGCACTGTTATTCGAGCATGATTTCTCAACAAACACAAATCATAGCCCAAGAACATAAATGGATCCTCTTCCGAAAGAATCAACTTAGTGACTGCTGGTGTTCTATTGTATAAAACAAAGCATGACAGACAAGAAACTCAACCAGGTCAATGTTGTGCGTGTTAATAATTAAAGTTGGCATCTCCTGAGGGGCATGGCTTGAAGCGCCGATGATGTGGTCGCTTCACTGAGAGCCTCCGTGGATACCGGAGTCTCCATTGAAATTAATCCTGACATGGAGCACTGTTAATGGCCCCACATGGTGGAACCTGCGGCAGAGGGCCGGGGGAACATATGGTGAAATCGGGGAGGCGAACCAGAGTCGACAAGTCCTCAGACACCCACAGTGTGTATCCCCAGGCCCCTCAAGATGGCGCCCGCCGAGGCAAACCGAGAGGGAATATCTACACAGCTCTTACTCCCCACCTGCCTACAACAACAGGAAGACAGTTACTCCCCCGGAGAGAGCGCCCCAGCGACAGCTAGCACCAGCTGAGGATGCACCACCGCTAAGTCCCGCTGCCTGGAGGTTCATCCCCAGCAGCGAAAAAAGCACACACACCCACCCCAGAGTCCCTGCAAAGCAGTTTCGGGAATGCAGAACCGAGGCGCACCAACCCCCAGCCTTGTATATGGGGCGGAGAACCTATTGGAGACGATATCCCTTCACCACAGCAATAGGCACTGCAGCATAAAGAAGACGGCCACACGTACTCCGGGCCCCTCAAGCAAATCGCCCAACCCCAGCAAATCCCGCAGGAGTCTTAAGAGACACACTGCCTGCTACTAATCCCAAAACAGCAGGCAAAATCACTGCCACCCTGCCAGGCCAGAATCCACTAGTGCAATAGCGATTCGAACCTCATGGGGTGGAAGTAAAGAAGCCAGGGAGAGTAACAGTCCCACCTCAAAGCACTCCGACGACACAGGTGGGGAAGCGGAGCCCCAACCCTAAGCAAGCAGAAGCCTCCTCCTACCTCCTCCTTCCTCCATCCCTCTATCCCCCCAGGTTGCCTGAAAACACAGGGGCACCAGCCACCACCTCCGACAACCTAACCAATGACTTAACCAGCAACGATACAGGGCGAAAAATGACTCTCCAGCCCCCACTACAAGCACATAGCACCCCCCCCATGAAAACAGCAAACCTGTCCCAGTCAACTCAGCCGAAATGTAGAAACACCAGAAACCCCATACAACGGGGGACATTGCCACCATGTTACTTCCACAGGACAAAGGCAAGAAGCCTAAGACCAGACGCCCCTTAGCCCACTCCCCGGAGAGACCTACAGGTCAATGGGCCACAAAAGAAGACATTCAATCCCTCCTGGCGGACATAAAATCCGAATTCTGAAGCTGTATGACAGAAGTCTCTACCATTCCTCCTGATGAACCACTTTATACTAAGTGGAGAAACACGTGTCGAGGAGTTTCATAAAATTAACGACACAGACAGCAATTTGAATCATCTTGAAATAAATCTGTAAAACAACAATTTTGACAAATTTCTTTCTGTTGGCGCAAATTGGTATCCAGCCCTCCACTAATCTCATTCATCAAGTTTTGGGCAGTCTCAATACTAGGATATCCTAATTTGCAGACAGCTAGATTTCAGTTAACCTAATCTCAATTAGGGCTCGCCATCCGTTGTTTAAAGACTGCATTTTCACATTTTCCATGGGCCACGAAAGAAGACATTCAAACCCCCCTGCCAGACATAATATTTGAATTCCGAAGCTGTATGACAGAAGTCTCTACCGGAGTAGAGGGCTTGGACAACCGAATGTGGGGAACTAGAGCACAGGATCAGTAAAATTCGAGACCAGTTCCTAGATAACGCAGCACAATTGACAGACCTATAAAGAAAATTCAAGGTCCTAGAGGGGAAAAATGAAAAATGCTGCATAAACAAGAGGACATCGAGAACAGGGCCAGCAGGAACAACATACGGATTAGAGGG
This sequence comes from Ambystoma mexicanum, assembly GCF_040938575.1. Classification (NCBI taxonomy): domain Eukaryota; kingdom Metazoa; phylum Chordata; class Amphibia; order Caudata; family Ambystomatidae; genus Ambystoma; species Ambystoma mexicanum. The sequence goes on from NC_090929.1 coordinate 350,187,974, forward strand.
GTTCCGGCAACAATTCCCGACCAAGCCCTACAAACCTTTGTGAGCAACTTCTTTCAAGCCCTCCTTCCAGACTGTGACAAAATAATGCTGCTTCTTGATCAGACCCACAGACTGCGGAGTTGCAGGGGAGCCCCTATGGCGGACCCACCAGATGTGATAACCCAGATCCACTTCTTCTCCACTAAACAAGAGATCATGAATGTAAGTCAGATACAAGGAGATCTGACCTTCCAAGGGTCTCCGATACAAGTTTACCAAGACCTAGCAGTGATACAGTCCTCAAGCCACATTCTGCCTTCCTCCAAGCCAGGAAAATAAAATATCGATGGCTGTTCACGGCAAACCACCAATTCACATTCAAAGGCCAGACACAAGCAATCAACTCATTGGAGGAGGCAGTGGGCATACGGGGGCGGGTGAGCACTCAACTACTGACGAAGATCTCATGCACCCGTCCCCCTCCGGGGGTATGGAAGAGGCCCCGAAACCTAGAAGAAATTGCTGGACAAGATAGGCAAAGGGAGGAAAAACCTTACACTCCCTGAAGAAAACATGAGCTGCTCCATTAAACACTTCTGCAGATGTTCCACCACCAACTATCCCAATAAAAACTAACCATAGCTCCTCATAACAAAGCAACCCAGGCGCTTGGAATTCCCACAGTACAACCCAGCTGAGACAGGGGATACACTCGCCGGCCCAAGGACCTAGTTTGAACTTGGTTTTTAGGTAATTTTTCCGTTCTTTGGTGAAGTTCACCTGTTCACAAAATTTAAAACCCCGGCCACAACGGAAATGGTCGAAGATCAGAGCCCTAAATGGCAGGTGAAAGCCATCAGCTCCCGAACCCGCTTCCCTCAACAGCTGAGTCAAACCTACAGGAAAACATTCCACCACATCAAAAGCTCTGGTTTGTGACCCTAAACATTGGAGGCCTCAACTCCCCCAACAAACGCAAATCGACTCTCCAACGCCTAAACGATCTGACCAGCTGAGTGGTCTTTCTTCAGGAAACTCACCTAACCATGGCAGACTTCCCACGTCTACGGCACAGAACCTTCACGAAAATATCTGGCGACCAGTGGCTCCAAGAAAGGTGGCTCAGCGATTCTGGTAGTGAGAGGCATCCCGTGTACAGAACCCGAAACTCTACAAGGCTCAGAAGGGCGATATATTGCAGTGAAAGGTGAACTGTTTGGCCAATTGTACACCTTAGTGTCAGTCTATGCTCCCAATTAAAATCAAGAAACTTTCTTTACTGAACTAGAAACCGCGCTGCTCCCCGTCCTGGAGGGCCAAACAGTAATAGGAGGAGACTTTAACGGCATCCCAGACCCTCTCACTGATAAATTGAACCACCCGGAACCAAGAGACTTTAAAATCGTCTTGGGTCTGTGTCGACTGTTTAAATCCCTAAGGGGGTGGACACATGGAGGGTCCTTCACCCAACAACCAAAGACTTTTTTTCACATGTACACCTCCCATCCTCCTGCATTGACTTGCTGCTTGCCAGCCCCCAACTCCTCCCCTTCACCAACGAGATGCTGCTAGACACACGGGTGCTCTCTGACCACGCCCAGTGTTCCTGACAGCTCAAATCCGTAACCCATACCCACCCTCAAGACCTCAATGGGCCCTCTATGACCCAATGCTACACGACATGGCACTCCGTGATGCCCTGACTAAAGCCATCCACAATTATTTCAAGGAAAACCCGGTCGGCCCCACCTCAATAGCTACAAGATGGAATGCGAAGAAGGCGGTCATCGGAGGGGAGCGAATCGCCCGCAACAATCTGGAAGCACATTAGGCAGAACAAACCGCCCAAACTCTTAGAAAAACCAAACAGAGTTATTATGCCCATGGAAATAAAGCCAATAAGTTCCTAGTCAGAAAACTTGCAAAGGCCCGTTGACAGAACCAGATTACAGGCCTAAAAGACTCGGAGGGCTCTACCCAATATGCGGAAGAAGCAAAGCTACAACTGGCAACTACACACATCCTCAACAACATGACTGCCACCCTGCGACATCCAAAACTACAGGAATATATCACGGAGGCCGCCCTCCCGCATCTATTGGAGACAGATAGAAAGACTGTGGATCTTCCGATTACCAATGAGGAAGTGGAACTAGTGATAAAAGCCCTGAAAGCTAGAGCCTCAGGTCTGGGTAGATTTTCACAAAAATTTTACAAACTCTTCAGAAGCTCCCTCATGGGCCCACTGACTGAGCTCCTGAATTTCTTCAGAGAAACAGCCACAGTGACCCCCTCTACGCAAAGCTCCAGCACCATCATGCTGCTAAAGCCTGGAAAAGACCCGAAGGATTGCGAACTCATACAGGCCCATCTCGCTTCTCAACATAGACGCGAATATCTACTCCAACGTGCTGGCAAATAGTCTGGCGAGGATATTGCCGGAACTCATTAACACTGACCAAACAAGATTAATTGCAGGAAGAAGCACTGAGGACAACATCCGTCGGGCCCTAAACATAATAGAAGTGGAAGCAATGGAACACCAGGAACTGGCCCTACTCATCCTAGACGCAACTAAGGCTTTTGATCAGGTCGATTGGACATTCATGCGCTTTATTCTCGAAGCATTTCAATTCGGCCCTATGTTTCGCACAATGCTGCTAGCCAACTGCAAAGCCTCAAGAACATCCCTGAGGGTAAACTAGAAATCATCGTCCCCCATCCCACTGTCCTGCGGGACAAAGCAAGGATGTCCACTCTCCCCACTAATCTTTGCCCTAATCATGGAACCATTCACCCAAAGAATCCGCAACAACAAAACCATTGAAGAAGTGGAATTAAAAGGGGAACAATACAAGGTGTCCCTATATGCAGACAACGTGATGCTATTGCTCACTAACAGCCAAGCATCGCTGCCGGCTGCCCTAACAGAACTTGACGCTTTTGAACGAGTGGAAGGCTTTGCCATTAACTACGGTAAATCGGAAGCGCTAGGTGTACACTTGTCTAATGAGATAATAGACTACCTGTGTCCTACCTGCCCACTGGAATGGAGTACGACAACAACAAAATATCTGGGAGTGCACATTGCAGCAAACCCCAAAAACCTGTATGCAGCGAACTTCCACCACCTATTCAGTGACATGGAGTCTGACCTTAAAAGATGGAGGGGACAGGAAATCTCACTCCTGAGGAAGAGTCACAGCATGCAAAATGAATCTATTACCAAGATTTCTATAACTATGCTCAACCCTTCCAGTGGAAATCCTGCTAAAACCTTTCCTCCAGCTGCAACAACAGATCTCCCGCTTCATATGGAAAGGGGGGCAAAGCTCGAATCCTGCAGAAATTAATGACAGGAGTAGCCAAATGGGGCGGTATGGGAGTACCTAACCTTCACAACTACTACATAGCGGCCCAACTGACAAACGCCATGGCATGGGCTGAAGCCACATGCCCCCCAAAATGAACAATCGAACAAGCCAGGAGTCCTTTACCTCTAAGCACCCTGTTATACACCTCAACACGCAGACATTGGTCATCAATTCTTTCATCCACTAGAACCACCCTGAGAATTTGGGACAGCGCATTGCAAAGGAAAAGAATCCCCAAGGGCTTTGGCCCACTCTCGCTAGTTATCCAAAACTCAGACTTCGGCCCAGGCCTACAAATGGCAAACTTTCAAAATTGAAACTGATGAGGACTACGTACTCTCTCCCAGCTGTTTGAGAACGGATCCCCCCTAACCTTCGTGGAATGTAAAACCCACTTCAACCTAGGGGAAACGGATAGATTCACCTATGCGCAAATCTGCCACTGGATCACCCAACAACTGATCAAACAGGGAGCCACTAGGGGGCTCTACCCCCTAGAACTGACACTGCAGGAAGGCCCACGAAGAGGTCACATCACAAAACTATACAAACTCCTACAAGACAACATGCTATCCATTAGACCCTCATATATGTCCCGTTGGGAAGCAGAACTAGGACACACCTTAGACGATAGAACATGGCTTGACATCTGGACCAGAAACAACACAGCTAATAGATGTGTCACCAATAAAGAAGGTGCACTCAAACTGCTTTACCGCTGGTACTACCCGCCGGATCGCCTACATCACTTCAATAACTCTCTGGACCCTAATTGCTGGACACAATGTGGGGCCCGAGGGAGATACTTCCACATGTGGTGGGAATGCCAGGTGGCACAAGCATTATGGGAAAAGGTGCTCCAAACCATAGAAGCTATTACCCACGGCAAACTCCCTCTGACTCCGGAGGAAATCCTATTAGGAACCCCTCTTCTGGAATGCTACCCGAGGTCAGGATCGACCGCAAAGCTAATCACCCAACTCCTACTAGCGGCAAAGATCTCCCTCGCCTGCAAACGGAAAACTCGGGAAGGCCCTCTACTATCGCTATGGTGGATCAAAGTCGGGGGCATTTTGGTGACAGAGAAGGTCACAGCGGCCAAAGGAGAAGTGCTTCATCACTTTACAGATTGCTGGTCCCCAGTACGGGAATACGATAGGGCCTTTCCAGCACGGACCTTCCAGCCGCAACAAACAAGACTCACCCTACAGCTCTAATGGCACCCTTTGAGACCCCCACGAGGCAAGAAACGTCTGATAGAACTGGCCGGAATTCCCAAATTTTGAGGGGGAATGGGAGGAAGGATAATGGGTCAAAATAAACGTGAACAATACTGTCAAGCTCTTAAGTCATGCATGTAATCTGTTGCAACCAGTTTCTAAATAAAGTTGAAGTTGGTATCTCCTGGAAACGTTAAAGCATGTGATTACAGATTCGGAAAGAAGTACCTGACTCCACAAAAATGGCCTCTAAATGTAAAACCAGTTAATCACCTTAAGGTCATGTTCTTGACAATGATCATCTATGATCTCTCGGCAGATTAAGCCACAATAGATGTTGATCGGTGACACAAATTATATGGGATTTCATAAAAAAGTAAATCATTGTTCTAGTCAATATCATCTTCCAAAACAGGCTTCAATACTACTGTGGTATGTGCACTATGTATTGCATTAATGGCAACTAGGATATATTACGAGCATTCGCAATGTGCTTTCTAGCTCATTTAGGGTTGCACCTTTTCCTCAGTAGTTTCAGTGATTCACTAAAACTACTATCCCATCTTCCCAGTTTCACCATGTCTTTAATGTCATTAGATTTGGACCTATATTTTTCTTTCCACTGTATCTTTTTAGATGACTTGTTTTCCTGCAAAATTGTAAATCAAAAGGTTGGTCTTTGTCACTAAATTAGTGTGATATTTGGAGCATCATGATTACTTCTTTAGAAGCCTTTTTTAATTGCATTGTACACTTTTATTTGCAGCTTTCCACATGCCTTTTTCCAGGCCTTCGTTCATTGGGGCCCTTTTGGATTTTTAAAGGATATCACCTCATCAAATAATGGATATGGACTACTGCAAATATTCAATCTCATATCTGGAGAGACATTCCCAGAGACACAATGCTCACAAAGACACCTTAGGCCATGTAACAAAATTAATCAAAGCCGGATGAGCTCTATAAACTATTACACGTGTATCCTCTAAAGAATATTCTGGGTCAGCTGAAATATCAATTGCACTTAAAGTCTACATAGATGGCTTATTACATCAACTATCACAGGAATAAGTTCAGTCCCAGGAACAACTTTCTTAATTCTACATCAAGTAATAGTGAGATCTTTCAACAGTTCCATATGTGTACAAACTTCCCCTGAAAAAACACGGAATCGCTTAACAAGCAATTTCAAAACAATATATGTAATGCTCCAAGCAATGGGGCATGGAGTTAAACATTTTGATGGAGAGTAATCCAAATGACTCGTGTTTTTCTTTAACGTCGACAGTGGTAGCTGCTGAATTTCTTTCCTGGAGGGGTGTTAATGTATAATGTATTAACCCAATATGCGGGAGCCCAAACCAAACAAGCAGGGTTTAGAAGAGAGGGGGTTCTCTCCCCAAGATATTTTTTTAAATAATCGGCTAAAATGGTGCATGTTACAGCACTTTCTGTCAGAAATTGGGTAAAAAGCCACTGAGTCTGCAATCAGTTTTGTATGGTAACACATGGAAAAAAAACAATAGATGCAAGTCACCAACAGTACACAGGACCATTTTCAAATGCATTTTCGTGATGCCTTTTCCCACAACATATGCTGGTATATAAAACATTTTCATGCTGGCTGTGCCCATATATCTTCATGCATGCTGCACCAATATATGCCAGTATTACCATACAAGTACTCCCAGCCAGGAAAAAATGCCATGTCACAGAAATAAAGTTCATCCAGACTAGCTTTACCAAGACAGGCCAAGGTACCACGTAATCACACTTATGTTTGCTTTCACCCTTAAAAAGTAGAACAATGCCATGACACACAAAGAATATAGGGCTAGACTGGAGCCACCAATATAAGCTAGTCCAGCCACATAACACTGATCATGCTTTTATTTACGCTTGATGCCAAGTAAAAAATAACAAATACCATAACACAGTAAGAAAATAAATGGACACCGATGCCATAGGCCAAGCTAGCCCGTAATAACAATTATCATGATTGTTTTACCCTAATACACAGTAACTGGGTATCAACAGTAAAGCAAACATACTTGTTATTACGTGACTAGACTCCCTACATTCAATGTAGGTCAGTCTAGCTTCCTAATAACACTTCACTTATCATGTTTGCTTTACCTTTGACCCACGGTACTGTGCAGCAAGGGTAAAGCAAAAAGGAAAGCCATGCCCCCAGCAGACCCCATCCCTAAATGTATGGACCCCACTGAGCGGGGCTGCTAAATTTAAGGGTGGGGGCTGACGCACACAAACACTTTCACACATGATTCATACAGCTCCTTGCCTACACCCATTCATAAAAAGAAACACATCAACACAGGCTTGGTGTGGGCCACTTTGGTCAAAGTGGGCCACTTCTTTTGGCCAATGTGGGCCAGTTTGATGAGTTACTTCACTATGCAGCTAGTAGTTTTGACCAGTGTTGCAGAATAAATATTCTTTAAAATGCACAATTTGCATCACATTTGATCACAAAACTCCCCGTTGGGTACTATTCAAACATTGTCACAAAAGGAATGAATAGCCATTTGCAACTGTGGGCCACTTTTTCATTGGTGCCCGAGACAGTGTTATGGCCCCGTCCGACCCTGCATCAACATACATATGTACAGATTACATTTAAAAAAAACTCCCTGCATGCACCCTCCACATGCGCCATGCCACCATGAAGGACCAGGTGGCCCTCATCTTCGGCACTCCACTCTTGCCAGTCAGCATATCTATGCTGCTAGTGCAAAAATGAGAGGCGACGGGCCAGGCTACCGACACCCCACTGCCTCTCACTGTTTTGTGCTACATTTGTTGCAAAGCCCAAAGGGCTCCGCATACAAACGAAAAAGAAAATGTGACTCTGCTGAATAAGGAATGTATGTAGTAAAAATCCATCAGCAGCAGAACGGTTCCTAGACAAGCGGGAGTCCGCTTTGGATGACATCAACTCAAAGATGACTCTTTCAGTAAATCAGGCTTAGAACAATCCTTTGTATCGGAAGGCACGTTCAACTTCTGGAAATATGCTGGAATCTCATTAGCATGATGAGGTATATTCAGCCGATCTTTATTGTTCTTAGGACCGAGTGCCCCAAAGTCCAGAAAACATGCTTTTACCTCTGCTGAAACTTCACCATTTCATTCAGCTGATGAATGAGCAGGTCCATAAAACCTTCCAGCCTTCATCACCTTGATGCAAAGGTTATAGCCATTCAGCTCCTGCGAATGGCTTATCGCAACCCTAAAGTGAGACTATTAGTTGCTCCTAGAGGAAGACCCATGGTTGCAACACACGTCGGCTGTTTTGAAACTCATTAAAATACATAATTGGGGAGCCACTAGGGGGCGCAGAGATGAGCTAAAGCCCTTGCGTTGGTCCCCACTGTCGAGGCTGTAAAAGGGGCTGGAGCCCTCCATCCCCCCCCCCAAGCAGCTCCAAGTGAGCAGATCCGACCTTCCCTAGATCGAGATGAACCCCTACTGATCCCCCCGGGTGAAAGAACGGGGACCGGAGCCCCCGTGGTAGAGAAGTAACACTGTGGTGAAGGGGAAGCGGAATGCAGAGAAAAAAGTGTTCTGTCTGGCAACTCCATACGACCACAACGTTAGACCGGAGACTGGGCCTAGTGGATTTAGTGTTCATTCCTGCACCTGAAAGGTACTCCTGTGGGCCACTATGGAAGTAAAAGGGAGCCCGGAGTCCCTGTGGTGGCGGAAAAACGTAGTGGCTCGGAGGCAGCTGCCGGGCAAAAAGTGTGCGTGGTCTCGCAGCTCCATGCGATGCACAACCTGGCCCAGAGGGAGCTGATCAACGGCCACTGAGAGACGCATCATTGAACCTGGCGGAGCAGCCTGCGAGGGGCGAAGTAGCAGCAGGACTGCATCCCATCACCTGAGGTACCGGGGAGGGGTGTGTGGGGCAGAGAGCTCTTGGTGCCGCAACCTCCAAGGTCCAGGGGGAGACAGGTGCGGTTGCCCAACATTAGGCCAGCGGGAAGAAGCCACGGCCGTTGGGGAAGGATTGCGGCTCCTCCTCTGGTCCGCCTCATCTGACGGCGTGGGAGAGAGGGGGGCAAGTGCCCGGAGGGAGCCCGTTAGAGGGGCCCATTTCGCCCTCAACCCCCCGAGTCTCCTACCCCCAGGGGTAACCTCCCCTCAGCCCGAGCGACGTGCGTGAGCCCAGGAGGGCGTGCAGCAACGACCTAGATACCGACAACAGGGGAGTGGGGCCCAGGAACAGAGCCCCTCCCGCGGTGAGAGAGATTCTTTTATTCCCTAGGAACGAGGCCCCTAACATAGCGCAAGGCACCAGGCTTCCGGGGCTCGCAGTCAGTAAAAGCCAGAAGCGGCGCCCCGTGAGCACGAGAGCCTGGGCAGGGTGGTTGGGCCCACACACAGCTACACGCAAGTGGCCAGTGGTAGGTTGACCTTGCACTGGACTGAACTGCCTGTCACTACTAATCCACTGTGGTGCCCCATCTGTTGGTGCTCCATGAATCAAGCAATAGTCCTGGCCACCCAGCCGTCACCCCCCAAGCCCCTGTCTGTGAAAACACCAGGAGAACACCCCCTGCGGGAAGCAAGCGGTGTCTGTTCACCACACGCCCAGAGTCCAGCTCAAACCATGTGAGGGTCCCCCAGTGGTGCTTGGCCATGAGTTGGTCTGACGCACTGCAACAATTTTGGTGCGACCAGACCCTGCCCGCGTTGCAAACAACTATGTCTACTTCATCGACAGCGGATGCAGACGAGGTGAAATCAGTGAGCAGGGGCATTGCGGCCCTATTGGAAGAAATGAGGGGCTTCAGAGCGGACATTGGGAAGATGCGTGAAGGCCTGGACAAAAAAGTCGACAGTATGGATGAGCGCATCCAGGGCCTGGAGGCTAACCAAACATTGTAGACCTCCTGGAGACCCAAATCAATATGAGACTCTCAGAGCCTGAGAGGCGTGAAGAAAAGTGCACCCTTAAGGTGGACGATCTGGAAAATCGAGAGCACTGCAAGAACCTGAGGTTCCTGGGATCCGAAGCGGACATCTTGAAAGCCATCAACGCAGTGGTCAGTAAGCTCTTTGACGAGGGAAACACCAGTGAGCCAACGATTGACAGAGCACATAGAGCGGGACCAAGCTCCAGAGGGCCCAGATCAGTACTAGCAAGGTTCCATTACTTTGCAGAGAAATCAAAGATTCTAGAGTTGGCGAGAAAGAGGGGCCTGATAGAATGGGAAGACGCGCGAATAACTATCTATGAAGCTCTTTCAGCATTCACCTTGATTAGAAGGATGTATAGCTCCCTAACAAAGTGGCTCCAGATGAAAGGGGCCCATTACAGGTGGGGGTTTCCCTTCTCACTCTCCTTTGAATATGAGGGATACAAGTTTAACCTTGTCACGGAAGATGATATCCAGCATGTGACACAAGCTGCTGGGAGAATCTGCCCCAGACACCGGCAACTCAGGACCCCGTGGAAGGGAGCTGACGGAATCAGAAAGCAGATGGCTTTGTCGAGACGCCGCGTCTGAGGCTACAGGAAGTTTAGAAAGCTGACTCCATTATCCCTGACAGTTCCCAACAGTTAAGAAGGTTTCTCAAGGAACACATGGGGAACCGGTGCGCAGCGGGTCTCCTGGGGCCTGTGAAGATTTGTGACTTGGTCCCATGGCAGTATTTGGGTTCAGCCTAAGCGTGGGGGTGGTAGGGACTGGTGGCCTGGCCCAGCGGCAACTCCTACATCGGGAGTGGGGAGTGGGGATATGGGGGTATGTTGTTACTAATTTTAGTTCTTATTTCTTACAAGCTACCAAGCTCCATTCCACCCTGCAAGGGGACAGGCAAGTGGTCACTGAGTCGGAGTGTACCAATCCCTAGAGGGGGAGCACATCATTCAATTAACTCAGGGGACTTATGAGACTGTTGCGCCCCCCCTGATGGATGACTCTAAGCAAGCACTGGCATTGGGTTCGCTAAACGTACAGGGTTTGAACACATCACATAAAAGATGCCTAGTGGTGAGGGAATGCAATCAGCTAAAATTGCATTTCATGTTCCTGCAGGAGACCCACTGACTAGGGAGAACGGAGCCGACCCTGAGAGCCAGATCAATACAAGAGGTGTTTCATGCATTGGGTCCATCAAAAAAAAGGGAGTTGCCCTTGTGGTATCTAAGGGGGTGCAATTTAAACTGAAGTCACAGCGTAAGGACCGAAAGGGACGCTGTCTGATGGTCAAGGGGATGATTAGGGGAGCCATGGTCACAGTGATTTCCATCTATTGCCCAAATGAAGCCCAGGACCAGTATTGAGAAGGGGTAAGAACCAAAATAATGTCCTTTGCCGAGGGTGCCCTGATAGTGGGAAGGGATTTTAATATGGTTTTGCAGCCTGAGAGTGACAGAAAAAACAAGGGCCATTACTCAGATACTCTGGTGCAGCGAAGGGTAGCTGCCTGATTCCGGAAGGTCAACGATGAGCTGGGGCTGTCGGACACGCACTCGAGAGGGCACGGGCGTGCCACCTTATTTGCATACTTTTCCAAAGTTCACTCCACGTTTTCGAGAATCTATTATATTCTGGTCGACGCCTCCATGCTGGAGAGAGTAGTCTAGTTTTCTGTAGAAACTGTCCCGTGGTCGGACCACGACTTAGTGAGGGTCGTAATAGGTGTCCCCCCAAAACCCCAAGACAAAACAAGGTGGTCATGCAATGTCTTGCTGCTATGGGATAAAGTGCTATCCCAGGCGCTCCTCTCCGCGATAAATGAATATTTCAAAATTAAGGACAATAGGGAAGTTGGTGTGGAGGGGGTCTTGGAGGCTTTTAGTGCCACGATAAGGGGGTTCCTCATTGGAATGGGAGCAAGGAGAAAAAGGAAGAGGGCGAACGAGGAGACGCTCCTCAAGGAGAAAATGGAGGCCATCGAGCCGGGGGGTAGACTTAAATGTTCCCGGGCAGGTGGGCAGAACTCCAACAACACAAAGAGAAGTTAAAGGCACTCCTGGTCGGTCAAACGGAACGGAAACTGGCCTTGTGGAAACAGAAGTACATGGAAAAAGGAGAAAGGGCCGACAAGATTTTAGCATGGAGGTTGAGGGACCATAGGAACAGCCACAGAGTAGAAGTCCTGTGCTCCCCCAAAGGCTCGAGACTTCTCGAAGACTCTCAGATAGTGGAGGAATTCCGCCTGTTCTAGGAGGGCCTCTACACCTCAGAATATAAGGGAGACAGAGCCAACGCGGACCGTTTTCTTGACTCCCTCCCAATCCCACGCCTCCCGCCGGAAAGGCAGATCCCATGGAAGCGCCCATCACTCCCCAGGAAATAATAGATACCATTAGTGGAATGAAAGGGGGCACTTCTCCAGGCGACAATGGTTTTACGGTATCATTCTATAAGGCATTCCGCTCCACCCTGGAACCGTTTATGGCCAAGGTATTTAATTCGGCCCTGGAATCAGGCTCCCTTCCCCAGTCTATGTTAGCAGCCCTAATTGTAATTATACCAAAAGAAGGGAAAGACCTTGCTCAGTGCTCATCCTACAGACCCATCTCCCTCCTGAATACTGACGTGAAAATTCTGCCCAGCAGCTGCCCTTGTTGGTTCATGGGGATCAGGTGGGGTTCATCCGGGCAGACAGGGAGCGGATAATATAAGGAAGACCATAGACTTAATGCACAAGGCCAAACGCAGAGACCTAGGAACTCACCTTGTATCAATAGACTCGGAAAAGGCATTTGACCGGGTCGAATGGCAGTACGTGGGTAAAGTTCTGCAGAGGATGGGGCTAGGAGAAAATTTAGAGGGTGGATTGCAACTCTATATAACGGCCCAACGGTGAGAGTGGCAGTCAATGGCACTGTTTCTTCCCCCCTCCAGCTCACTAGAGGAATGCGGCAGGGGTTGTCCCATCTCCCCACTTTTGTATGCAGTGGCTAAGGAGCCCTTGGCGATTGCCATTAGGTTGGACCAGGGGATTGCGGTAATCCAATGCGGGTAACAGGATTTCAAACTGTCGTTGTTCACCGATGACATCCTGTACTACCTGCCTAATCTGGCGGATTCTCTCCCGTGCCTTCTGGATCAGATACAAACATTTGGTGGAGTCTCGGGCCTGAAAATAAATCTTTCCAAGTCAAGTGTGATGCCTATGGGAAGAGACGACCGGTGTACTGCTTGTAGGAAATTAATAGGTGGAATGAGAGTTGAGGGTACGTCCTCTCCGTACCTGGGAATTCAACTCCCCAGGGACTTAGGATCATAGTTTGTCCTCAACTACACCCCAATCCTTGAGAAAATTAAATCAGATCTACTACACTGGGGCCCCCTTGCCCTCTCCTGGTTTGAGCGAATGGTATTGCTAAAAATGAATATACTCCCCTGTCTCTTGTACCTTTTCACGGCCCGCCCCACGTCCCTACCAGACTCCTTTGAGATGCTCCAAGGCATAGTACAACACTTTATCTGGAAAGGGAAAAGGCAGAGAGTTAAATATGCGACCCCGACTCTCCCTAGGGTTGTAGGGGGCTTTGGTCGTCCAGACTTCCAAATATACTACAAAGCAGCACAGCTCTGGGTAATGACGTAACACTTGAGGGAGGACATGGGTACCTATTGGTCATACATAGAGGACACCCACCCCAAGAAGTGAGAGACCTTTTATGGTCGCCTCCCAGGGGAATCCTCCCAACAATGTTAGATCCCACCACACATTGGCGGTCCTCTGGGAGTTATGGAGACATAAGGCAAATACACTCCTTTCCTCCTGGCCCTCGCCCCTGAGCTTGCTGTGGGGTGTCCACCTCGACCTGGGTAACACAGGGCTTCGTAACACTCATCGATGGTCGGATATGGGACTTGAGAGAGCCACTCAGTTGTTTAGGGAGAGTACCTTTATAGAATACAAGACCTTAGCTGAGGCTATGGGCAAGTCCTTGCTGTCGGTCTTTGGATACCTCCGCGTGAAGGGCATCGTCATGGATCCCAAATGGTTTAAGAAGCTCTCCCAAAAAACGCATCAGCAAAGAAAACACTTTCCAAAATACATTAACAAAGAAGTCATTTGCACAAATCTCATACCGCAAAAGCTTTAGACAATATCTAAATTTGCAGTACAAAACCATTGTAGCAGCGCTAGGTGTTGCAGCTATGCAAACTGCATATGGTGTATTGACTGCAATGTACTTAGCCACAAATCATTGCCCTTTCACAAAGAATTTGGAGAAGCTGCCGGAAAAGTCAATCAGCATCACACCATACTGCCAACAACAAAGAAGCCATAGAAGTAGTACAAACTCTGTGACCATCTACTGCGCAGGCAGCAGTACAATTAGCAACAACACTTCACACACTGCTTAGCACTGCCAAAATGTTTCTGTAGAGGCTCTAGGAGTCAGTCAGTGTCACGCCATGCTGCTAAGAGCCATAGAAGCAGTAAAAACAATTGGGGCCACCACTGCATCAACTGCAGTACACCTATCCACAGCACTTTGCACTGATTCGTATTGTCACTTTAAGCTGCCACAGTGAAGCAGAATTTGTTCACAATAACTAGAAATTGCACACATGAAAGTGGTGCTGGTTGGAAGGCAGAGAAACAGACTAGGACTAGATCATCACCAGACTAGGACTCTTCAAGCAAAGGCTTGCAGCAAATGGCATTAAAATACAAAGAGCAGAGAGGGGAACTCCTCCAAGAAAGCTTCAGACTAGCAAAAAGCATGAAAGAACAGTAGTCCAGCAGGCAAGCTTCAGGCTGGAAGCCTCCAAGCAAGGCAACCAAGAACAGAGGACCAGTCAGCAGGCTTCTGGCTGGAAGTGGCGCACATACAAGCAAAGCTTCAGGCTACACAAAAGTACAAATCAGTGCCCCTCTTAGTCAAACACAACTCCAACAAGCAAACCAACAGGCAAAATGTCAGCAATCACTGCTCCACTCCAAAGTTAGAGAGGCCTTGTTAAAGCAGGCTCACAGGTGAAAGCTCTTACAGTTGATCTAAATATGGCTAGTGCATGTTTTAATAGAAGCAATGATCGCAAAACCTGAAACAGAATATAGTTTGTAGTGTGGTTCTACAATTCATCGCTCAGGTACATTGGCAAGTACTAGGAGTCTTGCAGAGTGGGGTAACATGATGGACTTAAATCAGAATCATGCACTACACTCAGAAGTGCAGATATATAATGAACTTAAAGAGAAACCTCATATAGACCATAATGTACTCTTCTGGCTCTGTAAGAGTTGGATTACAGTATGCGGTAGATCCCAGAATTGTTCTTGGAGGCTTGCAGATAGATCAGTGCCAAGTCATTTGCACAGTTCATCGGTATAGTAAGCTGCCAGAACAGCGCAAAGCGCTTAAGAGCATTCCACAGTGGCAGGATAACTGGCTTATGACAGTGAGAAAGAACAGAAAATTAAGCACAAAGTAACAATGGTACTCCCTTGACAGGCGTTGCCCATGAAGCCAAGCAAGCCCCCACTTTGGCCCAAAATATTCAACAGTACAGTAAAGGAACGTGCTCTAGAGTATGCATGCTCACATCAATATGGGGCAAAGTTCAGTTAATGCAGAGCTGATCGGGAGTTAACATTGCCTCATGTGCGTTGCTTGCAACCTTGGCAACTAGCCGCTGGGAGGAAAGCAGAATGCCAGAGCGAAGGCGCAGCCACGGAGTAGACTACATTATGAGCAGTACTGCATGAAGCGTGCTGTGAAGTGCGCTGGAAAATGCAGTTGATGCAGTTGTTGCAGAGGTTTGTGGGTTATGGAGGGAAGGTAGATGGGGAGTTCCTGGGGAGGACCAGTTTGTCGGGGTGGAGAACAAGGAGCGGGGAGGGGGGAATTGATCTGTTTTTGGTTAAAATGTTGATTGATCTGTACCAGATATTGGCATGGATTGTTGTGTTGTATATTGTAAACCTCAATAAAAGTGTGGTATTAAAAAAAAAAAATTATGACTTGGAATTCAAGGGGTCACAGATCATTATTTCATCCATATATGATGGGTCCTGCTTTTTCTTCTTGTGGAATTATCATAGTTCTAGACGTTTGGTTCCTCAAACAGCCTTTATGGATATACCTCATTATTGAAAAAAGCAACACATTCTAACAGAGGCAGGCCATCTCTTGAGTCTTAACTGCAGTAGATAACTTAAGGCTTGCTAGTGTGCAAATCTGGTCGGATTCACACCCGGGGTTGTTCGCTGTCAAATTATTTTACATTCATTCCCTTCTCTAACATTATTAGTCATTAATTTATATTGGAATCTGACTGCCTGTTGTCTAGATAGGTTTTTAAATTCTTTAGCCGAAATCCTTTTGGCCAGAACAAGGTCTTTCAGGTCGTATCCACTCTCCAGTCTCTACTTCAACAACTGGATACTAGGCTACCAGTAAACCAACCACACCCACTGGCCCCAGATGAGGCACCAGGCCCTTTTGGGGAACCCTGCAGGCCTGACAGAACAGCTCCAAGGAGCCAGGTGGATGAACCAAGAGACGATACACCCACCAGGTGTATAACCTTGTCACAAAGAGAACCGCCTATCAAGCCTATGAGGCACACATGACTGAACAGTCCCATTAAAACATGAGGGGCTTCACCCAAGGCCACAACATTCCCCATACAGTCAGGAAGAGGGAGAATTTACTTGAATCTTCTACCACAGATGAGGGAGTTTGGGGGGAGTTACAGGCACACAGACACCTCTACCTCAAAATCACCACTCCAGATAACTTGGACGATACGACTTGGGTCTAAACCAAGACTCTGGAGAACCGTTGCGTCAGTCTCCACCTGATGACATAACAGCATTTCACAATATGGTCCAAAAGGTATGTGAAGAATTTGGCCTAATACCATCTGAGCAGAGAAAGGATAGTTTGCTTTTCGATAATGCACAAGCACAGAAAGGCAGTAATGTCAACTCCCATTCTAGACCATGTTTAAAAAGAAGGGCTGGCACTCATGAGAAAGTCTTTCTGAGAACCAGCATTAAAAGGCTGCTTAAAGAAAATATGTAAGATGCCGGAGGTAGCCCTGAAATGCCTTACGTCCCAACAAACCCAGACTCAGTGCTATCAACAGCAACATGCAGAAAATCAAATGTGCAAGGCCAGAAATGTGCAGTACCACCTGACAAGGACAGCAGGAAACAAGGCGCATTTGGCAAGAAAGTTCTGGCCACAGGAGCCACAACAGTTAAAGCAGCAAATTTGCTGGCAATAATCTTGTGATACGACCACGAGATGTGGAACCAGATGGCACCACTTTAGAGTCCTTGCCAGAAGATAAAAGAAAGTAGGCCCTGGACATCCTATGAGTAGGGGAAGACGCCTTCCCTAAAAATATTTTACTGTCAGGGGATGCCTGACTTGCCGTGAATTGCCTGTGTCTTGATCCTTCTTATGACGATGTGTCTATCACTGTATCCTAAAAAAAAGAAAATGAGATGTGTTTATTGGATTCTTGGGGTCTTTTAAAACTGAACTGTTCTTTTTCTGGGGACATGCTGCCTCATTTTACTTGGCACAATGGATCCATTTTTTCACATATATATTGCATTTACACATCTTGATCTATGTGTATGTGCTGTAAAGCTTTTCAAGTTACTAGCAGAGAGTCAAGTGATAATTGGTTGGAGGCAGAATTTTATATACATTTCAAGTTTAAAGAGACAGCCCCCTATCTGGAGGAATTAGCTGTGAATGAAGTTAACAATCGTATTACATGGCTTCCTAAAAACATTAATTCATTTTGAATGTAAACTCAATGAGATGTTGAATGCACTCTGAAAAGTGGATCTAGTGGATCCACTAACTCCAAGCTAATTTAATGGTTTCATCAGAAGCATGTCTTCTGCTATGGCTAATTCAAAAATGACGCCCGGGAGTTCTCAGACAAAAAAAAAATTACAATACAGTGGGACTTAAAAAAAAGAGTGGAGATCAAAAATGTGCTTGTTGGGGAAGACCAACAAATATGATAGCGAATACAGATAGATATACTGCCTCAAAAATCAAACAAAGATATAGGAATTGGTAGAAATAGTATAGAGTCCATCCTGTTATCAAGGACAGTCAAGAGATGCTTGAAAGTATCTTGAAAAGGGAATGTCGGATTTTGCTTGTTGGTAAATAAGGTAGCCAACAGACAATCGTTTACACAATGTAATCCGAAAGCTGAAAATATCTGACTGACTCATTTCTCATGAATGTATTGTGAACTTAAGACTAAGTATCCCCTCTCTGAAAGTATTGTTAAGACAATATGGACCTTACCAATCAAAGAGGAGATAGGAGTATGTTGCTTACCTGTAAATGCTATTCTCCAGTATTGGCGACTTTCTTGGTTTCACATGCTTTGACTATTCCCTGCTGACAGGCTGGGAATCCTCAGTAATATTTTATTATAGCTTATAATAGAGCTTTTAAGCTCACTTTAGTAGCCCGTCCATTTCCTTTTGGGTGCATTCTGCCTCAGCCAATGGGACGTCGAGTGACAGGCCCCACACAGGAGGCCATCTTCAGATTCTAACCGCAGAGAGATATGAGTTGGCGATATGTATCCATGAAAGATACCAATGCTGGAGAACAGGAGCTACAGGTAGACAACATTCTCCTATCTCCTCTTCGATTGGTAAGGTCCATATTGTCTACTAATAATAATAATAATAGTAAGCAACATACTCCTTCTCCAGCATTGGCTCTTTCACGGATTAACATGCTTTGAATAGAATGCTACAGCAGTTAAAAAGATTTAATAGGAAGTGTAATGGGAGAAGGCATACCTTATTGTCATGTTCCGCCCCTGGCAGGGTTGGAAACGCTGGTGACTCCATTAACGTGCCGCAACGTCTGGCACATTTCCTGATGAGCGGTCTAGCTCATTTCCAAGATGGCCACCGCCATTATTTTCTTGCTTCCAGTACGTGGCTCAGAGCCTTGCAACCCGTATTGCTTACACTGGTGAGCACGCTCGTAGTTCGGTTCTCTCTTGCCTTCTTCCTTATGTTTTCCCTCCTTGCTTCTACTGCTGAGCGCTCTGCCTGTTACGCTGCGCTCCCCTCCCGATCAGAGGCTCTCACTGGCTCTGGTTTCTCCCACTGTCCTCACCCTCTCGCCAGGGCTCCGGCTGGGTTTTTCCTCCTGTCAGTGCATTTGGCTGTACGCTTACAGTCCTCACCGTGCCTGTGTATTTCTGTGTGGATTGTGAGACCTTTGCCCCACTCTGTGGTATTCTCTCGTCCTGAACTCCTTGTCTGCCTTCCTTAGTGGGGAGTACATCATAGTAGCCAGTCCTTGTACTCCTACATGAGTACAGGTAGTCCCCTGCTTATCCTGCACGGCAACCTAAGACACCTCAACTCAGGATTCACAGAGATACCAGGACACCTGAGAGATCACAACTCCCAGAACCTACCATGGCATCTCTAGAACAGTACCAGGAGTTGGTAGCTGCACTACAAGGATTGACAGCTGAAGTTCAATCGCTTAGAGCAGATAATGTGGCCCTAAGACAACAGATAGCGGTACGAGACCTCAGGGCGACCTCCCTCCCTTGTCCTTGCCTTTTGGAAAATACGACGGCAATCCCAGACAGTTGAAGGAATTCTTCGATGCCTGTCGGCTGGATTTCACCTTTCGCCCCAGAGCTTATAAACTGGACAGGGCCAGGGTAGGATTTCTCATATCCAACCTTGTAGGAAATGCATTGGCCTGGGGAACTCCCAGGCAGACCCCCATCAATGAACGATTACACCTTGTTCAACCAGCGATTTAGGGCCCGATTTGATCGTCCAGAGGTCCAGTACTCCACATATGAAGCTTTACTGGATCTGAGACAGGGCTGCCAGGACGTACAGTCTTATGTATCAGTCTTTCTGACGATACTACAGAAGCAGGGTGGCCTGATTCTGCCCAACAGACCTTGTTCCGAAGAGGGTTACATGAAGACTTTAAAGACGAGTTTACCAGCGTGGCTAGGCCAGCTACGTTCCAAGCGTTGGTGAGCCTGTCCCTCCAACTAGAAGTTCGTATGTCGGAACAAAGACAGGAAAGAAGAACAACCAGACCTTTCCAACCACCCATGACAAACTTGCCGTTACCTATGGAAAAGACATCGGGCGAGGAACCTATGCAGATAGGTGCTGCCAGAGGAACCTTGACTACTGCAGAATGGAAGAGGCGGAAGGAACTTGGGTTATGTTTGTACTGCGGTTCCTCCAGACACCTTCTGAGGAATTGCCCAGAAGTACCCCCTCGCCGTTAGGGAAACAAACAACCCCGACCCTAGACAGGGATAAGGTTGGGGGAAATTATATTAGTCCCTGCAATCAGAATGATGGTATTTAACGTCCAGCTGTTCATCGAAAACTCCCCTCCTCTGGAGGCGCTTGCCATGTTAGATTGCGGAGCCGCAGGAAATTTTATGGACATCACCTGGCCCAAGGAGAAGGGCATACCTCTTCATCAGAAGCAAGATCCCATAACGGTCGAAGGTGTGGATGGTTCACCCTTAAACTCGGGTCCCATCATCCAGGAATCCTGCTCGATCATGTTAGCAATGTTTCACCATAAAGAACGCATGAGCTTTGACTTAATCCGAACAGCCCACTTCCCTGTCATTCTGGGAATTTCGTGGCTGCGACAACACAACCCTAACATCGATTGGACTTCCAACACGATCTGTTTTCAGTTCAGCTACTGCCACCAACATTGTCTCACACAACAGACGGAAAACCCCCAGGCAGCGGTGAAGATATCCTTGACCACCTCAGTGGTAAAGTGTCAGGGATCGGCATGGCAACTTGCGTGGTAATAGGCGCACCCAGCCTTTTATAATAGTTTATGGTTCCTCTGTATCCACCAATGTTCCCCCGGACTTGTGTAATAGTTGGGGACTCCACTTTAGAGCCTGCAACATCTTCTCCGCGTAGGCTAACTTCACCATTCCTATCCAGTTGGCGGTTGCCATGGCGACACTGGAGGCCTTTCCAGTCACATCATCACATTAGGAGACGATGCCTGAAACCCGCTCACGTGATACCTGGTGAATAAAGACCGCCTCCGACAACGCATCAGCGCTTCTAATTGAAGTTATTCAGAGTTCTCGCTTTTGCTGCCTGTTTCTGTACGTACTTGTTAGACCCCTGCTTTGCCCTCAGAACTTGCTCACTTCGTGACCCTTCAGCCCCTGTTCTTGCCAGCCTGTTGCTGAACCTCGCCTGTTACACAGACTCTTTGGATTACGTTTTGCCTTGTTTGCTGCCAACCTGTTGCCAAACCTTGCCTGCTACACGGACTCTCTTTGGATTACGTTTTGCCCTGTTTGCTGTCAGCCGTTGCCAAACCTGCTTTTCCACGGACTCCTTGATTTTCTGTTCAGCCTTCGCTGTCTTGGTTCTGGGAGGGACCGGTTTTCCCAAAGACTTCCCTCCACTCTCTGCATATCCTGCTGTCTCTTTTCACTGCTTGGGACCCTTCTCACCTGGGACGTCCCAGAATCCTTGCACACGGACTAGAGACGCTTGGTGTTTTTGTGTGCTGTAGTCGTAATTGTGCCGTCGGTATAGGTTTTGGTACTTTACCTGGATTACTTGGACAATCTTCGACGGACTATCTAGGCGTCTTTGTTTCATCGGGGAACCGTACCTTTGCTTCTGGATTCAAGACTGTTTACACCCATCCAGAGGAACACTACTGGTAAGGCCCTTAAATTCTGATTGCTCAGTACACCTCGTTTCCCTCGCATATACTTAGTGTTCCCTACATTTACAGGGACGCTCCTTCTGAGGGACAGACCAGGAATACCATATCTGCCAGTTCCACACCACCACCACCTGTTTCCTGGGGTTTGCTCCATCTGTTGTGAGGTGGATGTTTAACGGTCTGTGGTTTAGGGTCATACATTGGGCATAATCAAACAGTATCATTGATTGATTCTTTTTGTTTTCACAGCCAGTGTGGTCCTGGGTGTGTGTGTTCCTTCTTCCAACTAATGGACCCCTTTGCTTGATCTTGTGACTAAGTAGAGGGTTACATTTGTAGGAAGAACTCGTCGGCTACTACCATACTCTGTAAGGCGGCACTAAGCAGTGAATCCCTGACATAAACACCATACCCCTACAATACCAAGAATACATGGATATATTTGAAGAAGTCACTCCCAGGCTCTTGCCACCACACCGGAAGGAGGATTGTGTCATTGAGTTACATATACAAATCTTTGAGAGACTAGAGGGAATATTTATCTGGGCCTCTTTAAGACAACCCTCAAAACGTCAAGAGACTAAACATACCACACTAATACTTAAAGGGTCCCTTGCTTCTCCAGTACCTTATTCTGACTCAGTCATGTATGCTGTTTAATTCATTAGATTACAACATACTCTTTCCAACAGGTTTTTTTTAATCAAAAATATCAATTTATTTACTTTCAATAAAAACATCAATAACAATACATTCATAATTATCTCTAATACAAAATATTGCACCTATATCTAAGATCAGTTATTGCACATTTATCACTACTTTTGGCACTATTGACCACAGAACAACCTACAGAACACTCTGTTACCTAATATCTAGCTTCACTGTTAATTAGTTCCTCAATAAAGGACAAGCTTTCAATTTGCAGTTTGTTTTTATATCCTCACCTATCCTAACTGGGTACTCTAAATTCCCCAATGCAGCGTTCTATTCATTCACACTTATGTCATTCATACATCCTTTCATTCTACAATCCACGCTACCCAACATGTTTCTTTCCTATATAGATTTTCACAATTCCAGGAAATTCTTCAGGGGTTTATTTCGGTATCACAACAGTCTGTTATGTAATGACCATTAGGTCGTCTTGTATTCTTTAGACTTCTTGGTCAAGGCTCTTATGTTCAACTCCCATCAATTTCATATCTGGGCCAGAATTCCAAAAAGATATCTTGCTGATTTAGGTTTCTGTTTTATACATTCATTATTAAATGAAATTTGAGCTGGTTGCATGATTTTTAGGTGCGTTTCTATGAACTTTTATGCAAACATTTGTTCCGAAATGAAGATTCTTGACTGGCTGTTTAGCAAGGGGTCAATTGAAGAAGTTATTCATGCGGCACTTGCACAGGGTTTGGTAACAGGCTCTCCTGGTCATTTCATTTAAAACATTAATTCAGTGTGCTGCAGCCCAGTGATGCGGTGCTCCTGTGTGTGCTACCACGATTCACTCAGCATCGCACACCCACCCTGTCCTCAGTGCCTGCGCGGGGTCCTTTCCAACGGGTGTGCCATTGAGTTACAGCCAGTGGCCTGTATACCCGTGGTAAGATGTTTTGTTTGTCTCTACCCGAAAGGGCTTTGAAGGAATATTTGGAGTGTAACCACCAGAACACCTTATAAGGGAGTCTGAGTCTCCAGTGGGTGCATCTTTATTCTTTATACCCAAGAAGGGGATGAGTGAACTCAGGCCTGCATCGACTACCGTGGACTAAACAGCCAGACCATCCGAGACAGGTATCCCATGCCACTCATCAAAGAAGTGCTAGAAGCGGTACAAGGAGCCAGTATCTTTACCACGTTAGACCTCAGGGGTGCATACCATCTGCTAAGGATCCGAACAAGGGATGAGTGGAAGACTGCATTCCGGACCCCGTATAGCCAATTTGAATATCAAGTAACACCATTCGGCCTGGTCAATGCCCCCTCTGTGTTCCAAAGATTCATGGACAAGGTGTCCGCAGAACTTCTGTTTTCTACCATGGTGGTGTATTTGGATGACATCCTTGTTTTCTCTTCCAACTTAACCGAACACCGGAAGCATGTTGTTGAAATTCTGTCTCGACTGAGGGCCTACCAACTGTTCCCCAAACCCAAAAAAAAATGTGTTTGAGGCTTCCTCCGTCGTCTCCTACCAGGGCTTAATTCAGATGGATCCTGGGAAGACCAAGGGCATTTTACAGTGGCCAGAACCAAGGAACATCAAGGATATCCAAAGGTTTCTAGGCCTCGCAAACTTCTATAGAAGATTCATTCCCAGGTTTTCTGAGCTTGTTCTCCCCATCGCCTCTCTACTCAAGAAGGGAGTCAAGTTTGAGTGGAACATGGAAGCACGCTCTGCCTTCCAAAAAATAAAGGAGATGTTTGTTTCAGCACCCATCCTTGTCCAGCCGGACCAGTCTCTCTCTTATATATTGGAAGCTGATGCTCCAGGAGGCACCTTCAGAGTCGCTCTCTTACAAGAGGGAGCAGATGGGTTGGAACATCCTGTGCTTACTTCTCCCGTACTCTCACACCCAGTGAGAAGAACTATGCAGTAATAGAGAAAGAACTTCTCTCCATCAGACAGGCCTGTGAAGAGTGGCGCCATATACTTCAAGGAGCTACCTTTCCTTTTTCTCGTTCGAACTGACCATCACCAACTATAGATTCTCAAACAAATGGAGTGCCAGGATTCCCAACACGCTCGTTGGGCGTACCTTTTCTTCCAGTTCGACTTTGAGATAACATTAATTCCCGGTAAGGAAAACTCTTTGACGGATACCCTGTCACGCAGTATAGGGGAACCTACCAAACAGTACTACAGGCAAGAAAAGATACTGGCTGGGGCAGGAAATAAATTCCTGGGAGCGGTCAATACTTTCTTGCAACAGGTCAAACAGACCTCAGTACCCTCTATGGTTCCTCACCTTCCAGGACTTCCCTTGGTTACGAGGAAGGGTCTTTATTTTCACAAAGGAGCCCTGTTTCTACCCACAAGAGAGCTAAACACGTAAACCATGTCATGGTGTCATTACCTTCCCACCGCTGGGCACAAGGGTCAAGCAGCCACACAAGAACTGGTATCACGTAACTTCTGGTGGCCAACTCATCATAGGAACGTGAAGACCTAGGTAGCCACCAGCCCAGTCTGTGCCCGTAGTGAGTACTGTACCTGCAGAACGATAGGTCTGCTTCAACAGGATGTGACTCCTATGGGACCTTGGCAACATGTGTCAATGGACTTTGTTGTGGATTTGCCCCCCGTCCAGGAACCACACCGCGATAATGGTCACCATTGACTCATTCAGCAATATAGCACACTTTTCTCTCCTGAAAGGCCTCCCATCAGCACCAAAGACAGCAGCCACATTCTTGAAGGACATATTCAGGCTACATGATGTACCCCTCACCATCGTGTCCGATAGAGGCACGCAGTTTACCCCAGTGTTCTGGTCCACTCTCTGCAAACACCTCGGTATTCACCATGCATTGTCCTCAGGGTACCATCCAGAAAGGAACGGGCAGACCAAGAGACTCAACGCTACCCTTGAGCAGTACTTGAGGTATTTCTGTATCCAGGAACAGGACGATTGGGCGGACCTTCTCCCCCTGGCGGAATTAGCCTATAATAACTCTAAACACACAGCCATTGGAATGAGCCCTTTTTATTGCACTTACGGGTATGATCCCAGACATATCCCAGAAATAGGGTGTGTCCCTACCAAGATACCCTCGGTTGATCAGCTGGTAGAGGCCATCAGGAACACCCACAAGGAAGCTATCCAGGAACCTCAAGACCAGCAAAGAAACTTGCACAGCATGGGCAGATAAGACAAAACCCTCAGTGGGAAAAAGGCACCAAGGTGTGGTTGTCAACAAGATTTCTCCCCAGATGGATGCATGCTGGCAAGTTTTCTCCTCACTTCATAGGTCCATTGCTTATTGAATCCAAGATAAATCCTGTGGCCTTCCGACTGCTATTGCCTCAAATGTTAAGAAGTATACATCCGGTCTTCCATACCTCCCTCCTCAAGGAGTATCTCCCGAATCCTATGCCGGAAAATCAAGAGGGCATACCATTCCAAATGACAAGGAACCTGATGAGTACGAAGTTTCCAGACTTGTGGATTCCAGGTACAAGAGAGGAACATTGCAATAGCTTGTACATTGGAAGAGATATTCTGCAGCTGAGAGAACCTGGGAACCTGTATGGAACATCCATGCACCCCAGATGGTGCGTAGGTTTCACAGACAACATCCCGGCAAATCAGGGGGAACCCCGATGAGGAGGGGTTATACTGTCATGTTCCACCCGTGGCAGCGCTGGAAACGCTGGTGACTCCATTAACGTGCCGCAGCGTCTGGCACATTTCCTGATGAACAGTCTAGCTCATTTCCAAGATGGCCACCGCCACTATTTACTTTCTTTCAGTACTTGGCTCGGAGCGTTGCAACCCGTAATGCTTACTGGTGAGCACGCTCATAGTTCGGTTCTCTCTTGCCTTCTTCCTTGTGTTTTTGCTCCTTGCCACTACCGCTCAGCGCTCCGCCTGTTACGCTGCACTCCCCTCCCGATCGCTCACGGCCAGAGGCTCTCACTAGCTTTGGTTTCTCCCGCTGTTCTCTCCCTCTCGCCAGGGCTCCGGCTGGGTTTTTCCTCCTGTCAGTGCATTTGGCTGTACTCTCACGGTCCTCACCGTGCCTGTTTATTTCTGTGTGGATTGTGAGACATTTGCCCCACTCTGTTGTATTCTCTTCTCTTGAACTCCTTGTCTGCCTTCCTCAGTGAGGAGTACATCATAGTAGCCAGTCCTTGTACTCCTACACGAGTACAGGTAGTCCCCTGCCTATCCTGCACGGCAACCTAAGACACCTCAACTCAGGATTTACAGCGATACCAGGACACTGGTATTTCCCTGGACTTAACCATCTCGCCTCTAATCCAGGAATCTTTCGTCTTCATCAAAACAGCCCAGGGTTTTTTCAGCTGCAAGGCTTTTTTTCCCTGGTTGGGGTTGGCTCCCCAGAGTCCTCCTTTGCTGGACAAGGTGGCCTTCGGGCGAGCTCGCCCTTATCTCTTCGAAAAGAAGGAAAAGAAGACCAGAAAACCTAAGACCAGCAGGAGAAAGAAGAAGACAGAGGTGTCACAAAGCTCATCCGAAGACCCAGATGAGGAGGGACAGAGGGATGGGTCACTAGTTTCTGAGACTTATTGAAACAAGCACTGCAGGGCTGCTCTTCTAATCCTTGCTTCAGCTTCTCCGTGTTCCTCCACGCAGTAATGCTTGATGAAGGTAAGCGGGATGGCCCAGGACAATATGTCTGAAAGGGCTGCCGAAGACCCCACTGCCCTAGTGGAATGAGAATGGACGGGTCCTTGTAGTGTACAATTGGCTTGAGTGTGTGCCACCAAAATTGCGGTGGAAACCCATCTGGCAATAACTTGCTTCGAAAATAAGTCTACCTTTGTTAGGGGGCCCAAAAGCCACAAATAGTTAACATGCTTTTCAAGAATTCTTGGTTCTGTCTATGTAGAACTTCAGGACTCTTCGAAGGTCGAAGGTCTAGCGAGTGCACAGATTGTTCAGCTGGTGTGGATGGGTTACTCCGGTTTGCAGGTGGAAATTGGACAACACTTTGGGAACAAGCCTAGGACTCTTTTTTAAAATGACTTTGTTCTTTTCAAACTGCAGGTATGGAGGTTTAACAGATAGTGCATGTATTTCCGACACCTGTCTGAAAGGCGTGATTGCTACTAGAAAGGCAGTCTTGCAGAACACAAACTTTGTCTGTAGTCGCCATAGGCTGAAAGCATGGTGTTTAAGCTGCACTAAGGTGCCACTTTCTTTTGAGGGGGATAGGTGTGGAAAAGACTCTCATGAAGTGTTTTACGATACAGGCTCTGAAAACGGGAGCTTTACCTTTTTTCCTGGTGTATCTAGAAATTGCTGCTAAATGCACTTTGATGGACGAGTGTGACAAACCATCTTTCGTTAATTTTAATAGGTATGGTAGGATCGGGTGAGTTTCTACACTTAATGGATCCAATTGTTGTTGAGAATATCAAGTGTAAAAGCGATACCACTTGTATATGTATGATCTGTTAGTGGGATCCACCCTGGTGGGCTTTAGGATGTTTCTGCATTCCTGCGTGAGTGAGACTTTTCCAAATTCGTTGAAGTCAGGAGCCAGGCCTTTAAGTTGAGCCTCCCTGGGTTGTGATGTTGCATCTGCTGGTTGCCCATGGACAGCAGCTCGGGGTCCTGACCCAGAGGGATTGGACAATCCTGGGATAGGTGAACAAGCTCTGAAAACCATGGTTGTCTCAGCCATTTTGGCACTACGAGGATGACAGTGCACCTGTATGTCGCAATCATGTGTAGGACCTTGCCTTTCACTGGTGTAGGGGGGAAATGCATAGGCTAAGAATCCTTCCCATGATATTGAAAACATGTGGCCTAGAGATCGCTGGTGCGGATATCTGCTTGCTAAGAGAGGGCATTTCTTGTTCTACTTTGTGGCAAATAAATTGATGGTCAGTGCCCCCCCACTTGTTGAAGATCTGTCAGAGCCTCCTGTTCACCAGTTGCCATTAGTGTTACTGGTCATTGCCCCAGCTCAGTTGATTCAGTTTCCCCGAAAGGTGCAATGCTTGTAGTTGCATGTTGTTTTTGATGGCCCAGTGCCACAGCCATTGAGCTTCTCTGGTTAGCACCCTTGACCTTGTGCCCCCCACCCTGTTTTTTCACACAGAATACATTGTGGTCGTGTTGTCTGCCGACACTCGTACCACTTTGTTCTTGAGCACTGGTTGGAATGAGTGAAGGGCATGTGCTACTGCCTTCAGCTCCGGAATGTTGATGTGAAGTTGCGTCTCGACCAGGGACCAGCGGCCCTTTACGGATAGCTGGTTTCCCGTCAGTGAGGCATCCATGATCAGGGTTTCTTGAAACGGTGGATCCCCGAATGGGACGCCCTTTGCGATGTGAGATGGCATGAGCCACCACCGCATGCTGTCTGTGAGTGGCTTTGTTACTGTCAACTTGTTATTCCATGATCCTGTTAGCAGGGACCACTGTAAGGAACTCATGGTGGTAACAGAAATGACAGACACAAGTGATCACAGTTCAAGGGTGTTTATTAAACTGTATAATGGGTGAGAAAAACACCTAATCTACACCTAAATCTAAGATGGGAGCAAGCTACGACCATCAAATAATAATAAGGCAGTCCTAGTGGCATCTTGTCAAATAAAAAGGGCTTATACCAAAATAAAACTATTGCCAGTCCTTACAGTGAAGTTACAAAATAGTGTGGGATAATGTTCACCAGAAAAGAAAGAAGTGTTCACAAAATGATAAGCCAGGATGGTATGCCTGGGGTCTCCCTTCCCCACTTTTTTAGCATGGGACAAGGTTGGACTCCTGAGCACAGCACACTCCTGGGCCTTGCCAGCATGAGCTCACAGTTTTCAAAATATCAGGGCCTTCTGTGGCCAAGTCTCTTTCACACAAAGTCTCTTGCCTCAGAGGACCTGATGTATCATAACTAACAAAAACAAAAAAGTTTCTTCAATAAATCTTCACGGGGCGATTATACTTCGCCTTAGGATCCCCCTCTGCCGGGCGCCGATCCTTCGTGTAACCTGGGCCTCCCTCCACCGGGTTCACTATGGCCTTTTATTCAAAACATAACATTGAAGAGTCTCAATGCCTTTTTAAACAATCATTCATTGTGGACATCCCTCGATCAGGTTCACTCTTGTCGAAACAATGTTCACGGGTGTATTATGCTTCACCCCAACTCGCAGGCATACCTCAGCCGGCTTCACGTTTGCCAAATAGACAGTTCACTTTGCTTTATCACAATGCAGGATTCACTTCCCTTTACTTTCCTTATTATCAACATGTCAGAGACTTTCGATTGTACAAGGGGTGGGACTCAACTCTTGTATGACTCCTCATGCCGGCCTCTCCCAGGGTCTCCTGGTACTTGTAGTTTTAACAAAGGAAACCAGCCAGAGTCCTCCAAATGAGCATGCGCTTGACCACTCTGCAGCTGGTCCTTCAGTGGACTTTCTTTCCAGTTTAAACACACAAGTTCTTTGTTCATACAATGTTGCCGTTCACAACCTTGGGCTGAACACACTCCGGTTTGCTATCAGCTATCTCCAACTCATCGGCTGTGCTGAACCCGTTGGTTTGTCTTGCCTCTGCAGTCAAGGGACAGTACCACAGTAGCAAGCGTGGCTCCCCACCTGGGTTACCAATGCGGGAGGCCCCTGTGCACCGTTGGCATATGTTACACTTCATGCCAGCTGTAAATCCAAGTCTTAGAATTCTTATTTCAGAGGTTTCGCAGGGTTGAGTTGAAAAGGGCAAGAGCAATTCCCTCGTCGTCGTCTTCTCGGATCTTGCCCCTTTCTCCTCTGTTTGAACTGCCGGTCCGCAATAGCTGCTTCCTCGTGCATTTGGCCTTGCTCGTAGTGTACTCTCATTTGCCTTTTATCCCTGTGGGGAAGGGGAAGGGGAAGGGAAAGGGCCGTCAGGTGTGTGTAGTTGTTGTCAATTGCCTGACTCTAACTGACCCTTGTATTGGGACATGTCAGGTAAACGGCTCTAGTGTTAGTCTGTTGTCTTTCACAGTCTAAGAAAGTGCTCATGTTGGAAAGGGGGGTAGAGCTTCTAAATATAGGGGTAGGATGGGGAAAAGGTCTCATAAGGAAGGGGATACCGTGTCTCAACCTTCGGTGTTCCACTTTCAACCACCGAAGACTCCCCCCCAATCCAGGTGATCCTTCCCCACTGGTCCAACCCCAGGAACTGGATACAATAGCGATGGCCGTGTCCTGGCCACCTGGATGACAGATCTCCGGGGACTAGCGTGTGAGACACCTTCAGGTTGCTCACACCATCGATCCGCTAGGAATTCTTGTAGCGGCCTCCTTTGTAACCTGCAATGTTGTATTAGGAGAATGCAGGACAACATGGTGCCCAGTAGTTGCATGAAGGTTAAGACTATTATCCTGGCGCCTGGGTCGAAGTTTCATGATTAGAATGGGTATTGATGCTGCCCTCTCTACCGAGGAATGTACCCAACCCTCGGTAGTGTTAAACTGTGCCTCTAGGAACACTAGCACTTTCGATGGCTTTGAAGCAGGATTTGCTTGAATGTTTTTGTGAAGCCGAGGTGCAAGAGGGTGTTGGACACCAGCTAAGCTGCCATTTCCACCACCCTGTGTGTTGGTGCTCGTACTAACCAATCATCAAGATATGGATACACATGGTATCCTCTTTTCCTGAACGACGCGGCTATCAGGGCTAGGCATTTTGTGAATGTTCTTGGGGCTGAGCAAAGACCAAACAGGAGGATTTTGATTTGATAGCGATTTATTCCCATGACAAATCTTAGGAATTTTCTGTGGCTTTTGCGAATGAGAATGTATAAGTATGCGTCTTTGAGATCCAGTGACGCCAGGAAGAGTGCAGGGGTTGGAGAGGTAGTTTTATTGCTAGTAGGCTTTGTTCTACAGTTGTAGAGTCCTTTATTTTCAAATTTTCCTTCTTTTTTCCTCTTAAAAGGTAGCAGAAGACGACAACCTCTCCTGAGACAAGGCCCTCTTATGGGTTTTTGGCCTGTCTGTTTTGTCCTCCACCACACTTCGAGAGCATTCAGCCTCTGAAGAAGGCGTATCTGCCCTCATTCAGCCAAAGAACTAGTAGTCTCCTTTTTCTATCCTTCAGGGTTTTTGTGCCAAAGGTGGCACACATTTCACAATCCTCCTGAATGCGATTTGGATACACAGTATATACATTCAGAATGCTGGTCTCCCTCATAAACATTCTTTATTCCACATGACTGGCTTTTTGTTTATCTTCTATATTATGAAAGTAAGAAAGCACTTATCTGTATGAATAAAGATTTGAAGAAATATGCTGCTCTCTGGTCTTTTTCCTCCAGGAGAGAAAGCCGAGGGGACTCCTCGGCACGATTTGCGGTTAGGATCTGAACATGGCAACCAGGGTGGGGCGCGCCACTCAACGTCCCATCGGCTGAGGCAGAATGCATCCAAAGGGACATGGATGTGCTACTAAAGAGTTTAAAAGCTCCATTATAAGCTATAATAAAATGTTACCCAGGATTCCCAGCCTGTTGGCAGGGAATATTCAAAGCTTGTGAATCCTTCAAAGATCTAATGATTGAGAAATAAAGAAAGTGATCATAAAGTGAATAAATGTGTGTGTGCCTGCTCTGAATGGAGTCTCAAACATAGTTAGGAGGAGTGCACGGGTCTTGTGGGCAACAATCCTATCAGATTTATTTAAGCGCATCCTGTGTAACCAATCATTTCCCCCGTCCTGGCATGAAGGGATAATAGTCCCACTATTTAAGAGGGGCGATCAATTAAAATGAGCAAATTATCACCCCATTGCCTTGCTTGAGATTTCAAGTAAAATCTTAACCTATTTGCCTATGTTATTTTAAAAGAACTGCATACTTGAGTTGTTGCCGCAGGTAGATCAGTGCCTCAACAAACTGAGTTTAGGAAAAAAAGTAGGCTGTCAACTTAATGCCTACCTGATAGCATGTTTACAGAAACAAGCCTGATAAAAGGATCATCCAAACATGTATGCTGCCAGTATTGATTTTACGGCAGCATTTGATCTAGTTATTAGAGCCAGATTATGGTCAAAACGGGCAGCATGGGGCATAAACATTACTAAACATAATACACATCCACAACGCAACCAACAATCCACACAAATCCAACACTATCTGGAATCTTACAAGCTCATTGGCCTGCGGCAATCCAACTTCAGACCAGGCCATGATACTGAATCAGCTTTGTTGTATTTAAAAAACCAACTCCATAAAATTAAGGACACTGGTAACTCTGTCCTCCTTTTGTTAGACCTGTCGGCAGCATTTGACCTTGTGGATCACCGTACTTTGGGCCTCATTACGAATCAGGCGTTAAGGGGTTAACGGTGCCGTAAACGGCGCCGACCCTTAACGCCTGATTCCGAGGTCCCTTTGCGCCATGGTGAGTTTAACGCCTGGTTTTTGCAGGCGTTAAAATCCATGGCGCTAAGGGACCATGGTGCTAATTACGCCACCGTAATTTACGGTGGCGTAATTAGCGCCTTCCCCAATCCCATTATGCCCTATGGGGCAAAAATGGGAATGGGGAAGGGTAAAATGGGAAATGGGGATTTACTGCCCCACTCACCTTGGAATGGGGCGGTAAATCCGCCATCCACCATGGTGTAAACATAGTTTACACCATGGTGGTAAGGGTACGACCCAGGCGGTAACTTACCGCCTGGGTCGTAATGAAGCCCTTTGTGCCAGCATCTTGCCTCAGCAGCACACTTCTCTCCTGAAGCCATCTGCTGGATCTCCTCCTTTTTATCGGTTGTATACGAATTGTTCGTATTACAACTGTTCGAATGGCAATTGACCTTTCCACAATTGACCGAATTGTGAAGGTCAAGTGTAACATATATGCGGGGGGAAACCCCCCGCAACCCTCCACCCAACCCAAACCCGCCCAAAACCCCTTATATATATATGTATATATATGTATGTATATATATATATATATATATATATATATATCTATATATATATATATATAACCAAAGCGATATATATATATATATATATATATATGCAGTCAATTGTGAAAAGGTCAATTGTGACCCTTTAAATTCGGTCAATTGTTCATTCGAACAATTGTAAACGAACAATTTGGGTAATACCTTTTTATCAGACAGATCCATGAGTGTTCTCCTCCACTGCCTGCAGCGTCCCACAAGGGTCATGTTTTCCCACCCACCCTCTAACATGTAACCCCTCTTCGACATACTAGATGCCCAGGGATCTGGTACACTAACTATACTGACGATGCACAGATCCTTCTCCCTCTCACTAGAAACTACTCTACGGATTCTGATAACTTGCACTCAATCACTCCATTCAGGAATGCAGGGCATCCCATCTCCTTTGCCTTAACAACGAGAAGACAAAAATTCCCCTAGTCGGTTCACAAACTTCGATTAACAAACTGGACCACGCCTACTAAGCTTGTACCATTGAGGGCATTTCCATCCCTGTCTCCAGAAATGTCAAAACCTTGGGAGTATACCTAAACGCCACCCTGCCCCTATCAAGGCAGGAAATGCAAACTCATGTTCTGCAGCCTCCACCACTAAACTAATGAACGCCTGCAGACCCTTTCTATCTACTGACAGCTGCCTTACCATTGCCACGGCACTTATTGGTTTGAGACTGGACTATTGTAAGCCCTTTTTGCTGGGTCTTCGTTGAGCAACATCAATAAACTCCAAATCATTCAAAATAATTCACCCAGGGCAGCACTGAACATACCAAAACGTGAGCACATTTCAGTCGCAAGAACAAAGGCTCACTGGTTACACATTCGTGAACACATCATATTGAAGACATTAGCCATCACGCACAAATGCCTTGTTAACACAGCCCTGAGGTACCTCTCGCAAAAATTCCCCAAAGCCCATTCCTCAAGGCCCACCTGCTCCCCCTACTCCAACCAACTTACCATCCAGAGATTCAGGAGGAAATGATTGGGTGGGAGCAGTTTCCCAGTCATTGCAGCCATAAATTGGAACTTCCTACCCCTGGCCCTGAGATCTGAACAATCCTATTGGGCATTCAGGAAACAACTTAAAACTCTACTCTTCTCCGCCAATATGCTAATATTATGAACTATAACTATGTACTCGTCTGTCTTGTTCCTTACCATTGATACGTCTATCTGTAACCAGCACATTGATGCCTTTGGGCGAAGTGCGCTTAACAAATGCAAAAATAAAACGTTTGAATCAAATTGCCAAAAGAAGGTGCACTATCCGAGCCGATATGCCCCCCATCTCTTCAACCTCTACATGTTAGACCGGGACTCAATATTTCTGGATCTTAATGTGAACCCCCCCCCCCCACATAATGGGGGAGGGGGTGGCATTAACTATTTTTCCTATTCAGATGAGTCTGTGGTTCTACCTTACACCTATTGGACAACTGCGGGCACTTTCTGCCATCACAACACAGATGAATTAGAACGTAACCCAAAAAAAAGAAGGTAATCTTGTTTTTCCAAAACTACAAAAAGAATACAGAGGTTTAATTGGAATATCGATGGTCCAAAGATTAAACAAAGTTTTTGTTGGGTTATGTGGGATTCCAAATCTTTAACAAACCCCAGCATTCTTGCTTATTTATTGAGAGAGAACATGCTGGCTCAGGCTGCAATGCTAAAAAGAATAAAGATACATTTATGCTGCTTCTCCCTCATTCCATTACTGCGCTTTTACAAAGCAAAAGTGGTGCCAGCTGTAGTATATGGGCTGCAATGCTGGCATTTGAATGATTAGGCTATGTTGAACTGGTTGGAGGGAGCCCTGTATCCCTATGCACCTAAGTGTATCCCCAATCCCCTTATCAGAACTTGCTTTAACATGTTTGGGGGGCCTGGATAAAATGGAATATGCTTTGTCTTAATCATAAAATCGTAATCTGTCCTCCACGTTGTATGTTCGAAGTTCTAAATCTTTGGTTCGCTGCTAAAATGAGTATCAATTTAAATGAATTCACTCTCAAATGTGCAAAATTCCTTAATGACATTGGGATTTCTATTAAGGCATTTAAAGAAAATCACTTCGCTGCCAAAGATAAATTGTGGGAGACTGACAGATTGATACAGGTGACTCCCAATCAAGATACACATTAGTTAAGAAAACCATGTGGAACATCGGGAAGGTGGGAACTCTTCCACCCTATCTTAAGCGTTTCCCCATGTCCGATGAAGAGGGATAGATTTCTCTGATTTCATCTAAACATCCTTCCGATTGGGGAAATCTCGAGACACCTTTGCAGGGGTGTGTAGTGATTTAGACATTTGTAGTTTTTGTTTTTAATAAATCTTGAAAGCTCACATGCAGTGAATGCTCTGGAACTGTTCAGTTATGCTTACACCATTTAGAAAAATTGGTCCACGACAGTGATTTTAGTTTTGGTGAGAAATGTTTGCATAGGATACCCCGATGGTACTTTAACAACCTTAACCATAACGACAAACAGATTTATTAATGAAATTCTTGTAATAATTATGAACTAATTTAATGTGATAAAGGCTGGACATTATATGAAGTAAATTCTCATGGACAACGTAAGAAAAGGAAAGCTACTGTAAATTAAGGTTTGTTTTATTGCTATTGTTTTTATAATTGCATTTTCAGATGTAAGAATCTTCTTTTGTTTTTGTAGGCACATACTTTGTGCTTGGTGGTGGTTCTTTTTTGTGAAAGGTTTTTCCCTTTTTATAAACCAAACACAAATATCACATTTAAAACATTTCTTTTTTTCAGAATAATGTATTGCTGGACAGTCTCAGGAAGATAGCTCATGGGCAACGTGCTCACCTTGGAAGCAAGACTACACGGAGCAACACAGCTTCGATCCACGGTTCAGCGCTTAGAAACCTCTGGGTATTAAGCGCGTTAAAAATAACCTGTCATATCAGTTATTCAAAAATTACAAAGGCACACAAAACAATAAATAGATCCCAAATTAAGTGGTAGACAGGTACCACAATACCTAAACCAAGCATTGCATATGAGCCATCTGTTATCTCACCACCTCTGTGTTGTCTTTTTTTTAAAATACATTTTTCACAGTACATAATGATCGGTTACTGCGACAGACACCTTCATCTGGTACCTTCTCATGTCATAGGTTTACATCAACAGATCATTATATAATTTCTAAAACAGCTACCATTTTCCAACCCCCCCCCCCTTCCCAAGACCTAACCTGTCCAGCACTCTATGTTTATGTGCAATACACTTCTATAGATTAACCAACCAAAATATCCAGGAATGAGCTCCCACAATTATTACACATCTTGGGTCATTAAACACTGGAGTTTTCAATCTTTATTCAAATAATTCAGTATAAACTGGGACCACTCCTTCATATTACGTGCAAGTTCATTAATCATTTATATTCATTTTTCCATGTTATAAGCGTCTTGGGTCGTGGACACCCACTATTGTTTTGATGTAAAGCATACCTTTTTTTCAATGTTCTAAACAAATTCACTTTGGCTGCTAATAAGGCACCATCTGCCATGTAGCCCATAAAAGTAAATTCAGACTCTTTTTTTGTTCTTATTCAGCCCAAAGAGGATTACACACAGATCTCTTCCTCGTATAGGACATTCAGGACACTTCTTCTCCAGCTCTCCAACAGTTTCGCAATCCTTTTACAGTATTCCCTCTGACTCAAGTTGTTTCAACACTAATGTTTTTCCATGTTCTTTACCTTCAAGCTGATATGCTCAACTCTGCTGTCATTTGATTATCAAGGGCCTCCATTCAGTCTTCAATCTTGTTCACTCTGCCTTTTAGCTCCGTCTGTGAAGCCTTTGGATTTGTTTTCAGCACATTTATTTCCTGCAGAATACTCAAAATATACAACCTGGTCATCCATCCCACCATATTCGTTAGATAGATGGGGATATTGCACTGCTACTCCCTTTCCCTCCTATATACCTCTACTGCCAGACCACGCAGTGTATGTCTGTATGCCTATGGGTCCTTTTCTTGGTCACTTCCCCCCAGGGAACCCTTCCCCCAAGGGTGCATAGAGCACCAAGTGGTTAGGTGCTGACCAGGGTACCGCCTCCATATATCTTCTGTATCAACTGCACATCAGAGGGTCCTAGCGAGTTTTCTGAGTCTCAATTCTGTCAATACACTTGGAAGGTGGGGGGAAGCGGGAACAGGAAAGTCCCTCATTCCACCCCACTTCAAACGTATTTCTCCCAGGCTTACCCCCCATCATCGCCATCTCCCCAGGGGAGGACACTCCATGTCTTTCAGATGTTCCCAGCACCCTTTTTCCTTTCCACATTCCAGTGGCAGTTGATTAGCGGTCAACAAAAGTATTCTGGTTGTGTGATGGTTGTGTTTGGAAGAACTCGACAGGAAGTGGACGCTACATAAGCATGGCCTGCCACAAGTCAATAAATAGACTTCTCACTTAGGATGTGGTAGACCGCGACCGACAAACAGTCCATTCCTGGTGTCTTCCATCTGTTCAGTCTTGCGCTAGCTATTTGGACGGACTGCCGGCTGACAGGTGCGTCAACAAGTTCTGCTCCTTCAATTAACTCCATCGTCTCCAGGTATTAATTTATTGAGTGTGCCACCAATGTTATTTCAGTTCTGTATAAATCCCAGTAGAACACTTCAAATTCCTTGTCAATCAACAGGATGGAGAAAGCCGCTTAGCTGTAACTCCAGTTCTCCGGCATTGGTATCTTTCATGTATTCAAATCCTGGGACTATTCCCCGTCGTCAGGCTGGGAATCCTCAGTTATGTACTTCCTACTTTATATTAAAGCAAAAAAGTGTGTTTTGCTGTCCATCCACCTTGTATTGGGTTATTTTGCTCCCAGTCAATGTTGAGTGCTCAGCTCTACCCATAGAGACCATGTTCAGATTCTACCGCATGTTGTGCTGGAAGGAGTCCTCAAGCTTTCCTCCAAAACGTTTCTCAGGAATGAACTTTAAGCGATAAGTGCTACATTCTTATAATAAAGATTTGTACTGCTTTTACCATGGCCCAAGCAGAGAAGAGATCCAAAAAGTCCCCTTTTAGGGTTTGTGATAGGCTTGAGGAATGCACCGACTGCATGCACACCCATCGCATCATGGACAAATTTGAAAACTACCAAGGGTTCAACTCAATAACCCATAGGGACAGACAAAGGTGCCTGATCTATTGGCTGAAAGAAGGAATCCCCCTTCCAGAAGATGAGTCCCCTAGGAGTGTTGCTCTTCCGCTCTACAGAAAAGCCCATAGGAGTCAGAAAAGATATGTCTGAAGAAAGACCACACAGAGATAAAAAAGAAAAGTCTGCTTTGAGGTCAGAGACAGAACATAACGATAAGAGAACATAGGCGGACAACGGAAAGTTTCCATCATCAAAGATGACTTTACATACGCTGATGACAATTGGGAGATCCTCGTCATCGAAAATGGCAAAAGCACGCTCACCGAGAACGTCATTAATGACAAAACCACCATCAACAGAGAACATATAGTCAGCAGAGGACTCATCGACAGCACGATAACGGTGCACACATTGTCAAAGCCAGTGTAGTAGAAACTATTCAAAGCATGTAAATCTCTGAAAGATCCAATGCTCGAGACGTTTTTGGTTACCGGGATCCCGTATAGTGTCGATCGTTTGTTCACTGTACATACAACAAAGCATGTGCGCCAGAAGTCTGCTGTTCTTCTTCAAAATAGTTGACTTAGCCCAAACAGGGCGTAATCCACCCCTATCACTAAGTTGCTTGTCCAACTCAAACGTTAGCTTCTCTACTTCTCTCCCAAGTTCAGAGTTTCTGAACTGACCTTCAGCACCTTTGACCTTCTCTAGTCCCTTGATTTCCTTCTGCCCTTCTCTTACACACGTATGACAGACATCAGACATACCCTCATATAGCATACATAATGTGCCGGCCCACCCTGGCAAGAAATCCCAACTATTACATGGAGACATCTGTGCCATAACCCACTTACAGGGTAATTCATGGAATTAATGTGCGCTGAAAACAGGGGCGCAAGCGTGAAAATTGCAGCGCACGCATGCGAAAGCCATGCAAGTGCCCGTTTGGTGATTCATGGAAGGCACTGCATGTGGCTTACCTGTGACCTGCGCCGAATCTGCATGTGGCGCACTCATCATTGCGACATCCCGAAGGCTGTGTGCAAGACGGCCAGTGAAGGCGCACATCAACCAGCACACACACCTAAAAAGGGGGCAGAACACACGGAATGGGGTACAACACGCGAAAATGTGGGTGTTACGGGGGAAGTACTGCTGTCAAATCCTCGTAACGCCCACACGTGCGCTAACAACAGGTATTCATGGAATTGAACAGGAGAAAACCGCACGCCACAAAAGACGTGCTAAGCCGAAAACACGTACGCCAGGTGAAAGCTGGCGTGAGCGCCCCTGCGCACCATAAAAGTGCGCGCACACAACAAACAAGCTCATACCACTACGATGAATGTCCCGTTCCTCGCAGCAGTGGTCGTGGGACACCGCAGGAGGAGGAGCAGCATAGCGTGCCCCGCATTTCTTTACCCAGGACCAGCCTTTTTGGGATGCCTGATCACAAGGTCTATGGCAGGTACAGGTTTCCACCCCATATCATCCTAGACCTAGTCGCTGAGTGGGAGGATTACCTCCCATCACCCACCCTGTGCTCCCAAGCACTGAGCCCCTTGGAAAAGGTGCTCAATGTACTGCATTTCTTGGCCACTGGGTCATTTCAGCGGACAAGTGCCATAGTTGATGGTGTCTCAAAGCCCACGCAGTCACGCTGCCTACACCAGGTGTTGGCGATCATGAATGCACGCCCCTCAGTCTGCAGGCACATATACATGCCCAGAACACCCGCAGAAAGGCAGGCCGTGGTCCAGGACCTTTACGGGGTGGCACACTTCCCCAAAGTGCTTGGTGCCATTGATTGCACCCATGTGGCTCTATGTCCACCTAGGGCCACTGAGCACATCTATCGCAACCGCAAGCACTGGCATTCCATCAACGTACAGGTGGTATGCGATGCCAAGGGAATAATCACCCCTGTCTATGCAACCTATCCAGGGGCCACCCATGATAGTTTCATATTCAGAATGTCACCCCTAAACCGGGAAGCTGGGAGGCATGGCGACACATGGCTCATTGGTGAGTACAAATGCCTGTGCACATGCATGCATGTCACACACAGAGAAATGGCAAAACCCAACTAATCACAACCATTATCATCTCCCCAGGGGACAGTGCCTACCCTCTGAGCACCTACATGATGACGCCAATACGGAACCCCACCACACCACCCGAGGTATGATATGATATATGATATGGCATTTGTAACGCGCCTATACACAAGTGTTTCAAGGCGCGACGAGGCAGGGAGGGTGGAAACAGGGGGGAAGACAGACAACGATCCTACTAGGCCAGGTGTCATTCAGATCGCGCAAGCGCAGGGGTAGGGGGAAGGGTAAAAGTGCAAGGGGAAGGGGAGAGGGGGAAGCGCTTAAAAGGGTAAGTAGAATAAAAAAATAAATAAATAGGGCCAGCTGGTGGCAAGTGCAAGGTAAGTGCAGACAAGTGCTGGGGGTGGGGGGGGCCTGTAGGGATGCAGAGACAGTCCCGCAGTGCAGGGGTTATCAGGGAGGCAGTGCAAGTGGAGAGTGGCTGGGCCAAGGACCGAGGTCGGTGAGAGTGGGCCAGGTGCAGGTTCAGTGCAGTTTCAGTGAAGAATTTAGCAGGGGAGAGGGAGAGAGAAAGCAGAAGCAAAGAGGAAGGTTTTGAGGTGCTTCCGGAACCGAAGATGGTTCTCCTCAAGTTTCAGGGAGGCAGGAAGGCTGTTCCAGAGGGATACAACACAGCCCATACTGCAACCCGGGGCATAGTGGAGCGCACATTCCGAGTGCTCAAGTCACGTTTCCGCTCCCTTGACCACTCTGGTGGCCTGCTGCTATATGCTCCCCCAGTAGTGTGCAGGATCATTGTGGCAGGATGTGTCCTGCACAACGTTGCAACCCGGAGTGCCGTGCCGGTGGACATGGTGGTTCTCCCACATCCCCAACCACATGCACGGCCACTGCGCATGGGAGGGGAAAGGGCACATGGGAGGCAGCCCGTACCCAGCTTGTGGCTACATTTTTCACCTAACATCCCACCCCTGCGGAGTGCACACAGGGCTGGCACATACCAGGAGACAATCGATGATGAGAAAGTGACAGTCAACTGTCACAACCCTACAATACTGAGATTGTTTCCCTGGAAGTGCTAGATTGTGTGCATTCCTAGCTACTGAAAGAAACCCAATGCCATGTCAGCAAAAGGCACACATTCATGCTGCATAAAGGACTACCCTCTTTTTTTTCATAACCACATTTTATTAGAATATGCATATCAATAAGACATCAGCGACAGCATTGTGTTCAGTATCAGCAACATTCAGCATCACAAGTTTTTAGGGAGGGTAAGGAATTAGTTGGCGTTAGGACGACCTCAATTGTTCGAAATGTTATTTGAGCTTGGTGGATGTGTCAGCCGCTATAGATGGGGTGGCAATGGGGAATATAGGTTGGTCAGTAGAGGGGGCTGCTTTGTAGCCATCTGGTGAGTGGTGGCCTTCTGGACAAAGCCGGAAATCTCGCTGCAAAGTCCATGAAAGGATCCCAGATCTTCATGGTTTTGGTGAGAAAATTGTTTCGGATCGCGGTCACCTTTTCCGCCTCTGCAATGTCCCAGCATTTGGACCACCATAATGCTATTGAGGGTCCTTCCTCATGTTTCCACAGGCGGGCCATGGCAATTTTTCACTGCAAGGAGTAAGTGCGTACACAGGCGAGGTATGTTACCTGAGACTGGCAATGCCCCGCCCCCGTTTCCCCTAGGAGAACAATCCCCGGATCCCAAGGTATAGTGAGTCCAGTGATGTCTTTGATGTGTTTAATCACCTCCCTCCAGTATGCCTCCGCCTTTGGGCAGGTGCATGCCATGTGAAATAGAGAACCGGGGGTGGCGCACCCCCGCTAACAGTGATCAGATAGAGTTGGGTTAGCTCTGTTGATTTGGACCGGGGTCATATAATATCTATAGCAGAATGTATAACCCTCCTCCCTATTAGTAATACATTGTGAACTTTTATGCAGCCTGGCCCATATTTTTGCCCAATCCTCCACTTCTATTTCCCGGCCCAAGTCCCTTTCCCACTCGATCATGTATCTTTCTTTTTTCGTGGGGTCAATCCTGTCTAGGAGACGATATAGTGTAGAGATTTTGCTTCTTTTTGTTGGGGCTGTTAGGGTGCTTTCTAGAGCCGTTAGTTCTCTTGCGCACTTCTCGCGTACCGCCCTGTGAGATAACCAGTGCCTTAACTGGGTATAATGAAATCTTTCTCTCTCCTCCACCCCAAACTTCTCTTTGCATCTCTCGAATGTAATGGGCGAGCCCTCCTCCAGGAAGTCACCCGTTTTAAGCAGTCCTCCCTCCCTCCAAGACTTGAAACTATTGGGGCTGCAGCCTGGTGAAAACTCTGGGTTGTTCCAGACAGGGAATAGGGGGCCCAGGGAGCCCCTGATGCCCCATTTCCAAGCTGCTGCTTTCCAGCATCGGGCTGTTGTGAGTGTGGCCGCCAGGGGGCCTGCATTCACTTGCGATTTCCTTTCTGGGAGGTGGGGGAGATCCGCGGGCTGCCTGGGCACCAGATTTCCTCTATCTGCCTCCATTTTGGGGCATCCTCTTCTCGTACCCAGGAAAAGGCATGTGATAGCTGAGCTGCTAGAGTGCATCTGGCGATGTCTGGGACCCCCAGCCCACCCTGGTTTTTGTCCCGCATCATTATACTTTTACCAATGCGCGGCTTTTTCCCTCCCCAGACAAATCCCTGCAGTTTCTTTTGCATGTCCACCAGGACTGGGGCCGGGATTCGGGTCGGTATTGCAGTGCAGGTGTATAGCCACCTGGGGACAATATTCATTTTTATGGCCGCAATTCGGCCGAACCATGAGATTTCCCTGGAGGACCAGGACTTTAGGTCATTCTTAAGGGTTGTAATAAGTTGTGGAAAATTTGCAGCATAGAGTTGGGCTGGGTCCTTAGTGATTCTCACCCCTAGGTAATCTATCGTATCTTTTCCCCATGGGATAGGCACTAACTGGCGAAGGGCTGCCCTTTCCAGGCTAGGGACATTGATCGCTAGGGCTGAGGACTTGTCTAGGTTAATTTTGAACCCTGATAGTGCTCCGAATTCGTCAATTTCCCCCCATAGGGAATTGAGGGATGCCACCAAATTCAAAGCTGTTATTAAAACGTCATCCGCATATAGCGCGATTTTGTATTCCTGGCCCCCTATTTGGACCCCCCTTATCCTGGTATTCTGCCTGATCTTAGCTGCAAAGGGCTCTATAGATAGAGTGAAAATCAAAGCGGATAGTGGGCAGCCCTGTCTGGTGCCCCTAGATATCTGTATTGTTTCGGATCTCCCGCCATTAACCCGTAATTGTGTTGAGGGAATTTGGTAGTTGGCCATAACCCATTTGGTAAAGTTCGGG
Source organism: Ambystoma mexicanum (assembly GCF_040938575.1). NCBI lineage: Eukaryota > Metazoa > Chordata > Amphibia > Caudata > Ambystomatidae > Ambystoma > Ambystoma mexicanum. Next base: position 350,231,491 of record NC_090929.1, read on the forward strand.
CCGAATCCGAAATGTTCCAGGACAGCCCGCATGTACCCCCCAGTCCATCAGGTCGAATGCTTTGTGTGCATCTAATGATATCACTGCCATACTGTCCCCGGACCTGTGGGCATGTTCAATAATGTCTATTGTTCTTCGGATATTGTCATGGGTTCCTCTCCTGGGTATGAACCCTGTCTGGTCACTGTCAATTAGGCCTGGCAGAACCATCCCCAGCCTGCCGGCCAGCACTTTAGAAAAAATCTTACCATCATTGTTCATGAGCGTGATCGGGCGGTAAGAGGCCGCTAGTTCGGGAGCCTTCCCGGGTTTATGTAACAAGACTGTTAATGATTCCGCCATAGACCTTGAGACGGAGCCAGATGTTAGGAACAAGTTGAATAATTCCACCAGATGGGGGACCAAGAGCCTGGAGTATTTCTTGTAAAAGGATGCGGATAAGCCATCTGGGCCGGGAGCCGTAGATTTCAGTGATTTGATGGCATCAATTAATTCTTCCGCTGAAATAGGGATTTCGAGGTGCTCCAGCTGGATCGTGTCCTGCTTGGGGATTGACTGTAAATACTTTGGGAGGTTCTCCAGTATTGTAGGTGACCCTTTCATGATTTCTGAGTGGTATCTTGATAACTCTCCGCGTCAGTATAGAGGATGTTGCCGTCTGCTCCAGATATTGTAAGGATGTTGTTTCTGCTTCGAGTCTTTTTCAGTTTTTGCACTAGTACTCGGTTCGCTTTGTTCCCCTTTATGTAATAAAACTGTTTTATGAAGGCAAGGGATTTGGCGGTGCAGTCAGCACAGTGCATTTCTAATGCAGTTTTGGCCTTTCTGGAGTATCGCCTTTTTAGATCAGTCTCCAGATGGTTCACCTTCTCCTCCAGCCTGGCTGCGGCTATCTTGGAGACCCTTCGTTGTTCAGCTCCTGCACTGATTAGAGAGCCCCTGACGACTGCCTTCATTGCGTCCCAGATGATGTTAATGGGAGAGGACTCCGTGGTGTTTTCTCTGAAGTAGTCGATTATTGTGTTCTCCACTTCCATCCTAATGCATTCATCCAGTAGCAAAGCGTCATTCAACTTCCAGTGTTTTTGTGCAGGGAGCTTTTGCCCTGGAGATAGCTAGTTTCGCCGACACTGGAGCGGGATCCGAGATCACAGCACACCCAAATACTGGTATGTCACCCAACCACTCCCAAACTCCATGTCACCCGCCCGACACACCATGGCATGGCATGCAATGTGAAAGCAACCAAATAAATGCACGACACATGTCACAACTGTCACAAAGTGCCCCGTCACAAATGGAAACAGGCCACAGACAATTCCCTTTCACATATGAAAAATAAACTGCACACATGAACATATACTTACCTGCATGACAAATCATGAATACAAGACCCAACAGTGGCAACGTCTGACAGTGACCAATCACAATAGTCCAAGTGTCACAATCTGACTAAGGCACCTCATCAACCCCTCCCATCTTCAGTGTGTTGCTGGCAGGTAAATGTGGCCGGGTACTGCATACAGCATGAACTGCATCTGCAATGGAGATAGGCAAGGTAACATGAAGAAGCAACATGTAAATATGCATAATGAGCAATATTGAATACAATATACAAATCAACCATGCAGTGGAGAAACCATCATTAATCCCCACTAGGGGTGTATACACAGTTTGGACTACAGACTGGCCACACAACTGATGGAAGAACAATACCTCTGTGTAAGTTACTGTCACACAGTGCCACCCTTGCAAGCCCATGGAAAGGGGAAGCAGGAGTGGCATGCGTCTGGACCCCAAGCCTCAAACACAAACACAAGACAAGCCTGTATGGGCCCAGCTGGAACACACAGTGGATGCCTACGGGTGCCACACAAAGCAACACACTGTAACATGAATGCACAATAGACAAAGAGGAAAAAGAAAAAACAAAAATCAAAAATGGCCATGGGCGACCGGGGGATAAGGGGGGGACCACCCAGGAGGGAGGAGGTGCAGGTTGCACCCCAACACCCACATGCGTGGATGTTGAGGAAAAAAAAAAGAAATCCCTCCATGGGCTCATGGCCTGCACGGCTACCCGATAGTGGGAGAACTGGCGTCGCTGTCGTTGCCCTCTGGTGCTACATGAGACAGTGTGCTTGGTATGGGAGGCAGACCACACAAAGCCTTGGCATGCTCCTCCATGGCAGCAAGCATGCGGGTTTGAAAGGTTTGGTTCTGCAGAATGATGGTCCAGAAGTCCCCATGCAGCACCTCACGTGTAGCACGGAGTTCTGCTTGCAAGGCCTCACGTGATGCACAGATCTTCTCACGGGTTACAAGGAGCTCAGCTGAGATGTTGCGTGTTAGCTGCTCCAGCTGCTGTTCTGACCATCTACTCCGGGACACCTCAAGTGCACCCAGAGTAGCTCTGAGGGAGCTGTTAAGCTGTTATCTTCCCTCAAAGCATCCCTGTGGGCCTGTGCCTCAGCGGATATGGCTGTGCGCAGAGCCCCCAGTTCAGCCCGTTGGTCCCTGTTGGCGGCCAACATGTCCTGCCTGTGTGAGCGACACGTGGACCGCATTTCCTGCTGCTGGAGCTCCACCAGCCTTTCGGGGGGGAAAATGGAAGTAGCCACCCTATCCATGGCCTGAGCCATCATCTCACATGATGCCCCCTGTTGTGCAATTGCACACATGGAGTTCTCCCATAATTCACCCAGGGCAGCACTGAACATACCAAAACGATCTCCCATACAGTATTTCCCGGTGGCGCATGGCCACTGCGTTGCCGGACACGACACCTGTCGGGCCCAAGGTGATGTGCTCCTTGCTGTGCTGGCGCTGCCTGAGGCTGCAGGACTGCATTCCTCCTTTGATCTGCTGCCCCAGGAACAAGAGCAAATAGTGTGGAGTGTGACCCTGCATCCGTAAACCGCCACAGGCGGACATTCCAACTCTGAATGGACCATTGAGGGGTCTACCCCGCAGTGCAGGCGCGTTGGACAGAACAGCATCCCTGCCAGAAACACTCACCTGCGATGGGACATTTGTGTCAATGTCTGATTCAGCATCTGAGCCATAGAGATCCTCGGAGGTGTACCCATCAACACCCGTGGACAGGATGGTCTGTAGGAGCAATGGATTCTTGTGCTGCACCACCCCACGTCGTCCTCCTCGTATCTAGTGCCTCATCACCTGCACAAAATGAAAAGAGAAGTCATGAAGACACACATGAACAGCATAGGCCACACACATAGGCATCACAATGTTCACATCCAATACATTAATCAGACATGTCACACATGACACAAACTCAGCCATTCATGCAGTGGCAATGAAGTGGAAGTGGACCCTGAAAGCAGACAATGATTACTCCAAAATGGAAAAGCAACACATGTGCTGCATGGTTCATAGCACCTGCATCACACATAAGCCTGTGAGTGGCATGGACCATCCACAAACATGACACATGCCAGCACACAGATGGCACGTAGCATAGCCATTGCAGAACTGACAAGGACACCCAGATGGGAGTTAATCACTACTGTCCCCCATCCATGTAAAACACATTAAATCAAACAGAACATGCAAAAGAGTGGGACAAAACACACGTGTCACATGCTGCAACAACGCAAGTGTGTTCAAATACAGTGATGGGAGGCACATGGATACATCAATGGTAGGTCACTTTGACATGACACAAGTCAATTGTCATGTTGAAGGTTGAAACAGGGCACAGAAGTGAGCTGGTGCAGTACATGTGTAGGTGTTCAGCAGTCAATCAGCCTGATTCATGGAATTATTTGTGTGAAAAACGCAGATTTGCGCACCTTTGTGCCCGAAAATCTCTGTCTGAAGTATGGTGATTTTCGGGCAGAAAGGAGTGCAAATCTGCGTTTTCCATGCAAATAATTCTATGAATCATGCAGAATAAACAGAAAAAAACGTAATAACAATGTCGTGGCATGATGGCAATTTAAGGGCAAGTGCAGTCATCATGTGCAAAGTGTTTGCAGTGGTTAGTAGGGATACAGTGAACCCCAAACCCAAGGGCGAGGGATGGCTTGGAGGCACTACATGGGTCACATATGGCAGTTATGACTACACAGCCTGACCTGGCACTCGATCACAACAGTTCACCCAAGCATCATACACATGGTCTGGACACGCACGCATGGGCGCTCACCGGACATTGTCTCAAGATCTGGGAGGTCGCCCACGCCTTGGGTCTGATCCTCTGCGATGAACCCTCAGGCGATTACCTCATGTTCTGTGAGTTCATCCTCCTCTGGTGGTGACCCACTGCCAGTCACCAGAGTAGAGGTGTAATTAGAAGCCATCTTGTTTTTTGCTCTGCATTTGAGGTCATTCCAACGCTTTGAGCAATCATCAGCTGTGCACTTCACAAATCCCAAGGAACTAATGTGGTCCACGATGCACTGCCAGTGGGCCCTACACTGAGCAGGCGTAGTCTTGCACCCTGCCGTAAACCAGCATGCCGCGGCCATGTTCCGACACGTAGCCCACAAGTGCATCCAGTTCCACCTTATTGAAACTCTGCTTCCTTGATGTGCCGGAGGGGCGAGCCGTGTCTGGGATCACAGCCTGTTCCGCAAGAGCATGCTTCTTCCTCTAGAGAGGTGGTGCAGACCCTGGGTGACTTACGCTGCTCCAGTCTGTAGGGGGTTGAAGCGCAGGTGGACTACCCACTGGAAGCAGGCAATGGCACGATGACCAAAGGTCTCACTGCAGGCATTGGCTGCTGAGTGCTGTTGCCAGGACCAAGCGGCACGACTGCCTTGGTGTGAGGGGCGGGAACCAACACTGTCCCGGCTGGGTGACTCACAGCCGGGGTGGTGTCAGCTGCAGCTGCCCCTGCAGCTTCCACAACCTGGCTGCTCGGGCAGCAGATGACATTGCTGCCCCAAATCCAGGTGGCCTGGTGACAGCAACTTTCACCGCCACACGTGGCTTGTACTACGTGACACAGAAGTCAGCCTGTGAGTCTTCACGTGCCTGTTCCGTGACCAATCCAGGCTAGCAGGATGGTGTCAGCTGCATCTGCCTGACCCACTGGGGGGGGGGGGGGGCATAGGTGTCCCTGAATGGTCCTGGACACACTGCCCTCTTGGGCCATCCTGCCCACGTTGCCCACCGCTGCCACCTTGGCCACCCTGGTCATCCTGGCCACATCCCCTACCACGGACACCTCTTGGAGGTCGGCCACCTTTGCCTCCCTTACCAGTTGGTCGCCTGCCAACCATGGCACTGATGTACTTGTGCGAATGGGAGGTGCAGAAAACAATTGTCCTGGGCAATTGGGGTGAAGGGGGCAGGGTACTAGATGGAATAGGTACCCCTGTGCTCCTTCAAGGCTGTCTGTGACCCCTGGAGAAACATGACAGGTCATGCAACGCTCAGGCACCCCAAAAATGAAAACAAACGTGCATGCAACCCCTCAGTAGCCCACGTGCGTGGAATGAAGGACCTGCAGTACGCTGTGGCACCCAGAAACACAAAAAATGGGTACGCATGGAACACGCAGGCTACAATGACCTCTGAATGGGTACGCGACACACGGGGGCAACCACAGTGGAAAAATACGTGCGTGACCGTTTGCCTGGAAAATGTACGGAAAAACACAGCGTTGGCAACACCCCCGCCAAAACAAGAAGTGAGCTCTACCGCAGTAAACAAGGAGTATGCACTGCAACCGTTGTGAAGTAATCGTGTGTTAACCCGCAAGAAGTACAAGAAACACACGCTCGCTCTCCACAAAAAGCACGTACAGGAAAATGGCGTCCTACGTGGACCTTTAACCCGTGCGCATAGCAACGCCTGTGCGTGCCACGTCACTTATGCGCTTACGTGCTAAGGGCCTTTCCTCGAATTACACGCACATGTGCTGATTTTTCACGTGCCAAGTCACTTTGTATCAAGCTGGCTACGCAACAACACACGGAAGACCACGCTCCTGCACAGGTCATTTACCTGCCCCCCGAAGCCCAAAGCAGCCTCCTACGAGCCATCTGCTGCTGCCAGACTGCCTGCTGCCAACAAGCCCTGCAATTATGTGCCTGCACATCAGCCATCACCAGGGGTCCAGTTGCTGTGACCACCCCTGCTGGAACAGAAGACTCCCGACTGGTGTTCCACCACTCCACAGCCCAGCCCCAGGGCCCAGCCCCAGGGCCCAGTTGCCCACCCACACATGCCACGGGGGTTGCCATGTCGGGCCAAATACCATCTGGGACCAGCGGCGACCCCCCCGGCGGGGAGGCAGAGGGCTGCCAGCTTCACTGCAAAAGAAGTTGGCATCCTGGATGCCCTCTTCAGACAAGCACGTGCCAACAAGGATGGACGGGAGAGGATCTGGTTGGACATAGTGGGTGCCATCAACGTGGAGGGGGTGGCACCCCGCGACTTCAAACACGTCCATAAGTGCTGGGAGGATTTCAAGTCCAGGACCCTCAGAACGGGCCAGCGCCTTTTGGACGCAGTGGGGTGTCGGGTCCTGCTTACCATCGACCAGATGACGGTCCTGGAGCGCATTCACCCCCCTCGAGAGGCAGACCCATCTGGAGTCGAGCAGTAAGTGTCCATGCGTTCTCATTCGACAAAGTGCATGTTGAGGTGTGGCAGGAGTGTGCAGCTTGGACAAATGTCTGACATGGCCCATGTATGGATGTGTATGTGCAGGGAAATGAGCGTGCTGCATGTGAGTCCATTCATGTGTGCTGCACATCAATAGTGTATGTGTTTCGATGCACAACTGCATGTGAAGATGCACACATGTTTGCATGTCTGTGTGTGGACTCATCCATGTTTGGGGTGTGACACATGGATGCTCGTCCCACCTTCATGCACGTGCACGGTGTGCATGTGTCTGTTTGGTGTGTGTGTGAGACTGTGAGACACCATGGATGCATGTGACACGGACATGTAGGGAGCCGATTGGCAGATGTGACATAGTGGACGACGATTTCACTGTGACAGGAGGTAGAGATGGCCAGATGCATGTCTGTCTGGTGCCGTGTTGTCTTGAAAAGGGGAAAATCTTCCCAGGGACCAGCCCTTGAGAGCAAAAATTACCCAATTCAGCCCAAAATACAGGTCCTATCGGGCTGAGCAATGAACTTGTGCTAATGAAAAATTACACCATCAGAATGTTTAGCATTTATTAGATAAAAAGCATAAACAGTAAATTTAGCAGCACTTTGGAATTCAAGTTAAAGAAGATTATAAAGCTCATTAGAGCAATCACAAAACTTAGAGAAACACAAAATACAGAGAAACATAGAGAAACACAGTCTTACGTCCCTTAATCAGCGCTAGGAGACCCTGGCCCTCAAACTAGCTGTTGCCAGCCACGCTCAGATGACAGCGCTGCAGGGTGCCGACAGAGCATCAGGTTCCGGACACCCGCTCTTGCTTGAACCAAGCCACGGATCAATCTCCCGCCCAGTTCTTGGTGAGTGCACCTTTTGTGCTCTCGTGCCGTCAATCAACATGACGCCCATTGCCAGAACCTTACCTGTGCAAAATATAGGTTTTCCCATGGAAAAACCCAGCTCAGTGAATTTCCACTGTGCTCCCTTCGCTGCCCCTCCCGATTAGGAGCCCATCTACGAAAGCTCAGGAATGTTTTATCAGTGCCTTCTCAGGGAAAGAGGATTTGTTTACATAGCCATGCAGAGCTACAGAAAAGGCAGAATATTCTAACAGAAGCCGAGATGAATTAACCCCATGTGAGCAAGCTCTACCAGGCCTGCACTCATAGCTTAGTGCCCATAGCGCTTCCAAGATCTAAGCGCTATATAGGTGCTATAATGCTCCAAACCCTCCAATAATGTCTCTATTAGCTACAGAACTGGGGCCTCCGCCCTGCCTGTCTATGCACAATGCATAATGTGACCTGCCACCCCTACTAGGCCTGCATATTCCTTGTAGCTCACTAAAGTGTAATGGAGGCGCTACCACACATTACTGTCAGGATTTAGCACATACTTCGAATAAACTATTGGCTTTCAGCGGCTAATGATGTCATCTGAAGCCCTAATTAGCAAATTGGCACTTAGTATTTCACGACACGTGTGTGCATGTGAATGGCAAGCTCCATGATGCTTGTGACGTCATGCCACCCTTAGGATGTTCATGCAGTTCCATGTGAATGGATGCAGATGCCTGTTGCATGTTCCCTGCTTGTTTGTGCATGTGTGTGGCTTCATTTGACCTGTGTGATGCCGTCTGTGATGTTTGACACTGCCACTCATGTGCTATAGTCATGTGTCTAGCAGGCCATTTGACGGTGTCCTGATGCCTGTGCTCTGTCTCTCCCTGTCTGCAGGGTCGACTGATGAAGAGGGCGGAGACGGCGCTGTGGAGCCCAGCGGCAGGGATGTCACCGCCAGCCAGAGACGCAAGGCCCTGCCCCCCTCCCAGGTAATAATATCTTCCAGGAGTGAGGGGACTGGTGCCGCGTCTATGGCCGCAGCTGCCGAGGGGTGGTCCAAGAGGCCAAGGTTGGATGTTGACTCCTCGGCAGATGAACCCCCACAGGGGCATACTACGGAAGACGGCACAGAGTCATCCAGGTTGGTGGGGGGTGTGGTTAATGAGGAGGCCGTATCAGACCCACGCATGGGTCCTGGAGTGGGTGGTTCTGCTGGTGCAAGTTGTGCAGTCCAGGGGCAGGGGCAGGAGGCAGCACAGGTCGCCGTGGAGGTGCCTGGGTGTAATCCTGATCCTGTGACTGCATCATCCTGCACCAGCAGGGATGCCTCTGTCCAGGCCTGTTCGCAGGTAGGGGATGTGTTTACGTCAGAATACTCGTACCCCGCTTGCGCCAGCCAAATCGCATGTAAAAATTGCTTGCATACCTGTATTCTGAGGGGTGCGGCAAGGAGTTTTACATGCGATTTGTCTGGCGCAAGCGTTTTTAGCACACTTTCATTGTTGGGGGGCTGCATGCTGGTCCACTGGCCTTTGCGGCATATTGTGGATTTGTGCAGCTGTTTTTGGCGCACGGGGCGGTGTTAGGGGCATAACTGGCGCTCCTGTATGTTCCATGGGAAATCCATGAATACGTGGTGCGCGTAAATGGGATTTAGCGCACGTGGCTGGGGCATGCTCCCTCTCTGCGCTAGCAGCGTGCACTACTTCTGCACGAGAATCTATGAATTACTCCCTTAATTTGCTAACACACAACACATGCACGTTTGTTTGCCCTTATGCATTTCTTTGCATCAGTGTTATTGCAGTAGTTTGCTGCAGCGTAAAATGTACAGTAGCAAAAGCAACTAAGCAATGTTTTAATCTTTTCAAACTTAGCTTTTGCTTTCTTGCCTAGACTAAAAAAGTATATGGAAAACATGCAATATACGACAATGCCAGATTTTTAATGGATTACAGGGAGAACAACACCAGAAAGAGCAACATACTTGTCCAGTAACTATGACCCTCCTAAACTACAATAGCTTTCTCTCTGGACCAACATTCAGAATAACTGCCCTCGCTGAACACCAGAGCACTTTGAAAGGTTTCCTGAACTGATTTAGGTGCAACTGCCTGAACCTGCCGCACGTGCTCTCCTGCAGAAAAATCCTTAAATAGAACAGGAGTGGGCCTGCTGACAACAGGATGGTGGACCCATTCAAAATGGTGGAGTTCGCTTCCCTCTTGGGATGGTTATGAAATAGTGGGGCCCCTGATCAATGAGCTGCTATATTATAGAACAGACAGTATAGGAAGGGTAGGAGAACTCAAGTGATGCTGTTAGGAACATTAATGTCTGTAATGGAAATGCTTAGGACATTGTCAAAAACACAGTAATCTAGTTACAGACTTCTTTAAATGTATATGTCCTATGCTCGAACAACAGCAAACATATGGAAAGAATTGATCATGAGATATGTCACTCTTAGCGTTATTGGTGTAGTGCATTGGCATAGCGCCCCCCTCCTCCCCGCTATGAGTGGGACACGACCTCAACACTCATCCTGACGTATGTGTTCATGCAAGGCGCTGGGGGCCCAAAGGGCAGGTGTGGCCTTTTTTTTTAATGGCATTTACAATACAGTGTTATTAGGTGGCGAGACTGACATTTTACTGTGCATCTTTGATAACGCAAGCACGATAAATGGTATTACGTTGCTTGACTGGCATTTTAGAGCAGCCAGCCGGGCTACAGTATTGTATTATGGCAGGGCATTTTTTACAGGTCATCTATGATGAAGCAAGCATGATAAGAAACAAGTTACTTACCTGTAACTGTTCTGCAGCATGGGTCTGGAATGGATTTGCATGATCATGAATATTCCCAGTCATCAGGCTGGGAAACCCCAGTAAAAAGACAGCAGTCTTGCTTTAAAAGCTTGAAAACTGCCTTTCTCCCATTAACCAAAGTCTGGGTCATACTGCACCCATCCAATGACGACCGTCTCCCTAAGCCCCACCCCTGGTGGCCATCTTCAGATTTGAAAGCATGTGAAGTCACAGTATGAATCAAGAGCCACAGTGGGGAAGGAGGGAGGGTTTGCATGTGAATCCATGCCAGACCCATGCTGGGGAACAAAAGTTACAGGTGAGTAACTTGTTCCTTCTCTAGCATGTGGTCTGGCATGAATTCAAATGCTCATGAATACGAATACACAGCAGTGCATAACACAACCACGGGAGGTGGCAAGGCTCAACAGAAGTGCAACCACTTACACCTGGAACAGACTCATCTCAACCATACAGGTTGTGTAGCACCGCCTGGCCGTCTCTGGAATCCCTGTCAATGCAGTAGAATTTCATGAAGGTTTGCGTACACCACCATGTAGCAGCCCTGCAAATGTCCAGTGTTTCTGCGATGGCTCTGGTGAAATGGGCTCTCGGCTGGCCTGGAGGAGGTCTGTTGGCCAGACGATGACAGTGCATGATGCAGCCAGAGATCCACCTGGATATGGAAGCCTTCGACAGGGCCTTCCAGTGATTCACAGACCCAAAATGTACAAAGTGTTCAGATGTCTTCTGAAAATCCTTTGTGCATGCCAAATAGAACTTCAAGGCATGAGAAACGTCCAACAACATTTCAGCGGACAAATAAAAATTCGGGAAGAAAACTGGAAGCAGCAAGGGTTCGTCGAGATGAAATTCAGAAGAAATCTTTGGCATAAAGGTGGGGTGGGTCTGTTGCACCACCTTCGTAACATGAAAAGACAAGTATGGGCACTTGCAGGAAAGAGCCTGAATCTCCCGTCCCACCTAGCCAAGGTGATGGCCTCTAGGAAAGCAGTCTTCCATGAGAGGAGCCTGATGCAATGGTTTGAATGGAGGCACCATGAGTTTAGTAAGAATGCCATTGAGCTACCAAGCAGGGGCAGGAGCCTTCACAAATGGAAATGTATTGAAGAGGTTTTTCAGAAATTCTTTGACGAGCCTCTGCAACCACAGCGAGGGCCTGACCGGTGACTGCGTTTCCTGGGAAACGGCTTCCAGGGGTACCTTGATGGAGGCGTAGGTCAATCTGGCGTTGGCTAAAGACAATAGGTACAGAAGGAGCTGTGGGGCTGTGACGCGCAGAGGAGTAATCCTTTGAGCTCTGCACCACACAGTGAATGAAGCGTTTCCATTTGTGGCCATAACACGATAGCGTCAAGGATGCCCTAGCCTTGGACAGGACCTTCCCACATTCTAGAGGAATGTCATAATGCCCAACCTCTAGCACGTCAGGAGCCAAGCCGTGAGGTTCAGTGATGCTGGTTCGTGGTGCAGTATCATTCCGTCTTCTCTAAATAGGTCGCCAGGAAGAGGAAGCAGCTGGATGGCCGGCGCTACTGCCATGCAGATCAGTTCTGGGTACAACATCTGGCGAGGCCAAACCAGAGCGATGAGCATCATCTTGCTACGACAGTGAGTGTGTTGATCACACGTAGCAACAACGGGATTTGAGGGAAGGCATACAGGAAGAAGCCCTTCCACATGAACGAGAACACATCTCCCAGGATGGGGAAACCTGCTAGTGAATGCCTGGCACTTCGAGTTTGCTGCCATCGCGAAGAGGTCGATCCGGGTCAGCCACACATGCTGAAGTGACGTGATATCTGTGACTGCTGTAACTCCCATTCGTGGCAGGACCCCAGCTCCCTGCCTAGAGAGTCCGCAATGGTGTTCTTGATGTCCACCAGATAAAATGGGATGAGAAATATGTCCTGAAAAATGACCCAGTGCCACAGGGCCTGCGCCTCAAGGGAAAGAGCTGGGGAGCAGGTCCCGCCCTGCTTCTGGATGTAAAGCATAGTGGTGGTGTTGTCTGTAAAGATCTTCACCACCCGCCTCCACAGAAGAGGTAGGAAAGACTTGAGGACCCAAAACACTTCCTGCAGCTCCAGAACATTGATGGGCAGAGCACGCTCCTCCAGAAGCCAGAGGCCTCTGGCGTGTGACTGTCCATTGTGAGTCCCCCATTCGTCCAGAGGCGTCCATGGTGACGTAGCCTGGAACAGTGGAACCTGAAACGGGGCTCCCTTCATAAGGTGCTTGCGTACTCTGCACCACTGAACGGCTTGTCTGAAGTCTTGGTTGCGGTCACTCCTACATGACCACTTGCCCATGATCTGGAGCCACCTGGCATCCAGAAACTCCTGCAGAGGTCTGATCTGTAGCCTGCAAAACAGGATCATGTCAATGCAGGATGACATCATGACCAGTAGTGACTTGATGGGCAAACCACAGTGAATTGAGCCGTAGCTAGGTGATGCACCTTCCCCAAAACAGCTGCCACTCTCTCCTCCGAGGGAAACGTGAGAGATGCCACTATGTTGAGGTGGGAAACCAGAAACAGAGCGTTCTGCGATGGCACCACACAGGACTTCGGATAGTTGATGGAGAATCCAAGCTCTGTCAAAAGGCTTATGGTCTCCCTGGTGTGTTGCGCTGCCAGGGCCCCCGAGAGGGGGACCGGATGAGCCAGTCATCCAGGTACGGATAAAGACGTGTGTGCTCTTGAGGCCAGGTACGCTGCCACCAGAGCTAGGCACTTTGTGAATAACCATGGTGCTTATTTGAGGGAAAAGGGAAGAGCCCTGAACTGATTGTAGTTCTGGGACGTTGCTAAGTGCAGGAACGTCCGATGCTTTGGATGTATGGGGATGTATCCCCTTCTTCCAGCTGGCAGAGTACTTGCTGCAACGTGACCATCCTGAATTTCTGGAACTTCAGGTACTTGTTGAGGTGTCACAAGTCTAGGATCAGACGCCACCCTCTTCCCCCTCCCCCCCCCCCCCCAAGACTTCTTTTGGACCAGAAAGTATCTGGAGTATACTGCGCAGCCCGTGAGATGCAGCAAAAGGGGTTCTATTGCCCCTTTTCTTAACACGGCCTGCATCTCTTGTAGCAGTTGGGCCATGTGCAGTTCCTTCCTTGCCACAGGGGAAATGCGAGGGCCCTGTGTTTGAATTCCAGGATGTGCCCTTGATGTAGTATGTCCAGCACCCACTCGTCAATGGTGATGTTCTTCCACTCGTTGATGAAGTGCGTCAGACTGCCCCCCACTGGAGTGCAGAAGTGTGAGGGTCCGGGTCAGGTTTGCTTGGGTGTTTTGCATCCTGGTTTGCGGATGTCGACGTTGTGCCCCTCTGCCAAAGACCTGTGACCGGCCCTTGTATGTCTCCCGGGAGGAGGAGTGGGAGGTTTGACGGTAGGAGGTGGCTGCGTAGCCCTTAGAGGATCTGCCAAACTTCCCTCTAGAAGATTGAAAAGATGAAGATTGTCACTGCTTCAAGGTGCCCAGTGATCTAGCTGTTTCAGTGTCCGTTTTAATAGCTTGCAGCGTTTCGTCCACCACCTTGCTGAAGAGGTTATCCCCATACAAAGGCATATCCACCACCTTGGACTGGATATTTGCTCTGAAATGTGTGGCCTTTAGCCAGCCCTGGCGTCTGAGTACCACTCTGTTTCCCATTTGGCGAAAACCTGAGTCTGCGACATCCAACGCCGCTGTGATGATGTGGTCTGAAGCCACCTCGCCCTCCTGAAATATGGTTAAAGCTTCATTCTTCATGTCATCAGGCAAGAAATCCAGGATTGGGCCCAGATTTAACCACATCTCCCTGTCATAACGGGCAGCGACGGCAAGAATCCTGCTTTAAATATCCTATCCCTCCAGCCCCAGCTCCTTAATAATAGCGGGATTATGGCAGTGAAGTCTCTGGGCACCAGCGGACGGAACATGGGGGGCGAACTGCTGACGGGGAAGCTGTGGCGAAGAAGTGTGGAGCTAAGGAGCCGTTGTGTGGAGACCGGAGCAGGGACCGTCCGGGCTGGATCGGCGTGTAGCGGGGTCTGCCAGGCTGTGCCCAGAGGTGGTGAAGCCGGACCCTGACGTGCGGCGGATGGAGGACCCGGGAGCGGGAGTGAGGTGAGCTGTGAGACAGCTGTTGCGCTCGGGCGGCCTCCGGCAGAGCTGATTGTTTGGGCCGCCCACTCTGGGGGTTGGAGCTGCGCCCAGGTGGCTGCAGGCCTTGTCCGGTGGTGAGGAGAGACGGTGTGTCACTGCGCACGTTGCGCGTATTGAAGCTGACTCCATTCTTTGGCTGTTGCAGGTACTGGTCGAAGAGACGTTTCGGCTTAGAGCCTTCATCTAGGGCCTGGGGTAGGTCTCCCTAAAAATAGAGACGGGGGACTCCATTAGTGTCTGAGTGGAAAGTTAAAAACTTTTGTTTAAAAAAGACAAGACATAATATTCTCCGTGAATGTGGTACACCACTCTAAAATCAAGGACAAGGAAGACACGGGACTGACCTTGGGGGGTGCAGATCTGACAGGATCTGAAGTTATTGTGGCACATGAATGGCAAGAGATGCTAATTAGTTTAGTCTTCTGGCAGCCGGCTGTGGATGGCTGCAAAAATCAAAGAACATGTAGTTCTGGGTAAGATTACTGTTAGTGGAGGTCAATAACAGAAAGATTTTTACCCAAGTGTACCTGGAAGGCATGTTCTCACCTAGCTAGGTTGTAGCTGCGCGAAGAGTCTCAGGAAGTGCGCAGGGTGCCGGTTGGTTTTGCAACTGATCATTAAAGTGTGGACCAGCACGTAATGGTGGCTGGGTGATAGTTTCTGGTATTGTCTGTAGTCGTCCTATGAGGGAAACGAGATGTATGCGCCCGTTAGGATAATTTGTGAGGAAAGGGTCTGTATTGTGTGACCAAGTAGGGAAAAGAATTTACCTGGTATTTAGGTTCCGGGCTCGCTGCACGCTGGCGTGTGGGGCCGCGTATGCATTTTGCGACTGGATCGCTGCGTACAGGCTGGGGAACTAAAATGAGCCGAGCACTGCACGGCTGTGCTGAGTGCGCATGCGCATCAGGAGTAGTGTTGTTATGACTGGCGAGTGCGCATGTGCCGGCCCGCTGTAGAGTAGCGTTGCCGTGGGTGCATGTCAATGCGAGACACTGGTCTCTTGCGCATGTCCATTATGAGACGGAGTGGCAAGTCCGTCAAGAGTTAGCCGGGATCAGTTGTGTTCAGTGTTGGCTCACCCTATATTGCTAACCTGTAAAAACTGTATAGAGGTTGTGAAATACAACTAGGGCCAATATAACCAAAAAGGTGTAAAGTGGAATTTTTGGGCATGTATTTAAAATTAAGGAGAATCCCAATTGTTATGGATTATTGTTGGGATGTCCTAAATAAGGAAAGGCGGGTCCCGCCAGGCGACTGCGCAGAACGCACCTCAAGTAATGGAGTGTGATACGGAAGGGAGGTTGAGGAACTAGTTAAGGACCAGCTAACCGTGGGCTCTTAAAATGGCATGAGAGATGGAGATGGAACAGGGAGAGGAGACTAAGGAGACTAACGCTTGTGTGAAAGTGTGTAATTATCTACAAAAGCGCGTGGGATCTATCTCATTCATCCCAGTTGTAGTACTTTTCAATTTAAAAATCCACCATGCTTCTTTGTGGTTGAGTGAGTTGGTGGCATTGCTCGTATTGGATACTGAATCTGCTATCCACCCATAGGATATCGTCTGCGCCATGGTGGTTTTCAGTGGAATGTTGTACCATTGGGGTTGTGGCAGATTTGCACCGGATTCGAGATCTATGCTCTCTGCTCTCCTATCCTTTTGTGGATTTTCCTAGTTGTTTGGCCCACATAGCGCAAACCACAAGGACATTCAATGATGTAGATTACATTAGCTGTTTTGCAATTTGTGAACTGTCTGAGTTCCCAGTCTTTTTCGCCAATCCTAAATGAAGACATTTTCCTAGTGAATCGACATACTGTGCAGGTGCCACAGGGGTGATGCCCCTTTATTTACCGCATATTCCAGAGCATTGATCTTTGTGATTTTTTCTCCAGTCTTGCATGTGATAGCATGTCCTTCAGATTCTTGGATCGTTTAAGCGCCATTCTTGGTGTTTTCTCTTCTGGCAAACTTAATTGTACCAGGGGCCAGAACTTTTTCAAGATCCTTTTTAGTTTGGTTGTATCAGGGCTAAACGTGGAGACAAATGTAAGGGTCTCATCTCGATCCGGATTTTTCATTTTGGGTGTTAATAGACTTTCCCTGGGCGTGTATTTGGCTCTTTTGATAGTCCGACTGACGAGTTTTCTGGGATATCCTCTTTCTCGTAGTTTGCTTTCGAGTTTTTTTGCATGTTCTTGAAATGTATTCATTTCGGTGCAGTTACGCCTTAATCGTCGGGAATTGGCCATATGGGAGGTTAGCCCTTAGGTTCCTTGGGTGATGACTTTTGTAATGAAGTAGAGTGTTCCTCTCGGTCTCCTTTGTGAAGAGGTCGCATTGTAATTTGCCATTCTTGGCTAAGATGGTCAGGTCCAAAAAGTTAATGGCACTGTTACTGTTTTGCATAGTGAATTTTATCTCTTGGGTCTGGGTATTGATCCACTCGAAAAATGAGGTGAGGCTGTTTTCATCTCCGTTCCATATAAGGATGACATCGTCAATGTACCTAAACCATGAAGAGATTTTGTTTTGAAACGGGTTGGATATGTCTATAACATGTTGCCTCTCAAATTCTGCCATAAAGATTATTGCCAGACTCGGGGCAAATGCAGCTCCCATCGCCGTTCCACTTGTTTGGAGATAGTATTCGTCATCGAACGTGAGGAAGTTGTTGGTTAGTGCGAGGACCCGGGAGCGGGAGTGAGGTGAGCTGTGAGACGGCTGTTGCGCTCGGGCGGCCTCCGGCAGAGCTGATTGATTGGGCCGCCCACTCTGGGGGTTGGAGCTGCGCCCAGGTGGCTGCAGGCCTTGTCCGGTGGTGAGGAGAGACGGTGTGTCACTGCGCACGTTGCGCGTATTGAAGCTGACTCCATTCTTTGGCTGTTGCACTCTCTAGCCCACACCCCCGCCCCCAGAACTCCTTTGCTTTTGGGCCAGCTGGCTTCACCCGCGAACTGGACTCCTTCGTCCCGGTGCTGCCCGCCCCCCCTTTCCCTCCATCGCAGGGGGCCGCGCTCCGGAGGAACAGTGTGACACTGCAGGACTCGGCTCGGTGCAGTGTTGCGGGGTGGCAGGGAGGCAGCCGTATAATGCCCACAAAGAGGATGCTCACCATGCCTGACTGCAATCAGTTTTGAAAAAAAAAAAACTTGTACGGCTGCGCATGACTTGGGACTCGCTCCCTCTAACATTTGTGGATTCAGTGCTTGCTGTGGGTCTGGATGGCTATGAGGCCCTAACCGGGGGTGCTCAGCAAAGCGGACTGGACGTTGATCGTGGGAGTTGGGGGCCTGTTGATGTAGGGCACAATCTGTGGCAAGGTTAATGTCGCCTACCTAACATAGCGCAGACAGACATCTGTCCACCATAAACAAAGCACCATACTTAGTTGAGTGGATAACTGCAGAGTACTATACATACTGTTGGACAGTCTGTGGATGGGCTGGTACGCTACGCGCCTCTGGAAATATTGTGACTGGATTGCAGTTTAGCTGGTGGAGCGAGGCTGGGTGAGCCTGAGGAGGAAAAGGGGGGCAGTGCTGGCTGAACCTTGTGCACTGGTGGTGCGATGCGCCCTCCTGTGGAAAAGCTGATTTTAAGTGCTTCTAAATAGCGCCACGCAGAGTAGAGCGGATTGGAACACTGTGCTGATGAGGGGGCTCCCCAAGTGCTGGTGGCTGCACTACGAGGCAGGGAAGGCCTGGAGGTGGTCTGGTCTGACCTAGGGGTGGCGGTATGGGCAACCAGAAGAAGGCAAGGATGGATCAGTTTGCTTGTGCGGACCAGGCTCAGTCCTCTGTGGCCATTTTGCAGTCAGCGGTACCTGAACAAGTTGATATGGCGCCCCTGAATCAAACCCTGCTGGCGCTGAAGGGGAGCAAGGATAAGCGTGGGGTAAAAATTGATGCCCTTACCTGTAAAGTGGACATATCTGCTGTGCAGATAGAGAAACTCTCCGGGCGCATGGAAGAAGCAGAGCAGAGGATTGGGACTGCGGAAGACAGGGTCGCAACACTTCAGCGCGAGGTAGCAAGTCTGCAGCAGGCGGTGAAGAAAATCACAGCCAAGAACTAAGATTTGGAGGGGCGCTCAAGGAGAAATAACATTAGAATTCTTGGAATTCCAGAGTCCACTGATATAAGCAACATGGAAAAATTTGTGGAGCAGTTGTTGCCGGAGATACTTGACAATCCCTCGCTGTCCAACATGTACATGGTGGAGCATGCTCATCGCTCATTGGCGAACAGACCGCCGCCGGGAGCCCCTGTGCGCCCCATCATAGCGAGAATCTTCTGCCATATTGCGAGCAGCTCGAGAAAAAGGGGACTTGAGATGGGGAGGGTCTACTATACGGCTGTTTCCAGACTTCAGTCCAGCTGTCCAGGATCAAAGGAAGAATTTCCAGACGGCCAAAAACATCCTGAAGCGTAAGGTCACAAAATACTCCATGATGTACCCGGCCAAGCTTCGTGTGCAACATAATGGGTCAGTAGTGTTCTTCACTATGCCGGATGTGGCGGAGCAGTTTGCTAGGAACCTGCCGGAGGTGGGCAGATCGCCGCGGCAACCGTCCTGAGCTGCCCCCCTGGCACCCCGAGTTGCTGGTGCTGTAAATGTGACAGAAGAAAGCTGCCCAAACAGAGTTCTGTGGGGGCTGGGGGAGGGAGGGTGGTATGATGCATGCTGGTCCTTCCTGCAAGGAGCTCTTGGGTTGCCTTCGGGGCCCGGGTTGCCGTAGACACTGCGGCGTACTCTGGGGGTTGGTGGGGGGGGGGGGTAAGGAATGCCGGTATGTTCATGTTTCTGGCATGGGTGGGAACGGGGGGGGAAGGGGTTCACGGTTTGGTTTCATTGTTGGGATGGGCAGGGTGGGTTGACTCCAACTTTATCCTAGAAGTGTATGGTGGATCCTTGGCATGTGTTTTTTGAAGGGGGAAGAACATTCATAAGAAGCGCCCTGCCTGGGTGGGGTCGTGATACGGCAGTTGTGTGTGGATGGGATGGCCCAGACTACCGGGAGGGATGACGGCAAAATTGTCATATCATTGATGTCCTGGAATATTTGGGGGTTTACGAATCATAAAAAGACGCGGTTGATAGGCAATTACGGTAAGAATCATGGGTTGAATATATTGTGTTTACAAGAAACTCATCTAGCTAAGGGTGTGCCTCCTCCTAACCTTGTGGGATGGGGCTCCCATAGGTATGGCTCCTCCATCTCTTCGCATTCTAGAGGCGTGGCTACTTATATACATAGGTTGCTGCAATTTAAGCTGCATGAACAAGTGAGGGATGAGGATGGGTGGTTTCTACTGTTGGTGGGTGAGGTTTTGGGAAATTGGCTGTTGATCATAAATATATATGCACCAAATATAGACTCGCCGGAGTTTTTCTACAAGTGTGCCAGTCATCTCCACAAATACGCTGAATATGAAGTAATCTGGGCTGGTGATTTCAATCTGGCCCTTACGCTATCCATGGATATGGCTTCGTCGGCCCAGCTTTCCGTTTCTCAGACGGCTAAGGCATGGGGCAGTATCGCTCAGACACACGATTTGCACAATGTGTGGCGCTCGTTGCATCCTGATGTTAGGGACTACACGTTCTACTCAGGGGTGTATGGGAGTTAATCTAGAATAGACTATGTCATGTGCACCACTGCAATTCTTAGAGCAGTCGCGGAGGCCAGTATCCTACCTCGGACTGGCGGAGAGACTTAAGGGCAAATAGGGAGAGGCTGCGAGAATTAGCATGTGATGAAAATAGGTATCTGGGAGATCCAATACAGGCGGCAAGGTATGGGAGGGGGATAGGCCGGGTAAGACACTGGCCTGGGCCATTCACAGAGAACGAGCGCCAGTCAATATATCGGAAATCAAAGATCGGAATGGGAACCAGGTGCGGGACCTGGCAGGGATAAATGAAGAATTTCGCACTTACTATGAGCAGTTATATACGTCCCGGCCTATGCCGGGGCACAGCGCTCTGCTGCGCTATCTGGATGAGGTGGCACTGGGTTGGCTGGACCCTGAGCAGGGTGCTGCCCTTAATGAGCCTATCACGGAGGATGAGGTGCGTACGGCCATAGAATCGCTTCCCAATGGTAGGGCACTCGGGTTGGATGGTATCACTGCTGAATTTTATAAGTCGTACGTGGACCGTGTTATTCCCCATCTCCTTGCAAGGTTCGAAGGTGCCATGGCCAATGGCATCCTCCCAGAATCTACAAGATCTGCACTGATAACTGTGCTTCCAAAATCTGGCAAGGATCCCCACCGTCCTTCATCATATCAGCCCCTTTCGCTTATTAACACGGATCATAAAATATTAGCTAAGGTCCTTGTGAATCAGCTCCTCCCGCACCTCCCGGCCTTGGTTCTCCCAGATCAGGCTGGGTTTGTCCCTGGACGCTCCACTCAAAATAAACTGTGTTGTCTATTTACTCTTATGCATAATGTCAACCCTAGCATACCAATGGCTGTGGTGGCCCTGGACGCTAAAAAAGCGTTTGATTCGGTTGAATGGACTTTCCTTTTTGAGGTACTTCGCTGGTCTGGCCTAGGTTTGATGTATATTAAGTGGATCAAACTGTTATATACGGCCCCGAGAGCTGCAGTGTACACAAATGGGCTTATTTCAGAACAGATATACCTCACGCGCAGTACCAGACAGGGGTGTCCCTTCTCACCAGCTCTGTTCGCTTTAGTGATGGAACCCCTGGTGTGTCATGTGCGTGAGAAGCATGCACACCGAGGTATTCACGCACATTCACACCTTTCTATCATCTCATTGTATGCTGATGATGTCCTTCTGTATGTCAAGCACCCATGCCAAAACCTCCCCCCGCTGATGCGGGAGGTGACCAGGTTTGGGGAATTCTCCGGGCTCAGGATCAATTGGGAGAAGTCTGAGGTTCTCCCTTTGACTCCGGTAGTTCAGAGAACAGATGTGGGAGATGACTTTCAGTGGCGACCGGAAGGCATTCGGTATTTGGGGGTCATGGTGTCTATGGAGAGGGAGAGGCTGTACAGTGATAATTATGTTGTGCATTTGGAAAATTTGGAATTGAAGGTGGATACAACTGCCAATTTTGCAGGCTGCCCGCATGGCGCTGGCGAAGATGGTGTTGGTTCCCAAGCTTTTATATATTATATATATATATATATATATATATATATACATATATATATATATATATATATATAATAATGTTCCGTAGTGGCTACCTGCTGCTTATTGGACTCACATTAGGAAGATGTTCACTAGACTGGTGTGGGCGGGTAAGCAGCCTAGGATAGCTTACGACACCCTAGCCCGGCCATATGAGATGGGTGGAATGGAATATCCAGATGTATATTTATACTACCTTGCAGCACAAGTGCAGTATATAGCCGGGTGGAACCCTCCCAGATCTGAATCCCTGCATGCAATGTTGGGGCGGGAGGGATAGGGTTCCGAGGGATGAGGTACAGCCTGTGAAATAACATGCAGGGCCTGGGGACGACTGTGTCAATTATTGCAATCTACGCCGTACTGCCTCCCTGAGTTACCGATGTATAATGTGGTGGGGATCCCGCTAACGCAGGAGGGGTCCTTTAGAGATCGGTTTCAAGGATTGGGGATACAAACTTTGGGGCATTTGGTTCAGGAAGGGTGCTTTATACAGTGGGGTGAGCTGAGTGCTAGAGGTGACACGGATGCAGTGACATTATTACACTACTACAGGCTGAGGAGTATCATCAGGGCTAATTGGCCCGAGTTTCCTCGGCCCCCGCCCATTTCGCAGCCTTGTGTTATATAGTTCACCCGATGTCGGGGGGAAAATGTTGTCTACCATCTATAAGTTTGTGAGGAAAGAGAGGGTGGTCCAGGAGCTGGCATGTAGGAGTGTATGGGAGGCTGCATTGGGGAAAACACTAAGTGGGGAACAGTGGAAATCCATCTGCTTACAGACACGATGTATCTCTTTAAATTTGCGATACAGGCTGATCCACTATAAGTATATTCACCAAGCATACTATTCCCTGCTGGCACTTAGTAAATTCTTTCCTGACCGGGCGTCAGTGTGTAAAAGATGTGGGGCAGACCGTGCAGATTTTTTTCATGTCTGTTGGGGTTGTCCTGACATTAGGGCCTATTGGGGGAGGATTGAGGATGCCATGTTGGTGATGTTGCCATCTTCCTGAAGTTACCTACCAGAACTTTGGCTTTTAGCTCTGATTGAGGGGCGCACGCGTACTGAAAGGAGGCTGTTGGGCATGACCTCCGTTGTGGCTAGATTTCTGGTGGCAAGGGCATGGGGGAAGGCGGCTCCTCCCACCTTTGCCAGATGGCTAGGCTGTATGGACAATTGTGATCGGCGGGAGGCTATGTATGCTTCAACACTACTGTGCACCAGCCGTCCGTTTGATTATTGGTCTCCCTACAGACAATACCAAAGGGACAGGATGCAGCCTGCACAGACCCCTGGATCGCTCTTGGACTGATATGTGAAGTGACACATGTATTCCATAGTCCTGATAAATGGACAGGTGCAAAACATCTGTCACCCGACACAAGATTGGTTTTCGATTTTGAAGAGTGTTGGTACTTCCAGGTTGGGGCAGAATGGAATGGTAAAGTTGGGAGTCGGGGGGGGTGGGCTTACTGTTTTGTGATGCAGTTGCTTATTGTCTTAAAACAATAAAGAAAGTTTCACACAAAAAAATATAGAGGTGAGTGTGAGATAGCTCATATTCATGATCGTTGAATGGCTAGGGGATGATGGAATTTAACAAAATGAACTATCAGAAAAAAACACCTTGTAACATCAAAAACACCCAACTATTCACAGATTGAGAGACTGACCAGAATTTACAATTAAACCAGCTGATAACAGGGGAGCCATTGTTGTAATGGATTCTGCATACTATCATGAATGCTGCTGCTAACTGTTAAGAGATGAATCAACATACAGACTAGATTATGATACAATGCTAGAAATCAAGGGATTGATACAAACGGTTGTAGAGAAAGCCTTTGAGAATGACTGGATCAGCGAAAAGACAAGAAGATTTCTAACCAATCGATTTCCGGTCACTCTGGTCTTCTATGGCCTTCGGAGAAAAAACAAACATAGAACAGCACCACCTTTAAGGCTGATAGTGGCAGGCACCGTAAATGTCTTTGACCCACTGGCAAGTTACGTGGACAGAATCTTACAACCTTTAGTACAAAAAATACCAACTTATCTACAGAGCACAACAGACTTTCTCAAGAATATGGATACCATTGACAATCTTGATCAGAATTATATCCTATTCTCATTGGATGTTAGCAGCCTATATACATCGATTCCTCACAACGAAGGCATTGAAGCTATAGAATAGATGCTCCTAAATTCAGACAATGTTCGAGGTAATAGAATATTGATTATTGAACTTATTACTATCATTTAGTTCAATAATTATTTTCAATATCAAGAAACCTTTTTTGCCCAGGCATCAGGTACATCTATGGGATCAGCAATGGCCCTAGCACATGCTACCATTTTCATGTATTGGTTTGAAAGGAAGTTTATTCTAGATAATCTTCAGTTGTTGGACAAACTTATCATGTGGAAGCGTTACTGTCAGGAAACCACTCATAGCCACGCCCACTTCATGTCGCACACGTGTCTCCAGGTTACCATCCTTACCCACAGTTAGGTTCCCCCATGGCCAACCGGGACAACCCAGCAAGAATCATCCTAAATCCTGTAACCCGTGAGCATGCATCTGCAAAGACACTAAGCCCTGTGCTCGCAGCACATCTTTTTGTGCGTGTTGGGGGTTACCATGGAAATGCTGGAACCCTGTGCATACGCTACAACACACGCCGCGATGGAGAAGCTGTGGTCCGCATCATCATGTGACTCCTTAAGCTCTGCCCTAGTGAGACTTCAGTGCTTCTGGTTTTTCCTGATGCTCAACCTGAATCTAGTGCCTTGTGTCCACGTTTATCCTGTGTCCTGACCTAGTGCCTGCTTACCGGACTTTGCATTACCTCCTCCCATGTCTTGATTTGATTACACAGCTTTTGACTTGGTTTGTTTCCTGGACTACTTGCTTTACGTCCTGTACCACGCCGCCTGCATAATGCAGACTCAGAACTGTCCTCTGGATTGCCCACGTGTCCCTTTTTGCTCTTGGTTATTGCCCGCTCGTTGCCGACCTCGCCTTCTGTTTGGATTGCTCACTTTTTCAGTTGCCTATTTGCTCGGATTTATGCTATCTTGCCAAGGATAGTGCACAGACTAGAGACTTCCTCCTTGTGCACCTTGACAGACCTCTTAGGCGTCCTCGTGCCGTCGGAACAGGTGGATCATTCCAACCTTCTTGTGGACACTGTTCCTTTAGGCGTCCTCTTACCGACGGGTTAGTTTCATTCCCTTGGATCTACAGACACTCACAGAGGACCTCCCGTCTACCAACAGACATCACGTATTAGTAAGAACCACTCCATCACTTACTCCATTACTTCCTTATAGTTCCCCAGAATCACTCCTTTAATCTGGGTTTGTCTATTACAGGGGAACACCACATTCGGGTTGACACAGTATACCCCTGCTGTTGTCCTTCACAAAACCATACACAGGTCAGCTCTCACAGTATATCCACTGTATTACGCTTACCACTAAGCTAGTTTGGTCAATGATATTGTGCCTTTGTCTTGCAGCCGGTGGTGTCCTGCGTGCGTCCTCCGGACATCTTCCGATTAATAGTTCCAACTGTTGGTCCTTTCCTAAAGCACATCACAGGGGTACACTGGTAGGAAGAATTTGTCTCCTACACAACGAGTTCAACTACCCGTTACCGGATACCCATCCACCAGTTGGCAGTGTGGGTGGGTTCTGACAGTTACATAGATGACATTTTTGGCATTTGAAGGGGGAACAGACAAAACCTAACATTCTTTTTGATCATTTAAACTCGGTGCACTCCCAAATTAAATTTACTTTGGAAATTGGAGAACTCGCATTACATTTCTTGGATGTTAAGTTAACGATCACAGGCAACAAGATAACCACAACTTCATATCATAAACCTACAGATGTAAATAACTTACTTGAGTAGGCCAGTTTTCATCCCAGAGCAATGACAAAAAGTCTTCAATACAGCCAAATGCTCAGATTGAAGAGGATTATCACTGAACCTGTAACATTTGTCACAGAATGCTCCAACTTGAAGGACGGTTCAAGAAAAGAGGTTACCCGGAGGAGGTGTTAAGGGAAGCAGTTTTGAGAACAGACCACACGTCAAGAGAGTCGCTCTAAGAATCAAAACACAGAGGTGGACAGCCTCCTTTTATAAGTTTCGAAATACTGACGACAACGTTTTCAAATTGATAGAATTTTGAAAATAAATTGGAAGATTCTTCACTATGATCCTCAACTATTCAAAATATTCCCAAAGGCACCAATGATGGCCTATAAAAGAGGTACCAACTTCAGGAACAAATTAGTCCATGTGGGAAAACTTCCCAGAGACAGAAACATTTCTGAATACCCGCAAGAAGTCTTAGTTACTTACCTGTAACTGTATTTCTCCAGCATTGGTATCTTTCATAGATTCACATGCTTGAATATTCCCCGTCGTCAGACTGGGAATCCTCAGTGATAAATTTAATAATAAAATTTTTAAAATATACACACACTGCTACCTAGCAGTGCATGTACATAGCAAATTATGGCCTAAGAGCCATTTCATAGTGTAGACTCTCCACCTCACTTTGGTCCTTTATGGCCCCAGCCAATGAGGTGGCAGGGCTTAAGCTCCGCCCCCGGCAGCCATCTTCAGATTTTGAACCGTATAGATTACAGTATGATGGATGCCGAGCATAGGAGCAGCCTCTCAGGGGAGGCGGGCGGGCGCATGTGAATCTATGAAAGATACCAATGCTGGAGAAATACAGTTACAGGTAAGTAACTAAGACTTCTCCAGCATTGGATCTTTCATAGATTCAGATGCTTGAATAGAATACCAAGCAGTTAAAACATGCCACCATTATATACATATATGCATAAATACAGAAAAACATATTTCTGATCAAACCTTTACCATGCAGCAACACAACGGTTATCTACTTCGGGAAAGGTGGGAAAGGAGGCTGGTCCTACCTTATACAAAAAGATGGCGGAGCACTGCCTGACCAACTGCAGCTTCTTTGTTGGTGTCTTCAGTCAGGCAGTAGTGTTTCGCGAAGGTATGCAGAGTGCTCCACGTGGCGGCTCTGCATATGTCCTTCAAGGCCACCCCTGCGTGGAATGCTGTTGACGCCGCCCTTCCTCTGGTGGAGTGCGCAGACGGCGGTCTAGTTAAAGGGTCGCCTTTCAATTGATGGCAGTGGGTGATGCAGGACGATACCCAGCGTGCCAGACTTTGTTTAGATATATGCTGACCCTTGGTACGGCCAGAGAAAGAAATGAATAGCCGGTTTGAGGAGCGGAACTCCTTGGTTCTTTGCAAGTAAAACTTCAACACTCTAGCAACATCTAGAGAATGTAAAGTTCTTTCCGCTTCAGAAGCGTGATTCTGGAAGAAGGTTGGTAACACAATGCGCTCAGTGAACGACATCTCCGAAAGTACCTTGGGGAGGAACTTCGGGTGAGGCCTTAAGATGACGCGGTCCTTCTGGAACAAAGTAAACGGGGGTTCAGAAGACAAAGCTTGTAACTCACTGATCCTTCTGGCTGATGTGATGGCTATCAAGAAAGATGTCTTCCAGGACAAGAATTTCATTTCGCATCTGTGTATAGGTTCGAAAGGAGGTTGCATGAGGGCTGTTAAGACGGTGTTGAGGCTCCAGTCCGGAACTGGTGTAGGTGTAGGCGGATAAGTACGCATCAGTCCTTTCAGGAAGATTTTAACCGCTGGTAAGGAAAGTAAGGTTTGCGTCTCCGCGGTTACTGTGTAAGCCGCAATGGCTGACAGATGGACCTTGATAGATGACAGTGAGAGCCCTGACTTAGCCAGGTGTAACAAGTAGGGCAGAATCTGATCAACCGAGGCCGTGAGGGGATCGATTGCAGAGGTCTCGCACCATTTGGAAAACCTGGTCCATTTCCTGGTGTAGGTGACTTGTGTGGACGGGGCTCTAGCGGCCCTGATGATATCCCAGCATTCTGATGGTAACTGTAGGTGCATCAGTTTGCGCTGCTCAGGAACCATGCTTTGAGAGACAGGCTCCTCGGGTCGTGGTGGAGGACCTTGCGGTTCTGTTGTGTCAGTAGATATTGATGTGACTTGAGACGAATCGGGGGTCGGCAGGATAGGTGCCTCAGCGTCGGGTACCAGACTTGCCGTGCCCACTCCGGTGCAATAAGAATCAAAGAGCAATCCTGTTCTTTTACCCTGCGAAGTACCCTCGACATGAGGGGAATGGGTGGGAAGGCGTAGAGGAACTTCCCCGACCAATCCACTGAGAATGCGTCTCCCAGTGATTGGTGCTCCGGGTATCTTGAAGCAAATCTCTTGCATTTTTTGTTGTTCCTGGTGGCAAAAAGGTCGATCTGCGGATGGCCCCATGAGGCAAAGATCCGTTGGGTTTCTTTTTCGTCCAGCTCCCACTCGTGTGACGCTGTGTACTCTCTGCTTAGTCTGTCCGCTAGGACATTGTCCACTCCTGGAAGATGCTCTGCCCTGATCTGTATCCCGTAGCGCAAGGCCCATGCCCATAGCTGTTGGGCTTCTTGCGACAGGATCTGAGACCTCGTGCCTCCTTGCTTGTTTGTATAGTGTATGGAGGTCGTGTTGTCTGTCTGGACTGTAAGAACTTGACCAGCTATAACCGGTAGGAAAGCTTTCAGCGCTAACCTTACGGCCCTGAGCTCTAACACGTTGATGTGGAGCTGGGACTCTTGTGCCGACCAAGATACCTTGGTTTGGAGGTCCGCCAGATGAGCGCCCCAGCCTGATAA
Source organism: Ambystoma mexicanum (assembly GCF_040938575.1). NCBI lineage: Eukaryota > Metazoa > Chordata > Amphibia > Caudata > Ambystomatidae > Ambystoma > Ambystoma mexicanum. The sequence goes on from NC_090929.1 coordinate 350,259,862, forward strand.
GGAAGCGTCCGTCCGCAGCAAGAGGGTCGATGTCAGTGCTTGAAACGGCATTCCCTGCAGAAGATTCCTCGGAACATTCCACCATCGAAGGGCCTTGTGCAACGTCGATGGAATCTGGACAATGTCTTCCCAGCATCCGAAAGCTTGTTTCCATTGGTGGTCCAGAGCTTCCTGAACCGGTCTCATGCGAAGCCTGCAGTTCGGTATGAGGAATATGCATGATGACATCATGCCCAATAGGGATTTGTAAGAGCGTACGGATGTTGTCTCTTTCTGTAGGAAGTTCGAAGTTGAGCGTAGAATCGCTGCTATTCTTTCTGTGGATGGCCTCACTCTGGGAATGCTGGTGTCGAGTTCGGCTCCCAGGAAGAGAGCTACCTTGCTGGGAACGAGGCAGGACTTCGTCTGGTTTATGGAGAAACCTAACTCTTTTAGGAGGCTGACAGTCCTCGACACTGCCGAGCGAGCCTTTGCAGCGGAACTTGCCTTTATCAGCCAATCGTCCAGGTATGGAAAAACGTCCGTTCCTGCCCTCCTGAGACTTGCCGCTACCGGTGCCAAGCATTTTGTGAAAACTCTCGGAACCTATTTTAGCCCGAACGGGAGCACTTGAAACTGAAAGTGGAGCTCTCCCACTGTGAACCTGAGGAACTGTCTGTGCGCTGGATGGATCGGAATATGGAAGTATGCGTCCTCCAAGTCTAAAGTGGCCAAGAAGTCGAGCTTGTTTAACCAAGGTAGCACCCCTTGTAAAGCTACCATCTTGAATGTTATGCGCTTGATGAATTTGTTGAGTGCCCTCAGGTCCAAGATGGGTCTCCATTGACCGTTTTTCTTTTTGACAAGGAAGAATCGGGAGTAGAAACCTTTTCCCCTCTGAGAATAAGGTACTGGTTCTACTGCTGCCTTCTGGAGCAGTTTTTGCACTTCGGACATGACCTGTCTTAGCATATGCACCCTGCGAGATGTTGGAGGCAGAGAAGGAGGTTGGTCCAGAAATTCTAAGGTGTGACCCTTTCGGATCACCTGTAACACCCATCTGTCCGATGTAATTGACTGCCAGCGCTGGAATGACTGGCTCACCCTTCCCCCCACCGGGGTGTGGTGAAGGGGGGGAAGAAAATTGGTCGTCAGTTTTGCTTGCCTTGTGACTTCCCTTGGGCGGAGCCACGTCTGCCTCTATGGGCGTATCTGTTGGATGACTGATATTTATTGTCTTGGTACGTGCCGCCTTGTGCTTTTTGACCATAGGAGGGACGACCGTATCCTCTGAACTTTGAAGATGAACCTCTAAAGGGACGAAAAGACCGATGGTCCTTACTTTTGTCCTTTAAAGAACTGATGGCTCTGGCTGTGTCCGTGTCTGTCTTGATTGCCTTCAAATGGTCGTCTATCTTTTTTCCAAAGAGATCTTGGCCATCAAACGGCATGTCTAATATCTGCGCCTGGACTTCAGGTCTAAAGTTAGTAGCCTTCATCCAGGCCTGCCTTCTGAGCACTGTGCCGTGCGCCATCTGCCTGAAGCCTGATTCGGCCACATCAACTGCTGCGTCGATCATGTGATCCGATGTTGCTTCACCATCCGCGATTATCGATTTCGCTTCCTCCTGGAGCTCCGGTGGTAATTGCTTTGCCAAGTTAGACATGCGGAGCCAAAGCTCGCGATCGAACCTTGCGGTCATGGCCAGCGCATTGCCCGCTCTGATTGTAAGGGATGCAGAAGATGATACTTTCCTGCCCATGGCTTCCAGTTTACGTCCGTCCTTATCCGGTGGTGCCGACAACGGTGAGGAGGGGTTGGCGAGTTTCTTTCTGGCCGCCACTTTAACAACCGAGTCTGGTTTCGTATGACCCCTCAAACAAAGCGGTGCCGAATCCGGAGCTTTATATTTCTTTTCTGGCCTGGACACCAACGCCGGAGTCGATAAGGGCGTGGATAGGATCTTGGATCCGGAATCCCAGATGGTATCGAGGAGAGGAATTGTGGTCACTGTCCTCCTACGTTTGTCCCTGTGCTCATAGAGCACTGATTGCCTTTCCTCCGAAGACACCTGAATTTTAAACAATTCTGCGGCTTTACCTATAATGGTGTGGAAAGAGACGAGATCATCCGGCGGTGAGGCCTTGCCCGGCGAGTCTCTCCTCCTGGGCTTCTCGACTACGTAGTCATCCCACTCACTGGGTGCGTCTGGCTCCTGTGTTATTTCTCCTTCTTCTGGTTCCGAGAATTCTCCAAAAGGATCCTCCTGCCAGTCTGATACCGAGATGGTGGACGGTACCATCGTAGGATCCACGTCCGGAGATCGCGGTCTGTGCGATGACTGTGGTGACGGGACTCTTGTAGGTGAAGCACTGTGGGTGCTGCTCCTCGGTCTTCGAGCAGGTGATCTCATCCGTTTTTGCGGTCTACTCCTGTGAGGAGAGCAACCAGATGTGCCTGGAATCGGAGATGACTCTCTAGGAATAATTCCTGCTTCTAAGGGATTAATCGGAATTTGCTTCTCCCTTTGCCTTTTGTAAAATTCTTCTACAATCCTCTGCACGGATAACATGAGTATCGGGTCATGAGGATATTCGGATTCTCCCGTGGACGGGTGCTAAGGAGGGCTGTATTGTTTCGGTAAGGGACCGATGGACACTTCCACCACTTCCGCATCAGAGAATTCTTCCTGAAGAATTACATCCGGAAGTTCTGCCATGTGCCCCAAAGGTGAAAATTGCTGTGCCAGTGGTTCAGTCTGCATGATATTGCTTTCAATGACAGGAGTTTCAAATGTGGACGGCAGTAATTCCTCCGTCGAAATTTGTGGTGCCTCTGAAGGTGTTATGGACGATGCTATCTTCGTCGACGACTGAGATTTTCCCGTCGACGAGGGCTTCGCCGCCGACTGAGATTTTCCTGTCGACGACTGAGATTTTCCCGTCGACGCGGGCTTCGCCGTCGACGACTGAGATTTTCCCGTCGACGAGGGCTTCGTCGACGACTGACATTTTCCCGTCGACGAGGGCTTCGTTGACGAATGTGGAGTATGTTCCGTGGACGACTGCGTCATGGATGAATGCTTCGTGGACGAGTGGTGTTTCTTGCTCGTCGACGATTGCTTCGTGGTCGACATGTCCGATGACGATGATCTAATTGTTGACGATGTCTTAAGCGTCATCGTCGTCGATGATGGTTTCGTCGACGGTATGGCCGATGACGGGCCTTTACCTTTCCCTTCATTCGTGGACGGTTTACCCGCCGATGACTGCCCCCCCCCCGTTTTTTGCAAACTCCTCCTTACCTCTGGAGGCAGATTTTGCTGACTTTTTCTGGCTTGGTAAGTCAACTGGAGGCAGAAAGGGTATCAATTCCAGCTTCCTCTTTTTGGACTTGGGAGAGGAACTCCTTTCCACTGAAGAGGCCCTTCTCTTTGAAGTTTGCCTCTCAGATGGAGTGCTGGATTGGACAGGAGCTGTTCTGACAGACTCTTCGTCCGAAGATTGATCCCTGGATTCCAGGTATGAAAGGAGTCTTCTATGCCTGTCATGAAGGGTCTTGGTGGAAAAAGTTTTACAAATCTCGCTTTTTTTTATGTCATGTGGGTATAGACAATAAATGCAATGCTCGTGGGGGTCTTTGTAGTAAACCAATTTCTTCTTACACCTCGTGCAGTCCCTGAACAGGGAAGGCTTCCTGACAGCCTGAGGTGCCTCCATTTCTGAAGAGAAGTTCAGTCGATGATTTTGAGAGGAAAACAACAAGTTTTGTCTCCAAGGATAATTGAAAACAAAGCCCCTAAGAAGGGGAACAAGATGGAATATATTTTACCAAATATATTCCACACAAAAGTAGAAAGAATTTGAAAAAGCTCAGAGAGCTTGAGGATTCCCTGTGTCTGTTAGACTGCGGTGAAAAATCTGAAGATGGCTGCCGGGGGCGGAGCTTAAGCCCTGCCACCTAATTGGCTGGGGCCATAAAGGACCAAAGTGAGGTGGAGAGACTACACAATGAAATGGCTCATAGGCCATAATGGGCTATGTACATGCACTGCTAGGTAGCAGTGTGTGTATATTTTAAAAATGTTATTATTAAATTTATCACCGAGGATTCCCAGTCTGACGACGGGGAATATTCAAGCATCTGAATCTATGAAAGATCCAATGCTGGAGAAGGGCACTTTCTCTTGTCTGGGTTGTCATAATTGTAATAATGTAATGAAAGGCCACACAATCAGAAACCCGCATACAGGTAAAGAAAACACATTACGGGATTACTCCACATGCATGACCACAGGAGTTATATACACCATTAAATGTTTGTGTGGCCTACTTTATGGTATGGTATTAGCGCAACCTCATGGTTGCATGGGTTACATTCATGAGACCTTCAAGTTGACTATTGTGAAGTTATTTTTCATTACTGTGCTCTGGTTTGGCACCAGTCCCTCCTGGGGTTTTTGTCTTCATAAAAATAAAAGGTTCTTCTCTGCCATTATGGCAGCTATTAATACTTTCTCTTTCAGTGAGGAACAATTGGCCGAGGCAATTCGAGTGCCATAATTCTTTGATTCACTTACGACATGGCCAGCGAGGATAACAGCACAGGCATTACAAGTGAAAGCATCCTTAAATTAACGAAAAAAAAGTTTAGGACAGAGATGCATGGACATCTACTTAGGGAATATCTTAAAAAGAACATAATCCCACAGGGACTCCTGGTCCGCAATGCTCCTTGTCTATTTATAGACGACTTGGAATACAAAACAGCGTTCTCTGTGGTACGAACAAAGTGTAGCCTCGACTCGATGGTCCTTCCCATCAACACTGCGCTCAAGAAAAGTATTTTGGTATGCAATGAAATAGATGAAGCAGAGGCATCCTTTGCTCATGATACCACTATCCTAAACATAAAAGAAAAATTAGACCTTATTGACAAGCACACTGAGGAGTTCATTAAATTGACTACTGTCAAAAAGCTGGAAAAACAAAAAAAACACATCTACACTTTCACTAAACAAAATGCTTATCCAAATCTTAGTGCTGACTATGCTGGCCCGGGCCATTGGAATTATCCCAATTATCGCAACAACAGCCAACCTAGCTATAAGAAAAGGGTTACACCTTTTCCGACAGCTCCTCTGACGGCAATGGATCTTTCCCAAATCAAAATCCTGGTGGACATAGGGGCCGCCAATGGAACAGAGGCCAAAACAGAGGAAGGAGAGGACGCCAAAATTAGCACTACCAACAATATGGCCAAATGCCTATCTTTGCACCCAAGGGGCCTTATCTGTTCTTTCCACCGCCCAATCTTCCTTTTCCGCCTGCAGATTTAGGGCCCCCTCCAATAGAAAATGTCTTTGAGACCAGGAGGAGAGCCTACCGGGGATGAAAATTCCATCGGCTGTATACAATATTTTGAAAAAACCATTAACTCCAAAAGAAACAGCCGTCTTAGAGAAGGGGTTTTCATTCATTCCAATGAAAAACCCCAGTAAAATGGACTTGAAAATGGAACTCCAAATTTTTTTTCAGAAGGTTCGTCTCAGAGATTACTTTGGGACTAAGACTAGGGATTCTAATGATGACAGCAATACACCTTTTAGACCTAAATCAGTATTTACCCCTACAGCTCAAATGATTTCTAATGAAAGTGTTACATTTGAGCATGCTGTCCTATGAGATTTCAATTCCATTTTCTCCTCTTCTGTGGAATCTAAGCATTATAGATCCTACAACTTCTCTAAGAAAGAATGGAAGTGTCTCTATAACCTTAAGGAAGACACATCTATAATCATCAAACAAGCCGACAAGGGTGGAGGCGTAGTGGTTTGCGATACAGAATATTACGATACTGAAGTGATGAGACAGCTAGACAATTCTTCCTTCTACCTTAGACTCGGAGGTGACCTTACGGATAGCATTAGGAATGAAATTCTAGCTCTCGCTTCCCGGGCACGCGACATTGGTATATTGAGTGAGAAGGAGTTCCAGTTCCTTACCATCAAAGGGACGAGGACCCCACTCATTTACATTCTCCCCAAAGTGCAAAAAAACAGCCTTAACCCCCCAGGCAGGCCTATTGTCTCTTTGTGCGGCTCTATACTGGAACCTTTGGGGAAGTATTTAGATTTTTTCCTCAAACCATTGGCAGCCGATAGAGCTACTTATTTTGCCGATACAACGGATGCGATCTTACATTTGGAGGGACTACCATTCAATCCCTCCACAAACGTATTCATCACATTGGATGTCGAGTCCCTGTATTTTAATATTCCACAGTTGGAGTCTTTACCAATAATGAAGACCTTTCTGGACTCCAGAAGTGATCCTCAAATGGTTCCCAGTGAGCTCCTTATTGAAATAGCCTTCACAAAAAATTATTTTCGCTTCAAAGAGTCATTTTTCTGCAAATCAAGGGCACCGCTATGGGTGCAGTGTTTGCCCACAATTATGCCACCTTATTCATGTGGGCATTCGAAAAGGCCTCCATTTAGGATGATTCCAACCCCTTCTATCAGTCTATCATGTTTTACAAAAGGTACATAGACGATATCATCATTATTTGGGACAAAACCAAAGGTGATCACGATCAATTCCTGACATGGATCAATACTCTAAATGAACATTTACCTTTTACCATATCATTTGATAACCAGTCGATACCTTTTTTGGATCTCTTAGTGAAGGCCAAAGATGGACTTATCGCTGTCGATCTCTACCGCAAAGCCACGGATAGGAACACTATACTCCATTTTGATAGTTTTCATCCTCAATCATTACGGACCAGTATTCCTTATGGCCCAGTTTTTGAGGGCCAGGTGCAACTGCACTTATAGACATGACATTTCTACACAAGCAGATATTATAGAGAATCAACTGCAGACTGGGGGTTATCAAACCCATGTACTGAGACAGTCACGCAAGAGAGCACATAATCAACATCGAGACATTCTGTTATCTAAAGACTCTCGGAAAAGTGTGGCAAATTCATGCTTAGTGTGTGCCATGACCTTCAGCACTCACTATTCAGCGATCAAAAAGGCTATTAGCAAACATTGGCCTTTGTTACAGTTAAATAACTCCAATTTGGACCCCCCATGTATGCCTTTAAAAAAGGTAAGAACCTCAAGAACTGGTTATCCAAAGAAGATAGGGATCAAGTGAAAGAAAGACCCAAGACCATTTCTGAACTCTGGGGCATGAATAAGATCTGTGGTCACTTCCCATGCGGCTACTGCTGCCAATGTGAATCCACCTCGGCATGCAGCACGGTTATGATTAACAACAAGCTCTGGACCCTTAAAGATCACACGACTTGTAATTTTAAGAATGTGATATATGCCGTAACTTATCCCTGTAATAAGACATATGTAGGCAAAACATCCAGAACGGTAAAACTTAGAATTACCGAACTTAAGTCCAAGATAAGAACTAAACTTGTCTTATCCCCTCTGGTTTCCCACTTTCTTGAAAATAACTACAGTTGTGATGGATTAAAGTGGTGTGTTTTAGAACTGGTCAAAGGTGTAGACATGTATTCCACTGCTAACAGGCTTTCCATTCGTGAACAATTGTGGATTTACAACACAGAGTTTTTTTAGTTGGGTTAAACCTTCAAGAAGAATGGATATTGGGCCCTTAATGAATGCTTAAATGTTTTATCTTTCTTTCACCCATTGGTGTAGTTGGCTTTTTTCATAGATGGATATTACAACATCAATGGCCCAGCCCAGTATTTAAAAATTTGACTATTTTATACAAATGTTTCTACAGGCAGATGGATGGAACATAAATCCATTTAATTGAAAAGCGCTATGCCATTGCACAAATGAAGTTAAAAATAGTAGAAGTGGTCCAACCCCTCCTCGAAGGGGCGACTATAACGCCTGTCTATTCCAAAGGGAGATGTTCTGGATTAATTTGCTAGATACCATTCACCTCAAGGATGATGAATGAGGAGTTCAGCCTGAATTGTTTTATCGGATGAATATATATGCAATTGTCTAAGCAGCATTGGTTTATTGAATAAATGCCCCAGGGGATTTTTATACATTTGACTTGAATATTGATGGATACATGTTATGACACCTGTTTAAGAGTCATGTATGTACAGGCCGAACCGGTAGCCATTTGGAGCATGTTATGATATACAGATGTTATGCTCTCACCGATTATGTAAGATCCTAGGGAAATATGTTTAACGAACAATGTGAGGATTTGCACTGTGACCACCTATTAGAAAATGTAATGGCATGACATAATGAGATATTTCCTTTTGATCATGTAGGACTTTCAAAGAACATGCCTTGAGGGGAAGGTTATGATCTGAGATGGAGTTGCTGTCATGAGTCCTGCCCCTCATGTCCCCAGCCCTCCAAGATGTCAGGCTGGAGCCAGGCCACGATCACCTACATGGCCCTCAAGGGCCTCTCCATCCCTCCAAAGAGCCACTTGGAGTCAGACTTGGCGCTTGTGGCGCCAGACTCACTCACTCCCATAGGATAACATTGGGGATTGGACTTGTACTGCATTGATTTCGGTTCCCAGAACTGCATGTGCAGTCTAGTCTTTTGGGTGTGGTTCAGCCCACAGACACCTGGGATACCCAGAGACTATTTAAGCCACGCCCAGGCTGAGAAACTTGCTTTGTGTTTTCTGCACCTGCAGCGTGACACTCACCGTGTTCGGATCGGTCTCCAGTAGGCCTGCATCTTTCTTCTGCGCTCAGCTCCTGCAAGAACAAGAACACTGTTAGGAACAGCCTTACCTTGCGGCGCTTCTGCCCATCATTCATCGCTCCTTCTGTTCTGCGGGCATCTTCGGCGGTGTCATTCCCATCCCGCCACGCCGCTTCCTAAGGAAAAGGGAAAAGAACAGAAAAAAGGCATTAGTAAGCATTCAGCAAATCTTCGCTTATTTTTAAAGACTGTACGAGCTTCAAACGCTTACCGGATTCCCAGCTGCTCTGGGGGAACTCTGTCTCCGGAACTTCTCATCCATCTGCAAGAGGGAAAAGACACTCCCGGTTAGCGTGGAAACATCTAGAGGCGCTGCATACCGCGCTTATTCACCACATTTCTTCTTTATAACGGGCATCCACGCTGAAAACGTTGCAGCACCTAAAAGACACAGACGAAAGGGTCGCATCGCGCTCTCACTCAACTTCAGCGCTACTCATCTCAGCAGCACGTCGCCATCCCCGGATGCCGCCCATCATCTAAGGAAGGAAAGGAACGAAGTTAGAGAACTGTTCAAAAGACTCATTATACTTACCTGTCAGACTCTTGCCAGTGAAGTAACTAGGCAGCAACGAGCCCGCATCAATCAACGTGCCCCTGCGCTGAAAGCAGGACGGAGAGCACACTTTCCAAGAAAACAAGGTGAGCTGTGGATCAAAGGGAAGGGTTGGACCCCGGGGAAGAAGGGGTTCAAGCACACAGAGACAATAGGGAGTTAAACTCTACCAATCCTGTGTTTCAGGCCCAGTCTCCAGTCGAGTAGACTCCAGGGAAGGGTTTGAGGTCGTAAGAGGTCAGAACAGGCTGAGTGACGTCTCCATGGATACCAGGTGAGCGTTACAGTTGCGTTTCAGAATTTATAAGTTAGCTTTGAAATGGGGTGATTAGCCTTTGACTATAGAATAATGTGGAAATAAACAATGGACTAGTGACACACTGTGCTGTAGAGGAAGTCCCAAATAAAGCCTGCACTACAGGCGCCCATTTTGAAGTACCAGGAACGTTCACACCGAGATATGGGACACATGATGAGCAAATAAACCAGCAGAGAGCCGCAGCAGGGCTCTGCCCAGTGCCTACCAGGAGAACAACACCTGTTGAAGTACCGATACCTAGAAAACCATGGACAGTAAGGTATCCATTGAGAAATCCCTACCAGCAAGTTAGACGAAATGAGAATAGCCTAAAAACTGTCCCGGAAGAAACTCAAAAGGCCTGAATGGAAGAAGAATGGTGACGTCACGAGGGCCCGGACTAACATGCAGAACCAAAAAATGACACACAGATGAAACGCCATGAATAAGGATATTGTGAAACTAGAAGGAGAGACAATGTTGAAATATAAAGAAACTTAAGCTATAAAGCAGGATGAAGTCATTCAACCAGCTAACGCCTGTACATATCCTTGAAACCGCAAGAAAGCTGAGAAAACAGTGCGGCTTGCTATGCTTAGTAGAAGATAGACCGCGGCAAGCGCCACCTATACATATCTACCTCAACGAAGCACACTATACAAGTGCGAGTCCACTTTACACAAAAGCAGAATTAACTCAGGTTACTAGAGGTCAGACAGGACAGGATTCGTATTCCAGCTAAAACGAGAAGAGATGGCTGAATCGAAACTCAGCAGAGGCAACGTGAGCCAGGAAGAGCCAAGTTCAGATCAATGGAAGGAGCGAACAATAGCTTCACGGAATCGAAACTTAAGAACAGAATAGCCTATCTCATGAAGGCCGAGATAAGGAGGCGTAGGCAGGTGGCAATCCGAATAGGAATAAATGCACAAATTGAAGGAAACTAGGCAGATTCACGGTGTGAGTAGCACGTGACCATCCGAGCGAGGAGCACAGTTTCACACCTACAACTGGCAGTCGCCTAGACAGAGATATGATAACTTTTCCTGACAAGAAGAAACAGTTTCGAGGCCAACCACAGCCAACTAATTGACACATAGCCACAAAAGTAATGATTGATTGAAGGAAGGCCGTGTGAATCTTGGAGCACCCTGCACCTGGCTGACCATTCTGTGTGCTGCTAAGTAAAGTGGAGATTTATGCATGGGGTTGAAGCCAATCCAATCACAATGGACCAAATAATCTAGGGTCCTATAGATAGTAGAACCAATGGGACGTCTACAAGAGTAATGTTAGAAGGAAGGGCTTAGACGCCCACCTGATAGTGTTTATCCAATCCTCTCACTGTGTTACCATATACAGATATAGTACCTATAGTAAAGTTACCTTTTCCTAACCAATAGAATTGCATGTTAACTTTTGAGCGTTACACGTCAATGATGACGAGTTTTGGGTATAAATGTTACTGTTTGTATAAAGTTCGCGGGAGTTGAAGCGAGACAGACTATCGCATCACTGTTGATTTCCATGTTTCCCAGTTTCTTGTACTTGTCATTAAACGGACTCCCCTTTGCCAAACCATTGAGTTATCCTTATTGATTGGTGTTGGAGTAATATACCTGCACCCCCATCCATATCAAAGGTGCAGTTATCTCGTCTTAAAGTACTGCGGAGCAAACCCCGACTCTATGGGCTGGCCGGGGGTCTGCCCAGTACACTTGTTAGCAGAAATTTGATGGTTATCGACTATAGATTATTTGACTAAAGTAAGACACCTATTGTCCGTCGACATAAAGTAACTCTAGGTCTTCGGCAATATCGCAAGTCCTTTGCCATTCGGCTGAGTAGACCGTAAAGCTCCCCGTAGATAATGGTAGCATGAGCAAGAGTCTGCAGAAAGGGCCTGAAGGGACCAGTTTTCCCACACTTCCCTTTCCTATGGGCAGCTGAGCGAGCGAAAAGCTGAAGCAGGCCGTACCAAAGGCGGTGATCCCGAGGGTCTGGAGACGAACCATGCGAACGGTGAGTGAAGCAAAAAATGGAATGCTTTGGTAAATAGTGCATGCCTTAGAACAAGTAAAGGGAAAAGGTAACGGAGGGAGGAGGGAAAACAAAATATAGCTAGAAGTAGAGAAGACTGTATATATATAAGGGGATAATGACTCGAGAGTAACAAAAGAGAGAGGTTACCGGGGTAGACACCCGAGAAGAGAGAGGATTCACCTTATTCCTGCGCTTAATATAGCGGCTAGAAGAAACATGTACCCAGAGTCCCACATAATGGGCAATGACTAGGCTACCACAACGTTTAAAGACGTTGTGAAAGGGGTACGTTTACACTCCATGAAGGGGTAATGATTAGAGGCAGAGATATTTGTGTCCAGCTGGTGTCCGTCTAGTCTGTAAAGTGCCCGTCTTACATGTTTCTCTGTTGCGATGGCACATATAAGTATTGAAATTTGTTTGAGAAAACGGATTTAATTTTTTTTTGCGATTTGATAGTTGAGACAGAATCGCACATGAATTGATGTTTCTGAACAAATCGGTAGTACAACATTTTTATGGAAAATTTGGGTTGGAGCTTGCGATATTTGGTGCCCGCTCATATTGTTAGAAACTGTTTACACCACACAAAAGCATTGACAAGTGTTATATAAGAGGAAAGGGAATAGATTTGAGCATGGAAGACATAACTCCATTGGCACACTTATGCAAGCAATTGCCAAAACACGCACCCAAGTTAAAGAAATATAGTACCAAGTGGGTTAAGGGTACCACCCACAAGATGTTTATGCCGTGGCCACAAAATGGGTCTTTATCCAAAGCCATCTTACAGCATATGACAACATATTTGCACGCCACATATACAGGAAAGAAGTTAGAAAAACGCCTTGCTGTTCTCGAGTTGTGGAAAATGTACGAACAGGTAAAGGAGCAAGAGTCGCCAACAGATTGGATACTTAATGTATGCACAGAGGGGGCTGAGACGCCTACTGCGCCACCTGCCCCACCCAAAACGAGAGTTGAAGAAAGTAAGGACGAGGGATTATACCCGTTAAGGGAATTTAAAGCAGCCACGGGGTACAGCAACCCCGCATATGAGTCACCTACACATAGTAATGACGAGAATCAAGGGAAAGATAAGGACAAGAATATTACCTCTGCAGTCCCAAGGGACAAGGGGAGACGCAATGTCGAAAGGAAAGATCAGGCACATACAAGTGCATCTCTCGACAAGGAGAGAGAAGGGAAGAGATGGAAGGGAAGCGAAGGCAGAACTGATGAGATCGCATTCGCAAAGGATGAATGGATGGGAGGACACATTTTATTGAAACTCGATGCGAAAGGCATTGATGACGCAAGACAAAAGGAGAGGTTAGATGAGACACAGAGAGAGGGGAAAGAGAAGGAGTTAAGAGATGAAAGGAAAAGAAGGAAAGACAGACAAAGGCGAGAACAGCTATATCGTGAAGAGCAAGAAAAACAGCTCGATCGCAACCCAAGAGCAGCCTATGATCAAGACAGACAGAAACAGCAAACGTTAGAAGAAGAGCAAAGGATACGTGAAAAAAGAATAAGGAGACAAAGAGACGAGGAAATTCGAAGGGCAGATAAACGTAGAAATGAAAAGAGAAAGGAAGAAGATAGGGTCAGAGAAGAGGCGAGGAAGCGCAAAGAATTTGATGACGATATCGAACGTAAGCGAAGACAGAGAGCACGCTATCTTGAATATCTGGAGAGAGAGGTTAAAAAACCCAGTCCAGTAGTAGATTGAGAAGACATCGAAGAATATACGATGAAATGGGGCTAGAACAGACACCGCAAGGGGAGGGGGAAGACGAGCACCTGGAGAGCACTCAGCTGTACGACACTGAGGATGTCACCCGAAGTAGTCGGAATATAGAGCTATCCCTGGATAGATTAGAAATAAGCAGGAACAAGGAGGATACGAGAAGTTGCGTGAATTGGGGACAGACAATGTCCGACTCCGAAAGGGAAGAGCGCGAAGAAAACAAAGAAGGGAGGCGAAGTGAAAGGCGACTCCTAAGGGAAAAGGAAATAAGATGGTCAGACGCTAGTGAGTCTGCTCCAAGAGCGTCAGAGTCCGCCACGCAGCCTGACCGATATGAAGAAGCATCTCACGGTCAGAGGGGGGTGTCTTTGCCACCTTATGTAGATAGACTAAGGACATTGCCAGGTAGACAGCGATGCAGGAATATTACCCCTGCAATAGACAGAAGAACAATGAGATAAGAGAAAGAGGACTACGCTACTAGAGAAGGGGGGAGTAATACCACAATATATTCCATGGCCACACATGGATCGAGAAAATTTGAAAAACAAGCTTCCAATGCTGACATCGGGAGCCAGAAAATGGATACTTGAGTTAGAAAAAATGACAGGGGGCAACATGCTAGCTATAGGGGACATCAAAGGCCTCCTGATCGCCATACTTGGTGAGACAGCAGACGATGTGTGGGCACGAGCAGGCTACCCTGGTGTAACCACAATTAATACCTTGCATGACAGAGCTCCATTTAACAATTGTAGAGCCGCAGTATGGAAAGCGTTACGAGTACTTTTTACCCAGACACTTCCGATATGGGAGCTACAATGACTCGAAAAATGAAGGAGTCGGAAGATCCGTTGATTTATATACAGAATTTCCAAGACGCGTGGGTGCTCGAAGTGCATGAATCTTGGACAAAATCTATACCTGTGTTTTACCATATATTGTGTCAAGGGTTGCCAGAGCCGGTGCAAAAACAACTCAAGAAATTGGTGGGAATCGAAGCCAAACCTTGGGCAGAAATACAGTTGACCATCTCACATTATCGTACACTGTTGCAAGAAAAGAATCGCAAAAAGGAAGCGACTCGTAAGGGTGAGGAAGCGAAGTTAGGACAAAAGAAATTGTCAAAGTATGCTCTTGAGGGAGCCATGATAACTAGCACAGCTGAATCAGGCATGCAGCAGGTAGCTAATCCACAGCAAAATAATCAGGGCAATACGGGATTCTATCCCAGGTGAAGAGGATTTAGGGGAAGAGAATGGCAGAGTAATCAGGGCGGTTTCCAAAATACTCAAGGAGGCTTTCAAAATATGCAAAATGGTAACCAAGATATGTCAAATGGGCAAATGGTCCGACCACCGCCAGTTTGACAGGTCATTTGGCGCGCACATGCAGAAGCCAAGACATGATGCAGAACGGCCAAGGAACAGGAGCAGGCATGATAAATCCACCTGCAGTTTTACAGTTTTACAGCAGGGCGTTGCACAGAGTCACACGGTGCAACAACAAGCACAAGGAGCGCAGCAAGGGGTGCAACCACAAAGCATGGGGAATTTTCCACAAGGACAATCCTAACAGGCACCACTGCAACCATCACAGACCCTGAACCCTGGAATGGGAGGTAACAATGGGAATGGGGCAAATCCACCAGTACACGGTGGGCCGAATTTATATATAAGTTAGGGCAGCTCACTTGGAACCCTGATGTGTTCTATCCTATCAGTGACACGACACCCTCTTAGGGAACCTAGGGTGGATGTCGTTATAGAGGGTAAAGAATATTGCTTCCTAGTTGACACGGGTGCGACACGCTTGTGCATATGTGAAGGCAAGTTTTCCTTGTCCGGCGAGACGATAGATACTCAGAGTTTTACAGGAGCTCACAGTCGAGTTCCCTTTACAAACGCACTCCCAGTCTCCATAGGAGAGTGCGAAATGAATGTACCTTTATTATATTCACGTCAGACCCCAGTAAACATTTTGGGTCGAGACTTAATGACAAAGTTGAACATGACAATTTCGTTCACGGAGGAGGGCATAGTATGCTCCACTCCAGGAATGCACTTCTCAAAAGTATGTGAAATGGTTAGAGCATACTCAGGACACATAGCCATGAGGGCCATACCATTAGAGCCAGAAATCTTCACATATGGCATGCGTGTGCTTATGGCAGGATTTCCAGGTCTTGCAGACAGGATCATGAGAACCCCCGATGAGTTTTTATTCAGACCGAGAATACCTATGCATGAGGAGAAGGGACAAGTATTTCCCTTGATGATACACACAGCTGCAGTATGAGGGAAAGAGGTCTTGGTTGACGGTTACGATGATGAAGGCAGACAATGGTGCGCGATAATTGCCATTGAAGGAGGATATCGAGTGACTGACGTCACCGATGACGATCTGTTTGAAGAACAAGCAGAAATGGGAGAGATAATGGTGGAAGTGAGTCTCACCTTTTGGGTAAAGATGATTAAAAGAGAAGTACCTCAGAGAATGATGTTGGCACTAAACGTCCTGAATATTTTGATGACGATATAGCTAAAGGGCCTATCTCAGTGTGGACTACCGGACCCTGTGACATGGGTCTCTTGAGGGGGGTTGGAGAAGTAAGGATTAAACTGAAGCCAGGAGCAATTCTACCAAGAGGCTGACAATATCCCATGTCCAGAGAGGCAGATGAAGGGATTTCTAAGACAATTTCCGCCATGATGGACCAGGGCATCTTAGCGACGTCTGAGTCAGTGTCAGTGTATCCTGTCAAAAAATCCAAGGGAGGGTCTTGCTGGCTAATCCAGGATTTATGCCCAATAAATGATATCGTAGAGCCGAGTTCCCTTTAGTCCTTAACCCAGCTACAATTCTATGTAATATACCTGTTGAGGCAAAATATTTCACAGTGATTGACTTGAAAAATGCATTTTTCTCAATCATGTTGCACCGTGACTCACAAGATGCAAAATGCGTCTGAAAAGCATGAGGCTGCCACAGGGGTACTGTGAGTCCCCTTCTATTTTCAACAGAGTCCTGCAGATGGACTTAAGCAATATTGCAGTAAAAAGTGTCATTTTGCACTATGTGGATGACATCCTAATCTGCAGCAACAGAAGAGCAATGCAGGGACGATTCTATTCAACTATTGACTATACTGGCTGAGAAAGGATATAAGGTTGACAAGGAAAAGTTCCAATATTGTCAACAGGAAGTGCTGTACATAGGCCAGCTGATCTCACATGAAGGAAAGAAAGTGACTCCAGAAAGGGCTGTAGCCATACTGAACATGGCTAAGCTGCACACGATAAAGCAGAGGCAGAGCTTTCTAGGCCTATGCAACTATGTCAGGGCATGGGTCTTTGACTACAGCTCTTAAACTAAGCCTTTACATCAGGCCCTATAGAAGGCCCAAGTGATGAAAGAAAAGATTGAATGGTCAGACCATGGAGAAAGGGTTTGCTGAACTCAAAAGAGCTGTTTGCACAGCTCCAGTTCTAGGGATCCCCAATTAGGCAGAGGAATTTTACTTGTTTTCACACACAAATGGCAGCGTCATGATGGCAGTGCTCACTCAAAGAACCTCGTTGGGGTACAAGCCCCTGCTTATTACAGTGGGAATCTGGACCCAGTAATGAGAGGTCACTTCCCATGCGAACAAAACTTAGCTGCTGCAGCGTTCGCCATAGAGAAGGCGACAACCATTGTAATGGGATGCTCAATGACATTGTATGTCAAGCACTCATTATTTGCTATTCTAGAGAAACCAAAAGGCACATTGACAGCTCATAGAGCTTCTGCTTATGAAGTGATCATATCGAATCCCTCGATAAAAATAGTCCGATGTAAAATAGTGAACCCAGCCATGTTCATAGCAGAGCCAGTCACTGAGGGAGTGACATGCATGACTGTGCAAATTATGAAGAATTCTATGATGAAATCCCCAGGGTGAGAGAAAATGCCTTGGCAGGAGGAGAGATCAGCTTTATTGACAGGTCTTCAAGGATCGATCAAAATGATGGACAAAGATATACAGGCGTTGCTATGGTGAAACACATAGCAAATGGAGAATTTCGAATACTTGTTAGTACGCGAATACCATCTCATTATTAAGCACAGGCTGCAGAATTATTGGCATCGATACTCACCATTGAGAATCACGCAGACCAGGAAGTAGCAGTGTACAGTGACTCCGCCTGTGTGACGTCAACAGTGCACGCAGGCTTAGCGCGCTGGAAAAGGAGGGGCTACCTCCGAGCAGACGGCACACCAGTACAGCACGCAGCCTTATTGGACAGGCTGATTAAGGCACTAGAGCTCCGGATTTTGTCTCACGTGGAAACCCAGCAGCAGACACAGAAGCCAAGCGTATGGCATCCAAAAGTGAGACGGTTATGGAAGTGGAAGTTGCCTGTACCAATGAAAGAATGTTGGTTGCACGAACAACACCTGCAGCCTCTAACAGTCTTGGGCAAACACAGTTAATGGAACTCCAAGGGGAGGCACTACAGGAAGAGAAAAACCTCTGGAAACGTCAAGGGTGTTCTTTAAACCCCTCTGACAGCTTGTGGTGACAAGACAGCATTGGTAAACCAGTAATGCCTGTAGCCCTACTAAAAATAGCACTGGAGCATTTACATTACCCAGCGCATATGACAAAGGAGAATCTAGCAGCAACGCTCGCGGAATACTGGTTCATACTGAATTTAGCAGAGCATGTTGCATTTTTTATGGTGAACTGCATGATCTGCCAGCAATTCACCGCTGGGCACACATTAAAGGTAATGAGAGGAGTCATCCCCAGGCCAAATGGGCATTTTCAGCACTTGCACGTTGATTACATCGACATGATTCAAGTATGCAACAGGTACAGATACTTAATTGTTGTGGTGTGTCCATTCTCTAGATGAATAGAGGCAGGTCTATGTACACACCCAAACGCTACATGTGCAGCAATATTTTTAGTGAGGGAAGTGTTCCCAAGGTGGGGGGTATGCAAAGTAATGAGATCAGATAATGGCCCTCACTTTGTTAATTCAATATTTGAGCAGATCAGCTTGCTGCTTGGTATAAAGCACAAGTTCTCGTCGGCTTATTATCCACAAGGCAATGGGCTCTGTGAGAAGCTCAACGGCTTGTTGAAGGAGAGAATAGCCAAGTTGAAGCTTACTCTAAAGAGGGGATGGCTGCACTGCCTTCCACTGGCACTGTATGCACTTCAGAACCAACCAGGCTCCGACCATCATCTTACATCACACGAGATAGCCACAGGAAGAAGAATGAGAACTCCCCTAAGACCACGCGATAGAGCTAGATGTGATGTCCAGTCAAAAGGAGAGGTTTTAGGGTCTGAAATGCAAAACTATCTGAACTGCATGACATCTTGCCTTACTGTAATTTCAGACCAGCCACAGCGACGACGAAAAGGGTGCAGCGCAGCACAAAACACAGAAGGAGACACTGCATCAAACTCAGTTCAAGGTCTACGTGTTCCACTGGTCTTCCCTGGAGACGCCGTCTTGGTGAAAAACCATACAAGGAAGAGGTGGGATGAGCTGAGATTCAACGTCCTTTTATCATAGAGGACAGCACTCTGTCCGCTGTGAAGTTGCAGGGCAGGAGAGCATGGATTTCTCTTGGCGATATCAACCCCTACATCGGAGAAGGCCCCCTGCCTGCACCCCAATGAGAGGAAGTGACGAGCGACGGGGAAGAACCATAGCACGTGCAGACGAGATCCAAGACGAGGAAGAAGGACGCATGACCAGCAAAGTAAAGACAAAGAACTTTTTGCAAAGTTGTGGTTTGATTCAGACACTTCCTCTAAGCATAAAAGGGGGATAAGGACATAAAAACAGACACTCTGTGCATCCTAGTTGCAGGGTGAAGAAGGAAACTGCGTATAAACCAAAACATATTGTGTTGATTTGAACTTTGAACTTAGGCACAGTTAAGCCTTGATGAGAAAAAGACTATGCCAAAATTTGACCTAGGATATTTACATTGGAAGCAAATACAGTATCCCGATTTATTCAGTACCGAGACCTTATTTGGAATCACTTATGGTGTCCCACAGTAGAGACATCACAAAGGACCTAGTCACCTATTTCGACATAGTACTGAGGTCACACCCGTCACTGGTAGGAAGGCTCACCAGTGTCAGACTTTTCACAAGATCCTGATAACGAAAAGACAATAAGACAACTCCTCACTGTCATTGCCAAACAACTCATCCTACACCCCGAGTACAGTGAGAAAGAATCTAATGTTCACAGCACAGGCGGAAATAAATGAGCTTGTCAACACACTGTTCTTTCGCATAATCGAAGACTGTCCAACTCTTATTGGAAGAACAACAGACACACTCACATTTCTTCGAGACCCGGCAAACACCGAACATTTAAGCCATCTTTTAAATAAGATTGTCATTTTAGTCGCACTCCAAGCAACTGGACAATGCAGATATTGTTTACATCAAGGAAAAAACATATAATCCTGAACCCAGCAAGACAGGACAGACATCCCTGTCACCAGAAGACAGCAGATTGGCACACAATGTCCTTTTTCGCCTAGTCACTGACTTTCCGGAGCTGGTAGGGAGACCTATCGAGGTTGACGTCCTCACCTTCATCAGAGATACAGCTAATGTCGCACAGATGGGAACGCTCCTGCATGGAATCATACTCCAGGTGGAACTTTCCAACCATCAGAGAGATTATCTGAGGAGATTTTAAAAAGGCTTTCCGCCGAGGGACAGATCGAAGGAGCAGATTCAAAAACTTCACTTGTTATACTTGTTATTTTCTCCCCATTTCTTCATACTGATCAGTGTCCAATATGTCCTCAGGACTGAAGAAGATTCGAGGGGTGGACTGGGAGCTTATCTACTTTGAATATTCACAGTAAAGGGACTTACTGAAGTATTATTTGATTTGGTTTTTCTTCCCATATAGTCTAGCGAAGGAACTGTATTCTGAAATCAAAGACAATTGTCACTCGCAAGAGGGGGGGACACCTGTGAAGCACCTGACACTTTTGGCACAGAACTCGAAAGACGATATTGGGTGGGGGAATAATAACAGTGATATCTTGTTAAATGATTAAGATGGGAGTCCAGAGCAGTAACCTCGTCCACCCACAAGAAGAGAGGCGCCCTCGCTTCTCTGGAAGGAAATGCTGTTGCCTAACACACACAACCATGATGTACTTATGCATCATATTTGTCATTTTTCTGTCATTAACAATCAGAACTGCATTCTTTATTGGTGCATGAAGCGTTCCAATTTCAGTGCACCCACCTGATGATACACGCATGAAACCCACAAAAGCACCCAGACCTTATATAGTCATTCCAATCCCTAGAAAATCTGATGGTAAAGTAAATGAACTTGACATGAACATGATTAATAGTGATATGCACACACTTATGGTAACGAATGAGCAGGAAAGCCGGAGACAGGGTCGGCATGAAATGAATGAAGAAAAAACACTGACAACTACACGCACACACACTGAAGGCACACGAAACAGGCCTAGTGTCAATGACCGCTGAAGCACAAACGAAAACAGCAGAGAAGATGAGACTGCCTGCCATAAAAAACTTCACAAAAGATAATGTGAGAAAACAAGAAGAATTAAGAGAAGGACCAACAAAAGCAGTCATATCAGAAACCCTTAAGAAAACAGAAGCAGCCTCAGAGAAACTCTCTGCAAGAACACAACTGATAGTAGAATCATTATTCCCATACATAGCCAGAGCGAGGAAACTACAAGAGGAAATGAAGAACAAAACAACAGAGACTGTATTGACAAGCACACATGTTCTGACACAAGGGACAAATACCAGGTCAACAATACAGCCATATACCAGGCTGCTTGGCATGGGCGTTTGCACGCAGCAGAGAAAAGATGCATGAGGAGCAGGAAAGAGCTGCCAGACTCTTGTGTCCACTCAAATGGCGCAGATGAGGAGACCTGCACCATAGACTGGGATACCTGAAGATCCTCCAGCAAGAAAAAGCCATACAGAGGCATTCAGAGATGTAGTTATAGCGAACTACAGGAAAACCTTAAGAATCAAGGGAAGCATGCATGAAGATGACAATGAACTAAACGACTACCTGGACAGCACAGCACATCTGGGAAACAACATTTGATACCAGCACATGAAAGAAAATGGAAGACGAAATTCAGAAGGAGAATGCTTTGTTTGTGCACCTCTACTGTACAGCATGGGGAAATCCAAGATCTTCGTAGCTCTACAAATTAATGTCCCGACAGCACACGGTCTCTCACACATAGCAATGTGCAAGACCAGAGGCCAGTTCATGGGAAGTGATGCCTCATTGTTATGGGCAACTAAAACTGCTTATCCCGATGAAGATGATTATGTCCAGGACATTAAAACAAGAAACAGAGCTCACACTAGGAATCATGTGATTAGATACGAGAAACCTGAGGTTAAAGGAGCAGGAATAAGATGGGAAGTAAACCCGAGACTGAACTTCCAAGGGAAAACTCCAGAAGAGGCTAAAATTTGGAAATACAGAGGCCAAATGCAGATTTGGGGAACAGTACTTTCACCAAACGGATGGGAAAAAGGAGTAGTGATCTGTCGAGCATGGATGGTCATCGGGGACTGCAAGGAAGCCATCGAAAACTCAAAGACTGTGCAAGGCGGTATGGCCAGAACTTGGAAAACTACTGACATGGGTCGAAGACAGAGGGGGACCCTTGCAGATAGTGCCACTAGAAAGTTTGAAATTGTGCTTCAGGAACAATGGCACAAGAAAGATGGGAGAGAATCAGAACTGTGGATGAATTTTTGATACCCCAGGAATGGATCACGGAACCACAGTAATTATGGATCATTACTGGGCATGCAGACCCAAAGTATACATCAGACTGCCCAAAAACTGGGGAGGCATATGCAAAATAGTGAATGTCCACGTTCCAGCATTAGTAATCCCGAAAAGCTACCTGAACATTGACAGTTTCCCGACCACAGATGCTCTCCTGAGGAAGAGGAGATCTGTGGAACTGATAACTCGAATGAGGAGAGAAAATTACTTTTCCGCCAAATCAGAAGAAGCATTTCATGCAATCCCATAGGAACACAGGCTGTTCAACCTCACCTCATCAGTGTTCACAACAATTTTTATGCCAAGAATCCAAGTTGGAGTAAACACTAAATGGTTACAGATAACCAGATGGGAATTGCTACAGACAATCAACACGACCATAAAAGGATTCAATGCAATTAAGGAGGAGTTAAGAGCAATCCGACTGAAGACTCTCCAGAACAGATATGTCCTCGACATGATTACAGCTATGGATGGAGGAGTTTGTGCAAAAATTGGAGACTCATGTTACACATTTATACCTTCTCACCACGAGGAAAACAGAACTTTAACAGAAGCCATGGGTATGCTGACAAAGCTACAGAACCAGATGATCGACGAAACTGATGAAGTTGACGATGACAGCTGGTTTGGATCACTATTCTCGTGGGTCCCACAATGGATGGCAGACATATTCAAGTTTCTGGGAGTCCTGCTATTGATGATATTACTAGGATTTTGTGTCAAGATAATAATCTCGCAATGCCAGAAAACTGCGAAGAAAGCCATAGGGATGAAAATCATGACTTATGTCAAGCTCGGATGGAGGCCTAGAGAGCAAACTGATTATGAAATTAGAAACCTTGTGAAGGCCAGCGAGAATGCACCAGAAGGTACAAAGTTTCTTTATCCCAGGAAACGCAGAAATTATGAAGGTAAATGGATTTACTGCAGCCCAAATGGACAATGCCAATTAATGACATGGAATAAAGACGAACATGTAAAAACGGCAGGAAGCCTGAAAGGAGTGATAAAAATATGGACTCCAAAGAAACTTTCTTCAAACCATCATGTACAAACGCAGAAGATGAAGAAGGAATGAACCCAGAAGATGAAATGAAGATGAATATAGAAGAACCAAGTAAGATGAATCCAAAAGAGGAAGCGGAAGTGGTCGATGAATCGACCAGAGGGGGAAGTGTAGAGGAGGTCCCAAATAAAGCCTGCACTACAGTCGCCCATTTTGAAGTACCAGGAACGTTCACACCGAGATATGTGACATATGATGAGCAAATAAACCAGCAGAGAGCCGCAGTAGGGCTCTGCCCAGTGCCTACCAGGAGAACAACACCTGTTGAAGTACCGATACCTAGAAAACCATGGACAGTAAGGTATCCATTGAGAAAACCCTACCAGCAAGTAAGACAAAATGAGAATAGCCTAAACACTGTCCCGGAAGAAACTCAAAAGGCCTGAATGGAAGATGAATGGTGATGTCACGAGGGCCTGGACTAACGTGCAGAACCAAAAAATGACACACCGAGATGAAACACCATGAATAAGGATATCGTGAACCTAGAAGTAGAGACGATGTTGAAATATAAAGAAACTTAAGCTATAAAGCAGGATGAAGTCATTCAACTAGCTAACGCCTGTACATATGCTTGAAACCGCAAGAAAGCTGAGAAAATAGTGCGGCTTGCTATGCTTAGTAGAAGATAGACCGTGGCAAGTGTCACCTATACATATCTACCTCAACGAAGCACACTATACAAGTGCGAGTCCACTTTACACAAAAGCAGAATTAACTCAGGTTACTAGAGGTCAAACAGGACAGGATTTGTATTCCAGCTAAAACGAGAAGAGATGGCTAAATCGAAACTCAGCAGAGGCAACGTGAGCCAGGAAGAGCCAAGGTCAGACCAATGGAAGGAGCGAACAGTAGCTTTGCAGAATCGAAACTTAAGAACAGAATAGCCTATCTCAGGAAGGCCGAGATAAGGAGGCATAGGCAGGTGGCAAGCCGAATAAGAATAAATGCACAAATTGAAGGAAACTAGGCAGATTCACGGTGTGACTAGCACGTGCCCATCTGAGTGAGAAGGAGCACAGGTTCACACCTACACCTGGCAGTCGCCCAGACAGAGATATCATAACTTTTCCTGACAAGAAGATACAGTTTTAAGGCCGACCACAGCCAACTAATTGACACATAGCCACTAATGTAATGATGGATTGAAGGAAGGCCGGGTGAATCTTGGGGCACCCTGCAACTGGCTGACCATTCAACGTGCTGCTAAGTAAAGTGGAGATTTATGCATGGGGTTGAAGCCAACCCAATCACAATGGACCAAATAATCTAGGGTCCTATAGATAGTAGAACCAATGGGACGTTGTACTCTTAGTGACTTCTACAAGAGTAATGTTAGAAGGAAGGGCTTAGACGCCGACCTGATAGTGTTTATCCAATCCTCTCACTGTGTTACCATATACAGATATAGTACCTATAGTAAAGTTACCTTTTCCTAACCAATAGAATTGCATGTTAACTTTTTAGCGTTACACGTCAATGATGATGAGTTTTGTGTATAAATGTTACTGTTTGTATGAAGTTCGCGGGAATTGAAGCGAGACGGACTATCGCATCACTGTTGATTGGATATTGGGCCCTTAATGAATGCTTAAATGTTTTATCTTTCTTTCACCCATTGGTGTAGTTGGCTTTTTTCATAGATGGATATTACAACATCAATGGCCCAGCCCAGTATTTAAAAATTTGACTATTTTATACAAATGTTTCTACAGGCAGATGGATGGAACATAAATCCATTTAATTGAAAAGCGCTATGCCATTGCACAAATGAAGTTAAAAATAGTAGAAGTGGTCCAACCCCTCCTCGAAGGGGCGACTATAACGCCTGTCTATTCCAAAGGGAGATGTTCTGGATTAATTTGCTAGATACCATTCACCTCAAGGATGATGAATGAGGAGTTCAGCCTGAATTGTTTTATCGGATGAATATATATGCAATTGTCTAAGCAGCATTGGTTTATTGAATAAATGCCCCAGGGGATTTTTATACATTTGACTTGAATATTGATGGATACATGTTATGACACCTGTTTAAGAGTCATGTATGTACAGGCCGAACCGGTAGCCATTTGGAGCATGTTATGATATACAGATGTTATGCTCTCACCGATTATGTAAGATCCTAGGGAAATATGTTTAACGAACAATGTGAGGATTTGCACTGTGACCACCTATTAGAAAATGTAATGGCATGACATAATGAGATATTTCCTTTTGATCATGTAGGACTTTCAAAGAACATGCCTTGAGGGGAAGGTTATGATCTGAGATGGAGTTGCTGTCATGAGTCCTGCCCCTCATGTCCCCAGCCCTCCAAGATGTCAGGCTGGAGCCAGGCCACGATCACCTACATGGCCCTCAAGGGCCTCTCCATCCCTCCAAAGAGCCACTTGGAGTCAGACTTGGCGCTTGTGGCGCCAGACTCACTCACTCCCATAGGATAACATTGGGGATTGGACTTGTACTGCATTGATTTCGGTTCCCAGAACTGCATGTGCAGTCTAGTCTTTTGGGTGTGGTTCAGCCCACAGACACCTGGGATACCCAGAGACTATTTAAGCCACGCCCAGGCTGAGAAACTTGCTTTGTGTTTTCTGCACCTGCAGCGTGACACTCACCGTGTTCGGATCGGTCTCCAGTAGGCCTGCATCTTTCTTCTGCGCTCAGCTCCTGCAAGAACAAGAACACTGTTAGGAACAGCCTTACCTTGCGGCGCTTCTGCCCATCATTCATCGCTCCTTCTGTTCTGCGGGCATCTTCGGCGGTGTCATTCCCATCCCGCCACGCCGCTTCCTAAGGAAAAGGGAAAAGAACAGAAAAAAGGCATTAGTAAGCATTCAGCAAATCTTCGCTTATTTTTAAAGACTGTACGAGCTTCAAACGCTTACCGGATTCCCAGCTGCTCTGGGGGAACTCTGTCTCCGGAACTTCTCATCCATCTGCAAGAGGGAAAAGACACTCCCGGTTAGCGTGGAAACATCTAGAGGCGCTGCATACCGCGCTTATTCACCACATTTCTTCTTTATAACGGGCATCCACGCTGAAAACGTTGCAGCACCTAAAAGACACAGACGAAAGGGTCGCATCGCGCTCTCACTCAACTTCAGCGCTACTCATCTCAGCAGCACGTCGCCATCCCCGGATGCCGCCCATCATCTAAGGAAGGAAAGGAACGAAGTTAGAGAACTGTTCAAAAGACTCATTATACTTACCTGTCAGACTCTTGCCAGTGAAGTAACTAGGCAGCAACGAGCCCGCATCAATCAACGTGCCCCTGCGCTGAAAGCAGGACGGAGAGCACACTTTCCAAGAAAACAAGGTGAGCTGTGGATCAAAGGGAAGGGTTGGACCCCGGGGAAGAAGGGGTTCAAGCACACAGAGACAATAGGGAGTTAAACTCTACCAATCCTGTGTTTCAGGCCCAGTCTCCAGTCGAGTAGACTCCAGGGAAGGGTTTGAGGTCGTAAGAGGTCAGAACAGGCTGAGTGACGTCTCCATGGATACCAGGTGAGCGTTACAGTTGCGTTTCAGAATTTATAAGTTAGCTTTGAAATGGGGTGATTAGCCTTTGACTATAGAATAATGTGGAAATAAACAATGGACTAGTGACACACTGTGCTGTAGAGGAAGTCCCAAATAAAGCCTGCACTACAGGCGCCCATTTTGAAGTACCAGGAACGTTCACACCGAGATATGGGACACATGATGAGCAAATAAACCAGCAGAGAGCCGCAGCAGGGCTCTGCCCAGTGCCTACCAGGAGAACAACACCTGTTGAAGTACCGATACCTAGAAAACCATGGACAGTAAGGTATCCATTGAGAAATCCCTACCAGCAAGTTAGACGAAATGAGAATAGCCTAAAAACTGTCCCGGAAGAAACTCAAAAGGCCTGAATGGAAGAAGAATGGTGACGTCACGAGGGCCCGGACTAACATGCAGAACCAAAAAATGACACACAGATGAAACGCCATGAATAAGGATATTGTGAAACTAGAAGGAGAGACAATGTTGAAATATAAAGAAACTTAAGCTATAAAGCAGGATGAAGTCATTCAACCAGCTAACGCCTGTACATATCCTTGAAACCGCAAGAAAGCTGAGAAAACAGTGCGGCTTGCTATGCTTAGTAGAAGATAGACCGCGGCAAGCGCCACCTATACATATCTACCTCAACGAAGCACACTATACAAGTGCGAGTCCACTTTACACAAAAGCAGAATTAACTCAGGTTACTAGAGGTCAGACAGGACAGGATTCGTATTCCAGCTAAAACGAGAAGAGATGGCTGAATCGAAACTCAGCAGAGGCAACGTGAGCCAGGAAGAGCCAAGTTCAGATCAATGGAAGGAGCGAACAATAGCTTCACGGAATCGAAACTTAAGAACAGAATAGCCTATCTCATGAAGGCCGAGATAAGGAGGCGTAGGCAGGTGGCAATCCGAATAGGAATAAATGCACAAATTGAAGGAAACTAGGCAGATTCACGGTGTGAGTAGCACGTGACCATCCGAGCGAGGAGCACAGTTTCACACCTACAACTGGCAGTCGCCTAGACAGAGATATGATAACTTTTCCTGACAAGAAGAAACAGTTTCGAGGCCAACCACAGCCAACTAATTGACACATAGCCACAAAAGTAATGATTGATTGAAGGAAGGCCGTGTGAATCTTGGAGCACCCTGCACCTGGCTGACCATTCTGTGTGCTGCTAAGTAAAGTGGAGATTTATGCATGGGGTTGAAGCCAATCCAATCACAATGGACCAAATAATCTAGGGTCCTATAGATAGTAGAACCAATGGGACGTCTACAAGAGTAATGTTAGAAGGAAGGGCTTAGACGCCCACCTGATAGTGTTTATCCAATCCTCTCACTGTGTTACCATATACAGATATAGTACCTATAGTAAAGTTACCTTTTCCTAACCAATACAATTGCATGTTAACTTTTGAGCGTTACACGTCAATGATGACGAGTTTTGGGTATAAATGTTACTGTTTGTATAAAGTTCGCGGGAGTTGAAGCGAGACAGACTATCGCATCACTGTTGATTTCCATGTTTCTCTGTTTCTTGTACTTGTCATTAAACTGACTCCCCTTTGCCAAACCAATGAATTATCCTTATTGATTGGTGTTCGAGTAATACACCTGCACCCCCATCCATCTCAAAGGTGCAGCTATCTCGTCTTAAAGTTCTGCGGTGCAAACCCTGACTCTATGGGCCGGCCGGGGGTCTCCCCAGTACAGTGCAATGAGATATTGCCGTGAAATACAAATGTGCCAATTAGGGCTTTAGACGACTGCATTAGCAGCTGAAAAACCAATAGTTTATTCAAAGTATGTGCTAAATGCTGAAAGTAGCGCCTCCATTACGCTTTAGTGAGCTACAAGGAATATGCAGGCCTAGTAGGGGTGGCAGGTCACATTATGCATTGTGCATAGACAGGCAGGGCGGAGGCCCAAGTTCTGTAGCTAATAGACACATTATTGGAGGGTTTGGAGGACTATAGCACCTATATAGCGCTTAGATCTTTGAAGCGCTATGGGCACTAAGCTATGAGTGCAGGCCTGGTAGAGCTTGCTCACATGGGGTTAATTCATCTTGGCTTCTGTTAAAATATTCTGCCTCTCTGTAGCTCTGCATGGCTATGTAAACAAATCCTCTTTCCCTGAGAAGGCCTGGTATGGCCTTGCCCACACGCTGATAAGAACATTCCAGTGCTTTCGCGCAGATTGTCTCCAAGTAGGGAGGGGTAGGAGCAGAGAGCATCTCAGAGAGAGCTGGGTTTTTCCTTGGGCAAAGCTATATTTTCCACAGGGAAGGTTCCGGCAATGTGTGTCATGTTGATTGACGGCACGAGAGCACAAAAGGTGCACTCACCCAGAACTGGGCAGGAGATCGATCCGTGGACTTGGTTCAAGCAAGAACGAGTGTCCGGAACCTGATGCTCTGTGCGGCACCTGGCAGCGCTGTCATCTGAGCGGGGCTGGCAACAGCTAGCTTATGAGGGCCAGGGTCTCCTAGAGCTGATTAAGGGACGTAGGATTGTGTTTCTCTAAGTTTTGTGATTGCTCTAATTAGCTTTGTAACCTTTTCTAACTTGAATTCCAAAGTGCTGCTAAATTCACTGTTATGCTTTTTGTCTAATAAATGCTACATTTATTCTGAAGGTTGTCATTTTTCACTAGCATGAGTTCATTGCTCAGCACGATAGGACCTGTAATTTGGGCTGAATTGGGCAATTTATGCTAATAAGGGCTGGTCCCGAGGAAGATTTTCCCCTTTTCAAGACATTTGGTGGCAAGCTTTGGTGGGATTCGTGCAGAGCGGTGCCTTGCTGTGAAATGACAAATTGTGTGAGAGAACACAGTGCAGAGTGATGAGCAGGCTGTCGCATTTCCTTGGTCGTCTCACTGCAGCTCTGAGACATCCAAAAGGCAGCACTTAGGCGTCGGCGGTTAAGACTTTCCCCTTAAGTAAATCAGTTGTGGCTGACTTACTGCTTGGGAATGAAGCTAAGGAGCAGAAAGCAATGAACAAGCGGGAAATGGCTATGTTCAAAGCGCTCCGATGAATGGTGAAGAAAAATGTATGTTAAATTAGGAAAGTATTTTTTCATGCGGTTTTCCCAGTTAAAGTTGTAATTTGGATTGCAAAGTGAGACGGAGTTCTCGCTCTATTTTGGCATGAGGGCAGAAATAAAAAGTTGCAAGTATTTGACATGCAAATTGTGAATAGTGATTTAAACATTGAGATTCAGCCCCAGTGTGCTAGCGAGTGGGGGGCTGTAATATAAGGAGCTCGCCTTTCTTTAAATGTATGCTTTCTGAAGTGTTGACATTCCTGAAGATAACGTGGGAATGAGCCGAGTTTAGGAGAAAGAGTAACATCTGTGTTGAAAGATTTGAAGAGGTTTGGTTTTTGGCAAATGTAAATTCCATGTGCTGCTGGTGCATTCTGTTTAAGGGAACACACTAAAATGGCTGCATTGCATTTTTGCTGTGCCATGTTTACAATGGGTGAGAGACTCACTTGAAAAAAAAAAAGTGAGTGAAGGGTATTTGGATTTTCGTGTATTGATTTGGAATTGCAGAATCAGTTTGTAATGGTTAGGGGGGAAAGACAATTCATATTTTCTAAATTGCCCCAAGAGTATGTGAATGTTCTGTTGTGCTTTGCCATGGATTGCTGCTAAAGACAAAGTAATGTTGCTATTAAGTGATGTATGTTTTGGAAATTATAGTGACCTATTGACTGTGATATATGGTGAAAAAGGTGTTGATATATTGAACACCCACGAGCAAAACAGAGTGTGGGTTTTTCATGCAGGAATCGTGCAGGGGGCTACACTGAAAGTGACATTTTTTAAGCGCAATGATTTGTTTTGGTTTGGTATAATGGTACCACAGAATGAAAAATCTGTGTGTGATAAGACAGCCCAAAGATTCAGTGGGTTGCGGGTTCTTTTGAAAGATCACACATTGCATTGGAGTGAGTTTGTGAAGCCAAACTACAAAGTCACCAGAAGGAAACATGATTTTACATGGGACCTAGAGCAACAGTCTGTCTTTCAGCAGGCTAAGGACGCTTTGCAGACTTACATCACACTGGGCCCCATGATGAAAATTGATTCTTTTGAACTGGAAATTCTTGTCTACAATGATGTTGCTGTGTGGAGCTTGTGGCAAAAGCTAATGACAAAAAAGTGGCCCTTTTGAAAATGAGAGTTTGTGTCGGCTTGCTGTGCAGAGCTTGTGGCTTGAAGATAACGCACAGACATTCCTGTTATGGGCTGGCTGAAATGGCTGTGGGAGGAAGGCAGAAAAGCAGAATGCTGCGCTCTTGTTCAGTAAAATGGTGTTTACAGAAGCTGGCAGATATGGGAGCTTTTTTTGAGTTGCTGGAGCAGTGCAGAAAACAGTTAATCTGGATGAACTGTCTGAAACGAGTGCCTTCCATTGAAGCCACCCCAGCTTATGAGTTACAAGCTTGCTGCGTGCATATGGCGCTGCCATGTGCACAGCGAAGATACACAATGACAAGCAGTCGCATTCCATCCCCTGTGAGAGATACTGTTAATGAGCAAAGGAAGAGGTGGGGGTGTAAACCAGAATGCTGAAACTGAACTGAAGGCAATAATTGCTGCGAGTGAGACGATGAAAAAGAGCGCAATCTACCTTACACATGCTGATGTACGCATGCTTTCTGACACTGGTATGCAATAAGGGAATAGTTTCTTACCTGTAACTCCATTTCTCCAGCATTAGTATCTTTCATGGATTCACATGCTTAGAATATTCCCCGTCGTCAGGCTGGGAATCCTCGGTAAGTTATATAGACATTTTCCATAGGAAAAATTCGGACACTTTTGTGTCCTATCTACGTCGTTTTGGGCGGCGCACGCCGGCGGCACTAGGACATAGAGGTGTATATATAGCCCCGCCCCCGCGGCACCCTCAGATTTCAGCCCCCAAAGTAGTATGGGGGGATCTCTGGTTTGCATGCTCAGGGGAGGCAGGCGGGCGCATGTGAATCCATGAAAGATACCAATGCTGGAGAAATGGAGTTACAGGTAAGAAACTATTCCCTTCTCCAGCATTGGATCTTTCATGGATTCACATGCTTAGAATAGATTGTATAGCAGTATCCCACAACATTGGAGGCGTGTATGCAAACCAACATCACAATAATCACAATGCATATTTACCATGGCAACACATTACATTATAGTATGTTAACAGTGAAAGACACGACACTTTAAAGCATAGTTGCCGAAGGGTGTAACCCCTACTTGGGGCTTACCTTATTGGAACAGGTGACCTAGTACTGCACACCCCATCTGTGTATCTTCAGCATGTTGCTGTGCGAGACAGTAATGCCGGGTAAACGTGTGTGGTACCGACCAGGAAGCCGCCTGGCAGATATCCCCCAGCGGAATTCCGGACCACAACGCCGTCGACGACGATGTAGATCTCGTCGAATGGGCCCTTGGACGCTTTTCTAACGGTTTTCCGGCCTTGGAATGACAATAAGAGATGGCCGAAAACACCCATCTGGATAGTCCTTGTTTGGAGATCGCCTTACCCTTAGCCGCAGGACCATAAGCTACGAAAAGTTGTCTCGTGTCTCTGAAGCTTTGAGTGCGATGGAGATAAAATGTTAAAGCTCTTTTCACGTCCAATGTATGGAGAGTCTTCTCCGCCACCGAAGACAGTGTTGGAAAAAATTTAGGCAACACTATAGAAGCGTGTTTATGGAAAATAGAAGGCACTTTAGGTATGAAATGCGGGTTAGTGGCCAGCACAACTTTATTACTGAAAAACCTCAAATACGGAGGGTCGATCACTAAAGCTTGAATTTCTGACAGACGTCGAGCTAATGGCCACCAGGAAAGCCAATTTCCAAGACAAAAATTTCAATGATGTCGACGACATTGGTTCAAAAGGGGCTTCATCAGGGCTGCCAGAACCAGGTTTAGACTCCAGATCGGAGGAAACTTCTTCGTGGGAGGAAAGGTTTGAAACAACCCATTAAGGAAGTGTTTAACTAGGCGGTCACTGAACAATGGAGTTGAATGTCTCTTCTGAGTAAATCTCGAGATGGCAGCCAGATGCACCTTTATGGATGAAACAGACAAACCGTTTTTAGCCAGGAGCAACAGGTATGGTAGGAGCTGTTCCGGTGTGATCGTCAGCGGGACCAAACCTCGTTGACCTGCGCACCATATGCAGAACCTTTTCCATTTGTATGAATATGAAGCGTTCGTGGAAGGTGCCCTCGCAGCTTGCAAAATGTGACGACAATCCGCTGGAATCGCTAACGCGCCAAACTCGGAGAAATCAGGAGCCAGGCCGTCAGACTGAGGCTGTCCGGGTTGTGATGCCAAACGACCCCTTTCTCCTGAGACAGAAGGTTGGGGATCTTCTGGAACCTCATTGGTTCTGCCGCTGAAAGGTGAAGTAGATCGGAGAACCACACTTGTCTGGCCCAAAACGGGGCCACCAGGATCACCCGACATGGATATCTGTGGATCCATTGCAGAGTCCGACGGATGAGAGGAAATGGGGGGAAGGCATACAGAAACTTGCCCGTCCACGGGAAGGAGAACGTGTCCCCTAGCGAGTCTTGTTGTGGCCACCTGCTCGCGTATTGAGAGCATTTCTTGTTGTCTCTCGTCGCAAAGAGATCGAGGGCCGGATGATCCCATTTCGCGAAGACACGGTGCAGTTGCTGGTCGTTCAGTTCCCATTCGTGTAGATGATTCATCTCCCTGCTGAGAGCGTCTGCTTGCACATTTTTTACTCCTGGTAAGTGGAACGTCAACAGATGTATGTCGTGTTGGAAGGCCCAATGCCAGATCTCCTGGGCTTCCGTCGACAGGATCCTGGAGCTAGTTCCTCCCTGCTTTCGTAGATAAAACATTGTTGTCGTGTTGTCCATCATGATTCTCACCACTGAGCCCTTTATCTGTGGTAGAAAGGATTTCAGGGCCCAACGCACCGCCCTCAACTCTAGCAGATTGATGTGAAGGGCGGATTCTTCAGATGACCAACGACCCTGAACCTGTAGGGACTCCAGATGAGCTCCCCACCCAGTTAGAGAAGCATCCGTCACCACTGTCCTCTGGAACGCAGGTTCCAGCAGGGGCATTCCCTTCGTCAGATGTATGGAAATTCTCCACCATTGAAGAGCCTGCACGAGCTGGCCGTTGATGGTCAACTTGTCCGACCAGCGCCCTTGACTCTGTGCCCATCGATCCGCCAAGAATTCCTGAAGAGGCGACAATTGTCGATCAAGGGTATGCAGGACGGCATGGTCCCCAGCAGGGACATGTACCTTCACACTGCACTCTGGTGTCAACCTTCCATTCCGATGCCTTTTGTTGCAGCTTGTGAATCCTTTCGAGGGATGGCCTCACCAGCCCCGACTGTGTGTGGAACTCTGCCCCCAAAAAGACCAAGGTCCTTGATGGCTTTAATGAGGACTTGTCGAAGTTCACTGCGAAGCCCAAACGTTGTAGGAGGGACATGGTGGCATCTAGGCTTTCTTGTGCCCTTTCTGGAGACAATCCCCTCACTAGCCAGTCGTCCAAATAAGGGTACACATGGTGCCCTTCCTTTCTTAACCAGGCTGCTATTGGAGCCAGACATTTGGTGAACGTCCTGGGGGACGATTTTAGTCCGAAAGGGAGGACCTTGAACTGATAGTGAGTTCGTCCGACGACGAACCGCAGAAGTCTTTTGTGTCGTCGACGCATCAGGATATGGAAGTATGCGTCCTGAAGGTCTAGCGACGACAAATAATCTCCGGGTTGTATCGATCGGATCACCTCTTGGAGCATAAGCATTTTGAATTTTAAATTCTTGAGCAGTTTGTTGAGTGCTCGTAGATCCAGAATGGGACGCCATTTTCCATTTGGTTTCTTGACGACAAAGTAACGGGAGTACACTCCCTGTCCTTTTTCTGCCACCGGGACCAGTTCTATAGCCCCTTTCTGCAGCATAAGCGCCACCTCCTGCAGTAGTATTTGAAGGTGGGGCTAAGCCGAGAACACCGGTGGAATGTGTGGTGGCTTGTCCTTGAACTGTAGAGAGTGGTCCAGATGAATCGTGTCCAAAACCCATTGGTCTGTTGTTATGCGTTCCCACTCGTCGACGTGACGAGACACGCGGCTCCCCAGGACGTCCTGAAACATGTCATTGTTGGTTCTTGGCTTGTTTATCTTTCATCGACGAAGGGTAGGCATCCCGCCGTCTGGAGGTTTGGTAATCTCTGCCTCTACGAGAAGACTGGGCTGCACGTCTGTAGCCTTGGGACGAGTAGGAGGGTCTGTTGAAACCTCGGTCTCTAGATGACCCAAACCGGGAGTTACCTCTGAAAGGACGAAAGGAACGAAAATTCCCACCACTCTGGAGGGCTCCGAGTGACCTCGCCGTGTCAGTATCCTCTTTCATCCCCTTCAAGGCCTCATCAACTTTTTCACCAAACAGTTGTTCCCCTTCACACAGCATATCCAAGACTTTATATTGCACCTCTGGTCTGAACGTAGTGCACTTGAGCCAGGCTTGTCTTCGTAGTACTACGCCATTATTGATTTGCTTAAATCCGGACTCGGCTAGGTCGACAGCAATGTTTATAGCATGGTTGGAGGCCTCTTCTCCTTCCCGTACTAGCAACATGGCAGACTTTCTATGTTCTTTGGGCAAATGTTCCAAGATAGGAGCCAGCCGGTGCCACATTTCACTGTCATACCTAGACATAATTGCCAAGGAGTTGGCTGCTTTAACTGTAGTCGCGCCGACCTACAGCACCTTCTTGCCAAAAGTGTCTTGCCTCCTGGCTTCGTTGTCCGGCAGGGTCGTGCATTTATGTTGAGACCTGGCCTTTCTAGCCACCGCCGCAGATACCACCGATTCCGGCGAAGGTTGAGACGTCAAGCACTTGGGAGTCGATTCCGGATCCTTGAATTTCTTCTCCAAACGACCTTTTACTGCCAGTTCCGAGAAAGGATGACGCATGGTCTTCAGGCCCTCTTGCCAGACATGGTCTAAAATAGGGATGGCGAATATGGATTTCCTTCTCTTGCCCATATGATCAAAAAGAAAACAATCCTTTTTCTCTTCTTCAGGGACTAGGCCAAGCTCAGCACACGCCTTACTCATCATGGCATGGAACGCCCCCACGTCGTCAGGTGGTGATGGTTGCGCCGGACTTCTCGGAGCTTCCATTTCCGCTTCAGAGTCCCATGTTGGGTCCCTTGAAGGGGATAGTGAGATGTCTGAACCCGACCCTTCGCGGTCTGAATCAGAGTCCGGTCGTTCTCCCTCTTCTTGTGGGCGAGGGCAATCTTCTGCAACTTGGGAAGCGGCCGTAATCCTGGTCGTCGAGCGAGGAGCCAGGCCCGGCTCGTCGACGAGTGGCGTAGACTGTAGCAGTGCCGGGGCACTGGGCTGAGGTATCTGTGTGTCCAAACGCTCTAACAGCTTCTGTAGCGTATTTAGCACCTCCAAGGACAGAACTGCCTGGGGATTCAGTAATGACGAGGTCATAGGGATGGTACCCCCACTCAAGAGCGTCACCACACTGTTTGGGTGCAACCCCAGATCGGTTGGGTGCGCAACCGGGCCACGTTCCTCGTCAGCCGACGAGATGGAAAAAGCCGCCTCTGGTTGCAGCAGGGCCTCAGGCGGAACGGGGTCGAAAACCTCTGGTTGCCATCCCATAGACGGAACCACCGTCGACGACGATATGTTTCCTACAGCCGCAGTCTGAACCGTGGGAGGAGCCGCCGATGACGCAGGTGTCAACGAGCGGGCCGTCGACGAAGCAAGTGGCGCAGGGTCTTGAGGTGTTCCCGCCGCTTTCGGGGCCGACTTGCTGGACGAGGCCTCTCGACTCAAGGTAGACTTATGACGGTCTCCTGAGGAGGATTTATATGGTTCTTTTCTCTCCTTTTTAGACGAGGAGGAAGAAGACGACGCCTTGTGTGAAGAGGGGGCCTTCGACTGTTTCTCCGAATGTTTCTCCGAGGGGCGTTTTTCAGCAGAACGCGCCTTCTTTGTCGGGGGTTCTGACTTACTTCTCGAGGCCGTGGAGCCCACCTCCGATGCCGGGTACGCACCCACCCCGTCATTGAGCCAATCAACAAGGTGTCTTTTTCGGTCTTTGAGGGTCTTCTGGGAGAAGCCCTGACAGATTTCACGTGTCCGCTGTGTGGTGAGGATGAAGACATTAAATGCAGTCCATATGACCATCCCCTTCGTACACCTTCTTAAGACCGCATGTAGCACACGGACAAAACAACGCCTTTCCAGAAATGTTTTCGAGAAGAAAAAAACAGTCGCAGAAGTAGAAAGTACAACCTAACCAAATAGCAGATACACGAGGTAATCCCACTACTTTGGAAGACGGTTGAAATCTGAGGGAGCCACGGGGGCGGGGCTATATATTCCTCTACGTCCTAGTGGCGCCGGCATGCGCGGCCCAAAACGACATAGATAGGACACAAAAGTGTCCGAATTTTTCCTATGCAAAATGTCTATATAACTTACCGAGGATTCCCAGTCTGACGACGGGGAATATTCTAAGCATGTGAATCCATGAAAGATCCAATGCTGGAGAACAGAGTTGATCAGAAGCAAGGAATTTGCCAGTATCAACACTGGAAGAAAAAGAATTGCTGCATGCAAATGGCAGGCTGGCGCATCGCGCATTTGGGGAAACTGTGCACCTGTGAATGGGCTAAGAAAAGACATCTGCCCATTTCAAGAGACATTGCCGTGCAAGCTGCATCCCAGTGCCCCATGTGATGTGAAGTGAAGTAAAGCACTGTGCACTGGAGAAGAAACCTCTAGGCGCTTTAAGAAGCGAAAATACACAGCCAGCAAAATGCAAGTTACATTGCCAGGGCTGGAGTAACTGACAAAGACATTATGGCATTCCAGATGGAAGCAAAACTGACAAAGGTAGCTGTTTTGCAAGAGACAACATGCAGAACTGAGTATAACATGAACACTGCACATTAGCCATGATCCAGAAGCCTCACGGCTTAGTGCAAGAATGAATGATTTGTTGAAGCAACAAAAGGAACTGATTCAGACTATCGCTCTCAAGGGGTGGCCCAAGAAATCAGCATACACCCTTTGGGAAACTGACAAGTGGAAAACCAGAGGCTTTAAAGACACTGGCTGTATGGAGAAAAATAAACGAAGCTGCTTGTGCAACTGCAGGCGGTATTGGACTAAAAGACTTTACCTTTGAAAAATGGAGTGATGCCAGCAGGGCAACCTAAATCAAGATCATGAAACACTGGAAGCAAGTTGGCATCCTGGCGCCTGGCATTCGTGATCGCTTTGGTGACAAAGAAAAGCATTGATCCATTGAGAAGTGCGATCTGGGTACTTATTATATGGCTTTTGTAAAATCACAGATCAGTCTGAAGTACCATTGACCAACTATGATCGCATTGCACAAATGAGTTTGTGATTAGACAGTTACACCCGTATGGTTGAGTGCAAATAAGCCCCCAGTAACACGCAGAAGGGTTACAAATAATTGTGGTAGCAATGATAAAGTGTGTAGTTACCTGATGAGACTTCTGAAGGCGGGGGTGGTGCTAAGGGAAGGGGTGGATAACACTGATATTGTACTTTTGATGAAATCCTAACATTTCTGTTTGTATTTTGCCTAGGCAAAAAACCAAGACAGTAGCGTGCCATGATTGGGGTAGACGTGTGCAATTGCCGGGTGACATTGATCAGTCAAGCAGACGCATTCTCAGAGAAAGCGAGTCACTGCGGGGTGATATGTGAACTTTGAACCTGTCCTGCACCGCACTCAATGCTGCTAACGTGCGTGACACATGAGGACATTTGTTCTGCAACCTGCGAGAAGTGCCCAACAAAGTAATAACTTTTCCAGAACTGTCACGGTGCAGACTTGGCATATTTACAGGCATTTGATGGTGCACATTCTCATGATTCCGTTGATGGTTTTAAATAACCTGTTTGATTTGTTATGCCTTTTTTGTTTAAAGCACTGTGGATAAAGCAACCGTAATGGGTTGTGGACTGACATCATGCACCACAAATAGCTGTGTGACACAGCACTTGAATGCTAACACATTGAAAAATGTTTTTTTGAATGCATTTTGAGATGAATCTGTGAAAAATGAAACGATTTGCTCTTCCAACTGAATTGCTTTAACCAGAGTTTTTTTTTGTTGAGAATTACTACAGTGAATGTAGCCAGGAGTATGATGTATGAATTGTGGGGGCAGCAGGGTTATGCAAGCAGGAGCGTAATATATTTTGAGATAAAATGAGTGCGCACACCAAAGTTAGCTGTGCGTAGGTTAAGGTTCTTAATTTGAAGAAATGCTGCCGAGTATATGAGCTCTAATTTGAGATGGTAACCTTTGAAACACAAGGATACTTTTACAGCCAGCCTTGAGGTGGGTAAATAAAACCATGACTGACTTGATACTTGATTTTATGACACAGTGTGCGAACACGGTTTTTGTTAAAACCAACAAGTTTCATGTTTCTGTGGGGACGGCTATCGCTAGCACACTGATGCAAAGAGTCACCTTTTGATTGTAGACATTTAGAGTAATTCATTAGAAAAGCGCTACAAATGAGTATCCACATAGAACTGCTAACGTACTGGCCTGGCACATTGTCAGGCATCTTTTGTCTATGACTCGTGCTTATGAAATCCTAGGCCCAAATGTTTCAGTGAATGGATCCAACAATTTGTTTGATGTTTCATGTTTTTTCTGACCAAAGAACTGCAGCGAGTATTCTCGCCAAGATTTTATGGACTATAACTTGACTAAATGCATTTCATACAATTGTACGATGAAACAGCCACTGCCGGATGGTAGTATGGTGTGTGTATCTAAAACTAATATTGTATATTTGCAAGTGTCTTTCCTTGGTCTATCCTTCGATGAAGGTCCATGCTTGGATGAAGGGTCGGTCTCTCCGATGACACTACCCACCAGAAGGCTTACCATGGATGGGGAAGGCAAAAGGGAGCAGGCATGCTCCGAACTGGGACCCGCAGCGTTCTGTGTCCGACCAGCAGCGTGGCGCTTAGCCTTGGAGAGTGGTGTTCTTTAAGTCACATAAGGTAGAATCTGTAAATATGCTAGATTTTCCAGTAGTAAGACAACACTTAAATTGCAAACACGTAATGAATGTGTATATCATTACAGAAGTATACTTAGATTTATCATGAGGCAATGTTTCCTTAATACTACCAAGCTGCTACAAATGGAGTCAATTTCTATGGCCCATCACCAAAGTGCGCGTAGCTAGGGGGCTAGATTTATTAATTGCGGGAGCAGCGGGGGTGGGAACAGGAGCTTTAAACGCTTTTGACATAGAAACTGCGCAAAAAGCTAGCCACTATGGGTTCTGATGCCAGCGTTGCTATAAAACTTCTGGCCCAGTGGGGCCCATTGATAAGCCCTACGCTGCGCAACACTGCTACAAGTATTGGCCACCACTGGAGATGGCAGAATTTTAGCTATGAAGACATTTTTTCTGCCATAGGGCAGGTCAACAAGACTGCTAAATACACACAATGCATTTTATGGCAAACATTGTTAAATCAGCAGGTGTTGGCTTTTCGCTCTGAGTGGGGACGACTATCCTCAACCCACTGGCACACAGAGCAAAATTTACCAGCAAACATATGGATTAAACCGCTTGCTTTTGATTGCATGAATAACACATGCCATGCTTTAATTCACCTTGCTCATGAAATTAGATGGTTTTTGGTTGGGTTCTACTAACATGGGGGAAGTGTCTATTCACACAGCCCATAGTCATGTTTGAATGCCCTGGGATCACGGGGGAGGGTAGGCCCTTAGAGTGGAAGGCTGCCAGGTTTAGAGTTGGTAACCATACATAAATGCAATAGTGCATTGTAGAATAGACTACACCAGATTGCCTTGATATTTTAAAAGCATGCTGCTTTTTGACTAACAGTTATATGATAATTTTTTTAGGTATTTTTGTGTAGGCCAGGTTTTGGCTAGGGTATATGTCACTGTTCACTTTGTGTACAATTTTGTTTAGGTAGTTTGTTTATTAACCTTGCATGCCACGCTGACTAACCGCTAGAAGATAATTTGCTTAAACCTCTTAAAAAGCCCCAAGGTCTTTACCTACCTCACTTATCACTGCAATACATACAAAGTTGATGTATATTAGCCAGCATTGTCGCCCACACTTTGAAAAGAGGTGGAATGTCGTGATATACAAAGTTCCAATTTGCCAATTAGGGCTTTAGACGACTGCATTAGCAGCTGAAAAACCAATAGTTTATTCAAAGTATGTGCTAAATGCTGAAAGTAGCGCCTCCATTACGCTTTAGTGAGCTACAAGGAATATGCAGGCCTAGTAGGGGGGGCAGGTCACATTATGCATTGTGCATAGGCAGGGCGGAGGCCCCAGTTCTGTAGCTAATAGAGACATTATTGGAGGGTTTGGAGCATTATAGCACCTATATAGTGCTTAGATATTTCAAGCGCTTTGGGCACTAAGCTATGAGTGCAGGCCTGGTAGAGCTTGCTCACATGGGGTTAATTCATCTCGGCTTCTGTTTGAATATTCTGCCTTTCTGTAGCTCTGCATGGCTATGTAAACAAATCCTCTTTCCCTGAGAAGGCCTGGTACAGCCTTGCCCACATGCTGATAAGAACATTCCAGTGCTTTTGCGCAGATGGGCTCCACGTAGGGAGGGGCAGGAGCAGAGAACATCTCAGAGAGAGCTGGGTTTTTCCTTGGGCAAAGCTATATTTTGCACAGGGAAGGTTCTGGCAATGTGCGTCATGTTGATTGACGGCACGAGAGCACAAAAGGTGCACTCACCCAGAACTGGGTGGGAGATCGATCCATGGACTTGGTTC
The DNA here is from genome assembly GCF_040938575.1 of Ambystoma mexicanum. Classification (NCBI taxonomy): domain Eukaryota; kingdom Metazoa; phylum Chordata; class Amphibia; order Caudata; family Ambystomatidae; genus Ambystoma; species Ambystoma mexicanum. The sequence continues at coordinate 350,301,577 of NC_090929.1, forward strand.
AAGCAAGAGCGAGTGTCCAGAAACAGATGCTCTGTGCGGCACCTGGCAGCGCTGTCATCTGAGCGGGGCTGGCAACAGCTAGCTTATGAGGGCCAGGGTCTCCTAGTGCTGATTAAGGGATGTAACATTTTGTTTCTCTAAGTTTTGTGATTGCTCTAATTAGCTTTGTAACCTTCTCTAACTTGAATTCCAAAGTGCTGCTAAATTCACTGTTATGCTTTTTGTCTAATAAATGCTACATTTATTCTGAAGGTTGTCATTTTTCACTAGCATGAGTTCATTGCTCAGCACGATAGGACCTGTAATTTGGGCTGAATTGGGTAATTTATGCTAATAAGGGCTGGTCCCGAGGAAGATTTTCCCCTTTTCAAGACAGTTATCTCTACACATATTAGCCCCGATTGGGACCATTGTAGTGAAAGGTTATTTGCAACCCCGGGACCAGCCCTTATTGCAATAAATTACCCTATCACACCCCCATACAGGTTCTCCGCACGACAGCCATGAACTCACCACTGGAGATATAACACTTTCAGCATAAATTTAGCATTTATTAGACATAAAGCATAATATAACAGAACAGTAGATGTAGCAGAAAATTTGGAAATAATGAAATTCAAGTTAGAGAAATCACGCATCATTGGAACACAGTTTTACGTTCCTTGTATGTTATTATTCGCTCTGGGGGACCCAGGTCATCTAAAACGAACTGCTGCTCATCACCAGGTGTCATTCCTCAGCCACCTCTATAGATGACAGCGCCACATGGAGCCGCAGGGGGCATCACCATGCTCCAGGCACTTGCTCCATGGCAGTCCATTGATGAATCTCGCTCTGAGTCATGAGTGCATGTGCATTTGTACTCTCCTGCTGTCAGTCAACATGACGCACTATTCCAGCAGTTGCTCAGTGCAAAACAAGTTTACCGATGGAAAACCCCAACTTGCTCGCTCTCCAAGACACTCCTTCCTCCCCCACTTGGAGCCAATCTGCCAATTCAGGAATGTGTGTTATCAGTGCGTGCAACTCCATGCCATTCCTTCTCAGGCGAAAGAGGGCCTGTTTAGCAAGGCTGGTTGCGCCACGGTTGTAAGGAAAGAATATTCCAAGAGAAACTTGCAATAACATGCATTGGCATTAACCCCCTAGTGGGCAAGCTTTACCGGGCCTGCGCTTTGCTAGCTAGTGTCATAATGCTACAAGACAGGTGCTATATAAGTTCCATAATGCTTCAAACACTCAAATACAGGTCTCTATTAGCTGCTAAACTTGGGCCTCTGCCCTGCCTTTCTATGCACAATGTAAACTTCCACCCCTTTGAGGCCTGCACATTCAATGTAGCTCCTTATGCTACTAATGTAAACGCTACTAACACAACACATTACTAATTCGCCTATAAAGATCTATTTCAGCATTTAGCACATACTTTGAATAAGCTGTTAGTTTTAGCTGTTAATACAGCCCTCTAAGGACCTAATATGTGATATGGTTAGCTCAGCAGGCTACTGCACCCGCGATATTGCACTTTCCGTTCCACTACATCCACCCCTTTTCAAAGTGTGGCCGACAATGCTGGCTTATATCTATCTACATTGTATACTGTGCAGTGATAACTGAGGTAGCTAAAGATCTTGGAGCTTACCAAGAGGTTAAGCAAACTGTCTTCTACTTGTTAGTCAGCTCGGCATGCAAGGTTAATGTAAACCCTACCTAAACAAAAATGTATAAAATGTGAATAGTGACATATACCCTAGCCACAACCTCGCCTACACAAAAATACCTACAAATTATCTTTTAACTAATCATTAGTCAATAAGCAGCATGTGGTTAATATAGCAAGGCAATCTGGTGTTGGTTAATCTATAATGCGTTATTGCATTTATGTATGGTCACCAGCTCTAAACCTGGCATCCTTCCACTTTAAGGACCTACCCACGCCACTGTTCCCAGGGCCTACAAGTGTGACTATGGGCTGTGTGAGTAAACACTCCCCCCATGTATGTGGAACCCAACCGAAATGATCTAATTCCATGCGCAAGATTAACACATGGGCACCAGGTTTCTAAAACAAACAATTCTACTTATTTGCATTAAAACTCAATCATTGCTCTAACAATCAAAAACAAATGGATTACTCTAAATGTCTACAATTAAATGTAACTCTTTGTATCAGTGTGCTGGAAACAGCCGTCCCCAGAAAAATAAATGAAACTTGCTGGTTCAACATATAGTGTCATAAAATGCATGTAGAGTGTGTCATGGTTTCAATAACCCGCCCTAAGGCTGCAAAAATGTCCTCGTAGCTAAAATTCTACCATCTCCAATTAGAGCACATACTCTTGGCAGCATTTCTTCAAATCAAAACCTTAGCATACGCACAGATAGCTTGTGTGCACACTTACATTATCTCAAAGCATTTAACGCTCTTGCTCGCACAACCCTGCTGCCTCAACAATTCATAAATCATTCTCCTGGCTACGTGCAACTTAGTAATTGTCTAAAAAAAACAACTCTGGGTAAAGCAGCTGAGTTGGAAGAGCAAAACATTTCGTTTTCACAGATTCATCTCTAAATGCTTTTCACCAATAATAAAACCATTTCGCAGCATTTTGGCATTCAAGTGCTGTTTCACACAGCTGTTTGTGTCCCATTTGGTTATAGTCCACAACCCTTTGCGGTTGCTTTCTCCACAGTCCTTTAGACAAAAAAGGCATAACATATCAAACAGGTTATTAAAACCATCCACTGAAACATTTGAACAATGTGCAGCATCAAGTGTCTAACAATATGCCAAGTCAGCACCGTGGCAGTTCTGTAAAAGTTATTACTCTGTTGAGCACTTTGCGCAGGTTGTAGTACAATCGTAATTATACACACGTCAGTAGCATTGAGTGCGGTGCAGGAAATGTTCAGTGTTCACATGGCACCCAGCAGTGACTCGCTTTCTCTGAGAATACGTCTGCTTGACTGATCAGAAGCACCCGATAATTGCTTGCATCTAACCCCAATCATGGCACGCTACATTCTTGGTATTTGCCTAGTAGAAAAAAACAAACAGGAATGTTATAATTTCACAAAAGTACAATATCAATGTCATCCACCCCTTCGCTTAATACCTCCCCTGCCTTCAGAAGTCTTATCAGGTGACTACACACTTTCTATCATTGCTACCACAATCACCTTCTATGTGGTATCGGGGGCTTGTTTGCTTTCAAACATTAGGGGTGGAACTGCCTGTTCCCAACTCATTTGTCCAATGCGATCATAGTTTGGTCAATGGTACCTCAGATGGATCTGTGTTTTTTTTGCAAAAGCAATACTAAAAGTACCCAGATCACACTTCTCAACAGATCACTGTTGTCCTTCACCAATGCGTCCACAGGTACCAACAGCAACTTGCTTCCAGTGTCATGATCTTGATTTGGTTTTCCCTGGTGGCATTACCCCATTTTCAAAGGTAAAGTCTTTTAGTCCACTACCACCTGTGGTTGCTTGCACAAGCAGTTTTTCCTTTTTCCCAGTTTTCCATACAGCTAGTGTCTTGAAAGCCTCTTGTTTTTCACTTGTCAGTTTCCCAAAGGGCGTCTGCTGATTTCTTGGGCCACCCCGTGGGAGCGTTAGTCTAAGTCAGTTTCTTTATTTGCTTCAACCAATCATTCATTCAAATTCTTGTACTAAGCCTCAAGGCTTCTGGATCATGGCTAATGTGCAGTGTTCATGTTATACTCCAAAGCCCAGTTCTGCATGTTGTGTCTTGCAAAATGGCTACCTTTGGCAGATTTGATTTCACCTGGAACGCCATAATGTCTCATCAGTTACTCCAGCCCTTGCAATGTAGTTTGCTAATGCTGGCTGTGTTTCTTCACTTCTCTTCATAGCGCCTTGAGGTTTCTTTTCTAGTGCATAGCGCTTCACTTCATATGGGGCACTGGGGTGCAGCTTGCATGGCAATGTCTCTTGAAATGGGCAAGTGTCTTTTCTTAGTCCATTCACAGGTTCCCATTTTCCCCAAATGTTCAGATGTTTGATGCGCCTTGTCTGCCATTTCATGCAGCATTTCTTTTTCTTCCAGTGTTGTCAGTGGGCGAATTCTTTGCCATCTGATCTGCTCCATCATTGCATGTTAGTGTCAGAAAGCATGCGGGCATCGGCATGCGCAAGGTAAATTGTGCTCTTTTGCACCTTCTCAATCACAGCAATTACCTTACCGCTTTCCGTTCAGCATACTGGCTTGCACCCACTCTTCTTCTCTCATTAAGTGTTTCTCGATGGGGATGGAATCCAATTGCTCACCACTGTCTCTGTTCCTTCTCAAGCATGGCACCGCCGTTTGCGAAGCAAGCCTGTTTCTTTCGCTTCTTCTGTCAATAAATCATAAGCAGGTGCGACTTTAAAGGGAGACAGTGCTACAGGGGCACTCGATTCGGACATTTCCTCTAGATATACTGCTTTCAGCATTTACTCTGGCAACTTAGAAATCCTCGTACTGCCAGCTTTTGTGCGCTGTGTAACCACCACTTCTACTGGACATGAGCGTAATTTTGCGCCTTTCCACCTTCCTCCCACAGCCAGTTTCACACACCCAGCCCATGACAGGAATTTCTGTGCAATTTGTCTTCTCAAGCCACAAGCTCTGCACAGCAGAATCATTGCCGACACAAACTTTCAGTTCAAAAGAGGCACTTTTTGTCATCCGACTCAACTCACAATAATTCTGCAAAGCATCTTTTAGCCTGCTGAAAGGCAGTCTGTTGATCAATGTCCCAATAAAAAGCATATTTTTTCCTCGTGACTTTGTAGTTTGGCCTTACAATTAGACTCCAATGCAGTGCGTGATCTTTCCAAAGAACCCTCAACCCACTGAATCTTTGCATTTCCTTATTACACACAGACGTCTCAATCTGTGGTACCATTGCCACAATAAAACAAATCATTTTCTGTACTGAGCCAAACTACATTGAACTTAAACATTTCACTTTTTGTGCAGATCCCTGCACATTCTCTGCGGAATTGCCCACACTCTGTTCTGCTTGTGGGCTGTCAATTTGTCAACAACTTTTTCAACATGTATCACAGTTAACATTATCTTAATATAATGTTTCAACATTCATCACTCAATTGCAACATTTCCATGTTTTAGCAACCAATCCATGGCATAGAGTGGGACTGTTCAAATACTCTTGGGGCAATTTAGTAAATTTAATTGTCCCCCCAAACCACTGCAAACTGATTCTGCCATTCCAAATTGATGCACAAGTCGAAAATCATAGACCATTTACTTACTTCTTTAGTGAGTTTCTCACCCATTGTAGCCATGTCTGGCATAGCTAAATGCAATGAAACCAATTTAGTGTGTCCCATTAAAACAGAATTCGCCACCTTCACATGGATTTTACAGTTGCTAAAACAAAGCCTCTCAACACAGAGGTTACTAATTTTCCTAACAACTCGACCATTCCCCTGTTGTATGCAGGAATGTCAACACCGAAAGCATCAGTTTCAAAAGGCGAACCCTCGCCATTCAACATTTTAGCCCCCGATTCTCATTCACTAATACACTGGGGCAAAATAATGCGTTTGAATCACCATTCACAATTTACATTTCAAATACTTTTGCAACTTTTCTGCCCCTCATTCATGAATAGGGCGAGAACTTTGTTTCACTTTGCAATCCAAATATAAACCTTTTAAAAGGAGAACCTGCATGCAATGTTTTCCTAATCTATGCAATAAAGGCAATAAATCCTTCTTCACACATTCCTTGGAGCCCACACGCACATAGCCATCTCCCACTTTGCATGCAGCTGTCTGCCCCCTGGCTTCATTCCCAAGCAGTAAGTAAGTCAAGCATGTATTACTGAAAGGAAAAATCTTAACTACACAAGCTATCAGTCCCGGTAAACTGACACACAAGTACTGTCATTTTGTTGACTCAGAGCTGCAGTGAGGCAACAATGGAAATGCGACAGCCTACCCCTCACTCAGGCTGCACTGTGTTCTCTCACACAATTGTCATTTCTCCAGCATGGCATGGCTTTGCACAATCCGATAAGACTACGCCAAATGTAGTGAAAAGGGTATTTGCACCCCCAGGACCACCCCTTATTGCAATAAATTACCCTATCACACCCCCATACAGGTTCTCCGCACGACAGCCATGAACTCACCACTGGAGATATAACACCTTCCGCATAAATGTAGCATTTATTAGACATAAAGCATAATATAACCGAACAGTAAATGTAGCAGCAAATTTGGAAATAATGAAATTCAATTTAGAGAAATCACACATCATTAGAACACAGTCTTACGTTCCTTGTATGTTATTATTAGCGCTGGGGGACACAGGTCATTTAAAACGAACTGCTGCTCATCACCAGGTGTCATTCCTCAGCCAGCTCTATAGATGACAGCGCCACAAGGAGCTGCATGGGGCATCACCACACTCCTGGCACTTGCTCCTGGCACTTGCTCCATGGCAGTCCACGGATGAATCTCCCCGAGTCATGAATGCATGTACATTTGTACTCTCCTGCTGTCAGTCAACATGACGCATTATTCCAGCACTTGCTCAGTGCAAAACAAGTTACCGATGGAAAAACCCGACTTGCTCGCTCTCCAAGACGCTCCTTCCTCCCCCCCTTGGAGCCCATCTGCCAATTCAGGAATGTTTGTCATCAGTGCGTGCAAGGCCGTGCCATTCCTTCTCAGGCGAAAGAGGGCTTGTTTACCAAGGCTGGCAGGGCCACGGTTGTAAGGAAGGAATATTCCAAGAGAAGCTTGCAATAATATGCATTGTCATTAACCCCTAGTGGACAAGCTTTACCTGCCCTGCCTTTCTATGCACAATGTAACCTTCCACCCCTTTGAGGCCTGCACATTCAATGTAGCTCCTTATGCTACAAATGTAAGCGCTACTAACACAACACATTACTAATTCGTCAAAGATCTATTTCAGCATTTAGCACATAGTTTGAATAAGCTGCTAGTTTTAGCTGTTTAATACAGCCCTCTAAGGACCTAATATGTGATATGGTTATCTCAGCAGGCTACTGCACCCGTGAAAATGCACTTTCCGTTCCACTACAACCATCCATGGGTTGACTTATGAGCGGCACCCCTGGTCACTCTGACATCGAAGGGCCACTTGTCAGTTTGATCAATCAATATATTAAGACATGAGGGGCATCTTTTTCCCTCATTTGGTACAGACGAAATAGATATTGTAATATGGAGTAGATTATCATCTAGAGTATATTATTATTATTTAGAGGTCGGAACACAGACATGCCTACTCATTCAATGATCATGCATTTGAGCTAGCTCACACTCACCTCTATATTTCAGTGACCCAGGAGAATAGATGTTGAATTATGTCACATTAGTGATCACCAAGTGACGGTAGCAGTTGCCCTATTGATGTCCATGGTCTAGGCATAGGCAATAAGTACGTGACTTTCAAACTTTTATGGTAAATTGGCAGCACTTTGTGCACAGATGGAAGTTAAAAATCGGGGTGTCTCCATGCACACTATGTATCATTAGAAGGTACTAGTACAAACAGATTGCACTTGGTTTGTGCCACAATTTTTAAATGGATTGGAACATGTTTCATTCTCATCTTAACAGTATCTAGTATACATGGAAAACAACCCTGGTGGTGGTACATTAGTCTGTAAACCCTTGGCATGTTGGTTTGACTGTCTTTGACAGATGTGGTGGTGGAGATTTAAACAATTAGTCACATTAAGCTCCTGAAGAAGGGGATTTAATCCCCGAAACGCGGTGAGCATCAACTGAATTATATTATATAATGCTAATTGTAAAGATTATAGGACATTTGAAAGTGACTCGTGTGTTCTTTTCTGTACATATTTCGGCCAGTATTTTGGCCCCAAGGTGTGCATAGGACGGGAGTGCTCATTGACTGGGCTCTTTACTTTTTGTTTATAGGTCTACTGCTTTGTGTCAGGGCAATTATTCCTCCTCTGCACCCAAGTGTTACTGAAATGATATTTATTAGCAATTGTTAGAGTACACTGTAACACTTTATATTCCTTCAGGAAAGAAGAAATTACTGGGGCCTTTACTGACTGGATAGTCATGGTCAAGGTGGTAGTGGACGGAACAGTAGCAGTCGTCAGACGGGGAAGCAAGGTAACCCTCTGTGTAGATTTCACCATTGATGTTGCTGTGGCCGTCAACGGAGCTGTAGCAACAGTCATCCACAGGGCAGTTGTCAACGAGGTCCTGGATGCAGCTGTGGTAGACAGTGGTCTTGGCTTGCGAGGCGCTGATGACGTCGGCGGTGGCAAGGTCTTGGACGTAGACGAGGACCTTGGATCACCCTTTTTGCAAGTGTCTTTCCTTGGTCTATCCTTCGATGAAGGTCCATGCTTGGATGAGAGGGTCGGTCTCTCCGATGACACTACCCACCAGAAGGCTTACCATGGACAGGGAAGGCAAAAGGGAGCAGGCATGCTCCGAACTGGGACCCGCAGCATTCTGTGTCCGACCAGCAGCGTGGCGCTTAGCCTTTCTATGGGTATCCACTGAAGGGCACCGTCGGCAGATCTCGACCCCTTCCCTGAGGGAGAAGGCTCCAAAAGGTCATCCTGAACTGGAGGGGGCCTGTGCGCACCCAGAGCCCTTTCTTCCTTCAGCCATGCCACCAACCTTCGACAGTGGTGCCGCTTCAACTTGGGAAAACGGACAGATCTCGCATCAGTCCTCGTTGTGGTCAGGATGCAGCCAATAGAGGTACTTTGTCTGCCGTTCTTCAAGGTAGATGTTCCTCAAGCCACATATGGCGCTGAGCTTGAACAGACTCCTCTTGCCTTCTTCCGACATGGCGAGGCAGGAAGTAAGCCTCAACTAGGCCTTCTGAACTGGAAAGAAACGGCACTGACCAATGGTCAGCGAATGAGAGAGGGTTGGACAAAAATGTAACTATCTGTAAAATAAACATACACACAGGAATAAATAGCTCCAAGAGAAACTCGAGGACTCAGCACTGAAGCATGCAGTCAAAATAAATCTGACGCTGGCCACCAGGGGGAGGGTGTTAGGGAAACTGTTGTCAGTGGATGGGTGCAGTATGACTCAGACTTCAGTGGTTGGGTAATGAGAGACATTCAAGCTTTAAAGCAAGACTGCTTTCTTTTTTACTGAGGATTCCCACCCTGACAACAGGGAATATTCATGAGCATGTGAACCCATGCCAGACCCCATACTCGAGAAGTGTTATTATGTGTTGAGACTGCCCTACATTGGTGCAACCAGTTTGGACATGTTTTCTTATGGTGGCATGATGGCAAAATCAACAGGAGTATGTTCTTATGTGGGGGTGCTGGCATATATTGGCAGAGCCAGCTTGGACATGTACTATCATTACAGGCATTACGAGCAAAGCAAACATGAGTATGTTCTTATATGAGAATACTGGCATATAGTGGTGCAGCCAGCGTGGAAAAACATGAGAATACTGGCATATATTGGTGCAGCCAGCGTGGAAAAACATTTTTATACTGACATATTGTGAAAAGACTTCATGAAAGTGCATTGGGAAACGCTCCTGTGCACTGTGTGACTTGCATCTATTGGATTTTTTTCATGTGTTGCCCTTCCAAAACTTACTGCAAACTCTCTGATTTTTACCCAATTGTTGACTTTAAGTGTTCTGTAAAATGCACTGTGTTACTCAACCTCCCCACGCCCTCCTCCCCCCGAATCCTACTTGGTTGGTTTGGGCTCCTTTGCTACACTTGGCTGGTCTTGCATACAAATATTTTCACCTCTCCATTTAAAAAATGTTCCTGCCACCACTGGTGATGGGTACATTTGGGTGCTATGGGACAGGCACCACACCCTCATTTCTATACTAGGTGAAAAATGTAAGCTTTGCTTATAAAGCATATAAATGTTGCCTATTGCAGTGCGTGGCGTGGCCTTGCAGCAACATGATCATCATGCGCATTACACATGCGTGGTGGTAGAGGCTAGCCCAGTGAGTGGGGCGGTCCCGGCTTTGTTGCGTGGGTTGGTGGGAGTGTCCCTCAGCTTTGCTCAAAGGGGTCCCCAAATGTATTGATACGCCACTGATGTAGGGCCTAAATAAATACAAATGTACTTTTATTTTTTCAGAAACAACTCCAGGACCAGCGTATTACAACGTGGAAGAGGGGTTCTTGGCAGTGAAACCTCGAGCGCGTGGTTTTTCCATCCATGGAGAGAGGCGAAATAAGAGGCATGATCTTGGACCATTTGCATGCTTGTAAAGAGATGTGGAAAAGCCACCCATGTACACGTCATACACTCTTCCTCCAATTGGATTCGATGTAATGGTGTTTCCGCATATTTTTGAATAATGTTATATCATGAATGCTATCGATATATAATAACACTGATAACATGTAGATAATATTAAAGAATGACAAACGGCAAAGTCATGCAAATAAAGAAATTGTCAACTTTAAAATGATTTAGTGTGCAGTGGCAGAAACACAACGTCATGCTCCATCTTCCCAGGAATTACATATGGGTTACAGGCTCTCTCTTCAAAATGGAAGGCAAGTAGAAACGTACAGGGAAATATTTAACATCAGCAAATCTAAGGAATCACATTCAATATCATTACAGAATAAGAAAACCTGAAACCTTTGCAACTCCTTCATGGTCTGGAAGGTTGATCTTTCACAACTACTCCAATGTTTAGGCCACAATAGCACAACACTAGACTTTAAAGTAATAACCAATTACCCTCAATAAACCTAGCAACATTACAAGTACAGTGACTCTGCGGTTGTGAAGAGGACACACGGCATGTTGTAGCACTTCAGTGACTTTCACCATAATGGAGCACGGCCGTCCGCACATTGGAGGAGGAAGGGACACACTTTTAAATTGTCGGTACTGTCCTGGATCCCCGAGTACATGGCAACTCAAACTGCATTAAAGTGCAAGAGTATGTCTGACATGATGTGTAAAGCAACATGAGTTGCACTGTGCTGCCTTTGCAATTGCAAAGATTCCACATAAGAACTAGTTACTCTTACCTTGTAACGTTCTTTCGATGGGATGTTCCTCCGACGTATTCCTTATCTTAGATAGAAATCCTTCAGCTTTGCTGGCCTCGGAAAATTTTTTCGCCAGAGGGCGCTGCGCGTCGATGATCGCCGAGTCGATGACCCTCGACGGCCTCCGTGCCGACGTCGACGTCATCCTGCCTATAAAGGCCGCGCGCAGCGTCCGTTGCTCAGTTCCGTTTTGTAGTCCCCAGTAATGTTTTTTGGATTAGACTAATCACCTTGAAGGAGCATAGGCTGCAAACCCACAGGAAGTCATACTGCGGGGATGGATGGGAGGGTCGATAAGGAATACGTCGGAGGAACATCCCATCGAAAGAACGTTACAAGGTAAGAGTAACTAGTTCTTCGAAGGGATTGTGTCCTCCGACGTATTCCTTATCTTAGATAGACTCCCATAGCAGTGGTATTGTGACTGGAGGCGGGAGTAATAAAAGTTATGTTACCCTTCCAGAATGGACAGAGTGTAACACAGCCTTGCCGAATCTAGTTTCTTGACTAGAGGAGGAATCCAGGCTATAGAATTTGGTAAATGTATGTGCGGACGACCATGTGGCAGCCGCACATATATCTCGAATTGGCACCCCTCTTTGAAGGGCTGAGGATGTTGCGATACCCCTGGTAGAATGAGCCCTTAGATTTTGAGGAGGCTCCTTTCCTGCCAATTTGTAGCACTCCAGAATGGCTAAAATAATCCATCTGGAGATGGTTTGTTTTGTTATTGGAAGGCCCAACTTATGTCCTGCATAACCTACAAAGAGTTGGTCTGCTTGTCTGATCTTAGCCAATCTGCTGATATAGAAGCTCAAGGCTCGCTTAGGGTCCAGCCTGTGCAGTCTCTCTTCCTCCTTCCCCGGATGAGGAGGAGGGTAGAAAGAAGGTAATATAATCTTCTGAGTGATGTGAAACTCCGAGACTACCTTCGGGAGGAAGTTAGGCTTCACCTGAAGAACAACTTTGTCCTTGTAAAAGATTGTATGTGGAGGTTTACACGATAAGGCTTGCAACTCGCTAACCCTTCTAGCAGATGTCAATGCTATTAGCAAAACAGTTTTGAGGGTGAGAAGCTTCAATGAACAAGAGTGTAGTGGTTCAAAAGGGGCACCCTTTAGGAAGTTTAAAATTAGGTTTAAATCCCATAAGGGAACTTGAAAAGGTTTCGGGGGATAAACATTAGTTAATCCTTTTAGGTATTGTATTACCAATGGAATTTTGAAGTATGAAGGCTCCTCTGCAGTGCGCTTAAAGATTGATAGCGCTGCGAGATAGCCCTTAATTGTGCCAACCTGTAGGCCTGAATTAGCCAGGTAAAGTAAGAATGACAACACCATAGGTGTACCACAAGAAAAGGGTTCAATATTCTTTTCTCTGCACCAGCTGCAAAATTTGTTCCAACGGCAGCGGTATAGAGTTTTAGTTGCCGGCCTTCTGGCCGAAAGCAACACCTCCATAACATCATCCGGAAGGTCCCAATCCTTGTACCTCAACCTTTCAGACACCAAGCGTGAAGGTTGAGGGTCTTGATGGCTGGATGGAGAACCTGACCTTCCTTCTGCGAGAGAAGATCCTCTCTGTATGGCAGTCGAATTGGAGGGCAGATGGACATGTCTAGAAGGTCCGGGTACCACGTTCTCCTGGCCCAATCCGGGGCAATTAGGATCATGGTCTTCCGAAACCTTCTCAACCTCCTGATCATTTGAGGAATGACAGGGACCGGAGGGAACGCGTACAGAAGTGGGAACTCCCAGTCCACTACGAACGCATCTCCTAGAGCTCCTCTCGGGGGAAATTCCCTTGAGCAAAATCTGTCGCACTTCCTGTTGATACTGGTGGCGAACAGATCCACTTGAGGGGTTCCCCAAAGGGCGAAGATCTCTTGAAGGACTTCCTGAGCTATCTCCCACTCGTGAGAGACTGTGCTCTGCCTGCTCAGAGCGTCCGCTGTCAAGTTCTTCTCTCCGGCTAGGTGAATTGCCGATAGAGAGATTCCTTCCTGAATTGCCCAAAACCAGAGCTGCATCGCCTCTCTGCACAGTGGTAGTGAGCCTACGCCTCCTCTTTTGTTGAGGTAGTGCATGGCCACTGTATTGTCCGTCATTATTAGGACGTTTCTTCCCCGTACAGACGGCAGAAAAGCCTTCAGCGCTAGTCTGATGGCTCTCAGCTCCAACAGGTTGATATGTAGTCTGGACTCCGATGGAGACCAACGACCGCTGATGGTCAAGTCGTTGGCGTGAGCTCCCCACCCCGTGAGTGAGGCATCCGTGACTACTGTTATCTCCGGCCATGGTTGCCAAAACATTTCTCCTTTCAGGATGTTCTCCCGACAGGCCCACCACTGAAGGTCTCGGGCTACTTTGACCGGGATCCGAAGGAGATCTGTCATCCTTCCTGAGAACTGTGACCACTGAGTTCTCAGTGCCCACTGGAGGGATCTCATTCTCAGGCGAGCCTCCGGCACGAGGAATATGCAGGATGCCATGAGGCCTAGCAACCTCAGAAAGTCGTAGGCTGGGAGATATTGGGCATTCTGAAATCTGATGACCATCTGCAGAATATCTCGAGCCCTCACCTCTGGTGGCAAGGCTTTTCCCAGGGAAGTGTCCAGGACTGCTCCAATGAATTGGAGTCTCTGTGATGGTATCATCTGTGACTTCTTTAAATTGAGGGAGAAGCCCAGCTTGTGAAGGAAGTGGCAAACATAATCTAGTTGTCTCTGAGCCTGTTCCGAAGATACAGCTCTGATCAACCAATCGTCTAGGTAAGGGTAGACATGAATCCCTTCCCTCCTTAGACTTGCAGCCACAACCGACATTAGCTTGGTAAAGACCCTCGGGGCGGAGGTTAGCCCAAATGGCAGAACTCGAAATTGATAATGAGAGCTGCCAATTGCGAACCTCAGGTATCTCCTGTGCCTGGGATGGATCGGCACATGGAAATAAGCGTCCTGGAGGTCTAGAGATACCAACCAGTCCTGAAGCTGGAGGGCCTGAAGGATCTGAGAGAGAGTCACCATCTTGAACTTGTCCTTTCGGAGGAATTTGTTCAATTCCCGTAAGTCTAAGATGGGTCTCAGTCCTCCGTCCTTCTTCGGTATTATGAAGTAGGGGGAGTACCAACCCTTGTTCCTTTCCGCTACAGGTACCAGTTCTATGGCACCTTTCTCTAGCAGGTCTAAAACCTCCTGCAAGAGGAGCGGATCTGGAAGCTTCAAAGGGTTGTTCCCCGGTGGATGACTCTGAGGGATATGTAGGAAGGGCAGGCAGTAACCTTGGGCCACTGTCTCCAGAGCCCAAGCATCTGACGTAATAGCCTGCCATTCCGTCAGATGGTGAGTTAACCTGCCCCCTACTGGTGTTCTGTGAGGGGAGACCTCAGAGTGGTTTTGAAGCGGCTGATGCAGTTGCCGAAGGTAAAGTGGCTCCTGCTCCTGCGGGTGCGGCTTTCTTTCCCCTACCCCGTCCACCACGGGTAAATCTTCCTTGGCCTCTTTGAGCCGGTCGTCCCCTGCCCCTTCCATATGAGGAATAGTAACGAAAGGACCGTCCTCTCCACGATGATCCCGAAGGACGAAAGGTATTCTGACGGATAGCAGCTCCCAATGACTTGGCTGCTGCCTTGGACGTTTGCAGTTTCTCCAAACTGTCATCCGCCTTCTTTCCAAAGAGGGTAGAACCGTCAAAGGGCATATTCAAAAGCCTGGTCTGCACGTCAGAGGCAAAACCAGACTTCCTCAACCACGCATGCCTGCGGATTGTGGTACTTGCCGCCATGGCCCTGCTGATACTGTCAGCAGAATCTAGGCCAGTTTGTAGGGTCTCGCACATCGCATCTTTACCATCCCTGATGATGTTTAAAAATGCGTCCCTTTCCTCTCCTTCTTGGAGGCAGTCAGCCGCTGATGAAGCGCACTCCCAAAGGGTGTGGCTGAACCTAGCGAGCGTACAGGTCGCGTTAATAGACTTTAACGCCATGCTACAGGCAGAAAAAACCTTCTTAGCCATGGCATCATACTTTTTGTCATCCCTATCCTGCGGAGCAGTGGGGTATGCAGATGTGCTGCCTGATGAGGTTGCAGCCTGTACAACCAAGCTCTCAGGAGTAGGGTGTTTTGACAAATATTCAGGGTCAGAACTAGCCACCCTGTATTTTGTTGACAGTTTTTTATTTACTGCCGGGATAATTTCTGGCGTTTCCCAGTTTGTCAAAATCCTTCTCTGTAGAGCAGAGTGAAATGGAACCACAGGATCCTCCTGTGGGCCCTTGTCCAGTATGTCAGTGAGGTCATCCTGCTGAAAGGCAGGAGAAGGTGCAGACCAACCCATAAATTCTATGATTCTAGACATCAGAGCTCTATATGGAGTCTCCGCATGTTCTCCTGGGTCTGGTTTGATAAATTCTGCTTCAGGAGAAGTGTCCAAGCCACTAGCTTCCTGAAGTGCATCCTGAAGATTTTTTAATCTTCCTTCCTCAGAGGCGAAAGTCTCTGGCTCTGGTGATGTGGTCCTCTGTAAATCAATATCTTGGTCTGAATCCTCCCTTTCCTCAAAAATCGAGGTTAAAGGGGGATACATTGGTTTTTGGAATGGTATAAACCCCATTTCCAATGCAGAAGGAGCCATCATCACAGGCCTTGAAAACGTCGATGTCGTCGACACCGACGTGAAAGTACTCGAAGGCGCCGTGAAAAGCGTCGAGAAATGTGTACTAGGCCTCGAAGAACTCGAAAGGATCGGAGTCTTGCTCGAGAACGACGTCGACGTTCTCGGCGTCGAGTCGGAGGTCTTTTGTCTAACCGTTGGCTGTGGAGTAGCCGTGGTTCTTTCCTTCACCGGCGTCGATATCGGCGTCGACGTCGGCGTCGACTCGATCGACTGATGCGCCGATGAATCCTTCGACAACGGCGTCGATGGCGCCGACCTCTGTTTCGAAGGAGTTTTCGACGATGGCGTCGATGATGCTTTATCTCCCGATGGCTCGAGGCGCTTTCGGGTTGACTTTTCCGCCGGGTACTGCGACTCGCGGCGTTTAGATTTTTTGGGTTTTTTACCCGGGGTATCACCCTCAGCTGTCTTCGAGGGGGACGAGGCCGCTTTCTCGAAGACGCTTAGCATCTTTTTCCTGAATTCCTCCCACTCAGCTTGCGAGCTGCGTTTTGTGGGGCAATGAACTCTCTCAGGAGAACTCGACGAAGATGACGAAGGGGATCTCCTACGTCTCTTCTTCGAGTGTCTCGATGTCGACGAGTGGTGGGAGCCACTTCGTGATCTAGATCGAGAGTGTTTTTTATGGTGAGGAGACGAACGTCTCGACTCTACCGAAAAAGCTTTCGAGGAAGTTAAAGTTGACCTACCTCTCTCGAGCTTCCCCCTACGCTCCTTCAAGGCTTTCGCCGTCATGGAAAGGCATTCCTCACACTCCGAACTCTGGTGCGTGATTCCCAGACACCACAAACAGACCCTGTGAGGGTCCGTCAACGACATTTTCTTCCCGCAGTCTCGGCACTTTTTGAAACCGGACCGAGGGGTCGTCGGGTCGGAGGAGGATGCCATCGATATCGAGGTAAATAGTAGTTATTATATACGTTATCTTGACGAGAACTGAGCAACGGTGTTCCGAGGCACAACGAAGCGCGGAAAAACGGAACTGAGCAACGGACGCTGCGCGCGGCCTTTATAGGCAGGATGACGTCGACGTCGGCACGGAGGCCGTCGAGGGTCATCGACTCGGCGATCATCGACGCGCAGCGCCCTCTGGCGAAAAAATTTTCCGAGGCCAGCAAAGCTGAAGGATTTCTATCTAAGATAAGGAATACGTCGGAGGACACAATCCCTTCGAAATGTAGATTCTTTACAAATAAAGAATTGTAACTCCCCAACATCCTGCTCTGTATGAACATGCATGGGCTATAGGGCAACAGAGATGTTCCCAGTTGTAGAAGTGTGCCACGAAAAGCAGTCAAACTGACTCCGGGAGGAGACTGAGTAAGCGGGAGGGAGCACGTTTCAAGAAGTTGTTGACAGGTCAGGATGACAGACAAGTGTGTGGAACAGGCAAAAGAAGGCAGTCCTCTGTATTTCTTTTCATTAATTTCTTTCAGTTGGTCAGTCATTTGGAGTATTTCTATATGACCCTGTGACGTCAATCACCTCTACTCTCTGTCTCTCACAGGAGTGCATAATGGTAGTCCAAGTGACTAGTCACCAAGGCATATATTATAACTGCACACTTGTCCAGTGGCATGAAGGGGCAAGTCCCATGTAGCAACCTAATCTTAAAATAAAATCCTGTGGAAATGGCCTGGACCTTGTTCAACTAACATTTAAGCATTTAACCGGAGATAACTTGAGAAGTTTTCCAAATATATGGAGAGATGGGGTGTTGCTCCTCAAGCTTCAGATAGTTAAGATGAAGCCAGATAGAGATCAGCCAGGCTGTGTTGTCTTCAGTCTTTGTGAATTTAGGTGAAACAGATTTCAGTGTATCCATAACAGCTACAGGTTGGTAAAAGGAAGAGCTATGTTTTTAACTTCAAAAAGACCACAACAAGAAAGACCCCTGTACTATTTTGCAAAGTTAAATTGCTAAATATACATTTTTAATTACAGTAAAACATCAAATAATGCATGATTTAATCACAATTTTAATCAAAAAGCTATTTATAAAATCAGAATATCACATAGATAGCAAACACAAAAAGTTGGGGGACATTGCATTGCATAACAATTTGTTTTTTTCAGTTTTTCTTCCCCGTCCCTCACAAGCTATATTATTTATGTAGTGAGAGGTATTGCAACCATCCAACATTCATATCACCACATCCCATTCATACTAGCACATGCTAACTAACACAAACACACATGTAAAGGACCAAAGGTTGTAAAATAACCATTACAAAAACAAAACAAACTAACAAAGCTCAATTGGAGGCTGAACAGTTGATGAGCTCCCCTTACCTGTTATACAAATACAGCAAGCGTCGTCATTCAGGTATTGCCCTGGAAGAACGAAAATGAAATGCTGAATGCACATTTTCTGCGCATTTGGCATAGTTAAACATTACAAATCACAAAATGCCGAACCAGGTGAACAGGGGTTGTGGGGATGTCCCCTGCATACATTAAAGGGAAAGCTGGGACAAATGACCAGATTCCCAAAAGCTCAAGTTTAAAAATGCAATGCGACCAAGTCGGTTTTGCAATTTTGAAACTCAAGCTTTTTGGAATGCATTTTTTTTTTACGCAGATCTGTCAATCAGGAACACTCATGCCATTGCTCTGTAGAACGTGGCGTTTAAGAGTTTAACACTTCTGTCACAGTCATTTGTAAGAAAGGCATCAAGCAGTGGCAGAATGCCAACCATGAAGAACTCAATCAGCTTATGCCAACTCGAGATTCGGTTGTCACTGTGACAATGGAAGGTTGTCATGAAAAGCCTCTAGGCGCTTGCAGTAACCTGCACTTGTATTAACCTACGGAGCTATCTTGCATGTATTTAGAGCTTATTCGAAGCGTGGAGGAAAATGCTGAACCAGCCAGGCCTCTCGAACTGAAGGCCCTTCTTGAAGACATAAACATCTAGTTTTGCAAGAAGCTCTGCGCAGCTTCTAGGAGCCAGTCACAGCCTGGCTCTTCTTCGCTCTGCAAGTCAGGTGCACTGATAACGCAGGAATGTAATAAGCCTTCCCAAAACAACGTACACGGAGCCTGGGAGCCAAGACTGGCTGTTTCTAATTGTAACTTTCCAGGTGTCGTGATCTGGGCAAAATCTTCCTCGGGGCCAGCCCTTTGAGAGCAAAAAATACCCAATTCAGCCCAAAATACAGGTTCTATTGTGCTGAGCAGTGATCTCATGCTAGTGACAAAATGACACCTTCATTAAGTTTTAGCATATTTATTCTAAGCAGTGAATTTCATATACATTTGGGATTCAAGTTAGAGAATATTACAAAGCATAAAACTTAGAGAAATGCAAAATATAGTAAAACATGGAACTTAGATAAACATAGAGAAATATAGAGAAGCATAGAGAAACACAGTCTTACGTCCCTTTAATCAGCACTGGGAGACCCTGGGCTCTCATAAGCTAGCTCTAAACAAGCCCCGCTCAGAGAAACAATGCTGCAGGACGGCGTCAGAGCCAATTCCGGGCACTTGTTTCTGCACGAATCAAGTCCACAGGACGATCTCCCCCTCAGTCATGGGAGCATGGATATTTTATAATCTCGTGCTGTCAGTCACCATGACGCACAGTTCCAGAACTTTCCCTGTGCAAAATATGGGCTTGCTCATGGAAAAAAACCCAACTCTCTCTGAGATGCTCCCTGCTCGCTCCTACCCCTCCCTTGGAGCCCTCTCAGCGAAAGCACTGGAATGTCCTTATCAGCGTGTGGGCAAGGCCGTACCAGGCCTTCTCAGGGGAACAGGATTTGTTTACAAAGCCATGCAGGGCTACAGTTAGAAAGGCAGAATATTCAGATGGAAGCAGGGATGTATTAACCCCATCTGCAAGCTCTAAAAGGCATGCACTCATAGCTTAGTGTTTATAGCGCTTAAGACTGGCTATCTAAGCGCTATATAGGTGCCATGATGTTCCAAACACTCCAAAAATACCTATTAGCTACAGAGCTAGGGGCCCTCTCCCTGCCTGTCTATCAACAATGCATAATGTGACCTATTTCATACTAGGCCTGCATATTCCTTGTGGCTCACTACTGCATAATGGAAGTGCTACAACAGACTACTGTCAGCATTTTTAGCACATACTTTGAATACACTATTGGCTTTCAGCGGCTAATGCTGTCATCTAAAGCCCTGATTGGCAAGGTTGCAATTTCGTGTATCACTACACCAGGCGAAGTTCAAAAACGTGTTGGAATTACTATTGGAACATGCGACGAGGCAGCATAAGAGGGCAACCAAACAAATTGAAGCCCTGAAGAAGGAGATATCAGAGATTAAGTCGTCAGACGTCACGAAGGAAAGGAATTACCAAAAGATGCATGATATTCTAAAAGGATATAAAGATATTAAACTTAGGAAAATACGTAAATATTTCAGAGACGAGAGGGATTATGAAGATCGTGTATATACATTTCAGGACAAATATAACCAATACACAAAACCAGTATCTAGAGGGACCACCCCAATACATCATCAGGGAGCTCAGATGTAGAATCAGAGAATGAAAGTGTGACACTGGAAGACAAGGACAAAAATAAACTAGGTTTCATGAACTAGATTCAGAGATATAAGAGGGGTAACAGAAATATGACCTACAAGCAAGTCTGTTTTCAATTACCCACCAGTTCGGACACAGCACAGACTATAACAGGAGGAGAGGAAGATACAGGAATACCCACAGCATTAGAAGACTTCAGAAGATTGACAAGGGCAAGTGCCAAAGAGGTGGCCAAGGGGAACAAGTAAATAACTTGGTGATGTATCTATCAAGCAGAACACGGACTAAAGATGAAATTGCACTGGGACTATCATTTGCTCCAACAACCAGGTATGATAACACAGAAATCCAGATAGGCATTCAATTTGTGCGGAAATTGAAACTAAAGTATTTTGCGACACAAATAACAAGGCCTTATAAACCAAAAATTCAGAGAGGAGCATTTTATCGATTGAGGATTTTGAAAACATACATTTGTTGAGATCACTGGAGGAACCCAATACATTTGAAATTAGAAACACTCTACAGGAACTACGAGTAGTACCGGATAGTTTGACTAAGGAAGAATTAAAACCAAAAGCGACATTTTTACCGCAGTTACCACCTGAAAACATGATTGATGCATTTTACAAAGCGGTAATTAGAGACATTAATGAAACCGCAGAGAGACAATGGAAAAACAAAGATAAAAGATTCAAAGGAAATCTGACGGAAGAGAATAGAGCACTCAAAGATTTAACAAAAGATAAAACCATTGTAGTGAAAGAGGCTGAGAAGGGGGAGCATCGTAATAATGAACAGAAAAGATTACGTTACAACGGCAATGAACCACCTTGAGACATGACAATGTTATATAAGATTACAGGCAAACCCCAAAAATTAGATAATTCAACAGTTGGAGGAACAGATCACTGTATGGCTTAGACTTGGCCTGATAAACGAGGAAAGAGCATATATGTTTATCAAACACCCAGTAACAGCTACAATCTATTTCCTCCCCAAAGTACACAAGCAATTTGACCAAATGCCAGAAGCAAGGCCCATCCTAAGTGCCATTGGTTGGGCAACAGGAAGGATCTCAGAGTACTTGGACAACATTCTATGACCAAGAGTGATGAAACTTGAGGCCTACCTAAAGGATAAGACGAATGCAATCAAAATCATACAAAGAATAAAATGGGAACCAGGTTTCTTACTGGCTACCCTTGATGTGCGAGCCTTATATACATCTATTAAGCACGATTTAGCGATTAAGACATTTGAATACGAGTTTAAAGATGAATCAGTCTCGCACTATCACCAAGTGGAAATGCTGAAGGAAATGTTGAAAACTACTTTGGACCATAATATATTCATATTCAATTACACTTTTTACAAGCAAACAAAGGGAGTAGCGATGGGTACCAAGTACGCACCAGCGCTAGCAAACTTATTGATGGGCATGTTTGAAGAGTCTGTTGTATATACAGATGAAATGTTCACTGAGAAAGTGTTGTCATGGTCGAGATCTATCGATGATGTGGTTATCTGGATAGGATCAACCCGAGAACTAGCAGAGTTTATTGAACGACTCAATCACAATAATTTTGAAATACAATTTACAGGAAAGAGTAGTGAAACTGACATCAATTTTCTGGACCTAACTTAACATAGTTGGGGATCATCTGGAAACATATACATATTGAAAAGAGACGGAGGTAAACTCTACGCTCTATGCAACTAGTTGTCACCACGAGCCAGTCAAAAGGAACATCCCTACTAGAGAATTTATTAGAGCGCAACGGAACTGCCAAGACGTCAGGGTATTTGATGCAAAATGCAAACTGCTAACTACAAGATTTCGACAGAGAGGATATCCACTTAAGAACATTAACAAGGCCCAAGAGACGGCAAGACACCTATCGCGTGAACACTGACGGCGAGTAAGTATCAGGACAAAGTGAACTTTGTGACAAAATACTGTTCTAACCACTATGAGATACATAAGATTTTACGCAGGAACTGGCACTTACTGAAATTGGACCCTCATATCAAAATATGTTGAAGACAACCTGAGAATTATTTACAGAAAGGCTAAGACTTTGAAAGATAGCTCGAGTCCCTCGCTACTACCGGACGAGCAGAGTACACCAGCAAGAACATGGCTGCAATCCGTTACAAGGGCTTCAGAAAATGTGGAACTTGCACGATGTTAAAGTATGCGCATGACATAACAAATACTTTCATGGACAAGAACAGAACCAGAATCAAAATTATGGAGGACATTAACTGTAGGACGAAGTATGTGGTGTATGGTATAATATGTGTATGCAAATGTATCTATATGGGGAGCACCAATAGGGAGACGAGAACGAGAAAAAGAGACATTTATCAACCATTGGAAGCCAGGACCCAACATTTCCATTATCACAACACAGGCAAAATTATCAAATGGACAATAAACGAGATATCAGATTCATTGGTCTACAGAGGGTAACACTTGGTAAGAGGGGTGGAAATAGAGAGCTAACGCTCAGATGGGCAGAGGCAAAACTAATTTGCAGATTTAAAACACTAGAACAAGGCCTTAATAAGGGACAATGAGATGGCTTCATTTTTGTGAATCTATGAGTAATAGTATCTCCACTTTCTGAACATTGATATGCTGTTGAGACATCAACCTCACTGAAAGCAGTAAGAAACAATAGGAGAGGGAATTATTGGAACAACATTTATGTAACTAACATTACATCTTACTTATAGATAATGAAGGATGTAGAAGTCACCAGGGATGCACCCATACCCTTGAGTCACAGATATAGGCCAAACCCACATAGTACATTTATGGACCAATATTCAATTCATTGAATATACAGATACGATTTTGACCACCATCATAATTAAGAATTGATTTAGCCATCGGTACGGTTTCGGTTTGCCATTTTTTGTTGGGTGGCGGGGGGGGGGAATCATATTCATTCAGAGGGTCAACAATAGCCGATCATTGATGGGGTTACTTTATAGCAGATAGAGGGGATAAGATGAAATAATGTACTAACCCAAAAGCAATGTAGAAAACTATTAGGGCCCGATTCACAGAAGCATTTTATAATGGCCCAATACCATAGGAAAACAATCTGTGAATCAGGCACTTAGAGTCTTAGAATAAGGAGAAGGCTACATGTTAATACAAAAAATAAAAACTGCGTAAGGACCATGTACTTTGTAATATGGGTAAAAAGTAAGAAGTCATTACAATAGAAAAAGCGGTAAAGGCCATTATCCGTTGGCAGGTAATATGCCTGGGTTTAACCCAATTAAAATACAGAAATCGATCAGAGTGTCATTAAAAAGTAAAAGGCTTGCTATTACAATAATTGCGGAATGACCATGTATTTTGTAATAAAAGGGAAAGGGTATTAATCCGCTTAAAGTAGCAAAACTACTTACGGTTAGTATCTTCTCGCACATAACATACTTGTGATCGCATTTCTATAGAGGGCCTGAGAATGGGACAAACAGTATAGACGAGGTGTATTTCCCCAAAATATGGCAGCCGTAGCGACACAAGGGAAAGTGAAGACGGGTATAAACGGTAACCATGGTAACTTTCGAACACATTAGGATGTGCGAGTGGCGACCCGAGTTTGACACGAGAGCCTACGCGCACGGACAGTTACTCACTGGATCTATTGGAATAGCAGGTGATATTATTGCATGCCCTTGATTTGGGAAACCATGCCGATTTGAATGCAAGTAATCTGCACATGCTATTAACTTTGCAATTTTTAAGTGATCCACGCGGGAGAAATGTGCAGCAAAGTGTTTCCATTTGAATACAAACCCCACCCTCCAGTGGTGCATTAATAACGGAGGAGATATTTATATTGAAATACAATATCATTTATAAGAATAACTAGGGTAAAGACTAGATCTATGGGATTTGTGTAATGGGTTTAAAATTAGGAATGTTCTTTTAAATATGCAGTGAGCACAAAGCAAGAATGGATTGCATTAGCATGATGTGATAGAATAAATTACTCAAAAACAAACAGCTTTAAGCGTTGGAGAATGCGTATCAGTGAAATGAAGGAGAGATACGCACACCATAGAAATGTGATTATATAGTGAATATGGAAGTTTGTTACATTACAGGTGGGATTATCCCGATGATTTGCAGCTCTTAATGAATAGGACAAGCAAGCATCTGTAGTATGGTAAGACATCAACATTTTGTTTGCTTGCATCTAATGGAATATGATGGTAGAGGGGAGTTTGTATCATGTTTAGAGCTATAACCAAAGGGAATTGATCAGAGGAAATGTACACACTGTGTAGGAAGTAAAAAATAGGTTACTCTTTTGTTGTTCCACTGTACTAAAAAGGAAAGAAGACAGTAGGGAATATTTTGACATTGCACAAATGGATTATGATTTTCAAAAATGTTAATGATACAATATATGTTTTAATTTTTTTATCTGTATATAATAAAAAAAAGATTTTTACAAAATCTCTTAAATTGTCTCTTTAGGCTATATCTGTATACAATGAAGAAGAAGAATGCTGGTCCTTGGCGCTACGGCGTCACGGGTATGATGGAAACAACTTGTTTACAATGTATTGCATAATGTTTACCGTGGCCAGTATCCATGATGTTCTGTCCCCTCCTATCAATTTTTGCCAGCAAATGTCTTTGTCCATAAGAGAAAAATTGGATATGGTGCTGTGCAGGTACTTTAAGCAAATCCCTCGTGTCGCTGGACATACCAAAAGCAGATGGCAAATTGTTTCTTTGGCTGTGGAAGGATTAGAGAGGCGACAGGTGTTTGTAGCTTCTAGACCTCTAATGGCCAATATTTCTTTTGTTTCTAACAGATTCAGGCGAATTCTCATTAAAAAAGAAGCGCCGTTCTGTTCGGAAATGTAATTCTGGAGAACTTCCAATTTTTTAAAGTTCTGTGGAAGATGTGCTAGTTTATTTTTGTTGGCAGTTTCTAATGTCATTATCCAATAAAGTTCTCTGATCTTTTTTAGAATTATTACTGGGTTATGTGTTCCTCTTCGCAGCTCTCTACAGAGGTTAAAAGGGCCACATTCTCCGACTTCCGTCTAGTCAACATTGCACAAGTGGAGGACAACAATTCCTGATTTATCAGCTTGTAGACGTATGGGCTCTCTTTTAATCTGCATTTGGTATACAGCATTAAACTGTTGCAGTTTACTGAAGTCTTTAGCAATGTAAGGCTAAGTTTGCGTCTGATTGATGCTACTGGAGTTGACTTAGGAAGGCCTAGCACCGATCTCCAGAATTTGACTTCCAACTTTGGCCATAGTTCAGAGGGGAGGTTAGGCATGGCATCTGCACCATAGGTTAAAGACGGTATGACCTTCTTTCTGTAAAATTCTCAGAGCGGGATTGTCGAATGATACGATATATCAGTTAGTACATGTGAAAGGGTTGAACTGAGCAGCAATAGATGCCTAACTGCAGCTTTTTTGTCTAAATGCATAAGTAGGGGGTGGCCATAGTATGGGCTTTAACCTGCTGATGATGTTCTATCATTTATGAACACACAATTCATATGGTTTTTTTTTTTGTACTAAACCCACATTCTCCTCCCTCTCACCACACCCTCATCTTTGTCATGAACCGAATATACATAGACATATTTAAATAAAAAAAAAAAACAATGCCCAGATTTGAAAAAGGCAAGAGATGCAGAAACAAATGTAATCGAGAAGGGCTTATCCACATAAGTGGAACCATATAATTAAAGATTGAAAGTGAACTTTTAATTACATGTGGTGTAGTTTATTTTGAGAGACAACCAACTTACTATTAGCGGAGGTGGGGTTTTTTCCTCTGATTTCTCTTAAAAGTATGAGACATAATACAAACACATTTGAGGAATGAGGCACTGGGCATAAGAGGTCGATATACAAAAAAGAAGAAACCCTCAAACAGAATACATAGGTGGCTGGCTAGGCTCGATTTAGCAGCCCAAAAAGGTCAGGCACGTGGGTGAGCGCTGTTGTTGGTTTGCGATAGAGTGCCATTGTTGAAAAAGGTTGATGTGTGCCCAGCTATACAGAATTTCTTTTCATTGGTAGTAGCTGTATGCTAGTGGCAGAGGTGCTGAGGTACATCAGGTGTTTCAGTGTGGACGGCTATTTGCGCTGCTAGATCGGATGAGCATAGCCATAGCTACATTCTATGGTGCATGGATGTTCACCCGTGCCTCTGTCCACAGACGTGGTGTAAGGTATACGTACCACAGGCTTCGGTCGGCTGCAGCGATCTTTGTTCAGTGCGGATGGCATGGTCTCATTATTTGTTGTCTTTCTGGTGGGAGAGTCTCAGCGGTGTAGCCAGGAGAGAGGGTCTTGTGCGCGATGGGCTCATAGTCATCGGAAAACCAGGTCTCTCAGGCCGAGAGTCCAAGCGGTGAGGGCAAGTGAGTTTATTGCAGTGTCCCACAGCGAAAGCTGCTGGCTTCCCTGGTATATTTGTCTGGTAGGAATGTTGTTGTTCCTGGTGTGATAGTTTGTCATGATGAGCCGCGGCAAACGCTACCGGGATAAGAGCTGTGATTGGTGTATAGGAATGTGTTTGAAATAGGGGGACATGATCAGGATGAAGTTGGGAAGAGCCAGGTTTTTAGGGCCTTTCTGAATTTCAGGTGATTTTCAATGTTGCGAGTGTGTAGGGGTAGTGAGTTCCAGATAATTGGTGCTTGGACAGAGAATGAGGACCCGCCCAGTCTGGAGGAGTTGGGAGGTGGGACCACTAGGCGGTATGCTATGCGAGATCTGAGATTCCTTGAGGGCCGGATTTCGTCTCAAAGCAATTCTGGGCTGGTGTTGTGGATGGCATGGTGAGTGATGCACATAGCTTTAAAGTTGGTGCGTCAGCCAATCGGGAGCCAATGGAGAACTTTTAGTGTAGGGATGTGTTCTCTGGGGTGGTAGGTTAGGAGGCGGCATGCTGCTGCCTTTTGGACTCTTTGGAGTTTCCTTAGTTGAGACGCTGGAGCACCTAGGTAGAGGCGGTTTGCGTAGTCAAGGCGGGATAGGATGATGGAGTAGATGGCTGAGAAATGGTGGCATAGGTGAGGTAAGGGAAGATATGCCTGAGAATCCGTAGATGGAAGAAACAGGTTTTAGATACAGATGTGGTGGGTTGGGAGAGGGATAAGTTTGTTTCCAGCATGCATCGAAGGTTTTTTACCACGTTTGAAATTTCCGGTGCTTGTCCAAAGGATTGAGGCCATCAAATCTGTTTGGGGAGAATGGCTGTTTTATCGCAGACTAGGATTTCAGTTTTCCCAGGGTTGAGGATGAGGTGGTTGGTCATCATCCAGTGGTCAATATCTGAAAGGCATGAAGACCGGTCCGGATTGCTGTAGCCTTGAGATTTGGGGATTTTAAGGATGATCTGGGTGTTGTCTGCATAGTTGTAGCAAGTGAGATTGTAAGAAAGGATGATTGTGGGCAGGGGTTTTAGGTAGATGTTGAAAATTAGGGGAGATAGGGATGCTCCTTGTGGGACAACTTTCCTTACTGGTCATGAGGTGGCTGTGAACTGGTAGAGCTGCATGATTTGTGAGCAATTTGAGATGAAAGAGGAGATCCATGAGCGGGCTGTGTTTCTGATTCCTAGTATGTGTAGCCTGTCTAGTAGGATAGTGTGAACGATGGTATCGAAGGCTGCAGAGGTCCAGTAGGATGAGTACAGCACAGCCTTCTGCATCGGCTGTTCTTTTTAGGTCGTCCCAGACGGACACTGGAGAGGATTCTGTTCCCAAAGATTATCCCAAAGAGGATTCTGTTAATCATAGATTATGATTATCAGACCTTCTAAGAGAAGCACTGTTAGGATGAAATTTAACTGGTTTGTGAACGCTAACAAACTCGAGTTAGTAAACAATTTTAAATACGAAGAGCTACCTTCTATCGACTACAGTTAAACATGTCCTTAATAGTGCTGCAAAAGCTGCATTTTTGGCAATGGCGGTTCAGCTTTGTCAGACTGACAAAAGGTTTGGCAGATTTATACGGTTCTACAACCACAAAGTGGTGCCAATATTATTGTATGGGTCAGATCTGTCAGAGTGGAACTTGTATTGGTCTATCCCGGAGGCCTTAAGTCGTGGGTTTGCCACAATGTGTTACCATGGCAGTAATTAGGCATGAACTTGACGTTGTTTCACTTCAGGCTTGCTATAATTGGTGACTGTTGCAATTATATGGTAAGGTTTTGGTACTTCCACAAGGATGTTTTTTTGTGAAGAAGGTTTTGGGTGCAAGAGTTAATTTCGCAATTGAGGAGAGAGTGTGTCGTCATTGAAGTGGTACTGTTGAAACCTCTAGCACTTTACAGAATGACCAGTTTTAATTGAGTTACACAATCAAGTTGTGGATACATTTTTATGGAATGCAGAATTTTTTGCAGGTTTTTGGCAACATATTTTAAATTTAAATGAAATAGGAATATTGATGTAATCATATTTTTAAACTTTGTATTGATTTAATGACTATTTAATGCGCAACCTTGTTACTCCTGTGTTGTGTATTTGTATTTTGTGTGAAGTTGTAAAACTGAAACAATAAAAGAAATCTGTATGTAAACGGATTGATCTCTGCATGTTGCTCGAAGAGGTATGTGGCAGAAGGCTGCTTCACTAAGTTGCTCTCGGCATTTGAGCCTCTTCCCCCTTGCCATTCTTTGGTAGATCCTCCCCACTACCTTCTTCAGACTCCCATTCCTCACATGTTCATGCACTCTCCAAGCTTACGTCCCTAACAAGAAAACTTCCATCCGGCGCCCTGCCAAGGCCTGCGATGGCAAAAATGATGAATTATAAAGACAGGGAGAGGATCGTGGCATTCTCGAGAGAGGGAGGTACAATCACCAGGGGCTCTTCGAGGTTGGCAATATACCCCCCCCCCACCCCTGCCGAACTACAAAGCCTAAGTGCAACGACATAGAACAATGTTTGGCCAAAGGAAAGATTAAGGAGAGCGAACCTGCGATACATGTTGATTTACCCAGCTAAACTGAAGGTACTGCATAACAGGTCAAATATTTTTTTCAACATGACAGAGGCACACACATGAAAGGATGCACAGGGATTGCCGCAGTTCCCAGGCAGAAATAATGCAGCTTAGTAGGTATTCCTGTGAAGAGTCATTACACAGCCCACTGGTTTGGTTTTTTGTAAGTTTTAAGGGGAGGGCAGTTTAGATGGTAAGTGGACAGCAGGATACATGGACCAGAGACACCGAAATCGAGAGCAGGTGACACAAACTTGAAGCTGTGGGCACAGTCCATACCCCCCAGTTAGGATTGAAGATGCTAGCTGTAGAGCATCTAGCTTCTGCACAGCACCCTGGGGTAAGGAGGAGGGTCTGAGAGAAGCAGCTGTCCGCCTAAGGGGGTTGTGTCCTGCTTGTCAGTTGTTTAATGTTGAGAACTGTTTTGGGACTATTAAAGTTAGAACTTGTTGGGACGGGTGGGGGGGGAGACCAGGTGGACAGTAAACTTGAGGGAATTGGCTGGGTTGTTCTCAAGGTTTTTTGGGGAGGGAAAGGGGTGAGTGTACAAGTTGTTTGGATGTTATCAGACAAGTGGTACCATGAATATTGGCTATTAGGTGGAAAATGCACAACAGTGAGGTAACAGAATTGGATTGCCAGGGTGAGGTGGTGATGCACTGAGAGCCATTGGGCAGATCGATGGGGCGGTGGGAATCAAAAGGCCCGAACGTGAATAGCTATAACAGGACCTAGGGGCATGAATATAAATCACCTGGAATGTAAGAGACCTCAATAATTATATTAAGAGCTTGCGAATACGCGCCTACCGGTCTAGGAAGGGCATCCAAGTAGCAATGTTACAGGAAACACACCTGACCGCAGGCAGATTGGACATGGAAATGGGGGGGGGGGGGTGGAGGGGAAAGCTAGCTGGCTCGCCTTTCTCAGCGTATACAAGGAGTCCTCGTCTGGATCACTCCGACAGCTCCCTTCAAACTGTGAAGTTTAAAAAGGATGGTTGATGTGCATGGACTGTGGGAAAGCAGGGAAATCGGTCTTGTAAATACCTATGCTCCAAACCATGATGCTATGGTGTTCTTCAGATCGTTATACTCAAGGTTGCCTAGGTACAGAGAGGAAACATGGGTATGGGGCAGAGATTTTAACTGTACCCTTAACCTCTGTACTAGACAGCTCAGACACTAAATACAGGAAACAGACGCCGCCGGCCAACACTCTCATCTGTCTGCTGCGAAACTTAAGACAATTAGTGGACATATGGAGAGCCGGGCACAGTGAAGAGCGAGGCTACTAATACTTCTTGTCCCCCCCCCCCTGCTCAGTACACATGTGGATAGATTATATGTTCACAGGGGAAGAAACATTGAGCGACCATGTGCACATAGAATATGAGGCCAGAACACACTCAGACATGGCCCACTAATAGCATGGCAGAACACGTCCCAGAGACCCCGGATACCCACCTGGCACTTGAGGGTAGAAGGCTTACAGGACGAGTTGTTCAATGACTACTTGAGGGCCCAGATAGAGGAGTACTTTAGCATCAACACAGATAGCGTAGCAAAGATGAACCCTTGTGGGATGCATTCAAAGTGGTAATGCAGGGAAAGGCGATAGGGAAAATAGAAGGCCTTAGGACAAACACTGCAGGCCCTGCGACTCAAATTCAAATTGAGATAGCAAGAGCGGAAAGAGCAAAGGGTGGACCACTTTTGGAATCGGGGCAGCTGGTAGAACGGAGGCAAAAATGCAGGGAAGCATAGGAAAGGTTGGGACGCCTCGACTATGCGAAAAATATTCAAAATCGTCACGAGAAGGACAAACCTGGGAGATTGCTAGCATGGTTATGCAGGCGTGAAGAACCAAGAGATGGGATCAATGCCATTACGGATGCACATGAGAATTTTGTCAAAACCCAGGATGGGAGCAACAAGGCGTTTCCTAGCTTCTATAAAACCCTATACACGGACGAAGCAGGAGAGAGAGACAGATGTAGGAGAAGCATTGGGCCAAATAGACCTGCCAAGACTGGGAGAGGACCACTGACGCTAGAGGAAATAAGTGAACTGATAAGAGCTTACTACGACTTCCAAGACCCCAGGACCAGATGGTCTTCCTGGGGAGCTTTACAAAAGATACATGGAAATACAAGCACCCAGATTGCAGTGTGTCTTTACAAAGGAATATGAGCTGGGAGTACTACCCAACAGCCTGAGGGAAGCTACCATCATACCAATCCTTAAACCTGGTAGATCACTGCAGTGTTGCGGATCATACAGGCCCCTCTCAATGGTAAATCGCGACTGCAAAATCTGGTTTTAGCAAACAGGCTAAGGAGCAATAGAAGACCTAGTGCGCACAGACCAAACTGGGTATGTCCCAGAGTACAAGACCAGATGGAACCTGTGGAGGCTACATCACATCATAGATTGTACTAATCAACTGACAGAATTAAGTGCAGTGGGCTCGTTAGACACAGTCAAGGACTTTGACTCTGTTCATTGGGACTGGATGCTGGCAGCTCTGGCAATCTTTGGAATTGGCAACGTTTTCTTGCAATGGGTTTAATTGGTCTACACAGTGAAGACAGGTAGACAGATCTCTGAAGCATGGGAGGTGCAAAAGGCGCTGGAGGATAGTTCAGGGTCGCCGTTCCCCGTCTCTTGTACTGCTTCACCAACACGCCTTACAGCATACCTGCACCCTTCTTCTGGAGGCCAAATGCACTGATTAGAGAATTCTTGTGGGAGGAAGAAACAATCGCCCGGAGCAAGAGACTATGTTGAGGGTGGGATGAAAGCGTCCCACTTTGAGTGCTATTTGGCAGGGCAGTTGCAGCATGTGGTGCGCTGGCTGTGGGATGAAACTTCACAGGACACTTTATTGCTACAGTCATTGCTGAGGCAATCTTTTTTAAAGGAAGTGCTGTGGGTGAAGGAGCTCATCTTAGAGAGACCACCCCAGCTGTTGCAGCTGGGCAAAGATAAATGGTGCAGAACTTTGAAGCTTTTAGGCAACCCAGAGCCCTGCTCTGTGCACGTCCCCTTGGCAGGGATTATTAGTGAACAGCGGTGTGCAATGGGGCAGTATAGGAGGCACTGGGAGGACAAAGGAGTAGCCACGGTCAGAGACCTAGTAAGAAATGTTAAAATAATAGCCTTTCAGGCCCTGGTCAGCGACTATAGCATCCATGAGGGCCAGCCAGTTCCTGCTATATTTAAGCACGGTCAGGAGAAGAGGTGGCTGGGCCTGAGTGATAGGAATTGAATACCATGTATGAAGTGTGAGAAGGGGAACACGTGGTCTCTAGGCTATATGATTTGTTCTTGGCCAGTTTGGGAGCAATAGAACTGAAGGTGCACACTAAGTGGGAGGCAGATATAGGGAGAGCTTTTACAAGTGCGTAATGGAAAAGGGCACTACTATATACTAAATAAGTATCAAACACCAGATTTAAACTCGCTCAATTGTTTGTTACTCACAGAGCATATAGACCACCACAAAGGTTGTCTCTTATAACGGGACATGATGACCAGGCCTGCCCAAGATGCACAAAGGAGGGAGCAGACTTGATGCACATGTTTTGGTTGTGCCCAGTAATTCTGAAATTTTGGGGGTGGAAATAGCAGAGATGGCACAGGGAAGCACCCAGGTGCAGACGTGACCCCCCAGAGTATTGTTTTTTGGGAATGTTCCCTAGGGACAGGAGACTGCTCACCTTACTAAAAAAATGATGTGCATTAGCGAAATGCTGAATTGCCATGGCGTGGAAATCGACCGACGGCCCTAGACTAGATGCTTGGTGGGCAGATCTAAGACGATGGTCACTAGCAGAGACAGCAGTGTGGCATAGAGAGCTGCAGAGAGGAATGCATGAAAAGAGGGAATTGAAGCCTGGAACACTGACAGAGCATGTTCACCCCTGTAGTAGATGGTGGCACCAGCCCTACCTAGAACAAATGCGAGGGGGATGCGAGTGAGAAAAGGGTCAGTCTTCAAATAAATATTCACAGTGCCACGGGTGTGAACATGTTTCTCTTGACAGGATAGATTTTACCAGCTTTTGCTTCTAGAAAGCACATAACCCCTCCACTTCTTCCACCCATGCCTGGACCGCAGGTGCCATCCCAATCCAACAGGTGCATGCTGCTGCTGGAACCTTGAGGGCAGAGTGCTACTTATTTCACGGGCTCAGAATCAGGCCCTCATTGCATTGCACATTACTTGGATGACTTGGGCACTCACTGCCACATCTTTAACTCGCCTTCTTTCCATTTGGCATTGCCAAGCACTCTGCCCCCCTGACAGATCTCTTGCTTCTCCTGCTCTTTTCATATAGGATTGTGCATTTGCCCACTTTCGGATGTTTCATTGGCTGCGTTGCCATTGGCCAGGCTTAGGCAACACTTCTCAACTTCATTTAGACACCCCTGCCATTGTGGTGTACAGCATGGCAAAAACTCTGCTTTCCCCTCTTATGGATGGGTGGGGTTGGCGTGACAGACGCATAAAAGCCTAGAAATCTGCAATGCACCCCTCCCACCCCACATGCACTTTAAAAATGTGCCCATGTGCCTCCTCCCCATGAGCATAGGAAAACAACCAAATGGCAACAGCAGATGAACCCAGGAATTCCGGTCCTCATGTCTGTACCTAATTAAGCCCATTCCTTGCATGAGGAGAGCAGCAGGGAGGTCGGTTGAAGCAGGCACACCCAAACTACTGTGTCACTACCGGTTTATGGTCCCCAGAGGTCCTACTCAAAACATTGGCCATCGCAGGTACTAAACAGAGCATCTCCTTTAACCCTTCCTATCCTTCTGCCTGCCCCTGGCTGGTTCCCACAAATGCCCTTTCCCGTTTCTCCTTTTCCTGCCTACTCCTTCCCTTAGTCCATATTTGGACACAGTGGCCCCGAATATTTGGGTGGGCATCCACAAGGGCTTCTTGTGCTGTTGCCCCTTTTGATTTCAGTAAAAGTAACTATTCACACTGCTAGGGGATCAGCAGACATGCAAAATGCACCAAGGTACATTTTTCACTCCATAATATTTCCATTCTGAAACAAACATGTACTTCAATATAAGTTAAGAATGCAGCGGGTCACTTTCAAAAATTAAACTATGCAGATTGATTGCATAAAAGTGACATTTGTGCATTATCAACTTCGAACTCATTTTTGGGAGATTATAACCAAATTTGATTTAGATGATTTACCTCGTGCTGGAATATACCGTTTGTGAAGCAAAGTGGGAAACGAGCAACTTAACAAGATTCCGTGGGCCCAATGAAAATTGCGCATATCAGTTTGTTCGCTTCAGGGATTGACAGCTGGACCGCGTGGTATGTACATAAGTATTTAATGTTATTTTAATTATTGTTACTGGCCTCAAATGGAAGACACCCTGGCTATACAGATGGCAATTTGTGTGACAAATCACTGCTAAGAGTTTGCGCTCCTCTTAGACTTTTGAGTAAAATGTATTTGTCAGCATTGCCACAACATCACGAGGAATCACCACTCGAAGTATTGGCACTACACAGACAGCGCAATATAAAGCAAACATGCAGCAGTGTTTGAGAGGCTGCAGTTTGGACATGCAGGCCCATGTTTAGCATTCCAGACTTCACGCCACTTCCAAATTTGACCTATTATGGTTTTTCATGCCAGGCCCTGGCTCTCTGACACTTGCACCAGAAACCTTGGTCAGATGCAATTTCTCCCCACTAGCAAAATCTAGTGGCAAGATGAGTCGTAATGACTTGCTCACAGTTAAGCCACAGAAGATTGATCTTTCCAGCAGTGTTGGCTCTTGGATGGTTACTAATGAGCAGAACCCAGAGGGGCTGCATTGGTGCTATACATATACATGGGTTCCTTACAGAGATGAACAGATTAATTTCAGACAAGTTTCTGTATTCATTACAGCTGATAATGCACAGCCTCTAATAAGCAGTTGGTGTCTGCCACCTGCAAGATGGACAGAAAACGTAGGTTTTTGTCTGTGCCAAGCAGACCAACACACGATCAAAATATATAGGGGGATGGAAGGTGTTTGGGCAGAGGCGTTGCTAGGGGGGGGGCTAAGGGGGCTATAGCCCCTGGTCTTTTGGTTGTAGCCCCGGATAGAATCTCAGGAGCTACAGCCAAAAGGCTAGCTAGCCCCCAGTCCCAACAGTCCTGACATTAGCATAGCCCCAGGTCTTTTCCAGACCTAGCAACACCCATGTGTTTGGGTACTAGTTTAGGGAAACGGGGCCTGGGGTGACTGACTTTGTGCAGTCATAGCAAAGTGAGGAAGAACATTAACCCATTATCTCTTTACAGCAAAGTCTTCTGTGGCAGTGCTTACAACCACAGGAGTGCTCAGCAGTGTGTGGGAGAGGAATGGTACATTTGAAGGCTGTAGCAAAATCCTCATCATTGTTAATTTTAAAATAATATTGCCAATTATCTGCAATACACTTTGTTGGGAAGGGGACAGTTCACTTCCAAATGATTGCTTCCAGTGCGGTTTCATTCTCCTGTCATAAGTCCTGACCAGGGGTGCGGGTCATGTCATGAAATATAGTTGATTGGCTTACATTTGTTCTGGGTTAGGGGTTGTTAGCCTGCAGGAGTCATGGGCTGTTGAAGCCCCACATAGTCAGGGATATGCCACCTTTGCTATACCATTACACAAAGTGGGGCAGGGTCGCCCTAGTGGGGGGCGGATCACCTAGGTTGAGGTTTCAATCTATAGTTCAGGCAAGATGTGGAGACGGGTTCCCCTGATCTTGAAATACAGCTTACCCTGAGGGACAACGCTGTACTGCCATGTAATTTCTACAACAGAATCATTCCAGGAAGTGGTGCGATTTTGATCAGTAAAATGGTAGAACACATCTGACTGGATGCTGTCTTCTATGTGTGTACCAAAGATTGTGGCCATAGGGGACCTCAACCTCCAAGTTGAGCCCCTATTTGCCCTGACCAATATAATGGACAATAACAGTCACTGGGGCACAGCCCCGATTGTTAAAGCATACCCACTTAGACAGCATAGGAACGCTGAAGATGTATCCATGTTGTTTAGGACTGTTAACCTAAGGGCCTGTAATGGCAGTTTGCTTGGGAATGCCCCCACCATACCTACTTTTAAAAATATACTCGGAGTACGATCGATTATATTCGATTATATTCTTTCGAACGTAGAGGTCTGGGATAGCCTGAAAGTTTTCTAGGTCATCAATAGAAGCGAGAGTGATCATCACCCCCTGGCTATTGTGTCCAGAAAAGATGTTTTACCCGATGTCTACTAGGATATAAATCCCCTTCTGGCAAAGGTGGTTATGTTGGATCCTAACGACACCACTGCACTGATAGACATGCATGAAAAGATAGTGGCTCTTGTTGAGTCTCGGCTATCGAAGCCATGCAGTTATCCACAAATCAAGTCTTCCACACCCTGGTATAACAGAGTGCAGATTGACTAAGGGACCCTTAATTATTGAAGCACTGCATGAGGAAATCGATGGTCTTCAAATCCAATACTAAAGGGAAACATAGCTTCAAACTGACTCCAGAAGAGGGTGAGATTGAGCAAGTGGCGTTTTAGGATCATCTGGGGGTTAGGGTGATGGCCACATGCAGCTGGAGAAGGCAAGGGCTACCCTGGGAAGATATAGTGGCACCTTGGCCAGGTTCATGCTGTACATGGCAATGGGGCAGTGCGCGTCTCTCTGGAAACCTATAAGGCCCAAGCGAGACAGGCCGCAATCTAGGAAGCCAAGCTTTGGGGGCAGCTCAATACTCGTACCTGGTGTTAACTAAACAATATACTAGGCCTACCTTCTAGGACACCCAACACATTAGTACTTCTGCAGACTGGTGTGCAGGGGATTGGAGTCTGCCTGTTGGCTCCACCCAGAGTTATTCTGGGTGCGACTGTGGGCCAACATAAATTTGGCCAAATATAGGGAAGCCTTGATAGAAGTTACCACGCAGCGGGCAGGGGATGGGGGGGGGGTCTTCTTTGAAGTGGCCGTTGCAAACTGTCCCTTGAAGCACTCGACCTTGGGATCTACCGGAGCAACCCACATTCAATCACCAAACAATCGAGTGCCGAGGTAAAAAGAACTGCCCTTGCAAAATTACAGCGTTATGTAGCTGTAAAAGCCATTGGTTCCCTACTTTTGGTGCCGTATTAAACCACAGGTGGGACCCCTCAACTATCAATAATGAGTATGAACGATTAAAGTTTTGATTCAGAACATTGCCAATAGCTTCTGTAACTTGCAAGGTCTCCTCCCTCTGCATTAGTGCGGATGAGGACCTTTTATGCTGTGCTCGGCTTCTTTCTCTGGGAAAGAAGCCACGCCTGCGTAGGTGCAGGACTGTTGCAGAGGCCCTGGTAACTTGTTTAAATTCTGCTGACATTCCCATTGTACTTAAAACATGCAGATATTTACTATAGGCTTGAAATGTCAGAACCAAGACCCTGTTCAAATGAACCCTGCATGAATTTGCTTCCATTGAAACATGTTGCATATTCATATTACTTATGCATCGAGTTTAGTTATGGATCCTAAACCGATATTTACAACTTTATCAGGTTTCTACAGCAACTTACAATCTTCAAGATGCGTTGCTTCACAGGGTATCATTTGAAGATCAGATGCAGACAAACGGAGGCTGCAAGCTTGCGCTCCTGCGTTTGTGTCCTACTTTGGGCATTCTATTTTAACCCGTTTTGATTTTAACAAGCCACGGGTTTAATTTATTCGATCAGCCACTTGTTGCACAGGATTTAATTTTGTAACTGCTCAGCCAGCTGGTTTAACCTTGGTAACATTTTGAATGTTTCTTTTAGGCCATTTCATTATATTGTATTGTATCGAGTAACAATTGATATGTACTTTTGTCTAATATGCAATTGAATGGCTTCATGATCTTGTCTAACTAAAAATAGATGTTTCAATCTGCTTTATGACCTGGCCTACCCCATTTATCAGTGCTTTGGGTTTGCCCGCTCTTCTACAGAAAGTGCAGTCACGTTGAGTTTTTCAAAAAATGGGCTACGTTCAAAATACTGCCTGGGCCGCAGGTGCATCCCAATCCAACAGGTGCAAATGGATGGGCTTCGGGTGAAGTGTCAACAATTATTCAGGGGAGATATAAATATAAATAAAATTCACTCAATGGTATTCTTTAGGTGGTCACAATGGAGTCATAATTTCAAGGTCAGAGCGAGGAATGGGCAAGTGCTGCACGTGTTCTCCCCCCATCCCCCTCCACTCCACCGTGGTGACCAGAGATGCTAATTTGAAAGTGATGTAAAAGCTGACAGCATCAGCCCAGCCACTTGTTTATATGGGATGGGTGAATACAAAAACCCTCAATGTGGCGAGATACCTATATGCAAACATGCCCAAATGAGATTTCAAAAAAATCCTGGTCCTGTACGGTTTTATGTATTCTGGTCCTGGCCATCATAGACTTATAACTATAATTGTACAGAAACCGCAAACCAGGATCTGCCATGTAGCTCCGGAAACGGCATCGTTTCTCGTATGCCAGTTGAGATTTGTCTATTGTGGCAGTAAAATCTTCCATCAGGTTCCTAATGCCCATGTGGCAATCATGTTTTTGATCTAGCTCTGTAGCGTCATAAATTGCCTATAGATTTCTTGGGCTTCCTACAATGCATGGTCAGGACACTATCCTTGCCAAAGTCCACACACTTAGTAGTGCTGCCCTTGGCGTTATCTTAAAAATAAGATTAGCGGGGCGTGGCCTTCAGCCCGTAAAATTACCGCTTAGTTGCGGAGCTCATATGATATGGCATTTATACTGCTCCTAAACACAAGTGTTTCAAGGTGCAGTGTGGCAAAGGAGGAGGGAACAGAGGGAAGACAGCGATCCTGCTAGGCCATGTGTCATTCAGATCACGCAAGTACAGGGGAAGGGGGAAAAGGAAAAGTGCAGAGTGTGGGGGGGGGGGGGGGGGGGGAGGTGCAGTACATTGGAGTAATAGAATGAACAAACCAATAATAAGGAGAGCCAGCTGGTGGCAAGTGCAGACATCAGGTGTCAAGTACTGGAGGGAGGGACTGTAGGGATACAGAAAAACAGTCCCCAAGTGCGGGGGTTGCCAGTGCAGGTGTGTAACTGGTGGGGAAGGGGACCTGGGCCCGAGATCAGAGGGTGGTCAGGTAACCAGTTTCAGCCACGAATTCAGCAAGGGGAGGAGGGGAGAAAGCAGAAGCAAAGAGGACTGTTTTGAGGTGCTTCCGGAACCAGAGATGGTTCGCCTCAAGTTTCAGTGAGGCTGTTCCAGAGGGAGGCCCCAGCCTGAAAAAAAAGATGTAGCACCAACTCGTTGATTGGAGAAGCGACTGACCCTGAGGGAGTTTGAGGCGGATGCGCGAAAAGCTTGAGAAGGAAGATATTTAGGACGAGCGAGTTGAGGGTATTGAGGGCCCCAGGCGGCCTTGTGGACAATCCAGAGGGTTTGTAACTTAATCCTTGCAGCCACTGGGAGCCAGTGCAGAGTTTTCAGTCCTGGAGAGATACGATCCCTGGGCTTGAGGCAAAAAACAAGTCTTGCAGTCATAACCCCTGGAACCTTGCCCCACGCATTCACCCCATTAAATCCCTCCATTTTGTCAGCAAATTGAGTTTATGACCCTCCCAGAATACTTGGTGAGCAAGGTGACACTGTCGGTGGGGCTTGAGGGCTGACTCTTCCCAAACACACGGCAGCAAAAAGGTGAGCAGGCCGTGGAACAGAAAATGGTGGCCAACATGAGCAGGGAAGTGGAGCGAACAACAGAGTTGGTGCCAGCGAGGGCTGGTGGAGCTGCTGCAGCAGCTGGTGGAGCGACCGTGACCCCAATACTCCAGCAGAGGGGCGCTTGGTCCCAAGGAAATAAGTGCAGGCAGCAGGAAGAGGCTGCTACAGTGAAGTGATGACCCCCGGGAGCACAGGAGCCAAGCACTGCATGAGGCAGCTGAATTGCTGTTCCCCAGCTGACAGAGCAAAGGCGACCTACCCCCTCCCCCCCTATCTCCCAGCAGGGCAGGCTGCCAGCCACACCAAGCACTCCATAGACGTGGAGGTAAAGAAATCTGGTGGCAGTCCGCCTGCTGCGGCACGCTTGATCAGCGAGAGGGGACGTGGCATTAGTGTTCCTCCCAGGGTGCAGAGGGGAGAGAATATATTCAGCCCCACAAGGAAAACCAACATTTGCAGTGCACTCTGCATTTAACTGGAGAACAAGACACACAGGACCCTAGTTTAAACTGGTGTAAATCAACAAACAAGTAAACACCATAACATGGAGCCCCGAGGTCCTCCCTCTGCACAGGAGCAAGACCCAGCATGGCAGCACCGACACCTACAAAGTGGGAGGAAGGAGTAAGCTGGCCACATGGAATAGCGGTGGAACTAGGCTTTCATAAGCAGAGCATCAAGAGGTGCTGCAGAGGAATGGGAGCTGGAAGGTAGGAAGAGAATTGAGGTGTCTCATGAGGTGTGCTGCTGATGTGAGGATTACATGGAAGTGGCGAGACTGGAGGCTCTGATAGAAGCTAGCGTGGGTGAGAGTAAGGCAGTGGAGTGAGCTCCTGGTGGGCCAAGGCGCTGACAGCCAGGTGAACTTGCCAGTGCCAAAGGGAGAGAGGCTTTGCTAATCATAGCCCATCCACAGGAACTGATGTTGGGGACAGAGAGGGGATGGGGTCATTGTCCCTCGAGGGTGGACTTAGGATACGGGAGACCCTGGGGGACAGACAATAAAATAAAGAGCAAGCCACGCGGGACATCAAAGCCCTAATGCAATTGTCAGAAACACCAAGACATTGCCAGCAGCAAACAGTAGCACAGATGCACTCATCCCCTAAATAGCACCTCCAGGAAGAGGATTCAACTATCCTAAGATCAGACCTGGCAGCAATGCGAATGGAGCTCAAAAAAGACAGGAGGGCCTCGGACCTGGCCCAATCAATCTGAGCTCAATATAAATGTCCTGACAATTGAAAGAGCAGACGAGGTGGAAACAGTGGCAGAACAGGGGCATGCGCTGCGTACTTGCTACATCATGATGTATGCTGTACAGCAGCTGGAGCAACAGATGGAACTGGTTCAGAATAGACAGGAAGATGCAGAACGTAGGTCGAGGCGTAACAATATATGCATCAGGGGAATCCCCAAATCCATAAAACACAGGCCTACAACTATGTGATGGGCTTGTTTTGACACATACTGGGTCAGGAGGAGGACAAGGAAGTGGTACTGGAACGCACTCAAGAGTATACTACCAAATTAGCAAAGACCTAATCCCAGATGTGCCGACTAGGTTGGGTGCACCTATTTCAACTAAAGGAAGAGATTAAGCAGGCAGCTCCGCAGCCAGGAACGATTGCCCATCAGGCAGCATTGATATCACTGACAGGATTTGGTGCAAGCAACCCTGCTAAAAAAAAAAAACGCTGAAGGGTGGTCATGGATTGGCTTCGAGCCAAAGAGGTGCGATATCAATGGATATTCTCAAGTGGCCTCTGCTTCAAATGGAAGTGTCAACGCTACACAATATCTAAAGAGAAGATGGAGCCGATGAGGGTGAGGCTACAGAAACCAGCAACCAAGAGGGGAATCCAGGGGAGGGCCCTCTATTGGCAACACAAGACAGCGAAGGAGAAATGGGGGCTGGGGCATACTCGCCCAAAGGGAAGAAGCAAGAAAGCTAAAATCTAAGATCCCACCTGAGCAGACTGAAGGCGAGTAGGGGCCGAAGCAGTTTGCCCTTCACACTCAGATTCTCTGAATACAGACTACACTGAACTAAGATGGGCCCATGTCTCTGCTTCGATTTTTGTTTTTTGAAAGAGTTACAACAGTGGATCTGCTCATTTTCCTTTAACCTGCCAGCATTAACATGTTTCCAAGTTTATTATTCTTGTGCTAATACATGTCCTTTTGATTCACTAAACTTGATCTGAATGCAAGCCTGACTAGTACTCCCCTGAAGGGAGTTTTCATATAGGTGTATCCCAAGGCACCAAACCATTAAGTAGCACCTCCCACACGTTACCACTCTTTTCTGAGCTTACCCTTAACCCCTCAATCACCACCCACCTGGTGCCTTCCTGCTTGCTGCTCCTTTTCACCACTCGCAGATGGGGAGCTGGTGCTAGTGGATCTAGGTCACCTGGCTTAAGCCCCGCCCACCTGGTGCCTTCCCACGTGCCGCTCCTTTTCCTACTTAAGGATCCCTCCAGCCTCTTTTCCTTTGCAGATGGGGAGCAGTGCAGGTGCAAGTGGATCTAGGTCACCTGGCCTAAGCACCACCCACCTTCTTAGCCCTTCCTCTTCCTTCCTGCTCTTAACCATTAGATCAAGGGCGTCTCTCACCCAGGCGTCCAAAGAAGCAGAAGAAAAGGGCAATTCCTGTTCGGAGCAGGAGGACCCAGGGCCCGACACCCTGCTCAGACAGCAGGTAA
The DNA here is from genome assembly GCF_040938575.1 of Ambystoma mexicanum. Lineage (NCBI taxonomy): Eukaryota > Metazoa > Chordata > Amphibia > Caudata > Ambystomatidae > Ambystoma > Ambystoma mexicanum. The sequence goes on from NC_090929.1 coordinate 350,344,361, forward strand.
GCACGCACCATCGTGTTACCCCCTCTGTTCCCACAGGCCACACCCAACCTCTCTTGTCCCCCTGTGATGTTCCCTTGTTCCTCCCCCTTCTCGCACACAGGTGTTGCCCGTTTTGCTTGATTCTTCTACCGTGCTCCCCCTCCAGCCTACTTTTGCAGGAGTGTCCTGATACATTCTGGTTTCACCATCACAGTCTTGTGGCCAATGCTGGATTTGACTTTTATGGACTTCATTCATTGATACACGGTGCGTCACTCTCTCAACTCTCATGCTGGACTTCCTTTGCATCTTGTACTCATGGTAGCCCTGAATCATGCTGTTCTCATCTTGCATCCTGGTCTGCAACATTGTGTGTTACTGACTTCAACAATTGTATTCGCTCTCCACTCTTGCTTTTCCACTCTTTGACTGCTTACTCTGTTCTCTCCTCCTTTCCCTTCTCCCTTTTCCTATCTCCTCTCCTTACTTTCTTCTATCCACTTACTTTTATCAGAATTGTCCCTGGACCCAATATGATAGCAACCTCGTCTGTTTCCTCCACCCTCCCATTACTGTTTTTTCCTCCCCCTCCAGTACTATCTGAAATGTCGTCAAGCCAAGTACGATAGTTAATTTCACATCCTGTTCATGGCCTGTAAGAATGTCATTGTATTTTCCCTTGTTCCCTCCCTTGAATCGCTTTGAAACACATTGTGTATAGGCGCTATATAAATAAACTATCATATCATGGCAGGAATAGGTCCATATATTACCTGGGTAATCATGACCTGGTGTGTTTTGGCGTCAATATTAGTACACACTTGTTAAGGGAGGACGGGAGTTGGGGAAATGTTTCTAAAAAGGTTGAAGGGACACTATTCTACAGCACAAATAATAAAATGTTATTGTGATATAATCCAGAAATTAGGATTTTACAGACATTAAGTTCATATACCAAATCAAACAAACGTAAAACAGAAAATTATACAAAACCAGAACAAAAATACTCGAGTACAACCATCACAACCCTAAGGCATTTAGTTCAACAGCAACACTTAAAAGTTTCAAGTTTGTAACTCTGCAGCCAAATATGCATGGTTAATTGCATGGTTTGATATCCTAAACAGGGAATCAGAGAAACAAGCAAATAAAGAGCAAGAGAAGTCTCAGTCACCATCGCCTGGATTATCAACTGCTCAATCGGACAATGATTTGCTTGCGAGAGTGAAAATAAAATAGAAACCACGTGACAAAACCTGAGAACGTAAAAGGTTGACCAGTTTCCGAGCACCGTTGCCACATCGGGATGACGTGGAATCAACAAAAGGTCTTGCGCATTTCGACAACAAGTGCACTCCACCTAGATACACATCGCCTGAATGAAGCGAGAAGAGAATTCCAAAGGGCCCATGGAAATGGGTACAAGTAGCCCTAAACCCACACTCCGCAAGATAGCAATCACAATCCAAAGATACTGTTGCCTGTGCCACCTTTGGACAATCTCGAAGCCATCGTCAAAAAAAAACCTTAAACATGGGCTCATGGAACACCAGAGGACACACTTAACTGGCCCAGAAAACCAAGATCTGGGGGCCTTTGACATCTTGTGTCTCCAAGAAACTTGGCTGGTGGAGAAGCCCTCCTTAGATGGCTTCGCTGTTGAGATATCACCCGCATCTAAGGGCCTCCTTGGCCACCCCTCGTCAGGCCTATTGCTAGCGGTTCGTATGGGATCAGATCTTACGAACCTCAAAAAGCTGGAAGAATCTTGCGGAATCCTCACTTTATTAACATTGTGCCATCAAGACCCCAACTACAAACACTGGATCACAACACAGCTAGCTATTATCAATCTATATTGGAATCCTCAGAAAACATCCACAGTTAATTTCTGTAACTCAGTAGCAGATGTCATCCATAATATCTCCATTGATCAAGACATTACGCATACAATTATATGCAGATACAAATGCCAACTGTATACATCATAGTGGTCCAACAAACAGCCAATCAACGTTCTCCTCGACTGAAGAAAGGAAAGTCTTGGATGCATTTAATTGACTCCCGAAACTTCCATAACGTTGTATGGCTGAAAGTTTGGCAGCCAATGCTCCCGACATGGGAAAGGAACTCAAAAGCACTCTTGATTACTTCATTTCCTCTGGTTTGCTCTCCATCAGTCTCATTTGAAGTTATAACAACAAAACTAAGTGACCACAATCTATTAACTATGTCTTGGTCATCCGCCTGTCCACTGAACAAAACGTACAAATCAAACGTGGAAGTAAAAAGGCAACAAACAAGCCTTCGCCTCACTGCTTCAAACGTAAAAGATCTTACTGAAAAATACAGAAAAGCACCACCAAACACTCTTCCATCTGCAAAAACAGGAAACCCGAATTACCTGCCTTTTCTGCTGAAATACAAGGTGGCGGCAAAAGGGGGAATAAAAGTCTCTCCCAAGACAAGCCACGCGTATGATAAATGTGTGGCGGAAAAAAGAAGAGTGTTAAGGAAACTGAAAAGAATTGCTACGACATACAATACAGACAAGGCTTGGACCATCTGGCAGCAGGAGAAAGATCTACAAATCATAGTTAAACCATGGTTATAATCTTTACCAAAAAGACGCCGAAACTATGCTTATGACTGAGCACCAAGAGATCCCGTGATTTTTGGTCACTGATCAAAAAACATGGTTCCTCAATCGAGAATCAACTTGTCAATTCAGTCCCAGAAGACAAATGGGTAAAATTCTTCTCAGATCTGTTTGCCGTCCCCTAAACCCAAATGACGCCTCTTAAGCTGGGCATAGAAGCTCCTTGGATTGACCCAACATGCAATGATGATAAGAGAAGCAATAGTGAAACTTACATCAAGAGCACAGGGCCCCGACAGCCTTACGAACACAGATTTAAAACATACTAAGGAATGGACCAACTTCATATCCGAAATTTTACAAAGCTAATCCTGAGCTCTTGACACGAGCAGTAGTGGTTCCAACTTACAAGCGGGGCAATAGAGAAGATCCGGCCAATTATCACCCAATTGCCCTCTTAGATATCGGGAACATTTTTGCCACTCTGCTACTCAAACATTTTCAAAATTGGGCTAGAACATCGCTGAGCCTTGATCCCTTCCAAGCGGGGTTCCAAAAAACCAGAAGTACCACCATAAACAACCTATTGCAGAACATAAAATCAAACAAGGCGCACCAAGAGTCTTTTTGGCCTTTGTGGATTCGTCTCAGGCCTTCGACAAAGTGGATAGACTTATCCTGTGGAGCAAACTGAAAGCGTGGATTTGTCCATCAGAAATTCTTGATCCGGTGATTGCTCTCCATACTCACCACCAATGTACGCATCCGTCTGAATCGGCAAGGTTGCTTGTCAGACGCAATACCTGTGGAACGTGGGTTCAAGCAGGGCTGCCCTTTCCACCACCTTTCTGGGTGATTACAAAGACTCAAAAACCACAACGAGGGCCTCCCCCCCCAAAATAGGCAAAGTACCGGTATCACGTATCTTGTACGCTGATGACCTCATCCTATTAGATCAGACTCACATTGGTCTTCAAAGACAACTAACCAACTTGGCACAATACATGGAAGCAAAACATCTGGAAATCAATCGTTCCAAGACAAAGATTCTAATGTTGAAAAAACACCTGTCGAAGACAAAAAAGCTAAACTGGTTTCTGGACAGTACGAAAATTGAAGTGGTGTCCCACTTCAAATACCTTGGGGTGTTTGACGGTTCCGCAAAAGAGCAGAAAATGCAACACGCTCTTTGGGAAAAAAGGAGGAACTTAGCTGCCCAAATGAGAGCCATCAATAGGAAATATGGTAGATTCTCTCTTCCCCGTCATCCAGTTCTATAAGGGAAAAGTGGTACTGACCTTAAACTATGGGATGGACGCCACTCATGCCAGCATCACTTTGGCCCAAACTAGAAGGCCACCTCTGGAAATCGGTTCTCAGCCTGCCAAACTCTGTCAATAGCAGCAATCAGGCGCAAACTTGGTCTCCTGTCCCTTGCTGCGACAGTGGAGCAGAGCATGATGCAATTATACAGGAAAGCCCTCTTGCCCGATACCCTACCACCCTACCAATACACAGTGATCGCTGAAGAGATCGAAAGCCACCACATGGATAGAGGACCAAAATGCCAAATTAACTGACCTGGCCTGTACAGAAGAGGACCTGAAAACAAAACCAAAGTCAAATTCAAAATGGAATGTCGTGATTGCATTACAACATCTGAAAAAGTCAATAAACTTAAAACATCTGCCAACAAATACAAAATCTGGCGTACTGCATGAAATTCCCCGATAAACGACTGATGAAACCCTTTGAGGGCCCGCTTGAACCTGCTCCCAACTCGTGAAATCTTAGCCATTAGACTACAGACAAACATCAACGAATGCAGACTATGCGAGGCTCTGAAGCAAACTATAAGACACCTTTTGATGCAGTGCCCTGGAATGAGACTAGCGCAAGCTGCTTATTTGACTCCGCTATGCGCAGACCTGGCCATCGCAGAAGAGGAAATATGGTGGAAGCATCTTATCGCTGGCGAAAACACAAAATGGACAATCACCACAGCAAAGCTGCTAGAAATTGCCCTAAAAAAGATTAAACCCCATTTCGAATTTGTCTAATATTGGGAACCCACGACTTCCATAAGCTGTGGTATTTACATGCTGGTGTTTGAATGCCTTCTTTAGGATTTAAACGTTGAGATCGGGTCCTATTTGGATAGGCGTTTGGTCACCTCTTGTTACCCCTTTTCCATCGTTTGACTGCATTTGCTTGCGTTTTCCCTGCTTTAGTTACTTTGAATTTTCTTTTCCTTGAGACCTTGTAAAAATCGTATTTTGATTATATACAAGTAAATTAAAAACAAAAAGAATCACCACTTGCTTCAAACTCTAAAAAGGGCCAACTGCGAGGAATTTAAACAATAGTCCCAGAAGGCATCCGAGGTGACTGACTCGTAGGAATGAACCAAACTGCCCAGCATACACACACACAGATGGTACCCATTTCCTTACATCGAGTTAGAACATGCCGGGCCGACTCAACCTGAGAACATATGCAACAGCCCCTAAGTTCAGATACCTTCAAACGGCGGCCCAGCACGGCCTTCACTGGGAGCTGGTTTATGCGCAATTTCAGCATAAAATGTCAGGAGCTGGGCATAGCTGTAAATACAGTTGAATCTTACGATACCGGTGCACCACATTTGTTACCGATTGGTAACCTTTTAGCTTTGCCAGGTGCGAGTAATTCTCTCACCAGTCCCACCTGTTGAATTTGCGCTCAAAAGATTTTTTTTGTGCCCAAAACATTGTTCCCTCTTTTTTACAAATGGCCAATCAATCTTTGTAAATAAGGTTTCATTTAATGTCTTAAAATTGGAGCCCTGTCGGGTCTTTTCAGAGTCATGGCTATCCCCAACCATTGCCAACAATTTACAGGTGGGTTCAGAGCAAGATTTAAGAAAGAAAGTCCCCCTTGCTCGCAGGGCCATGCCTTGAAGAGAAGTTAAGCCTAGTTCCAGGCGGAGATATTCCATCGGGCATGTCGGATTCAATCTTCTGCACACTAGTAATGGCCTTCAAATGTATTAAGCCATGTCAAATCCTGCATGGCTAACTCTTCCAGGCCATACAGAATAGCTGGGGCAAAGCATTGAAGGTACAACTTAACTATTCCAGCCATACTATACCCCGCTGTGCCTCTTGCGAACTTGGGAGCGTGGGTTTTAGCTCCGTTTCTGGTTACTATGATCAAATCATAATTAGCACAAGCCTCAAACTCCAGGCTCAGATAGGGGTAAAGCTGAGTGTATGCTATAGTACCCAGGGAAGTATCAATTCCCATCCGCCCTGTCTTGTGCGCAATCACCAAGATATTGGTTTTTCCCCAGATTGACTGCCATGCCCAGCTGAGACTCATAGCAGGCCAACTCATCCAGAAATTTTTTATCCCCGACATGGTCCTGTACAACAGATCAGGTTGTCTGCATATAGCATTCCCACGATAGGATGCTTTCCCATCTGGGGGGAGGGGGGTTTGGGGGAGGAGGGCAACTGAATTTAGTGGCCATACGAGGGAGATCCGACATGTAAATATTATAAAACATCAGGCCCAGCACACAGCCCTGCTTTACCTCTGTTCAGAAACCTCCCCTTCGTTATTTAAAGACCACAATGTTGTTTCCCCCATTTACCTGGTGAAAGGCACCGTGGAAGTCAATAAAAACAATAACTGCCTCCTTATTGCTGCGAATGGTATCAGCCGATCAAGCACCCCGAGATTGTGGGTGGTACTAGATCCAGGTCTAAAACCAGTTTGGCCATAATCAAGCACATTACTGGTCACGGCCCACTTTTCCAGCTCCCTAAGTACAAGGGTCATGAAAATCTTCCCAGTGACATCCAGCGTGAACAAGAGTTGATAGTTGGTTACATAAGCCCGGTCACCCCTTTTATGGAGGGATATCAGTATCGACTGTAGCCATGTCAGAGGCATCAAGCAAGACCTACAGACACGGGAGTATTAGGTTAATAGTACCCAAGCCCAGTTATTAGGATCTTTAAGAACAGAATTTGCTAGGCCATTGGGTCCAGGGGCCCTAGATGTCTTAAGCTTCAATATCGGCTGCTTCACTATATTGTGATTCAGTTGTAGGGGCCAGGGCGCTTGCGCGTGATAAGTCAGACGGGCCAGAGCCCCATTGTAGAATTTAAAGGTGATCTGCTCAACCCATTGTTCCCCAGTTATAGAGTTGAGAATTCTCATCATCTGGCCCCCCCGGGATAGATAGCTGCAGATTTTACAGCCATCCTTTGTGCACATCACCGCTATAAACTTCTGCTAGGAAGCCCTTTGCTGTGCTCGTCGATAATTGCACAGCCAAGAGCAATATCTAGATTTTTCAAATTTAATTTGTGAGGATTTTTGTTATATTAGTGAGATGGGTGGCGACCAGCCCATGGCTCTAATGGCACGTCTCAGTCAGTTTATGATCCCTGATAATACAGAAGGTGCCCCCACCCTTCGCTTTCCACCAGGTGAAGACCTTCCACTAAAGACCCTCTTAAATGGGCAATCCATTTCTCAATTGCCTCATTCCCCTGAGCACACCTTCCAACCCAAAGTCTTTCTTTCAATATTTTTTTCAGTCCAGGAAATCTCGTTCCCCGAATGACTCGGTATCACCTCTACGCAGACTGTCCCATAGTTCAAATTAAAGGGGCATGTCACTATATGTGTTTAGGGAGATGGATAGGTGCTGGGCTTGGTTCAACAAGGGTTCGGAGACAGCTTTATGGTCAAGTAAAGCATTCTTCATGCCCATGGCCCAGGTCAATTTGCCCAGTCGGTCTCTGTTAAAACGGCCATTTAACAGAATTAAGTTCTATTCCCTCAAGTAGTCCAACCACATTTTCCCCTCGAGGATAGATTTTGCCATACCAAAAGAGCAGAGATCAAACATTAGCATGAGCCCCACATCAGATTTGATCTATACGTTTTGCATTCCAGTCTCCACAAAACACTACAGGAGTACCCCCATGTCCCAAATGGTGAGAGGTCAAGATAACAGCCAGCTGATCATTTATGGTCTCAGTGGGCAACGCCAGGGGGTGTTCATAAATGTTGATAAGCATATCCTAACCACACCAACCCACACCTGGAAATATTTCAATGGCAATACATTTGGCTCCAGGGACACCGATGGATTAACTTGGGGTTAAAGGACACTAGTTGCCAGCATCTGGTATGTAGTGTAGCCATCAAACTTAATATCAAAAGTTGTCCGTTTCTTGGAGGGCAAAGATTTCATTAGATATTAATACTTTATGAGAGCCCCCTCCTTAAGCCAGTGATTGAATCCCCTATTGTTCCAGCTTAATATAGATGCCTGTCTCAAGGGGATCATTTGCTTCAACCACTCCCATCTTTCATCACTGAATTTGGGCAATGGCAACGTCCGTGTTGAAGGCCCAGGCTTCTGGCAAGAGCAAATCCAGCGGGGAGGGCTGTACTAGGTAAAGTTACATCTAGTGAATAACCTAGATGTGCCAAGGAAGCTCGATTTTGGCGAATTAAAAATGCTGTTTCAGGCAGGACACAAGTGTTGAGTGCCCACTGGGCATAATGGTTCGATGAAGTCAAAGTTCGATGAATTCAGGATACGAAGGGATGGAATCTTCTGAAACAATGACGCACAGTTCAAAGGCAGAATTAATGTGCTTCCCTCTGAGGGACGGATGGGGAGCATTTTTACACCAAGAGCCGGAATCTGCTCCAGCCTTAAGGTGGCAACATGTTGAGACGATGGAACAGCTTCCAATTGGTCCCTCGGAGGTACCAGCGCTGGTGCTAGGTCAGGTGACCCTACCCTGGACCCATTCTTGTTAGCAAGAGGGGCTTCTCCAGCAAGTCAATGTACCAACCATCTGAGCAGATGGTTCTTTTACGGCGAGCCACTCGCTTCCTCTGTGATAAATTACTATCAGGGCGTAGGGTGAAATTCAGAGGCTGCAAGGGGGCTGGTAGGTTATCCTCCAATAAATATATTAGCCTGATGAGCAGTCTCTACTTGCTGTCTCTTGGCAAGTCTGTGATAGATGGGCCGTAGCAGGGGGGGGTCCCCCCTATTAGCTCCAATCATGGAGGGGACAGAGTCCATGCCTTTATTCATTTTTGGGTCAGCTTTACATAAATCAATTATAGGTGGAGGCGCACTGGATTTAGATTCATTTCATTTTAAATCCTTGTGCATCGCCCTGCACTGCTTCAGAAGAATCTGGACAGCAAAATTCAGGACTCCAACACTGTGCAGAGCTTGTGTCATGGACGGAATACTCCTGTGTAGAACAAGAGGAAACAGTCGCCGACTCATGGCATACGAGTAACAGTCGGGGCGGGGATAACGAGGAGTCCCAAGAGGGGATGTAAGGGGCCAGTGGGGGTGGCTCACAATGCTGTCCCGTGGCATTGCCAGTGGCACCATCAGGTCCACAGGGGCTGGTAATTTGAGTTCGAGACGGATTAGAGTTAGTTACCCGTCTCACCCTTATTTCACCCCTGGGGGCTATGAGAACAGAATCTGCTCTCCCTTGCACCTTTGTAGGGCAAGTTGAATTACCCTGTAAAGCACAGCAGAGTTACAATAAGGAGTCATCGTCCAAATCCAGGGGTTGTAGCTTTTATCCGCTTCTAATAGTGATTTAGCAGGTTATCTGCGTCCTGCCCAGATTTTGCAGGAAAGAGTTCACAGGCCCTTAACAGGTACACTTGTCACTTCCATTCTCAGCCAGAGGTGCTGTAGCCCGTTTTCCTGACTGAAGCCCATAAGGTTTTCATGCAGGAAGCTACTTTACTATAACTATGTACTTTCCCCAGCACACTGGATTAAGGGGTCAGGGCACTGCCAACATCTAGATGGATCCAAGCCAAGAAGTCTCAGATAACAGGTGAAGGGCTAGGGCAGGTCAGTCTCTCGATCCCGGGAGTGTGGTATCATGCAGGTGTTATAATGGCGTAGCAGCTAAGCTGAATCTCCTGACCGTTGTGTCAGAGGGCAAATATCCAGTTGCAGTTTTGTCTAATCATGCAGGTTTAATGGTAGGCAACAGGCTAAAAACAGTGTGCAATGTATTATGTTACCCACAGAACTGAGCTGACAGGAGTACCACGAGCTCCGCAATGTGTTTTAAGTCCAGTCCCTTTTTCCCCAAAAATAATCACTGTAGAGAGATGCAGTTCCACGAGTAAATGTCAAGACACGAGAACACACTGCGCCGACAAAAGAAAGGCAGTCAGAGGCTCATTTTCTAATAACTCGACATTGTATCACTACACAAACATGCCCCAACAAGAAACGGTAACACGTACAGACCATGTGAAACATCTGAAGGATAATCTACCATACGGATAATTCTTATGGCTAAGAAGAAAGCGTATGAAGAGGCAAGGGCTTTATCTAAAAAAAAAAAACGATTATCCCAAAGCTGCAAAACGAGCTCCATCAATAACCGCAAATCCCTGAGGAAAAGGTAAAAAGCCCTTAGTAAATGTATTAACACTTTAATATCGTCTAACAAAGTCTTACAATTACAAACATTGTTCCTAAGCAATGGAAGATTTGATAAATGCACTTAACTACCATGCCCACTATTCGTGTATAGAAAATCTACAATTGGGAATCGCAAGTAAACTAAGTGAACAGCAACCTCAATAAGAAACCCCGACTAAATCATAGGGGACTAAGTTCAATCATGGGTCATCATGCATGTGGCCAGTTTTCTGTGCGCATAAAGAAATAGATATTGGCCTAGATACACAATGGAAACAAGTAGTTTTCAAATTGTAATTCAGAATTTGTAATCTATGATCACATGTCCATGCCAATGTAAATACATAGGAAGAACAATCAGGAAAGTAAAACACGAATCATCGAGCATAGACGCTGTATAAAAACAAAACTGTTGTGGCACCAATGGTTGAACACTTTCTAGAATTCAACCACGCAAGTGAAGCATTCATATGGCCAGTGCTGAAAAGGTAAGGGACAAAAAAATGCTACTGTAAAAAGACTATTTTTCTTACTAAGAGGAGCAATAAAGGAGGGGCTAACTGAAGACAGCGAGTGGCACAAAACTTAAAATCTGGGGCACCAACAGCTAAACACGACTCTGGAATCTCTCCCTCAAGCTTTGATTCAACCTAGTTTCAGCATTATTACCAGCAGTTACACCAAGCATATATACTCCATTCAGGAGGCTTAAACTTAACCATAAACAAGTTCACGGATATGATCCTGATCGCAGACCATGCACGGACTCTGCTCAGAGTGAAACCGAAAGGCCACCGTCACAAATTCCCAGAAACCATAGCAACTAAGTGAGCCAATACTGAGGGACCAGGCCCTAGGACGCATATGGAAACTACCCTGCAGAATTACTTTAAAGAAAACCACAGATCTTGATAAGTAACAATATGGGATGCCAGTAAGGCTGTAAAGCAGGGAGACTTGAGGTAAAAGGAATCGTACAACAAAGATTGGGGGGAGGTTAGAAATGCTGAGGCACAAGGCAAAGGGATCATTAAAGGCCTAGCACGAGCTCATGACAGCAAGGGCAAAATTGGAAGCACACTGAACAGACAAATCTGCACAGCTCATTCTACAAAGCAAGACAATACATAAAAGGGAAAAGGCCAATCAGTTCCCAGTGGCCAAACTAGAAAAACAAAAAAGTTCATAAACTATACTAGCCAAATCCAGAGGTGGGCGGGGGAAGCAAAAATTGCAGAGATCCACAACTTTTTTTGTGCAAAACCTAGAAGGATCAGAATTGAGGAAATCGAGATAGGCAGACCTACCACAGATCGGAGGCAGACAGGCTAATTCTGGAGGTCCCAATATCAGATGTGGGGCGGGCATAAGCTTGCTATAAAGTAACAAATCCCTGGGCCCAGATGGGTTTGGAAACGCAACACAGACCTTCCGGACATTACTGGTGGGCCCCTGACCAAACTCCAACCATACAAAGTACACAGGATTAGTTTCAAAGGATATGGGCCCTTCTACCACAATTCTAATGCTGAAACCGGGGAAGGATTCAGATTGTGGGAGCTATAGGCTCATCTCCCTTCTAAATGGCGATGCAAACTTACACACAAAGATACTGGCACAAAGGTTGGCAGGAATTCTCTCCGGGCTTGTGCACCTAGATCAGGCAGGCTTTGCTTTGTACTGGGGCATCAAAACTTTGGCAGGGCTATAGAAGTCATAGCATGGGGCCAAAAAACATGTTGGTAGTGGCACTGAATTCTTACAGGGCCTTCGATAGCTTGGAACTTTTTACAATTAACATTGGTGAAGTTTGGGTGTGCCAATATTCTCTTGCATGGTTTTGGCAAACTGGTATCATCCACTAGACTTCGGGTTAATGACAGCTTAACAGTCCACATACAAAGGGACTAGTAAGGGGTGCCAGTTATCCAATATTAGCCATCGAGCCCCTGCCACAGGCGCTCAGAATAGACCAAAGGATTCAAGGGGTAACCACAGCAACAGAGTGGGTGCAAAAGAGAACTACACGCAGATATCCTACTATTCCTTAGAGAACACTCCTTTTCCAGGGTCATAACACATTCCTGGATAAACTTGGAAAGGTATTGGGATTTCACATTATGCTAAAAGGGAAATCCCTTAAAACTCAAATCCTAGAAACGTTGGATCACACTATTCTCTTAACTGACCAGGCAATCTCCTCTTCCCACTACACCCTAAAGAAGCAAGCTAGTTTTCCATCTACACTTTAGGCATTTATCAGAGTGACAGTTTCGACGAGGCAGAAAGCAACTAGTGATATTGCGGTTAGGTAGAACAGCATTAATGTTAAGATAACATGGCAGGAAGTGAATGCTGAATGTTTCTGGGGACGTCTGGATTCCCCTAGTAACTTAGGGTGAGACCCAGTTACTTAAAAATGCAAACTAACAAGGGGGTCCTGGAAGTCCCTCTGCCAGATATTAGTCCTGGTTACGAGAGTCTTACCCAGTCTTTAGCTCACTATCTTTCACAGAAGAAATCTCCCAAACATCAGTCTTTGTCCTGCCCTGGGGCAGTCCAGCACCGAAATGCTAGGCAATTCTCTGAACGAGAGTACCAACAGCACCCCAGACATGTGTTTCGGTCTGGTTGGACTGCATCAGTAGGGAGGAGCTGTGCCTCTCCAAGAATAGTGAGGAAGGGGTCCACGTCTGGATTCCCCTAGTAACTTAGGGCAAGACCCAAAGTTACTTACATATGTTTGAGGGCGACTGAACATGTACTTGGCAAGCATTCTCAACTACAATAGAGCGATATCTGGTTAAACATCCTCAAGAACAGCAGGAAGGAACGTATGACGAAGCCAAGACAGACCCATGGAAGAACACTGCCCCTTTCCAGAAAGGGAACTTTCAGAGTGTTTGAAGCTAGTTGCAGGAATTAAACTAGTGTCCAAGGGGGAGGCCTGGTTTTTTTGGAGCTGGTGGGGGCCCTGGACCTAGGCATGGTGTGAGCATGGGGACAATGGGTGGGGTAGGATGCATTTCATTTGGACTTACTGGCCACTTTGGGCACCCAAATCAGCCTACATTTTGCTTAAGGGGGCCCAGGCCAAAAAGTTTGAAGAACATAGCTGAGTGTCAGTCAGGTGGCTGGGCACACGTTGCATGCCAGAAATGGCAGCAGGGGACTTAAATCGGTTATTGTGCTGTCACTGCTTTGTGCACTACTCTTGGGCAGAGGCGAATTTTGACTTACCCATTAACTAAGAACATGGAGGATACTTGGTAAAATGTTGGTTTGTGGGAGTACACTTGAAGGGGGAGATGTGATTGAAGGTGCATGGGCAAACGCATGGTGAGATCCCTGCATGGGAAAGTGGTGAGTGGCCAGGTATGTCAAACATTTGAAGCCAGAATATCCATTTTCTATCAATTTAAAATGAAATGGTAGATGGGAACAAGCCTGGGCTGTTAATGTTTCAATAGACTACGTGAAAAATGTAGTTCAGTAAAGCCTGAACAGTTAGTGTAGTCAACAGAAGCAAAGTGCTAAAACAGTCCCAGTAATATTACCCAAAATGCCATTACTTGGTAAAACAGGCAATAGTCAGCCCCCGGCAATCAGCAACTGGTAATTACCCAAGTAATGTGCCCGGATGCCCCTGGGTCAGGAGTGCTATATAAATACACAAATATACAAACTCCAGTCCTATGCATTATCCGAAGTCACAACCCGTGTTCTACATTGAACCGCCCACCCCAACAGTACCTCTTCAGCCTGTTAATCATTTTATTTGGATGTGACTCCATACAGAACACTAAATCACCATTGCCCAAATCCCCAACAGCAATTAACGCCTGGGTATATAACTGCATCCTACACCAACATCACCAGCCCACGAAAACCTCGCTATACCTTTACAAATTCTTCAAACCCATGCTGTCAGCAGGATTACCATAACCAATTTTGCCAACTTCACAAAAACAGACTGACACAAACACCCTAAACCAATTGGTCGTCACTCTCGCATGAATGAATGCCGCAGCCCTGCCCCAAACCCCCAACAAGCAATATGCAAGCCCTCTACACTCCCAACCTCAATCCTTACCCTAGGCCCTGCAGCACTAACTCACCACTAGTTTTATTCCTGATGCCTTTATGGTTTGATGGCAGTGGACCTACAGATCACTGACGGTTGTCCTCTGCTCCTCAACAGCCAGTTCTACAGTAGGGGTAAGTGGGTGGCCAAGAGAGCAATTCCAGGTTAGGATGCATTACCTTGTGTCCGTTTCCCTGCTGAGGATAAAAAGGCCCGAGACCACTCCCCAAGCAGTCTTTTTGCCATGCTTGGAAAGCAAATTCCTGGCTTGTGGAGACTGGAAACCTAGGCAGCTGCGGAGCTCAGGGCTAATCTAATTATCCTCTTCAGCATAACTTCCCCAGGCTACAGTTGCCTAGTACAATAGGTGAGTGTAGAGAGAAGCTAGTCTCCAAGTACATAATGAAGATTTTATCAGGAACACAACACGCTGAGACACTATTTGCTTTCAGACCTGTAATCACTAGGAAGCAGGCTCTGTGGTCTCTAGCTAGGAAAAGGTAAATTGGCACTGTCTGGGAGTGGACAGCAGTTATCAGTTAGGTTGTAACTCGCACCTAAACATCAAGGCAAATTAATTTAGTTCATGCATTCAAAATATTGCATGACATTTTAGCAATGGGGAGCAGCTTTAAATAGGCCACCCCTTTCCAAAGACCGAAAGACAGTATTTGCCACCAACACTGCAGCAGCGACCAGGAAAATATTCACTGCACCGTGAACATGACTAAGGAATTCACAGTAACAGGCTGAACTCACATAACGTTACGCCGGGCCCTTAAGGAAACTATGGGAATAGAAAGAAATGAATCCTCGTACTGCACTAGGGATGTAACGGTATACCGTTAAAGATACCGTGAACCACTTAATTGAACAATAACCGTCACATTGTTTATACCGGTATACAAGTGTGCTTTTCAATCTGATTTGGAAAGGCTGCAGTAAGCAGTAAGCAAGTGCTGCGCAGTCTAGGCTTTGCACTGTTGGATGTGCCGTCTGCAAAGTAGTTTGTTGGAGCAGTTTTTAATGCCATTCCATAAACCACACGTGCCTGACACAATATCAATATGTTAGCAATAGGAAGAATACATAAAGTGCCATGGAAAAGGGTTTACTTTGGGTTGGCGGCTTTGGGGTTTATATATTTATAATGGATGTTTGCTAAAGGTATGACAATGGAGGATTTCCCTGGTTCGATCGTTGAATTTACATATAATAATAATTTGGCATTTATATAGCGCTACGAACCCTCAGGTATCCGAGCGCTGCTTATTACCCACGGTGTGTGGTGCTCATTTATCGACCTCGGAAGGATGAAAGGCTGAGTTTGGCCCCGGCGGGATTCGAACCTGCGTTAGCAGGCTCTGCACAGATGTCAAAGCGAGCGCTCTACTCGCTGAGCCAATAAGTCACACTACGAAATTCACTCATCTGTGGGTATTCCCTGCTGCCATACCAAAGGGTAACATGTCCGTAATTACTGAACACCTTTTGGCCCGTAAGTAAACTAAAGGCTGTTACATAAAGAGAGTGCGCGTGTGTATGCACACAAGTGTATACTACCATCAGCCTCCATTGATCTGTGGCATGCAGGTTATCGAGATGGCAACATGTTTATCTTCACGAGTAGCCAGTGGGGGAGCTAAAAGCCTAAATGACCACTTAAGAAAAGCTATTCAGTTTGCTTTGCCAGTCGCAGCAGGGCTTCCTCCACACTTTTGTTTGGTGGAAGCAAGGGATAGCATTTCAGTGGAAAGTATGTTGAAAAGCCCAATTCTGGCCCTGGGTGCCTGGTTGTTTGCGATGATAAATCTGACAATTTGTGACCTTTTAGAAAATATTTAAGATTAGTTAACTCCACCTGCTATACCGCGATAACCACGATATACCGTCATTTGGCAAGAAGGTTATCGTACCGTCATAAAACTAATACCGTGACACCCCTATACTGCACTAGTCACACCATAATGGTTCTCAGCCTTAAGGCGATGTGCAGGGCGCCCAGAAACAAGGTAGTGTTTATTAGGAATATCAATTCCACCAGCATGCATGCCAAATGACTTAAGTCAATACAAGAATTCACAGCAGCAACTTCATCCAAATAACCAAAAGGCAAAGCTTCTTAATTTCACTTTATTCATGGCTGCATCTTGTGACAACTTCAACTCTGGAGGAAGGAAAAAGGGGAGAGAAAAAAAAAAAGGACCTTTTAGCCAACAGCCCACATCAGCCTCAATACACGAATTTAGTTAACAATTACGTTACTTACAGATGGGCATTCGACTGCACCACTATTTATATCGTCAATAATGTCATGCGGTGGTCTACCGTCAACATTGCAGCCAACTGATTGAGCTGTACCAAGAATTTCTTTGATGGTACCTGTAGAAGATATATCATGTTACCACAAAAACGGATATTTAAGTCAGCAATAAATACATCTCCCACTGACATCTTGCATATTACTGAGAAGGATCCCCTGGAAATAGCTCTAGCATCCACAATAGTGATTGGGTTTATGGCCATGGCACAAAAGCGAAGTATTCACTTAAAGAAATCTCATCGATCTGCCAAGCGGTCTTGGACTTGTAAAACATCAAAAGTCTGCCTTCAATCGAAAAGCGTATCTAGGTAAAGTCTCTAGGACGAGGGGGTGCCAATAGAAATCAGTTGCCGTGGCGCTCTGCTGCCAATGCTCGTCAGTACATGCACGAAGCTTTCCCGCATGGTAAACCAATGACTTGTGTACAACAATAGCTACATCTCAAGAGTCACTCCAAGTGAATAAAATAGTGCATGGATTATATTGGCCAAAACGAAGATTGGACTAACCTAACTAAGCAGTTATGAAATGGAGCAAGAAAACATACTTGGGCTCAGCATAACAAAAAGTAGTGCTGGACTCGAGACTTGGGTACCACCCACTCACCCCCAAAAACCACCATACTACGGTATATTGGACCCATTCCTAGTATGTCTGCGCCAGTTCCCTCAGCAGAATAGAAGCTGAACATTTCGAACGTGTAAAAAATTACCAGAAAGCTCCCTGGCGAGGGACCGGTGCCTCATCTGGCGTGCAATGGAGGTTATCTCGTCCATGCTGACACTGCCACTGTGTTTGACTAAAGGTAACAAAGAAAGGTTAAATTCACATCGCCAAAAAGCTAAATGGTATGTTATTGTTTACTTGTAAAGCATGCCTATACACAAAGCAAGTGTTTCAAAGTGCTCAAAGGGGGGGCAGTCGTTAAGAGCCCATGGTTTTCCGAACGACACAAGTCTCCACAGGCAGAGTGGGGGGCATAGAACAATTAATGGTGTAGATAACAGCAAATGGCACGGGGAAAACCGGCATGGTGCATTCAGATCGTACAGGTGCGGGGGGCAATTGCAGGGTGTGGACCAAGTGCACCGCAATTGCAGGGTGTGGACCAAGTGCACCCAGTCAGTAGCTGGGTTAAGTGCTCAGAGATGCCACTCATGGGTCATTGTACTGCCGAGGGTGCCAGGGACCTGTGAGACTGACGTACACCAGTCTGCACGGAAAAGGAGCAGAGAAAGATTACCAAGGTAGAACAAGGAGTACAAGAGACGTTCCAGTGGCAAAAGAGATGCAGAAAAAGAGTCTTTGTACGCCCCCCAAAAAACTGATTGGACATTGTCATTCATTGAATGACATAAGGGCAACTATTCATAAACAGTTCACACAAAAAATGCACTTTAAGCACAATGTGCTTAGATGGGAGTTTACACTGGGTGTCAATATGTATTCAAGTGCAAAGGTCGGGGTTGAGCTATTAACACTGGTAAAGACCATCCGGCCAACCAGATGGCCAGAACCCAGCTACATGCATTCCGTCAGCTGCCCGTTTGCTCACCCCCTCAAATACACATTTCGATGGAAATACACCCCAGAACATCCACGGGGGGCGGGCAAATAACGAACCTGAAACCTTCCTTCGCCACGCCTATGATAAAGGCTAGCAGGTAGTTGCCTGCCCTGTACACCCCTCGACAGTAACAACCCGAATTTACTTGTACCCAACCTTTCGGCACAGAGTTATCCATGAGTAGAACAACCCTGTTTCCTAAGCAGGGGTTTAATTTTAGCTCACCACTGGATTATACAAGTCACAGTTCAGACTGGTATAGTGGCGGGTGGCTTTACTACTACATCACTATCCCTTTCCAATTGACCTAGCACTGAAAGGTAAACTGAAGGAACGTGAAAATACATGTGCTCATTGTGTAGTTCCTAACGGATCCCGAGGAGGAACCAACCCATCTCATCTATGCTGCAGGGCAGGCCACTGACAAGTCACTGTAGTGCCTAGTTCCAGACACACCTGAAAACACTGCCAAAATTACACTAAGGATTAGTGTAGTTAAAAAAAACCTACTGTTCTTCTGCTTCTTTCGGTCACGCGGGGGCTCCTTCAGCGCCTTGATGATCAGAGCGGAGGCTGATGGAACGACTTCGATCTGAAACGAGAACAAAAGTTAAATACATGGCTAGACACATTAACTATAGAAAGGTTTAAAAGCAGGTTTGAAAGCACGTGTTCCCATTCTTACGGCACAGAGCTCTTCATGGCATAGACGAACCCTGTTTCCTAAGATGGGGTTTGCTATTAGCTCACCACTGGATTATGACAGCCACGCGCAGACTGGCATAGTGGCGGGTGGCTGTACTTATGTGTACTGACTCTGCAGTTACTTCAGGCAAGGGATAACAATGCCATTTAAAACAAAACGAGGGGAATCGTGCGGATTTTAGTTCTTTGCAGAGTGCACACTTGGTAATACATAAATTACACATCCAGCACAACATCCCCAAATTGTTTACCTGAGCATTCCTATTCTGGATCGTGAGCTTGATCGTGATCCTGAGACCCTTCCAGTCACCAGTTGCCTTAGCAATGTCATCACCAACTTTCTTGGGAGACTAAAATAAGACAACTTAGCATTAGTCAATCCTAAAAAAACACATGCAGCAGAACACATTCGTTACCACAAGCAGATGTCAAACTAACTCAGTTATCCAATATAAGCATGCTATCAAATCAAACTACATACAAAATGTATCGGTGGCCATCCAAAGTGCTGTTCAAACTTTAAGCCGAGCCGCCCCGTTAATTTAAGACATTTGTCCCGCCCTCACCCCCACTCCCTCCATCATCCATTTTAAGTAGTCACTCCCAGCCCTCCCCGCCCCCCACGGACGTCCTATGGAGTCATTTAGGGTTGCCAGCCCCAAGTTCTGAAGACCACTGGGTTACTAGTAGAAGAAACAAGATCCAACAGCGACGGGCACTTTCGAAACAGATGTCATCCCACTGCGCCACCGCCCACCCCCCACCAAACGGGTGGGAAAAAAACTCACCAAACCCAGGGGGCCGATCTTAGGAGCCAGAGCAGAAGTGGCACCCACCTCACCGCCAGTACATCTTAAGTAAACTGTAAAGCAACAAACACATTAATACCAGGGAATAATGGCGTTTTAAACAATGTAACAAAGTTCCTTATGCATGTTGCCAATCTTACGGCACAGGGCGGTTCATGGTGGAGAAAAACCCTGTTTCCTAAGTTGGCATTTGCTATTAGCTCACCACTGGACTATGACAGTCACTCACAGACAGGCACAGTGGCGGGTAGCTGTTATTACAATGTAATTTAAACATTCGTGCGCTTAGAGACGTCGCGCTAAAAAGTATTCACGTAAAAAAACAGAACTAAAGTAAAACCAGTAGAACGTGGTATGCCTATCAGAGCACGTTGCGGCTTGATGCCACCCAATGTATAGTGTGAAGATCCCATAGCCACTATAGAAAGGAGCCCGGTGTACCTTTAACGGGTAATATTTGTGTACGAACTATAATAAACCAAGACTGCACATTTAGTGAAAACGAAAAAACAGCTACAAACTATTGGCCCTACACACGGAGTCTGCTAGGGCGTCGAAGGGGGGCCAATGCAGAAAGTTTAATGGCATGCGCGTGAGTATTGTGGCCTAATGTCGATTGTATCGTTGCAACATAGGCGGTATCAAGACGAAACCCCTTGTAAGCTACTCAACCTCTCCAAACGTTTCGCAGGCCCTCAAGGCTTCACCGTCCCTCTTCCCAAATACAAGAGACAAAGTACCACTTTATTCAACGACCCGTCACCCAGGCGATTAAAATATATATATTATGAAGGCTAGCTCCGCAAGCAACTATGTTGCTACCATAAACCCCTTCCGAACCCAGAGTCTTTACCAAAAAAACAACTTTAACCCAACATCCCGTCACAAATCATGCAAAGTGAACTATACCGTGGAGCGCAGGCCCTGGTACACATGGGGTATTCCCGGGTCAGCCGTTCGCTGTACCGCGGGACTCCTGCTCACGTACCGACTTTGATTTCGGTGGGGTCGAACTTGGGAGGCATGGTGTATGGATGCTACTAATGTCCACGGCACGGACTCCGGTTGTGGTGTCGGATGAACCCGGATTCGGGACGACCGATGTACAGTTGCACCTCAACCAGCTAGGGTAAGAGAAAGAGGGCGGGATTGATGAGTAGAGGCTTAATATAGTCAAAAATCTCGCGATAATTCAATACTGACACTGCTAAGAAGCCATCTTGTGTTTGGCAAACGTTCAACAGCCGAGCTTTGATCTTTACTAAATCTTGTTTCAACTAAACTGCCATATCCCGATGGAACTTATCGTAGTAAAGCAAGACATTTACTTTTTAAAACAAAATGTACTTCATTGACAACTTTGCGAACAGTGACAATAGAAACCAGAATATTTACGCCGTTCAACAGACTCCTGCAGAGTTTGCGTTCAAGCGTATTCTTTCACCTAGTTTCCTATGTACGGTGTTTGACATATGGGTGGTGGTTATCTGTAGTATAGTTTCAGCTCTTTATAACTATAAGACCCCCTGTTTTTCTCTGTTCCTTAAAACTGCTCCTTAACAACTGTGGTGAATTCAGTCCATCTAGTCACTGCATCATGGCGTCCATGAATGCTCAAAATGTGTTCTTTCAGCCATAGAGACGATTAACAGCGTAGTTCGTCATTATAATTCCGTATTTAGCTAACAAAAAATGGGCCAGAGACGGGCGCCATGCTGGAGGTCCAAAAAGCTTGCTTCGGGTTTCGTGTGGAGCCGGTTGAAGTTTAGGATGAAAATTAGCCCCATCATTTTTTTTCTTGTGTTATAGCTTCAAGAAAATGAAAACAACGCTTTCACAAAATTGCAGCCTTGCAAAGTACTTTTCGAGAGAAACTACAGAACCCCAGATGCTTTTCATGTGTACTGTTGGTTTGCAGTGCTTGAAGAAATTATTTGTTTTTGCTGCTGAGAATTTAGCTACTAATCGTTCCAGAAAGTCATAATTCTATTAAAGACATGGAAGTGAAGGATTGTGCTTTTCTTTCATTTTACTAACTCAGCAGCAAATGTACAAACCAGTAAAACATGAAACAAAAACTCATAAAAACTACAATAACCATTGCTTTGAGTCTTTTTGTAGTTCTGTTCTTATTGGTCCTCCAAACTGACCACATGATACTAGCATCCAATCAGCATAGTCCATAACCCTAAACCATACTGTCCCTCAACTTCACTTCCTCTTTCTTTGCCCATTCAACATACATGCCAACAGTCTGAGGCACCTTGGAGAGAGAATTCGGGAAAATTAATTTCCCCATTGGAATTGTTATGTCCTATGCACTGAAAAAACAGGAATGCATTGGGTATAGAATTATTTTAGACTAGAGAATGTGAAAATGTGTAATGTTTTGTAGTATTTTTCATTTAAAAATCGGGAGTCTCCCCCGTAAATCGGGAGGGTTGGCATGTCTGCATTCAATGTGTCCAGTGAACTTTGCAGTCCATTCCATGCCGATACAATCTCAATTTCCGGGTTGTTTTTTGTCCGCCACCGTACCTAATGAAAACATAAAGTAACCAGTGACTATAAATAGAAAGAAGGTGGGACAATCGTAAAATAAACCTCAATTTCTAATTATTATCCTTTGTGCATTTAACAAATCTGTTATACTTTAATGTATTCATCTTAAACCATTTCAAATATTGCAGTAAAAACGTGTAAAACATTCCAGTACTTTTTACATTTCATTACAATAATTACGATTGATAGGGTGGGATAATCCTTCGCCTCTGTGTCTTTAATAGAATGAAGACTTTGTGCAACGAATCCCTTGTCATATCCTCATATGCTGCTAAGCATCTGACCAGGCATAGTTTTGGTTGTCCCGGAAAAGATTTGTAAGATATGGATCTCAAACCTGTCTTAGTCCTCCTCATTATGAGGAAAGTCACTCAGTTCGGTGACACACTCTTCCTGTTAATCTCTAGTGCTCTGATAGCTGATGACCTTTTACAAGCCAATAGGCATATTAACATGGCTAGCTTGCCCGAAATAGCCTTTATGGATAGCTCCTGGCCATGATAGAAATAATTTCAAAACTGTGTTGACATGCCACAATTGAGTGTATTTTTCACTGGGGGGTCTAGTCATCTTTACTCCCCTTACCAGTCTACAGATCAGGGGATGTTCACCTATCGCTATCCCTTCGATGCTAGGGTGACCTGGCGATATAAATGACCTGGCCATATTGATTGTTCTCTATGCCTTCCCTTGGGCTGCCAACTGTGCTAAGAAATTCGCAGCATGTACTACATCAGTTCCATCGGGATGAATGTTCCTCTCTAAACACCAGCTACTCCATCTAGCCCATGCAGATTTATAAGCCCTGTGTGTCCCCGGTGCCCAGGATTCGGTAATGATGCATTCAGCCTCATTCGATAGTCCTGGCCTAACCCAAGATCTCCTGAAATCGCCCGTGCGTTTAGGTTGAGTCTGCCTGACCTCACTAGTGGATGGCTGTGGTCCCTGGGGTCTCGCACGATGAATTCGTGGCTGGGTAGTGCCACTGGGCTGTGGTGTGATAATTGCAGTAGACTGGGGAACCACACCTGGCCCCTCCAATCCGGTGTGATTAGCACTAGCGATGCTTTCTGCCGTCTTACTTGGGCTAGCGTCCTCGCTATCATGGAGAAAGGAGGAAACGCATAGTTTGTCTGTTGGCCCCATGTTTGCAGGAAGGCGTCTGCCGCTTCTGCCTCTGGGTCCAGTCTTCAGCTGAAGAACCGGGTTAACTGTTCATTCTTGATGCAAATAGGGCGACCTGGCATGGTCCCCATCGAGCCATTAGTTTATGAAATACCTCCTCGTCCAGCTTCCAATCGCTGGCATCCATGAGGTATCTGGAGTTCCAATAGGCCACCTTGTTCTGATGTCCCGGTAGGTACGCCGCCATCACTGACACTTTCCTCTGAAGACAGAGTTCCCAGAAATCTTTTGCTAATTCTGCCAGTAATCTGGATCATGTCCCGCCCAGTCTGTTTATGTACCTAACTGCAGAGACATCGTCAGTCTTTAGCAGGAGACAACATTGTGCCCTCTCTTGAGTCCAGCATTTCACTGCGCATGACCCTGCCAGTAACTCCAGACAGTTGATATGGAGAGACGTCTCCTGATCTGACCACCTGCCCCCTGTTGACAGGTTCCCGCATCGGACTCCCCAGCCCCATCTGCTGGCATCAGATTCGATGACCAGGTCCAGGGATGAGCCAAAAATGGCCCTCCCGTTCCATGCATCCATGTGGTGCAGCCACCATTCCAACTCTTCCCTCACTTCTTGCAAGATGGTAACATTCGTTTTGTATGAAGCGCCCCTCCTGAGGTGTCTGATCTTTAACCTCTGGAGTGCCCTGTAATGTAGTGATCTTGGAAATATTGTCTGGATCTATGACACTAGTCGGCCCACTAACCTTGCAATGTCCCTCAGTGACAGTTCTCCTCTAATTAGGGTGTGTTTTAACTGTTTCTTGATATCGTTCACCTTGGGAATGGGTAGGCTGAGAGATCCCTGAATGGAGTCCATTATGAACCCCAGAAATTCCATTGGCTGTTCTGGTACTATTTTGGATTTCTACAAATTTATTAGGAAACCCAGGTCTTCTAACAATTTTATTGTCATCTGTACTTGTTCTTGTAGTGTTTCTTTCTCCTGACATATTAGACATATATCGTCTAGGTATATTATGAGTCTTATTCCCTGACTCCTGAGGTGCGTCACCACTGGCTTCATTATCTTGGTGAAACACCATGGTGCGGATGCCAGGCCGAAGGGCAGACATCGAAACTCCCATGTTGACTCTCACCAGATGAACCTTAGGAATCTGCAATGTTCCTCTACTATGGGTATAGTTAGATATGTATCCTTTAAATCTAACCTGGCTAGCCAATCCCCTTGAATTAAGGTATCTCTTAACAGGTGTATCCCTTCGTTAAAAGCCTTCAAGTTTATAATTGGTCTTACCTTGTATTTTCCTTTCACAAGAAACATGTTGCTTATTTAACCCCCTGAGGAATCCGTTACTAATCTTATGGCATTTTTGCTTTCTAGCTCTCTCAGCTCTTCTTCTAGCAATAATTTTCTTCTCTGTTTAGCTGTAAACTCCTTGGAGGATTCCTCTGATGAGGTTTCTCTAGAAAGTCTATGTGAAAACCTTGTATGGTTTCTATTATCCAAGTATCCCCAGATATAGTTGTCTTGATATTGGGCAAAATCTTCCTCGGGGCCAGCCCTTTGAGAGCAAAAATACCCAATTCAGCCCAAAATACAGGTTCTATTGTGCTGAGCAGTGATCTCATGCTAGTGACAAATGACACCCTCAAAGCTTTAGCATATTTATTCTAAGCAGTGAATTTCATATACATTTGGGATTCAAGTTAGAGAATATTACAAAGCATAAAACAAAGAGCAATGCAAAATATAGTGAAACATGGAACTTAGATAAACATAGAGAAACATAGAGAAATATAGAGAAACATAGAGAAACACAGTCTTACGTCCCTTAATCTCAGCCCTGGGAGACCTGGGTTTCTCATAGAAAAACAAGGCTGGAGGACACCGTGAGAGCCAATTCCGGGCACCTGACTGTACACGAATCAAGTCCACAGGCGATCTCCCCCTGATCCCATGTGTGCATGGATGTTTTATAATCTCTTGCTGTCAGTCACCATGACGCATAGTTCCAGAACTTTCTCTGTGAGGCTGGTTCATGGAAAAAACCCAGCTCTCTCTGAGATGCTCCCTGCTCGCTCCTACCCCCTCCCTTGGTTCCCATCTGCGCTGGCTGAGGAATGTCTTATCAGTACCTTCCCAGAGAAAAGGAAGATTAGCTTGGAGCCAGGCCTACCGTTAGTGAGGCTGAATATTCTAAGGGAAGCAGGGATGTATTAACCCCATCTGCAAGCTCTAAAAGGCATGCACTCATAGCTTAGTGTTTATAGCGCTTAAGACTGGCTATCTAAGCGCTATATAGGTGCCATGATGTTCCAAACACTCCAAAAATACCTATTAGCTACATAGCTAGGGGCCCTCCCTGCCTGTCTATCAACAATGCTTAATTTGACCTATTTCATACTAGGCCTGCATATTCCTTGTAGCTCACTACTGCATAATGGAAGTGCTACAACAGACTACTGTCAGCATTTTTAGCACATACTTTGAATACACTATTGGCTTTCAGCGGCTAATGCTGTCATCTAAAGCCCTGATTGGCAAGGTTGCAATTTCGTGTATCACTACATTCCACCCCTATTCAACGTTTGTGCGACAAATGCTGACTAATACCTATCAATATAGTATTTAGTGCAGTGATAAAGACCTTGGGGCTTTGCAAGAGGTCTAAGCAAACTATCTTATAGCGGTTAGTTAGCGTGGCATGCAAGGTAAAACACTACCTAAACAAAAATGTACACAAAGTGAACAGTGACATATACCCTTGCCAAAACCTGGCCTACACAAAAAATACCTACACCAAGTGAACATGGACATTTACTCTAGCCAAAACCTGGCCTACACAAAAATACCTAAATCAATTTTGTATAACTGATTGTCAGTTAAAAAGCAGCATGCAGTTAAAATGTCAAGGCAATCCAGTGTAGTCTAATCTACAATGCACTATTGCATTTATGTATGGTTACCAATTCTAAAACCTGGCAGCCTTTCACCCTAAGGGCCTACCCTCCCCCTGATCCCAGGGCATTCAAGCGTGACTATGGGCTGTGTGACTAGACACTTCCCCCAGGTAGGTGGAACCCAACCAGAAACCATCTAATTTCGTGAACAAGGTGAACCCATGGGCACCAGGTTGTCTAAATAAAAACAATTCTACTAATTTACATCAAAGCATGGCATGTGTTATTCATGCAATCAAAAAGCAAGCAATTCAATCCATATGTATGCTGGTAACTGTAGCTCTGCGTGCCAGTGTGTGGAGGATGGTTGCCCCCACCCAGTAAAAAGCCAACACCTGCTGATTTAACAATGTTTGCCATACAATGCATTGTGTGTATTTAGCAGTCTTGTTGACCTGCCCTATGGCAGACAAAAATGTCTTCATGTCTAAAATTCTGTCATCTTCAATTGGCTGTCAATACTTGTAGCAGTGCTGGGCATATCAATGGGCCCCACTAGGCCAGAAGTTCTATAGCAGAGCTGGCATCAGAACCCATAGTGGCTAGCTTATAGTGCACAGTTTCTATGTCACAAGCATATAAAGCTCCTGCAATTAATGAATCTAGCTCCCTAGCTACACGCACTCTAGTGATGGGCCATAGAAATGGACTCCATTTGTAGCAGCTTGGTAGTACTAAGGAAACATTGCCTCATGATAAATCTATGTCTAAGTGTAGCACTGTAATAATGAAGGTGTGCATTACCAGTCTACAATTTACATGTTGTCTTACCACTGGAAAATCTAACAGGTTCACAGTGTCTACCTTCTGTGACTTGGAGAATACCCTTCTTCAAGTGGGATATCTACCATATACAATAATAACTTTAGCCACAAACACCATACTACTATCCGGCAGTGGCTGTTTCATCACACCATGGAAAAAATTCATTTAGTCAAGTTATAGTTCATTAAATCTTGGCGAGAACACTCGCTGCAGTTCTTGGTCAGAAAAACATCACATTAGACAAATTAAACAAATGGTATCCATTCAGTGACAAAAGATGCCTGACAATGTGCCAGGCCAGTACTCTAGCAATTCCATGTGGATACTCATTTGCAGCGCTTTTCCAAAGAATTATTCCAAATGTTTACAATCAAAAGGTGACTCTTTGCATTAGTGTGCTGGAGACAGCTGTCCCCACAAAAACATGAAACTGGTTGGTTTAACAAAAAACCGTGTCACACTCTGTGTCATAAAATCAAACATCAAGTCAGTCATGGTTTCATTTACCTGCCTTAAGCTGGCTGTAAAAGTATCCAGTGTTTCAAAGATTACCATTTCAAATTATAGCTCATACACTTGGCAGCATTACTTCAATTAAGAATCTTAACCTACGCACAGGTGACTTTGATGTGCGCACTCATCTTATCTCAAAATAAATTACACTCCTGCTTGCATAATTCTGCTGCCCCAACAGTTCATAAATCATTCTCCTGCCTACGTGCAATGTAGAATATTTTTTTTTTCAAAAAACAAAACATCTCTGGTTAAAGCCATTCAGTTGGAAGAGTAAAACCATTTGGTTTTTTCAGATTCATCTCAACAGTGCATTTAAAAACCATTTTTCAATGTGTTAGCATTCAATTGCTGTGTCACACAGCTGTATGTGGTGCCTGATGTTACAGTCCACAATTCATTGTCCATAGTCCTTTAAACAAGAAAGGGCAAAACATGTCATTTAAATGTGTAGCATCAAATACTTGATAATTAGCCAAGTCTGCATCGTGCCAGTTCAGCAAAAGTTATTACTCTGTTGGACACTATTCGCAGGTTACAGCATTGAGTGCGGTGCAGGGCACGTTAAAGTTGAAATAGCATGTCGCAGTGGCTCGCTTTCTCTGAGAATGCGTCTGACCCTTCTTTGATCAGTGTCACCCACAAACTGCATATTAATTTCTGATATTATGAAATGTCTTGTCGTGCTTTGGCTAGGCAAAATACAAACAGAAATGTTAGGATGTCATCAAAACTTCAATATCAGCGTTATCCACCCCTTCCCATAATACCACCCCCATCTTCAAAAAGTCTCATCAGGTAACTACACACTTTGTCATTGCTACTGCGATTATTTATCACCTTTCTGCATGTTTCTGGGGGCTTATTTACACTCAACCATACGGGGTGTAACTGCCTAATCACAAACTCATTTGTGCAATGCAATCATAGCTGGTCAATGGTACCTCAGACTGATCTGTGCTTTTACAAAGCCATATAGTAAGTACCCAGGTCGCACAATGCTTTTCTTTTTCACCAAAGCGATCACAAATGCCAGGCGCCAACTTGCTTCCAGTGTCTCATGATCTTGGTTTAGGTTGCCCTGCTGGCATCACTCCATTTTTCAAAGGTAAAGTCTTTCAGTCCAATACCGCTTGCAGTTGTACGAGCAGCTTTGTTTATTTATCTTTCTTTTCTTAGCAGTGTCTTTTCAAGCCTCTGGTTTTTTCGCTTGTCATTTTTTCAAAGGGCGTTTGCTGTTTTTGAACCACCCCTTTGAGTGCGATAGTCTAAGCCAGTTTCTTTTGTTGCTTCAACAAATCATTCATTCTTGCACTAAGCCGTGTGGCTTCTGGATCATGGCTAATGTGCAGTGTTCATGTTGTACTTCAAAGCCCCGCTCTGCATGTTGTCTCTTGCAAAACGGCTAAGCACTTTTGTCAGTTTTGCTACCATCTGGAATGCCATAATGTCTTTGTCAGTTACTCCATCCCTGGCAATGTAGCTTGCAGTTTGCCAGATGTGTATTTTCTCTTCTCAAAGCGCCTAGAGGTTTCTTCTCCAGTGCACAGCGCTTTACTTCAGTTCACATCACATCAAGCATTGGAATGCAGCTTGCACAGCAATAGCGTTTCACTTCACTTCACATCACATCACATGGGAATGCGGTTTGCACAGTAATGTCTGTTGGAATGGGCAGCTGTCTTTTCTTGGCCCATTCACAGATGCATAGGTAAATGTTCAGATGTGATGTGCCCGTCTGCCATCCTGCATGAAGCCTTTGCTCCGTACCACAGTTTACTGGGCAAATTCTTTACTTTTTGAACAGCTCTCTGTTTTTGCTCCCCCTTCCTCAGGAATGCAGGCATGTTTATCTTTCGTGTGCACCTGGCAGCGCCACGCAGCTTATCTCTTTTGCCTATAACTCTTATACTGTGGCGGCTTCACTCGTTTCAGACAGTTCATCCAAATTAACTCTTTCTTGTACTGTTTCTGCTTTTGTTTGCCTTCACGCACCTCGCCCAAGACAGCTTCAAGGCACAAGCTCTGCACACACAGCAAGACTCTTGTTTTTCAAAAGCGGCACTTTTCTTGTCATTTTTCTACTCCATGTAATTTTGCAAAATGTCAAAGCGTCTTTTTTTTCTTGTAATGTGCGATCTTTCAAGAGAACTCACAACCCATTAAATCTTTGTGCTATCTTATCACACACAGATGTTTCATTCTGTTGTACCATTGCCAAACTATAACCACTCAGTTCAGTGCATTTAAAAAATAAAAATGCCATATTTAGTGCAGCTCCCTGCACGTTTTTTTTTTCTGCAAGAACAACCCACACTCTATTGCTTGTGGGCTGTTTAATGTGTCAACAACATTTTTCCCCATGTATCACAGTCAACAGGTCACTATTTCCAAAGCATACATCACTTATAAGGCAACAGCACAAATCCATGGCATAGCATGGGGACAGTCAAAAATACTCCAGGGGCAATTTAGAAAAATATAAATTGTTTTTCCCCCCAACCATTGCAAACTGATTCTGCAATTTCAAATCAGTACACAAAAATCGAAAATCCAAATAACATTCACTCACTTTCCTTTTAAGTGAGTCTCTCACCCAATATAAGCATGGCACAGCCTAAAATGCAATATAACCATTTTAGTGTGTTTCCTTTAAACAGAATTTGCCACCATTAGCACATGGAATTTTACAGTTGCCAAAAGAAAGAAAAAACTCTTTAGGCTCTCAGCACAGATGTTACTCATTCTCCTAAGCATGGCTCATTCCCCTTCCTCATTATTCAGGAATGCCAACCCTTCAAAAGCATATATCAAAAAAAACGAACCTTCGCCTCCGAACATTACAGCCCCCACTCGCTAGCACACTGGGGCTGAGTCAATGGTTAAATCACTATTCACAATTTGCATGTCAAATCCCTGCAATTATTTATTTTTTTTCCTGCCCTCATGACAGAATAGAGATGAGAACTCCGTCTCATTATGCATTCCAAATTACAACTTTAAACTGGGAAACCACATGATAAAATTCTTTTTCTAATTGAGCATACATCTTTCTTAACCATTCATCGGAGTGCTTTAAACAAAGCCATTTCCCGCTCGTTTATTGCCTTGTACTCCCTGGCACCAATCCCATGCAATAAGTCAGTCACGACTGATTTACTGAAGGGAGTCTTAACCACACAAGCTATCGGCCACGGCAAGCCGACACAACATTGCTGCCTTTTGAAGTCTCAGAGCTGCAGTGAGACCATCAAGGAAATGCGACAGCCTGCTCCCCACTCTACACTGTGTTCTCTCACACCATTTGTCATGTCAGCATGGCACTGCTCTTCACAAATCCCACAAAGCTGCCACCAAATGTCTTGATATTGGGCAAAATCTTCCTCGGGGCCAGCCCTTTGAGAGCAAAAATACCCAATTCAGCCCAAAATACAGGTTCTATTGTGCTGAGCAGTGATCTCATGCTAGTGACAAATGACACCCTCAAAGCTTTAGCATATTTATTCTAAGCAGTGAATTTCATATACATTTGGGATTCAAGTTAGAGAATATTACAAAGCATAAAACAAAGAGCAATGCAAAATATAGTGAAACATGGAACTTAGATAAACATAGAGAAACATAGAGAAATATAGAGAAACATAGAGAAACACAGTCTTACGTCCCTTAATCTCAGCCCTGGGAGACCTGGGTTTCTCATAGAAAAACAAGGCTGGAGGACACCGTGAGAGCCAATTCCGGGCACCTGACTGTACACGAATCAAGTCCACAGGCGATCTCCCCCTGATCCCATGTGTGCATGGATGTTTTATAATCTCTTGCTGTCAGTCACCATGACGCATAGTTCCAGAACTTTCTCTGTGAGGCTGGTTCATGGAAAAAACCCAGCTCTCTCTGAGATGCTCCCTGCTCGCTCCTACCCCCTCCCTTGGTTCCCATCTGCGCTGGCTGAGGAATGTCTTATCAGTACCTTCCCAGAGAAAAGGAAGATTAGCTTGGAGCCAGGCCTACCGTTAGTGAGGCTGAATATTCTAAGGGAAGCAGGGATGTATTAACCCCATCTGCAAGCTCTAAAAGGCATGCACTCATAGCTTAGTGTTTATAGCGCTTAAGACTGGCTATCTAAGCGCTATATAGGTGCCATGATGTTCCAAACACTCCAAAAATACCTATTAGCTACATAGCTAGGGGCCCTCCCTGCCTGTCTATCAACAATGCTTAATTTGACCTATTTCATACTAGGCCTGCATATTCCTTGTAGCTCACTACTGCATAATGGAAGTGCTACAACAGACTACTGTCAGCATTTTTAGCACATACTTTGAATACACTATTGGCTTTCAGCGGCTAATGCTGTCATCTAAAGCCCTGATTGGCAAGGTTGCAATTTCGTGTATCACTACAATAGTGTGCCAATGTTGTGTAAACTCTGCTATTCTTCCGCCTACTGCTGGGGTAATTAATTGTGGGCTGTTTGCTCTCACCTGAGTTGTTTTGTTGATGCTCTCCATGTCGCCAGCTTCTACCCCTTCCTCGGCCCCTTGATGGGAAGAAGGAGTTCTGTCTTTGATCCTCCTGATTTCGTCACTGCGTTCTGTCCTGTTAGGATCTGTTAAAGTGGAATCGGCCAGCCGAACAACCCCTTCCTCTGCTGGCCATTCCAAAAATCTGTCTCCCAAACACTCTCTTGAGTGAGACCTGCGCCCTGTCCAGCGCCGCATAGGAGTTAGCAAACTTAGTTAACTCTTTAATAAAGGAATCTCCGAAGAGTTTTCCCTTTGCAATCGACGCCGACTCCGAAGAAGCTAGTTCACTTAGCTTCAGGTCTATCTTTACCAGAAGAGACCTCCTTCTCTCTGTGGTGATTGCGTGGTTGGCGTTGCCCAACATACATATTGCCCTCTGGGCCCACCCGATTAGGATCGCCGGGTCCACTGGCTCTCCCTTTCTCTGGCCTCTTCACCAATCTGTAGAATCTTAGTGAGGGGCCCTGTCATGTCCAGTATTTTGTCCTGGCAGGACCGCCAGGATCTATCTAATACTTTTCTCACGTCCTTGGTGTGCTTGCCCCTGAACATGATCATTTTGTCATCGATCTCGGGTGTATTTGCTGCACCTTCTGGGAGGTGAGGTCTAGGGCATTCTGCCCTCATTTTACTCCTAGCCTCTTTAGCTAAGGGTGCCCTCAGGCGCTTTCTTAGGTAAGCCGCTACTTTTTTTGGCGGCTCCCATTCGGAAGACCTTGGGTGGATTAGTGCCTCAGGATCAAAATCATCACCTGCACCATCCTCCTCTGTCTCCTCCTTCCTCTTTTTCTTTGGCGCTTTGTGGCCTTCATCTTCTGAGGAAGATACAGAATATATTTCTTCTTCCTCCGAATATTGCTCCTGCCAGTCCTCCTCTTCCTCATCAGAGGTGTCTGAGGATTTATCCTGCCACCTGCTAGGCCCCGCCTTTGCTCTTACTCTTCTTCTCTTACCACCCTTCTTTTTCGGGGGTGTGGGCTTCTTCTGCCCTGCGGGCTGCTTTTCTGCCCCTGTTTTCCCCTGTGCTATTAGCCCTTTGATCTCCTCCAGGCGCTGTGAGAACTTGAGCGAGTCCTCCATCAGAGCTATCTGCTGTGGCCCTTGTGCCAACAAGGCCCCCAGGGATTTTTGGAGGACTGTTAAGGATTTCAATCAGGCGACACACACCTTGGTCTCAGCCTAGGATGTAGCGCTCAATTGATATGCTTTTCTCTTTATTTTATGCAAATTCAATTTGAGATGGTACACAACCCCCCTTTTTCACATACCCCGGGTCACAATGGACCATGAAACAGGCCGGTTGGTGAAAATACAATATTTATTTATTTTTAAAATTCAAAAGAAATCATACAATTTTTAATATGGGGCAGCAATCACCAATGGGGTGATATTTACGATGAAAATGGAAGCAATGCACTTGGTTAACCTTCTCCTAGAACATATACAAAGCACATGTGAATAGGAGTGCTTTTTGAATGAGGATAGATAGTACCCAAGTTAAGGTTTCCCCCTGCAATGTTCCCTCAACCCACCAATAATTCTGAGTGGATAGAAAGAAGCAGCATGTAGTCAGGGATAAGAGACAGAAAACAGAATCAAAACCCGAACTTCCCTCCCAGAATAAGAGGCAAAAACAGAATTTAAACCCTTAGCAAAGGCCTAAAATTACACTTGAATTTTACAAATAATTAATTAATGTGTGGCTAAATTATAATATACACATGGCAATGGATCAGCAAAAGGCAGATTTTGAAGGAAGTTTTGGGTTGATATCACTTAGTAAGGGCATGGCTGCCTCCAAACTCGTAATGAGCCAATATGTGTTCCCTTCTGGTTCTTCTTTTTCTTACTCTCATGCTTCAGATGTCGCCTATATTTGATTTTCTCTTGGCTCCTCAATAAGCTGCAAAGGTTGCCTAGGGTGACAACTTTTTAACTGATTAATATGGACACATTTCTCTTTTGTCAGTTCGCCTTTGGGGATGCAGATTCTGTAGGCGACAGGCACATTTTTTTCTACAATTTCAAAAGGGCCGCGCCAGCTTGGCAAAAATGTACGCTCTTTGGTCTGGTTCCTTTGGAAATTGTACAAGTAGACCCTGTCTCCTACTTAGTATTCCTTTTTGGTTGTTTTTAAATCATATTGAGTCTTCATACCCTTGGCAGATCTTTCCAGATTCAGCTGAGCGTACACAAAAGCATGTTGAAGGTGTTCTTACGAACACCACAATCTTGCTTTCACCGATGATGGTACTCACGGGTCTTTGGGTTCAGCAGTAGTCTTGGAGAGGTAAGAGGCGTCCCCCCGGAAGTCCAGAGACCATACAACTGTGCTCTGTGCGACCAGGGGGCTACCCTCTGGGAAACCCTCGTGGGGAAGAAAACCCAGAATCAGATGGCGAGATGGAAGTCCAATGGAAAAGGTGTTTCAAACTTCCACGTGGAGTAACGAAGATTAGCAGCAGGAGTATCAGGTAGAGTTGGAGTGCAATGGCAAGAGGAAATATACAGGAATGGGCAAAGAAACGGAAAAGGTAAGTTGACAAACGCCAGATAGGAAGGAGAGTGGAAAAGATACCGGAAGACAAGGCGCGAGGTTGCACGGAGAGCCAAGAGAGGCGAAGAAATGCAGAAAGAAGGAAGGTAAGAGGAGACGAACTCCGCGCAGAATGTGAGGAGTAGAAAAGTAGAATGGAGACAAGTGAGGTTAAGGCGGCAGGGAGCCGAAAGTTAGAATGAGGCCGAAGGCGGCACAATCGGCCGAGAGCCGAAAGGCAGAATGAAGTCAAGGGCGGCGCAAGCGGCACAAAGCCGAAAAGTAGAAGGGAGCCCAGGGCGGCGCAAGCGGCACGAAGCCGAAAAGTAGAAGGGAGCCGAGGGCAGCAGAAGGGGCAGGTCTCCGGAGGAAAAGACACAGCGTACAAAGGTAGACAGAGAAAAACTACAAACAAGTAAGGATTAAACCTTGGGAAGGTTTGAGAGAGAGAGTAGCAAACGGAGCAATGCTAAACGTAGCAGTAGAGTAGCAACGCAGTTACCTGTCAGTTCTTGGAGCTTAAGTACGAATGAATGGTAAACAGCGTGCTCTCCAGATTGAATGGAAGACTAGACCTGCAATGCTAGTTAGTGGTAACATTGTCGAGCAGGCGCCATCTTGGATTCCACTGAGTATATCGCGGATTATGCATCTTCCAGTGTCTCCATAGGCTTCTAGGATTTCTTCTGACAGGTGTTTGCTTATATTCCCAACATACTCATGTGTTGTGGAGGCGTTTATCAGCGTCTGCTCTTGTGTTCTATAGAGCAGATGCTGAGGTAGCACCATCCTTCGTCCAGTCATCAGCTCAAATGGAGACATCTTAGTTGCAGAAGAAGGTATAGATCTGATGGCCATCAGGACAAGCGGTAATCAGATGTCCCAACTTGGCCCAGAGTCTGCCACAAACCTTTTTAGAATGCTCACAATGGTTTTATTGTACCTCTTAACTCCACCACTAGAGGGCTGCTGTATGCAATGTGAAGTTTCTCTTTTTACCCCAAGTATCTCCCACATCTTTGCCATCACTTCGCTGGTGAAGTGACTCCCCCGGTCTGACTCAATCCTTTGGGGTAGGCCAACACGTGAGAAGATGTGATTGATCCTCAGGGCATCTGCTGTTTCTGCCTTGCAATTTGGGGCCGGGAGACATTCCACCCATTTGGTAAACAAGCATGCTATGGTTAACATGTACTTGTTCCCCCTAGAGGAGCGAATCACGGGCCCGATGAAATCTACTTGTAAATCTGACCAAGGCAGTGTCATCCCCCTCTTCTGGAGGGGAGCTCGGTGTGTGAGTGAAGTTGGCTGACATTGTGCTCACACAAGACATCCCTTCAAGTATTGGTCGAGGTCCTGCCCCATGTGTTGCCAGTATGCAACCTCTTGCAAGATTTCTAAAGTAGTGTGTAAGCCCTGATGACCGGCTGTGACCGCATCATGGGCGTGACTTAGCATCAGGCTTCGGAATGAGGTAGGGACCACCCACTGGTCTCAGCCAGATATGGCTCTCCTTACCAACAAACCGTCTTGGATTCGGAACATTTTTGGACATTTCATCAACACTCTGAGGTCCTCTTTACCAATGTAATCGGTATCCGTCAGGGGAAAGTTCTCAGGGTCCTCTATGTGTTGATAAAATTTACTGATAATGGGATCCCCTTTTTGTGCCATGATTAAATCAGCATCTGGGGTCTCCTTACTCCACTGGGCAGTTGAGAGTTCATTGTGAGCATTTGGCTGGGTCCTAGTGGCAGTGACTTGGATTTCCCCCAACAGGGACTCGATCTCAAGGAGATCCCCCTGGATGGCTCCTGTTTTAGCCAACTGATCAGCTAGGTCGTTCCCAGTTTTGTCTGGCCGCTCTATTTTGGAATGACCCTTAATCTTTTTCCAATATATGGTCATCCCACTAGAGGTGATCAGATCATCAATATTTTGGATTAGCTTGCCATGTTTCAGCGGCTTATTATTAGCACAATTGGCTTTCCAATTAACCAGCTGCTCCACGAACCCGTTCCGGACATAATCTGAATCGGTGATTATGACCAGTTTGTGGAGTTGGTGTTGGACGGCAGTGAGGATGGCCTGGTGAACTGCCATCAACTCTGCCACCTGACTACTACAGGGACCGATTTTGTACCCAGCGCAGACTTGCGGGGCTTCATTCACCCAAGCATTCCCAACGCCGGCCACCAGTTCCTTTTCCCCTTTGTTGTCAACATGGTAGGAGCACCCGTCCACATAAACTGTGGGCATTGCCTCGCACTTGTCTTCTTCATAGACTTTGTGCAGGGAATTCAGGTACGCCTCCATGTTGTCCTGGGTTTTAAGACTTTCATCCTCAAAACAGTTTTCTCTGGCACAATCATGCAAGTCAGCCAGACTTTGCGCAAGGGGACTCTTCTTGTTTTGGCCATATCTGACCTCCACAGTAAAGCCTTGCATTGACAGAATCCAGGAAGTAATCCTGGAATTACTCACATTTCTGGCCCAGATGCTGTCACTTTGGAGGTATGGAGGTATTGCAGAGGCTGGTGAGGAGTCTCCACTATGATGTGTTCCCCCTGGATAAACGGGCGGTAATATTTCAATGCCCACACCGCTGCCAGGAGTGCCTTCTCACAATCGTTGAATTTTTCCTCTACAGAGGATAAAATCTTGCTTGCATAGGAGATGACTTTATTGACCTTGTCATGCTTTTGATATAATACTGCAGTCAAGCATGTATTTGAAAACCCTGTCGCCAAGAAGAACTCCTTGTTTTTGACAGGGTAAACTAGACAAGGTGCTTGTGAGAGGCTTCTTTTGAGTTGCTTTACTGCCTCGGCTTGTTCTGGACCCTGCTCCCACTTGACCCCACCCTTCAACAGATGGATCAGGGGTCTTGTGATCTCTGCGTAATCCTCAATGAACTTCCTACTATAATTAGTCAGTCCAAGGAGGCTTCTTAGCTCACGCAGAGTTGTGGGTCTTTTAGTTTTAGGAGTGTTTCCACTTTATTTTCTTGGGGACAGAGACCCTCAGGAGTTCTCTCTTGCACCAAGAAGTTGACACGGGTCCTGCACCATTGTGCCTTTTGGAAGGATAGTTTTGCTCCGACAACCCTCAAATTTTGTCAGAACATAACGGATTTCCGCTATGTGTTCCTCCACAGTTGAGCTTTTTATCAGAACATCATCCACATAGGCCAGGTTACCCCTTTCACCCAAGTCAGGCATGGCCTTATGTAGGAAGATGTTGTACCTGTTGCCGGAGTTGATGTACCTGAAGGGAGTCTGGGTCCACGTGTACATTTGCCCACCGAAGTTAAGGCCAGCTTGTATTGGCCCTCCCTACTGACAGGCACGGTCCACTACCCATTGGTCAGGTCAATGGCAGTGTATACCCTTGACCCTTGAATCTGGGCCAGCCCCTGGTCAATGTAGGGAAGAGGCCATCGGGACATGTTGTTAAGAAAGGAAGAAGGCATACTATGGCAAAAGGGAAAGTGCACACAGTTGCACTGTGAACAACTCTGAATCTAACAACGTGTATATAATACCCAAGTCTTGTGTATATAAGTAAAACCCAGGAACGTCAATAAGATAAAACAGTATTACCAATATAGGAAAAGGGATGTGGGGCAAACACTTAGGACCTCCTTATGACTGAAAGGAAAGTCGGCAAACTCTTTACCCACTATGCTCTTACAGATACTGACAGCGCTAAACCCACGTAGCGGGCAAGCAAGGACAGATTCTGTGAACTGACAATCTGTAGAATACTGAATAAGGCAATTATAAACAGTACTCACGAGGACCGGAAAGACCACTTGAATGTCAGTAATTTCACGAACCCTGTAGATCAAACAGGGACCCAGAAGGCTGTAAAAGCAAAGGGTTAAAGATAACAAAATACATAAACCCTAGTAAAAGGCAAGTCTGAATTGTGATAATAAATCGTGAGGAAAACTAAAAGGGGAACACTCTGGAACTTGTAACAACAAAACCCACACCTAATAATCAATGGAAAATGAATGCAGAAGTGCAAAGGAAAACATGGAGTGGAAGAATAAATCGTGAGGAAAACTAAAAGGGGAACACTCTGGAACTTGTAACAACAAACCCACACCTAATAATCAATGAAAAATGAATGCAGAAGTGCAATGGAAAACATGGAGTGGAATAATAAATCGTGAGGAAAACTAAATGGGAAACACTCTGGAACTGGTAACAACAAACCCACACCTAATAATCAATGGAAAATGAATGCAGAAGTGCAATGGAAAACATGGAGTGGAATCTCAATAAAGTTGGATTAGGAGCAGGGAAAATGATATCACAAAAGGAAACCTTTCCCACCCAATCCAAGGAGAAAAGGCAGTAACTAATTCTACGAAAGTAAATAGTAATACATCATGCTTTTCAGTAACCAGGACAGCATAAAGGGACAGAAAACACCGGCAAACTGGGCTGCATCAAATAGTAAAGTACAGAGAAAGGCTGTCTGCAGACAGAGGAAGACAGAAAGGGAAATTCAGAAAGCATAAATCAAATAAGCGCATAAATCCGAAATCCAGGACAGAGGAACAGGACACAGGAACTAGTAACTGGGCACAAAGTTAGGAACAGGAACTAGGTACAAGGCATGGAACTAGGAACAAGGAACTGGAACTAGATACTTGGCACAATATCTATGAACAAGGAACTGGAACTAGGTACAAAGCACAGAAACTAGGAACAAGGAACTGGATATAGATACTTGGCTCAATATCTATGAACAGGGAACTGGAACTAGGTACAAGGCACAGAACAAGTACAGGAAACAGGGACTAGTCACAACAGGAACACTGCTACAATGACCAGCGCCGGACTGAAGCAAACTGAGGCTTTTAAAGCTGCTTAACGAGCACACCCCCAGGCGTGCTGCCTGCTGCACCTGCAGCCACAGGTGTTGCCTATCCTCCTCCCAGCCTTGTGCTGCAAGGGAGGAGATGATGCAGTGAGCCAGGCATTCTGGGAAGCAAGAGGTGAAGCAGTGAGCCAGGCATTCTGGGAAGCAAGAGGTGAAGCAGTGAGCCAAGGCATTCTGGGAAGCATAGTCATTTGATTTGAGTAGCATGCTGGCTGCCAGGGAGGAGGTGAAGCAGTGAGCCAGGCATTCTGGGAAGCAGGAGGTGAAGCAGTGAGCCAAGGCATTCTGGGAAACATAGTCATTTCATTTAAATAGCATGCTGGCTGCCAAAAACCAGGAATGGATCCGGAAGGGAAGTAACTGGGAAAATAAGGTTTTAACGCTCCCAATTCATCAGAACACTGTAGCATAGGGTTCGAAGGAAATGTCCAGTAAGGATTAAACCCCAGAACATGCCCCCAAGTGGCGGGGACGGGAACGAAGGGAGCGAGAACGGGAGCGAAGAGAGCGAGCCGTGACACTATACCCCCTTCCACGGCCGACTCCAGGCGGCCGTTACTCGCACAAAACATCTTCCTTCCATGACTGGAGCGCTTTGTCTTCGGAGGTGGCACTGACGAAAACAATGATCCACGGGCAGAAGCAGAAGGACTGGAATGAATAGAATCAGGCTGCAGTCTATAATAGTCATAGGCAGGTTTTCGGTGAGGAAAGGACTCATGGGTTGAAGAAAGGCATGAAGGACTTGCAGGACCCGAAGTAGAGTTGGAAAGTCCAGGAAGCTCAGTCTCTGGGAGCGAACACTCATACATCATTGAGGAGGGAGACTGGCTGGTGCATGCTTTGGACAATGATAGATACTCTGGTAGCCCCCCTGCTGAGAGCGAACACACAGGAGGTGAGAAAACAGCGGATTTCAGACAATGTTCATGTTCAGACAAAGAAGGTGGTGACTGGTTCAAGGCCTGTGGTTGAGGGTGACCAAGGTTTGATTGCATTTGTTCCACACCTTGGGGGCCTGGAAGTCCAATGGGTTGTACAAGGCTGGTATTCCTGATGTCAGTCAAATGGCGACCTTGTTGCACGTGGGATACAACCACAGGGACGTTTGGCATACCGATAGGAGTGATAGACGCAGTACTTGGTACATCAGGCACACTCGAAGCTGGAGCAATAACAGACACATCTTGAACTGCAGCAGTCATATCCTCCCTTTGGCTACTAGCACCCGAATGGTGCAGCAGTTGGGGAACCGTGCCCGTCCCTTCCTTCAGGCTCATGTGAGATCCGGCAACAAAAGGGCTGTCAAGCGGTTTATCCAAACCGGCCCCCAAATGTGAACCGTCCGGCCCGTTATCCTGGTTGGCTGCTTGTTCGATGTATAGGCCATGGCTGATGGTATCCGTCACGCTCTTGTAACACTCTAGGCAAGTCCAATGGCCTTGCATGTAAGGCTCTCCCAAGTCATGAACCAGCTTGATGTTTTTGGCAGAAGTCTCAGACTCAGATGTAGCATATGCGGGAGGTGCTAATTCTACAGACAAGCAGTTGGGGGAATTAGCTTGTGTAAAAGGCAGGCCTTCTGGTGATCCTCCTGAAGCATAGGATGGGCAGATTGGATGTTCATCCGTAATAAATGGCTGGGATTTAGGAGGTAGCTCTGAAGTAGAAGAATCTGCAACATGATCAAACAGAGCAGACAGGTTCACCTCCGATATTGGCAGCGAGGCTGAGCAGGATACAGGTCTTTCATGAACTGAAGCCAAACTAGCAGTAGGCTCTGGGACCGGAGACAGGCACTCAGGATGTGCTACCGGAGGCTTCATGGCTGAAGGATAAACTGCTGGATGAGTCACTGTATCTGAAAACAGGCATGCCAGAGGAAATTCAGAGGCTGAGGGCATGCAAGCTGGAGCCGTCTCGTTAGCTGAAGACAAACTTGTCAAGGTCTTTGGCTCTGACCACGTACATGGTGAAGGCTCTTGAGTGACTGGCAGATATAGCAATTGTTCATTGATTGAAGACACGTTTGACAATGATGACTGCAGAGCCGTGGACTGGGTAGTCGAAAAGTCAATAGTTGTAGAAGGACAGACTGAAGTCCCAGAAGTCGACAGACATATTTGTGGCTCAGGAATGGAAAGCACCTTTAGGGCGATTGACTCCATGACACCATTAACCAAAGACTGAGCTGGACCCATGCTGCACCTTTCCTTAGTGGATGACACAGAGTCATTTCCAAAGTCTCTGTTAATCAGGATTTCGTCAAGTGTCCATTCCTTTGTCTTAACTTCTGAAGGTGGCAGATTATCAATCAACAGTTCAGGAAGCGCTTGCCTGGTCCTTGTTTTAGTATACTGTGGAATGAGTCCATCAAAACAAGAATTATGTACTGTCTTTGATTGTTCATTGTG
This sequence comes from Ambystoma mexicanum, assembly GCF_040938575.1. NCBI lineage: Eukaryota > Metazoa > Chordata > Amphibia > Caudata > Ambystomatidae > Ambystoma > Ambystoma mexicanum. The sequence continues at coordinate 350,386,232 of NC_090929.1, forward strand.
ACAAACTTTGGCAGAAGGAGGAGTGAACACAGAGGTAGCATCGTTTTCCACATCAGCTTGAATGTTTACTTCAGTCTCAGCAGCTGGATCAAGGGCTGAACCTAAGCCTACAGTAATGACTGATTCTGTGTACGCAACCATTGTGGATTGTGTTTGAAATACAGAAGCATGTATGTGTTCAAACTCTGAATTATGACTGACTGCTACGGAGGAATTCTTAGGCAAAGGAGTGACTTGTAAATCTTCTACTAACAGCAATTCCTGACAAACGGTAGAACAATTGTCAGAATCTGTGCTCTGAATAAGTGCTGTGCAAGAAAGAGGACTTTCACTCCCAATAGGTTTTTCATATTGACAAGTATCATGACCTACTAAAACCTCCTCACTCAGAGATTGAACAGTATTCACTTCATCAACGGATAAAGTTTGAGGTGTAGTCAGAAAAATTCGTAAAGTTTTATTCTCCTCTAATAAACTGATGTATTCTCGTCTTAATTCCTCAAATTCAACTCTTAACATGCCCAGGCTTAACTGTACATCCCTATCAGTAGTCACAAGGGAAGACATGGTGGCATCGGGGCTGGAACCTGCCCTAGTCATCTGGACGTGTACTGATTGTACATCGTTATTTACTGCTTGCAGGTCTTGTGATCTATACTCTCGCTTACTGACTTGGTCTGTGTTACCCTTAAGTAAACTACTGACATCAGACCTCTTGACATTAGGGACTACAGTAAGTACTTGTGCAGAGGAGTAAGCAGTTGGCTGAGGGCTGAAAACAGAAGTTATGTAATGAACCCCTTCATTCTTTATGTTTGAATCATGAAACTGTTCAATCTGAGGTAAAGCACAACCGGAATCATGGGGTTCAACAACAGATGTACTCATATTTAGTAAATCTAACAATGTTTTATTTTCCGCTGCTAAGGCTTGTGCGGACATATCTGGATCAAAATTAAAAACAGAATTAGGATCAGGCAATGTATGATGGGCCAGGCGATGGGTAAAATATCTTGCACGTAAATACCCATTCGTGTCAAGGAGTTCATTTAAGTCTGGATCAGTGTTTTGATTATCACAGGCAAACGTAGTCAAAACTTTCTGTACACATTTTTTAGTAGCCTTGCTACCCTTCTTTCTTGATCTGGCCGTATACAAACGGGAAGAAGGGCTGGTCATTCTGTTAAGAAAGGAAGAAGGCATACTATGGCAAAAGGGAAAGTGCACACAGTTGCACTGTGAACAACTCTGAATCTAACAACGTGTATATAATACCCAAGTCTTGTGTATATAAGTAAAACCCAGGAACGTCAATAAGATAAAACAGTATTACCAATATAGGAAAAGGGATGTGGGGCAAACACTTAGGACCTCCTTATGACTGAAAGGAAAGTCGGCAAACTCTTTACCCACTATGCTCTTACAGATACTGACAGCGCTAAACCCACGTAGCGGGCAAGCAAGGACAGATTCTGTGAACTGACAATCTGTAGAATACTGAATAAGGCAATTATAAACAGTACTCACGAGGACCGGAAAGACCACTTGAATGTCAGTAATTTCACGAACCCTGTAGATCAAACAGGGACCCAGAAGGCTGTAAAAGCAAAGGGTTAAAGATAACAAAATACATAAACCCTAGTAAAAGGCAAGTCTGAATTGTGATAATAAATCGTGAGGAAAACTAAAAGGGGAACACTCTGGAACTTGTAACAACAAAACCCACACCTAATAATCAATGGAAAATGAATGCAGAAGTGCAAAGGAAAACATGGAGTGGAAGAATAAATCGTGAGGAAAACTAAAAGGGGAACACTCTGGAACTTGTAACAACAAACCCACACCTAATAATCAATGAAAAATGAATGCAGAAGTGCAATGGAAAACATGGAGTGGAATAATAAATCGTGAGGAAAACTAAATGGGAAACACTCTGGAACTGGTAACAACAAACCCACACCTAATAATCAATGGAAAATGAATGCAGAAGTGCAATGGAAAACATGGAGTGGAATCTCAATAAAGTTGGATTAGGAGCAGGGAAAATGATATCACAAAAGGAAACCTTTCCCACCCAATCCAAGGAGAAAAGGCAGTAACTAATTCTACGAAAGTAAATAGTAATACATCATGCTTTTCAGTAACCAGGACAGCATAAAGGGACAGAAAACACCGGCAAACTGGGCTGCATCAAATAGTAAAGTACAGAGAAAGGCTGTCTGCAGACAGAGGAAGACAGAAAGGGAAATTCAGAAAGCATAAATCAAATAAGCGCATAAATCCGAAATCCAGGACAGAGGAACAGGACACAGGAACTAGTAACTGGGCACAAAGTTAGGAACAGGAACTAGGTACAAGGCATGGAACTAGGAACAAGGAACTGGAACTAGATACTTGGCACAATATCTATGAACAAGGAACTGGAACTAGGTACAAAGCACAGAAACTAGGAACTAGGAACTGGATATAGATACTTGGCTCAATATCTATGAACAGGGAACTGGAACTAGGTACAAGGCACAGAACAAGTACAGGAAACAGGGACTAGTCACAACAGGAACACTGCTACAATGACCAGCGCCGGACTGAAGCAAACTGAGGCTTTTAAAGCTGCTTAACGAGCACACCCCCAGGCGTGCTGCCTGCTGCACCTGCAGCCACAGGTGTTGCCTATCCTCCTCCCAGCCTTGTGCTGCAAGGGAGGAGATGATGCAGTGAGCCAGGCATTCTGGGAAGCAAGAGGTGAAGCAGTGAGCCAGGCATTCTGGGAAGCAAGAGGTGAAGCAGTGAGCCAAGGCATTCTGGGAAGCATAGTCATTTGATTTGAGTAGCATGCTGGCTGCCAGGGAGGAGGTGAAGCAGTGAGCCAGGCATTCTGGGAAGCAGGAGGTGAAGCAGTGAGCCAAGGCATTCTGGGAAACATAGTCATTTCATTTAAATAGCATGCTGGCTGCCAAAAACCAGGAATGGATCCGGAAGGGAAGTAACTGGGAAAATAAGGTTTTAACGCTCCCAATTCATCAGAACACTGTAGCATAGGGTTCGAAGGAAATGTCCAGTAAGGATTAAACCCCAGAACATGCCCCCAAGTGGCGGGGACGGGAACGAAGGGAGCGAGAACGGGAGCGAAGAGAGCGAGCCGTGACACATGTGGACCCGTTTATTCAGCTCCCTCAGGTCAGCACAGAGTCTCCACTGGCCATTCAGTTTTAAAATCCCCAGCACCGGATTATTAAAGGTGCGGTTTATAGTGATAATATCGAATACAAAAATGTCGAGTCATTTTTTTGAAAAAATAATGCCGAAAAAAAAAATTTGAATTTCATTTTCACTATGTTTTTTATTCGAAATGGGGGGGTTCCCCCCGAACCCCCCTTTTTTTTTTGTTTTGTTTTTACCTCTTTATTTTTTACTCGCGAAACCCCCAAAAAAATATATAAATAAAAAAAGAAAGAATTAGATTTTGTTTTTCGACATTTTTTTTCTCTAAATTATTGTCTTTCGACATTTTCTTTCGATATTATGACTGACCACCTAAAGGTGCTGTGGACTGGACGAATTATCCCACGGGACACAAGGTTTTTGATGATTTCCGTCAGGGACTCCATGGAGGCGAGAGGCAAGTGGTATTGCTTCACAAACACTGGAGTCATTCCAGGGTCCGTGGGAATTGTTGTAGTGTGGATTTCGGTGCGACCACAGTCATATGAGTCCACCGCAAAGAGATCTTGAAAATATAAGAACACTTGTTTTAACTTTTGCTTTTGCTCCGGAGTCTCACAGGCATCAGCTAGGTTGACTCGCTCTTCAACCATTTGCCTGAAGCCTGGAAAGACGTCCGGTTTTGCTATCTCAGCGGCCTCCTCAAGCTGGGTGGAGAGGTCCCTGGTTAGAGTATTCACCTGGACAGATGGTTTCAGGTAGGAGAGGCTGTCAATGTGGACCTGGAAGATCACCTCATCCTGCCTGATGTCACAGGTCACCTCTTCCTCACCGTAAGGGCAGGAAGAGTACACCAGGAAATTCCCCCTTGCCGGGTGAAGATCCTGTCTGGTGGTAGGTCACTGTCACTATCATTGTCAAAACAGTCATTGGGGATTGGTCCTATCAGTTCATTACCTAGATCCATGGCAAAATGTCAGTCATCAACCGCCATTCCAATAATGGTGCTTGCGCCCAGAGTGATACTCCTAAGGTCGCTGTTATCCGTCAATATTGGAATGATGTTGTGTTCTACATTGACTAATGGTGTTGGGTTTAACCCCAACCCCTGCTGTTGGAGATGGGCGTTGAGGTGTACATATGCGTCACGATTCTGCAGTTTCTGTCCTCTTTTAATTTTTAATTCAAGTGGGAATAGTCGGGTCCATCCTGGGATGGTGTTCTCCTCTCCAATTTGAACTTCAACTGCATACAGCAGCAATTGGGCTAACAAACTGCTTTTTCAGAATCATCAAAGTCCATGGCATTTCCCCCTAGTCGGGACCAGGCTTTGTAATTTATCAGGTCCAAATTAATGGCAAAACGATTGAGAATGTCACCGCCTAAATAGAATGAAGCAGTGACATCTCGCACGACCCAACAATTATGTTCTATGCTTTTGTTACCTATAGCAATTTTGAGCATGCGCCTGCTAGGCAGGAGTTGTTTGGAGTTGGGAGTTTCCAGGCCCATTTCCCACTTATCAATCAATTTAAATGTGGGAATGGCTGGATCTTTTGGGAGCTTTCGGAACATGGCTTTGCTGATGAAGCTCTTACCGTTGTTCAAGCACACTCAGGCGAGAACAGCCTGCTTCCCCTCATTTAACTGAATAGGGATGAACAACTGTTCTCTAATTTTCTGAATGTCAGCTAAACCTTGAGCTGGTTTCTCATCACTTTTGACTATAGAATTGGGATTTTCAGATTGTGAATTGGTATAGAATTTCAAACTATTTCCTTCCAGTGTGGAATGCCACTTGAAACTGGAAGGAAGGTTGATTTTCAGGAATGGAGAGGAGTTCCCATCACCAGTTTGTTGTCCTACACCAATTACTGTCACGCCAGGTATTTGATTGTTTTGGAAATTAAACTCAATATGATCAGTGTTTTGTTCAACCATGTGGCATGTGCCATTTAAACTAACATGGTTGACACTCTGTTTAAATTTTATTGGGCTCTTAGTCTGAGTCCAGAAGACCTTGTTCACACAGTCTATTAGGGGGGACAACCTGCGCAGGATGTCATTCCCTAGTAGACAGGGTGTGACCTCTGGAGACATGACTATGACTTGGTGTTTCACTTTGTGTCACCCAATTTTTATTTCCAAATCCCCTCTCCCCTCGACAGGAATTTCATTCCCGTCGAAGGTTTGGAGTTGTCCAGGAAGAGGGGCGAGAGGGATCTGGTATCTCTCCCCCTTCCTGAATTTAGCTGATCAAAGGCCCTTTTTGACAGAAGAGTGGCTTGGGATCCCGTGTCCACCAGTGCTGAAAATGTACATTGCCCCTGCACTTGGACAGGGGCATAAAATCTACCTTCTTTCTCCTCCAATGGGCAAAGGTAATGGCCATTCCGGGCAAGTTGGGTGGTTAATTTCTTTATTTTGGACTCCGACACAGGGGTAGTTTGGGCATAATTCTGTGTTGGAGTTTGGGAATCTGAAAGCAAAATTTGGCATTCTGATATTTGGGGAGTTTCAGGCTCCTTCTTTTCTGATTCTGGGCTGCCCCCCTTTTTGGAGGCTGTCATCAGAAATGATTCAGGAAGTTTGGGAATCCTCTTTCAATACTTGATTCTCTGGATGCTCATTCTGGGGTCCAAGGATGGGCGATTCTGAATCAGTCCCCACACCTGTCCAGTCTTCACTTAGATATCTTGGGACCCATTTTTCTTTGGGAGGGGGTCCCCTGTCCCTGAAGGAGAAGATTTATTTTCCGGAATCCTCTAACAATTCTTCCCCTTCAAACTGGAAGACACTAACCTCCTCCACAAAATGGGCCTTTTTGCTGTCTTTATTTTTCCTACCCACCCTCTGTTCCCTGGATTGCAGATTTTCGGGGGCAAGAGAATTTTGTTCCGGTTCCGGAAAACAATAGCTAAATGCTATACGATTGCGATGCTCTGATCACGTCGATGAGCCATGTTTTTGACACGCATTACAAAATGCAAGCTACAGACCTAGAGCTGTTAAACCTCCAACAGGGTGACATGCCCCTACTCTCCTACTTAGCACCTTTCAAACAGTTGGTCGCTGTAACTGGGTGGCCGAGGACAAAAGATCAGCCATGTTCTATAAGGGTCTCACAGAATCCCTGAAAGACATTCTAGCCACTGTACCAGTGGTTCCTAATACCTTTCCCGAACTGCTGGATCTAGTGCTCCAAATAGATGCTAGAAAGGTAGAGCGGAAAGGTGAAAAGAAGCCTGTCCCTTTGGTCCTTGCATGCTCCGAGACATTGGTTCCATATGACAGTGAACTGATGCAGATAGGTGCCGTACGTGGTCCATTGACACCTGCAGAGAGGGAAAACTGCAGAAAAAACTCTGCATGTATTGCAGATCAGATGGGCATTTCCTGCGTTCATGTCCCAAAAAACCTGCCAGGCGCTCGGGAAACTCAAAAGCTCGGCAATAGACGGAGTCCCTTTGCAGAGTGTCCCACCTCCAGATTCCCCACACCGCGGCCCCATGGTCCCCTTCACGGTCGCAGTTCTGTTTTCGTTTCCCTCAGGTAAACCCTGGAGAACATTGGCCGTTGTTGATTCCGGGGCCACCAGTAATTACATTGATCATCAGCATGCCCATGAATTGCGTATACCCATAGCCACAAAAAAAACACCCAAAGGTTGTAACATCCGTAGAAGGCACAGCACTCGCCTATGGGCTGGTCACAGAAATGACAACAAACCTACGAATGTCCATGGAGTGTAGTCATTCCGAGGAGATTTTGTTTGATCTAATTACAGCTCCTCAGTTTAAAGTTATCATCGGACCTCCTTGGTTGACCAGACACAATCCCATGGTTGACTGGCTCAGCTGGGAGGTCCATTTCGATTCTGAGTATTGTGGTTCCCATTGCCTCGACCAAGATAACTTGATGCCGCCTGGTCCCTGTTTTTCACTTTTTGACACTGCCTCAGTAGTCAGGGCAGTGACTTCTAAGGGCTGCCCCGGCATACCCAAGGAATATGAGGCATTTCATGACGTCTTCGACAAAGGAAGAGCCGAGCAATTGCCTCCCCATAAGCAATCCAACTGCCCCATTGAGTTGGTCTCCGGTGCTAAGCTCCCCACGGGTAGGGTCTGTTCTCTCACACAGAAGGAGGACCGGATTCTCAAAAAATACATCGACAATGTACTAGGCACAGGCTTCATTCATCCATCAAAGTCCCCTGTTGCCTCCCCGCTGTTCTTTGTTCCTAAGAAGGAAGGGGACTTGAGGCTTTGTATCAATTATAGAGGCTTCAACGCAATCACTATACACAACCAATATCCATTGCCACTGATATCCGTCCTTCTAGACCAACTTGGATCCTCCGTTATCTTCATGAAATTGGACCTGAGGGGTGCATACAACCATGTTAGGATACACAAAGGAGATGAATGGAAAACAGCCTTTAAGACTCAGTATGGGCTGTATGAATACTGTGTCATGCCATTCGGACTTAGCAACGTACCAGCTATGTTTCAGTAGTTTATGAATGACGTGTTTAGAGATATGTTAGATCAATATGTCATAATCTACTTAGATGATATCCTGATATATTCCCCATTTTATGAGCAACACGTCCATCATCTCTCATCAATTCTACGTTGGCTCAGGGAGAATAGCCTGTTTGCCAAACCAGAAAAGTGAAAGTTCCATGTGACAGAAGTAGAATTCCTGGGGTATGACCTAACCAGCCATGGGGTGCGAAGGAACAACTCGAAAGTGAAGGCAGTGCTCGAATGGCCTGTGTCTTGAAAAGGGGTAGTTCTTCCCAGGGACCAGCCCTTATTAGCATAAATTACCCAATTCCACCCAATTGCAGGTTCGCTCGTGCCAAGCAATGAACTCATGCTAGAGAAATGACACCTTCAGTATAAATTTAGCATTTATTAGACATATAGCATAATATAACATAACAGTAAATTTAGCAATGGAACTTGGGAAACAATACTAATAGTTAGAGAAATCACAAAACTTAGAGAAACACAGTCTTACGCCCCTTTAGATGGTGTCTTCAGCGGTAGGAGACCCTGGTTGTCTCAAGCGAGCTGCTGCCAGCCCCTTCAGATAACAGCGCTGCAAGGTGCTGCACAAGGCCTCATCAGGTTCCGGGCACTCGCTCTTGGTTGTCTTGGAATCTCCCACTCAGTTCTGGGTGCTTGTACCTTTTGTGCTCTCGTGCCATCAATCAGCATGACGCACAGTTCCAGAACCTTCGTTGTGCAAAAAACAAGTTTACTTATGGAAAAGACCCAGATCAGTAAATTTCCAACGCGCTCCCTTCTCTGCCCCTCCCTACTTGGAGCCCATCTGCGAAAGCTCAGGAATGTTTGTTATCAGTGAGTATGCGGCAGTACCAGGCCTTCTCATGCGAAATAGGATTTGTTTACAAAGCCATGCAGAGCTACAGTTGCAAAGACAGAATATTCTAGGAGAAGCTGAAATCCATTAACCCCTAGTGAGCAAGCTTTATCAGGCCTGCACTCTGCTAGCTTAGTGTCTATAGCGCTTCAAAGATTGGCTATCTAAGCGCTATATAGGTGCCATAATGCTCCAAACACTCAAATACAGGTCTCTATTAGCTACCAAACTGGGGCCTCGGCCCTGCCTTTCTATGTACAATGCATAATGTAACCTTCCACCCTTCCTAGGCCTGCACATTCCTTGTAGCTCACTAATGCTTAATGTGGGCGCTATCAACACATTACTGTCAGCATTTAGCACATACTTTGAGTAAACGATTGGTTTTAGCTGTTAATGCAGCCATCTAAGGCCCTAATAGGCAAATATGGCACTTTGTATCTCACGACATTCCACCCCTTTTCAAAGTGTGGGCGACAATGCTGGCATAATATCAATCACCTTTGTATGTAGTGCAGTGACAAGTGAGGTAGTTAAAAAACTTGGGGCTTTGCAAGAGGTTCAAGCCAACAATCTTCTAGCTGTTAGTCAGTGTGGCATGCAAGGTTAATAGCAAACCTACCTAAACAAAAAAATGTATACAATGTGAGTAGTGGCATTTACCCTAGCCAAAACCTGGCCTACACAAAAATACCTAAAAAATTATCATATAACCATTAGTCAACAAGCAACATGCGTTTAAAATACCAAGGCAATCTGGTGTTTTATAATCTAAAAAAGCGCTATTGCATTTATGCATGGTCACCAGCTCTAAACCTGGCATCCTTCCACTTTACGGGCCTACCCACCCCCCTGATCACAGGGCATACAAACGTGACTATGTGCTGTGTGGTTAGACACTTCCCCCATGTATGTGGAACCCAACCAAAAACCATCTAATTTCATGAGCAAGATTAACACATGGGCACCAGGTTTCTAAAACAAAAAAAACAGTGCTACTAATTTGCATCAAAACTTAATATTGCACTAGCAATAAAAAGAACAAATCAAATGAATTACTCTAAATGTCTACAATAAAATGTAACTCTTTGCATCAGTGTGCTGGAGACAGCCGTCCCCACAAACATATGAAACTGGTTGGCTTAACAAAAACCGTTTAATAAAATGTGTCATAAAATGTGTATCAAATCAGTCATTGTTTCATTTACCCGCCCTAAGGCTGTAAAAATACTTTCGGGTTTCAAATGCTACCATCTCTAATTAGAGCTCATACCCTTGGCCCCATTTCTTCAACGCAAAAACCTTGACATACGCACAGATAACTTTTGTGCGCACTCATTTCATCTCACAATATATTACGCTCCTGCTCGCCTGTCTTGATATTGGGCAAATCTTCCTCGGGACCAGCCCTTGGGAGCAAAAATTACCCAATTCAGCCCAAAATACAGGTTCTATTGTGCCGAGCAGTGAACTCATGCTAGTGACAAATGACACCTTCAAAAAGTTTTAGTATTTATTCTAAACAGTGAATTTCAGCAACATTTTGGGATTCAAGTTAGAGAAGATTACAAAACACAAACTTAGAGAAATACAAAATATAGAGAAACATAGAACTTAGAGAAACATAGAGAAACACAGTCTTACGCCCCTTCAATCAGCACTGGGAGACCCTGGCCCTCATAAGCTAGCTGTAACAAGCCCCGCTCAGAGGACAGCGCTACAGGGTGCCGACAGAGCCACAGATTCCAGACACTTGATCTTGCTCGAACCAAGTCCACAGATCGATTTCCCACCTGAGTCATGTGGGCATGCATTTTTATAATCTCGTGCTGTCAGTCCATGACGCACAGTTCCAGAACTTTCCCTGTGCAAAATATAGGCTTGCTCATGGAAAAACCCAACTCTGTGAATTTCCACTGTGCTCCTTTTCTGTGCCCCTCCCTACTTGGAGCCCATCTGCGCGAAAACTCAGGAATGTCTTATCAGTGCCTTCTCAGAGAAAGAGGATTTGTTTACGAAGCCATGCAGGGCAACCGTTAGAAAGGCAGAATATTCTAAGAGAAGCCGAGATGAATTAACCCCATGTGAGCAAGCTCTAAAAGGCATGCACTCATAGCTTAGTGTTCATAGCGCTTAAGATTGGCTATCTAAGCGCTATATAGGTGCCATAATGTTCCAAACACTCCAATAATGTCTATTAGCTACAGAGCTGGGGCCTTCGCCCTGCCTGTCTATCTACAATGCATAATGTGACCTACCACCCCTACTAGGCCTGCATATTCCTTGTAGCTCACTACTGCGTAATGGAAGTGCTACAACAGACTACTGTCAGCATTTTTGGCACATACTTTGAATAAACTATTGGCTTTCAGCGGCTAATGCTGTCATCTAAAGCCCTGATTGGCAAATTTGCAATTTTGTGTATCACTACACTCCACCCCTATTCAAAGTGTGTGCGACAATGCTGACTAATACCCATCAACATAGTATGTAGTGGAGTGATAAAGACCTTGGGGCTTTGCAAGAGGTTTAAGCAAACTATCTTCTAGCGGTTAGTCAGCGTGGCATGCAAGGTTAGTAAAAACACTACCTAAACAAAGATGTACACAAAGTGAACAGTGACATATACCCTTGCCAAAACCTGGCCTACACAAAAAATACCTACATAATTATTGTATAACTGATTGTCAGTTAAAAAGCAGCATGCAGTTAGAATGTCAAGGCAATCCGGTGTAGTCTAATCTACAATGCACTATTGCATTTATGTATGGTTACCAATTCTAAACCTGGCAGCCTTTCACTCTAAGGGCCTACCCTCCCCCTGATCCCAGGGCATTCAAACGTGACTATGGGCTGTGTGATTAGACACTTCCCCCATGTATGTGGAACCCAACCAAAAACCATCTAATTTCATGAGCAAGGTGAACCCATGGGCACCAGGTTATCAAAATAAAAACAATTCTACTAATTTGCATTAAAGCATGGCATGTGTTATTCATGCAATCAAAAGCAAGCGATTTGATCCATATGTTTGCTGGTAACTGTAGCTCTGTGTGCCAGTGTGTTGAGGATGGTCGCCCCCACTCAGAGTGAAAAGCCAACACCTGCTGATTAAACAATGTTTGCCATAAAATGCATCGTATGTATTTAGCAGTCTTGTTGACCTGCCCTATGGCAGAAAAAGTGTCTTCATAACTAAAGTTTTGCCATCTGCAGTGGTTGCCAATACTTGTAGCAGTGTTGGGCGTATTAATGGGCCCCAGTAGGCCAGAAGTTTTATAGCAGAGCTGGCATCAGAACCCATAGTGGCTAGCTTATTGGGCACAGTTTCTATGTCAAAAGCATATAAAGCTCCTGTTACTCCCCGCTGCTCCCGCAATTAATGAATCTAGCTTCCTAGCTACGCGCACTCTGGTGATGGGCCATAGAAATGGACTCCATTTGTAGCAGCTTGGTAGTACTAAGGAAACATTGCCTCGTGATAAATCTATGTCTAAGTGTATCACTGTAATAATAGAGGTGTGCATTACCAGCCTACAATTTAAATGTTGCCTTACTACTGAAAAATCTAACATGTTCACAGTTTCTACTTTGTGTGACTTGGAGAATACACTTCTGCAAGTGGGATGCCTACCATATACAATATTAGTTTTAGCTACAAACACTATACTACCATCCGGCAGTGGCTGTTTCATCACACCATTGTGTGAAATGCATTTAGTCAAGTTATAGTCCATAAAATCTTGGCGAGAACACTCGCTGCAGTTCTTGGTCAGAAAAACAAATCGTTGGGTCCATTCACTGAAACATTTGGGTCTAGGATTTCATAGGTACCAGTCATATGAGTCAGTGACAAAAGATGCCCGACAATGTGCCAGGCCAGTACGCTAGCAATTCCATGTGGATACTCATTTGTAGCACTTTTCCAAGGAATTATACTAAATGTCTACAATCAAAAGGTGACTCTTTGCATTAGTGTGCTGGAGACAGCTGTCCCCACAAAAACATGAAACTGGTTGGTTTAACAAAAACCGTGTCACACACTGTGTCATAAAATCAAATATCAAGTCAGTCATGGTTTCATATACCCGCCTTAAGGCTGGCTGTAAAAGTATCCAGTGTTTCAAAGGTTACCATCTCAAATTAGAGCTCACACACTTGGCAGCATTACTTCCAATTAAGAACCTTAACCAACGCACAGCTGACTTTGGTGTGCGCATTCATTTTATCTCAAAATATATTACGCTCCTGCTTGCATAATCCTGCTGCCCCAACAATTCATAAATCATTTTCCTGCCTACGTGCAACGTAGAAGTTTTTTTTTTCTTTCAAAAAAGCAAAGCATCTCTGGTTAAAGCAATTCAGTTGGAAGAGCAAAACATTTCGTTTTTTCAGATTCATCTCAAAAAGTGCATTTAAAAACCATTTTTCAATGTGTTAGCATTTAAGTGCTGTGTCACACAGCTGTTTGTGGTGCATGATGTTACAGTCCACAACCCATTGTCCACAGTCCTTTAAACAAGAAAGGCAAAACATATCAACCAGGTTATTTCCAGCAACTGAATCATTTGAATGTGCAGCATTAAATGTTTGATAACTAGCCAAGTCTGCACCGTGCCAGTTCAGCAAAAGTTATTAGTCTGTTGGACACCTTTCGCAGGTTGCAGAACAAATGTCCTCATACGTCATGCATGTTAGCAGCATTGAGTGCGGTGCAGGACAGGTTCAAAGTTCACATATCATCTCGCAGTGACTCGCTTTCTCTGAGAATGCGTCTGCTTGACTGATCAGTGTCACCCGCAAATTGCACACATCTACCCCAATCATGGCACACAACTGTCTTGTTTTTTTTGCCTAGGCAAAATACAAACAGAAATGTTAGGATTTCATCAAAAGTACAATGTCATTATTCTTCATGTTAGGATGTCATCAAAACTTCAATATCAGCGTTATCCACCCCTTCCCTTAACACCACCCCCACCATCAGAAGTCTCATCAGGTAACTACACACTTTATCATTGCTACCACAATTATTTGTCACCCTTCTGCATGTTTCTGGGGGCTTATTTACACTCAACCATACGGGGTGTAATTGCCTAATCACAAACTCATTTGTGCAATGCGATCATAGTTGGTCAATGGTACTTCAGACTGATCTGTGATTTTACAAAAGCCATATAATAAGTACCCAGGTCGCACTTCTCAATGGAGCAATGCTTTTCTTTGTCACCAGAGCGATCACGAATGCCAGGCGCCAACTTGCTTCCAGTGTTTCATGATCTTGATTTAGGTTGCCCTGCTGGCATCACTCCATATTTCAAAGGTAAAGTCCTTCAGTCCAATACCGCCTGCAGTTGCACAAGCAGTTTTGTTCATTTTTCTCCATACAGCTAGTGTCTTTCAAGCCTCTGGTTTTCCACTTGTCATTTTCCCAAAGGGTGTCTGCTGATTTCTTGGGCCACCCCTTTGAGCGCGATAGTCTGAATCAGTTCCTTTTATTTGCTTCAACAAATCATTCATTCTTGCACTAAGCCGTGAGGCTTCTGGATCATGGCTAATGTGCAGTGTTCATGTTATACTCCAAAACCCCGCTCTGCATGTTGTCTCTTGCAAAACGGCTACCTTTGTCAGTTTGCTTCCATCTGGAACACCATAATGTCTTTGTCAGTTACTCCAGCCCTGGCAATGTAGCTTGCATTTTTGCCAGCTGTGTATTTTCACTTCTCAAAGCGCCTAGAGGTTTCTTCTCCAGTGCACAGCGCTTTACTTCAGTTCACATCACATGGAGCACTGGGATGCAGCTTGCACGGCAATGTCTCTTTACTTCACATCACATCACATGGCGCATGGGGATGCAGCTTGCACGGCAATGTCTCTTGAAATGGGCAGCTGTCTTTTCTTAGCCCATTCACAGATGCACAGGTTCCCCAAATGTTCAGATGCGATGTGCCCGTCTGCCATTCTGAATTTATTTTGTTTTCCTTCCAGTGTTGATACTGGGCTAATTATTTACTTCTGATCAGCTCCGTTATTGCATGCCAGTGTCAGCATGCGTACATCAGCATGTGTACGGTAGATTGCGCTCTTTTCAATTTCTCACTCACAGCAATTATTGCCTTCAGTTCTGTTTCAGCATTCTGTCTTTGCACCCCCCTCCTCAGTTTTTGCTCACACTGACGGTGTCTCTCACAGGGGATGGAAAGCAGGAATGTCATTGTTTATCTTTCCTGGCAGCAAGCTTGCCTCTTTGCTCTTAGGCCTATAACTCTTAAGCTGGGGCGGCTTCAATGGAAGGCACTCGTTTCAGACAGTTCACCCAGATTAACTGTTTCCTGCACTGCTTCAGCAACTCAGAAAAGCTCCCATATCTGCCAGCTTCTGTAAACACCATTTCACTGAACAGGAGCGCAGTATTCTGCTTTTCTGCCTTCCTCCAACAGTTTTTTTTTCTTTGCGCACCTCGCCCAAGACAGTGCAAGTTATCTTCAAGGCACAAGCTCTGCACAGCAAGACTCTTATTTTCAAAAGAGGCACTTTTTCTTGTCATCAGATTCTACTCCATGTAATTTTGCCAAAATGTCTAAGCGTCTTTTAGCCTGTTTTAAACTGATCAATGTTCCATTTAAAGGCATACATTTTTCTTTTCTTTTTCCTCGTAACCTTGTAGTTTGGCTTCACAAACTCACTCCAATGCAATGTGCGATCTTTCAAAAGAACCCGCAACCCACTAAATCTTTGTGCTGTCTTATCACACACAGATTTTCCATTCTGTTGTACCATTGCCAGAATATTACCACTTATTTCAGTGCATTTAAAACATGCCATGTGTAGTGCAGCTCCCTGCACATTTTTTTTTCCTGCAAGAGCAACCCACACTCTATATTGCTTGTGGGCTGTTAATGTGTCAACAACATTTTTCACCATGTATCACAGTCAACAGGTCACTATTTCCAAAACATACATCACTTATAACGCAACAGTACAAATCCATGGCATAGCGTGGGAACAGTCAAAAATACTCCAGGGGCAATTTAGGGGCAATTTAGAAAAATCTAAATTGTTTTTTCCCCCCAACCATTGCAAACTGATTCTGCAATTCCAAATCAATACACAAAAATCGAAAATCCAAATACCATTCACTCACTTTCTTTTTTAAGTGAGTCTCTCACCCATTGTAAGCATGGCACAGCTAAAATGCAATGTAGCCATTTTAGTGTGTTTCCTTAAACACAATGCACCACCAGCACATGGAATTTACAGTTGCTAAAAGAAAAACAAATCCTTTAGGCTCTCAACACAGATGTTACTCTTTCTCCTACACACGGCTCATTCCCACGTTATCTTCAGGAATGTCAACACTTCAAAAGCATACATTTAAAAAAGCGAACCTTCGCCTCCTTACATTACAGCCCCCCACTCGCTAGCACACTGGGGCTGAATCAATGGTTGAATTACTGTTCACAATTTGCATGTCAAATCCTCACAACTATTTTCCTGCCCTCATGACAGAATAGAGTTGAGAACTCCGTCTCACTTTGCATTTCAAATTGCAACTTTAAACTGGGGAAACCGCATGATAAAATTCTTTCCTAATTGAACATAAATCTTTCTTGACCATTCATCGGAGCGCTTTAAACAAAGCCATTTCCCGCTTGTTTATCGCCTTGTGCTCCCTGGCACCATTCCCAAGCAATACGTCAGCCATGACTGATTTACTGAAGGGAGTCTTAACCACACAAGCTATCGGCCAAGGCAAGCCGACACAACGTTGCTGTCTTTTGTGTCTCAGAGCTGCAGTGAGACCACCAAGGAAATGCGACAGCCTGCTCATCACTCTGCACTGTGTTCTCTCACACAATTTGTCATTTCACAGCAAGGCACTGCTCTGCACAAATCCCACCGCTGCCACCAAATGTCTTGATATTGGGCAAATCTTCCTCGGGACCAGCCCTTGGGAGCAAAAATTACCCAATTCAGCCCAAAATACAGGTTCCATTGTGCCGAGCAGTGAACTCATGCTAGTGACAAATGACACCTTCAAAAAGTTTTAGTATTTATTCTAAACAGTGAATTTCAGCAACATTTTGGGATTCAAGTTAGAGAAGATTACAAAACACAAACTTAGAGAAATACAAAATATAGAGAAACATAGAACTTAGAGAAACATAGAGAAACACAGTCTTACGCCCCTTCAATCAGCACTGGGAGACCCTGGCCCTCATAAGCTAGCTGTAACAAGCCCCGCTCAGAGGACAGCGCTACAGGGTGCCGACAGAGCCACAGATTCCGGACACTTGATCTTGCTCGAACCAAGTCCACAGATCGATCTCCCACCTGAGTCATGTGGGCATGCATTTTTATAATCTCGTGCTGTCAGTCCATGACGCACAGTTCCAGAACTTTCCCTGTGCAAAATATAGGCTTGCTCATGGAAAAACCCAACTCTGTGAATTTCCACTGTGCTCCTTTTCTGTGCCCCTCCCTACTTGGAGCCCATCTGCGCGAAAACTCAGGAATGTCTTATCAGTGCCTTCTCAGAGAAAGAGGATTTGTTTACGAAGCCATGCAGGGCTACCATTAGAAAGGCAGAATATTCTAAGAGAAGCCGAGATGAATTAATCCCATGTGAGCAAGCTCTAAAAGGCATGCACTCATAGCTTAGTGTTCATAGCGCTTAAGATTGGCTATCTAAGCGCTATATAGGTGCCATAATGTTCCAAACACTCCAATAATGTCTATTAGCTACAGAGCTGGGGCCTTCGCCCTGCCTGTCTATCTACAATGCATAATGTGACCTACCACCCCTACTAGGCCTGCATATTCCTTGTAGCTCACTACTGCGTAATGGAAGTGCTACAACAGACTACTGTCAGCATTTTTGGCACATACTTTGAATAAACTATTGGCTTTCAGCGGCTAATGCTGTCATCTAAAGCCCTGATTGGCAAATTTGTAATTTTGTGTATCACTACATCGCCCCAACCCTGCTGCCCTGACAATTCATAAATCAAACTCCTGGCTACATGCCACGTAGTAATTTTCTAAAAAGAAAACAACTCTGGTTAAAGCAATTGAGTTGGAAGAGCAAAACATTTTGTTTTTCACAGATTTATCTCAAAATGCATTTAAAAACCATTTTTCAACATTTTGGCATTCAAGTGCTGTTTCACACAGCTGTTTGTCTCACATGACGTATAGTCCACTACCCTTTCTGGTGGCTTTCTCCACAGTCCTTTAGACGAGAAAGGCAAAACATATCAACCCGGTTATTAAAACCCTCAACTGAATCATTTGAGAATGTGCAGCATCAAGTGTCTGACAATATTCCAAGTCCTCACCGTGACAGTTCTGTAAAAGTTATTAATCTGTTGGGCACTTTTCGCAGGTTGTAGAATACACGTCAGTTGCATTGAGTGCGGTGCAGGAAGTGTTCATTGTTTACATGGCACCCCGCAGTGACCCGTTTTCTCTGAGAATGCGTCTGCTTGACTGATCTAAAGCACCCGAAAATTGCACACGTCTAACCCCAATCATGGCACGCTACTTTCTTGTTTTTTTTTTGCCTAGGCAAAACACAAACAGAAATGTTAGGATTTCATAAAAGTACGATATCAGTGTTATCTACCCCTTTCCTTAATACTTCCCCCGCCTTCAGAAGTCTCATCAGGTAACTACACACTTTATCATTGCTACCACAATTATTTGTCACCCTTCTGCGTGTTACTGGGGGCTTATTTGCCTTCAAACATATGGGGTGTAACTGCCTAATCACAAACTCATTTGTGCAATGCGATTATAGTTGGTCAATGGTACCTCAAATTGATCTGTGATTTTTGCAAAAGCAATACTATAAGTACCCAGATCACACTTCTCAATGGCTTAATGTTTTTCTTTTTCACCAAAGCGTTCACTGATGCCAGGCGCCAAGCGCCAACTTGCTTCCAGTGTCTCATGATCTTGATTTAGGTTGCCCTGCTGGCATCACTTCATTTTCAAAGGTAAAGTATTTCAGTCCAATACTGCCTGCAGTTGCTTGCACAAGCAGCCTCGTTTATTTTTCCAGTTCTTCATACAGCCAGTGACTTCAAAGCCTCTGGTTTTCCACTTGTCAGGTTCCCAAAGGGTGTCTGCTGATTTCCTGGGCCACCCCTTGAGAGTGATAGTCTGAGTCCGTTTCTTTATTTGCTTCAACAAATCATTCATTCTTGCACTAAGCCTTGAGGCTTCTGGATCATGGCTAATGTGCAGTGTTCATGTTATATTCCAAAGCCCAGTTCTACATGTTGTCTCTTGCAAAATGGCTAACGTTGTCAGATTTGATTTAATCTGGAACGCCATAATGTCTCATCAGTTACTCCAGCCCTGGTAATGTAGCTTGCATTTTGCTGGCTGTGTTTTTTCACTTCTCAAAGCGCCTAGAGGTTTCTTCTCCAGTGCACAGCGCTTTACTTCACTTCACTTCACATGGGGCACTGGGATGCAGCTTGCATGGCAATGTCTCTTGAAATGGGCAGCTGTCTTTTCTTAGCCCATTCACAGGTTCACAGTTTCCCCAAATGTTTAGATGTTTGATGCGCCCAGCCTGCCATTTGCATGCAGCATGTCTTTTTCCTCCAGTGTCACTGGGCAAATTCTTTGCCATCTGATCAGCTCCATTGTTGCATGCCAATGTCAGAAAGCATGCGTGCATCGGCCTGCGCCATGTAAATGGTGCTCTTTTTCATCTTCTCACTCATGGCAGATACCGCTTTCAGTTTCAGCATTCTGGCTTGCACCCCCACCTCCTTCTTTGCTCACTGACAGAGTTTCCTCGATGGGAATGGAATGCAACTGCCGGCCATTGTTTATCTTTCCTGTGCATGGCAGTGCTGTGCGGAAATCAAGCCTGTTTCTTCGCTCTTATGCTCATAACTCATAAGCTGGTGCGACTTTAAATGCAGGCACTCGTTTCAGACAATTCATGCAAATTTACTGCTTACTGCCAGCCTCTGTGCGCTGTTGAAAACACCACTTCACTGGACAATGAGCAGCATTCTGTGCTTTTCTGCCTTCCCCCCACAGTCATTTCACGCACCCAGCCCATGACAGGAATGTCTGTGCAATTTGTCTTCAAGCCACAAGCTGCCGACAGAAACTTTCATTTTCAAAAGAGGCACTGTTTATCATTAGATTCAACTCAATGTAATTCTGCAAAGAGTCTTTCAGCCTGTATAAAGACAGGCTGCTGATCAATGTCCCATTCAAAAGCATATTTTTTCCTCGTAACCTTGTTGTTTGGCTTCACAAGCTCACTCCAATGCAGTGTGTGATCTTTCAAAAGAACCCTCAGCCCACTGAAGCTTTGTGCTTCCTTCTCAGGCACAGATTTTTTAATATGTTGTACCATTGCCACACCAAAACAAATAATTGTGCTTAAAAATGTCACTTTTAGTGCAGCTTCCTGCACGAATTCTGCATGAATAACCCACAATCTGTTCTGCTTGTGGGCTTTCAATTGGTCAACACCATTTTCACCATGTATCACAGTCAACATTTCCTTGTCTTTAGCAGAAAATCCATGGCATAGAGGGGGAACATGCAAATACTCTTGGGGCAATTTAGAAAATATAAATTGTCTTTCCCCCCAAACCATTGCAAACTGATTCTGCAATTCCAAATCAATGCACAAAATCGAAATTCAAATGCCATTCACTCACTTTTTTTAGTGAGTCTCTCACCCATTGTAAGCACGGAACACCTAAATGCAATGAAGCCAATTTAGTGTGTCCCATTAAACAGAATGCCCCACCAGCACATGGAATTTACAGTTGCCAAAAAACAAACCTCTTTAAACTCTCAACACAGCTGTTACTCTTTCTCCTAAACTCGACTCATTCCCACGATGTATTCAGGAATGTCAACACTTAAAAGCATCAGTTTCAAAAGGCGAACTTTCGCCAGTTTACATTTTAGCTCCCCACTCGCTAGCACACTGGGGCTGAGTTTCAATGTTTGAATCACCATTCACGATTTGGATGTCAAATATTTGCTACTTTTTCTGCCCTCATGCCAAAATAGAGCGAGAACTTTGTTTCACTTTGCAATCCAAAATACAACTTTAACAGGGAGACTGCATGAAAAATTATTTCCTAATTAACCATAAATCTTTCTTCACCATTCCTCGGAGCGCTTTGAACAGAGCCATCTCCCGCTTTGCTCATTGCCTCCTGCTCCCTGGCTTCATTCCCAAGCAATAAATCAGCCACGACTGATTTACTTAACCACACAAGCTATCGGTTGCGGCAGACCGACACACAAATGATGTAATTTTGTCGACTCAGAGCTGCAGTGAGACGACAATGGAAATGTGATAGCCTGCCCCTCAATCTGCACTGTGTTCTCTCACACAATTGTCATTTCCCCAGCATGGCACGGCTCTGCACGATCCCCAAGCTGCCACCAAATGTCTTGAAAAGGAGTAGTTCTTCCCAGGGACCAGCCCTTATTAGCATAAATTACCCAATTCCACCCAATTACAGGTTTGCTCATGCCAAGCAATGAACTCATGCTAGAGAAATGACACCTTCAGTATACATTTAGCATTTATTAGACATATAGCATAATATAACATAAGAGCAAATTTAGCAATGGAACTTGGGAAACAATACTAATAGTTAGAGAAATCACAAAACTTAGAGAAACACAGTCTTACGCCCCTTTAGATGGTGTCTTCAGCGCTAGGAGACCCTGGTTGTCTCAAGCGAGCTGCTGCCAGCCCCTTCAGATAACAGCGCTGCAAGGTGCCGCAGAAGGCCTCATCAGGTTCCGGGCACTCGCTCTTGGTTGAAGCAAGTCCGCGGATGAATCTCCCACTCAGTTCTGGGTGCTTGTACCTTTTGTGCTCTCATGCCGTCAATCAGCATGACGCACAGATCCAGAACCTTCGTTGTGCAAAAAACAAGTTTACTTATGGAAAAACCCCAGCTCAGTAAATTTCCAACGTGCTCCCTTCTCAGCCCCTCCCTACTTGGAGCCCATCTGCGAAAGCTCAGGAATGTTTGTTATCAGTGAGTATGCAGCAGTACCAGGCCTTCTCATGCGAAATAGGATTTGTTTACAAAGCCATGCAGAGCCACAGTTGCAAAGACAGAATATTCTAGGAGAAGCTGAAATCAATTAACCCCTAGTGAGCAAGCTTTACCAGGCCCGCACTCTGCTAGCTTAGTGTCTATAGCGCTTTAAAGATTGGCTATCTAAGCACTAAATAGGTGCCATAATGCTCCAAACACTCAAATACAGGTCTCTATTAGCTACCGAACTGGGGCCTCAGCCCTCCCTTTCTATGCACAATGCATAATGTAACCTTCCACCCCTCCTAGGCCTGCACATTCCTTGTAGCTCACTAAGGCTTAATGTGGGTGCTATCAACACATTACTGTCAGCATTTAGCACATTTTTGAATAAGCTATTGGTTTTAGCTGTTAATGCAGCCATCTAAGGCCCTAATAGGCAAATAGGCACTTTGTATCTCACAACAGCCTGTACCGTCCACTCTCAAGGAACTACAGTCATTCATTGGGTTTGCCAATTTTTATAGGCGTTTCATTCGTTCATATTCCTCTATGGTGGCTCAGCTAAATGCCCTCATTAGTAACAAAAGTCCGGTTCATCTGGAATCCAGAAGCTCAAACTGCATTTGAGGCTTTGAAAACTGCATTTACCTCTGCCCCGGTGCTACAACACTCCAATCCCTCCTTGCCGTTTTTGGTGGAAGCCGACACATCTGCTGTTGCTATCAGGGACATTCTGTCCCAGGAATGCCTGGACTCCGGGGTACTCCACCCTGTGGCTTATTTCTCTAGGAAGTTGACGCCATGTGAGCGGAACTACACCATTACTGAAAGGGAACTGCTCGCGATAAAAGGTGCATTCACAGAATGGAGACATCGTCTGATGGGTGCTAGCCAACCAACCCAAGTGTTCACGGATCATCGTAATCTATTGGCCCTCAGATCCATTAAGTGTGCTACAGCTAGGCACGCCAGGTAGCACGCGTTCTTCTCCTTGTTTGACTTCTCAATCGCTTATCGCCCTACTCGTCTTCACTCCAAAGCCGACGCCCTTTCCCGGATGCACGGCACTCAGGTAGTGCCCAGTCCGGAGTGCTCTCTTCTGCTTCCCAATCAGGTAGTGTGTGCATGCACTCCACAACCTTCTCCCAGGGATGCTTTACGTGAATGGGTGTCCTCTGATACCCCTGAGATAACGGATTATAACATGGACGTCCTTCACTCTCTGCCCTACATTCAGCGGAAGCTATACCTGCCTAACACCAGTACCAGGCAAAAAGCCATGCAATGGTGCTATGAGTCTATCGTTGTTGCACAGACCGGTAGGAGAAAGACAGCAGACCTGTTACATCGCTGGTGCTGGTGGCCGACGATGCAAAAAGACGTAGGGGTGTATATTTTCACCTGTCCTGTATGTGCATGATGCAAGTGGGTAAACCAATTGGCCTGTTGCGACCCCTTCCAGTACCAGATCATCCATGGCATATGTTATCAATGGATTTTATAGTAGAACTACCACAGGACTATGAGACTATGTGGGTCATCGTGGATTATTTCACGAAGATGGCGCTCTTTGTGCCTTTGCTGTAGCCTCCCTCCTCCCCTCTGCCCCTGTTCTGGCCAATCTCTTTCTTCGGCATGTTTTTTTGGACCTACCATCATAGTCACGGATAGAGGTTCGCAGTTTACCTCGCATTTTTTGAAGGCCCTTACCTCCTCCTTTGGTATCGACGAGCGCTACTCAGGTGCCTATCATTCCCGGACAGACAGTCAGACTGAGCGTCTGAATGACATGCTAGAGCAATACCTCCGCTGTCTTCTGGTTCAACATCAGGTTACGTGGCTGTCCATGTTGGGGTCCGCGGAGTTCGCTTATAATAACTCTTTGCGCTCCTCAACAGGCGCTTTGCTGTTTTTTGCCTTATATGGCCAGCACCCCAGAGCATTGCCTTTGGACCCTGATCTACCTCCAGACAATCCTGCTGCCCATTCAGTGGCCTGTAACGCGGTGTTCTGCTCACCTTCAGACTCTTCTCCATCTCCTTGATACGGTTCATCCCGTGTTCTTTATTCTTCGCTGCCCCTGTTCCTTTCCAGACGTCTCCCTGGTTGGACATCACACGCTTGAAGTGCGATATGTTTCTGGTCACTGTCGAGCAGTCACTTCTCTGTGCCGTGACTATTGTGTCTTTCTTGTGCATTACGATGAGTGGGGTGGATGCAAAGGTGGCTTCTTCCTTTCGGCTCTTTGGTTGGCGGAACCACACCTCATCCCCAGGTTGTATGGGGTTATCACAAGCTCATCTCTTCCGATCTGTGACCTCCTTCATTTTTGCTTTCCTCTCTTCATCGTTGACTCTCACCTCGTGTTCCAGAGCCGTCGGCTCTCGTGGTCGGGATCTTCAGGTAACCTCGTTGTGATTGGTCTCCGAAACATTAGGTCCGCGGGACATATCCCTGTTGTGCTTTGGGGTATGTGTCTGTATTCTCTGAGTAGTTGGTTGAGAGCCTGTTCGAAAGGCTTGTTTTGAACGTGGGCAATTTGGAGAGTCCTCTTGATGCTGGCCATGAACCTTTCGACCATGCCATTTGCCTGTGGCCAACGAGGGGTTATCTTGCGATGTTGGAAACCCATATACTTTGCAAATTTCTGGAAGTCGTGGCTTACAAATGACGGGCCGTTGTCCGACTTTATGATCTTGGGGATACCGTACGCCGACAACATTCGATCAAGTGCTGGGATGACGCTCGATGTCGAACTGCTTTCGATTATCTGTGCGTCTGGAAATCGTGAGTGTTCATCCATGAGTACTACTACATGGGTGCCATTGCTTAGTAGTCCAAAGAGGTCTACTGCGAGTTCCTCCCATACCTGTATTGGTAATGGTGATGTCTGCAGTGGGTTTGGGTGTGGGGGTGGCGCTACTTGTGCACAGATGTGGCAGCCTCCCACGATGTCTTCTACCAGTCTGTCAAGTTGTGGGAACCACACCTTTTGCCTGAGGAGGCGTTTCGTTGCTACCACCCCTCGGTGTCCTTCATGAGCCAGGTGCACCGTCTTTTCCCGAAGTGTTCTTGGGATGATCACTTTGCAGCCTTTTAACAATACGTGGTTATCTACCACCGTTATTTCGTCTCAGACTTGATCGAGCCATTTGACATCGTCCTGTGTTGTTTCCGCCTCCGATCTTGCTTGCTGCCTCATGAGTGTTTTCTTGTTCATCTGTAGGCAATGTCTCACGATTCGGAGAGCTGGGTCTAGCTCTGATTGGGCGGATAGTTCTGCCCATCCTACTGGCAATGGTTGGAGATGGTGAACTACATAGTTTATGTATGCGTCTGCGATGGAGGGTTGTGCCTCGGTTGATGTCGTAGGATGACAGGACAGGTAGTTCGCTGGGTTCTCATCATTGCCGGGGCAGTGTTTTACTGTGAATTTGTAGTCCTGTAGGCGCAGACCCCATCTGGCTATTCTTGGTGGCATCCTGGCTTTAGGGTCGCCGTAGATGGTGAGCAGTGCCTGGTGATCCGTGACTATCGTGAACTCCTTTCCAAACAGAAACAGATGAAAGTACTCACACGCCCATACCACTGCTAGGCTTTCTTTTACTGCCTGCGAATATGCCCGTTCCGTGGCAGTCAGGCTCCTGCTGGCGTATGCCACTACGTAGATGTTGTGCGGGTCTGTCGGGTCCTTTTGGGTAAGTATTGCGCCCAGTCCCACTGGGCTGGCATCAACGATTATTTCAGTGTCTCGGCGAGCGTCGAAATATGCCATGTCTTCGGCTTGCGAAATGGCGTTCCTGATCGCTTCAAATGCTTTCTGGCACTCTGTTGACCAAAGCTGAGGAGCAGGTGAGTGTGCCCCCATCCGCGACCCCTTTTGCTTAATTTTGGTTGTCTGTGGCCCCCTCCAGCCCTGCGTTGCCCCGTGTGTCCCAGCCTCCCCTTCCTGATATCCCTGTGGCCCGCCCGCCTCCCAGCCCGCCCCCCACCCCTGATTGGCTGCTGTTCGAAGTCGCCTGGGTCTAGCAAGGTGTTCGGCGCACCTACTCCTCTTTCCAGCTGAGGACCAGGTGAGTGTGCCCCCATCCGCGACCCCTTTTGCTTAATTTTGGTTGTCTGTGGCCCCCCCAGCCCCGCGTTGCCCCGTGTGTCCCAGCCTCCCCTTCCTGGTATCCCTGTGGCCCGCCCGCCTCCCAGCCCGCCCCCCACCCCTGATTGGCCGCTGTTCGAAGTCGCCTGGGTCTAGCAAGGCGTTCGGCGCACCCACTCCTCTTTCCAGCTGAGGAGCAGGTGAGTGTGCCCCCATCTCCGACCCCTTTTGCTTAATTTTGGTTGTCTGTGGCCCCCCCAGCGACCCCTTTTGCTTAATTTTGGTTGTCTGTGGCCCCCCTCAGCCCCGCGTTGCCTCGTGTGTCCCAGCCTCCCTTTCCTGATAACCCTGTGGCCAGCCTGCCTCCCAGCCCGCCCCCGACACCCGATTGGCTGCTGTTCGAAGTCGCCTGGGTCTAGCAAGGCGTTCAGCGCACCCACTCCTCTTTCCAGCTGAGGAGCAGGTGAGTGTGCCCCCATCCGCGACCCCTTTTGCTTAATTTTGGTTGTCTGTGGCCCCCCCAGCCCCGCGTTGCCCTGTGTTTCCCAGCCTCCCCTTCCTGGTATCCCTGTGGCCCGCCCGCCTCCCAGCCCGCCCCCCACCCCTGATTGGCTGCTATTCGAAGTCGCCTGGGTCTAGCAAGGCGTTCGGCGCACCCACTCCTCTTTCCAGCTGAGGAGCAGGTGAGTGTGCCCCCATCCGCGACCCCTTTTGCTTAATTTTGGTTGTCTGTGGCCCCCTCCTAGCCCCGCGTTGCCCCGTGTGTCCCAGCCTCCCCTTCCTGGTATCCCTGTGGCCCGCCCGCCTCCCAGCCCGCCCCCCACCCCTGATTGGCTGAGGTTCGAAGTCGCCTGGGTCTAGCAAGGCGTTCGGCGCACCCACTCCTCTTTCCAGCTGAGGAGCAGGTGAGTGTGCCCCCATCCGCGACCCCTTTTGCTTAATTTTGGTTGTCTGTGGCCCCCCCCAGCCCCGCGTTGCCCCGTGTGTCCCAGCCTCCCCTTCCTGGTATCCCTGTGGCCCGCCCGCCTCCCAGGCCGCCCCACCCCCCCTCCCTGGTCCAGCTCCCGCCCCCCGACCCGCCCATCCCGCCCTTCATCACTGATCCTCCCAGGGCAGCCCTCTGCCCGGCAACCCCCAGCAGCTAAGGGCCCCAAGGCCAAGGGCGGCTCCAACAGAGGCGGCTCCAGGAAGTGTCAGCAGGTGTCCGCAGGGGAAGCCAAGGAAGCCACCAGACACCGACAAAACCGTAAGTGTTGGCTTGGGTGGGGGGTAGAGCAATTACTCTACTCCAGAAAGCTCCTGCCACTCTAACCTACCTTTCAATGGCCTTTAGTATAATGTCAACCAGTGTTTGTTAGCATACGCCACACTTAGATGGAATCTCCAATAGCCTCTCTGTGAAAGTTGAATTTAGAATTGTTCCCACCTGCATTTTAGAAGTGTACCCAATTGCATTTGGAAGTTGCGCCCAATAGCCTCTCTGAGAAAGTTGAATTTAGATTTGTTCCCACTTGCATTTAGAAGTGTACCCGACTGAATTTAGAAGTTGCGCCCAATAGCCTCTCTGAGAAAGTTGAATTTAGAATTGTTCCCACCTGCATTTAGAAGTGTACCCAGTGGCATTTTAAGAAGTGTACCCAATTGCATTTGGAAGTTGCGCCCAATAGCCTCTCTGAGAAAGTTGAATTTAGAATTGTTCCCACTTGCATTTAGAAGTGTACCCAGTGGCATTTTAGAAGTGTACCCAATTGCATTTGGAAGTTGCGCCCAATAGCCTCTCTGAGAAAGTTGAATTTAGATTTGTTCCCACTTGCATTTAGAAATGTACCCGACTGCATTTAGAAGTTGCGCCCAATAGCATCTCTGAGAAAGTTGAATTTAGAATTGTTCCCACCGGCATTTAGAAGTGTTCCCAACAGCATTTTAGAAGTGTACCCAATTGCATTTGGATGTTGCGCCCAATAGCCTCTCTGAGAAAGTTGAACTTAGATTTGTTCCCACTTGCATTTAGAAGTGTACCCGACTGCATTTAGAAGTTGCGCCCAATAGCCTCTCTGAGAAAGTTGAATTTAGAATTGTTCCCACCTGCATTTAGAAGTGTACCCAGTGGCATTTTAAAAGTGTACCCAATTGCATTTGGAAGTTGCGCCCAATAGCCTCTCTGAGAAAGTTGAATTTAGAATGGTTCCCACTTGCATTTAGAAGTATACCCAGTGGCATTTTAGAAGTGTACCCAATTGCATTTGGAAGTTGCGCCCAATAGCCTCCCTGAGAAAGTGAATTTAGAAGTGCACCCAACTGCATTTAGAAGTTGCGCCCAATAACCTCCCTGAGAAAGTTACATCTAGAAGTATACCCAATTGCATATAGAAGGGTCCCCAACCACATTTAGAAGTGTACCCAATTGCATTTAGAAGTGTATCCAATTGCACTTAGAAGTGTACCCAATTGCATTTAGAATTTGCGCCCAACAGCCTCTCTGAGAAAGCAGAATTCAGAAGTGTACCCAACTGCATTTGGAAGTGTACCCAACTGCATTTAGACATGTACCCAATTACATTTAAAAGTGTACCCAATTGCATTTAGAAGTTCCGCCCAACAGCCACTCTAAGATAGTTGAATTTAGAAATGTACCCAACTGCATTTAGAAGTTGCGCCCAATAGCCTCCCTGAGAAAGTGAATTTAGAAGTGCACCCAACTGCATTTAGAAGTTGCGCCCAATAACCTCCCTGAGAAAGTTACATCTAGAAGTATACCCAATTGCGTATAGAAGTGTCCCCAACCACATTTAGAAGTGTACCCAATTGCATTTAGAAGTTCCGCCCAACAGCCACTCTAAGATAGTTGAATTTAGAAGTGCACCCAACTGCATTTAGAAGTTGCGCCCAATAACCTCCCTGAGAAAGTTACATCTAGAAGTATACCCAATTGCATATAGAAGTGTCCCCAACCACATTTAGAAGTGTACCCAATTGCAT
This sequence comes from Ambystoma mexicanum, assembly GCF_040938575.1. NCBI lineage: Eukaryota > Metazoa > Chordata > Amphibia > Caudata > Ambystomatidae > Ambystoma > Ambystoma mexicanum. The sequence goes on from NC_090929.1 coordinate 350,414,909, forward strand.
TTAGAAGTGTATCCAATTGCATATAGAAGTTGCGCCCATTAGACTCGCTGGAAAGATGCATTTAGAAGTGTACCCAACTGCATTTAGAAGCGTCCCCAACCACATTTAGAACTGTACCCAATTGCATTTAGAAGTGTATCCAATTGCACTTAGAAGTTCTCTGAAAAGTTTAATTTAGAAGTGTACCCAACTGCACTTAGAAGTGTCCAAACTGGACTTAGAAGTGTCCCAACTGCACTTAGAAGTGTACCCAATTGCATTTAGAAGTGTACCCAACTGCATTTCGAAGCTGCGCCCAATAACCACCCTGAGAAAATTTCATTTAGAAGTGTACCCAATTGCATTTAGAAGTTGCGCCCATTAGCCTCTCTGAAAGTTGTTCAATTCAGAAGTATACCCAATTGCATTTAGAAGTGTACCCCATTGCATTAAGAAGCGTACCAAATTGCAGTTAGAAGTCTACCCAATTGCTTAGAAGCACCAATTAGTCTTTGACTAATTGAACCTGGAAGTGTGCCTAAAAGCGTGAGTCACCGATCCTAGAACTCCAATCGGAAAACCCTCCTAAATCAACCCAAAGCTCACACCAATCATGAGCGCGCCAACTCCACCAGTGCCTGTCGGAATCGACTCCCGTTGGCCTCCTCCACTCTCCGATCTGCCTTCCTTCCCGCCCCCTCCCTCCCGAGACAACCCACCCTCCTCCGCAATCCCTGCCATCACCTTCTCCACTCACCCCATGACCACTCACCCCCTGAACCACACCGCCACTCAACCCAAGACCTCTCGTCCCCTGAACCACACCACCGACCCACCAGCACTTGCCATGCCCGCTCCCCTCACTACCACACCCTGCAATCACCCACCCCCCGCCTTGCCATCACACCCCTGACTGGACGAGTGTGCTGACTGGACGAGTGTGTCGACTGGACGAGTGTGTCGACTGGACGAGTGCGTGGACTGGACGAGTGCGTGGACTGGACGAGTGCGTGAACTGGACGAGGGTGCTGACTGAACGAATGTGTGGAGCAGACAAGTGTATATGGAGCAGACGAGTATGTGGAACGGACGAATATGTGCAACGGATGAGTATGTGCAACGGACGGACATATTATGTATGTGCAGGGAACTGCGTGACATAGATATTATGCTTTGGAATGAAGGGAACATTTGAAAAACATACATCATACCACACCCCACGCTTACTCTCTCCCTTACACCACCACTCAACTAGAACACAGAGATACTATGACACCATTCGGTATAACTGTTCTCATATCTACATCTCCCGCTCACTCCACATCACTCTAAGTAAACATTGCTGCTTTCACACCCCCAGCCAGGCTTTCTCCTCAGGCCTAACGCAGCCACACTCGTTCTGGATAAAGCCGGCCAGAGCGAACACATACTCCTGATATCTTAAACACCACACCTACCGCTAAGAAGCAGCTACCACTCAAACTCCGCACCAGCTGCACACATACCTGGTGCGCACACGCACTTTTTTGACTCTGCCTACTCTCTCTACTGACCCGAACCTCGGTTCCCAAGGGCGTTCAACCTACCAGCGCCTTCAGACCATACCAATGGTATATAAGGCGCTATATAAATGCAAAATAACATAACATAACATAACATAACAAATAAACGGTGTGTCTTTGCATGTGAGCAGGCGAAGGGGGTTACTCACGGTGGCATAGTCTTTTAGGTATCTCGCGCAGTAACTGGCCAGCCCTAAGAATGAGTGCAGGTCTGTCGTGTTCTCAGGGGGTGTGGCCGAGCTGAGTGCTTTGACTTTGTCGGGGTCTGGTCTCATCCCCTTTTCCGAAAAGATGTGCCCAAAGAATCTTAGAGACCCTCTTGAGAATTCACATTTCGCCTTGCTTAGCGTGAGTCCTGCTTCCTCTAGGGCTTGGCATACTCTGTGCAGCGCCATGTCATGTTCTTCTTGAGTTTTGCCATATACCAACACATCATCTGAATAGTTTAAACAGTTTGGAACATGTCGGATCACCCTATGTATCTCTTCTTGGAATATTTCAGCGGCAGATGAGATACCAAAGTTGAGTCTTTTGTATTGGAATAGTCCGAACTTTCATCAGGACGTTGTTTGGACTGGTGAACGCCTATTGGGGTGAGAGAGAGTGTATGAGAGGAAGAAAATTCGGACCCTTCATCTGCGAACATTATTTACTCAGTGAAGGCTGAATACACCCCGAACCAGAAACACCTATAACAATCTGTCAACCATAATGACATACTACCAGTCTGACTGTAGTATTTGAAATCAACAACATGTTACTAACCCTCACCTACCTAACTGTGATGCAATAACAGTTTTGTACTCATTACTATTATTATTTTTTCTTGCTCTTTGTTACAAGCCAAACCAGGCTTGCATGTGATCTTTCATTTTAAATTGTGTTTTTGTGTTGAGAACTCACCAATTCTATATGTATGTCTGAATAAATGTAACTATATTCCACTCCTTTTTGTTACCTTTAATAGCTAGCAACCATAATCTAGCTTTCTGCCTTTTGAAAACCTACCGTAGCAACACGGTTAAATAGGGGTAGCTGTTGACTCTCTCTCTGTTCTTCTTTATTATTTGTTGACAAGCACTAGCATCACGGAGGCAAGTTGTTGTTGCTATCTTGACAAAAACGTTTTATTTTAAGAAGTATTGAGAAAGAGTGTATTTTGCCAACATGAAGTTTCTTTTGAAGACAGTGTTCTATGATAACAGAACAATTGCATTTGGTTTTGGAACCTGTGTTTTGGGGAGGAAGTCAATCATCCTTGCAAGAGGGATATTGTGGATGGCATTATGTTGTTTGAATTGTCAAGCAGCTGTGGTGAAAAGGACTTTTCTATTTCGTTGAACAGAACTTTGTTGAAACAGGACTATAATCTGAGTATTCTTGAATTGATCCAGGGGAAGGGGATACAACCCTGGTCCCAAGGAGTGCTTCCAAGAACATGTGAGTTTGAATTACAAGACTGTTTTGTTGAACTAAACCTTAGCCATATTTTCCTTGTATAATTTTATTGCATGTATTAGTGTGAGGGCAAGAGATGTATTGGACATTAGGTACATTTTCTTTAGCTTTAGTTTGCTAGGCAGGGACCTCTCTATTAGGTTAGGAAAAGTTAGGCATTCAAAAAACCCATGTTTTACTTTGAATAAATGGCAAACTTTGAGAAAAATGTACCTTTGTGTCCGTCTTGCATTTCTGACCCCTCACAATAGATAATTCTCAAAACATCTCACTGACGGTCTTATAGACTGTAATGAAAGAGCAGTTGAGAAAATGCACATAGATTCAAAGTACATGTGCACAGTGAGATGCACAATAGTGGGGAGGAAATGCACTTAGATTCAAAGTACATGTACACGCCAAGATACACAGTAGCGGGGAGGAAATGCACCTAGATTCAAAGTACACGTACATGGCATGATACACAGTAGTGGGGAGAAAATGCACTTAGATTCAAAGTACACGCACACAGCAAGATACACAGTAGTGGGGAGGAAATCATGGTTCCACACTTTCCAATTTAGACAATAGGGGAGAATTCATCTTCTCCTATTCTATCTTTGAAATTAGAACCAACAAAACCATTTCAGCAAAGTTGTTATTCAAGGGCTACACTAGTACACTGTTCAATATGTATGGCTTTCAAAGCATCAAGTCACATGATAAATCAATCTGACAAAATATACGAGAATTCATAATTGTAATATATGTTCATAAAGCAAGTATGCATCACTTCGTCAGAAAAAGAAAGAAGTCAAGTCAGTCCAACAATCAGGTGCAGTGTTATGCAGGTCTGGCACAGATGAATAACAGTCAATTAATCTGCTGACCTACAATTCAAGATTTGTACCTGCATCTCATTTACACTATTTTCCTTAAGCAGCATCCTCCAGTGTCCTTCAATGCACCAAATCTTTGATGCCGCTTCACCCCTTCCTTACAATTAACCTTCAGACCTCTGTTCCTCTTTTGCCACATCCTTTAACTTAATCCCGGCCCCTGACTATGCACGCGCATTGCTCATTTATCAATTCCTTATCATTCATCCCCTTCCAATGCCCTTTCTGCCAGACATTGAAAGAAACTGTGGTTGGGGTCTTGATGGTAATGTTAGCTAAGGGTCTGCACTTGGACAGCGCAGAGAGAAAGACGCTGAGGGCTCTTGGTATTTATTATTCTCCCAAGTGGCACTTTCTTGGAAAGTCGGCTACTTATTTCAATTCATGGAAGCAGCGAGAACTGCCTGGGATCTGATGTGTGAGAGGGAATAAATGTGAACCTATTACATTTATTTGTGTTTTCAATTAAGGTGGTGTGCATGTGTTTAGTTTTCAGTTTATGTAACTGTGATGATGTGTTTGAGAGCATTTGTGATTGTGTAAATTACAGTTTTCACTCAGTATGTTTTGCTGTGTTATGCTTATCTGGCCAGGGGATGGCAGCCGCTACCTGATCCTGACCCTAGGAACGGCTATATGAGGAACGACCACCTGAGGGCAGGTAGCTCTCAGGGAGACCTGATGACGTCAATGGAGGAAACCATATATCTTCCTTTTTCTTTAAAGGGTGCTTCCGCAGTTCCCCATTCCTAAATGGCACGTTGTTACCTTCATTCCCCACCTCAGTGTAACGTTGGTATGTCTAATCTCCAAACTCCCACTAGGGAGAATATGCAGGTCAGCGAGACGAGGAAGAAGCTGGGAGTAGGGAGGATTACTCCCCAGGTAACTCGATGTCCATCTCCACTGTGCTATCTAAAATCCAACTTGTTATTTAGAACTGCTGAGAATCCTTTTACCAACTCTACCTATAGGTCAACAACGTTACCCTCTAAAACTACTAAAGACACGTCCTCAGACTCTATCTGTAAATCATTAAAAACCGACTTCCCTTTTTTTAATGCTGGAAGTACTGCCACGAGGAAGAGGAGCCAAGTAATGAAGATCACGGGAGACCGGGAACTGTAGTGATAAACAGTACCCTCACCCCCCTGGGATCCAGCCCTTTTGTGCAAAGTAAATCACTCCTAATTACCTTCCCACACAAATAAGGTTTAAGACGCACGATGAACTCAGTCTGGAAAAAAGCCAATCACACAGAATATATGATGCTTGCATTTATTATCTACAGTGTCTAATGAGAACTAAGCAGCAATTTACAATAATGTGGAAATAGAAAGTGCAAGCTGTATAATGCCAATTGTCAATCAAAGATGAATATGCAATTATTTGGTCTTACGCTCCTAATAAAATGTAAATGAAGGTACGATCAGATCACATCCGGGACCCTCGCCGCTACAGGTGCCCGGCACTCCTCGGGAGAGGAGGGGAGGACTGGCCAAGCCCCCACAGTCCTACACCAGAGCGAGGATGTGATGCTAGGAGTCTCGGCCCAGATAGTGCACAGCTGGTCGTCCAGGCACTGTTCCTCTTGGTACGCGCATCTTCCCCAACAGCCCAGGATGAGTCCTCCCTTCCCTGGTCCAAGTATAGTTCTCTTATTAGGGGCTGCACGTCAATCATCATGACGTGTCAGCTCTTCGAGAAGCTTCTAGACTCACCCGTCCAGGCAGTAAACATGTTTTCGCTTGGAAAGTTACAAGACTGGAAACAGCCAGTCTTGGCTCCCAGGCTTCGGGCACTGTGTTTTGAGAAGATCTGACATTCTTGCCTTATCAGTGCACCTGACTCGCAGAGCGAAGACGAGCAAAGCTGTGCAAAGCTGTGCCTGGCTCCCAAGGGCTGCCTAGAGCCTCTTGAAAATGCTAGATGCTTTATGTCTTCAGGAAAGGCCTTCGCAATTAACCCCTTGCAAGCATGCAGGCTCACCCAGTTCGAGAGGCCTGGTTGATGTCAGCATTTTCCTCCACGCTTTGAATAGGCTCTAATACACACAAGATAGCTCAGTGGGTTAGTGCAAATGCAGGTTACTGCAAGCGCCTAGCAGCTTATCACGACAGGAACACACGCTGCGCTCTAGTTGTTTTGAGCACATTTTGGCAGGTGGGACATTTAAACCAAGAAATCAGCAGGTGAGGGAGACCTGCTTGGAGAATTCCTGTCTGCTTGGTGCTGACCAAAAGACTGCCAGATGCAAGCGAGGTCCGTGAAGCCAACCGGCTCATGAGAGGAACCGAAGGAGGCAGACTGCAAAGTCTGGTCAACAGCAGGAATGCCAGAGCAGGATGGACGGCTTCCCTGCATGCAGTTATACTAGCATTACAAGTTACAAGTGTATGAGAACAAGCCTATTCGAATAAGTGGTTTGCATACAGATAAAGCCCTGTGTGAGGAACTCATGGTGACAAAAGTAAGACAGACATGAGTGATCACAGTTCAAGGGTGTTTATTGAACAATGAAAAGAAGGATGAGCAGGTTGGAAAAACACCTAATCTACACCTAAATCTAAGATGGGGACGGATGTCGACCATCATAGGAAAAATAAAGCAGTCCTAGTGATGTGTCAAAGGCCTATACTAATAAACCTATTTCCAATTCCTCACAACTACTACAAAAAAGGGGTGAAGGGCAGTTCTCAAGAAAAGAAAGAAGTGTTCTCAAATCATAAGTCGGTATGTAGTGGCTTGGGTCTCCCTTCCCCACGTTTTTAACACAGGGTTGGATGGGAGCTTGGAGCACAGTTCTATCTCGGGCTATTCCAGCACGAGACGACAGCTTCAATGTCAGTTCTCAGAACCGTCGATGGCCAAGTCTCATTTCCTCAAAAAGTCTCTTGCCGTCGGGGCCTATTAGGTTTAAACAATCCAAAAAAAAATTACCTTTAACAAACAAAAGTTTGTTCCCAAATATTCACTGGGTGATGGGTTTACCCTTGGGTCCCCTCTTCCTGGGTGACCCTTCTTTCCCTTAACAATATCTTCTTCTCAAATACGGTTCAGTAAACCTTCCCTCTCATGGTACACTTTTACCTTTCTTTGTTGTTGTCACAACTTAGCTCACGGGATCGGAATTCACATCCCTTGCTTTACTTTCATTCACCAGCGGGATTCACTTCCCTCGCCGACATGCGGATCAAAGACTTTCATTGTACAGGGCTTTTGCTCGACCCTCATGTATGCCACTTTTCTTCCTCTTTGGCAGGCCCTCTCTACAGCCTTCTGGTTACTGTAGTTTCTCAATATGGGGCTCAACCAGAGTCTCTCGAGTTAACACGCTTGTGGTGTTTCTTTCCCTCTGTCACCGGCTTTCCCCTTTCAGTTCAAACAGTTCAATCAAAGTTCACTTACCTCACGGTTCACTTGTCTTTAATTCATATGGTGCCACTTTGCGATTCCCACTCAACACAGCCTGGTGCTTATCCGTTTCCCCTTCGACTCACCGGCTGTGATGAACCGCTGTCTTTGGGCTTCCTTGAAGTCAAGGCCGATACCATGGGCGCGGGAGCTTCCCTCGCTCATGCCTATCAGCATAGGCCACCCCTGTATACCGTTGACATCTGGTGCAGAACAGGGGGCTTTTTTCTTTTATTTTTTTATTGTTGCATTTTCAGTTTGCAAGAAACCTTACACAACATAATTACAAAAAGAAATGAAAGAACAAGAAAAAAAGGTACAACATAATAACAATTTAGAAAAGAAAAAGAAAAAAGAAACATAACTTCCATAAAAGTAAAAAGTTCATAAAATACAAAGAAAGAGGAAAAAGAATAATCAATTTAAAATTTAAAATGTTCTCAGTACTAAGTTTTTCTTATCCAATTCAGAACCAAGAAATATAAGGAAAAGATTCAAAGCTAAAACCAAAGAAACTGCAGTGGCCCACATACAACAACACCAGAACAGGTTGCTGGACACCTCAGAGTTACCAATTATATTATCTTTGAAAAACTTGGTTCGTTCTTTATCAAAGAACCTACACACAACAACCAAGTGTTTCAAAGTTTCACCAGAATCAGTGACACACAGAACCTACATTCCTTCTCTGGTACCCTCAAATCAGCCAAGGTGTACATGCTGTTCCAATGCCTAATTTTCTCATAAACAGGTAGTTGGTTAAACCTGAAACGCATGTAGTTCATATGTATTATTGGGCATGGACATTTCTGAAGGTATAACTGGGGAGACATTACCTTGCATGAACAAACAGAGTATTTCACAAAGCTGGTATACGAGCGGATATCATCCACTGTCTCAGCCCAGTCTAGCCTAAAAATAAGCTTTTCAATATTCCCTGGTCTTAGAACCAAATCATCTTCCGAGGCAGCAATGCACAACAGCTCAGAGGACATCCTAACGTTGAACTCTCTCAAGGACGGAACCGAGCCGTCAAGCATAGCAGCCTTGAGACTCTCATAGAGGGAATTATTAGGAGGAGTAATTCTTCTTCTGAAAAAGGAGAGCTGTCTCCAAACATACCTTGCCTTTAATGACACAACACCCAGCTTGTGTCTATTAATGGCATTTGGCATAGTCACAGAAAGGCCAAGAACGCCCTCCCAAAGTCTTCCCTGAATAATATTTAAAAAGTCCCCCATATTATGGGAGCAGAGGTCAAGACCATACAGGATGATTTCTTCAAATTTAGCTAAATAGAAACACCTCAGGGGAAGCATGGAAAACCTACACACTCTCTGCTTTAAAAACTTCATTTGAGCAGTAGGTTTCCTAGCTTTATCATTCAAGATGGATTTCCAGTATTCAATACTGACCCTGTTAGCCAAATGATATCCCAGATAGATTACTGTCTTGACCTGCTGCACACTGTCAGGTCCCATAGTCCAAGCATATTGTATGTCCTTTGTTTTACAAGAGAAAACAAGGACCTTAGACTTTGATGCATTAGGCAACAGATTGTTTTCCAGGGCATAGTTGAAGAAAATCTGCATTTTAGCTCTAAGACTGTGCAGAGTTCTGTCGAGCAATATGATATCGTCTGCATAGGCCATCCACTCCAACCTAACCCTCCTCAACCTTGCCGGTGCAACTGAGGGACCCTGCCACAGTCCCTCAGCGTCGCATGTATAGAGGTTAAAGAGCATAGGTGCCAGGGTACAACCCTGTTTCACACCTGTAAGGGTAAGTATCTCTGAAAAGAGAACACCATCCTCAGACAGGCGAACACAGATAGAGGTTTTAGTGTGCAAAAGAGTAATCATCTGAACAAACTTGCGAGGAATACCCAAAGAAAGCATTTTATGCCACAGCCTAGATCTTATCACTCCATCAAAAGCACTTGTCATATCTAACGATGCTAGATAAACTTCCCCCACCTGGGAATGATGAACATAGTGTCTTAGATGGGACAGAATGGAAGCATTAAGAGAGGTACCCAACTCTGCGCGAAACCCCAACCGAAAGTGACTCAGGAGGTTAAGTTCCCTTAAGACACTATTGAGATCTCTTAACAAAAGAATAGAGAAAACCTTACTAGTCGCATCGGTCAAAGCTATGGGTCGATAGTTAGACAAATCAAGTTTGTCCCACCTTTTGTAAATGGGTACAATAATTGACTTCACCCAAGAATCAGGTACCATATGAGATTGCAAAATGTGTTCGAACATCGTTTTTAAAAGCTTGGCCCAAGTGCCAGGATCTTCTTTCAGAACAAAAGGGGGGATGCAATCCGGACCAGGGGCCCTGGATGGCTTAAGTCGAGCGATCGCCCATAGTATGTCCTCCTTATTTCAATTGCAAGAACCCTTTACAGGAGAGCCCAGTTCAGAACCATCAATGGCCCTGAAATCCTCAGGTAGAGCATATTTACTACTGTAAAAAGATACCCAAGTAGCTGAATCTATAGGGCAATCCATGCTCCCCTTGGCTTTCCCCAAGAGTCTATTAACTGAGGACCAAAGTTGTCCATCTTCACCCCTACACAAATACTCAAACATATTTTGATGACACAAAGAGTAAGCATCCATCCCCAGAGATTTAACATAGTTCTTATCTCTCAGGACAAGAGCATGCTTATGCGTAACATAGTCAGAAGGCATTACCCCAGATCTCCTCAGACCGGCAAGTTCCTTTGTTTTACAGGACTTAGATAATAAAATTCTACCATCCCTCACAACACCTCTCATACTAGGATTAGCAGAACTATAGAGATCTCTAATTTGTCGGGTACAGGCAAGAATAATATTGTAAATACGGGGACCACCACCTACCCCATATTCACAACCCAGGAAAACAGGAGCAGGCCTCTGAAGAGATAGAAGCAAGAGCTGATTACATTTATACACAGTTTTCTTGTTCCACAGTACTTTAGTTCCCCTGCTGTTGGATTCCAGACCGCCAAATTAGGTCTAATACAGGGGATAGACATATCGATAGTCAGAAGGAAAGAGAGGGGCAGGTGATCCCCCAATTCAGACTCAAGATGGGTGAAATGGCTACAATATTTCCTAATACCATCGGAAACAGAAAAAGTCAATACAGGAGGTGGAGACTCCTCTGTGCCAGGTGTGTTTAGGGGCAAGTGAAGACGACAGATGATCCAGCAAAGACAGGTCCCACTGATTAAGTAAGAGATCCCACCTAATACCTCGTCTAAGATTCACATGCTGCATGGACGGAAGAGTCCCTATAGAGTTCCACCGTGCCCCATCTGCACAGAAGGAATTGAAGTCCCCTCCCAAAATCACTTGATAACCATGGCCCTTCTGAATCCACTCATCCATAATCTTACACAGTCCCTCTTCTATAGTTTCAAATGAAACTCTAATGGGGTTCCAATAGAGGTTGAGTATCAGTATAGGTAAAGAACCAGGTCCCAAGTTTAGCTCAAGAGCCAAGAGCCATTCAGTACAATACCTAATTTCCCATGAAAACCCCAAATTGCGATCTATTGTGATAGTAGGACCACCTCTCGGGTGCCCCTGCTCCCCCCTGACAGGGGGGCTTTTGTTCGCGGGTTTTCCTTGGTGAAGGTTTCACAGGCCTGAGACGAAAAGCGCAAGGTCGCTTTTCTCTGTGCCACTCTCTCGACTTCCGCCACCCTCCTTCTCCCTTTGAACTTCCGCATAGTAACTGCCTCGCCGTGCTGTCTGCTGGATTCGCCTTCACCGAACTGTGCTCTCTGGCTCCACCTTTTATCCCTGTGGGGAACAGGAAGGGCTGTCAGGTATGTGTGATTCTGTGATCAATTGCCTGATCTTGCTTGACCCGGGTATTGGGACATGTCAGGTAAACGGCTGTAGTGGTAGTCCGTTGTCTGTTGTGTTGTACGAAAGTGTTCGCTGTGAAAGGGGGGGGCAGTGGTTTGGAATGTCCTACGTGAGAGGATGGGGAAAAGGTATTAAAGGAAGGGGATACCGCATCCCGCCCGTCGGTATCCCACTCCCCGAGGACCCCCCATCCAGATGATCCTCCCTCACTGGTCAACCCCTAGGAACTGGATCCAATAGTGATGGCCGCGTCCTGGCCACCTGGATGACAGATCCCCAGGGACTAACATGTGAGACACCTTCAGGTTTCTCACACCTGGCAGGAGAAGTATACCATACATTTGCAAATGGAAAATAAACCTGTTTGTGTGTGAGTCACACACCTGAGCACGTGAGGCAGCTGAGCGTGTGTGTCTGGTCATAGACTCTTTTAAGCAACTTTTTATTAAATGATGTGTCTCTTTTGTAGTCCTAACCATCCTCATTTTCTTTTGAAATCTCTCACCTCGAAAAATAAGCTTCTCGGCCTCCATTGCCTTTGCCTCTTCTGCTTGCTCTGCCATGGTCAGGAGGCTGCAGAGCACAAGCAGGTAGCAGAGCTCAAACTGGGCACAGATGCAGCCATGTTTATAGCCCAGACTGAGTCAAAGGCCCCACCTCCATCCTCTGTACTGTGCCCTTTTTCAATCCTGTCCTAGTGTGACGGGCACACTGAACACATTATCCCCATATCCCAGGGTGGAATTAGCTTGTAATCGAGACCGGTTTCCACAACTAAGGTTTCCTGCACCTAAGTCACTGAAGGGTCCCAGTGAAGAAGGTGCTGTAGGCTTGCTCTGCAGGCTTGATTTAGGGGGGGGGGAGGGTAATTTAAAAGGGGAGTTGTAAAGTGCTTCGGCTTTAGGCGCTATATAAATGTAAATTAGATACAAAATACAAATGGTACTGGTATTGGATGTTAGACGTGCCGTTGGGCTTTGGCCTCCACTTCCTGTGGCCAGCTGCTGCTTTCCCAGAAGATCGGCTGTGCGGGAATATGGGACCACCTTAACATAACACGACAGCGTCAGGATTAGGAAGTTAAATGGAGAGTAAGGAGCGCAAACGCCAATCATTATTTCATAACTGTCTGCATGTGTTCATTACTGAGGTGGCGCCTGACGTGTGTGAATATCTGGTGAGAGTGCATGAAGTGTGTTGTCAAATTTTGGAAGCACACGTATTGTCCAGCCACCCCCAGCTGTGCTTATATTAGTGATAAACGACCAATTTTAGAGTAGAATAAGCATCCATTTCGGACTATGTATTTTGCTTTTCGCAAGTTGCACTAATAGCATGTTTTTTTCTGTCTCTGTTACGATCATCACAAGACATTCCATCTTGGTGTCCTCCGTAACTTGACAAAATCCTTGTGCCTAAAACTTCTGTACAGTGTAGAAATATTTGAACATAGCACATCAAGTGTCCATTGACTTCATTGTGCCACAATGAATGTTTTTTGTAATGTGTCTATCTTTCCCATCTCCCTGGCATGCTGTTCAGGATGTTTGTTTGCATGTATGAGGTAACAAGTGCTTAGAGTATGGGATGTCCTGTGAGTGCGATGCTTTCCCTATTTTGCCAACCTCTGAAGCCTGAAAGTAGATGCACGCAGTCTTGACATGCGGCTAACTTTACATCAGACCTGCAGATGAACTTAACTAGTCTGCTGTTAGATCTCAGTTACCAGTTTAATGGTATACACTACAGAATAGTTGCTCATTTTACTATAGCCGATATGATAGCTCAGTGGTTTGAGTGCTCACTACTGCAATGTGTGTATGATCTGCAGGTTGCAGGTTCGAATCCCAGCAAGGCCATATCAGCCTTTCATCCTTCTGAGGTCGATAAATGAATACCAGCACAGGTTGGGTGATATTGTATGCATATTTGTTCTATAAAAAAGAGCTTAAGCGCAAGTGCTATACAATAACATATTATCATTTGGCCTTGGACTTCTGCTTGCATTCACAGCAATTTGACAATATGGATCTCTACACACAGATATTATTGATACATATGGTGATCCATTGTTGTATGAAATGTATATTACATTATTGAAATAAAAACCATATTTTTCGTAGTGTACTTAGGAACAATGCTATTTGTTTCCACTTCCTGTTTTGTCAAGGGGTGAAAGATCGTGTTTCATCGCTTCCAGGGATGTCACTTTCAGGTGGGGTGAAATTACATCACTTCCGGTGATGTCATCAGAGGTCAAGGGTCGTGAGGCGAGGGGTGGGCCACTTTTTTTTGGGTGTCCGGGCCTATTTCTTGTCCCAGTCCGACCCTGGACACAGGACTGGTTGTTTTTTTTGATATTTTGACAAAGTACCGACCCGTTAGTTTTGTTTTGAAAGGGAATATACCTCTTACAGCGGGGACAGAGAGACATTTTCCAAACCCATTTTTGTTTAATGAGACTCTATGGCCAAAATCCTGAATCCACTGTGTCCGAGTTTCATTCCTGATCCCTCACATATGTTACTGGGGTTTATATCACGTTCACTGCCATTTGCATGGTCTCTAGTCACTCTATGCACAGTACCAAGTGGTATGTCATGTAGAGAAGCCGTGGTTTGAGTCCTGGTTCCATAGTTTACCATTTAAATAGCAGAGTAGACTATATATTCTCCTGCACCATCTTCAGTTTTAGAGCATACAATGGTGTCTTGTACTGGCTAATGAAGTACTCCCTTCAGTAAATCCCACGTGCAATGCACAAATTCACAGATGGTATTTCAGGAGCATAAAGCACAGTGAGGAAAGGCGAATTTGCTCGATATCATGCAATGTGTCAAGTGGGGAAGCCAGGGTTTTGATCATACATAAAGCAGGCCACTGGGTCATTCAGGCAAGTAGTGCTCCAGATGGCAGAGAGTCCAGCCAGGTAGCAGAGAAGTGATCTCTCTGGTTACAGAGTTCATTGGAGTGCGAAGCACAATGGGAGTTACAATCACACTCCTTTTGTAGCCTAGCCAGCACCCTGCCATGGCCCCAATGTAATCCCCCTCTGTGTCAATAGAATATAAAGGGACCAAGTGCTAATAGCAACAGCCAGCACTGCAGGATAAAGCAAGGCTCGAGGGAGTGAACGCCAGCCTGATGGTCCCAGTGAGGTCCCCTGTAATGCGTGCACATACAAGGACATGAAGAGGTATGTGTTGCTGTATGACAAGACTGTCAGAATGGGTATGGCGGTTCAGACCCACAGGGCTGTCATGATGGAGGCACACCAAAACAAAAGGACTAAGTCAAAATGCCCCCTCATTTTAAACCTAAAATGCTTATTTATCCTTAAGTGCAAGGGCTCTTCTGACACCCTTGAGCCATGAGGCCTGGGGCAAACTGCCCTCCACTGCCTGCCCTCTTGTGACAGCCCTGAGAAAAGGGGGTGACTGGTACCGATGGAGGGGCCAGTGTATGGGAGCGAAGGACGTGTTGAAGATGGGTTCATTCTTGCAGTGGCACTACTGCCATTATTGGGCAAAGATAACACAGGCGTGTTCTTACAGGTACAGTTCTGGCATTGTTGCGTGAATTCAACATAGGTGTGTTCTTAGAGTGGCACAGTGAACATGAGTGTGTTCGTATAGTGGCACAAATGGCATATTTTGGGACAGCCAGCATTAACCGGTCTTCCTACAGTAGCAATACTTTCAATACTAGCCATTCCCGGCATAACATATGCTGTTCTAGCATATCTTAAAGGTCAATTTCAGTCGATAATTCATAGGGTCACTTCTGTCCCCCTTTGGGAATATCGGAATTACCACTGATCTCTTCCAGGAAGGGGGCGTAGGTCCCTGTGACATAATAATGGTCATTGAAAAGGCTAAAAGTATAGGTAACTGTCTTCTTTTGAATTTGAAAGGCATATTTGTATCAGATGGAATGAGGGTTATGCGCGGTATAAGAGTAGTATCTAAGTTCCATCGATTACATGGGTCTCTATGATGTGTCTTTGTAGACACGTAATTGTCAACCGTGTTCCATTGCAGAGTCCCTGTGATGGCATAAGATTGTATAGTAGCATAATTACAGCACCTACTTTCAGTTTTAGCTCATGAGGAGGCATTCGTCCTACAGCGTTTTACTCTTTAGAGACTGAAACGTTGAGCCAGTAATTAACTGTTCATTGACACCGGAGCCAACATGCCCTGTTTGACGGGAAGTGGGGGTTGAAAGAAGTAATTTGAAATTATTCCGAATGTTTGCGATAGTGGAAGGTGAAGGTGACCAAGTAGAATCATACTCATTCTGGTTGTTAAAAAGAAAGCTGTTGTCGAATTGGAAGGAAACACAAAGGTGCACTTTACCATTTGGACAGCAGAGGGCAACCTAACACTGAGAAATTGTATCAGCTGATTACGGAAACATGCCTAAGCATTTTATATATATAGATTTGCCACAGCCAACATGAGCACGCTCTTACAATGGCAATGCTGGCATAGGGTGTTGGCATATGTATCCTAAAAATGCAATGGAACAATTTTCTGTGCACTATTGGTGACAGATCCATTGGATTTTTCATGTGTTACCCTACAGAACCAATTGTAAATTGTATGTGTTTTTACCCACCTTTTCACACAAAGGTTGTACTGTAAAAACCTAATTGTTTTAAAAATGTTCATGATAGGACCGGCTACTCCCAAAACCTCCTTGGTTAGTTTGTGCTCCCTTGCTACGCTTGTTCGCTCACTCTTAATACTGGGAAATAATTACCTCATCCTTTGCAAAAAGTCTAAAGCTGCCACTGTTGACAGGTAACTTTTTATTTTTATCTTTGTATTTATTTAATACGTTGAGTTATATAACGTTTCACATCTTACATCAATATAACAAACATAACCAATATACATCTTTTCAATCAATGAAACAATGCAATCATTTTCCATTAATACCCTAATTCATCAGCAGTAAAACATGGTTAAGCATCGTCTCCAGAAAGACATTGAAGAACATTATGAGTTTCCCGGTATCCTGCAGGTAATTCCGTCAGGATACTGGGAAACTACCGTACCGTCTCCCCCGCCCGATATCCCATAATTACTGGGATATTACGGGCGGCAGAGAGGCTGGTAACTCCCCATTCCATAGGACTCCATGGGATGGGGTTGCCCGAATCACCAGCACCATTAGTAACAGTTCCGGTGATTCAGGCATTTATCTGCCAGTAAGGTCTTGATCTACCTACCGACAAGTCAGGCCTGCCGGTGGATCAGAGCCCCTGCTGGCAGACTTAGAGTTGGCCGGTCTGGAAAGGTGCCGGTATACGTTGTTGCCAGCACTTTATTTCCAGACCAGCCAACTCGTAATGAGGCTGAATAGTGTCTGGGGCATGCACAAATTCTCCCAAGAAGGACATGCAAACTGAACCCATGGTAATACACCTCGTTATTACATGTCTATGAGATTAATTGACGTGCTTAACCTTGCACATACTACACCACCTCCGCTCATATGGGATCCCCTTTGTAGGTCCTGATACCCTAAGTGTGGGTAGCTGATTGAGTCGCATCAAGAGAACAAACCTGCCTAACACAGGAGAAGGAGAGAGTTCCAGATATTTTTGATCCCAGATAATATTTGTACATTTTTTAGATTCTTCAGATGTTCATGATTGCATCTCCAATCCCATTCTTTTAAGCTTGCTGGGGAATTCTTTGATTAGCTGATGGTAATCTGTATCTAGATGCGGATTCCACTCAATCATTTTAAATATATCTGTATTCAATGTCACAAACTCTCTAGCTGCGTAGCCATTTTGGGCCTTCATATTTGCTCCTAATAATGTGAGCAGAGGGCACTTGGGATTTTTTAACACTTTTAAATATAAGATTCCTCTTCTCAGATACATATGTCCCATTACAGAAGTCAGCCACAGCTCTAGTTTTATAGCCTCCATGGGCACACACTGAGCTAACCATAAGATCCACCTCCATATTTTACCTCCAATTAATTTCATCCTTTTCATCCATTTCATGTTAGTGATATACATCCCTTCTAGTAAATAAGTAAGTTCAGGTCTAATAGTTTGTTTATATATTAACATGACTCCTCAGAATCTATAACCAGAAGTTCTAGCTGCACATTGTTTTGCCATTGCAGCCAGGGCAAGGGTATTATTCTTTTTTGTTGACCTCATATTCAGATGTTTTTGATCATTACTCACATGCAGGCACATATATTTGTATACTGCTACCTGTTCTATACAGCCTTCCTCCATGTGCAGATATCGATCTATAAACTGGCCCTTTTCCACTCTCATATACTTGATTTTATCATAGTTTATAATCAATCCGTTCTCCTTTGAGAATCGATTTAGCTCATTAATAGCTCTTATACACCCAACCAATGTGTAGTCCATCAGGAACACATGCTGGTGTCCTATATGAGGGGGAAAGCTCCTTATTCCAGAAAATTGCTGTACAAGGTCAGCCAGGTACAGATTGATTATCAAGGGGGCCAGCGCACAACCTTGTTTCAGTCCTTTGGATTTTGTTATTTCAACTGTGCATGCCCCATTGCTGTCCAACCTGACCTTGACCCGAGTGTCTTCATGGAACTGTTTTAGGATTTGTAGCAAATTAGCAGAACTCCCCCAATGTTCCAGTTTTCCCCACAAACATCTATCTACATTATGTAATGCTGCTTCATAATCAGTGTACAACATATAGAGCGGGGGAGCATCACGCTGGAAAGCCATATATTTCATAGTAGTATATTATGGGACATAATGGAGCTAGCTTTAAAGCCGGGTTGAAAAGGTCCAAAAATCTGTCGTTCTTCAACGCATCTGGTTAGTTCTTTTGATACAATTGTGGTGAAAATCTTGCCTGGCAGATCAAGCAATGATAGTAACCTCAAAACATAATAAAGGGCGCCTGGCTAAACTCTGATATACCCAGGGGGTAGCTATTTGTGTATCACAGAAAATCAGGGTGTGAGATCGAACAGCAAGTTTTCTTAATAGATGTGTTTAATTTTTCAAAAACATTTAATTTGAATACATTCTCATCTTAACAAACCAAAAGACAGCAACGGAGAGTATTTTGCTTTCACACTGTGGGGGTACTGCTGAGTACCTCTCTCTCAAGTGTCGAGGCAATTTCCTCACAAATATACACAATCTCTTTACAAATCATACATTTTTAGTGAAAAGTAGATGAATAGGTGTCACCCGGGACAAATGTTGGTACCTGGGTCTCAAAAACATAACACACAACAACATGTGAGACAAGATAGTGGGACAAGACGCTGTGTCATATAGCGACACTGTAGTGTTTCGGCCAAAAATAGCGTTTGATTGAAGCTTGTTGGTGGGGTGGCCTTCTTCAGGATTAGGGCGAGGGAAACTCTCTGTCCGTGTGATATCTGTCAAGGCATAATGGAGAGGCTGTTATGGTGGTATTTTCTGTGATACATGATAGTAGCCTGTAGTTCTGGGTTTGGAACGCAGGTTTTTTTTATAGATGGGAATCAGTATTGCCTGTCTCCACGAGTCCGGTATGCAGCCTTTCGCACATACTATCTCAAATAGTCGGAGTAGGACATCACCCCACACCTCAGGGTTATTTATCAAAACCACATTTACTAAGCCATCTGGCCCTGGTGCTCTTGATCATTTTAGCTTTTTTATGATTGCTTGTATTGTTACTTTATCGAAGTTAAGTTTAAAGGGAGTAGGTGATATTTCAACACTATCTTCATTCCAACAACTGTTTCCTCCATATGTTCTACTTATAAAGTCCCTCTAATTTTCCTCATCGATGAGGTTAATGACTATTTCTGGCTTATGCTGCCTGGTTTCCTTAAAGGCCCTCCACAATCTCTTGGAGTCACCCTTTTGGAGTATTCCTGGCATAAAGTGCCACTGGGCATTTTTGATTGAAAACCTACACCCCTTTACCCAATTATTATTTTTACACATCAGTCTTTTTATTTGTGTTTGTGGCATATTCAAGTCAGGAACCAGTTTCTTGATGTTCCTGAGGTTCTTCCTTAGCTGGCACTTGGCCCCACTTATCTCAGGGTCGTATATCCCGCTATGCTGTTTGCTTTCTCTATAAATATATCTATTACCTGAAATGACCAGCTTTGATGTTAATTGTGTATACCAGTTAATACTGTTGGTCGCCGAGGAGGCAGTGCTGTTACATATATGGATAGCCTCCTTATCCAACATTAAGGTGTTGACAGGTAACAATAAATTTGTGCATGTTGAATTTAAATCCTGCCATGTGTAGGCAATGTCACTTGCCCAATCAGCTTTAAAAGGAAGCATTTGATACTAATTTGACACTAGTTGCCAAAAACATTCCCTGTCAGAGAAGAGGATGGAAGCCCCATGCAAGTTAGTTTTAACCCAGACATACAAAGTCAGTGAAGGTTGTTGAGTATTTTTATATTTTGGCTAGTGGTTCACTTAGACGAGACATGCCAACCTATTACTCCCATGTACATAATCCCACCCCACAATTCAGGGCAAAGAACAGACAGTGAGGTATTCAAAAATCTAAATGTATTTAAAAGAAGAATTCTGTTTCAGACAACTGGTTCTCCAGCTTTACCCTCGAGACCACTACAAAATGTTATATATCGAAAACAAATACAAAACGAAATGTTACCTACCTGTATAAATATCACTATTATACATTCACAAAGGCATCCACTTTCAATTACAAAGTCTTCCTCTAAATATTATGATAATCTAAAAGACTCTAGGCATTCTAACATTCTGCTTAGCATTGGCTTTTTTATAACACAGACTTAAAACCATTTCACATAATGCAGGTATGATCAAACATTTGAATTTCTCCAGCATCAAGACAATGATGGTACTGGAGAAAGCTAAGGAGAACAGAACAATAAAGATACTTTTATACTACACCAACCCCCCCATGCTGATGTGAAATAGTGAATGTATTAACTGTGTAGTGGCCACTTGACATATAGGCAATGACTGGCTAGCATGGCACTGTGAGTTAAGCCATGTATATGCAGAAGATTATTTGTTTTCTGGCACATGTAAGTTTGAATTCACTGGTAATGTTATCAGGAATCTAGGTGTTCTGTCCTGAACACACATGTATAATTCATTCTTCAAATATATGGGTGCTCCCTATGGTTGGTGTATGTGACTTTAATTAAACCTGGCTTTGCTTCTTTTCATTTATCGGTGTGTGTGTGTGTGTGAGTGTCTGTCTGTGTGTGTGTGTCTGTGTGTGTGTGTCTCTGTGTGTGTGTCTTTCTCAAAATATGAATGTATTCCTTTTAATCTACATACATGCATGTCATGCTTTCAGTCTCTTTAGATTTCTGGACTGGAGATGTACTGTTCTCCAGTAACAGATAATTATTTGAAGACCTCCTTCTCTCCCACATTGCACCTGCCTCTGCCTATGATTGAAAGGCAGGGGAATGCAGAGGATCACACTTCACACATTTCTTAGTGAATAGAATTAATTCTCTCAGTATTTCGTTTCACAAACATCCTGTCTATAATATGGTCTCCACCAGGGTAATTAAAATGCATGATGTCTCTTGGGCAATTGTGAGTCATGATTCCACTATGATCTAAATGACTCAACACTTGCAAAATAATGGCAGCCAAAATGCTTTCAGATTTGGATTTTGTTTTTCACTGCAAAGTGGACTGGGCCTTAAAGAAACCATATCTCAAGTTTGTGTTTGATATATATAAGGACCACAGAACATTGGGATGTTAGCCAATGTGTCCCTGTTTTCTTATTGCACCCCCTGCTTTCACGGTCCTTTTATCTTCCTAGACTTTACCCTAATCAAAATGGACAGTTTGGGGATTGTGGTTGATTATCCTTTCCAGAAGTAATTCCTGGTTTTGGGAGAACCAGCAGGGAACCCTGTCATAAAACTAATACATAAGAATCATGAATTTCTTTAAAAAAAAAGAGAAATTGGTAACATGTGTATTCTTTTACAGTTTTACTTGCATGAGAAAGACATAAAGGCATGATATGGCATTAGAGAAATCAAGGAATGTCACCCCACTAAACAAACTCCAACATTACCACATTCTTACAAACCATAGATTTAAAGGGGTAGTTCGGTCAGAAATGTTATTGGCCCAATCGATCGGGCATGTATTTTAGAGCATACATCGATCGTTCTTAAAAAAAATTCCGATGCAACGTACCCGAGATTTTCTCACTTCAACACATGCGAAAACAACAGGTCGGGTACTGCCATCATGTGCTAATCTTATCTGTTGATCCATCGCCCTAAGTGCAAGTGCCCTCACGGCACTAATTCAGATCACCTGCCCCTCAAGCTGACATCATTAGACGCTCACGCCGCTTTTCACAACACCAAAGCACGTCTCATGTCAACGTCCTCTGTGCGCAATCTATTGACGTGTCTCCATGGAAATGGCAAGACGCATCATACCTCGACAAGTGTAAACAAACCCTTCCTGATCACAAAACATTGGAGTTTCTTTTTCCTTTGTGTCAGTGGGGGTCATTCCGAGGTTGGAGGTAAGGGAAAAACGATGCCGGTAAAGGATTACCGGCATCGCTTACCACTCCAGGCTATTCCGACCTGCCAACCCACTATTAGTGGCACCGTAAATAACGGTGCCTCTAATAGCGGCATGGGCGCTGGCACGCGGCCCATCATACCGGCAATAGCTGCATGCCGCTAAACGGAGTAAATCACAAGTCAGGCGGACAAGCAAATACCGGCATCATGAAGGCGCAAATAGTGGATACCGGCATGCCATAAATACCGGCATCGAGAACCAACCGTAAAATGCTATGTGCAGTGTTCCCAACTGCCACAGGTGCACACTATCAGCACAGGTGGAGGCAATGGAGTCTGGGCCTGCACAAAAGGAGCACACCCAAACACCACACCCCTTCCCACACCATGATGATCCCAATAGTAGTAGCAATACTGGATCTGGAGGACATGCTTGCATTGCAACACCAGCAACAACAACAACAGCAACAGCAGGCACCACATAGGAGACGCAGCAGGAGAAGGAGGGTGAAACAGGCCCAGCGTGCCTCACCAGTGCAGCCAGCGTAACCACGCAGGCAGCCCCCAATCCCTCGCATCAGAGCCAGTCCTTTCAACCTAACCCCTGAGCAGATCCACATCCTGTACCGTCTGGACCGGGACACCATTGCCACCATCGTGGACATGATACACGACGACATACTCAGCCTCATTGAAATACGCACCGCCATCCCCCCTCTACTGAAAGTAGTGTCTGTGCTCAACTTCCTTGCCACAGGCACCTACCAGCACACAGTGGGGCACATGCATGGCATATCACAACCCCTATTTTCTCGCATTCTGAAGCAAGTGCTGGATGCCCTCCTCAAGCACACAAGGGACTACATATCCCTACCACGGACTCCCCAGGAGAATCTTGAAACAAAAGTTGGCATTCATGCACTGGCAGGCATGCCAAATTGTATAGGTGCCCTCGACTGCACCCATGTGGAGTTGGTGGTCCCGCATGCCATGGAGGTGGTGTACCGCAACCGCAAGCAATACCACTCCATCAAAGTGCAGATGGTATGTGACGCCAGCAAGATCATCACACATTGTTGTGCCCGATATCCCGGATCAACTCATGACTCAATGGTCCTGTGGAACTCCACGCTACCACGCTTCTTGGAGCGACATGCTGTACGACGTGCCTGGCTGCTTGGTAAGTTGCGTGACAGGCACATGGCAGTGGAATGGGGGGAGAGATGCACACACCACCATGGTGTCAATGTTTATGTGACAGCGCGATGTGCACATCGCTAAACACTGTGCCCCAAAGCATCCCAAACAGAACATGACACCCAAATCCCATAGGAATGAAGTAAGGTCTACACCTATCAGAACATGACTAACAGTAAACCACCCCACATCCCACAACACATGCACCACTCATCAGCGGACCTCACCCTCCGTAACACCATCCAGCAACATGCAGTGTATATGCACTATGTTGCTGTCTCCAACGAATCACCACACAGGACAAGCATCCATGGGAGAGCATTGGACTGAACCACCAAGGGAATCCACTGTCTGTCACGGGGCTGCCACAACCACAGAAATACTGCATGTCACCATGGGAAAAATCAGCACTGAATGCCTAATATTGCAGACCCTACTGCCAATGCTCCCAATCAGAAAATCCTACAGAACACAACACATCACTAAATGGACACGGACACAGCTGTATGCGTACACAATGCATGAGCTACAAGACGGCAGAGCACACCGTGTATCATCTTGAAGATGCAACCCACACCATTATTCCATGGCACAGGACACATTGAGGGCCTAAAAATGGCGTGCATACAACCAGGGACATGTGCATGTGACCAACGATAATCTGCCTGCATGTGTGACTAGTATGGCTGTCCATCATCAATCGACTGACATATACCTTTTTTTACCTTCCATGCAGGTGACAGTGGCTATCCCTTGATGCCATGGCTCCTCACCCCTGTCCGATAACCCACAGAACAGGCACGAGGAGGACTACTATCGATCCCACACCCGTACCCGTGTGGTCATTGAGCAGACCTTTGGCCTGTTGAAGGCATGGTTTTGCTGCCTTAGCCCATCAGGTGGGGCACTCCTCTACAGGCATGAGAAGGTGGCCAAGATCATCATGGCATGTGTCATGCTGCACAACATGTGTATCCGACGCAACGTGCCACTGCCCCCTGACATTGAACTGCAACCACCTGGTGATGATGAATGGGATGAAGAAGAAGTGGCTGCACATCATTGCGGTGCCGATGCACAGGAGGGACGTGCTGTGCGTCAGTCAGTGATTGCACAATATTTCTGACACACATGGCTGCAGAGGGTGACATGCTAGTTGGACAGAGGGCACTGGGTGTGGGGGTACATGTACACTATGCACTGTATATGAATAAATGACGCATGCGCAATGATGAATGTCCACTCAAGTCTTTCTTTTAACACAACGGGTGTATTGAAATCTACAATGAAAACGAAAGTGCACTAACCCTCCACCACCCTCACCCCCCTCCTGCTCCCCCACAACTCCCCCACACACCCTCACCCCCCTCCCCCCACAACTCCCCCACACACCCTCACCCCCCTTCCCCCAAAACTCCCTCACACACCCTCACCCCCCTCCCCCTCACCCCACAACTCCCCCACACATGTCCCAACAAGTGTCTAATGCCTTCATCAGGCTGGCCAGTCTACTTATTGGCACTCCCTGGACCTGGTGGCGGCATGTCCGGCCGGCGCAGGGTGCGCGACGACCTGCGGAGTGTGCTGGTCTGGGTTGAGCTGGAGGACGATGGTGTGGCCATCTGCTCCATCTGGGGTGCCGGACGTTCTGACTCCATAGCATCGGCGATGCGGCTGAGGACCTGCCGCAGGGCGGGGACCTCCTCACACAGTCGGCTTGTATTGTCTGCAATAATTTTGCCCAGGGAGGCAGTGTTATCAGCAATTATCTTTCCCAGAGAGGCAGTGTTTTCACGCCACTCCTGCCTTGCCTGGGCATTGTCATTCACAAACTGATGCACAAGGGCAGTCAGCTCCTCATGACGCTGCGGTCCCGCTGGTACACCTGTGGAGGTGGAGGGTGCTTGGGTGTCATGTTGGACTTGGATGCGCTCCACTATGGGACTCATGGCCCCTTGGTAACACCCCCCCAGACTGCTCCGGGGTGGTGGCGTGGTCTGACTCCAAAGATGTGATCTGGGGGGGTGGTGTTGGACTTGGTGTGCAGGCCTGTTCTGAGGATTCGTCCTCCACAGGCACACACACCTCTTCCTGCGCCTCCTCCTGAGCCAGGGGTGCTGTGGCGGCCACCTACCCGACTGAGCTGGACTCTGCTGATTGTGGAGCATCAGCGCTGACCTGTGGCAGTGGGACAGGGGTTGCGGCTTCCGTCTCAACTGTCCTCGGCGGCACCAGTGCCGTGGCTTCTGGGGGTGGTTTCCTTGGTGGTGCATGGCGGCCCTTGGGTTGGCCCTTTGAGGTGGAAGGCCTGTTGGCCTCATCCCGGGCCCTCTTCCGGGGTGTGGTTGGCTGTGGGGGTGAGTCCCGCGCCTCGCTGTCATGGTCTGAGCCTGTGGGGGTCGAAGAGAGGGACGGCATGAGTGACAGTTTGAGAAGCATCCTGCATACATTTGTATAATTGCTCATGTACACATTAGAGGGTAATAGGCAGTTCAGTTTGGACGATCACGTTGTTTGCTACACGGGTGGGTAATGCAGGCATCCGTCAGTGGTCACTGATGTTGGGGCAGACGTATGGTATGGTATGTGACATGCATATTTCTTGGGGCCTGCATGCAGTGTGACTCATGCCATTGACATCTTAGTGTGGTTTGTGTACAGTATGGCATTACCTTGCTGCAGGCATCTGCATGTGTCTGTGCTGCGTACGACAACTATGCTGGGAATGTGTGTGTATTGGGCCATGGCTTTCCTCTTTAGACAGACATATTGGTGGACTATCATCAGACTCTGCATTACAGTGCTTTCTTAGGACACTCACTTCCGTCCTCCGATGACGTGCCGCAACACTCCATGTCTCCTACACCTTCTATTGACTCCATGCCAATCAGGCTAGCACATATGTCCTCCCACCGGGACAGCTTTATGGGGGAGCTTGCTCCTCCGCCAGTTGAAATTGCCTGGCTCCTGTTGGCAGAGAGTATGTTGCGGACTCGCAGCCGCAAGTCGTCCCACCGCTTCCTGCAGTCCTTGATAGTGTGGGGGAGGGGGAGGGTTACCGACCGCGCTTACTTTCTGCGCCAAAAGTACCCAGATCTCCTTCTTGCGTTTTATGGCCTCCCTCTTCATGCTCTGGGCAAACACAACATCTGCATGTTCTTGCAGGGTCTCAGCATGGTCAGCTCATCTTCATTGAAGCGCTCCTTGCGCTGGCGGGAGGTGCCCTTCTTCACAGCCTTGGGCATTGTGGTATGTTAGAGGATGAGATTTCACAAACAGCAGTATCATACAGGTCCTGGCTGCTGAGGATGGCAATGGATTGTGTTTTTAAAGATGGCCGCTGTGCTCCTTCCCGTTCCTGTGCGATGACGCTACTTTCAGTTCCGCTTATTTACGGTGACCGTTATTAGCGGTGACCACTATTAGCGCTGGCCGCTAATGCCGCATTGGTTCATGCCTGTTGTGCAATCTGCGCTTTACATGATGCCGCTAAGGGCCTTTTTCGGGCCTTTTACGGCATGGCAGTGATGCCCTTACCGGCATGGCGCAAAGCTCGTGCCCGCGAAGTCGTAATAGCCCTCTATTAGCGGGCTCTACACAACACGGACACAGTATTTGCTCCATGCCGGTAAGGACTGTTACTTACCTCCAAACTCGGAATGACCCCCAGTGCATTTAATTTCGAGCTTCCCTGACTTGTTTCTGTTCTGTATGACACACTGAGAACCAATAGTTATACTGCCTAACATGAATGAACTTAATAGTTGCTTTTCATTTCTTATATTATGGACAAATGTCCTTGCAAACTTTTAAAGTTTGAGACTATTAATCTTGTCTTTTCACAATGGGCCTCATTATGAGTCTGGCGGTAGCCGTGCCAGTAAATACTGACTGCCGCGGAAACCTTTTTTTTTTCAGCGCCTGGCAATGGGGACGTGCCGGGGCATTACAGCCCTGGCGGTCCCAGTAATTCCCTATTGCCGGGAGCCGGAAATAATTACTACCCATTCCCATTGCAGTCCCATTGGACTCAATGGGAATGGGGAGGACAGATGCACTGGCACCATTCATGAATGGCGCCGGTGCATCCGTCAAAGTCTGCGAGCGGGTGCCGTTCTGCCCGCCAGGTCAGACCTGGCGGGCGGAAAGGCACCCGCTCGCAGAACTCGTAGTTTGCCAGTCCGGAAACAACGGTGCCGGCAAGCTTACCGGCACCGATGTTTCCGGACTGGCAACCTTGTAATGAGGTCCACTGGGTTTTTGTAACATGGCTGTTTCTTTGCTTTTTAAGAAAAAACTTTCTTTATGGATTTTCATAACCATTGAACATTAACTACAGTATCCATTCCACTAATGAACTCATGGTACCGCACTCATGGTATTACATATACTTGACTATTGACATTAGTTCATCCATTTCTGTCAATTTCGAGCACCTATTACGAATGTCTCTCAATCGTTATCCGGGTTCTCACTGTACCCAGCTCTGAGGAGTGCATTAGTTCATTGGGACCCTTAGACCGGCTGTGCGTTTCCCAGACGACTGAAACCATTGCATTACCGGCAACGCACCTTTCTCATTCTGAAATGGATCCTTTCATTACAAGGTTTCCCCGGCTGTCAACATGTTTTGTTTCAAATCTGAGTAGTATTGTCGAAAGGGGGGCCAGTAATCAATCGGTCAGCTACTGGATGGGAGTATTGCTGCATATCGGGTTTCTCTTTTTGTTTGCATGTGTTCATAAACTCCAGCCATCTCATAAAGCAAGGTGCATTACATTTCCCCCATGTTCTAGCCACCAAGTATCTAGCTGTCACTGTGGCCATCCCCAGCAGCCGTTTCTCCGAACGGGGCCCCTCCGTGATCAATGCCAAGATTAACGCCAGAACCTTAGTGGCGCATGCCACAGAAATAGCTGACATCTTATCATCCGATGACCTTGACCTTCTGGCAGTCACAGAATCCTGGCTGCACGAAGCAGCAGGCCCAGCGCTCTCCCTAGCCATCCCAGAAAACTACCAACTAATTAGAATGGATAGATCTAACAGCAAAGGAGGCAGTCTTGCCATTATAGCAAAAACTAACCTTGCTCTAAGACTACTTGCCCAACCCCCCCTTAAATCATGCGAGTTACTCATAGCCAAATTGCCCATCTCCAATTGTCGCACCCTAACCATTTATTTAATATCCAGGCCACCTGGCCCTATCGGTACCTTCGAGGAGGACCTATCTAGCCTCATAGCTAATAACACTAAGACTCATCCCAACTCCTACTACTGGGAGATCTCAATTTAGGATTCAACGACCCAGATGACAAACCAGCCCAATCTGTAGCTACCATGCTAGCTGAACATGGCCTAACCCCAAAAGTCCTCACCCCAACGCATGACAAAGGAAGGACCCTAGACTGGGTTGCCACCTTAAACTGCGACACTTCCATCAATAAAATTACCCCTCAACAATGGACATACCACCATACCACCACAAACAGATCACCAAAGTTAAAGCTATGGCACCTCCACTACCCAGCAGAGCTAAAATAAATATCACACCAGACAACCTCCTGCCACTCCTACTCCCAACTATCAACGCACTCCCTAATAACTCAGACCCTGAATTCCTTGTGGAGAGTTACAATAACGCCATGAACATAGCCCTAGATACCATTGCACCCCTGAAGTCTCGCAAAAGCAAACAACAAGCTCATCTCAATGCCTGGTTCACCCCTCACCTAAAAGATCTAAGATTGCAAAAAAGGAAATTAGAAGCTGAATGGCGACACACCCCTTCTGAAGAAAACAAATTGCAACTCAAACAATTCGCTAACAACTACAAAAAAGAATTCCTACTTACAAAAAACCTTTTCAACGAAAGGATCTCTAACACTAGTTCCAACACTAAGGAACTATTTGCTATCTTAAGGGAACTGGATTCCCCTGCACCCCCACCTGACAATGGAGGTCATTACAACCCCGGCGTTAAGGGTTAACGACGGCGTTAACCCTTAACGCCGGATTCCCACTTTAACGCCTGCTTTTGGCAGGCGTTAAAGTCCATGGCGCTAACCCGCCATGGTGCTAATTACGCCGCCGTAATTTACGGCGGCGTAATTAGCGCCTTCCCCACTCCCATTATGCCCTATGGGAAAGGGAAAATGGGAAATGGGGATTTACCGCCCCACTCACCTTGGAATGGGGCGGTAAATCCGCCATCCACCATGGTGTAAAAGTAGTTTACACCATGGTGGTAAAGTTGGCGCACCCAAGCGAGTCCCGTGGAGTCCCGCTTTGCCGCGTTACTCTGCTCCTGGAGCCTTGAACTATTGTGGACTATTGCACTACATTTACCAGCAGGCCATCTGGTAACCCTTTGGAGGCGGGTCGATAAAAGGAGGAGGTCACGCGCACCGCGCGCGCGCACCCAAGCGAGTCCCGTGGAGTCCCGCTTTGCCGCGTTACTCTGCTCCTGGAGCCTTGAACTATTGTGGACTATTGCACTACATTTACCAGCAGGCCATCTGGTAACCCTTTGGAGGCGGGCCGATAAAAGGAGGAGGTCGCGCGCACCGCGTGCGCGCACCCAAGCGAGTCCCGTGGAGTCCCGCTTTGCCGCGTTACTCTGCTCCTGGAGCCTTGAACTATTGTGGACTATTGCACTACATTTACCAGCAGGCCATCTGGTAACCCTTTGGAGGCGGGCCGATAAAAGGAGGAGGTCGCGCGCACCGCGCGCGCGCACCCAAGCGAGTCCCGTGGAGTCCCGCTTTGCCGCGTTACTCTGCTCCTGGAGCCTTGAACTATTGTGGACTATTGCACTACATTTACCAGCAGGTGACTTTTAACCCACAAAAAGCATACTTGCCAATGGACTTGCTTTCAATAGCTAAGCTTACACTGTATTTATTTATATCTGTCTAGGCCATCTGGTAACCCTTTGGAGGCGGGCCGATAAAAGGAGGAGGTCGCGCGCACCACGCGCGCGCACCCAAGCGAGTCCCGTGGAGTCCCGCTTTGCCGCTTCGCCGCAGCGTCCGGGGCTCCGCGGGACCGAGGCATCTCTCACAATCCCCTGACATGTTTCAGCGATCCAATGGCAGTACTGCAGTTGACATCTCATTTATCCCTCCAACTCCTCGCAGGGCTCAGGATGGTCAACAGGCTTCATCTCCTAACCTGATTGACATACCTAAACCCGCTAATCTAACCTTGGAGGTCATGAATATAGCACTTATGTCCCTTGCCAAGCTTTCGAATCCACCGATGGCACACTTAGAGTGCTTACAGAAAAGTTTGATCTGCTTAACTCTGAAATATTCAAACTTAGTTCTGAACTGTCATGCCTCCGAAAGGACTCTGTTGAAAAATATACTCAGGAACTCGAGTTCCAAAAAAAAATGACCATACTTCTTAACAAAAAAAACCCAGAAAAAGTAAGCAAAACCTCAGTCCTCATAGATGCGTACACACAAACAAAGAAAGACACAAATAATCAGAATGTAGAAACTAAGGCCAAGACTGGATATATACAACAAGATCTACTGGTTATGCCACCCGCCGAAACGTATGCTCACCTATCGTTTGTAGATGGTATCATAACAGATAACTCTATACCGGTTAAGACTCATGATCTAGTTCAGGCTCCTTCTCTGACAACCTCACCACAGAAAGTAATCAGAGTGGCTGCACCTAAGAAATCTATATACCCTGTCTTTGATGTCAGAGTCAGTAAAAACACAGCAGGAATAAATGCTAAATCAAAAAAATTGCCACCTCAAAAAAAAATCAAAAAATGTGAAAATGGCAAAGATGGTAGTATCGTCGTCAACGAAACATTTTATTAACAATCTATCACGTGCCAATACTAGCACTCAGGTGGCCTCAGGGATTATAACAAAAAAATATGATGCACTAACTAAACTGAGAAAAACTAAATATCTAGAGTCCTGCCAGTCGCCTCGAGCAATTATAGATCACCCTTCTCTTGATGAGCTGATAAAACTTGCTGAAGGTCATCACTCTCCTCACCTCTTAACACCTCAAGTCACTGGTGAAAATGACAGCCAAACTCCATCACATTCAGTAGTAAATGGCAAGAGCGAAATACCTGATGACACGCATTTATCAAGGCAAAACTTGAGACGAGAGATTGACCGTTATTTAGAGAGTCGAAGTTTTGAACCTCCTAGGTTCCCTATCATAGTCAATGGACCTGTGAAAAGCACCGTTGCTAACACCATGATATTGTCAACGGAAACGCAGAGTATAGAATCTAAAAAGACTACTCTTAAACGAGTATCCTTTGCTGACTCAGAATTTCCGAGCGAGCATAACTTGGCACAAGATTCAGTAAATAACAGTATTGACAGACAAAAAGATCTTGATGAAATAAAAGAGTCCATTGCACGCCTATGGATGCTAAATTCGAAATCGCAGTGTATGTCGCCACAAAAAAAAAATGATAATAATAAAAAAAAAACTGCGTCACCACAGGCCGATACAGACAAAGTCCGCGGTCCTATTAGCGGCATATTAGACAAGCACACGAATATGACATCAAAAAAGGCACAAGGCAAAATTGTAACAAGACATGCCTTGCAACTAGCGTGTCGTCAGGCCCATCAATACATTTTGAATCGCCAGAGCGTGCTTAACTTGTTCTCTGACATAACAACACTCAGAGACATCCAATCGCAAGACATTGACCAAATTGAATTCCAAAATAAAAATGACCTTGGTGTGGTACTTGTGTGGACGACCTCTCTGATTGTACATAATGTGATATGGGCGGCGCGAGAAGCTTTATTTGAAATGGGCTTTAAGCTTTCTCGATTTGATGATGTAAAATACCCCCTGAAGTCTTGTCTCAAAACATTGCAAAAACCACAACATCACATCTCAATCTATAATAACGGAGAGCGAAGGGAGTACCCACAAGAGCAAACCAAGATCACAAGAGTATAACTAGACCCAATCAAGGAGCAAGTATGTTTATCCATAGTCAGCTGGAACACCCGAGGCCACAGTCACTTGATTAATAACCCCAAGAGTATACTGTGTGACTTTGACATCATCCTTTTACAGGAAACCTGGCTCACTACTACTCCAAGCTGGAATAAATTTGAAATGCTTCTGGAGCCGGCTATACGAGCAGCCAAAGGCAGACCTATGTCTGGATTACTTACTGCTATTAACACACGAGCAAATTTACACCTTACTGCACTACCTGCGATAAATCCATTCATTCAATGTTCTCTCATTGATGTTAACTCTTGCAAGATTGCATGTGTAAATGTGTATTGGAACCCTATGAGTATCACAGTTGCCATGTTTTTCAAAAATCTTACATCTGTTCTTAAAAATATTATGTTGGGCAATGGCATTACACACATCATCTTGGCAGGAGATTTGAATCTACACTTACTGCAAGGGAACTCTGTTAAAAAAATCGAACGGGCTGATCTATGGATCAAGTTTGCGAAAGCATGGAATCTAATTATGCTAAATGGCACCAGTGCGGCTGATTCCCCACCTCTTGCGACGTGGCAGAGTAGAAATCAAACTGCTATTATTGATTACATATTTATCTCCAGATGTCTCTTTGATCACATAACTGACTTTGCAGTTAAAACTTCAGAGTATAGTGACCATCAGCCACTCACATGCAACCTTATGTTAAATCTTGATATAAGGGGGCCAAGACAAACTTGCATTGGGTCAGCTAATATTAACAACTCTTTAAACGGGTTGAAATGGACTGAACGATCTTTAATATATTATCGTGATCATCTACAAATGTTTGAGAATGGTAATTCCCAAGACAATAGCACAAATGATCTAGAACCGTTTCAGCTAATGCAGCTATATGCAACGCACCACAAGTCTCATGGGAAAACAACTCAGGTGTGCGACAATGCAGTTTGCTTAAGGAAAGCACTGTTTCGCAAACAAAAGAGACAAACCCAACATCTATCAGAAACAGACAAAGTCTCGAAACTGAGAACCATTAAAACTGCATACAGAAATTGGATGCGGGAGCATAAGATCACCAACTATCAAAAGAATGGCGAACTAATGCTAAATCAAGTGCTGAGAAAGAACTCAGCACAAAGCTGGCAATTAATCAACTCAATCACGTCAGCACCGCAACTCGCCTCTCAGGTAAATGGGGTATTAGAAAATGACTGGGTATCTCATTTCTCAAGGATATATGCAGCTCCTTCCGGGTCTGGAGCATTAGATATGCCTTGCTCCAACTTTAATCTTGATTTTGATGAAGACGATATTCGAGATCTCATCAAAAGTGCCAGCATGTCTCGTGCCCCAGGTCCGGATGGACTCTCGAACACAGTAATAAAGGAAAATGTGGATGTGTGGACCTCCATACTTTGCACGCTATTTCGACTAATCATTCGACACCAAAACCTTCCAAAATCTTGGTCCCAGTCAATCATTGTTCCGATCTTCAAAAAAGGCAACAGACAAAATCCGATGAGTTATCGTCCAATAGCCTTGTTGGACGTCTCTGGTAAAATCTTTTGCAGATTAGTGCTACGTGATTTGAACGCCTGGTCTCTTACAACCCAGCGCAGAGACCCTTTTCAGTCTGGGTTTGTCTCAGGATTAGGAACCTCAATAAATCTCACAATCCTGAACGCATTAAAGATGTCTTATGCCCTGCGAAGACAACCCCTGTATGTTGCCTTCATCGATTTTCGCATGGCCTTTCATTCGGTAGACATAAATCTACTTATCAGAAAACTGATAAAATATGATTGTCCCAAATCCTTAGTCAAGATCATGAGTCTTCTTCATTCAAACACTTCTGTACAGATCAAGCTGAATCTGGAAGGCTCCCTATCCAAATGGATAATGACAGCAAGAGGCTTAAAGCAAGGGTGCATTTTGGCATCCACTCTATTTAACTTGTTCCTGCTGGATTTAGCTGACGATCTTGCTTCAGTTCATTCAGACTCACCTAAACGAGGTAAACAAGTGATAGCATGGCTCCTCTATGCTGATGACTTAGTTCTAATCTCCCAGACGCCTTCTGGCTTACAAATTCTGTTAGACGTACTTGACCAATATGCTTCACGAAACAATCTCATTGTGAACCAAAAAAAAACTCAAGTTATCATTTTGGGTAAACTGAAAACGACCTTGCATAACAAATTTCACTGGACAATATCTAACTATAAACTGGAAGTGGTCTCGGAGTATAAATACTTGGGGACGAACTTCAACAACACAGCATCCGATAATCCCTTTGAATCGTCGTTGCGAGCTAAATTATTAATGCTTACCTCGCAAGCAAGAATTGTTCATGCGAAATTTGGGAAATTTTCATGTGCCCCTCTTATGTCATTCTATCAGCAGAAAATCATACCTGTTATTACATATGGACTTGAATCTGTTTTACCTAAATCTGTTATATTCTGGGATCGTATCGAAGCAAAGTTCTGGAAAACAGTCTTAAATTTACCGAAAAGTACACCTAATATGCTTCTCAGATTTGAACTGGGACTTATATCAATCCAAGCCCATATAACCTGGAAAATGTGTAGTCTGTTCAGAAAATGTATCATGGGAATATCGATGAGAAATGGCCTCGCAGTACTGGCCGATTATTTAACATCCTCAGACCACACTTTCCCACTGCAATGGAGAAATCATACTATAAATGCCTTAGCTAAAGCAGATATCTCAATTGATCTTTTGGTAGCAAATCCAAATCGAGCCAAAATTAAATTTCTTCAAATGGACTGGGTGACAACTCAGGAGAAATGCCTTAAACTTAAAGATTTTGATAGACTCCTCTTTGGTCATAAACACTTCCGACCAATGGCTGACTATCTGATGAAATGTCCATCTCCACAATTAAGATAAAAAATTTTAAGTCTCCGCTTTAACCTATGGCCGGTCAATGAAATACTACTAAGACGAGGTATGATTAAAAAAGAATCGGGATATTGTCGATTTTGCGATGACATTACCACTACAGAAACATCACAACACATAATCATGAAATGTAAAGCCTTTGATCTCCATCGTGCCAAATTAGCCAAATGTGTGAATCTGAATTATCATACTCGCTCAGATGTTGAAACTTGGGCGACAGTCTTTAACTCTCCAAAGATATCCGTGAGAATAACAACTATTGCAATTTTAGATGCAGCGTTCCCAGAAGAGCAAAAAGGTCATATCAGCTACTAATGGAAATAATCTTTTGTCAACAATAATGCACAATGCGTCTGTGAAATTGTGTTTGAAATTTCTTCATTGTCTTAGACATGCATATAAAAAAACATATAAACAATAATTATGATACATGTGCATTTTACAATTCTGTATTTCTTCTGAGATTCCAAATTCTGGGTATTTACTCTCCTCTTTCTTTTTAATGATGTACTAATTATTTATTGCCAAAAATTGATTGTTATTCTCTAATTTTTAATATGTTACTATTCTGTGTTTCTGTTTGTATAGAAAAAATAATATTTGTAAAGTTGTTGTTTCAACTAAAGCAAATAAATAAAAAAAAAAAAGAAAGTTGGTGCACTTAGCACCAAGGTTGTAATGACCGCCAATATACCTAAAGATAAACAATGGTGCACTAGCATCCAACACGCCCTAGTTAACACAATTTTAACACTTCAAACTAAAATATAAAAAAAAGCTTCCTTGCCTACCAACGAGACGCCACTCACTAGCCCCACCACTAACACACCCAGCCTAGCCCCTTTCAAATTTACCAAAGTCTCCATCCAGGAAACTGAAAAAAGTATTGCATCCCTTAAGCCCTCCAATTGCAAGGGCGACAATTGCCCAGCCCAAATAATTAAGGATGCAGCAAGGGACCTAGCCCCCTTTATAACTAAACTGATTAATGCCTCCTTTTCCACTAACACCATACCAAGTAATTTAAAAGAGTCATGGGTTCTACCTCTCCTTACAAGCAAACCCTAGACCCCTCCATCCCCACCAACTACAGGTCTATTACCAAGGTACCCTTCCTTCTTAAGATCATAGACAGAGTAGCTTATTTACAAATTCAGCGCTATCTTGAATCTAACAAGCTCCTAGGGGTCCGCCAATCTGGGTTTAGACCACAACACGGCACAGAGACAGCCTTAATTGACCTCAAACCCAAATTGACGAGCTCAACGACAAGGGAAACACTGCCATGCTACTCCTCCTTGACCTGTCGGCGGCCTTTGACCTGGTGGATCACACAGTTTTGTGCGAATATTTGGCATCAGCGGCTCACTTCTCAAGGGAGGCTATAGCCTGGGTCCAATTATTCTTGGACAACCGAACCATGAGAGTTTTCTCTACATCGGCATCAGCTGACCCCCTCAAAATAACCTGCGGTGTACCCCAAGGTTCCTGTGTCTCGCCGACTATGTATAATATATTTATCAAGCCCCTATTCGACAAATTGGACAGACTGGGTGTTAACTACACTAATTATGCAGACGACACTCAGATCCTCATTCCCCTTTCGGGCAACTTTGTCGCTGATACGGCCTTGTTAAATGAAATATACCTCATCATTCAGGCATGGATGGCCACTCATGGCCTCTGCCTGAATGATGGCAAAACTGAAATCCTGCTCCTTGGCTCCGTTGGCAACCTAAAGAAACTCAGCCCCAACTACTCCGCATTCCACATTGATGGCAACATAATTACAGTAGCCAAAGTAGTGAAAACACTAGGCTTTCACTTTGACTCCTCCCTGGCGCTGAAGAAACAGGTAAACTCCCTAACATCCTCCACCTCCTATACGTGCAAGCTCATCAGAGCATGCCAAGCTTTCCTAACCCAAGCCAGCTGTATCATCCACGCCAACGCCCTAATACTCTCCAAACCTGACTACTGCAATGCCTGGTATTTGGGAACCAACAAATAAATAATTGACAAAATGCAAATTTTGCAAAATAATGCCCTGAGAACTGCCCTTAACTTACCAACTAAAGAACACATCTATAACATAAGAAGAGAACAACAGTGGCTAAAAATCTATGACAGAATTTCACTCAAAACAGCCTCACTAACCTACAAATGCCTCAATAATGCAGCTCCCCCTACCTTGCAGAGAGAATAGTGAAAAGAACATCAAACCGCCCTACCAGTGCTGCCAATTCCTATTGCTTGCAGATACCGAGATTCAGGCTAAAGAAAACAGGCGGCTGTAGTTTCCCAGTTAAGGCGGCCTAGTACTGGAACACTCTTCCACTTGACATTAGAATAGACCAATCCTATTACAGCTTCAGACGTAATATCCTCAAATGGCTGCAGTCTAATCACCGTCAGGAACTGTGAACTATCCCAGCCTTTGAATATCTGTCCTGACTCCAACCTTCTCATCTGGTGCATATGTATATTCCTTCATCAGATTTGTTTAATTACTTATTTGCAATGTTTTCTCATGTATCATTTTGCCCTAACTCTGTAACTAAGCTTAAAGTATCCATGTATTTTGTTCTCTGTTGCGCCCAGTTACCTTTGGGTTTGGTGCGCCATACAAATTAATAAACAAACAAACAAACAAACAAGAGCCATAATTCTGGTATGTAGTTCCGTGTTGTCGGTAGCATTGCGGTCATTGCCTCTTCGATCTTTCCCCAAAAAGGCCTGATGTGTGAACATGACCAGGCTACATGATAAAAATCAGCTGAGTTTTCTTTGCATCTTCTACAGGAGGAGGACATCTCAGTGAAAACTCTGCACAACCTGGCTGGGGAATAATAGGCTAGATGTAGGAATTTGTAGTGTAGTGTATCAGCCTAAACCGACTATGTAGTGACAAGTTGCGTGTCTGCATGCAGATGAGTTTCCACGGCCTCTCATTTATTTCTGTCCCCCGGTCACACTCCCAAGTGTTCCTGTATGTCTGTCCCTTCACTTCCTTCCCTGCTCTAGGTATCTTGTAGATGATTGACACTAGTTTCCTAGTAGATATGGGGTTGAGCAAACATTGAAGGATTGGGTGGGTGTTGGGGGGTTGGGGAAACTCAGGCCATTTGGATTGCAGTGCTTCCCTGATCCTAAAGTACAAGAGTAAGGTCACGGCAGTCCACTCACCATTGGTCCGCAAGTACTCCCATTTTATGAACTGTCCCTCGTGTACCAACTCCCCCATCACCTGGACCCCCAGTTTCTGGAAACAAATCTGGAAGGTTCTCTCGTGTGCTAGTGTGATCCCATGGATTCTGTATATTGGGAAGTCCGGGGAATAACAAGCCACTGCACCGGTCAGCCGGCCGATCTGCTCCCAGGCCTTAACCGTCACAGCGATAGGTTGAACCTCAGCTCCTTACCCGGCTGCCAAACATGTATTGGACCTGTGCCGCTAGGAAATACAGATACAAATCGGGGTATTCCAGCCCGCCCCATTCACACGGCAGTGTGAGAGTGTCATAGGATATCCTGGCTTGTCTACCTGCCCAGGCTAACCGTATCATTAAGCTTTTAGCTCGAGTCCAGAAGTGCGCAGGGGGCCAGATGAGTACGTTATTACAAATATAAAGCAATTTGGATAGGATAACCATTTTAGCTAACGCGATGCATGCTGCCTGAGAGATGGGCAGGAGGATCCAAGAGTCTATTCTGTGTTCCAGTATCTCAAGCGTTCTCACATAGTTTTCCCTGTAGAGATCCCCCACCGATGTGGTCACCAGGACACCCAGGTATCTTATGCCCTGGGGACACCATCAGAAGTCCGCACTTATATCTCCACACTGCACCCCTGCTGTCAGAGGCAGCACTTCCCATTTATTCCAATTCATTTTTAACCCCGAGAGTTCTACATATCTCTTGTGTCAGTGGGATGAGGTTCAGCCTAGGATGTTTAAGATATCGTCAGCATATAGTGAGACGATCGTAAGATGTGAATGAATTTGTATCCCCGATGTGCGTGAAACTCTTCGAATATGGCACGCCAGTGGCTCCATGTCGAGAGCAAACAGGACCAGCGAGAGGGCGCACCCTTGTTGTGTGCCCCGTGTTGGATAGACGTCTTCTGACATCATCCCATTTGTGTATACTGCTGCCCTAGGTGCGGTGTAGGAGCGGTGTGCAGTATGCGGATACAGAGTATGAATGTTAGGCCCAACCCGGATTGCCGAAGGACCTCAAAGAGGAAAGTCCACTCGATGGAGTCGAAGGCCTACTCCGCATCTAACACTACAACAGCGTTAGGGACCTCCGAGTCCACATTGTGCATAAGTGTAAACAGCCGCCTCAAAATGTTCTGGGTTGACCAGCCGGTGTGAAGCCTGCCTGATCTGGCAGAACCAGCGCCAGCATATGAGGGAGGAGTCGATTTGCTAGTATTTTTGCCAGTATTTTATTGTATATATTAATTAACGACAGTGGTCTGTAAGATGAACATTTATGGGAGTCTTTTTCTGGCTTGAAGAGTACTGTTACCAGCGCTGTCCTTGTAGAGTTCAGGAGGCTACCCGTAGACAATGCGCTTTCATACATACCCCGCAGACTTGGGAGCAGGTAGTCCAGATAAGCTTTATAAAATTGGACCCCTTGCAGATTCTCTAATTCCTTTATAGTCCCTTCCAGTGCCCGCATGGATCTGCGTAGGGCGTTCAATACCCCCCTTCTTTGGATATGCGGCATGCCCTTACATATATTTTAAATGTCTCCCAAATCACCCCCGGGTTATGCACCAAACCCACATTAGTTTGGAAGTAGGTCTGTATGTCTTGGCTAATTTCCTCACGGATCACCCGTCTTCCAGTGCCGCGGCCCTAAACCACCAGCGTAATTGCCTCAGGGGCCCCGCCGGGCCAGCTACGCGGGCCAGGGCTGGAGAGTGGTCCGAGAGGGTGCAAGGGAGTATTCCAGCCTCCATCACCCCTCTAACGCTGGAGGGGCAGGTCATGATGTAAGGTCATGATGTAATCAATTCTCGAGGAGCTGCTGTGAAAGCCAGAGAAAAAGGTGTATTCCCTATCTGTAGGGTACGTTTCTCGACACACATCGTGCAGCTTGTGGTATTTGCCGATAGCGGACCACGTTTGGGTGGCACGTCGTAAGGATTGTTGTGCTATGGCGGACCTATCCAGTTCCAATGTGAGGGCCATATTAAAATCACCCGCCCAGATAATATCGTAGCCTGGAAATTCATGAATGTATATTGGCACATTGGTGGAAGAACTCGGGGGAGTCAGTATTTGGTACATATATGTTTATCAGCAGGAGTTTTAATACAGAGATTTCCCCCGCCAATATAATATATCGCCCCTCTTCATCCCCGACCCGCTCATGTAACCTGAACTCCAAGGAGTCGTGTACGTAGACCGCCACCCCTCTGGAGTGCTTGGTGTAAGAGGAGCAATATCTGTGGATTCCCCAGCCCGCTAGTCAAGGAAGGGTCGCTTCCCGAGCTAAGTGTGTCTCTTGTAGGCATAGTATGTTTATGTTATGATTCTTGCAGTCATTTGCTATCAACCTGTTTTTTTCAGATTAGTAAACCCTCGTACATTCCATGACATTATTGACAGTGTGTTGACCGGTTTCTTCCCTATTTTGGCTGCACCCATTCAGCAGACAGTAAAACAGAGTTTCTCACACAATGGGTCCTACTGAACTGGCCTGTGCAGTAGCCCGCAGACATTGTGTTACCATGGTTCATTTCGTGAGTTAGGATTCTCTCCCATGTGCTGACCATTGAGCCTTCCCCTTCTTTACCTATACCAACTGGCATAAGTGAACTTACCTTATACCCAACCCCAGTGCCCACCCACTCCGACCCATGCTAGAAAAAGTAACCTACCAGCTCCCCCAATACCCCCCACAAGAAACATCTGTGGATATCGGAGCGCCGAGGGTGGCCAGCACACTCCTATCGGTGAGGGCCGCTGTATGTCATTCTGCGGCCCTATTCAGTGCCCCGGAGCCTTCAATGTACAACAATGAGGTCGCTATGAAATGTTTCACCAGCATGAAAGGATATGTAGGCGCCATCAGGGTGAGTGACGCAGTGATCTCCTGGATACGGGAGGTTCATGGCGAAGCCCTCGGCCGCCTCAGGTGATGTGAAGAAGGTCGTTGAACCATTGTGGTGTACCCTAAGTTTGGCCGGGTACATCATTGAGAACTGGTACTTCTTTTTTGCGCAACATAGTCTTCACGGGCTGGAATGTCTTGCGTTGTTCCTGTACCGATGAACTGAAGTCCCAGGAAGAGCTGAATTGTGTAGGACCCCCATCACAGCTCCTTTTGTCTCTGGCTGAGCGGAGCAGGATATCCCTGTCACGATAGCTGACGATTCTTGCAATGATGGGGCCCTCCGGGGCTCCAGGAGGGGGCCTTGCAGCCAGTAATCGATGAGCTCG
The DNA here is from genome assembly GCF_040938575.1 of Ambystoma mexicanum. Lineage (NCBI taxonomy): Eukaryota > Metazoa > Chordata > Amphibia > Caudata > Ambystomatidae > Ambystoma > Ambystoma mexicanum. The sequence continues at coordinate 350,456,179 of NC_090929.1, forward strand.
CTCTACCATAAACATGGTCGTGATTGGGGGCGTCTTCCAGGATTTCTGCCAATAGTTTCTCTACAAACGTCTACATGTTGTCGATCGGTGTGGTACTCCCAGGATACGGATGTTATTCCGCCTTGAGCGTCCCTCCAAGTCCTTGTTCTTAGCCATCACTTTCTTGACAGATTGCTGTAGGTCAGCCCCTTCTCGTAGTAGGGCGGCTACTATATCTTCCCCTTCGCCTATCCTCTGTTCTGCCTCCATCATTCGGCCACACAACTTCTCGATTCGTACGGCGGAGACATCAACCTTACATGTGAGAATGTCAATCTTAGCCCCTAGATTATCGGTACTACTCTTCAGAGCTAGTTCTGCCCCGGAGATGCGGAGGGCTGTGGTTGGTCTGCCCGTACAAATTGGTCCATTTGTGCTTGTTTTCTAGGATTGACTATTATTTTGTCGCCACCACCCCTTGCTTTTCGGGTCAGACCGCAGTGTAGGTCAGGTGATGTGTTGCCCTTATGGGCAATTTTGGCATCAGCGATGTCTAGTGCTGCTATGGGAGCATGTCACAAAAAGTACTCCAGTTATGACAGCCTATGTCCGTCCGGGCTGCAGCTATGGGCAAGGGACTGCACTAGGCCTGGTACCAGTTCTCTCTGCTATCGTGTAACGGGCGTGCTGGGTCTGAGTCGCGGAGTGGATCCGCTGTGTTCTCCTCTGGGGTGGTGTTGCTAATGTTACCAGTAGTATCGTCTTGGGTATTGCAATGCGAGCCAGTATAAGCTAGATGTAGCACTGGGCTGTACCCTCCATGTCATCTGTTTATAGGAGATACCATATGTCGTTCGCCCTACCGATAATACTGGGTCCACCAAGCAGTAGCCCTCACCATTCGGGGAGTCCCCATGATTTGTTTTTCCCAGAGTTTCTCTGCTCCCTGCCCATTCCTGAAGTCCTGTCGCAGTGCCCCAGTAGGCGCTATCCTGGGCATAAAGTTGAAGATCTATGTGTTCCCAGTGAGGTTCTCGCTTGAGAAAGCCAACCGCAGGTATTCGGCCATGGTCCGGGGCCCCAGGGGCTGTTTCAGAGTGCTGCTTCTGCCACCACTGGGATATGCTTGCTCTCGTGGTGAGGTATTGCTAAGTGCCAGGTGCCCTTCGTGCTGCACTAGATGTAGTGGTGTGACTTAGTGCTGATTCAGATTTACCTCTGTGTCATACCTTCGGTAACACTTACTTGCAGGGGCAGCGGTGTGCTCTACGTTCTGTCCTCGTTATAGTACCCCCAATGTAGTAGCTCTGCATCAGGCGTAATGTTTCACAGTTCGCAGTTCGCAGGGCCCGGCTATCCCGCTGTTCCTTATCTGATTTTTTGTAGTCAGGCTACAGTACCCCCCATATGTATTACCAAAGGCCCAGTCTGGAGATCTATATATTACCAGAGGGGTTCCAGGCCAAAGGGGACTCAGATCAGCACTGAGCCAGCAGCCCCCGGCGCCATAGAGGACCAGTTATACGATGGGCCCATCTCAAAGTGCAGTTTCGACAACCCAGGGACCAGTCAGTATGGTGGCGAGATGTAGCAGAGCTCTGAAGATCTCCCCCGCTATCCGGATGTGAAGATGGTGGACGGCCGCCTCTCCCGGCGTCCCCCCAAAGCAGGTGAACGCAGGGGAGCAGCCCGCAGGGGGACCACCCAGTCAACGCCCTGCAGCTTCTTCAATATGGGGGCCCGCTTCAGCCCCAGTGGGATAGGCTGGTGGTCCACGCATCCGTGTGCCACGGTGCAACAGCAGGAAAAAAAACACTGAGAATCAGGGTCCGATCCCTGATGCGGCCGTGATCCAGTGCCGCGCCAGCCCTCCACGCGTGTCGGCTACCCCTCGCCTCTCGCTGAATCAGGTTTGTCTACGTCGCTATCGACTTCTGAACTTGATAGGCATAGCAATGGGAGCCAGCTATGCCCCAGCACTCGCAAACATATTTATGCATCACTATGAGCAAATGTTTGCCTTTACTAATGTTTTGTTTTTACCATATATTCATACATGGAAGAGATATATTGATGACGTGTTTCTGATTTGGACAGGCTCTTGTGATTCTCTCCATGATTTTGTGTCATATTTAAATTCCAACACATGGGGTATTAAATTTACCCACACCTCCAGCTTCACTAACATTGATTTCTTGGACCTTTCGATCGGCATCTCTGACAATAAATTTGTTACCAAGACCTATCGCAAATCTACATCAGTTAATGAAGTACTACATGCGAGCAGCTGCCACAAGAAATCGGTTTCACAAAATATCCCTAAAGGGGAATTCGTACGTGCCAGACGCAACTGCTCTCTAAACAAGGATTTTAACACGGAATGTGCGTTAATTTGCAACTGGTTTTTGGCCAGAGGCTACAGCAGCAGCCTCTTAGACAAAGCACAACGTGAGGTTAAATCCATGAAGAGAGAGGATTTGCTTACTCCTAAAGTAGGCTCTCAAAGTACGCATAGCAACAAACTGAAATTTATTACAAGATACAATGCAGATAGTTCCAGTCTGTACAAAATTGTCAATAAACATTGGCATATTCTTCAGCTTGATATAGACATTGGCTCCTGGGTAGATGACTCGCCCAACTTCATCTACACTAAGACCACTAATCTCAAGGGCATCCTCTCACCCTCCTTTATGTCGAACCCACAACATACCACTACTTGGCTACACCAACCAATTAATAAAGGTTTTCGCAAGTGTGGGGGATGCTCTATGTGTGCTTACGCACACGAAACTAGCACACTTGAATTTGGCCAACTGGAAACTCATAGAATCCAATCTTTCATTAATTGTAACACTAAATTTTGTGTATATTTTATTATTTGTGTTTGTGGACAATGCTATATTGGCAGCACTATCCGACCATCAAAAATCAGGATAAGGGAACATCTCGCATCCATTTCCCAGGTTGACTCAAAGTACCCATTGTCGGTACACTGGCAACAAGCCCATCAAATGGACAATAAGGCACAAATTAAATTTACTGGGATGGCGAAAGTGACCCTGCCACAACGGGGGGGCAATCTTGTCCTCAAATTGAGACAATTAGAGGCTCGCCTTATTTGTCAATATCGCACTGTCACACAAGGTCTCAATACAGACCACGAATTATCTGTATTTTTATGAGCAATTGTTTTCTCAATGTAACATTGTAACCTTGTCGCTAGACGGACAACTCTTTACTCAAAGGTGGCTATCCATTTAGTATTTATTCCATATATACTTATCCATTGCTGTCACTAGCCCAACCGAGGGGGGAACCCCAGAGGCAGACGCATGGGGCATAATTTGCCCCCCCCACCGCCATAGGTGATCTTTGAATCTAATCCTCTATATTGGCTATCCTTCACACCATCATCTAATCCCTTATTTCCCTCAGGTTCTGTATCATGTGTAGAAACCTGTTCAATTCACTCCTGTTTCTAGTTGCTCTTCTCCCTTAATTTCCGTCCTTTTTCGTAATTCAATCTTACCAATTGTAACTTTACTAATTCAGCATACGGAACTATTAGAGTTTGTCACATTCTGTGGTATTTAGCTGATTTCTACACTTGGGCATCTGACACTTGTATTGCCACTGCTTTACTGCTCAGTAATCAGTCCTCACTCAAGATGGCGTCCTTGTCTCGCCACCTGCGCCGTTTTTCGGCAGTCGGACTACGTGCTTAATTACTCTGCAGGAGCCGGGAACGCCTGGCTCTTGTTCACTGTTACAGCCGAGACGCTGGTAAGACCAGCTACTTCGCGTAGACCCCTAACCTGACGGAGGGGCTTCGCACACATCCCTCTGTGCCCAGACGCACACCTTCGCTCAATTACTAATCATGCTGTTGGTGTCCAGTCATTTGGTCGACTGAAAACAAACTGGTCGAATGACATTTGGTCGACGCAATTTGGTCGAAAACCAAATGGTCGAATTTTTTTTTTATTTATATATTTATTTTTCGGGTTTTCGTTTTTTAAAAAAGGGGGTTTTTAGAAAAAAAGGGGTTGGGGGGGACCCCCCCAAAAAAATAAAAAAAAAGGGGTGAAAATAAAAAAAATAAAAAATTCGACCATTTGGTTTTCGACCAAATTGGTTCGACCATTTGTCTGGTCGACCAATTTTTTTCTACCAAATGTCTGGTAACCCATGCTGTTCTGTCTGTTCTCTCTCCCCCCGTCTGCGCCCTGTTCTGTGTTTACCTCCACTCACTGCCGGATTTTCAGTCTCACGCGATTACGCTTTCAATTGTCCTTGCAACTGCATATCAAGGTATGAAGGCTTGTGCCTTTTCAATTTTGTTAACTCTGCGTAATTATTTAATTCACCATTAACATGGTGTATGTTATGACTATTTTTACAGTGGAGCCCACGATTCTTCTAATCTTTGTTGCTTACCACATTTATTGGTAAGTTCAATTTTCTTGGTTTCTTAAATTACCATGCCCTCAACCGAGCCATTATTTTTCACACGATATTTCTTCCCCTACAATTTTCCTGTCTTTTAGTGATATTATTAAAGACTTCCCACTACTCAGGTAAATTACTTTAACTTTTTGGAAATACATCAACTAAATGGATGGCCAACTTAGATGAAACATGCTAACATTTGTGTTATTCTTGTTTTTTTCTCCTCATTCTTTCTTCTGTGTGCCATTTTAATTGCCATTTTCTGAAAAAAATGTTGTTCTTCTTTTCCTACATGCACTGGCTTACTTTATTTGGTAATCGAATTACCTTCTCATGCCCTTGATTATTTCTTTGTGTTTAACATGATTGCTTTTGATCGCATATGCCTGATGTGTAATTGTATGGTGAACTTGCCACTCTCTTTTTGCTTTGTTGCTTGTGTGGTTTCCATGTATAATTTATTACTCTGTAATTCTATGTACTGGCCTTTTCTGCATGTACATTAACCTGTAGCCTCAGTAGAAGAGCAAGTGCTTGAAACACGTGTCAGGCTACCTTCTTGGGAAATAAACATACACCAACTGTAATTTATATTGTGTGTGCGCGCAGTGTGTCTGTAAAAACAACTTGGTAACATAAGTATGCGTCCTTTGACTGTCTTCCGGGCCTATTGCGTTTGCTTCGTCCACATCCATCACCCCTCCGCTATCAATGGCGGTTCGCACCTGTGGGCGTGCGCTTGCAAGGGGGCTGCACTGGCAGGATTGAGGATGTCAAACATTGTCACAGAGGCTTGGTGTTTGGGAACGAACACGTCAGACATTCACCTACACACCCACTTCTGTAATCCTTTATAAACAATGTGGGGTACAACAAGAACATATCTGTGATATCCACAACAGATATCCCCAGCTCTCCTCTTTTTACCTTGCTTGCTGAGTCGGCTCATCTTTTCTTCCAAGTAACGGTTAGTCAACTTTTACTATTGTTTTCTGTAGTGTAAACATTCTCTGCTAGGCCACTTTCTATTGCTTTATACTAAATGCAGACCCTATTCTCATTTTACTTTATTCAAAAAGTCTACACCATTATGAACCGTCCTACGCATGTTTATCTCTGTAATTAGCACACATTACAGAGTATTGTTTCCAAATGTAATCTTTCGTAGTGAATGTTTTCAATGCATGTTTGCTTTAGGTGCCATTTTTTTATAAAGCACCTTTTTTTATTATCAAAGAAATATATGTTTGATTTACTCACTGATACTTTTTCAATAGTAATATTTATTTATATTTCTTTAACAGAGGCACAGGAACTATACAACAATGCCTTCTTGTATCGTTTTGGGTTGCACTAATAATAGCCATGCTAAAAGTCAAAGTACAGTCCTGCATATATTGCCAAAGGATTTAAATTTAATAAGGAAATGTCTCTTGAGCTGCGGAATTCCAGTGTCTGAAATTGAAAGCAGAGCCAAGGATGTCTTGGATGATGTGAGGGGCAATTGATTCCACGTCTGCAGCATGCACTTCTCAGATGAAATGTACGAACAATCACAGTACACTAAAAAGGGTCACCCCAGATTCCTTCGCAAATGACTTCCCAATGTAGTTCCAACGGAATTTCAGCACACGCTGCCCCAGATGAGTAGTGGACAGTGAATTTTTAAATGTATTTTTACCATTTTCAAAATGACCACTCTATGGGCCTCATTACACGGTAGGTGCTAAAAAACGGGATTTACCGGCATGGCGCTATTAGCGTGTCCGCCCTCACAGGAGACCGCCAATAGCGTACCATTACGAGCAAGCGGACACGCGCATAGGGCCATGCCGGTAAATGACCCTACTGCCATGCCGCAAAAGCACCTTACTGTTAAGAAAGGAAGAAGGCATACTATGGCAAAAGGGAAAGTGCACACAGTTGCACTGTGAACAACTCTGAATCTAACAACGTGTATATAATACCCAAGTCTTGTGTATATAAGTAAAACCCAGGAACGTCAATAAGATAAAACAGTATTACCAATATAGGAAAAGGGATGTGGGGCAAACACTTAGGACCTCCTTATGACTGAAAGGAAAGTCGGCAAACTCTTTACCCACTATGCTCTTACAGATACTGACAGCGCTAAACCCACGTAGCGGGCAAGCAAGGACAGATTCTGTGAACTGACAATCTGTAGAATACTGAATAAGGCAATTATAAACAGTACTCACGAGGACCGGAAAGACCACTTGAATGTCAGTAATTTCACGAACCCTGTAGATCAAACAGGGACCCAGAAGGCTGTAAAAGCAAAGGGTTAAAGATAACAAAATACATAAACCCTAGTAAAAGGCAAGTCTGAATTGTGATAATAAATCGTGAGGAAAACTAAAAGGGGAACACTCTGGAACTTGTAACAACAAAACCCACACCTAATAATCAATGGAAAATGAATGCAGAAGTGCAAAGGAAAACATGGAGTGGAAGAATAAATCGTGAGGAAAACTAAAAGGGGAACACTCTGGAACTTGTAACAACAAACCCACACCTAATAATCAATGAAAAATGAATGCAGAAGTGCAATGGAAAACATGGAGTGGAATAATAAATCGTGAGGAAAACTAAATGGGAAACACTCTGGAACTGGTAACAACAAACCCACACCTAATAATCAATGGAAAATGAATGCAGAAGTGCAATGGAAAACATGGAGTGGAATCTCAATAAAGTTGGATTAGGAGCAGGGAAAATGATATCACAAAAGGAAACCTTTCCCACCCAATCCAAGGAGAAAAGGCAGTAACTAATTCTACGAAAGTAAATAGTAATACATCATGCTTTTCAGTAACCAGGACAGCATAAAGGGACAGAAAACACCGGCAAACTGGGCTGCATCAAATAGTAAAGTACAGAGAAAGGCTGTCTGCAGACAGAGGAAGACAGAAAGGGAAATTCAGAAAGCATAAATCAAATAAGCGCATAAATCCGAAATCCAGGACAGAGGAACAGGACACAGGAACTAGTAACTGGGCACAAAGTTAGGAACAGGAACTAGGTACAAGGCATGGAACTAGGAACAAGGAACTGGAACTAGATACTTGGCACAATATCTATGAACAAGGAACTGGAACTAGGTACAAAGCACAGAAACTAGGAACAAGGAACTGGATATAGATACTTGGCTCAATATCTATGAACAGGGAACTGGAACTAGGTACAAGGCACAGAACAAGTACAGGAAACAGGGACTAGTCACAACAGGAACACTGCTACAATGACCAGCGCCGGACTGAAGCAAACTGAGGCTTTTAAAGCTGCTTAACGAGCACACCCCCAGGCGTGCTGCCTGCTGCACCTGCAGCCACAGGTGTTGCCTATCCTCCTCCCAGCCTTGTGCTGCAAGGGAGGAGATGATGCAGTGAGCCAGGCATTCTGGGAAGCAAGAGGTGAAGCAGTGAGCCAGGCATTCTGGGAAGCAAGAGGTGAAGCAGTGAGCCAAGGCATTCTGGGAAGCATAGTCATTTGATTTGAGTAGCATGCTGGCTGCCAGGGAGGAGGTGAAGCAGTGAGCCAGGCATTCTGGGAAGCAGGAGGTGAAGCAGTGAGCCAAGGCATTCTGGGAAACATAGTCATTTCATTTAAATAGCATGCTGGCTGCCAAAAACCAGGAATGGATCCGGAAGGGAAGTAACTGGGAAAATAAGGTTTTAACGCTCCCAATTCATCAGAACACTGTAGCATAGGGTTCGAAGGAAATGTCCAGTAAGGATTAAACCCCAGAACATGCCCCCAAGTGGCGGGGACGGGAACGAAGGGAGCGAGAACGGGAGCGAAGAGAGCGAGCCGTGACACTATACCCCCTTCCACGGCCGACTCCAGGCGGCCGTTACTCGCACAAAACATCTTCCTTCCATGACTGGAGCGCTTTGTCTTCGGAGGTGGCACTGACGAAAACAATGATCCACGGGCAGAAGCAGAAGGACTGGAATGAATAGAATCAGGCTGCAGTCTATAATAGTCATAGGCAGGTTTTCGGTGAGGAAAGGACTCATGGGTTGAAGAAAGGCATGAAGGACTTGCAGGACCCGAAGTAGAGTTGGAAAGTCCAGGAAGCTCAGTCTCTGGGAGCGAACACTCATACATCATTGAGGAGGGAGACTGGCTGGTGCATGCTTTGGACAATGATAGATACTCTGGTAGCCCCCCTGCTGAGAGCGAACACACAGGAGGTGAGAAAACAGCGGATTTCAGACAATGTTCATGTTCAGACAAAGAAGGTGGTGACTGGTTCAAGGCCTGTGGTTGAGGGTGACCAAGGTTTGATTGCATTTGTTCCACACCTTGGGGGCCTGGAAGTCCAATGGGTTGTACAAGGCTGGTATTCCTGATGTCAGTCAAATGGCGACCTTGTTGCACGTGGGATACAACCACAGGGACGTTTGGCATACCGATAGGAGTGATAGACGCAGTACTTGGTACATCAGGCACACTCGAAGCTGGAGCAATAACAGACACATCTTGAACTGCAGCAGTCATATCCTCCCTTTGGCTACTAGCACCCGAATGGTGCAGCAGTTGGGGAACCGTGCCCGTCCCTTCCTTCAGGCTCATGTGAGATCCGGCAACAAAAGGGCTGTCAAGCGGTTTATCCAAACCGGCCCCCAAATGTGAACCGTCCGGCCCGTTATCCTGGTTGGCTGCTTGTTCGATGTATAGGCCATGGCTGATGGTATCCGTCACGCTCTTGTAACACTCTAGGCAAGTCCAATGGCCTTGCATGTAAGGCTCTCCCAAGTCATGAACCAGCTTGATGTTTTTGGCAGAAGTCTCAGACTCAGATGTAGCATATGCGGGAGGTGCTAATTCTACAGACAAGCAGTTGGGGGAATTAGCTTGTGTAAAAGGCAGGCCTTCTGGTGATCCTCCTGAAGCATAGGATGGGCAGATTGGATGTTCATCCGTAATAAATGGCTGGGATTTAGGAGGTAGCTCTGAAGTAGAAGAATCTGCAACATGATCAAACAGAGCAGACAGGTTCACCTCCGATATTGGCAGCGAGGCTGAGCAGGATACAGGTCTTTCATGAACTGAAGCCAAACTAGCAGTAGGCTCTGGGACCGGAGACAGGCACTCAGGATGTGCTACCGGAGGCTTCATGGCTGAAGGATAAACTGCTGGATGAGTCACTGTATCTGAAAACAGGCATGCCAGAGGAAATTCAGAGGCTGAGGGCATGCAAGCTGGAGCCGTCTCGTTAGCTGAAGACAAACTTGTCAAGGTCTTTGGCTCTGACCACGTACATGGTGAAGGCTCTTGAGTGACTGGCAGATATAGCAATTGTTCATTGATTGAAGACACGTTTGACAATGATGACTGCAGAGCCGTGGACTGGGTAGTCGAAAAGTCAATAGTTGTAGAAGGACAGACTGAAGTCCCAGAAGTCGACAGACATATTTGTGGCTCAGGAATGGAAAGCACCTTTAGGGCGATTGACTCCATGACACCATTAACCAAAGACTGAGCTGGACCCATGCTGCACCTTTCCTTAGTGGATGACACAGAGTCATTTCCAAAGTCTCTGTTAATCAGGATTTCGTCAAGTGTCCATTCCTTTGTCTTAACTTCTGAAGGTGGCAGATTATCAATCAACAGTTCAGGAAGCGCTTGCCTGGTCCTTGTTTTAGTATACTGTGGAATGAGTCCATCAAAACAAGAATTATGTACTGTCTTTGATTGTTCATTGTGACAAACTTTGGCAGAAGGAGGAGTGAACACAGAGGTAGCATCGTTTTCCACATCAGCTTGAATGTTTACTTCAGTCTCAGCAGCTGGATCAAGGGCTGAACCTAAGCCTACAGTAATGACTGATTCTGTGTACGCAACCATTGTGGATTGTGTTTGAAATACAGAAGCATGTATGTGTTCAAACTCTGAATTATGACTGACTGCTACGGAGGAATTCTTAGGCAAAGGAGTGACTTGTAAATCTTCTACTAACAGCAATTCCTGACAAACGGTAGAACAATTGTCAGAATCTGTGCTCTGAATAAGTGCTGTGCAAGAAAGAGGACTTTCACTCCCAATAGGTTTTTCATATTGACAAGTATCATGACCTACTAAAACCTCCTCACTCAGAGATTGAACAGTATTCACTTCATCAACGGATAAAGTTTGAGGTGTAGTCAGAAAAATTCGTAAAGTTTTATTCTCCTCTAATAAACTGATGTATTCTCGTCTTAATTCCTCAAATTCAACTCTTAACATGCCCAGGCTTAACTGTACATCCCTATCAGTAGTCACAAGGGAAGACATGGTGGCATCGGGGCTGGAACCTGCCCTAGTCATCTGGACGTGTACTGATTGTACATCGTTATTTACTGCTTGCAGGTCTTGTGATCTATACTCTCGCTTACTGACTTGGTCTGTGTTACCCTTAAGTAAACTACTGACATCAGACCTCTTGACATTAGGGACTACAGTAAGTACTTGTGCAGAGGAGTAAGCAGTTGGCTGAGGGCTGAAAACAGAAGTTATGTAATGAACCCCTTCATTCTTTATGTTTGAATCATGAAACTGTTCAATCTGAGGTAAAGCACAACCGGAATCATGGGGTTCAACAACAGATGTACTCATATTTAGTAAATCTAACAATGTTTTATTTTCCGCTGCTAAGGCTTGTGCGGACATATCTGGATCAAAATTAAAAACAGAATTAGGATCAGGCAATGTATGATGGGCCAGGCGATGGGTAAAATATCTTGCACGTAAATACCCATTCGTGTCAAGGAGTTCATTTAAGTCTGGATCAGTGTTTTGATTATCACAGGCAAACGTAGTCAAAACTTTCTGTACACATTTTTTAGTAGCCTTGCTACCCTTCTTTCTTGATCTGGCCGTATACAAACGGGAAGAAGGGCTGGTCATTCTGTTAAGAAAGGAAGAAGGCATACTATGGCAAAAGGGAAAGTGCACACAGTTGCACTGTGAACAACTCTGAATCTAACAACGTGTATATAATACCCAAGTCTTGTGTATATAAGTAAAACCCAGGAACGTCAATAAGATAAAACAGTATTACCAATATAGGAAAAGGGATGTGGGGCAAACACTTAGGACCTCCTTATGACTGAAAGGAAAGTCGGCAAACTCTTTACCCACTATGCTCTTACAGATACTGACAGCGCTAAACCCACGTAGCGGGCAAGCAAGGACAGATTCTGTGAACTGACAATCTGTAGAATACTGAATAAGGCAATTATAAACAGTACTCACGAGGACCGGAAAGACCACTTGAATGTCAGTAATTTCACGAACCCTGTAGATCAAACAGGGACCCAGAAGGCTGTAAAAGCAAAGGGTTAAAGATAACAAAATACATAAACCCTAGTAAAAGGCAAGTCTGAATTGTGATAATAAATCGTGAGGAAAACTAAAAGGGGAACACTCTGGAACTTGTAACAACAAAACCCACACCTAATAATCAATGGAAAATGAATGCAGAAGTGCAAAGGAAAACATGGAGTGGAAGAATAAATCGTGAGGAAAACTAAAAGGGGAACACTCTGGAACTTGTAACAACAAACCCACACCTAATAATCAATGAAAAATGAATGCAGAAGTGCAATGGAAAACATGGAGTGGAATAATAAATCGTGAGGAAAACTAAATGGGAAACACTCTGGAACTGGTAACAACAAACCCACACCTAATAATCAATGGAAAATGAATGCAGAAGTGCAATGGAAAACATGGAGTGGAATCTCAATAAAGTTGGATTAGGAGCAGGGAAAATGATATCACAAAAGGAAACCTTTCCCACCCAATCCAAGGAGAAAAGGCAGTAACTAATTCTACGAAAGTAAATAGTAATACATCATGCTTTTCAGTAACCAGGACAGCATAAAGGGACAGAAAACACCGGCAAACTGGGCTGCATCAAATAGTAAAGTACAGAGAAAGGCTGTCTGCAGACAGAGGAAGACAGAAAGGGAAATTCAGAAAGCATAAATCAAATAAGCGCATAAATCCGAAATCCAGGACAGAGGAACAGGACACAGGAACTAGTAACTGGGCACAAAGTTAGGAACAGGAACTAGGTACAAGGCATGGAACTAGGAACAAGGAACTGGAACTAGATACTTGGCACAATATCTATGAACAAGGAACTGGAACTAGGTACAAAGCACAGAAACTAGGAACAAGGAACTGGATATAGATACTTGGCTCAATATCTATGAACAGGGAACTGGAACTAGGTACAAGGCACAGAACAAGTACAGGAAACAGGGACTAGTCACAACAGGAACACTGCTACAATGACCAGCGCCGGACTGAAGCAAACTGAGGCTTTTAAAGCTGCTTAACGAGCACACCCCCAGGCGTGCTGCCTGCTGCACCTGCAGCCACAGGTGTTGCCTATCCTCCTCCCAGCCTTGTGCTGCAAGGGAGGAGATGATGCAGTGAGCCAGGCATTCTGGGAAGCAAGAGGTGAAGCAGTGAGCCAGGCATTCTGGGAAGCAAGAGGTGAAGCAGTGAGCCAAGGCATTCTGGGAAGCATAGTCATTTGATTTGAGTAGCATGCTGGCTGCCAGGGAGGAGGTGAAGCAGTGAGCCAGGCATTCTGGGAAGCAGGAGGTGAAGCAGTGAGCCAAGGCATTCTGGGAAACATAGTCATTTCATTTAAATAGCATGCTGGCTGCCAAAAACCAGGAATGGATCCGGAAGGGAAGTAACTGGGAAAATAAGGTTTTAACGCTCCCAATTCATCAGAACACTGTAGCATAGGGTTCGAAGGAAATGTCCAGTAAGGATTAAACCCCAGAACATGCCCCCAAGTGGCGGGGACGGGAACGAAGGGAGCGAGAACGGGAGCGAAGAGAGCGAGCCGTGACACTTACCGGGGCCGCCCAAAGTGCTGATAGCACCTCCGCCCTCACTGTACATGCTATTAGCGGTCACCGCTATTAGCGGTGACCGCTATTAGCATCGACCGTTAAATTGCGGAACCGGAAATAGCGTCATCGCACCGGAACGGGAAAGAGCACGGCGGCCATCTTTAAAAACACAATCCATTGCCATCCTCTGCCCCGTGGACCATTTTGGAGTTGGGAGCTGTGTGAAATCATCCGTGACACCTGCATCATGCCCAAGGCCTTGAAGAAAACCTGTGACAGGCAGCGGAAGGAAAAGTATACTAACGAGGAACTGGTCATGTTGACACAGACCCTTGCAGAGCATGCAGAGGTAGTCTTTGCCAATGACATGCGCCGCGCCACCTTGCTGAAGAAGAAAGCCATCTGGGAGGAGGTGGCTGTCAAAGTCAGTGCCATGGGCAGCAGCACGCGCACTGTGCGCGAATGCAGGAAGAGGTGGGACGACCTCAGGCTGCGGGTGAGGGGCATCCTGGCGGAGAACCACCGCATTGCCAGTGCCAGTGGAGATGGCTCCCCAATACGCCTGATGGAATGGGAGGAGACATGCGCCAACATGATTGCCACCGAAAGCATCGAGGGAGTGGGCAGCATGGAGGTCGGCGTGGCTACCACTTCCGATGCAGGTGAGTGTACACATGACAGGATGCGGTGTGAATGTACAGTCACCCCCATATGTGAGCACAGACCCCACTCATGCATGGACACACATCCACACATGCATCCATCCATCACCATGTCAGTGTCAGACCCAAACACACACACATGCACACACCACCAGAGACAAGTCCCAAACTCAACCATGCATGGATGAGGCACTGAACTGGCACATCACCTGCATCCACAACTGCTAAGTCCCAATGGCCACAACTGCATCATTCCTGTAATTTACATTGAGTATATTGAAACGCAACCAATGCCATCCCCCTTCTCGTCCCTGACAGGCTCACATACAGATGGGGAGGATGCCGCTGATGCATCAAAGGCACCATCTACATCCAAGAGGCCAAGGGCACAGGAGCCGGAGGATACCCCTGCAACATCCAGGGGCAAGGGGGGAAGGCCACACCTGAAGAGTGGCAGCCTACGTCATAGTGCCACTGCCAGGGCAGCAGTAGCTGCACCACCAACTGTGGCCCCACCACCGGAGGCAAACCCACTGTCAACAATGCCAGACACCCAGGGCCCACCATCAGCTGCGGCAAGCTCTGCTGGTGAGGCAGCCGCCACTGGCCCCCTGTCCGATCCAGAGGACACCCTACTCCAGCACATGGAGATGCACACCCCAGGCCCCCCAGGAAGCCCAGAGGCAGTGGCATCCCAGACCCCTGGTTCTGATGGGACTTTCGAGGACACCAACCCTGCAATCATGTCACCCATGCTACCATCACCTGTTCCATTGGAGCCATCTGAGGGCACGGCATCCAATGCACGGTCACCCGACACTGACCTCCAAATTTCCGCCATCCTGCAGCGCCAACAGGAGCTGACCGTGCTGGTTGGCCAGCATGTCGCTGAGGCTGCCAATCTTACTGAGAACATAGTCCAGACGGTGAGGCACTCCACTGAGCGCATGGACGCCAACACGGACAGGATATGCAATGAAATTGCAAGTCTTAGGGAGGTGCTTGTCCGCATGGCAGACACAATGGACCGCCACTTTCACCAACAAGGCCAGTCTGCCCCATCCTCGTCTTCCGGGTCGACACAAACAAGCCCCCTCAGGCGCTCGATGCGAACCACCAGGCGCACGTCTGGCAACCCTCAAGATCCTTCCAAGGACAATTGAAATTAGGGGGTTGATGGGGATACCTCGGTGTGCATTGGCCATGGCAAAAATGGCAGAGACATGAGGGACTGTTGTGGGGGGTGGTGGGAAGGGTGTTATGGGTCTGTTGTGGGGGGTGGTGGGAAGGGTGTTATGGGTCTGTTGTGGGGGGTGGTGGGAAGGGTGTTATGGGTCTGTTGTGGGGGGTGGTGGGAAGGGTGTTATGGGTCTGTTGTGGGGGGTGGTGGGAAGGGTGTTATGGGTCTGTTGGGGGGGTGGGAAGGGTGGTGGGATGTTGTGGGGCTTGCACTTCTTCACCTTTATGTTAGTCAATACACTGGTTTCCGATGAAAACACAGCCTTGGACATCTTCATTGTGTGTGTGTGTACTTCATTGGCGACAGGGTCCATTCCGTGCTCTAAGACATACACCAGTGCATTCCTCCCCATATCCATGTGACAGTACGAAAACATGTTCCGCAGATTGATTGGCTGATCAGATGCTGTCTCACAGCACGTGCCTCCTGGCCATCCCCTCTTGCAACACCTGCATCCCCTTCACCTCCGTCCACATCAACATCATCATCCTCATCATGTGCTTCTATTCCAACGTCAGGGGGCAGTGGGCCATTCCTTCTGTCACACATATTGTGCAGCATGACACATGCCATGGTGATCTTGGCCACCTTCTCATGTCCATACAGGAGAGCAGCACCAGACCTGGTAATGCACATTCAACGTGACTTCAAAAGTCCAAAGGCCTGCTCAGTCACGATGCGGGTACGGGTATGTGCACGATAGATTACCTCCTCGTGCCTGTTCTGTGGTCTCCGTACAGGTGTGAGGAGCCAGGTTTTCAGGGGATAGGCCGCATCACCTGTATGGGGGGATGAATGGGGTCCTGTTACTGTTCACCTCAAGGGCGGCCTGTTCACATCACACAAATTGACATAGCATTGTGATGCAAGTGCTAAAATGAGCGCATACATGCAGATGGTCTGTGTGACAGCAACGTGCAAGTGTGTGGCCGACCCTGCAAGTAGAAATGGCACAATAATGCCTACAACAGTAATTGTCACATGTCCTGGGTGTGGCCAGGTCTTAGGTGTCCCTGGCCCAGGCAAATTTTGTAGCACACTGCTTGTGTACTGACATTCTGACACCAATGTTGCCATGCTGTGAAGCATCACTTCCGTGGTGCTATAGGTGTGTGGTTCAGTGCTATGTCTAGGGGTGTTCCCTTTGCATGCATTCAAGGGTACATTGCTGGATTGATGCTGTGATGCGCTGATTCTGTATTACCATCTTGACGCCATGTTGCTGATTTGTGTAATATGTGGCGTGGCATGATGTGCAATGGGGATGGATGTGTAATATTTTGCAGCCTGCATTGTTCTCATAGTCGTGCACCTTCAAATTGCATGTGGATTCTTCTCAGGTACATCGTGGCCTTCCCTGAAGGACATTGGCGTACATCTGTATGTCCATTTTCCCTACGGACGCCAGTCAACACCCAGTTGGAGTATGTATCTCTCCCCCCACCATTCAAACCCAGTTGGAGTATGTATCTCTCCCCCCCCCCATTCACACCCAGTTGGAGTATGTATCTCCCCCCCCATTCACACCCAGTTGGAGTATGTATCTCCCCCCCCCCATTCACACCTAGTTGGAGTATGTATCTCCCCCCCCCCATTCACACCCAGTTGGAGTATGTATCTCTTACCCCCCAAATCACGCTGCCATGTGCTTGCCCTGCTACTCACCAAGTAGCCACGAACGTTGTCCGGTGTGTCGCTCCATGTAGCGTGGCATACTTGAGTCCCGCAGAACCATGGAATCATGTGTTGATCCTGGGAATCTGGCACAGCAATGTGTGATTATCTTGCTGGCGTCACATACCATTTGGACATTGATAGAGTGGAATTGCTTCCTGTTTCGGTACACTGCTTCATTGTGATGTGGGACTACCAATTCCGCATGGGTACAGTCGATGGCCCCGATGCAACTTGGAATGCCTGCCAGTGAATAGAAGCCAACTTTTGTGTTTGCAATCTCCTGGGCAGTCTGTGGCATGGATATGTGTTCAGGTGCATGCTTCAGGAGTGCATCGAGTACCTGGTTCAGCGTGCGTGAGGATACTGGTTGTGAGATGCCATGCATCTGTCTCACTGTATGCTGATGGGTGCCTGTGGGCAGGAAGTGGAGCACACTCACCACCTTCAGTAGCGGGGGTATGGCAGTTCTGATGTCTATGAGGCTCGCAATGTCGTTGTGGATCATGTCCACGATGCTGGTGATGGGAGCCCTGTCCAGACGGTACAGGGTGTGTATCTGCTCAGGGGTCAGGTTGAATGGACTGGCTCTGATCCTGGGTACTGGTGGGTGCCTTTGTGGTATGATTAGGTGCCGTTGTGGGGCCTGCTCTGCCTGTCTTGCCCTCCTCCTCCTCCTCCTGCGTCTCCTTTGTGCTGCCTGTTGTTGTAGCAGCTGCGCTGCAATGAGGTCCTCCAGGCCATGTAATGCTGCCAGTATCGGAACCATCTTGGTGTGGGGAGGGGTGTGGGAAGGGGTGTGGTGTGCTCCTTTTGAGCTGCCACAGTCTCCATTGCCTTCACCTGTGCTGATTTGGTCCACCTGTGGCAGGTGGTGACACTGCCCATTTCCTTTAACGGGTGGTCCGCGATGCCGGTATTTGCACCATGGCGGTAAGGGGTTTGGGGGGATTTACCATGCCGCTATTAGCATGTGCACTGGCCTTGTGATGCTGTGCTAATAGTGGCATGGCGTAATTAACGGAATGGAGGGTCGCGCGCACGCGGCCTGCCCCCTATTAGTGGCACCGTAATTAGCGGTGCCGCTAATAGCGGTGTGCCGGGTCGTGATCCACATGGGGATTTAACATTACCGGTAATACATTACCGGTAACGTTAAATCAATACCGCCTTCCGTGTAATGAGGCCCTATATATTGAAATAGTCTGCAAACAGGTAACATAATGGCCCACATTACAAGTCAGGCATTAAGGGTTTAACGGTGCCATGGGCGCCGTTAACCCTTAACGCCTGATTCACACTTTAACGCCTGCTTTTTGCAGGCATTAAAGTCCAAGGCGCTAAGCGACCTTGGTGCTAATTACGACACCGCAATTTACGGTGCCGTAATTAGCGCCTTCCCCATCCCCATTATGCCCTATGGGACAAAAATGGGAATGGGGAAGGGCAAATGGTGAATGGGGAATTACTGCCCCACTCACCTTGGAATGGGGCGGTAATTCCGCCATCCACCATGGCGGAATCCGGCATGGACCATGGTGCTAATAGCACCACCGCCTGACTTGTAATGAGGGCCAATGAACGTTTTTCAGTTTTTAGGTAATGTTTCCATTGATATTTTATTACACAAGTTTCCTTCATGACACGATGTACTGTGGTTTGTACATTCTGAACTTTAGATTACTTTGTGTATGCCTACTTTAGAGATACTCCAATAGCTCAGTGCAATGGGAGCCTTTGCAAACACACACTCACATTGCGCCCTTTAAAAAGAGGTCATTTATTTTAAATTACCATGTCTGTCTTTACGTAGAGCACACTGATGGAATTACATACCGTTACCATGGAGGAAAATACAGACAAGTCCAACATCCTAATGGTGAGGCCAAGCACACAAACTTTTAATTTGTTTTTGTTGTGGTCTAAATTGTAATACTAGTGTCCATTTTCTATTGATCAATGGTATGAATATATACATCGATTAAAGGACCGTGATGCTACATCGACCACTATTCCGGAGTCAACAGCAACTCCACTCACCTTTCAAGTAATTTTTTTAGAAGATTCCTTCAGATTTAACTATACAAAATATGTATCTGTTCAAGTTCAACTTAAAACGTATTGATTATTGTTATGTATAATATTTAGCTTTTGATACAAACTGGCTTGTATGCTTATTTGTCAATATCGACCATCTTTTACCTGTAATTTCTTTTTGTTGATGTTACATCTTTATTATTGCAATTACTGTTATATAGGCGAAGCCTGGACTTTAACAACGTACTATTCTTCTACTATTCTTCTACTGCAAACGGTCTGGAGGACGAGGTATGAGAAGTGATCATTTATTGATTTATACTAATAGTTATTGATTAACAATATCGTTTTTACATGTAAGGCATTAGATCAACACCCTTGATGTATTTATTGCAAAAACACATGCAATAATGAAAGCCAACCTTCAGAAAAATGTGCTTTGTCACTGAATAACATAGACCCTTTCACTATATGAATGGTGTATGCTTTTGTGTATAAACATTTAGCTGCTTAGTGAAAAATGGAATAGGTGAAACAAAATAACATTACAATGCATTAAAGGGGCCACAATGTAATCAATATGTTTTTCAGGATGATCTCTCACCAACTCCCTCCGACATCTCTGAAGGTTATCAGGTACAGTTTTCAATTATGTCTTTTTAAAATGTTACATGTGCACAGTGTTTGACTTTGTCAATACTAATTTAAACATTTTAATCAGACGATTAACCATATTTTTTTAACTGATATTGCACAGTCGACCATCATTAAATCAACTTTATCAGGATGTACTTTGTGAGATAAAAGATTTTAACATTAAATTGTTTAACAATTTAATCAACGTTCTTGAATTTGTTATGTACAAGGAATGTACTACTGAAGTGGTGGAAATTGAAGAGCCACACGGACAAGAGGTATATATAAGATATTTTAAAATATCAGTTATCATCCATTTTAACTGTGATGTAATATTTCAAATGTTTTAATGGTTTCCATAGTTACATTTTGTTAAAGGGACGTTACGGTTAAGTTGCACTACCAAAAATCTGTGAAATTCTATAGAAAAACGTTGTTACAGGGACGTTATGGTTACAGGTAAAACCAAAAACCGCCCTGAAATTCAACAGTTATGGTAAGCTAAGCAACCATAACTCGCGCCACCACCGTGCACTGCTAAGACTAACACCCATAACATCAAAGATGACATCACAAATGTCATTGGTGACATCACTGATGACATCACATATGTGGCCCACTTATTTTTGGTCACTGAAATATCTAGGCCTGTTGTTTTGGTCACTGCGAGTCAGAATATTAAAATTCAAAAGGTGCTGTATATCTAGACATTAACCTTTTCATATCTTCTTAAAGTACTTTCCTTAGGGTTTGGTCTCAGCTCATGGTGCACATACATGTGGCAATAGGCGAGCCTAAAACACACAATTCATTTGTATACATGAAAATAAACTTTAATGCTATTAAAGTTTTCTAATGATGCTGTTTCTTTCTTCCTTACTTTAGTTTCCCTGTATGTGCCTCTGATTTGTATACATTGTGGGTCTTCATATGTATACTTTGTACTAGCACAAGTGCGTAGTAAGTCTTGAATTGTTAGCTAGTTATTACATCTTTAACATTATACAATCCCCCCTGACATCATGTTACCAACATTATAAACACAACCCCTTGTAGGGACTTTACATCAAAAATAATTTCAGATATGATGTCATCATTGATGTCATCAATGACATTTGTGATGTAATCTTTGATGTTATGGGTGTTAGTCTTAGCAGTGCACGGTGGTGGCGCGAGTTATGGTTGCTTTGCTTACCCTAACTGTCGAATTTCAGTTTTTTTCGGTTTTACCTGTAACCATAATCTCCCTGTAACAACGTTTCTCCATAGAATTTCATAGGTTTATGCTAGTGCAACTTAACCATAACGTCCCTTTAACAATCTTTTTGTTAGTGAATTTCATAGGTTTTTAGTAGGGCACTGTAAGCAGAACGTTGCTTTAGCATAGCGTTTTCTTTAAAGAAGATAGGTATTTCGTACGGCAACATAACCATAACGTCCCGTTAACAACGGTTTGTTACTAATTCCTTGGCTGCCCTCATGATAAACGTGTGGCAAGGGCAAATTGTCTGGTGTATGTATCCATTTGTACTACCCCTTACTTTTCCGAATAGTGTTGGCGTATCGTACCAATTATAGATGTACATAGTAAATGTTGTGTAGTGTGGCAGTAGGCTCTCTTTTTGTGCTAACAGGGCATGATAAATCTGTGCCGCACAATACTGGCCGAGATGAGTACAAATGAGCAATATGGACGTTTCCTAGGGACACTGCACCTGGTTGGCGTATGTGCAATCACACTGCAAGTATCCATAGGACTCCATTAGTGGCCGCATGACTGCATCTTCGAATGCACTTTTAAGTAGTTGTGGAAAATGAAATTAAATGATATTTTATTTATATCGCGCTCGTACAGAAGTGTTTCAGATCGTGACCAGGCAAAAAGGGAGGAGAACAAGGGAGAGAAAAAAACAGAAAAAAACAGTGATCTTACTAGGCCCAGTGACATTTAAGAAAGCGTAAGTGCATGGGAAAGGAAAATGGGGGAAAAGTGCAAGGTGATGGGTGGGGGGAGTGGAAAGTGCAAAGCAGAGAGAAAACATAAATAAATGTTAAAAAGAATAAATAATAAATAAGGGCTTTAAACCATGGTAGTGCAGCCAGCAAGTGGCAGGTGAAAGTTAGTCAGAAAGGTATATCTGATAAGTGCAGATGAAACGTGGGAAGGAGACTGTATGGGTATAGATACAGAACCCTAGTGCAGATGGCGGCCTGGAGTCAGTGCCGGAGGGTGGCAGGGTGAGCAGATACCTGGGCCCGAAAGAACAGAAGTTGGCCAGGTGCACAATGCCATGAGAAGAAACAGATCAACAGGGGAGAAGGGGGGCAAAGGCAGAGGCAAAGAGGAAGATCTTGAGAAGTTTCCAGAACCGAAGATGTTTTGCCTCAAGTTTCAAGGTGGCCGAGAGGCTGTTCCAAAGGGAGGCACCAGCCGAAGACAGGGATCTACCCCCAGCTCGTTTTTTTGCAAAACTAGAAGTAGAGGAGCAAAGGGCTCGAGAGGGGAGGTATTTACGGAGGGATAGTTGAAGGTATATTGGACCCAGGCCCCAGAAAGCCCTGTGGACAATGCAGAGGGTTTTAAATTTAATCCTTGCATCGACTGGGAGCCAATGAAGGGATTTCAAGGCTGGAGAGATACGATCCCAGGGCTTGAGGCCAAGGACAAGTCTTGCAGTCCTGTTCTGGATTAGTTATAGAGGGCGGAGAGTGGAGGCAGGTAGATTTAGGAAGAGGCTGTTACAGTAATCCAGTTTGGAAAGAACCAGAGCTTGGGAGACAGTGAGCTTTTGAGGGAAGGAGAGGAAAGGTAGAGTACCTCTAAGGAGGTGAAGTAAAAAGTTAGATTTTTTGGAGACATCAGAGATGTGTGCGGAGAAGGAAAGTGTAGAGTCAAATAGAACCCCAAGGTTCTTAGCCGCGCAAGTGGGGGTGGGAGGAGGGCCAATGGAGGCCGGCCAGAGAGTGAGAGGAAAGGATGGAGATGGTGTGCCAATAAGGAGGATCTCAGTCTTGTTGGCATTTAGACATAGATCATTGGCGACACACCAATTTTAAATGGCGATTAGACAATCGGAGATGAGGGACGGAGAGGAGGAGGCTGAAGGAAGCCTGAAAATGAGTTGGGTGTCGTCAGCATAGCACTGGAAAGTTGAGCAGAACATTGAGATGCAGTAAGCAAGAGTTGCCAGGTATTGGTTGAAAAGCCAAGGCGAGAGGATAGACCCCTGGGGAACACCACATGTGGAGAGGGAGATAGAAGATAGGAAGGACCCAAGTTGTACCTGGGAGGGTCGATCAGAGAGAAAAGAGGTCAGCCAGGCCAGAGCCTGATCAGTGATACCGAGGTTGTCACGAAGACGATTGAGCAGGGTGGTATGGTTGACCGTGTCAAACGCAGAGGAGAGGTCAAGTAGGATGAGGACAGAGGGAATGTTAGAATCGGATGTTCAGCAGAGCAGTTTCCATACTTCTGGCAGCTCTGAAGCCAGATTGGTGGTCATGGAGGGAGCCAACAGAGTCAGAATGGAGATTAAGCTGAGAGATGGCCAGCTTTTCCAGGAGCTTGCCCAAACAGGGAGTAATGGAAATTGGGCGGTTGTTTGCCAGACATGACGGATCAGCAGTGGATTTCTTGAGGAGAGGATGCACAAGGGAGTGTTTAAGAGGGGTGGGGAAAGAGCCAGAGGCAAAGGAGAGGTTGCAGAAATCAGCAAGGGCTGGCACAAGGGTGTCAATGTGGTCCTTAATGGTTTTAGAGGAACAGGGATGGACCTGTTTTGATGAGGTTTTCATAGATCGGACTTGTCTAGATATCTGATCAGGGGAGAAAAGAAGAAAGGAGGAGAAAGGGGAATAAGAGGTAGATGAAGGAGGGTCAGCAGGCTGAGAAGGAGAGGGAGGAGGAGGGGGAGCGGAGGAGAGGGTGGAAAGGATGTCCTGGGTTTTAGAGCTAAAGTGAGAGGCAAGGGCATTGCAAAGATCCTGGGAGGAGAGAGGAGGCGTGGAGACTGCAGCAGGGTTGGCCAGCTCCTTGCAGATTTTGAAACACGTTCGGAAGCGCACGTGTTTCCATTCTACACCTAGACCATGCATTGGTCATCCACTGTATACTGGTAAAACCGCCCCTGTCGCCAGCCCTACGGAATCATGCAGTAGGCTACCGCATTTAAAGTACTGCTGCCCACTTTGTGGGTGGCTCTGCAAACCTAACAATGTGTGGCTACAGTACTCCTAACTATATAACGGCCACTGTTAAACAAGGAACAGCAACCTGCTTTGTCACGTGGCCGTGTTAAATGTTGCATTACTTTCATTTATCTGCTGCTTGCCTTTCCATGACCTGTGAAACAAATACATTGCGTCTGCACTCAGCGGTGTGATGGAAAGTATCAAGAGGTCGCCTGCCGGTCGTGCATTTGAAGAAAACATGTAACTGCAGGTGGGATAGTTTGTACTTAGTCTGCAAAATGTCAAAGCTGCTGCACCTTCCTCACACACTTACTAGTACATGTAAAGGCAAGAAAGAAAACAGCTAAATATTAAGAGCGCAAACAACTTTAGTGCCGGTTAGCAAAGTGATGTAGCTGCATGGGTCGCACAGAATAAATGGTTTCCTGCTGCACGTAATGAAGCAGTGTTTCCCGTCCTTGTAAACATTCTTGTTTTCCACAATGTATGTATATCCATGAATGCTACCCCTAACACTAATGGCGTAGCATAAAGTGTTTCTACTGCATGTGACGACAACTGAAAACAAAGCACAAGGGACCAGTGGGCAGGCTACTGCCCTTCCAGCAATTACGTAGGGTACTTTCATGTACACCATTTTGCACATCTGCTGGGGGCAACAAGAGGGGCACTCCTGCAGGGCAGCAGAGCTGTAAAACAACCTTTGTAAACCAAATGCTGTGCTACAGACCCTTACCCGGCAAAGGGCATTGTTTTATGCATATACTGGAATGTGCTTCTGTGCAGAGGGAAGGTACTTGGAAGTGTGTGTGAACGGTCCTTACGGGAGCATTACAATGACTGCCGCCTATGCAGGTGAGGACCACCCAATAATTCTGTCTCCCAGCACGTCCCCTATAGTATCCAGACAGGTGCTGCCCCTTCTGTACCAGACCTTTCCTGCCGTTCCTTCTGTGGCGTGTGTGAGAACACCATAATAAATGAAAATGAACTGTGAAAGGGAAAAAGGTCATAAAGAAAGCACCTTTCACAGATCAACAACAAAATTGCCAATGCACGCATGCAGGGCGGGAGGCGTGGCAGTGTGGTAAACACTGTAGTGCAATCGGTTACAAAGGGGGTCGCAGTACAAAGAGGTTTTTTTTAGGTGTTCCAGAGCATTTTCAAGAGAGCCACAGCGCAACACTAAGTACAAAAAAAGTCACTACTTTCAAGAAGGGCACCAAGCCGATTTAGATGGGGTGTGCAAAAAACCGGATGGCTGGCATAGTAAGAAAAACGGGTTGCCAGACATTTGGTCGAAAAAAATTGGTCGACCAGACAAATGGTCGAACCAATTTGATCGAAAACCAAATGGTCGATTTGTTATTTTTTATTTTAACCCTTTTTTTTCTAAAAACCCCTTTTTATACTAAACGAAAACCCGAAAAATAAATATATAAATTAAAAAAAAAATTCGACCATTTGGTTTTCGACCAAATTGCGTCGACCAAATTGCAGTCGACCAGTTTTTTTTCTACCAGTTGTCTGGACACCAGAAAAACGTTATAGCTGGAGAAAGGATTTGTGCTGTGAAACGTCATAGTCCCATGGGCGAAGGATGCCATTGGCACATGTCGAACAAAGTCACAAATACTCTTCTTTGCAATGTACCGCGCTGTCTGCATTCACAGACCAAATAGAAAATTATGCTGCCACATCGGTGGCTGCATATTGCGATAGAAATGTATGCAAGAGATCTGAAACAAACGCATAACTGGGCAAGTGCCTCGTTCATCGCAAACGGCACTTAAGGTTGTGTAACATGCTGCGCCATTTTCCCTGCACAATGAACAGCAATAATATTGCCATGATTGTGTGTCACCAAAGTGTCACACAGAGAAACCAAAATCTGGCACTTCCTTGTAGCTACTCCATAGCACTACACATGCACATGATAGATTGCAAAATGAGTAGCCAATGCACAGTGTTTTCCATTCACTTTCACTCAATGTATGTCGGAATCCCCTAAAACCTGCATGCTGAGCCTTGTGAAACAAACAGCCATAACCGCACCCTCTGCATTTCTGTCGACAAATACACTGTGTACCACAGTCTGTCCGTACACACCACACCCACAAACTTTATTGCCCAATCCGTAGCCTCTGCAGGCCCATTTCTATGGCCGTCATCTGCAAAAGGGGTGTATGTAAAATGTGCCACCCTACAACTATCGTGATCATTGCAGACTTTTTCGGCTGGGCACGCGCGGGAGTGTGGGAATAACTTTTAACCAGGGTAGCGGATGTCGTTAGTTGTGGTGGCTCTTAAAAGAACCTTTAGGGTTTTTTTTTTGTTTTTTGTTGTTTTTTTGTAAAGGTGCTTCCGTGGAAACACTTTTTTTGCAGTCTTCATACATAAATGTGTGTTTTCAACGTCAGCTCACATTCTTATAATAGGGTCTTCACTGCAGTGTGTAGATTGTGAAACAACATTTCATTGCCACTGTGCAACAAAGACATGCCATTTGCCTTGAAAAGGTGTATATATCGCGAGCCAATGTTCTCATTCTGACAAGAGAACATCCCAGCAGCACTCAAGAAGTCACACATGCTTCTGTTGATGAGACCCCTTCTGACCTCTGGCTGGCGACAGGAATCCTTGGAATACTTCCACACTATTCTCGGGGGTATACATAAGAAAAGCACTTTGGCTGTAGGAAAAATGCGCTGCACTGCTTTCATCATAATCTTCAGTTGACTAAACACACGGGAACAAGGCATGTAACCCAAAAAGAAGGCTCCAAAGTGCACAATCACAAAATGTACAGTTGCCGAAGAGACCACGCGCCGACATTCTAGAAGCAGCCTGCCAAAACAGCACGATTCAACACTACACCACAAAGCGTCCACTCCCTCCAAACCGAATCTGCCAGACAAGTCTTCTTGGAGGGCATACACACACACATCTTCCACAAAGCCATCACCCACGACAAAAACTGTGCGTCTTGCCATGTCTGCCAGCCGCAGTACACAAAGTAATGGGGAAATTGAATGCCGCCCTTTCCCGTGACACACACCCAGAGCACCTGATTGGCCATAATACATAGTCTCATTTCCATTGGCCACCATGGTGAGAAGCTCAAAATGTGCCACGTGCCTTTCCGCAATGAGCGTGAGGGCCGGGCCCCGGTGAGGCAGGAGGATTCCTTCTCCCTATTGGAGCGATTCCTGGACGTACACCCTGAGCACCTGATTGGCCAAAGGCCATAGTCCCATTTCCATTGGCCAGCATGCTAAGAAGCGCAGAATGTGGCATTTGCCTTTTTCCAAGTACTGTTCCCCAGTACAGAAGGAGGAGTCCTTCTTCGTATTGGTGCGCTTTCCTGTGACGCATACCCAGAGCACCGACTGACAGGACAATCGCTGCAGTCCCATTTCCATAGGCCAGCATGGTGAGAAGCGCCGGATGTGACACGTGCGGGTCCCCAAGTATGTCGAGGGACGGACCCGAGTGAAGCAGGAGTCCCTCTTCCTATTGGCGCACACCCTAAGCATGTGATTGGACGATCCCCACAGTTCCATTTTCGTGGCCGCCACTCGCAAAATCCCCGGATGTAGCTTTTACGCTGCGTGCGGGCATGGGCAATAACTTGCAATTAGGGTAGGGGTAGTTCATGTTAAGGGCCGACTCTTCAAAGAGCCGGTTGTTTTTTTTTTGTTTAGATGCTTCTACGGAAACACCTTTTTGTGGTTTTCATTAGCTTTTATGAGTTCTTCGGCTCACATTAGTACAGTAAACTCTTCACCACAGCCTGTAGACAAGCAAACAAAACTGCATTGTCAATGGGTACAACAAAATGCCATTTTCTTGGAAACACTCTACATTTCCACAACTAATGAGGTCATTGTTGCAGAAGAACATTCCACGAGTGGACAAAAAAGTATACATGCTTCTGTTGATGAGATACCTTCCTCCGTCTGGCTTGGAACAACAACCATGAGCAGTAGGCCATACTCTTCGTGGTATTATGGAAGAGAAAAGAACCTTGGCGGTGGGAAAAAGCATCCTCATGACATTCAGCAATCTCCTCAGTCTACGGAACAAATCTAAGCAAGGCAGGTAACCCATATGCATGCCGCCGTACTGGATGACGATGACATCTACTGCTGGAAAAGTGGCGAGGACTTCGCAAAGTGCATGCATATTGGCGAAATTGCACTCATACACAGCGCTCAATGATGCATCCACTCCTTCCAAAGGGCAATTGCTGTCAAAGTGTCTTTGCAGGGCATAGTTGTGCAGATCTATGACAAAGGGATCACCTACAGTAAACACAATGCGTTTCGCCATGTCAGCCACCCTCAGTATGCAGAATATAATGTACAACAGTTACACCTCCCCTTCCTGTTAACCACACCCACACTACCTGATTGGCTTATCCCCACACTGCCATGGCAATTGGGCAAGGTGGTGTAAAGGGCACATTTTGGCACGTGCGCCTCCCAAAGTAGCGCGAGGGCTGCACCCTTGTAAAGCTGGAGCAGTCCTTCTTCCCATTGCAATATGTTCTCTGCAGCTTTACTTCATTGGGTTACGCGTAAATAGGCACACATGCGTCCTCCAGTCGCATCGGAGCCGCTATCATCCAGCACTGTCACCCTTGTTCAACACTTGAAATGTACCGTTACCCATTTACAGTACAAATATTGTGCCATTCCAAAGCACGTCCACTACAAAGTTCAATGAAAGCATGCACAATTTCTCCATCCGTGTACATCCACATATTGCCATTTTTCCGGAACCACTGCATATTTTGCGACCTCATGATCTCATAGTGGGTGGAGAACATGCCAGCAGTCTGCATAAACTCCCGCCTAACTCTGTTTATAGCACACCTTCCGACCTCTGGCTCCGGACAAATTACACTGTCATGGACCCAAACTCCTCTTGGTGTTATGCATGAGTAAACGACCTTCGCATTAGGAAAAATATGCATCACTGCGGTCAGCAACCTCTTCAGGTGACAGATTAATCGTCCACACGACATGTAACCCAAATGTAGACTTCCATAGTGCAGCATGACAAAGTCAATGTTCATGACGGATGCCACATATCTGCAAAGGCGACCCATCCCGCCAAAACTGCAGTCACCCTGACAGGCCCAGAGAGCGTCCACTCCTTCCAACCCAAAATTACCAGCAATGCCTCTTTGCACACAACACCTGTGCAGATGGCGCACAAAGGTATCACCGACGATGAGCACTGTGCGTCTCTCCATCTCAACTACCCTCACGACACAGTATTGGGAGGAAATGGTACCGCCTCTTCCTGTGAACGACGCCCTAAACTCCTACTTGCCTATTTCCCACAATTCCATTCCCCTTTTCACCCTGCTCATAATGGCAGGATGTGCACGTGTGCTTTCCCATCTACAGTGAGGGCCACGGCCCAGTAAAGCTGAGACAATACTTCTTCCCTATGCGCAGTCACTTTTTGCAGCACTCCTCCATTGGGTGCTGTCAAATTTTCAAACAAGCATAGAGCAATTACATACAAAACCTCTGCATTGCACACTGTCATTTCTATACAGCACTCCATATTTACCGTTGCACACTCTCAGTACACGTTTTCATTGCAAACCCTCTCCACCAGAAACTTCTGGTAAATAATGCTTGATTGCAGCATCCACAAAGATTCTAAGACGCACCCAGCACACCTTTGGCCATGCACACAACATTGCAGCCCTTTCCACACACACCACAACACTATACATCCAAGCAAGCGACCATGTGGGCACCTACCATTATGCACAAACATAATATACATAGCGGCACTTCCACCCAACTCCCCCACACCATAAAACACCCATTCACCAAAACATTTCACACTTAGCAGAATCCACAAACATACCACAGCCTGCATCACCCCTACGCACTGCCATTCACAAAGTATTGTGTCACTGGCAACCTATGAACAGCAGCTGAACAATATTGGGCCTACTACTAAATCTGCACACAGCACAGTAACCAACCACATATAAGCTGCACTTCAACCATACCCACTTCCATACTCATATTACGTACACACTGCACCCTGTGGCCACACTGCACAACTTCTCACTGCACCATATCCTGCTGCACACCAAATACTGTAGCATGTTGCAACTATCACCACAACCAAGGAATGCACAATACATGCTTCGCAACTCACTTGTAGTGCTATAGCACGTCGACAATGTGCTCCACACCCATTCTCCAAAGATCACCACCCTGTGCCGCATTGCTTCAGTGGGTGTGCTCCTTGCACACATTCTCTGCACCGTAATGCAATCCTGCATGTCAGCATGTCACCAACTACCACTATGCACATACGCACCACTGGCACCAGCACTCCTAACCAACCTCCACACCGCAATGGACATGCACAGCGTTACATGCAACTGTTACCATAATGTATAAACATTACACTGTTTCCGGCGCCCCTATGCCCTTTCATTCACATAATATTGTCTTACCGAATTCCACTGAGAAGGTATTGTGTCACTGCCAACATAACTGCAAAATGTTTACAACATTGCCCATACTGCAGTCATTGTGCACACAACACACTATCCAAGCACATACAAGCAGCCCTTCACCCATACCCTCTACCATACTGACAGTATGCAAACACTACACCCAGAGCCCACACTGCGTGACTTTTCACTGCAGCATCTCCAAACACAAAGCACCGCCATGGAGCTATTTAGCAACAAATTGCAACAGTTACCATAATGTACATACAAAATAATCTCTCCTGTATCCCTGTGCACTTTCAATCACATACTATGGGCGTACCCACTTCCATTCACAAAGTGTTGTGTCACTTCCAAACGACCCACAATCTGTTTGCAACGCTGGGCTATAACGGCTGAAATGTGCTCCACCCATTCCTTACATGTCACCACCCTCTAACTGATGCACATTCAAAAATGCATTACTGCCATGGGTGTCCTCAAGGCCTAGGCTCTTGAGTGCATGGCCTATGGCCTTCGGCCTTCGGCCATGCACCCAATAATCTAGGCCTTGAACACACCCACAGCTCTACCATACTGACAGTATGCAAACACTGCACCCAGAGCCTGCACTGCGTGACACTTCACTGCAGCATCTGCAAACACAGTGCACCACCATTAAGGTAAGCAGCAACAAATTGCAACAGTTACCATAATGTACAAACAAAACAATCTCTCCTGCATCCCTGTGCACTTTCAATCACATACTATGGGCGTACCCACTTCCATTCACAAAGTATTGTGCCACTTCCAACCTACCCACAATATGTTTGCAACACTGGCCTATAACAGCTGAAATGTACTCCACAACCATTCCTTGCATGTCACCACCCTCTAAGTGATGCACATTCAAAAATGCATTGCTGCCATGGGTGTCCTCAATGCACCCAATAGTCTAGGCCTTGAACACACCCACAGCAACATAATGCCACCATGCATGTCACCATGTCAGCAAGTACGACAATCCACATACACACCACTGCCACCAGCACTCCTACCCAACCTGTACAGTGCCATTGCACTATGCAACACCAAATTGCACCACGTAATCGAGTGTGAGAGACCGCTGACCGGCTCATGGAATCAGAGCTCGCTCTCGAATACTTTAAGACGAGATAGCTGCACCGTGAGGTGGATGGAGGTGCAGGTTTCTTACTCCAACACCAATCAATAAGGACAACTCAATGGTTTGGCAAAGGGGAGTCCGTTTAATGACAAGTACAAAAAACGGGGAAACATGGAGATCAACAATGATGCGATGGCCCGTCTCGCTTCAACTTCCAAGAACTTAATTGAAACAGTAAGTTATACCCAAAATTCGTCATCATTGACGTGTAACGCTCATAAGTTTGTCATACAAGTCTATTGGTTGTAAAAGGTAATTTAAGTATAGGTGCTATATCTGTATATGGTAACAGAGTGTGAGGATTGGATAACCCTTATCTGGTGGGCGTCTATGCCCTTCCCTCTAACATTACTCATGAAGACGTCACTAAAGGCACGACGTCCCATTGGTTCTACTATCTATAGGACCCTAGACTATTTGGTCCATTGTGATTGGGTTGGCTACATCCCTAAACATAAATCTCCACTTTAATTAGCAGCTTGCAGAATGGTCACCCAGGTGCAAGATGCCCCACGATTCACCCGGTCTTCTTTCCATCAATCAGTATTTTACTGCTATGTGTCAATTAGTTGGCTGTGATTGGCCTCGAAACTGTAGCTTCTTGTCAGGAAAAGTTATGGTATCTTCTGCTTTTGGGTGACACCAGACATTGGTACCTCTTCGCGCTTGGCTGGTCACGTGTTAGTACACCGTGAATCTGCTTCGTTTTCCTTCTATATATGCATTTAGTTCTCATTTCAGCCTGCCACCTGCCTGGGCCTCCTTATCTCGACCTTCACGAGGCAGGCTGCTCTGCTCTTAAGTTTCTCCGAAGTTACTGTCCGCCTCCCTTTCTTGGTTTGACCTCGACTTCCCAGGCACGAGCTGCTTCTTGCTGAGTTTCGGTTCAAGCCTCTCTTCTTGCCTTTTACTAGAACACGAATCCTGGCCTGTTTGACCCTTAGTAACCTGGGTTAGTTCTGCTTTTGTATAAAGTGGACTCGCACTTGTATAATGTGCGCCGTTGAGGTAGATTATGTATAATGGCGCATGCCGCTCTATTCTTCTACTAAGCATCGCAAGCCGCACTGTTTTCTTAGCTTCTTGCGTTACAAGCATATGTACAGGCGTTAGCTGCTTGAATATCTTCCTCCTGCTTCGCAGTTTAAGTTTTCTGTATGTTTCAACATCGTCTCTCCTTCTAATTTCATGATATCTTTATTCATAACATTTAGTCTTTGTGTGTCATCTTTTGGTTGTTGTTCGTTCATCTGTACATCTGTCCGGGCCCTCGTGTCGTCACCATTCGTCTTCAAATAAGGCCTTTTGAGTTTTTTCTGGGACAGTGTTTAAGCAATCTTCATTTCTTGTCATTTGCTGGTAAGGTTGTCTCAATGGATACCTTACTGCCCATGGTTGGTTATTGGTACTTCAATAGGTATTGCTCTTATGATTGGCACTGGGCAGAGCCCTAATGCGGCTCTCTGCTGGTTTATTTGCTCCTCATACGTCACATATCTCGGTGTGAACGCTCCTGGTACTTCAAAATGGGCTACTGGAGTGCAGGTTGTATTTGGGACCTCCTCTACACTCCCCCCTCTGGTCGGTTTATCGACCACTTCCGCTTCCTCCTTGGGATTCATCTCACTTTCTTCTTCATCTTCTGGGTTTGTACATGATGGTTTGAAGGAATGTCTCTTTGGAGTCCATATTTTTATCACTCCTTTCAGGTTTCCTGCTGTCTTTACACGTTCGTCTTTATTCCATGTCATTAGTTGACATTGTCCATTTGGGCTGCAATAGATCAATTTTCCTTCATAATTTCTGCATTTCCTGGGATACAGAAACTTTGTTCCTTCTGGCTCATACTCGCTGGCCCTCACAAAGTCTCTTATTTTGTCATCAGTTAGGTCTCTGGGCTTCCATCCTGGTTTGACATCAATCATGATCTTCATCCCTATGGCTTTCTTCGCAGTTTTCTGGCATTGTGAGATTATTATCTTAATGACACAAAATCCTAGTAATATCATTACTAGTAGGGCTCCTAGGAACTTTAATGCATCCGCCATCTATTGTGGAACCCGTGAAAACAGTGATCCAAACCAGCTGTCATCGTCAACTTCGTCGGTTTCATTGATCATCTGGTTCTGTAGGTTTGTCAGCATACCTGTGGCTTCTGTTAAAATTCCATTTTCTTCGTCGTGAGAAGGTATGAATGTGCAACATGATTCTCAGATTTTTGCACAAACTCCTTCATCCATAGCTGTGATCATGTCAAGGACATATCTGTTCTGGAGAGTCATCAGTCGAATTTCTCTTAACTCTTCCTTAATCGCATTGAATCCTTTTATGGTCGTGTTGATGGTCTGCAATAACTCCCATCTGGTTATCTGCAACCATTTAGTGTTTGCTCCAACCTGGAATCTTGGCATGAGTATTGTTGTGAACACTGATGAGGTGAGGCTGAACAGCCTGTGTTCACATGGGATTGCATGAAATGCTTCTTCCGATTTGGCAGAGAAGTAATTCTCTCTCTTCATTCGGGATACCAGCTCCACAGATCTCCTTTTGCTCAGGTGAGCATCTGCTTTTGGGAAACTGTCAATATTCAGGTCACCTTTTGGGATCACTAGTGCTGGAACGTGAACGTTCACTATTGTGCATATGCCTCCCCAGTTTTTCGGCAGTCTTACGTATGCTTTGGATCCATATGCCCAATAATGATCCATAATTACTGCAGTTCCATGCGTCATTCCTGGAGCTTCAAAAATTAGTCCGCAGTTCTGATTCTCTCCCATCTTCCTCATGCCATTGTTCCTGAAACACAGTTTTGGGCTCTCTAATGGCATTATCTCTAAGGGTCTTCCTCTGTCTTCAACCCATGTCAGTAATTTTGTAAGCTTTGGCCATATAGATTTGTACAACCTCTGTGAGTTTGCTATTGCTTCCTTGCAGGCTCCAAAGACCATCCATGCTTGGCAGATCACTACTCCTTCTTCCCATCCATTTGGAGAAAGCACTGTTCCCCAAATCTGCATTTGGCCTCTGTTTTTTCCAAATCTGAGCCTCTTCTGGAGTTTTTCCTTGGACATCCAGCCTTGGGTTTATTTCCCATCTTATTCCTGCTCCTTTAACTTCAGGTTTCTCGTACCTGATCACGTGATTCCTATTGTGGGCTCTATTTCTTGTCTTGATGTCCTGGACATAATCATCTTCATCGGGATAAGCTGCTTCAGTTGCCCATATCAATGAGGCATCACTTCCCATGAACTGTCCTCTGGCGTTGCACATTGCTACGTGTGAGAGACAGTGTGCTGTCAGGACATCAATTTCTACAGCTACAAAGATCTTGGATTTCCCCATGCTGTACGGTAGGAGTGCACAGATGAAGCATTCTCCTTCTGACTTTTGTCTTCCCACTTCTTTCGTGTGTTGGTACCAAATGTTGTTTCCCAGATGTGCTGTGCTATCCAGGTAGTCGTTTAGTTAATTATTATCTTCATGCATGCTTCTCTTGATTCTTAAGGTTTTCCTGTAGTTTGCTATAACTACATCTCGGAATGCCTCTGTATGGCTTTTCCTTGCTGGAGGGTTTTCAGGTATCCTGGTCCATAGTGCAGCTCTCTTTATCTGTACCAATTGGGTACGTGGAGGCTTTGCAGTTCTCTCCTTCTCTTCTTGCATTCTTTTCCTGCTATTTATAAGTGCCCTTACCAACCACCAGCCTGACGCTGGTCCGCTATATGGCTGTATTGTAGACCTGGTGCTTGTCCCTTGTGTTGGACCATGTGTGCTTGTAGATATTGGGGGTCATTCCGAGTTGGGCAGTAAGGGATACCGGGCACCGTTAAGGAGACCGGTGCCGGAAATCCCTTACCGGCCAATTCCGAGGTCCCTTAGCAGGAACCGTAAGGAACGTGTGGTCTGACCACATGTCCCTTACGGGTCCCGCTAAGGGACCAGGGCGCTAATAATGGGCTTGCTAGTCGCGAGCCCGTTATTAGCGCCCTCCCCATTCCCATTGAGCCCTATGGGGGCTCAAATGGGAATGGGGAATGGTTTGTTCAATGGGGACGTACCGGTCCCTCCAGGGTCGGAATGCACCGGTAAGTCCCCATTGAACAAGACCAGTGCTGGACCCGGCATTGGAGGCAGCAATGGTGAAAATAGCGCCATGGCTACCTCCAATCTCGGAATGATCCCCATAATCTCTGTCGGTTTGTTCTTCAGTTCCTCTTGTAGTTTTCTTACTCTGGCTATGTGCGGTAGTAGAAGATCTACTAACATTTGTGTCTTTGCAGTGAGTTTTTCTGAGGCTGCTTGTGTCTTCTTGAGGGCTTCTGATATGACTGCTTTTGTTAGTCTTTCTCTTGATTCTTCTCGGTTTTTCTCATTATTTCCTGGGACTGGTTTTTCAGTAGGCAGTCTCATCTTCTCTGCTGCTTTCGTTTGCGGTTCTGCGGTTATTGATACTAGGCCTGATTTGTGTGCATTCAGTGTGTGTGTGTGCGTGTAGTTGTCAGTGCTTTGTCTTTATTCTTTTCGTGCCGACCCTGTCTCCGGCTTTCCTGTTGATGCGTTACCATAGATGTGTGTATAGATGTGTGTATATCACTACTAATCACGTTCATTTCAAGTTCATTTACTTTACCATCAGAATTTCTAGGGACTGGAATGACTATATGAGGTCTGGGTGCTTTTGTGGGTTTCATGCGTACATCATCAGGTGGGTGCACTGAAATTGGAATGCTTCGTGCACCAATAAAAAATGCAGTTCTGATCGTAAATGACAGAAAAATAATGACAATTATAATACATAAGTACATTATAGTTCGATATGTAAGGCAAAAGCATTTTCTTCCGGAGAGGCGAGGGTGCCTCTCTGCTTGTGGGAGGACCAGGTTACTGTTCTGGGCCCCCATCTCAATCATTCGCCAAATGTCAATGTTATTGTTTTCCCCCACTCAATATCGTTCTTTGAACAGTTTTGTGTCATAAAGTGTCTGGTGCTTCACAAGTGTGCCCCCTCATGCGGGGGACGATTGTCTCTCGATACAGGATATAGTTCCCTTGCTAGACTATGGAAAAAATAGATTAGACTAACACTTCGGGGAGCCACTTTTACTGTACATGTCCAAAGTATGGGAGCCTCCCAGTCACTCCACAAATCTGCTTCAGTCCGGAGGACATGCTGTACTGTAGTCAGTATGAAATAGTAAGAAAAATGGCAATCAAATATAAAAGGTGAGGTTCTTGACTCTGTTTCCTCGATCTGTCCCTCTTCGGAAAGTTTCCTCAGGGTCTTCTCAGAATTCGATGGAGATTAGAATTTTTAATTTGGGCTATAATGGCATGCAAGAACATGTTTAGCTGAGTACACTTTACTGGATCTCTGAGAAATGTAAGTACGTCAACGTTGGTTGGTCTTCCCACTAGCTCTGGAAAGTTCTCAATGAGGTGAAAGAAGACGTGGTATGCAAACTTACTGTCTTCTGGCGATAGGGACATTTGCCCTGTCTTGCTTGTTCAGGATTATAGGCTCTTCCCTTGACGTGAACAATGCTTGCACTGTCCGGTTGCGTGGAGTGCGATTAAATAACTAATTTTGTTCAACAGCTGGCTCAAATGCTTCCGCTATGAGAGTAAGCAGGTGTCTGATTACTTTCTCGTTGTCAGGATCTTGTAGAAAGTCTGTGACACTGGTGAGCCTTCCCACCAGAGACGGATATGATACTAACACTAAGTGGAAGTAACGGATATGATACTAACACTAAGTGGAAGTAAGTAACCACTTCCTTTGTGATATCTCTATTGTGGGACACCATAAGTGCCTCCAAATAAAGTCTCGATATTGAATGAATCAGGATATCGTATTTGCTTTCAGTGAAAAAGTTCTCGGTACTAATCTGGCAACGTCCTTTTCTCAATAAAGCTTGGGTGTGCCTTGGTTCAGAGTTCAAAATCAACAGACTGTGTTGTGGCTTATACTTGCAATTGTTACGCTCACCTAATTCCCACGGGGGCGTCGATCTGGACTGGCCCGCTGTTGCTTCCACCAGAGTAACACGTAGAGCCGAGATGACAGACTGGACAGACCCACTTAGCTTCGTTTGTTGGACTCGTACGAATATCTTTCTGCAATGGAGAAGGGGAATTAACCTCCCGTAATCTGAGCGTTAACCCGCCTTCCCACTCCCCTTGTCTGCCCACAGAACACTCCTGAAGTCCCCTCTTAATCTCACCTGATGATTTGGAAAGATGAGCTCTCCATCCTGCGTCGAGCGCAGGGGCGCGTAGACGACCAGTTACTTCACTGGCGTGGAGGAATTGGCGAGTTCCAGTATTGACTCTAAAGTCCAATCGTTCGTAAGAGTTCAAAAGTCTGATCTTCACTCTGCCAGATTCCTTGCAGGTTGCAGATTTAAACCACTAGAAGAGTTCCAAGTGGCAATTTGTAAGATCCTGGTAAGTCTATTGTGGTTCTCCCCTTTGGGGCCGGGGTACAGCGATGATGCAGAATTAACTGCGCCGACCCGAAATGAGGTGAGTACCCCCCTGTGGTAAATCAGGTAAGTCTTTGGGGTTAGGTTGTATTGTCCTTGTTTTCCCCTTAGGGGCCGGGGTGCGGCGGTGATGCAGAATTGACTGCGCCGACCCGAGATGAGGTGAGTACCCCCCTGTGGTAATCAGGTAAGTCTTTGGGGGTGGTTTGTATTGCCCTTGCTCACCTATTTGTTCTTGTCTCCCCCAGGTGTTGAAGAATGGCCTGGAGATGCTGGGTTCGCGATGGAGTAAAGGAATGCAGCCCGGATGGTGAGTTCAGCGCGGCGCTGCGAGGCACTGTGAAGGCTTCTCTCTTCCAGATCGACGATGTGCTGGATCAAGGATTCAGGTAAGGGTTTTGTTCCGATCTCTTCTCCTTCTCCTTTTCTTGTTCCAGGTGTTCCAGGGCTGAACCGGGCGTGGCTGAAGACTGGAGCTGCTGAAGACACGGTGAGCGTTACGCTGCAACACGCAGAATAACGCGAAGCACGTGTGGCTGTCCGGGTGTGGCTTAAATAGCCTTGGAAGAAGTTCCAGGTAAGTATTCTTCCACAGCCCCACCCGAGAGGAAAGGAGTCCCTGAGGTAAAATAGTCCCTCTAAGCCTCATTTGGCTTGTGGCTTCGTGCAGCATGGTCTGCATCAGGTAGGTATGCTGCATGGTCTGCATCAGGTAAGTTTTCTGTAATGAGCCTGGCGCCCATGGCGCTAGGACTGAC
The DNA here is from genome assembly GCF_040938575.1 of Ambystoma mexicanum. Taxonomy (NCBI): domain Eukaryota; kingdom Metazoa; phylum Chordata; class Amphibia; order Caudata; family Ambystomatidae; genus Ambystoma; species Ambystoma mexicanum. Next base: position 350,494,833 of record NC_090929.1, read on the forward strand.
TTTATTCTTATGAGCCTGGCGCCATAGGCGCCAGGACTGTAGCCAAATAGCCCTAACTGGGGTTTTTGGGCATGCTTCAAGTGGAATGATGCCTGCTTCTGGGGTTGCTGGGCCTGGTCTGGCTTTCCGGGGGCAGGCATCGTGACAGCACTCCCCCTCAAGGCCCCTCCTAAAGCTGTTCTCCCTCTCGGCCTAGGTTTGTCTGGAAATTCTTGGTGGAAACTTTTCACTAATTGAGGTGCATGCACATGGTCACTAGGCTCCCAAGATCTTTCTTGTGGACCATAACCTTTCCAATCAATGAGATAGAAGAGTTTTGATCTCACCCTTTTAGAGTCCAAGATATTCTTGACTTCGAATTCGGGTTCTCCGTCTATGAGGATAGGTTCAGGTGGGGTGGTTAGCCTAGTTCCTGGTTGCACAGGCTTCAAAAGAGACACGTGAAAAACAGGATGAACACGCATATGACCAGGCAGGTCCAACTTGGCGGCCACTGGGTTAATTATAGCCTTAATAGAATAGGGTCCCAAATACCTGGGGTTAAAAGTCCGTGTTCCCTTGAGTGGTAAGTACTTGGTGGCTAACCATACTTGGTCCCCTACTTGGTATTTCGGTGCTTCACTCCTGTGTTGATCAGCATCCTTCTTGTATTTATCCTTAGCCTTTTGTAAATGTGCAGTCACCTCTTTAAAGGCTTGTGTGATAACAGCGTGGAGATGGTCCACCGCGGGCATCTCTAAATGCTGGGGAGAATCTAAATCTGAGGTTCGAGGATGGTGACCATATATGGTAAAAAAAGGGCTTTGTTTAGTTCCTGAGTGTACAGAATTATTGTATGCATACTCGGCGATCCAAAGAATGTCTTTCCAATCCCCCTCAGATTGATGTAGCATACAACGTAGGTATTGCTCAAGAGTCTGGTTGGTTCTCTCTGTTTGACCGTCGGTCTGGGGATGGAGGCTGGTTGAAAGCCTAACATCAATTTGTGCCAGCTGGCAGCACTTCCTCCAAAAATGTGAAATAAATTGACTTCCCCGGTCCGAAATTAACACGGAAGGAAAGCCATGTAGGCGGACAACATTTTCAAGGAACTCCTTGGCCAGGATTGAAGCTGAAGGTATTCCTTTTAAAGGAATGAAATGGGCCATTTTAGAAAAAAGATCTACAATAACTATAATGGTGTTATAACCGTTGCACGGGGGTAAATCTGTGATAAAGTCTAATGACAAGGTATGCCAAGGAGTAGGAGGTATGTCTAATGGTTGTAATAATCCAGCGGGTTTTTTCTTTTACCCTTTATTTTGAGCGCAAATGCCACAAGACATGACAAACAACTTGACATCTTTTCGTCAGGTGGGCCACCAAAACTGTTTCTTGATTTTGGCTTCAGTTTTTGCAATGCCAGGATGCCCTTCCATCAAGGTGTCGTGGTAATGAGAAATGACAAGTTTCTGTAGTTCCTCTAGTGGCAGAAATAGCCGGCCTTGGTAATAAGGTAGATTGTTGGTGACAGAATACTCTGGACCTTTCCTTGCCCAGCCCTGTAAGGCATCGGAATCAAAGAGTTGATGGACCCTTTCTTGAATGTCCTCCAGAGAGTGTATGGATGTCAGACCAAGGATCCTCTGTTCGGGAATTATGGGTACAGGTTCTAAAGCTCTTTCTGTTTCTCCCATTCCAATTCGGGACAGGGCGTCAGCTTTTCCATTTTTACAACCTGGTCGATAGGTTATTACAAAATCAAACTCAGCGAAGAACAATGCCCAATGGAGTTGGCGTGAAGATTGGGCCTTGGCTACCTTTAGGTATTGTAAGTTGCGGTGATCAGTGATGACCGTAATGGTATGTCTGGCGCCCAGCAGATAGTGCCGCCAAGCCTTGAAGGCGGACTTGATGGCCAACAGCTCCTTGTCGGTTATGGCATAATTTAATTCGGGAGCCGAAAACTTTCTTGACCAAAACGCCACTGGGTGCAGCCGGTTAGTTTCGGGATCCTTTTGGGAGAGCACTGCTCCCATAGCTGAACTGGATGCATCTGTTTCCACTATGTAGGGAAGCTCTGGGCGCGGGTGTCGTAATACAGGAGCGGACGTGAATTTCATTTTTAACTCTTGGAAGGTGTTCTCGGCTTCTTCTGTCCATGCAAAGCGTTTATTCTTTCGCAATAGTGTTGTAATGGGATGTACAATGTGTGAGAAGTCCGGGATGAACCTGCGGTAGAAATTGGCAAAGCCGAGCATGCTTTGAACTCCTTTGACTGAGCTTGGCGAAGGCCAATTAAGAATTGCGTCCACCTTACGTGTATCCATCCGGATTCCTTTCGGGGTCAGAATAAATCCAAGGAACTCTACTTCCGTAGTGTGAAAGATACACTTTTCCAGTTTAGCATATAACTTATACTGGCGTAACTTCTCTAGGACTGCTCGGACGTGCTTTACATGATTGGATTCTGATAGGGAGTATACTAAGATATCGTCGATGTAAACGACTACACAAACATCGATGAGCTCTCGGAAGACATCGTTCATGAAGAACTGGAAGGCCGCTTGTGCGTTACACAGTCTGAAAGGCATCAACTGGTACTCAAATAATCCGTACTTGGTGCGAAAAGCAGTCTTCCATTCGTCACCCTCTTTGACGCGTACCAGATGATATGCCCCCCGAAGGTCTAGTTTTGTGTATATACAAGCGTTCTTTACCTGGTCTAGTAGTTCAGGGATCAAAGGCAATGGGTATCGATTCTTGATAGTTATCTGATTCAGCCGCGGTAGTCAATGCATGTTCTAAGGTCGCCTTCCTTTTTAGGCATGAAGAACAAAGCGGAAGATGCAGGGGACTTGGACGGGCGGATGAAGCCATTAGCAAGATACTGGTCTAGGTACTGGCGCAAGTGGAGATTTTCAGGTTCCGTGAGGGCATAGATTCTGCTGCAAGGTGGTTGTGCTCCTGGTATGAGATCTATTTGACAATCATACGATCTGTGCGGTGGTAAGGTGTTTGCCTGCTCCTTTTGAAAGACATCCTGAAAGTCTTGGTATTCAGCAGGTAATTGTATGGCAGCCAGGATTATTGGGGCCAGTACTGAATTTAAAGTTCTCTTTGGGTAACAGGTGTTAGCACATTCTGGGAAGGTTAGTCTCTTCTCTCGCCAATCAATACAACCAAGGGATTCCCAGTATCAGTTGAAACTGTGGAGCCTTGATTAAATCAAACACCATAACCTCTCGGTGTCCATCCTGACCCAGCAATGTCATCTCTGCAGTGGAATGAGTTACGGGCCCAGAGGCAATTTCAGTTCCATCAACAGTGGTGACAACATCGGCAGTGGTCTTTCGGGTGAGAGATAGATTCATTCTGGAAGCCAATCCGCAGTCCAAATAGTTTCCTATGGCTCCACTATCTACGTACGCCTTTACCGCGTGCATGCGTGATGGCTGCTCTGGATCTATAAGGACCATGGGTATGGTGAAATGCGAGGTCAGAGTGTCCTTCTTTAAGCTCGGCAAGCTGACCTCTACGCTTGTCGGGCGTGGTCGTTTCCCGAGTCAGGTTTCAAGTGGTTTTCTTCTGCTGCTCCTATAGTTTTCTTGGGTGGTTTTACAGGGCAGTTCCGAAGGAAATGACCAGTAGCCCCGCAATATAGACATAATTGCTGTTGCCGTCTTCTTTCTCTTTCCTTTTGGGTTAAGGGTCCTCTAACCCCCCCGATTTGCATGGGTTCTGAGGCATCTACCCCCTTAGAGCTTACGTAGGTTTTAACCAAGACCCTGTTTTCAAACTTGGTTCGATCAGCCTTTCTGGTTTGAAGTCTGTGATCTAACTGGACCACAAAATCTATATATTCAGCACAGTCTAGAGGCGGGTTCACGACTTGGGCTAAAACATCCTTGAGTTCTCCCCGAAGCCCTCGATGGAATAATGTAATTCGCTTGGCTTCAGGCCATTCGGTTTCCACAACTAATCTATTGAAAGTTGCAATGTAAGATAAAAGATCCTGATTACCTTGCCGTAAGGATAAAAGTTTGTTATCCAAAGCCTGTCCTTGGGAATGTCGGGCGAACAGTCTTTCCATGCTTGTTCGAAAACCTTGGAAATCTCGAAGAATCGGGTCATCCTGATTTACTAGCAGAATGGACCAGTCCGCTGCACTGCCGCTGAGATATGACAGTACAAAAGCTACCTTGGCTTGATCGTTTGGGAAAGCTCCAGGTCTACATAAAAAGTGTAAGCGACATTGATTCATGAATATAGCAAACCTTTTTGGGTCTCCGGCAAAGCGTTCAGGCGGAGCCAAGGGAACGGCTCCAGGAAGGTTTATCTGCACCGGGTTACTCGGTGGCACCGGAGCTGGGCTGGCCCCGAGTCCAGGTAGAGGTGTTTGTCCAGCCTGGCTTTGTAATAGCTGTCTGGCCAAATCATCTGTTCGTTCTTTTGATACTATCAATTCCCTCCTGAGGGCATTGGTTTCCTGGCGGGCGGAATGCACTTCTGCCCTTAGTTCCCCTAATAATTGGGCCAACTGATCAGTTTCCGAGGTCTCCATGATGCCCAGGTGGGTATTTGTGGGTAGGCTTCGCGTTCTGTTACGCTCAACTGATTCCCACGGGGGCGTCGATCTGGACTGGCCCGCTGTTGCTTCCACCAGAGTAACACGTAGAGCCGAGATGACAGACTGGACAGACCCACTTAGTTTCATTTGTTGGACTCGTACGAATATCTTTCTGCAATGGAGAAGGGGAATTAACCTCCCGTAATCTGAGCGTTAACCCGCCTTCCCACTCCCCTTGTCTGCCCACAGAACACTCCTGAAGTCCCTTCTTAATCTCACCTGATGATTTGGAAAGATGAGCTCTCCATCCTGCGTCGAGCGCAGGGGCGCGTAGACGACCAGTTACTTCACTGGCGTGGAGGAATTGGCGAGTTCTAGTATTGACTCTAAAGTCCAATCGTTCGTAAGAGTTCAAAAGTCTGATCTTCACTCTGCCAGATTCCTTGCAGGTTGCAGATTTAAACCACTAGAAGAGTTCCAAGTGGCAATTGGTAAGATCCTGGTAGGTCTATTGTGGTTCTCCCCTTTGGGGCCGGGGTACAGCGAGGATGCAGAATTAACTGCGCTGACCCGAAATTAGGTGAGTACCCCCCTGTGGTAAATCAGGTAAGTCTTTGAGGTTAGGTTGTATTGTCCTTGTTTTCCCCTTAGGGGCCGGGGTGCGGCGGTGATGCAGAATTGACTGCCCCGACCCGAGATGAGGTGAGTACCCCCCTGTGGTAATCAGGTAAGTCTTTGGGGGTGGTTTGTATTGACCTTGGTCACCTATTTGTTCTTGTCTCCCCCAGGTGTTGAAGAATGGCCTGGAGATGCTGGGTTCGCGATGGAGTAAAGGAATGCAGCCAGGATGGTGAGTTCAGCGCGGTGCTGCGAGGCACTGTGAAGGCTTCTCTCTTCCAGATCGACGATGTGCTGGATCAAGGATTCAGGTAAGGGTTTTGTTCCGATCTCTTCTCCTTCTCCTTTTCTTGTTCCAGGTGTTCCAGGGCTGAAGCGGGCGTGGCTGAAGACTGGAGCTGCTGAAGACACGGTGAGCGTTACGCTGCAGCACGCAGAATAACGCGAAGCACGTGTGGCTGTCCGGGTGTGGCTTAACTAGCCTTGGAAGAAGTTCCAGGTAAGTATTCTTCCACAGCCCCACCCGAGAGGAAAGGAATCCCTGAGGTAAAATAGTCCCTCTAAGCCTCATTTGGCTTGTGGCTTCGTGCAGCATGGTCTGCATCAGATAGGTATGCAGCATGGTCTGCATCAGGGAAGTTTTCTCTAATGAGCCTGGCGCCCATGGCGCCAGGACTGACTTTATTCTTATGAGCCTGGCGCCATAGGCGCCAGGGCTGTAGCCAAATAGCCCCTAACTGGGGTTTTTGGGCATGCTTCAAGTGGCATGATGCCTGCTTCCGGGGTTGCTGGGCCTGGTCTGGCTTTCCGGGGGCAGGCATCGTGACACAATTCTCTGTAACTAGGATGCACAGAGTGTCCTTTTCATGTCCTTATCCCCTTTTTGCTCAGAGGAAGTGTCCAATTCAAGCCACACTTGCAAATCTTGTCTTTTTTTTGCTGCTCGTGCGTCCTTCTTCCTCGTCATGGACCTCGTCTGCATGTGCTGTGGTTCTTCCCCGTTGTCTGTAGTCTCTTTGCGGTGGGGTGCAGCCAGGGGGCTTTCTCTGATATAGGGCTTAATATCATTGAGAAAAATCCATGCTCTCCTGCCTTGCAGCTTCACAGCTGACAGAGTCCAGTCCTCCACGATGAAAGGACCATTGGATCTTGGCTCGTTCCACCTTTTCTTCGTGTGATTCCTTACCAACACAATATCTCCAGGGAAGACGAGTGGAACACGTAGACCTTGAACTGAGTCTGTTGCAGTGTCTCCTTCTGTGTTTTGTGCTGCACTGCACCCTTTTCATCGTCGTTGCAGCTGGTCTGAAATTACAGTAAGGCTGGATGTCATGCAGTTCAGGTACTTTTGCATTTCGGATCCTAGGACCTCTCGGGTTGACAGGGCATCACATCTAGCTCTGTCTCGAGGGGTTTGGGGAGTTTTCATTCTTCTTCCTCGTGTGGCGTAAGATGATGGCTGGAGCCTGGTTGGTTCCGAAGAGCATACAATGCCAAAGGAAGGCAGTGCAACCATCCCCTCTTTAGAGTAAGCTTCAACTTGGCTATCCTTTCTTTTAACAAGCCGTTGAGCCTCTCACAGATTGGATTACCTTCTGGATGATACACTGACGAGAACCTGGGCTTTATACCAAGCAGCAAGCTAATCTGTTCAAAAACTGCATTGACAAAATGAGCCCCATTATCTGATCTCATTACTTCACACACCCCCCACCTAGGGAACACTTCCCTTACTAGGAATTTGGCCGCACAGGTAGACTTTGGGTATGTACATGGACCTGCTTCTATCCATCTAGAGAATGGACACACCACAACAATTAAGTATCTGTACCCGTTACACACTTGAATCATGTCGACATAATCGACATGTAAGTGCTGAAAAGGCCCATTTGGCCTGGGGATGACTCCTCTCACTACTTTCAATGTGTGCCCAGCGGTGAATTGCTGGCAGATTATGCAGTTCACTATAAAGGATGCAACATGCTCAGCTAAATTCGGTATGAACCAGTCTTCGGTGAGCGTTGCTGCTAGATTCTCTTTTGTCATATGCATGGGTAATGTAACTGTTCCAACGCTATTTCTAGTAGGGCTACAGGCATTACTGGTTTACCAGTGCTGTCTTGCCGCCACAAGCCGTCAGAGGGGTTTAAAGAACACCCTCAACGTTTCCAAAGGTTTTTCTCTTCCTGTGGTGCCTCCCCTTGAAGCTCCATTAGTTGTGTTTGCCCCAGATTGCTATAGGCTTCAGGTGTGGTTCGTGCCACCATCATTCTCTCATGGGTGCACGCCACTTCCACGTCCATAATTGTCTTACTTTTGGATGCCATGCGCTTGGCTTCCATGTCTGTTGCATGATTTCCACGTGAGACAAAGGGCCTCATTACGACTGAGGCGGAAGGAGTTAACGGGCTCCGCTAAAGGAGGCAGACCCTGTAAACCCGTTCCGCCTCATTACAAGCTCCCCTCTCGGGACCCGGTAAGTAACGCCTGGTCAAACCAGGCGTCCTTACCGGGTCCCACGAGGGGAAGAGGGAGCAAAGAACGGGCCGCTCGTAATCGGCCCCCATTCCCATTGAGCCCTACGGGGGCTCAGATGGGAATGGGGAAGGTCTGGGCCCGGGTTCCTGGAGGGAGGAATTACCGGGCCCTCCGAACTCGGAATGGCCTGGTAATTCCCCATTCAGGGAACCCAGACCCGATTTTGGCAGCAGCCATGCCACCAATAGCGGCATGGCTATCGCCAAAGTCGTAATGAGGCCCAAAATCTGTCCCTTTCGTGTGGGCGGCGCATTTCACGACCGCTATGCCCACTGGGAGCTGTAGTGCCTTAATCAGCCTGTCCAATAAGGCAGTGTGCTGCAATGACGTACCGTCTGCTTGGAGGTTTCCCCTCCTCTTCCAGCGCACTAAGCCTGTGTGCACTGTCAACGTCACATAGGCGGAGTCACTGTACACCGTTACTTCCTGTTCTGCGTGATTCTCAATTGCGAGTATCAACGCCAATAATTCTGCAACCTGTGCTGAATAATGAGATGGTATTCGTGCACTGACGAGTACTTGAAATTCTCCATTCGCTATATGTTTCATCACAGCGACACCTGTGTATCTTTGTCCGTCATCTTGATCGATTCTCAGTGACTGGCTCTGCTATGAACGTAGCTGGGTTCACTATTTTATATCGGACTATTTTCAGAAGCAGAAGCTCTCTGAGATGTTAATGTGCCCGCAGGTTTCTCTAGAATGGCAAATAATGAGTGCTCTACATACAAAGTCATGGAGTCCATAGTGCAGCTCTCTTTATCTGTACCAATGGGGTAGGTGGAGGTTTTGCAGTTCTCTCCTTCTCTTCTTGCATTCTTTTCAATCCATAGTCCATAGTGCAGCATCCCATTACAATGGTTGTCGCCTTCTCTATGGCGAATGCTGCAGCAGCTAAGCTTTGTTCGCGTGGGAAGTGTCCCTTCATTACTGGGTCCAGATTCCCACTGTAATATGCTAGGGGCTTGTACCCCAACAAAGTTATTTGAGCGAGCACTGCCGTCATGACGCTGCCATCTGTGTGTGAGAACAGGTAAAATTCCTCTGCATAGTTAGGAATCCTGAGAACTTGAGCTGTACAAATCGCTCCCTTGAGTTCAGAAAACCCTTTCTCCATCGTCTCAGACCATTCCATTTTTTCCTTTGTCACTTGGGCCTTCTTTAGGGCCTGAAGTAAAGGCTTAGTATACAAGCTGTAATCGAACACCCATGCCCTAACATAGTTGCACAGGCCTAGAAAGCTCTGCATTTGCTTTATCGTGTGTGGCTTAGCCGTGTTCAAGATGGCTTCAGCCCTTTTTGGGGTCACCTTCTTACCTTCATGTGAGATTAGTTGGCCTATGTATAGCACTTCCTGTTGACAGTATTGTAACTTTTTCTTGTCAACCTTATATCCTTTCTCAGCCAGTATAGTCAATAGCTGGACCGAATCATGTCTGCATTGCTCCTCTGTGATGCTGCAGATAAGGATGTCATCTACATACTGCAAGACAACACTTTCTAATGCGATATTGCTTAAGTCCATCTGTAGGATTCTGTTAAATATAGATGGGGACACACAGTACCCTTGTGGTAGCCTCGTGCTTTTGAGACGCATTTGTCTGAACATAAATGACGTCAGATCTTGTGAGTCGCGATGCAACAGGATTGAGAAAAAGTCATTTTTCAGATCAATCACCGTGAAATATTTTGCCTCAGCGGGCATATTACATTGGATTGTAGCCGGATTAGGGACTAAAGGGAACTCGGCCTCAAAAATATCGTTTATTGGTCATAAATCCTGGATCAAACACCACGACCCCCCCTTTTGATTTTTTGACAGGATATACTGACGTATTACATGGTGACTCCAACGTCACTAAGATGCCCTGGTCAATCATGGCGGAAATTGTCTTCGCAATCCTTTCATCCGCCTCTCTGGACATGGGATATTGTCGGGCTCTCTGTAAAATTGCTCCTGGTTTCAGTTTAATTTTCACTTCTTCCACCTCCTTCATGAGGCCTACGTCATAGGGTCCTGTAGTCCACACTGGGAGAGGCACTTTAGCATTATCATCATAAAAATATTCAGGACGTTGTAGCGCCAACATCATCCTCTGGGGCACTTCTCTTTTGATCATCTTTACCCAAAACGTGAGACTCACTTCCACCATTGTCTCTCCTGCGTCTGCTTGGTCTCCAAACAGATCGTCATCGCTGACGTCAGTCACTCGATATCCCTCTTCGAAGGCGATAATCACGCACCATTGCCTGCCTTCATCATCGTAACCTTCGACCAATACTACTTTCCCTTGTACTGCGGCTGCGTGTATCATCAAGGGAAATGCTTGTCCCTCTTCCTCATGCATAGGTATCCTTGGTCTGAATAAGAATTCATCGGGGATTCTCATGACCTTGTCTGCAAGGCCTGGCAATCCCGCCATAAGTACACGCATGCCATATGCGAAAACTTCTGGCTCCAGCGGTATAGCTCTCATGGCTATGTGTCCTGAGTATGCTCTAATCATTTTACATATGTTTGAATAATGCATTCCTGGAGTAGAGCAAACTATGCCTTCTTTCGTGAATGAAATCGTCATGTTCAACTTTGTCATTAGGTCTTGAACCAAAATGCTTACTGGGGTCTGCCGTGAATATAATACGGGTACATTCATTTCGCATCCTCCTACGGAGAGTGGGAGTGTGTCTGTAAAGGGAACTCGACTGTGAGTTCCTGTAAAACTCTGAGTATCTATGGCCTCGCCGACAAGGAAAATGTACCTTCACATATGCACGAGCGTGTCCCACCTGTGTCAACTAGGAAGGAATATTCTTTACCCCCTATAACGACATCCACCCAAGGTTCCCAATGAGGGTCTGGTGTCACCGATATGATAGAACACATCAGGGTTCCCAGTGAGCTGTCCTAACATATATATAAATTCGACCCATTGTGTGCCGGTGGATTCCACCCATTCCCATTGTTACTCCCCATTCCGGAGTTCATGGCCTGTAATGGTTGCGGTGGTGCCTGTTGGGATTGCTCTTGTAGCAAATTCCCCATGTTCTGTGGTTGCACACCTTGCTGCACTCCTGGCGCTTGCTGCTGCACCGTATGATTCTGTGCAATGCCCTGTTGTGAGACTGCAGGTGGATTCACTGTACCTGCTCCCATTCCTTGGCTATTCTGCCACATGCTTTGACTTCTGCACGTGCGCGCCAAATGCCCTGTCATTCCACACAGCCAACATACTGGTGGTGGTCGGATTATTTGTCCATTTGACATATCCAAATTACCATTTTGCACATTTTGAAAGCCTCCTTCATTACTTTGGAAACCTCCCTGATTGCTCTGCCATCTCCTTCCTCAAAATCCTCTTTCCCTTGGTTAAAACCCTACGTTATCCTGGTTGTTCTGTTGTGGGTTAGCCACCTGTTGCATGTTTTGTTCAGCTGCGTTAGTTAGCATGGCTCCTTCAAGAGCATACTTCGATAATTTCTTTTGCACCAGCTTCGCTTTCTCACCCTTTCGAGTTGCCTCCTTTTTTTCGATTCTTTTCTTGCAACAATCTACAGTAATGTGCAATAGTTAACTGTATTTCAGCCCAAGGTTTAGCCTCAACTCCTACCAATTTCTTAAGCTGTTTTTGTACCGGCTCTGGTAACCCTTGGCACAATATGTGATAAAATACAGGTATAGATTTTGTCCAAGATTCATGCATTTCGAGTACCCACGCATCTTGGAAATTCTGGATATAAATTAATGGATCTTCTGACTCCTTCATTTTTCGAGTCATTATAGCTCCCATGAGCTATACTCATGGGAGCTATAGCTCCCATATCGGAAGTGTCTGGGTAAAGCACTCGTAGCGCTTTCCATACTGCTGCTCTGCAATTGTTAAATGGCGCTCTGTCGTACGTAGTGTTAATTGTGGTTACACCAGGGTACCCTGCCCGTGTCCACACATCATCTGCTCTCTAACCAAGTATGGCGATCAGGAGACCTTTAATGTCCCCTATAGTTAGCGTTTTTCCCCTGTCATTTTTTCTAACTCATGTATCCACTTTCCAGCTCCCGATGTCAGCATTGGAAGCTTGTTTTTCAGATTTTCTCGATCCATGTGTGGCCATGGAATATATTATGGTCTTGCTCCCCTTTTCTCTAGTAGCGGAAATTGAAGTGCGCAGCCCTCTTTCTCTTTTCTCATAGTTCTCCTGTCTATTGCAGGGGTAATATTCCCACATCGCTGTCTACCTGGTAATGTCCTTAGTCTGTCTACATAGGGCGGTGACGACACCCCCCTCTGACCATAGGGTACTCCTTCATGTCAGTCAGACTGTGTGGCTGACTCTGATGCCCTCAGTGCGGACTCACTAGTGTCTGACCATCGTACCTCTCTTTCCCTTAGGAGTCGTCTTTCATGCCTTTTCCTTTCATCGTTTGCCTCGCGTTCCTCTCCTTCGGAGTCAGACATTGTTTGTTCCCAATTCACGCAACTTCTTGTGTCATCATTGTTTCTGTTTATTTCTAATCTATCCAGGGATAGCTCTCTATTCCCACTGCTTCGAGTGAGCTCCTCAGTGTCACACAGCTGAGTGCTTTCCAAGCGCTCGTCCTCCTCCTCTCCTTGGGGTGTTTGTTATATCCCCATTTCATCATATATTTTGTCGATCATTTCCCCGATGCTTCTGGTGTCAAAGTCATCTTCAATATTTGCACTAGACGTGCCTGGTACTGAATCGTACGCAGGAAAGAATTCTTCAATGTCTTCCCAGTCTACAACTGGATCAGGTTTTTTAACTTCCCTCTCCAAATATTCGAGATTGCGTGCCCTCTGTCTACGCTTATGTTCAATATCATCATCAAATTCTTTGCGCTTCCTCGCCTCTTCTCTGACTCTATCTTCTTCCCTTCTCTTTTCATTTCTACGTTCATCTGCCCTTCGAACTTCCTCATCCTTTCGTCTCCTTATCCTTTCTTCACATAATCTTTGCTCTTCTTCTTACCTTTGCTGTTTCTGTGTATCTTGATCATAGGCTGTTCTCGAGTTGCGATCAAGCTGTTTTTCTTGCTCTTCGCGATATAGCTGTTCTCGCCTCAGTCTATCTTTCCTTCTTATCCTTTCGTCTCTTAACTCCTTCTCTTTCTCCTTTTTCCGTGTCTCATCTAACCTTTCTTTAGGTTTCACGTCATCACTTCCTTTCCCATCGAGTTTCAATAAAATGTGTCCTCCCATCCATTCGTTTTTTGCGAATGCTATCTCATCAGTTCTGCCTTTGCTTCCTTTCCATTTCTTTCCCTCTCTCTCCTTAACAAGAGATGCACTGGTCTGTACCTGATCCTTCCTTTCATCATCACGTCTCCCCTTGTCCCTTGGGACTGTGCAGGTGAAATTCTTGTCCTTGTCCTTCCCTTGATTTTCGTCACTACTATATGTAGGTGACTCATATGCAGGGTTGCTATATCCCGTGGCTGCTTTAAGCTCCCTTAATGGGTAGAGTCCCTCATCCTTACTTTTTTCGGTCTTTGTTTCAGGCGGGGCAGGTGGCGCGGTAGGCGTCTCACCCCCCTCTGTGCATATATTTAGTATCCAATCTGCCAGAGGCTCTTCCTCCTTTCCTTGTTCATACATCTTCCACAATTCTAGAATGGCAAGGTGTTTTTCTAACTTCTTGCCTTTATATGGGGCGTGCCAATATGTTTATATTTTTCTACAAAAGGAAGGAACAATCAACACATCCCCTCAGATAGCAATTTCAAGACACAGCCCTTGAACAGATATAGGCTGCATTCTGTGTTTCAAATCATCATCAGAAAACATTTTCTTCACAAAATATCATTTTTAATATATTAATCTCTTGTTAAGCACAAGTAATACAAAAATTATTTAAAAAAACATATACACATCACATATATCTCACAATAAATCTCATTTTCCATTGTGTGACAAAGCCCGGGCTTTGTCACACAATGGAAAATGAGATTTATTGAGTTGCCATGAGTGTGGGATGCTGGTTGAATATTTCAGCATACTAGTTGCGATACTGTGAGGTGGTAGTGTTTTTACTTTGTATATGACTATGTGATGTGTATATGTTTTTTAAAATAACTTTTGTATTACTTGTGCTTAACAAGAGATTAATATATTAAAAATGATATTTTGTGAAGAAAATGTTTTCTGATGATGATTTGAAACACAGAATGCAGCCTATATCTGTTCAAGGGCTGTGTCTTGAAATTGCTATCTGAGGGGAATGTGTTGATTGTTCCTTCCTTTTGTAGAAAAATATATCTTATATCCTCACGTAGTAGGAGGGAATATCACCAAAGTGTGGGGTTTCCCCTGTAGAATAATTTTTGCGTGCCAATATGTTGTCATATGCTGTAAGACGGCTTTAGAAAAAGACCAATTTTGTGGCCATGGCATAAACATCTTGTGGGCAATACCTTTAACCCACTTGCTGCTATACTTCTTTAGCTTAGGTGCGTGTTTCGGCAGCTGTTTGCATATGTGTGCTAATGGAGTAATGTCTTCCATGCTTGAATCTGTTTCTGTTCCTCTTATACAATACTTTTCAATGCTTTCATGCAACTCCAACACTTCCAACAATATGAGCGAGCACCAAATATCGCAAGCTCCAATCCAACATTTCCCATCAAAAATCATCTATATCACCAATTTACTCAAAAAACATCAGTTCGTGTGCGATTCTGTCTCCACTATTGAAACGCGCAAAATTCTTAATCAGTTCTCAAAAAATTTCTTTCACAGGTAACGTTACACCGAACATATAGGACAAACACTTAACAGACTAGACAGACACCAGCTGGAAACAAATATCTCTGCCTCTAATCATTACCCCTACATGGAGTCTAAACTAACCCCTTACACAACGTCTTTAAACGTGGTGGTAGCCTATTTGTTCCCTATTATGTGGGTGTCGTGATAAGCTTCTAGGCGCTTGCAGTAACCTGCACTTGCACTAACCCACTGAGCTATCTTGTGTGTATTAGAGCTCATTCGAAGCGTGGAGGAAAATGCTGACATGAGCCAGGCCTCTCGAACTGGGTGAGCCTGCATGTTTGTAAGGGGTTAACTGCAAAGGTCTTTCCTGAAGACATAAACATCTAGCATTTGCAAGAGGCTCTACGCAGCCCTTGGGAGCCAGGCACAGCTTTGCACAGTTTTGCTCGTCTTCGCTCTGCGAGTCAGGTGCACTGATAAGGCAAAAATGTCAGATCTTCCCAAAACACTGTGCACGAAGCCTGGGAGCCAAGACTGGCTGTTTCCAGTCTTGTAACTTTCCAAACGAAAACATGTTTACTGCCCGGAAGGGTGAGTCTAGAAGCTTCTCGAAGAGCTGATACGTCATGATGATTGACGTGCAGCCCCTAATAAGAGAACTATACTTGGACCAGTGAGTTAGGGACTCATCCTGGGCTGTTGGTGAGACGCGCGTACTGAGAGGAACAGTGCCTGGACGACCAGCTGTGCACTATCTGGGCCGAGACTCCTAGCATCACACCCCCGCTCGGGTGTAGGACTGTGGGGGGCTTGGCCAGTCCTCCCCTCCTCTCTCGAGGAGTGCCGGGCACCTGTAGCGGCGAGGGTCACGGGTGTGAACTGATCGTACCTTCATCTACATTTTATAGGAGCGTAAGACAAAATAATTGCATATTCATCCGTGATTGACAATTGCCATTATGCAGCTTGCACTTTTCATTTCCATGTTATTGTAAATTGCTGCTTAGTTTTCATTAGACACTGTAGATAATAAAAGCAAGCATCATATATTCTGTGTGATTGGCTTTCTTCCAGACTGAGTTCATCGTGCTTCGTATAACCTTACTTGTGTGGCAAGGTGATTAAGAGTGATTACTTTGCACTAAGGGCTGGTTCCCAGGGGGTGCAGGTTCTCCTTTATCACTACATGTGGCGTAGTCGGCAGGATTTACGAGCACAATGCCTTTCTGGAAAAAACAAACAAACATAAGATGATTGAAATGTGGAAGATAGTGCACTCTGTTACATTCCAGGATGGCCGGCATCAAATGCGTGGTCGGATGTGTCAGATATTTTGCACCGAGACATGGGACACATGCTTGAAAATGATGTTTCCCCGGCGGTAATTAGTGAGTGCTTGGAGAGTTTGCCGCTTGGGAAATGCAGACGGGAGCTAAAGGCAGCAGGAAACATAGGCTGGTTATTCCTGCAGGCGCTCAGGAAGGTGCATGAGAATGAATTGTTTAAAGATACGCAGATTCGCAAATTAACAGATGAGATTTCCCTGCTCCAGGAGCAACAAATCATTATGAGAGAGACCCTTGAATCGTCCGTTAAGCGGGCTGATCAAATGGAGGACAGATGTGCCTCTTTAGCTGTGCGTGTAGCCATGCACAAGCGCAGACAGCGGTGGGGCAATCTGTCAAAGATAAGGATTCGCGCACTAATTAGGAAAGATAACTGGGACCCAAATTTATGGTCGGGTGAAGTTAGTGACAGCGAAACTGAGCAAGCATTTGATTGGAATGAATCTGTTGAAGTCAGGCTTGCAGAGTTAGATTGCTCTGACGAAGAGGAGCTGGAATGTGCTCCAAAGAAATGTGTTTATCCAGCGCGGCCGTTAATCACTAACAAGTCAAAAGGCCAAGCTGGCGGTGCAAACATTAAGAATACTAGGATTGTCCGCGATTATACACAGACAGAGCTTTTAGAGATTGCTAAATTATTTAGACAGAGGGCAGGTGAAGCACTTCTGAAGTGGTACCTACGCCTCTGGGATACGGGTGCCGATAGCATCTTCTTAACCCCAGAAGAACTGTTAAAGATGGGTTCACTCACTACTAATGTAATGTTGGGGCAGATATTGCGCGGTGCGCTCGGGCAGCAAGGCGATCATTCCTTGTTTAATTGCCTTCAGACTGCCCTATTAAATTTGTATGGGAGTCCAATGGATATGGAAGAGAATTGGGGCGGTTGGGGGTCAATAACAGAAGCGACAGATCAGCTTAGAGAGATGGGTTTACAGTGCGCACTGTACAGTGCAAATTTTGCAGGGCCTGACATGGAGTTGTTTACAGCTGGCATGCGCGCACGCTTGTTAAGGAATGCACCGAGTCACATGAAGGGCGCATTGCTTTCATTGCTGGGTCCAGCGCAAGGCAAAGACATTGGTGAAGTGGCACTTCTGCTAGGACAATTAGAAGGGCTGGATGTGCGCAAGGCAGCGCGCCTAGTGGCTGCAAGTAATGATTCAGAGAAAAAGCGTGGCAAAAATGTAGAGTCTAAAGAGAAAACTGACACTATTGAGGTCACGCGCAAAAAATGTGGGTGGACCTGCTAAAAGCGGGAATTCCAAGGTAAGAGATAGACGGTAAACCCACAACTGTGCTGCTTGAGAAATGGAAGAAATTGAGAAAACAGGGATCGGGAAAAACTAAGCCCTCTACACCTTCTGAAGAAGAGGTGTTTAAGCCCAAAGTGCGAGCAAAAGGTTACCCTGATTTGGCAAAGGACAAGTGGGAGGTCCCAGACCCCATTTTTGATTGAAGGGCTGGCTCTGTCTTTGAGGTACCGTTAATAAAGAGAACCAGTCCCAGAGACAGACGCCCTTTTGTGCCACTCACATGTATTTGGATGAGAAAGTAAAACACGCCTTGGCTCTATTAGACACGGGAGCTGAGGTAACCATTTTGAATGGCAATCCCAGTAAATTATCTGGTCCCAGAGTTTTGGTCAATGGTTATGGGGGAGCAGAAACTGTTGCAAAAGCCTTTAATGTAAAAATGTCAATTGGCGAGGGATTGCCCTTCACAGCAAATGTCTTGATTGCAGATATACCGGAGTACATCCTTGGCATGGATGTGTTGTTGGGAAAAAGTGTGACTACAGATTTAGGTGAATTTGTTTTTGGCTATCGGAAAATCCATGTGAGAGTTGTTAACCCCGTAGTGTTTGGGCATGCCAAATGGTCCCCCTTGCATTTACCTCCTCCTGCTGAGCCAGTGTGCGTGAAACAGTACAGGCTGCCAGGGGGACATAAAGATATGGGTGAAACTATTGAATCATTGGTAAAAGCTGGCATAATGAGGCCGGCAGTCAGTCCATTCAACTCACCGATCTGGCCTGTTCGCCGCCCAGATGGGGCGTGGCGTCTGACAATTGATTACCGTATTTTGATTAAGAAGGTGCCGCCCTTAGCTGCGGCGGTGCCAGACATCATTACTCTGATTGAAAACCTTACAAAAGAAGTGGGTGAATGGCATGTGGTCCTTGACCTGGCCATTGCATTTTTCTCCATTGATATTGACACTGAATCACAAGACCAATTTGCTATCACTTGGGGAGACAGACAATTTACCTTTACTAAATTGCCCCAGGGGTATTTGCATAGTCCCACTCTGTTTCATGGATTGATTGCCAGAGACTTAAAGATGGTGCAGTTGGATGATGTGTATGTTGCTCATTACATTGATGACATCATGCTGACCAGTGCTGAGAAAGAACATGTAGAAAAAGCTGCTGAAAAGTTGATCACACACATGCAAGACCGGGGGTGGGCCATAAATCCCAAAAAGATACAGGGGCCTGCTCAAGAGGTGACATTTTCAGGTGTAATCTGGTCTGGGTCGGTTAAGAAAATTCCTGACCCTGTAATTGACATGGTTCAGCAGATGGCTCCACCAGCAGATAAAAAAGAGGCACAAAGGTTCATCGGGTTGATGGGTTTTTGGAGAAATCACATACCTCATTTAAGCCTGATACTGAAACCCATCTACAAAGTCACCAGAAAGAAACATGATTGTACATGGGGCCTAGAGCAACAGTCTGTCTTCCAGCAGGCTAAGGACGCTTTGCAGAATTACATCACGCTGGGCCCCATGACAAAAGCGGATCCTTTTGAACAGGAAATTCTTGTCTATAATGACGTGGCTGTGTGGAGCTTGTGGCAAAAGCAAGGACAGAAAAGAGTGCCGCAAGGTTTCTGGTCAAGAAAGCTCACAGATCCTATGACAAAATACACTCCGTTTGAGAAACAAGTTGCTGCAGTGTACTGGGCTCTAGTTGAGACTGAAAGAATCACAGGCGAGCAACCAGTGACAATTTGAACAGAAATTCCGATCACGGGCTCGGTGCGCGACACTGCTGCAAGCGGGAAAAGTGGCAGAGCACAAGACGCCACTCATGTCAAATGGAAATGGTATTTACAGCAACGTGCGAAAGCTGCCCGCACAGGGGTTTCCAGACTGCAAAAACAAATGCTGGAGGCAGTAGATCTGGAAGCGATGCCTGAACCTAACACCCCTGTAACGCTGCCAGAATCTCCCTTCAAAGTCGCACCTGCCTATGATATATTTTTATTTTATTTTTTTTATTTTTTTATTGTTGTATTATTAGTTTGCATAAAACCTTATACAACATATAGCACAAAAGAAAAACACATTTATACCTTTCATACAACCAATACATAAGCATATAAGAATGCACTGATATATAAGATGGAGACAAAGTTATCATACCATACAAAAAAAAGAAACAGAGAAAGAAATTTCATCTAAAACATCTAAGACGTCAGCATTTTACAAAATTCTTAAAAGATTCCTTCCCAGCCCTAAAATCAAATTACATAGAAGTTATATGCCTTGTTAATATCATTACCCGTTTTTACCCTATAGGTACCTACACAATTAATTCTTTATTTTTGGCTTCCAATTCCTCCGTTATATTTTGAAGAAATAAATTCAAAGCGAGAATTAGGGAGATATTAACACCCCACATGCAGCGACTCCAGAACAGATTTTTCGACATTTCTAAATCCTCATCAAATCTATCGGTGAGGTATAGAGCTCGTTTCGACCCAAAATGGACACATGTTAAGACAAGGTGCTTGAGAGTTTCTAACATGTCAGTTTCTCCACAAAAACGACATGTAAGGCTAGGTAAAATATAATTAAGCACCTTTTCTTTATGTATCCAATAGTGAATTCTTTCTAGGGTCGACATCTGGTTAAGTCTAAAACGCATAAATGTAGTTCTCGCCCTATAACAGGGGAATCGAAGTAAATAAACGGGGATACATTCCCTTGCATGTACAAATTTAGCATATTCCTTATAGGTTGCATAAGACTCTATTTCATTGACTGTATCCACCCAATCCGCCTTGAATAACAGTTTCTTAACTAGGCCGGGTCGTTGCACCAAGTCGTCTAAACTAGAGCCTAAAAAATATAACAGAGCATTCATTCTGTCGCTGAATCCCTTAATTGATTGGACTGACCCAGATTTAATCACCCTATTCAACAACTCATACAGGGTATTTGTACAAGGATCATTCATTTTCTAAAAAAGGAAAGCTGTCTCCACAAATATCTGGCTTTGAGTGAGACTAGACATAGTTCGTGCCGGATAATGGCATTGGGGATTGCCATGGAAAGGCCCATTACTTCCTTCCATAATTTCCCCTGAACCACATTTAAATAGGAACTCATATCCTTGGTGCAAATATCCAGACCATATAAAAGAACCGGCTCACATTTAGCAAGGTAGAAACGTCTAATGGGTAGGAGCGAAAATTTACATACTCGAACCCTCAAAAATTTCATTTGAGTCTTTAATTTAGACGCTTTTTCTGCAAGGCTCAATTTCCACCTCTTTAGGCTAGAATTGTTAGAAAAATTATAGCCTAAGTTTGTTATGGCCTGCACCTGTTCCACCAGATTGTCCCCCATATTCCAGACATAAGATTTGACAACTCTCTTCTTAGAGATTACAATCGTTCGAGATTTCGATGCATTGGGGGAAAGATTATTCATCATAGCATATTGATAGAAAATATCCATCCTTCTACGAAGACCCCGTGGGGTACGATCAAAAAGAATGAAATCATCCGCAAAGGCCATCCACTCAATAACCAAACTACCCATCCTAACGGGAGCGATGGAAGGACCCCGCCATATATCCTCCACATCGCTGACGTACAGGTTGAAGAGCGTGGGTGCAAGTGAGCAGCCCTGCTTAACCCCCACCTCAGTCTCTTTGGCATCAGAAAGGGAACCTTCCTAGGATAAGCGCACCCTGACAGAGGTATTTCTATGTAAAAGAGCCAAGAGTTGAACAGTCTTACGTGGAAAATTAATTGCTAACATTTTGGTCCACAGTCTATCTCTAATGACCCCATCAAAAGCGTTAGAGAGGTCCAAGGATGCCATATAGACTTCGCCCATTTTAGTTTGATGGACTGTATCTCTTAAATGAGCCAAAATATTTCCGTTCAAGTCTGTTCCCAAGCCTTCTCTAAAGCCAACCTGAAATTTACTGAAGCAGGCATTCCTTCTAGTAAATTTATTGATGTCCCTTAAAAGTAGAATGCCAAAGACCTTACTAGCTGCATCTAAAAGGGCTATAGGTCTATAATTCTGAGGGTTAAGAACGTCCCCTTTTTTAAATATAGGGACAATAATACTCTGGGCCCAAGTTTTAGGAATAGTATGGTATTTAAAAATATCATCAAATATAGGTTTGAGCAAATCAGCCCATATTCCAGGGGATGTCTTTATGACGAAGGGGGGAATGCCATCCGGGCCTGGTGCTCTAGAAGGTTTGAGTTTATTAATGGCCCATTTGATATCCTCTAAATCCCACCCACAATCTTCCACCACGGGGGGACCTAAATCCAAATCCTGTTCCCTTGTAAAGTAAACAGGTAATGCAAACTTTTGCTTATAGAAGGCACTCCACACTTCTGCTTGGATCGGGCAGTCAAGTTTGTCTTTTGCAGACATGAGCATAGAGTTAATAGTTGCCCAAAATTTAACATCTCTGCCCTTACAAAGATTATGCATCATCAATTGATGTGCTTCATGATATTGATCCATTCTCAGTGATTTGATGAGATTTTTGTGTTTCAATATAATTTTTTTCTTTCTAAGCTGTAATTCAAAAAAGGGAATGGGCAGTTTCTTCAAGGCTTTAATTTCACTGTATTTATTACGCTTGGAGGTTTGAATTCTGGAGTCGCCCACCCTCATCCTAGGTTTTATGACCTCCCTCTCACTGGTGCTACTAATTTTATAAACACATGACAAAATAGTATTATAGAAGAATCCCCCCAATTCGATGTCTTCACCTCTAATAATATGAGGCAGCCTTCTGGATAGGTTACCCAAAACCAGACTATTACATTTCGTAATTATTTTCTTATTCCATACAACCTTTCTCCCATTATTTCCAGCCTTTAGACCACACAGCGTGGGATTAATATAATTACCCACATTGGGAATGGAAAGAGAAAAACATAAGGGAATATGATCACCCAGTTCTACCTCCATAAGTATCAAGTTTCCACAGGCTTGCTTCCAGCTATTTGAAACATAGAAAAAGTTGTTTCTAGAATTATTACTTCCTCTTTTCCAAGTAAATTTCGGTAAGTTCCAATCCCGGGCATGATCTAAAAGACCCAAGTCCCAGTGATCAAGATAACTATCCCACCATATACCTCTTTGATATGAGGAAGGAGCAATCTAGGAATCACCCCCTTTTCATTTAATGTGGAACCCTCAGCACAGGCCGAGTTAAAGTCCCCTCCCAAGATAATACGATTACCAAACCCTTTCTCGAACCATCCTCCCAGAATCATATTGAGAGTATCTTCCACTTCATCAATAGCCACTGTCTGCTACCATCGCTGAATGAAAACAACTTACCATACGATGGTTATTATGGTTAGGTAAAAAGATGGCATCTATATCATCTGTTGTAATTGCTCGTAATAAGGGAATCTTTTTAAACAGGCTTAGAAGGTAGGTTCTATTTAAATAAACCTGCGAGTCTGTTTTATTATTATTAATCCAACCCAGTATCTTCCCTGTACAGATCTTTAAAGGGGGCTGGGCCGGAATAGATTGCTTCTTTATGTGATCCACACTAGATTTGAACACAGCCTTTTCTTGAGGATCTTGGGTTTTGGAGAGATGTATATCTTGGGGGGTATCTCCCGTATTATTACTAGTGGAATCAATCCCCTTCTCAGGTAACACCATCAGCCCTTGTAAGGCGGTGATATTCGGACATACTACTACTGGAATTTCTTGGGAAATAATAGGGTGCCCAATTTGTTGTGTGCCTACAGATGTTCTAGCGTGTTTAGTACTAATTATTTTGCCAAAAGCTGTCATCTTTGTTTGTTTAGTTTGTATGCGCTCTAGGCCAACTTTTAGTATATTATTCTCCTCCGTACTTAGGTCGGTATTAATTTCCCCCCTGGGCTGGGAGTCTTTATTAATAGGCTCCCCCCGAACCTGACCCTCTTCCTTATTAGATGCCTTATGGCTCCCCCTATCATCTGGCTCTTCCTGAAGCGGGATATTTCTAATTCCCTTGAGATTCGCATTTCTGCCTTTAATTTTTATGTTAGGCATGTTTTTGCTTTTTTTGGACATCCTAACCTGCTTTTTTGTCTTTTTTCGTCTACCGACAGGGGATTGGGGCATCTCATTTATATCGTAGTCCGAGCTATTTACTGGAGCTGTTACATCATTTTTCATGTTTGAACCTATTTCTAATACCTGAACTGCTAATTTTTCCTCTCTACATTTTGTCTTTTGTTTACATTTTTGCCCTTTTTTAGAGGAAGTATGTTGGGAGATTATTGAACCCTCACTACTAATGTTTAAACATTCCCCCTCTTTTATAATTTCTCTCACCTGCATCTGAGCGCTGGACTTTTCCGTGTCCTGTTCCTGAATAGGCCCTTCTGTTGCCATTATTATGGCATCCAGAAGGACCAAAGGACTATCTGGACAGCTCAGATCCTTTCCATAGTTTTCATTATTGATTTTATTATCTCCTTTACCCTGAGAGACTAAATCCTCTACCACTATATTTGACGAGGTGGGGCGATCTCCTGTAAGCATAACTTCCAACAGAGTAGTAATCTTAGCATCCATGGTCATTAACCTAGTCTCTTGTTCCTCTCTGTATTTATCAAGTAGACTCTTTTCTTTAGTAATCTGTTCATTAATGTTCTTAGCCTCCACTATACCCTCCAAGAAAGCCAGACGAGTCACTAATTGGTTAAAGGCCGCTTGTTGCCCTACCATAGAGCAACCAATAGTCTCTTGGGATTCACCTAGGGTTTTCAAAGCCAAATTCAAACTAATGTGTAAATTGGATAGAAGTGGTATCAGGTAATCTCCTCTCTCCTCCCTTCTCAAACCAGGAGACTCCTGTTTATCTTCGTCTACCCCACGACTTTCCAATATGGTTCGCTGAGGGTCGGTAGCTTTATCTACAGTTATGGGTAAGTAATCCCTTTCCTTATCAGTTTGGGTATAGCTGGTCTTGCTATATATAGGTGGTATAAATGTCTTTATAATCAGTCTAATAGGGGATAGGTGCCTACCCTCTTGTTGTTTCCACATTATAGGAGTGTTTCTATTTTGTGAGAGTGTATCAATTGGCGCACCCTCTGATAAGCTCCTCACCCCCTTATCTTTGGACAAAAATCTACCTACTGGTATCTCTAGATCAACAATTTCCCTCAGCAAATGACCTGTAGCATCTGCCGTAATAAAGAAGGAATCATCCAAATCACTCTCCCCAATAGGCTGATTAAGATTATACTTAGAACGAATGGGGGTCTCTTTAAATTGGTCCCCCCCACCAGACTGCTGAGAGCTCCCCGACTGAGGGGAATCGAGGGCACATTGCACCTTATCCTTATTATCCTTCCCAAAGATAAATGTTGCCGGCGAAATGTGAGTGAATTGCAAAGTTCCACATGGTTGTTTCCCCTTCCATATCAGGGGATCCAAGCATTGATTATCCCCTGCCTGTAATTTTCCAGTAATAATCCTCTTCTGAAGAGGAGTGGATGCATGATACCGAACTACCCTTTTAGTACCAATTCGACTTTGTTGAAGACATTCCTCATCTGTAAGTTCCTGTCTGGAGTCTGGAATGTTCCTATTAGCCCCCGTATCCTCTATGTCTGGTATGTCCACATTTACCTCAGTCGAGGCTACAACATTCAAAATTGCAGGATCTATGGTGGGATATCCCTTTGGGCTCCCTTCAGCTCTAATATTAGAATTTTCATTAATATTCTCAGCCAATAAAATCGAGGCAGCCATATTTTCAGTGTGGTCAATACTAATAAGTGCCTCACAATGAGTCAGAGAGCCTGATTGGACCTCTACTATCTTAGTAGCTTGACACACCGCAGTTTCAAACCCGCTTCTAAGTGCGGGCATATTATAAAAAAAGAAAAAAAACAGAAAAGAAATATATTAAAAAATATTAGATTAGAAAAAAAAGAACACCCTGAGGGGAGATCAGCTCGCGGCCTCTAATATAATTATAATTGGGTCAGCTAAGAAGCATAATTATTGGAAATATCCACATTTAAAGAATGGGTTTAAAAAAAGCACTCAGTTGCAGGGTTGGGAACGCCCGGCGGCTAGTGGAGCTGCCAGAGTCCGACTCTCCACCCCGTACCCTGGAAGCTTTAAGAAGGACGTAGGTCAAAAGTTAGTAGCAGTAGACCAGATTACTCACAGTCGAACAGCCAAACAGCGGCTCCAGCCCTTACTACCTCCAGGGCTTAACGCCGCAAGGGTGGCTCACGGCTGAAGATAAGGCCAGGTGGTGTCACGTGATCAGTCACGTGTCGCCGCTTTGCTCCGCCTCCTCCAGGAAGCAACAGGAGCACAGCAAGAGCCACACTCTGCTCGCAGTGCTGTGCTGTGAGAGGCAGGTAAATGTTCTCTTTCTAAAAAAAACAAAAGTTCCAAAGGCAGTAAAACACTCCGCTCGGGCGGCTCACGGCTGAAGATAAGGCCAGGTGGTGTCACGTGATCAGTCACGTGTCGCCGCTTTGCTCCGCCTCCTCCAGGAAGCAACAGGAGCACGGCAAGAGCCACACTGTGCTCGCAGTGCTGTGCTGTGAGAGGCAGGTAAATGTTCTCTTTCTAAAAAAAATGAAAGTTCCAAAGGCAGTAAAACACTCCGCTCGGGCGGCTCACGGCTGAAGATAAGGCCAGGTGGTGTCACGTGATCAGTCACGTGTCGCCGCTTTGCTCCGCCTCCTCCAGGAAGCAACAGGAGCACAGCAAGAGCCACACTCTGCTCGCAGTGCTGTGCTGTGAGAGGCAGGTAAATGTTCTCTTTCTAAAAAAAACGAAAGTTCCAAAGGCAGTAAAACACCTGCCTATGATATATTGACAGAGGAAGAACAAAAGTCTGCTTGGTTCACGGACGGCACCGCAAAGTATGATAAAGGGCAAAGACACTGGCAAGCTGTTGCATTCCAGCCCCACTGAGAAACACTGCTAATGAGAGAAGGTGTGGGAGGATCCAGCCAATATGCTGAACTGCAGGCAGTGGCCTCCGTGATTGAACAGGTGAAAGAAACAGACACTGCATACATAAACACGGACAGATGGGCCACATATCAAGGCCTGACACATTGGGCACCGGCATGGAGAAGAGACGGCTGGCAGATCAAGAACACTCCGATCTGGGGAGGGCCAGACATCTGGGAAGAGATGTGGTGCAAAGGTGAGAGGTGCAAAATCTGCATTGGACACACATGCCCCCTGACACCTCACTGGCTGCCCTGTTCAACAAAGAAGTGGACCAAATGGCAAAGATTCGCCCAGTAACAACACCTGAAGAAGCTGAGGTATTGCAAGGGATGGTGGACTAGGCACACCAAACCTCAGTGCATCTAGGGCAAACAGGAACTTATCAATGGGCAAAAAAGGAGACAATTGCCCATTACCATGGATCAAGCCAGGCAAGCTGCCTCCCAATGTTCCGTGTGCTGCGAAGTGAAGCACTAGCCTCTGGAGAGGAAGCCTCAAGCCCCTTTGAGAAGAGGTGAAAGAGCTGCTAGCGTATGGCAAGTTGATTACATTGGCCCTTTACCGGAACTTTGGACTGCTATTAGCTTATCCAGTCGCCCATGCAGATCATGCAAGGAATAGAATACCTCATCAGACACTATGGCATCCCGGATGAAATCCAATCAGACCAAGGCAGCCATTTTGCTGGACACAATGTGCAGGACAGGGCACTAGAGCAAGGCATAAAATGGACACTGCACATCAGCCAGTACCCAGAATCCTCTGCTCTGGTGGAACGTAGCAATGGGCTGCTCAAGCAACAAATAAAGAAGCTGACTAAGACTCACACTCTCAAGGGGTGGTCCAAATACCTGGCACAAGCGCTGTTTGAACTGAACAATCGTCTGTTGGGAAACCGCCAGACACCCTTTGTGAGACTGACAAGTGAGAAAGTGGAATCCACAAAGACTCTCGTTGTGTGGAAAACCGATAAAGAAGCAAAGCTGCCTGTGCAACCCACTGCAGGCAGCATTGGGCTTGATCTATCTACCTGTGAAGATGATGTTATACCAGCAGGGCAAACCAAATCCATCTCGCTGGGTATTGGCATCAAATTGCCGGCTGGCACTTATGGACGCATTGCTGCATGATCCAGCCTGGCGAAAAAAGGCATTGACATATTGGGAGGTGTGATTGATCCTGATTATAGAGGGACTGTTTTGGTACTTTTACATAATGCTGGTGCATCTGCAGTACCATTAACCAAATATGACTGAATTGCACAATTGATTTGTGAGCAAGCAGTTGTTCCCCTAGTGGTAGAAAGCAAGCAATCCCCAGACACTACATTGAGGGGGGAAGGAGGCTTCAGTAGCACGGGGAAAAAGGTGTGGGTGCACCATCCAAACAAAAAGCCTGAGGCTGGGGAAGTGTTAAGTCAAGGTGTTGGAAGTACTTATGTTGTACTTTTGCATAATTCTGACGTGCCTGTTTATATTCCCGCTACTAGGCTCACACCACGAACGTAGAGCAGTATGAAGGGGATGGGACTTACCTTGCTGTGTGTGCTCCTGGCCTGCCAAGCCAACGCTTTCTCTGTAAAGAATGGGTTGATGCAAGACGCTACATGGACTCTGAGAATCGCATGCACTACACCTGATTCTCCAGTCCTGCGTGATAACTACAACCGCACCGTAACCTGTGAGAAAAGCGCTACAAATGAGTATCTACATGGAACTGAAAGAGTTCTAGCTTGGCACATTGTCGGGCATCTTTTGTCAATGACTCATATGACTGGTGCTTATGAAAACGTAGGCCCAAACGTTTCAGTGAATGGATCAAATAATTTGTTTGATGTTTCATGTTTCTTCTGCCCCAAGAACTGTAGCGAGTATACTCGCCAATGTTTTCTGGACTATAACTTGACCAAATGCCTTTCATACAATTGTACTTTGAAACAGCCTCTACCAGATGGTAGTATGGTGTTTGTATCAAAAACCAATATTGTAAATGGTTGGAGAATGGTGTTTTTCAAGTCACAAAAAAGTAGAAACTGTGAACATGCTAGATTTTCCAGTAGTAAGACAACATTTAAATTGCAGGCACGTGATGCATGCGTCTATCATTACAGAGGTACACTTAGACATAGATTTGTCACGAGGCAATGTTTCCTTAGTACTACCAAGCTGCTACAAATGGAGTCAATTTCTATGGCCCATCGCCAAACTGCGCGTAGCTAGGGGGTTAGATTTATTGATTGCGGGTGCAGCAGGGGTGGGAACGGGGGCTTTAAATGCTTTTGACATAGAAACTGTGCACAATAAGTTAGCCACTATGGGTTCTGATGCCAGCGCCGCTATAAAGCTTCTGGCCCAGTGGGGCCCATTGATAAGTCCTACCCTGGGCAACACCGCTACAAGTATTGGCAACCACTGGAGGTGGCAGAATTTCAGCTATGAAGACATTTTCTCTGCCATAGGACAGGTCAACAAAACTGCTAAAGACACACGATGCATTTTATGGCAAACTTTGCTAAATCAGCAGGTGTTGGCTTTCCGCTCCGAATGGGGGCGACTATCTTCAACCCACTGGCACACAGAGCTACAGTTACCAGCAAACACATGGATTAAACCGCTTGCTTTTGATTGCATGAATAACACATGCCATGCTTTAATGCAAGTCAGTAGAACCGCTTATGCTTTAGAAATATGGTGTCCTTTTATAGTATTGCCTATGAAAATCAATGGTTCCTGGTGGGTTCTGCAAATACGAGGGGAATGGTTAGACAGCCAAAACTACACCATCCACAGTCACACCTGCATGCCCTGGGATCAGGGGTGGGTGTGTCCCCTAACTGGAAGGGTTCCGGACCCATGCATGTATCCTGGATGCAATATCACATTAATGGGACTGACATTTTCCAAATAGATCAGCATAAAGCTTGCGTAGTTACTAATCATTCCTTGCTTATTGACAATTACAGGTTGGTAGGGAATCCTCAAGTATTTTGCGTAGATCAGGTTGTGACTATCTTAGACATTGTTACTCACACCTTATATTCATTAACCCAGTGGTCTCACACTACTTTACATGCTGAGCTCACACATTTGCTTAAGTGGACTCTACCCTATGGGTTGATTACTGCCCGGCTTCAAGCTATTAGACAATTTGCCCAAACTGCTTGGAAGGATTTTCAGACGCTAGCTACCTCAGTTATCTCTGCAGAGTGCAAGCTGATAATAGACAAGAACCAATTAATCAAAACTGCTGACCATCTGCAATCAGTTACTACTCACCACTGGTGGGATGTATTCACTGGATGGTCTCCCTCCTCCACTAAGCTGCTTAATATAATGCTGCATCCATTGCTGTGGCTGCTGATTTCCCTAATATTCATCCTTATCGTTTTCATTGGGCTCTTGCGCAAAATGTCTTTCCTTTATACTAGAATGACTGCGCTAGAGAAACGCTTAATCGGCCTACAGCACACCGTACACGCTTCTAAATCGTGGAACTGAGTCAGCATTTTCAAGCCTCACTTCGAAAGGGGTGGAATGTCGTGATAAGCTTCTAGGCGCTTGCAGTAACCTGCACTTGCACTAACCCACTGAGCTATCTTGTGTGTATTAGAGCTTATTCGAAGCGTGGAGGAAAATGCTGACATCAGCCAGGCCTCTCAAACTGGGTGAGCCTGCATGTTTGTAAGGGGTTAACTGCGAAGGCCTTTCCTGAAAACATAAACATCTAGCATTTGCAAGAGGCTCTACGCAGCCCTTGGGAGCCAGGCACAGCTTTGCACAGCTTTGCTCGTCTTCGCTCTGCGAGTCAGGTGCACTGATAAGGCAAAAATGTCAGATCTTCCCAAAACACTGTGCACGAAGCCTGGGAGCCAAGACTGGCTGTTTCCAGTCTTGTAACTTTACAAGCGAAAACACCAGAAGGGTGAGTCTAGAAGCTTCTCGAAGAGCTGATACATCATGATGATTGACGTGCAGCCCCTAATAAGAGAACTATACTTGGACCAGTGAGGTAGGGACTCATCCTGGGCTGTTGGTGAGACGCGCGTACTGAGAGGAACAGTGCTTGGACGACCAGCTGTGCACTATCTGGACCGAGACTCCTAGCATCACACCCCCGCTCCGGTGTAGGACTGTGGGGGGCTTGGCCAGTCCTCCCCTCCTCTCTCGAGGAGTGCTGGGCACCTGTAGCGGCGAGGGTCCCGGGTGTGAACTGATCGTACCTTCATCTACATTTTATAGGAGCGTAAGACAAAATAATTGCATATTCATCCGTGATTGACAATTGGCATTATACAGCTTGCACTTTTCATTTCCATATTATTGTAAATTGCTGCTTAGTTTTCATTAGACACTGTAGATAATAAATGCAAGCATCATATATTCTGTGTGATTGGCTTTCTTCCAGACTGAGTTCATCGTGCTTCGTATAACCTTACTTGTGTGGGAAGGTGATTAAGAGTGATTACTTTGCACTAAGGGCTGGTTCCCAGGGGGTGCAGGTTCTCCTTTATCACTACATTGGGACTCTGGGTTCACGTTTCTTATATTAAAGTGCAGGAATAAGGCGAATCCTCTCACTTCTCAGGTGTCCGCCCTAGTATCCTCTCTTCTCAGGTGTCCGCCCTGGTATCCTATCTTTTCTCAGGTGTCCGCCCTGGTAACCTTTATTTATTCAATTATTCTTGAGTCATTATCCCCATATATATATATATATATATATATATATATATATATATATATATATATATATATATATACAGTCTTCTCTACTCTGACTATTTTGTTTTCCCTCCTCCCTCCGTTACCTTTTTCCTTTACTTGTTCTAAAGCCATAATATTTGCCAAAGCACTCAATTTTTTATTTCACTCAACGTTCGCATCGTTCCTCTCTGGACCCTCGGGATCACCGCCTCCGTTACCGCCTCCTTCAGTTTTGGATCAATTACACTACCATTGTCCACAGGAAGCTTCACAGTCTACTCAGCCGAATGGCGAAGGACTCGTGACATTGCCGAAGACCTAGAGTTACTTTGTGTCAACGGTCAATAGGTGTCTTATTTTAATCAATAATCAATAATCAATAATCAATGGTTTCCAACCATCCTCTGCTATCAAGTGTAATCGAGTGCGAGTGACCCCTGACCGGCCCATAGAATCAGAGCTCGCTCTCGAATACTTTAAGACGAGATAGCTGCACCTTGAGGTGGATGGGGGTGCAGATTTCTTACTCCAACACCAATCAATAAGGACAACTGAATGGTTTGGCAAAGGGGAGTCCGTTTAATGACAAGTACAAAAAACAGGGAAACATGGAGATCAACAATGATGCAATGGCCCGTCTCGCTTCAACTCCCAAGAACTTCATTCAAACAGTAACAGTTATACCCAAAATTCGTCATCAGTGTAACGCTCATAAGTTTGTCATACATTTCTATTGGTTGTAAAAGGTAACTTAAGTATAGGTTCTATATCTGTATATGGTAACGGAGTGTGAGGATTGGATAACTCTTATCTGGTGGGCGTCTATGCCCTTCCCTCTAACATTACTCATGAAGACGTCACTAAAAGTACGACGTCCCATTGGTTCTACTATCTATAGGACCCTAGATTATTTGGTCCATTGTGATTGGGTTGGCTACATCCCTAAGCATAAATCTCCACTTTAATTAGCAGCTTGCAGAATGGTCACCCAGGTGCAAGATGCCCCACAATTCACCCGGTCTTCCTTCCATCAATCAGTATTTTACTGCTATGTGTCAATTAGTTGGCTGTGGTTGGCCTCGAAACTGTAGCTTCTTGTCAGGAAAAGTTATGGTATCTTCTGCTTTTGGGTGACATCAGACGTTGGTACCTCTTCGCGCTTGGCTGGTCACGTGTTAGTACACCGTGAATCTGCTTCGTTTTCCTTCTATTTATGCATTTAGTTCTCATTTCAGCCTGCCACCTGCCTGGGCCTCCATATATCTCGACCTTCACGAGGCAGGCTGCTCTGCTCTTAAGTTTCGATTCTCCAAAGTTACTGTCTGCCTCCCTTTCTTGGTTTGACCTCGACTTCCCAGGCACAAGCTGCTTCTTGTTGAGTTTCGGTTCAGGCCTCTCTTCTTGCCTTTTGCTAGAACACGAATCCTGGCCTGTTTGACCCTTAGTAACCTGAGTTAGTTCAGCTTTTGTATAAAGTGGACTCGCACTTGTATAATGTGCGCCGTTGAGGTAGATTATGTATAATGGCGCATGCCGCTCTATTCTTCTACTAAGCATCACAAGCCGCACTGTTTTCTTAGCTTCTTGCGTTACAAGCATATGTACAGGCGTTAGCTGGTTGAATATCTTCCTCCTGCTTTGCAGTTTAAGTTTTCTGTATGTTTCAACATCGTCTCTCCTTCTAATTTCACGATATCCTTATTCATAACATTTCATCTTTGTGTGTCATCTTTTGTTTGTCGTTCGTGCATCTGTACGTCTGTCCGGGCCCTCATGTCGTCACCATTTGTCTTCAAATAAGGCCTTTTGAGTTTCTTCTGGGACAGTGTTTAAGCAATCTTCATTTCTTGTCATTTGCTGGTAAAGTTGTCTCAATGGATACCTTACTGCCCATGGTTGTCTGGTTATTGGTACTTCCATAGGTATTGCTCTTCTGATTGGCACTGGGCAGAGCCCTAATGCGGCTCTCTGCTGGTTTATTTGCTCCTCATACGTCACATATCTCGGTGTGAACGCTCCTGGTACTTCAAAATGGGCGACTGGAGTGCAGGTTGTTTTTGGGACCTCCTCTACAACCACTTAACGTAACGCCTATGTGGGCAGCTAACAATAAGCACAAACAAAACATCTATGCATGAAAACAGGTCGCAATTACCAGAATCCACAAACACACCACAGTCTCTGCCACTGCTACCCACAGCCATTCAAAAAGTATTGTGCCACTAACCACAACATTTTCACAACATTGGGCCTACTTGAAGAAATCTGCACACAGCATAGGCCGTGAACACACCCACAGCAACGTAATGCCACCATGCATGTCACCATGTCACCCACTATGACCATCCATAGACACACCACTGCCACCAGCACTCCTGCCCAACCTGCGCACGCCATGCAGCTATGCAGCAACAAATTGCAACAGTGAACATAACGTGCAAAGAAAACACTCTCTCCTGCACCCTGTGCACTTTCATTCACTTACTATGGGCGTCCCCACTTCCATTCACAAAGTACTGTGTCACTGCCAACCTACCCACATTCTGGTCGCAACACTAGCCCTATTGCAACCAATCTGCACATACCACACTATACAAGCACCACCCTGTACCGAATGCAGAGTCAAACATGCCTTCCTGCGGTGGGTATGTTGCAGCCCTATGCTCTGGAGTGCATGCCCTACACCCTACGGCCTACGGCCTTCGCTCATGCACCCAATAGTCTAATCCTTCCACAGAGCCACTGCACCTTCATTCACCCATGCATGCCACCAAGTTGCCAACTACTGCATTCCATCCACAGCGCACAGCCACCCGCACTCCCACCCACCCTATATCATGTGCAAATCACTCCCCTTCTGCAATTCACTTGTCACCACTCACCATGATAAGAGGTCGCTGCAAACAGGTTGCGGCAGAAGCTATGGGGACGTTACGACAGCTGCCTCCAATCACCACACGCAGTACTTGCCTACATATGTCACATTAGCCACTTTTCACTCCCCCACCCGTTCCCTCCCTTATTCCCGCCAACGCATTCCATACGGTACATTTTCCAGACCCTTCCCGCTGCCGCACTGTCCTCTGATACACCATGGCGGCTTTCCCCAAAAATGTTGAGGTACACCACGCTTCCATCCAGCCAACAACCGGCCGCGTCCAAACTTCTCTGACAGCACGCCGTACCGCGAGCCAATGACACTTCTGTCCGCGGAGCGAACAGGGAAATGGGTCCGCAGAGCGGACCAAGATATCACACATTTTTTGGGATGTAAAGTTCAGTTCTTTGCAAGATAACTACCAGTCGGATTTCCAGCAAACAACTCAAAAGCACGCTTCCTGACCCAAGCCCCCGCTCCTGCTGCAAATTTGGTGAAAATTCAGCCAGCCGTTCGGCCTGTAGCCATGCGCAAAGTTTTTCGGCATTCAATCTAAGGAAGAAAAAAAATGTGGTACCCCCCCTATAACTTTGCCCCCACCGCACAAAACCTCCCCCAACTGTCATGGTCATGAAGTCAGGGGCACAGGCATGCAGGGGTCGCATGCACAGGAGACCTGGGTGGCGCCAGGCTCATGAACAAAAGTAAACAAGAACATCCATTTAACACCAAAAAGCTTTTATTATGGACATAGCACTTCAGATGCATTAACCTTGAACATTCTATCCATTAAGCAGCCCCAAGTGCATTCTTGAGTGTGGCTGCTAATGGATTGCCTTTGCACAAGCTCACTCTCTAGGAGTGGCAGGGTGTGGCGGGTAAGCCGACTCTAATGGGCGTGCCCACGATCTCAGCTATATAAGCTGCCCCGATCCTCAAGACAGACGCTTCGAGTTATTAAGCAGCGTAACGCTCACCGTCGCCTGAGGTCAGACTTACCTTTGAAGATCCTGCTTCCTAGACATCCTGCTTCCTGCCAGCATACTTACCAACTGGGGGAAGCTGTTCTTAACTGTACATCTCTTCGGCGAACCAAGTATTCATCTTTACATTTTCCGGAATGCCGAAATCTTCATCTTGGCACCGCAGCACGACACGCTCCATCGTCGACAGCAGTGCCTGCAAGGAAAAACAGAAGGCAAGGTTAGACATCGAAAAAACATCAAAAAAACAGTCAGTTTAAGGTTGCGCTTCACCATACTTCGCGCTTTTCCTTAAGCCATCACTTACCTGCTGTCGAACATTGCGGTAGCATCCATCTTTCATCCGGCCGCATCTCGCGTCTCACAGCTGCATTGAGGCCGCATTTCCATCTAAGGGAAGAAAACAGAAGAGAGACATTATTGCGGGCATAAATAGGAGCAACATATAAACACATTAAACAGAACGAACAGCATCACAAGAGCTCAAGAAATACTTACCAATCATAAGGAGAAGCATAGTCGCAGCTGGACTGGACTAATCCTTATCAGGGATCAGTGAAGGAACTAGATCCCATTTGACGTGCCCCTGCCAGAAGTAGCAGGACAGAGAGCTTATCTTCCATAATTCACAGGTGAGCTTTATGGGCCGACGTATGCTCACAGAAACCGTACTTTGGGGTGAAGGGTTCGAGAGGTACAACAATCACAGATTGACGCACTCACACACTCTTATCTCCATGCAGGAGCAGTGTCACCATGTACCACCGCTCACAGCTTTTCTACTGAGGGAGAGGCCTGAAGGGGGTGATTCAAGTCCAGGGAGGGCTGCAACCGTGCCCCAGCGTCTCTGCAGAGACCAGGTGAGCGTAACAGAACGCGAAGCCTCTAATACTCTCTGCCTGGGTGTTATGGAAACTTCAGAAACAGATCAGTTAGCCCTCTTACTAGGGGAATTAAGGGCTGAAGTACATGCTTCAAGACAGGAAACCAATGCATTATGGAGGGATCTTATTATAACTCGAGAAAGAACTGACGAATTGGCAAAACAAATGCTACAAGCACAAGCAGGACAGGTTCCACTGCCTGGAGTGACCGATTCTTCTCATTCTTCCACACCACAACAATCAACACTGGTTCTGGTGGTTCTTCCAGGAGCAATGCCTCTAGCCCCTCCCGAACGCTTCATCGGCGACCCAAGCAAGTTTGCTGTATTTATGAACCAATGTCGCCTTCATTTCTTGTGCAGACCAGGAGCCTTTCCTAATGACCAAGCCAAAGTGGCGTTTGTACTCTCGCATTTAGGAGGTAGTGCGGTGGACTGGTCTATACCTTTGGTAAATCAAGATGACCCTTTACTCCAGAACTTTGGGAATTTCCAACATGAGATGGAGAAATTGTTTGCCCGTCATACTCAAGGACAAGCTCTGGACAACGAGTTGTTGTCACTCAGGCAAGGGAGTCAAGATCTATTAACCTATATTGCAACCTTCAATCGTCTCATAGCCCAGACCAAATGGCCAGAAGAGAAGAGGTCTACACTCTTTTACCAAGGGTTACGTGGAGAACTTAAGGATGTGTTGGTGCAAGTGGTGAATCCCCCTGAGAGATGTGCGGACTACATATACCTGACGGTGCAACTCGATCATAGGTTGCAGAATCGGAAAATGGATCAAGCCAGATCAGAGGGACTGTCAGTTTACGTACGACCTCGTGAGAATCAGACTAAACCACATGAACAGTCTGAGCGAATGCAAATTGGTGGATTACGAAGTCCCCTTACCAAAGCAGAAAGGGAAAAAAGATGAAAACAACAGCTTTGCTTATATTGTGGACAAGCAGGTCACTTCCTCCGTGACTGCCCGGTAACACCAACCAAGAAAACGGTTGGGGCAACACACAAAACTGATGAAGAAGAAGAACAGAACTCGTGAAACGCCAATGCCTGGCAAGTGGAGGGGTCCGCTTGTCGAGCATGAAAAAGGAATCCGTACAGACCTCACATCTAGTCCTTCCAGTGCTTTTGGTGACTCACAAGCAACCATCAAAAATACATGCCTTGGAGGCATATATTGATTGTGTAGCTGTGGGTAACTACATTGACCAAGATTTGGCTCTCCAAATAGGCCTTCCTCTCCGACAGAAGCAGAAATCAGAAAACTTCACTGCTGTGGATGGTTCTCAGCTATCATCCGGCCCGGTGACACAATACACTGAGAAAGTCAAGCTTCTGTGTCAGGACGGCATCAAGAGGACATTACTTTCGATCTCATCGGTGCTCCTCAGTTCCAGATGATATTGGGAATGCCCTGGCTGGAGACCCACAATCCTAGGATCGACTGGCAAAAAAGAGTTCTGACATTTCCTTATGATTGTGCCGACACATGTTACAAAAAAGATGACACCAATCTGAAACCAAAGAAAGGAATCGTGTTGGGCCTCATCAGCTTCTTACCGCTTGAATACCAAGATTACCAGGATCAAAAAAGAGCAAGACAACATTCTGCCCCCGCACAGACCCTACGATTGTCAAATAGATCTTGTACCCGGAGCCCAGATCCCTTGCAGTCGAATTTACGCTCTGACAGAACAGGAAAATCAGCATCTTAGAACTTACCTGGATCAGTACCTGGCGAACGGTTTCATTCGCCCGTCCAAGTCACCTGCCTCCTCACCTGTCACAACCTGAGATAATACTACAATCTAAGGTGCTGCAGATAAAACTCCCACTTTGGGTGTTCCTTCACTCTTGCGAAAGTCTTGAACGCGATGTATTAAAGACTTTCCCCCCAAGAGCACAGCCTGCAGAAACTTAATACACCTGTCAGGCCGGGGGTTTGAGTGAAAAGGCAGGAGCAGCAACAACAGAGCCAGAGGAACAAAGAATAATACAATAGTTCAGAAAATGCAGCCAGAAATGCCGGAATACAGCAATTACCACCCACGACTACCCACCCTTACCTGCTCAGCGAAGAAGAATACCAGCAACCTACTTGTATTCAATGAAAAGGTGATAACAGGATTCGATGAAGAGTGAGAGTCCCAAAGTGTTCAAAAGCAATCCAAATGAGGAAGCATCAGAGCGTCCCAAAGTGTTCAAAAGCAATCCAAATGAGGAAGCAGCAGAGCGTCCCAAAGTGTTCAAAGCAATCCAAATGAGGAAGCAGCAGAGCGGCCCAAAGTGTTCAAAGCAATCCAAATGAGGAAGCAGCAGAGCGTCCCAAAAGCAAAACCCAATGGGATCCGGCGAGCAAAGCACTCAACTAGACCACCTGTAAGTTCAGGAATCTCAAGTGGGTTGGTGAGTCAATGGGTGTTGAGGAAAAGTTTGCATGCAGAAAGAAAACATTAAACCTGAACCAGGGAACACAGCGTTAATCTCACGCTAGTCCCTACAAATAACAAGGTCCAAGAATCCAAGGCTTCACAACAAAATGGATCAGGGAAAGGAATCGAACGTAGCCGAGTTCGATAATCCAAGGGGGGCAGCAGAGGGAGACGGGCGTCGGGAGACCAAAAAAAGGACAAAGGCAAATGCAGGGTCCTGATTCGTAAGCCTGGTCGAAGCAACAGAGTAAAGGTACCAGAATACAAGTGCTCGTAACTAACACAGTTAAGGAGCACCCGATGTATGAAACATTAGGTATTTAATACGGAAGTCACAGAAAGACGCGGAAACGCATTGCGTGCGAGTCACGTGACTACGGGAAGGAGGTTGATGGGAAATGTAGTTTAATGAACTCCGTGTGCCGAATAGCACTGAGACAGATGCCAGGGTAGCCTCCAGGTGTTGCTAGGCACCCCTAGACGCCCGCAAAGGGTGGCTCCTTCTGCGCACACGCAAGCGCTCCAGCCAAAATGCACGCAACAGTCGCGGAGCATTCAGATTGGAGGCCAGTTCCCAAGTCCTGTCCTCCAGGCCGTACCCCTTCCAATCAATCAGGTAGGATCTTACCCCGCGGCGAAGGCAGGTATCCAAGATGGCACGAACTTCGTAATTATCTTCTCCCCTCACAGAGACAGGAGCTGCGGCAACCGGTAGCCTGGTACCAGGTACAAAAGGACAGAGCAATGAGACATGAAACACAGGGTGTACCCGCCAAAAAGGCTGAATGTTCAAACGAACAGCAACGGGTTAAGACAATGTAGAATCCTGTAAGGTCCTACATAACAGGGCAATAGTTTCCGTTTACCCCGAATAGCAAGGTGTTTAGTCGAGAGCCATACACGGTCACCGTGGGCATAGGAAGGGGCAGGTGAACGCTGCTTGTTGGCCGGCAGTTTGGTTCGACATTGTGCAGCATGCAGATGAGTAACCACCGATTCACGTATGACAAGAAGAGAGTCTCTCGTGGCTTTAGCTGCAGGAATCTGCTTCAAAGAAGGCAGAACAGGCGGAAGGATTCTCAGATGTAAACCATATAGGGCATAAAATGGAGAACAACTGACTGATGAGTGCATGGAGTTGTTGTAGGCGAATTCAGCGATACCTAGTACCGACAAACAGTTTGACTGATGTTGTAAACACAAGCAGCAGAGATATTGTTCCATCGTGCCATTGGTACGTTCAGTCTGGCCATCAGTTTGAGGATGATAGGCCGAGGACAACCGTGCGTCAATACCCAAAGAAGAGATGAGGGTGCGCCAAAAACGCGAAGTAAACTGAGACCCCCGATCGGAGATCAGGACCATAGGGAGTCCAAAGAAAAGCACCACTTACACAAAAAACAAGTTAGCCAATAAGGGAGCGGTAGGCATGCCCGAGCATGGTATAAACCGTGCCATTTTTGTAAAGACATCGATCACCACAAGGATTGTGGACATGCCTTTAACCAAGGTAAATTCCACCACGAAATCAAGGGTGACCGTATGCTAAGGATGCGGTGGTAAAGGCATACTCATCAAAAGACCTATGGGTTTCCCCGGTTGTCTCTTACATTGTGTACATATAGCACATTTAGAGACATATTGTTCAGTGTCCTTTTCATGCATGCCACCTGCACCATTGGTGCAGTGGATCGTAAGTTTTAGCTTGACCAGGATGAGCTGCTAATGGGAGATCGTGGGACCATTCCAATGCCTTCCGTCTAGTTTGGTTGTCAGGAAGATACAACAGCCCACGAACATAGGGAAGGCCAGCGATAAGTTCAGCACCCAACTCATCAAGGAATGAGACATGATCCCTGGTCCATCGCCTCAGTCCATCTAAGAGTGACGGAGAGACCGAACAGACACAAACAACGGCACCGGAGGGTAATATCGGTGGTACTGTTTTTTTGGTGTCCATATCAGTGCTAATGCGGGATAAGGCATCCACTTTTCCATGTAGAGGACCGGGGCGATAGGTCACCATGAAATCAAACATGGTAAAAAACAAATGCCAACGTATTTGCCTTGCGTTGGTGCATTTCACATGAGACAGAGCCTGACGGTTCCGATGGTCCGTATACACAGTTACTGGGTGTCTTGCGCCTAGGAGATGGTGCCTCCACTCTTTAAACGCCACTCTGATCGCCAGGAGTTCTCTTTCCATGATTGTATAGTTGCGTTCTGCTGGTGTCCGTTTCCGAGAGTGATAAGCCACTGGGTGTAGACGCTGAGTAGAGGGGCATATCTGTGAAAGGCTGGCCCCCACCGCAGTAGCGGAGGCATCTGCTTCCACTATAAAGGGAAGAGAAGGGTTGGGATGCTGTAGAACAGGGGCAGTCGTAAAAGCCTCTTTTAAGGCCTGAAAGGCAGACTGTGCTTTTTCATACCAAAGGAAAGGAACGTTGGGACTAGTAAGGCGAGTTAGTGGGGCTACTATTTCAGAAAAGGAGGCGATGAAACGCCTATGAAAATTCGAAAAGCCCAAGAAGGACTGAAGGGCTTTTACCGAATTCGGGACAGGCCAGTCCAATACTACCTGGACCTTGGAAGTGCACATGAGCACCCCTTTCTTGGATATTTGAAATCACAGGAACTCTACTGATGACGCATGTAACACACATTTCTCTAATTTTGCATATAAAGAATGTTCACGTAGACAAAGTAGGACAGAACGGACATGTTGTATGTGTTGAGGGATTGAATCTGAAAATATCAAGATATCATCCAGATAAATCGCAACATAACAATCCAGCATATCTCTGAAGATGTCGTTTACGAAATGCTGAAAAGTAGCCGGGGCATTACAGAGCCCAAAAGGCATTACACAATACTCATAGAGCCCGAACTTCATCTAGAATGCGGTTTTCCACTCATCCCCACTACGCATCCTCACCAAATGATATGCCCCCCTCAAATCCAACTTGGTGAAGACGGTGGAAGATGTCATTTTGTCGAGAAGTTCTGTGATGAGTGGTAACGGATACTGGTTTTTAACCGTGACTTTGTTTAAGGCACGATAATCCACACAGGGACGTAGGTCCCCTTCTTTCTTCGGTACAAAGGAAATCGGGGAGGCCGCAGGTGAGCGAGATGGACGTATGTGTCTCAAATGCAAGGCATTGTCCACATAGTCTCTCAGATGTTCTTCTTCTTTCTGTGCAAGAGAGTAAACACGACCGTGGGCACTACTGCTCCAGGTAACAAGTCAATGGGGCAGTCATAACACCGGTGCAGAGGCAGTTTTTCTGACAGTCCCTTGTCAAACACATCAGAGAACTCCCGGTATTCCACTGGGAGTTTAGGGGCTAGTTTACGTGATGTGGCACTGATCGAAGGAATGTTGGCCACCATTGCCAAACAAGGAGACAATACTGCCTAACCTGGGATTGAAGACATCTTTGGTTGCAAAAAGAGGAAGAAAACCGCACTGTTTGCTCAATACAGTCAATGACAGTTTGCAGCCAGGATAGACCAAGAATGATACCAAACTGGGGGCGGAAATAAAGTCGAAAGTAATTTGTTCAGTGTGGCCTTGCAGTGTGGACATCTGAAGCGGACCTGTTTGCTCCGTTACCTGTCCGGACACCAGACAGGCACCATCTACCGCATGTACTTCCTCGGCTCTTGATTTGGGAAACACTGATAGCCCATGCTGCTTGGCCAACTGTATATCCATGTAATTCCCACTGGCTCCCGAGTCAATCATAACCGGGTTAGTAAAGGATTCAATACCAGGGGCAGTGAAGCACATGGCAAGGTAAATGTGTGAGAACGGGAAACAATCACCCGAGCCCTTGATCCGTTGACTCATCCTAAAGGCCCGGTTGAAGGACGAGTCCTGGTGTTTCCCGCAAGCTTGACAGGCCTTTTGGGACACACACGAATGAAATGACCTGACTGGCCACAATAAAAACATAGGTTATTCACCATATGCCTTTCTCGTTCGGCCTTTGTTAATGGGCCCCTGGTTGCCCCTATTTGCATGGGTTTGGCGTCTCCTTGTAAAGCAGGAGTAGCTCCATCCGATCTGGACGATGTACGAATATCGGGGAACCGACGTTCACCACGTCTTTGCCAAAGTCGAGCATCGACCTGTAAAACCAGATCCAATAATTCAGGAAAACAGGATGGAATGGTGGGTACCACGGACAGGGCATCTTTCAGGTCGTC
Organism: Ambystoma mexicanum; assembly: GCF_040938575.1. Taxonomy (NCBI): domain Eukaryota; kingdom Metazoa; phylum Chordata; class Amphibia; order Caudata; family Ambystomatidae; genus Ambystoma; species Ambystoma mexicanum. The sequence continues at coordinate 350,536,978 of NC_090929.1, forward strand.
TGACAGTCCTTTGTAGAATACGGCTGCCTTCTTCTGTTCTGGCCATGTACTCTCAGCCGTTAATTGATTCAAGCAGGCGAGATAAGTCAGAAGATCTGCCTTGCCTTGGCTAATAGCCAGGAACTCTAGATCTGAAGTCTGAGCTTTGTATCGCATATCGAAAACACTGTTCATCGCTTGAATTAAGGCATCAAAGTCATACAGAGCTGGGTCGTTTGCTTCTAGCAATGGGTTAGCCCATGCTGCTGCAGTGCCACCAAGGTGAGAAAGAACAAATGCCGCCTTAGTGGTAGCGCCTGGAAACGCCAAAGAGCGACAAAGGAAATGCAGGCGACACTGATTTACAAAAGTCTGGTAAGCTTTGGGATCACCCGAAAAGCGTTCCGGTGGGGCCAACGGAAAAGGCCCTGGAAGAACAACCGGGGCTGGAGCTGGAGGTTGTACTGGGTTTACAGGAGGAGGTGCTACGGCAGCAGCGCATCACCAAACTCCTCGTTGTGAGGTAATGGCTGCACAAAACTCTGTAATACATCCATGCATTGGTGTAAAGTTGCATGGGCAGATGCCATGTCGGTACGTAAGGCAGTAAATGCCTGCATAAGTGCAGCCATTGGATCAGCCCCAGACTCCATTACCGACAGGCTCCTTAATCTGTCACAATCTGAGATAATACCACAATCTAAGGTGCTGCAGATAAAACTCCCACTTTGGGTGTTCCTTCACTCTTGCAAAAGTCTTGAACGCGATGTATTAAAGACTTTCCCTCCAAGAGCACAGCCTGCAGAAACTTATTACACCTGTCAGGCCGGGGTCTTGAGTGAAAAGGCAGGAGCAGCAACAACAGAGCTAGAGGAACAAAGAATAATACAATAGTTCAGAAAATGCAGCCAGAAATGCCGGAATACAGCAATTACCACCCACAACTACCCAATCTTACCTGCTCAGCGAAGAAGAATACCAGCAACCTACTTGTATTCAATGAAAAGGTGATAACAGGATTCGATGAAGAGTGAGAGTCCCAAAGTGTTCAAAAGCAATCCAAATGAGGAAGCAGCAGAGCGTCCCAAAGTGTTCAAAAGCAATCCAAATGAAGAAGCAGCAGAGCATCCCAAAGTGTTCAAAGCAATCCAAATGAGGAAGCAGCAGAGCGTCCCAAAGTTTTCAAAGCAATCCAAATGAGGAAGCAGCAGAGCGTCCCAAAAGCAAAACCCAATGTGATCCGGTGAGCAAAGCACCCAACTAGACCACCTGTAAGTTTAGGAATCTCAAGTGGGTTGGTGAGTCAATGGGTGTTAAGGAAAAGTTTGCATGCAGAAAGAAAACATTAAACTTGAACCAGGGAACACAGCGTTAATCTCACGCTAGTCCCTACGAATAACAAGGTCCAAGAATCCAAGGCGTCACAACAAAATGGATCAGGGAAAGGAATCGATGCAACGTAGCCGAGTTCGATAATCCAAGGGGGCCAGCAGAGGGAGACGGGCATCGGGAGACCAAAAAAAGGACAAAGGCAAATGCAGGGTCCTGATTCATAAACCGGGTCGAAGCAACAGATTAAAGGTACCAGAATACAAGTGCTCGTAACTGACACAGTTAAGGAGCACCCGATGTATGAAACATTAGGTATTAAATACGGAAGTCACGGAAAGACGCGGAAATGCATTGCGTGCATGTCACATGACTACGGGAAGGAGGTTGATGGGAAAAGTAGTTTAACAAACTCCGTGTGCCGAATAGCGCTGAGACAGGCGCCAGTTTAGCCTCCAGGTGTTGCAAGGCACCCCTAGACGCCGCCATCTAGGAACCCGGGATATGACATCACCCTTATTCTTTGTGCCTAAAAAGGAGGGGGATTTAAGAACTTGCATCGACTATAGAGCCATCAATCAGATCACAGTAAAAAATCGATATCCTTTACCACTTATACCAGAGCTCCTGGACCAAGTGAAACATGCTCAAATCTGCACAAAACTGGAGGAGCATACCATCTTGTAAGAGTAAAAGAGGGAGACGAGTAGAAAACGGCCTTCCGCGCGAAGTACGGCCTCTTTGAATACCAGGTCATGCCCTTCGGGCTATGTAATGCCCCTGCGGCGTTCCATTTCTTTATGAATGATGTACTCCGTGAACTACTGCACGTTTGCGCTCTTGTTTACATTGATGACATTCTTATCTACTCAAATTCCATGGAAGAACATGTAGGCCATGTCTGGGCAGCCTTAGAGAAGCTTCGACAACACCAATTGTATGCCAAGTTGGAAAAATGTTTTTTCCATGTAACCGAGGTCGAGTTTCTCGGTTTCATGCTCACACCACAAGGCGTACATATGGATACACGAAAGGTGGATGCAATCCTCCAATGGCCCTCACCAACATCCACAAAAGGAGTGCAAAACGTGCTCGGATTCGCCAACTTTTACCGTCAGTTTATACCTGGGTTTTCACAAATTGTACATCCAATTACCTCCTTGTTAAAGAAAAATCAAAAGTTCCATTGGTCGACAGAAGCTGAGGAAGCCTTCCAGAAGTTGAAACTAGCATTCACTACAGCACCAGTCCTTCAACACCCACGACCAGATCTACCTTACATAGTTGAGACAGATGATTCAAAAATAGCCATGGGAGCAGTATTGTCACAACGAGACCCTGAAACAGGACAACTACACCCCGTCGCATTCTGGTCCTGCACATTTTCAGCCCCCGAGTTGAACTACGCAATCACAGATAAGGAATTACTGGAGATTAAAGCAGCATTCAAGGCCTGGAGACATTACCTTCTTGGGGAGAGACATACGGTCACTGTCATCACGGACCACCGTAATTTGCAATACTTGAAAACCGCCAAAGCACAATCCGCGCCCCAACTTCGTTGGGCTCTCTTTTTTGCAGGATACGATTTTATTATCACTTATAGACCTGGAGTACGCAATGGGAAAGCAGACACTCTATCACGCATGAATGAAGAAAAAGAGGCTTTTACAGCATCCAACCCCGTGGCCATAATTCCTGAGGAAAGGATTCAACCAGAATAGCTGCCACCACGTGTGTGGATGACGAAAGAACCAGTTTGCAATCCCCGATGGATCAATGAACACAACAGGAATGGCTGTTAAAAGGTGACCAGTACGCCATCGAAGACAATCTACCGTATTTCCAAGGACGATTATATGTCCAAGACCAAGAACTTCAAAAGCAAATCATCACAAGTTACCACGATTCATTAGGGGAAGGACACCCAGGAATAGCCAAAACTCAGGCTAATGTAAAACATAACTTCTGGTGGCCAACCTGGCGAATAGGCATCACCCAATTCACTGAAACCTGCAGTGTCTGTGCACAACACAAGTCTCAGAAACAGAACCCCGCTGGCTTACTACATCCCCTAACAGTACTGCCAGCACCTTGGCATACCCTGTCGATGGACTTCATCACAGATCTTCCACCCTGCAATGGATACAACACCATATTAGTCATTGTGGATTTACTCTCCAAAATGGCCCATTTACCCCTCTGAAGGGACTCCCAACTGCATCAACTCTTGATTCTATGTTCCTAGAGCAAAATGTTCGATTGTATGGATTTCCATCAATATTAGTATCTGATCTTGGAACTCAATTTGTTTCTGCCTTTTGGAGAAAGTGTTGTACGATTGCCAAAATCGATCTCCGGTTGTCCACAAGCCATCACCCTCAAACTGATGGGCAAACTGAATGAACCAACCAAACTTTAGAGCAATATCTCAGGTGTATCTTGCAACAGTCCGAGGATTCTTAGAAAAATATACTCTGGATAGCTGAGTATGCATACAACAACTCAGTTCACACAAGCACAGCGCAAACTTCATTCTACACTGTGCACGAAAGACATCCGAGAACATCAGTATTTGATCCACCTGATACCCTGGAAATGCCAGCTATAAAAAACTTGCATAAACCCATCAGTCAGATTCTTAAGGAGGCAACAGAGCATTTGACCAAGGCTAAGAAAAGACAAAAACTGTTTGCTGATCGACATCGGAAGGAAGCTCCCTCCTACCAGATTGGAGAAAAGGTGTGGTTAGCATCCAAATATATTCCCCTGCAGGGGCCAAGAGCTTTCCACCCAAGATACCTGGGCCCCTATACTATAAAGTCCATAATCAATCCTGTCGCCATGAAATTGGAGTTACCATCTCACATGAAAATTCACCCCGTATTTCATGACTCTCTCCTCAAACCAATGAAATCCAATACACATCTTAGTTCTCTGCCAGAGCCTGAAGTAATAGATGGAGAACCAGAATATGAAGTCAAATCCATCCTGGACTCAAAGGTGGTTCGATCAAAATTGTATTACCTAATTGACTGGGAAGGTTACGGACCTCAAGACCGAACTTGGGAACCCAGTGAACACGTCCATGCTCCGTGTTTAATCAGACAGTTCCATCGCAATAATCCCACCAAACCAGGACCAGGAGGAGAATCACCCTTGAGAGGGGCCTTGAGGGGGAGTGCTGTCATGGTCATGAAGTCAGGGGCACAGGCATGCAGGGGTCGCATGCACAGGAGACCTGGGTGGACACTGTCCTGGCGCCTTTGGAGCCAGGCTCATGAACAAAAATAATCAAGAACATCCATTTAACACCAAAAAGCTTTTATTATGGACATAGCACATCCGATGCATTAACCTTGAACATTCCATCTATTAAGCAGGATGCATTAACCTTAAACATTCCAACCATTAAGCAGCCCCAAGTGCATTCTTGGGTGTGGCTGCTAATGGATAGCCTTCGCATGTGCTCACTCTCTAGGAGTGGCAGGGTGTGGCTGGTAAGCCGGCCTTAATGGGCGTGCCCACGATCTCAGCTATATAAGCTGCCATGATCCTCAAGACAGACGCTTCGCATTATTCTGCACTTGCAAGCAGCATAACACTCACTGTCGCCTGAGGTCAGACTTACCTTTGAAGATCCTGCTTCCTGGGCATCCTGATTCCTGCCAGCATACTTACCAACTGGGGAAGCTGTTCTTACCTGTACATCTCTTCGGCAAACCAAGTATTCATCTTTATCTTTCCGGAATGCCGAAATCTTCATCTTGGCACCGCAGCATGACACACTCCATCGTCGACAGCAGCGCCTGCAAGGAAAAACAGAAGACAAGGTTAGACATCGAAAAAACTGTCAATTTAAGGTTGCGCTTCACCATACTTCGTGTTTTTCCTTAAACCCTCACTTACCTGCTGTCGAACATTGCGGTAGCATCCATCTTCCATCCGGCTGCGTCTCGCGTCTCACAGCTGCATTAAGGCCGCATTCCCATCTAAGGGAAGAAAACAGAAGAGAGACATTATTGCGGGCATAAATAGGAGCAACATATAAAGACATTAAACAGAATGAACAGCATCACAAGAGCTCAAGAAATACTTACCAATCATAAGGAGAAGCATAGTTGCAGCTGGACTGGACTAATCCTTATCAGGGATCAGTGAAGGAACAAGATCCCATTCGACGCGCCCCTGCCAGAAGTAGCAGGACGGAGAGCTTATCTTCCATAATTCACAGGTGAGCTTTATGTGCCGGCGTATGCTCACAGAAACCGTACTTTGGGGTGAAGGGTTTGAGAGGTACAACAATCACAGATTGACGCACTCACACACTCTTATCTCCACGCAGGAGCAGTGTCACCACGTACAAACGATCACAGCTTTTCTACTTAGGGAGAGGCCTGAAGGGGGTGATTCAAGTTCAGGGAGGGCTGCAACTGTGCCCTAACGCCTCCGCAGAGACCAGGTGAGCGTAACAGCAACTCAGTGAAAAAATTCAGAGCCGACCATATACTTTTTTTGCAAAGTTTGGTGAGGATTGCTCTAGGGGGAGCGAAGTTATAAGCCGCCGAAAAAGTGCTCTTCCCATGAGTTTAGAAACTTAACCATAACTACACGGCGGCTACCGCGGGCCATGTAATATATATATATTTATATGTATATATGATCCTTTAAGTGGAAGAGCAAATTTCAACGTTTATACAATTTCAAAATGTGGTTTTTCAGCTTGGTCTAGTGGTCGACAAATCCAATTTGACTGTGTCAAGGAACATTTAGAAAACGAGGGTATATAACAGAATTTCTTTAAAGAAAAATAAGGGATTTATCAGTTATTTCATTAATATTTTATTTTCATGTTGTAATTCATATATTCTGTATGTGTGCTATAAATGAAGCATGTTTTTATTCTCTTCGATTAGAGGCCTAGGAAGAGGAGGAGCATAAAGACTCGGACAACTAGACAAACTAATGATGTTGCTTGCCATACCGCTGTCACTTTGGAGCAGCTACATTTTGAGGCTCAGCATGGTCCTCGCAAGATTCTGTGTTGTGATGCAGATGTCCAGTGGCCGTAAATTGAATTGAATGTCAGAAGTGACCCATTGAAAGTAACCCTGGATCATTGTTACAGCACACAACATCACCCAGAAGAAATAGACAACACAGAAGATGTTTCAGAATTGCTTGCAGAACCGCTCACACAATCCACGCCCTCTAAATAAATGCTATATAAGAAACAAAAAATGTTACCTGTTTCCCCAATACATGTGGACAAATTGGGAATCTCACACACAGAAATAACCGAAGCATCTTCGCTACTGATTGACGATTGTGCTTGCGATGTGAATTCCACTCTTCCTAGTGTTGAGGACTTATGCACCTCAATGGAATCGCAAACAACTGTGCATCTGGACGATTGGCTATTAACGGAACCAAAATACATTGTGTTCGACTGCTGCCTGATAGAGATTATGAAAATGATTAAATGTGATAATAAATTGCGTTGGAGGATTTTTGGGTAGCCATTGGTGAAGTTTACTTGTGTAGTCAAAGGCACCAACCAGAAGATCAAGGGTAGCTGCGTACACCACCATAACTAATTTTCATGGTTTGCTCAATTTATATTTGGGAAAGTGCCTGTTGTAAATGTACTTTGTTTATCTGCTTTGTTGTTTAGCGGATAAACGTACAGTGCAATTTCATGGTTTTATAACTTTTTCAAAAACACAGTACTACAAATATCAGAAAGGTGTCTTGTTCCCCGCTATTAGCCAGGCATGGACTCTCGAACAGTTGTCAATGGACAATGCTCTTAACCAGGCATGGACACTCGAACAGTTGTCAATGGACAATGCTCTTGCTGGCAAAAGGCTCTAGCTTGCTGGTGATGGACATTGTGACAGTCCAGGTTTTTCTGCTAAATACTGCACTTACCACTTCCAAGACATGGGAACCAAATAAATAGGGAGTTCATTCGATGTGCAAGTATCTGAATGCACATGGTCTGCTGCCAAGGAAAAATATGGTTTCATTAAATCCATTCAACTTCTGCAATCCAAAGGAATGCAAATAGTCCTGATAAGCAAGTTTCAATAGCCAAGGCCATGCGAGAGCAGTTCCCAGACATAAAGCATCAATATGATGTATGTCACATCGCAAAATCAATTTTGAAAACAATTACAGCAGCAGAGAAAAAAAGGCTTCAGAAAACATTTTAAATTGGACACAGTCTATCAGCAACCATCTTTGGTGAAGCTCCAAAACTTATGATGGATTTGTACATTTTCTGCTTGAAAGATGCCGTTCATTGATGCCCCATTGTTCTAACATATACTCTTGTACAGAAAACAAGCATTTCCATGAATGTGCACATGAACCATTGAGCAAGGAGCAGGAGCAGGAGCATAAGAAAGGTGGTTGGTTCCAGGCTCACCTCCTCACCCACCACCTGAGAAGATTGTGTACGACAAAACGCTTTCAAGAGACATGAGGGGACTCTCTGAGTTCTGCCACACTGGAGATTTGGATGTGTTCCATAATATGTGCCTAAAGTACAGGCCTAAAAGGTTTCATTTTGGCATAGAAGGTATGGAGGCCAGAGCAAGACTGGCTGTACTTGCACACAACAAGAACATTCGAAGGGAACAAGCAAAAACTGCAGGAATTTTTCGGGACACCTCGTTACAACAAGGAGTTTACCAAAAGAAGCAAACAGTGGGTGGCAAAAAGCCAATCTTTCAGCAGATGGATTTTGAATTTGTGAAATATCTGACATTGAATGTGCTGGCCATGCAAACACATGGAATGGCACGAGATTTTGTTTCCCGGGCCCGGTCTATGCCACAGAACAATGCAAAAGGCGCGCGTTTGTGAAGTGCGGTGTTGAGTGCTGTTTCGCTGCCTCGCTGCTTCGCCTCTGGATCACATTGATTGTGACTATCTGCTGAACCCGGCTTGGACTCCTGGATGGTATGCTGAGCTTGGACCTTTACTCCTAATTCAGACTTCATTGTCATAATGGACATAATTTAATGTCATCTATCTATCTTTCTTTATAGATCCTTTTCTTCTTACTAAAGGATACAATCAAGCAAACTCAAATAGTTTCAGCCCCTCCATTTCCTATACTTTGTTATAAAAACTGAAAGGTGCGTGCATTTGTGCACGCGCATTTGTGGAGTGCGGTGTTGAGTGCTGTTTCGCTGTTTGGCTGGTGGTTGGTTAGTGCCATTACATTTGTGTCATTTTTGCATATCTCACAGTTACGTTGCTTTACTCCTCTGGAGCAAGTCCAAAAAATTACTACTTGAACCCTGCATGTTTGGTATTTATTCACGTAAAACAGTTATGCCCACCGGTAAATAGATCAGCAAGCTTTTTCACTCAGCTGAAACGCACTCCCACAAGAAATGGGAATGCCTCGAATCTGCGGCTCCTCCTGGCGCATCCGCTCTAAGTCCTTGACCGTGTATGTACAAGGCTTTTGTACCTCCAAAACTACACTGAATTCTTCGACCAGTATGCCTGCCCATACTTCCCCTCTCGCTACAGTGACCCAGTACCTTGCTGAGCCCCTCTGCATTGACTCATCCCTAAGTGACTTATCCACCCCGCCGTATTCATTAGTACCTGCCGGCTTTTCCTTGTCAGTCACTGGTCAAATGCAGACCTCTAACATGTCCTCTCAACAAATAGCTGTGGTGCAATCCCAGCCACAACTAATCACAAATTCAAATACCATCACAAACAACTACGCTATATCCGCAACTACAACACTAGCTCAGGTGCACAATTGCCCCACACCATCTCCCCCCCTGTTCAGCCCCAACCTCATCCAAACACACAGGCAATTGTCAATGAATGACAAGATCTTGGGTATGTGTGCAATCCCTATAGAGTGCGCTATAATCACTACCAAATTAAGAAGTGGCTGGCTGCGTCACCAATTCTATTGTAGGTCCACCCATAAAGACCAAAAGAAAAAGTGCATAATGTGTGTTTGAGAATTGGCGTATCACGCACTGCGTGTTTACTAAATTGGTTAATTATGCTTATGGAAAAATAAAGAGAAGAAATAAATGCAAAGCTGCATCAACAAATGGTTTAATTCGCCAATCTTTCAGCCGACACGTGTTTCAACCGGAGTTGTCCTCAAGGTTGACCGAACGTACATATCACCAAAAAGTGCATTAAAGTAAATACATGTTGTACGTGTAAATACATTCATGAATACAAAAGGTGGTGAAACATCATAAATCATAATCAAAATGTAACAAGGCGGGGGCATGGCCAAGATGGCGGGCTGAGTCGACATGCATTGGAACAGCTCCGATGAGATAATCGCAATTACGACATCAGGCACGCTAAACATTTACACTGTGAGCAGCGGAGACGCAGGGGAAGCATCTCGCATAGGGCATGTGGGGCTGAATGACTGTCTGTTTTGAGTGGGGAAGCGTGAGTCGAGGGACTGTGCGGTGTGGGGGGTGCCTGAGACTGTGGGACATTTTCTGCTTAGGTGTGAGAGACATGTTGAGGAGAGAGAATTGACGAGGGTTCGGTTGTCTGCGCTGGGTGTGGCTGAGCTGAGTGGGAAGGCTTTACTGGGAGGTGACGGGGTGAGAGGCAGGAGGAGGAGCAGTGTGCTGTTGGATTTTGTGAGGCAGACGCGGCGGTGGGAGGAGTTGTGAGTTTATGTGAGCTAAGTATTGATTGGTGGGTTAGGTGCATATCATCCTTTAGGATGGGGAAGCGCCTGCGTGGGTCTGCCCACGCATTCGATAATTAAGAAGAAGAAGAAGAAGCATCTTGCATGAGAACACTGCCAGATGAGCACCTGTGTCAAGCGGCGGGAGAGAGACACCTCCGGAGCTGCGGCAGGGCGGGAGATCCGAAAAAGGAAATGGCATCTTGCCCCGACCGGGAGTGAAGAGCAACAGCGGCCGCCGGTCTGTAGCTGCAGGAGCATTGAGGAAGAAGAAATCTGAAAGGTGCCCGCACGGTGAGGAACACCATGCAGCGAGAACGGGGCGAGCCCGCTCGGGAGAAGACAAGCATTTTGACGACAGCAGGGAGCTGAGAGGTACCCGGCCCGAGGAAGGCGGGAGGCGGAGGGGAGCAGGAGACCCCTGCGCCCAGACAGGAGCCCGACAAGTGAGGAGCAGAACAGGCGAGTGACAAGAAGGTGCAGAGAGGCGGAGGGGAGGTGAGCGGAGACCGCTGGGAAGTCACTGGATGCTGTCAACCTGGTAAAGGGAGGATAAGCAGCGGAGGCGAAGGATTCACATAGCAGAGCCCAGGAGGAGTGCAGGCCCGCGCAGGAAGGTACGCCAGAGAAGCCAGGACTGCGAGAGGCCCCACAGGGATGAGGGGAGGTAGGAGCACTTTCAGAGAGCCCGGAATCTGCGGCCGCCAGAGGGGGCGGCGTGAGGAGCCCCGGCCGGTGCAGAGAACACCCGATTGAGCAGGGGAAACGGAAGAGTTCCCGTAAAGCGGCAGCACTTCTCAGGGCGGCAGGCAAGGGGAAGGGAAGCAAGAGGGACATGTAAGCAGGAGTGTGGCTAATGGAGGAGCTGAAGGGGCCTCAAGGAAATGGCGTTAAGGCGGGCGAGCAGCGGCTGGGGTCATCTTGGTAGCACACAGCAACCACAGAGGGCAAACACGCTTGGAAGGAGCCCAGGTACCAATAAATAAATAATGCGGGGGTAGTGGGCAAAGGCTGAGGCAGCAGGAACTGTTTAAAGCGGACTGGAGGCCCAAGAGCACCCCTCAGGCACTCAGAGGAGAAGAGGGGGGAAAACAGGAGACCAGGGTCGACAGAATTGTGCACAAGACCTCCAAGGAGGAGAGGCCTCAGGAACCAGAGAGGTTGACCGCGATCCGTCACAAAGAGCAAAGGGGCGACCCCACGGGCTCAGAGGAAGGCAAAATGGCCCCAGAGCACTGAGGGCATTTGGACTAGGAGACCAGAACTCGGAGAAAGGGCTCGTTTGGAGGGGAGAAGAGGAGTAATGGGCACTAAAGAGCGGCCGGCAGAGGAGGGGGGCAATAGTGCAAACAGGAAAGCAGCGGAGGAACAAGAGCCAGGACATTTGGGGCTTTGAAAAGACGTGCGAGAGAAATGGCGGCAGTGAAGCAATGAGAAACTGATGGGACCAAAAAAGAAGAATCTCCATCTGGGTCAGGAGGAGCTGGAAGGGCGCAGCAAGGGTCAAAACTCCCCTTTGGCAATCTGACCGAACAGAACGCTGGCGCGCAGGGCTGGACTGCCCCACCGGGACACCGGGACATCCCCTGGTAGGCCTCTGGCCGGTAGGGCCTCTTTTCGAGCGGAAGGATACATGCACATAACATGTGCTTGGTCGCAGCTGGCCTGTCCTCTTTTACAAATAGGAGGAAATGATGGCAAGAGCTCATCATAATGTATCGCCGAAGGAGCTCGAGGGGCGCAGGGCGATGCAGGAGGTAAGCATTGATGAGAAGGAGCCAGGGCCGCAGCTATCACTTCATCATTTCCCTCCTCTCGCATGTGGCGCAGGCGGTGCCGCGGCGCGGAGCGCCGCATCCCAGCTCATAACAGAGCCTGTTCCAGGGGACCTCCGTCTCCTGTCAGAGAGCGAGAGAGGGAGGGCTGTGCGCTTGTGGGGCAGGGGACCCCGTGTGTAGAACGTGCGAGAGACTCGCGCCCGTCCAGGGAGAGTTTGCACAGCAAGGTCGGCCGCGTGATCAGTACAGTCACAACACTCATATATATCCTGTCATGACGGAGAGAGGGGACTCCTGAAATAGTGCCTGTTCCTCCATACTGAGAGAAGCTCGCACTCCGACCAGCCTTTCGGCACAACTTTGACTGCTGCATACTGAGTGTTTGCACAGTTGTTGTACACTGGAACTGTTTGTTGCACATCAGAACACCGCCTCAGGTTTTACACATTGGACGGGATGTTGTAGCTTCACACAGCTACGGCCATGTGTTTAAAGGTATGTTTCAAAAGCGGGTAAGATTGAGACTGAAACATCAACGTTTTTATACATATTATCTTCTGAGTACCCCACGATTGCTGTATCTCTCTTCTTCGCTCTTTAATGTCTTCTTCATTTAACAATGTGTGTGCATTGCTTTTCTTTCTTTCTTTCTTTCTTTCTTTCTTTCTTTCTTTCTTTCTTTCTTTCTTTCTTTCTTTCTTTCTTTCTTTCTTTCTTTCTTTCTTTCGTTCTTTCTTTCTTTCTTTCTTTCCCAAATGTCATCGTTTTATGTTTTATTGACTATACAAATATATCTGCTTCCCTCCTTTCTTTAAATGTCTGTTCTCTATTTTCAAATTTCGAACCAGAGTCCGTCCTTCCTTCCTTCCTTCCTTCCTTCCTTCCTTCCTTCCTTCCTTCCTTCCTTCCTTCCTTCCTTCCTTCCTTCCTTCCTTCCTTCCTTCCTTCCTTCCTTCCTTCCTTCCTTCCTTTCCTTTCCTCCCCTCTTAGTCTTTACTTTCCTCCCCTCTTAGTCTTTACTTTCCTCCCCTCTTAGTCTTTACTTTCCTCCCCTCCCAGTCTTTACTTTCCTCCCCTCTCAGTCTTTACTTTCCTCCCCTCTAAGTCTTTCCTTTCCTCCCCTCTCAGTCTTTACCTCAGGCACAATTGTTGTCAAAAACAATATTGGCAATTAAACCATATTCGTATCCCTGGTGGGCGCTAAGAAACCTTTTCTGTATTAAGCGTGATATCAAATATATATATATTTGTTTTACTTTATAAAATGCACAAAGCGGCCCTGGAGCACTGTTTTCAGATTTTCGATGCAAAGATGGTCAAACTAGGTCTCTGTTTTTAATCATAGCTACGAACATCAAATATCTTACGAATCCGTCCTCATGTACCATCTCTTACACAAAAAGCCCCTGGCTAATCCTGCAGTCCTTTCCAATTTCCGACCTAACTCTGGCCTCTGGTAGGTCAAAGGACCTAGAAACCATGGATACAGGCTCAGTTCTCTGCCCACTGCCCACTTCGAAGTACAAAAGCTATAATCATCAGCCCTGGAGACACTTTTTGGCGGGCAATCCTGGGGCTTCCAATATGTGTCCCAATAGCCTGCATAAGGCAAGAATTTAGCTTACTTTCCCTTGAGGGCTCATTTAGATGCAACTCCATTATGCTTTAACGCAAAAACCTGCTTGCGTAGAAACCTTCAGATCCTACAAGAATAAATGATTCAAGCTGTCAGATGTTAAACAGTTGGTCAAATCGGATCACGGAAATTCTCCAAGAGGTCTCAACTGACATGGAGACCCTCAACAACAACCCAGTAAAGGTACTGAACAGAGTGAAGGAACTTGACTGGATTAAAACAGATGAGAAAGCTGCCTCTAATAAGTTAACAAGACATTTGCCTGTGAACCACAGCAAATTGAACAAGCTTCAACCGTTCATCAAACAGTTTCCGTCCAAGCAAGCAAGGTCCCTGTTATTGAGAGCAAGATTGAACTTGTGACACACAAATGAGATACTATCTATACGGGGGCTCGCGACATCAAATGGCTGTAGATTCTGTGGACTAACGGAAGTAGTTGAATCCATCCGCCACTTGCTGCTTTCTTGTCCGGGGACTTTGAGGTTAAGATCACTGTACCTGAGGCACATTTTTTCGGACTTCGTGTTCCTGGACGAAGCCCTTTGTTGGGCGAGGCTGATGGCGGGTGAAAAGACTTCATGGCTGTTGGCATCCTACAACATCTAACGCAGCATACAAGAAGCCTTCCTGGCCCCAACAGACTTGGTGGCGACCTGTGCATCACCAACTTCATTCCTGCAACAAATCGCCCCGCCGGCAGCCCCATGACCTCCCATAGAGACTCAGGGAAAAACAATGAAAAAAAAGAAGAAAGATAAACAGAGAATAAACATTTTAATTGGAACATAGTTTTACTTTTTAGGTTTAGATCACGATCTTTGTTTTGTAAAAATCTTAAAGATTAAAATACAAATAAAAAAATAAATTAAAAAAAAGCTATTATTTAATATTTATCAATCCAGCTTCTGCCCGCACCCAACCACTGATGCAGCCCTCATGAACATTAGGGAACAGCAGCTCCAAACCGGAGACCTAGGTCTTTTAAGTGGTCTGAAACCTCTTGATCTATCTCCGGCTCTTGGCATAGTTGACCATGCCTTCGTCCTCGTTAGTTTGAATTGGTCTATCAGTGTCGTAGAGAAATCGCTGAAATGATTCATTGTTTTCTCGACAATCGCTCTAACTAAAGTGGGCCTTTTTCTTTCTTCACCGGCCAGGAATAACTGCAGACTACCCCAGGGTCCAGCTCTGTTAATAATAATTTTTGATATTTATATGACCCTACTGGCCCGGACCCTCAACATTAAGATGTTGGTTTTCATGTTGAGATGAGTTGTCACCTAGCTTCATCTGAAGCTGAAAGAAACTGTTAGAGGTGGCTGCCCCCTTGTCGACTATCATCTATGCTTAAGCACCTATGAAAATGGGAAATGTTCTACAGGGACCTGTCACTCACACACATCTCCCTTTCACATATCCTTCCAATTTGCGAGAACCTTTACGCACACGTTATTAATCTGGGGGGTCATTTTCGACAAAGACCTCTCCTTCATACCACAAACAAAAGACGCCCCAAAATCATCCGTCTATAACCCAAGGCTTGTGAGAGGAGTCCTCCCTTGCCTATGGATTCCACAACAATAGGCCCCGGTCCTGGCAGTAGTCCCGCCCTGACTTTACTGAAATGGAATGTATGCAGAGTTCCCTGCCACAACAAACACACTTTATAAATGCCAGGGTCTCCAACAGGTCCATCGAGAGCGCTGGGAGGTCGCCTGTAATGCTTCCCAGTCACTCGCCACCAGAATCTGTCTGCACGGTGAGAGGAGAGTCTGCAGCTTGCCTATCTGTTAGGTAACGCAAGTCTTTCCCCGCTCATCTTTGTTTTGAAACGATCGGATCGCGTGACTAGGTATATTAGGCTGCTACCCTGGTTAGCGTTCACACAACGCATCTGTTTCAAGCTGTTGTGTCTGACCTAGAAAGAAGTATTAGGAAAGGCACTGCACTACTTATTCAAAGATGTAACAGTCTGCCAAATGACCAAATCCAACGGTCCTCTGCCCATGATCTTTTGGACCTACATCAGTCACAATGAACCCAGCATCATCATCAAGGCTTCTACCATTGGAACGTGCTTCCAGCACAACTACACCTCGAGCCTCTGTGCATATAGATCTTGTTTTCATTTCCCGACGTTAGCTTTTACAAAGTGCAGCTCCTAGCCATACCTGCTCCCTGCTCCCCCTTCCTTCCTTCCTTCCTTCCTTCCTTCCTTCCTTCCTTCCTTCCTTCCTTCCTTCCTTCCTTCCTTCCTTCCTTCCTTCCTTCCCTCCTTCCTTCCTTCCCTCCTTCCTTCCTTCCTTCCTTCCTTCCTTCCTTCCTTCCTTCCTTCCTTCCTTCCTTCCTTCCTTCCTTCCTTCCTTCCTTCCTTCCTTCCTTCCTTCCCATAACTATCCCTTCCTTAATGTCCTCCCTCTTCCCTATTTCTCGCTTTCTCAAGTTATTTCCTTCCTCCTTGAATACTTCATGTGTTTCCTCTGCTTGCTTTCTTTCTTTCTTTCTCTCTCTCTTTCTTTCTTTCTTTCTTTCTTTCTTTCTTTCTTTCTTTCTTTCTTTCTTTCTTTCTTTCTTTCTTTCTTTCTTTCTTTCTTTCTTTCTTTCTTTCTTTCTTTCTTTCTTTCTCTTTCTTTCTTTCTTTCTTTCTTTCTTTTCCCACTCCCTGCGGCCACCCCTCACCCTGTGTCCCAGACATCCTGTATAGTGGGATTTTACTCTCCCTGTCTGCAATTGAACTCAGAGTTGCGATATAATGTTGCCCGTATGTCGTGCTTGCTCAGGCTAAGTGGGCCCATGGGGAAGGGATGCTAGTTCCTAGCAAGTGAGTAGCAAAGTGTGACTCACGAGATAAAAATGTGTGGTGTTCCTGTAATGTGCATCTCCTGTGAGAGCTGGAAAGTGCTAGGAGGAGGGATGTATGAATCTGGGGAGGGAAAAGTCTACATGGTCCACATCTGATGACATCATAGACGGACCCCTCTATAAGGCATTTGTATTCCTTCCCATATTTTCCATAGGATAGAAAAAACTCTCAAGAATGCGCAAAAACAAGATCCTGGCTGCGGTTGGGATCTACCTTCTGGGATCAATGACTTTGGGAAAGGGCTGAGTTGTCCTCTTTAAATGCAGAATTTTCTTGGAATTCAGGAATGGTTGTATCTGTTTATTTATTTCAGTGCACCAAACCCTTAGGCGTGTAGGCGCTAGTTACAGAAAGTGCATATTACATTAGTGAAGTGCGAGGGCACGCATAGGTGTTACAGAGCGAATTCAGGCATGCAGCTACACATATGAGACATACTAGAGGTGTGCGTATGCAGACTGGCAAAGCCTCACGTCATGGCAACAGCCATAGTACAAAATGTGAAGACGTCTAAAAACATTTGTTACAATCCATGCTTTATTTGATATGTTGCTTACGTTTATTGATACTGATATTGCACTCGTGGTTTGTCCATCTATCATTGAAGATATACTTTGCAAGATCATGAACTTATTTAAAAAATGAATTTTTATAATCCATACATGATTAAAACATGGTTTAAATGCACTAATTTGGACTGATTTGATTCAACATCTTCTTGGGGATACTCGCAATCCCCTCATAGAAGGGTTGGGCTCACGCGCTGTGCTCGCTCCTTCGGAGAAATATGGGGCCGATTTGAAAATAATTTCCAGGGCCACTTTTGGTTTCCAGTCCAGCCCTGCTGGCGCGATGGCCCTCACTAAAGAAGATCTGCTCGCAGCGCTTACCAAATTCAAAGGCGAGTTAACGGACACTGTTAAAGTGGAGGGCGCGAGCATAAGAGAGGAACTCTCTCAAGATTCACTATCAACAGGGGGGACATTGACGCATTAGGAGAGAGAGTGATGTCGATGGAAGAGCTCCTAACAGAGCTAGATGCAAAAGAACCTGAATGAACACGACAGGCGAAGGAAACGGAGGAGAGGCTGAGAGCACTGGAAGAGAAGTGTGAAGACCTGGAAAACAGGTAAAGACAGGACAACATACGGATCAAAAACCTGGGGGAAGGAGCGAAGTACTCTGACCTAGAGGCCTGCATAAGGGAAATATTCAAGGAACTGGTGGAAGAAGACACGGCCCGAAATATGGCGATAGAGAGAGCGCACAGTGGGGAACAGGAGAATGGACCCAGGGGTGAGACTCTGAGACATCTTGGTTAAGATGAACATCTACAAAGACAAGGTACAGTTAACAGGGGCGGCCAGAACAAAGGGCAAGATTTGAGTGAGAGGGCACAAAGTGCTGATATACAAAGATTTGTCCCAAATCACGCTGGCAAGGAGACGTGCCGTCAAACCACTGACGGAGGAACCTAACAAAAGGAGGCTAAGATATCGATGGCTCTACCCGACGCGGATCCAGTTCCGCATTGGGCAACGAAGAAAGGACAGTCACCCAGGTGGAGGATGGGCTGAGGGCCCTGGGGATGAGCTCAAAAGAGACGGGAGGCGATAACAGCGAAACCCATCAAGAAGCAACAACATCTGCATCACAATCCGGCCTACAGGGCTGCACTACGAAAAAGGCATGGAAGACATGAGAAGGAGCAGCACAAAAGAACTGACGCTCACAGTTTGAGTGCCACAGGGACTAGAATATAGCCTGATGGTCGGTAAGGAATGGGAGGGAGACGGGCGGGGGGAGCGAGACCATGCACGGTTCACCGAGGGGGGGACCACGTCGAGACCCTGGACGAGGATCCAGGGATAGTTACAGGAGGGGTATGCATAACCAGTCCGACGGGAGGGAAGGTGGAGAGGGGGCGATGGCTCAACAAATCAGAGGGAACTGACAGTGCTAGATAACACAGGAGGGTTTTTAATTAAGCAGGATGCATAAATTGAGAACATGGAATGTAAGGGGACTGAACAGCCCCAACAAGAGGGTGGCAGTCCTGAGAGAATTGGATAAGGAGGGGCCGGAGACAGTCTGCCTACAGGAGACGTACCTGATGAGGGGTGATGAGGGACGTATACATAGCAGGAACTACGCACAGCAATACCGTGCAACGGCAGGCTCCAAGCACGCAGGGGTGGCAATCCTAATCCACAAAAGCTTGAAAATTGAAGGACCCAAGGTTAGACGAAAAGGGAGGTATGTGATGGTGAAAGGGAGGGTAAGGGGCCAGTTGTTTACATCGGTATAAGTGTACACCCCCCAATCAGGGACAAGAAGTGTTTCTGGGAGTATTTCTGGAGGAGCTCTGCAAATTTGGAGAGGGGGAAATGATTATAGCCAGGGATTTTAATTTAGCAGCAAATCCGGTGTGGGATGGGTCGGGGGGAGTCAGGGGACATGCAACCAGGATGATGTTCAGGCAACTAGTGAGCAGGCTTAGGGAAGAAGGGCTCTGTGACGTGTGGAGGACGAGGCACCCTCAGGAAAGAGATTACTCTTACTACTCCCATGTTCACAAGACCTATTCCAGAATAGATTATGTAATGGCAACGCGAGGGATAGTTCAGGCGACCAGTAACATACAAATGGGACATATGGCACTCTCGGATCATGCGCCGATCACACTTGAGTGGGAAGGTGGCAACACCCAGAGAGGAGCCGGGGGCTGGAGACTAGAGCAATACCTACTTAGGGACCACGTGGTGAGGTAACAGACTGAGAACAAAATAAGGGAATTTGAGGGGGGAGGGGGAAAAGGGGGTAACCCTGGGGCGAGATGGGATGCGTTTAAGCAACACATAAAGGGGTACTTCGTAGAGGCATCCAAGAGGATGCGGGAGAAGAGAAGGGAGGCGGAGGAAAGGCTGGAGAGAGAGATAAAAGTACTGGAGGGGACAATCAGGGGGGCTAAGGACTTAGATAACGCGAGAGGCCAGTTGAGGCAAATAACAAATAAGTCGGTGGAGAGCACCCTATTAAGGAGCAGACAGAGGTTCTATGAGCAGGGCAACAAAGTGGGAACAGTGCTAGCGAGACAACTGATAGCTAAAGAACAAAAGGCATTTATAGATGCGCTGGAGGACAAGACTGGAAGGCGGGTGGGGGCGGAGGGGGCCAAGAGGAACATAGTAAGGGATTTCTATGCAGATCTTTACAGGGAGGATCCAGTAGAAAGGTGGAAGCAAGAGGCATATTTGAAAGGTTGAGAAGGGTCGAAATTAACATCTGAACAGAATAATCAATTGGAAGAGCCTATAGGGGTGTAGGAGGTGCAGAAGGCAATATCCCGACTAAAGATGAACAAAAGGCCAGGGGAAGACGGACTAACGGCGGCCATATTTTATACAACATTCAGGGACTCCTTGGCAGGGATTCTCACAGAGCTATTTAACCACTTCCGAGAGACAAGAGAGGTCACTACTTCCATGAACATGACGCATATCACCCTGATCCCAAAAGCAGGAAAGAACCCATATGTATGCTCTTCATATCGTCCATCGTACTTATCAATGTGGACGCCAAAATGTACACAAGGGTGCTAGCGGCTAGACTAGAAGGGATACTACCAGGCCTGGTGATGCAGGACCAGACAGGGTTTATACAGGGACGCAACACATTTGATAACATAAGGAGGGTACTACACGTGATATACATAGCAGGGAAGGGGGGGGGCACTCCTACATGCCTAATGATGTTAGACGCAGAGAAGGCATTTGATCGGGTCAACTGGGCCTTCATGGAACAAATATTGCAGAAAGTGGGAATGGGACCGAACTTTGTGGGAATGATAAAGGCGAACTACCAGCACCCAAAGGTAAAGTGAAAGTCAACGGGAGCCTAACTGAACCATTCTCAATAAGACGGGGGACAAAACAAGGGTGCTCACTGTCACCGCTTCTCTTCGCTCTAGTGATGGAGCCCTTTGCACACCGGATAAGGGGGAACAAAGAGATTAGAGGGGTCAGCTGGGCAGGGACCCAACACAAAATAGGACTGTTTGCAGACGATGTGATCCTAATGATCATTGAGCCGCAGAAGTCGCTGCCAGCGATACTGGGGGAGATGAGAGCATACTCGGAAGAATCAGGGTTTAAGGGCAACTTCGGAAAGTCTGAAATCTGGAACCTGTCTGTAGGGTAGTCGGAAAGGACCCAGTTGGAAAGAGGGAGCCCTTTCAGGTGGGCTGCGGGCCCAGTTAAATATCTAGGGGGGAACCTGGCCGCGTCCATCAAATGAATAATAGGGGTCAACTACCACCCGCTGCTCAAACAACTTAAGGCCGACTTAGCAAGGTGGAGGAAAATATATATATCTTGGTTTGTGAGAATAGCTGTGATCAAAATGAACGTACTTCCCAGGCTATTACACTTATTACAGGCGATCCCAATGGCACTGCCTGGGAAGCTGCTGAAGGAAATCCAAGAATGCATTATGAGCTTAATATGGGGAGGGAAGAAACCGAGGATTGGAAGCAAGACGCTATTCAGGAGCAAGTCACAGGGGGAGAGTGGCCTGTCCAACCATTCTGAAATACTACCAGGCAGCGCAGCTAAGGGCACTAGCAGAATGGGGAAGGTCAGAAAACAAGAAGCATTGGGTGGGGATGAAACAATCGGTGACGGGTGAGCACTTGTGGAAGGTGGAGAGAAGAAGGAGCATAGGCCAACGGGATTACTTGGAAATCCAATCACGAGCAACACCATGGGGATCTGGGAAAAGGTGAACAGCAAGCTCAACCTATCGCCATGGCCGCCCCCGCAGACGCCTGCATTTGGGAACCCCGCCTTTCCGCCGGCTAGTGTACGGTAGATTTAGGAGGTGGATAGAAGTGGGGGTCAGGGTGATTAGTGACCATATGAAGGGACACGGTTCTGTACATTTACAGATTGTAAAAGGGAGATGGGATTGAAGGAGGGGAACCGGTTTGCATATCAGCAACTGAGGCACTGGGCAGGGACACCCACAATGATGGAAGGGGCCACGAGGGATCTCGCAGAGTGGGAAAAACTGATAACCTGTGAAGTTGGAGTTTAAGATTTTAAAGGGAATGTAAAACACACTGGTGTGAAGAGATGTAAGTTACCCGTAGATGTAAACTGAGCTGTTCAATAAAGTTTGGTTGAAAAAGAAAAATGTAACAAGGCATATGCAAATCGAATGTACAGTTGTTGATCACCTTATATATTGAAGCTAATAATCCACCTATACATACAATTCATGATTAGTTATGGCTTTGTGTTCTCTTTTGTCTATCTGCCTCTGTATACCTCTCCACTGAAGGAACCATTTTGGGTATGTAATTATTGATTGAACCTATCAACAACTGCACAATTATCAATTACGACACCAATTCCATCTCGACTTCTTGTCACTCTATTGTAGAGCTAATTGAAAATGCCTGTGCACCACCCAACTCTTTACGAGCAGGTACCATTCCTCAGTCCCCTAGCATTTCTCTGCCTATTGTGTGTCCAACCAAACTGTCCCAGTCTCCCATAATGTTCTCTAATTCCACTCATAATTCATCCATCCTTTCAATTTCCTTTGCTAATCCCATCCCAAAAAGAGCAACTTTTCCACTGTTACATTATCCAAACTCTCTGCTTATTGCTGCTCCACCTCTTGTTGAATTGACACTATATGCGATGAACACAGTGTTACTATCCTTGACCAAGCTGTATGAGTCTTTAGATGCTAAAATGAATGTTCAGACTTTTTTAATGATGGAAATTCTAGGGCGTGATCCTCAAGCACCCTTTCTCACTCCCCTTCGGGGGACATTGGATGGTGGGATACCACTTGCACCCTTTAACAGGGCAAAATTGCTAGAAAGTAACATCATTCCCCCTCATGAAACTTCCCTCTCTACTTCAGTAGCGAACACCTCGATTATTGTGGCTTCTGACTCTCATCCACATGACAAGTCATCGGCTACCCAACCTCAGACCAAACCACCTTTTGATATTTTTGACAAAACCAAGAAAGGTCCAGAACCTTGTCAGAACCTTTGTCAACTGACAAAAAAAACAAAGCACGTGAAATCGTCAACAAACTTATCTCGATCAAGTTCTTGTCCATGTATACAGTCTATGGGCCTCATTACAAGTACTCCGGCCCGGAATTAACACTGCCGGTAAAACCATACCGGCACCGTTTCCATGTCCGCGCAATCATGACCCGCGGCCCCGGTAATAGCACCACCCAAAACCGCCACCGCGGAAATAGGGTTCCCGTTAAGTCCGTCTGCACGGAAACCCCTCCGTTACCGTCAACACGAAACACCGTGAGCATCACAACTAGCGCGGACACGGAAATACCGGCAAAAAAATGGCGGAAATACCGTGATCACGGTGGCGCAACCGCCGCCACCGCGAACATGGCGTTATACACTGCCTGCTGAACTGAATCAGGGCACAGGTGCACCAAATCAGCCCAGCTGGACCTAGCAGGCCCCTGGGAGCCTACAAAAGGGCCACACCCAGCCCAACACAACACAGAACCATGCAGGCAGCAGGTCTAGTAGCACTGGGACTGGGCCTACTCAACCAACAGGCAGCACTGCACATGGTGGCAGTAATGGCGCAGAGGAGGAGGCGTAGGCGGAGGAGGCGCAGGCGGCAACCAGCCAACCCTGCAGCCATGGCAAACACCATTGCCCAGCCAGCCCGACCCCGCCGCCAGCCACCAATACCACGCATCAGGGCCTCACCCTGGAACCTCACCCCAGGACAGATCCACACCCTATACCGGCTGGACCGTGCAACAATCCTGCACATCACCACCATGATTGAGGACAACATCAGCAGCCTAATTGACACCCCCACCGCCACCCCCCCCTCTTGAAGGTTGTCTCAGTTCTGCATTTCCTTGGCACTGGCACCTATCAACACACGGTTGGTGAGCTGCACGGCATATCACAACCGTGTTTCTCAAAAATCCTGGTACAGGTACTGGATGCCCTGTTGCGCCATGTGTCGGAACACATAGCCCTACCCCGCACCCTCCCCGAGGTCATTGCCACCAAGTTGGCCTTCCATGCCATAGCAGGCATGCCAAATTGCATAGGCGCAGTTGACTGCACCCACGTCGAGCTGACAGTTCCACATGCAATTGAGGCGGTGTTCCGCAATAGGAAACAGTATCACTCTTTGAATGTCCAGATGGTTTGTGATGCCATGCAACTGATTACACACTGCTGCGCACGTTTCCCAGGCTCATCACATGACTCAATGGTACTGCGGAATTCCACGTTGCCACGGTACATGGAACGCTATGCCGGACAAAGAACATGGCTATTGGGTGAGTACAGCTGACGATGCAACAACCCTGTCGCAGTGGTGTGTGTGTGTCCAGGCCAATGAGCATTGTGAGTGTGCCGCTGTGACCGCACATGCATCACCCCCCTTCCATCTACCAAATACACAGCGGATGCCAAACATCATGAAGGAAGACATGACAGGGCACCACAATGTGCCCGTGCACACGCTGCCACAGCCAATCCAGTCACTGTCCCATGAACCCTGTGCCACTGCAGACACCCACCCTCAATTGAAACACTGCCCCAAAAAGCATGAGAGGCGTGTAAATGAGACGACGTGTATTTACTACTTCCGTACAGTGGAGTCACTCTGCCATGTGTGGACAGCACTGCACCATGACATGCACACAATCAAATGTCACCCGCAGGGCACAGTAAACATGCAAGTTAATGTGTAGGCCCATATGCAGTCAGCGACATACCTCGTGATGCCCAAGACATACCTCCATACACTGCATGGTACATATGCATGAATGAATGATGATGCACGAATGCACAGCAGCAGATGAGGACATGATGCCACAAACACTGACATGTTCCCCCATCTACATCCCATGTAGGTGATGCGGGATATGCACTCACGCCATGGATGATGACACCTGTACGGAGACCAAGGAACAGGCATGAAGAGGCATACAATTGGGCACATATCCGCACACGTGGAATGATTGAGAGGACATTTGGACTGCTGAAGGCCCGTTTCCGCTGTCTGAGCAGATCTGGCGGATCACTGCTGTACAGCCCAGTGAAGACGGGCAAAATCACGCTCGTATGTGCCATGCTGCACAATATATGCCTGCGCAGGAACATCCCAATGCCACCAGACGCAGATGCGGAAGATGGGGATGGGGATGGGGATGGAGATGGGGATGGGGATGGGGATGGAGATGGGGATGGGGATGGAGATGGGGATGGGATGGCACCGCCTCCCCCTGGGGGTCCACATGATGGCCAGAGAGCACGGGATGCCCTGATTCGCATTTACTTTTGAGTCACAGCACATTCACAGAAATGCACAAACATGGTGACGACAATGAATTAATAGTTGCACTGCAAAATAAATGATCAATGTCCACACATGTATGTCTTGATTTGAAATGGTGATGTATTGATGTAATAACAACAGGGAAGAAGGTGCATTGGTTAGGGAAGCTGTACACCCGGGGCCACCCACCACCCAAACGTGCCCACCCCCACCCAGAGCCCATTGTCCAAACCCCCAAAACTACCTACCCCACCACCCAAACGTGCCCACCCCTCTCACACCCTTGTAGTCCACATGTGTCCTGCACTGCCCCACACACATGCCATCACTTCCGTGGGCGCTTCTGTGCCTGTGCAACCTTGCCCGAAGGACCCGTTAGCCTACTCGAGCGCCTCCTTGGACTGGCAGTAGTGGAGCTGGATGGGGTGGTAGTGTTTGATGGGCCAGAATCTGGGATTGAGGGCATCCGTGCCAGATTTGCCTGTTGGCCAACCAACATGGCCTCTACAAGCCTGGAGGTGTGGTCGTTGCCCTCCCGCACATGGCGTGCAAGGGTCACTATGGTGCTCGCAAAGCGTCCAATGGACCTCGACAGGCGACGCACTGAGGCGCTGTAGCTCTCCCTCTGCAGCCTGGATTCCTCTAGCTGCCTCTCCACCAGCTGGGTGAGGGTAGCCTGCTGGTCCTCCATCCGCTGCATGCGGGCATTCAGTTCGGCCATGGATGGGGTGGGCGACCTCATGGGACTCCCCAGTGAAGTGGGGCTGAACCCCAGCTCATGGAAGGAGCCCAGGTCTTCCAATGTGGGCATCTCCCCCTGTGGCCCCGTTTCCGAGTGCTCTTGCGGGGCACTGTTATCACTGCAGGCCGCCCCCTCTGCAGTGCTGCTGCCTTCGGTGTTGTGTTGGGTGGCCATGATAGGTTCCCGTGGCACCTGTCTAGACTCAGCCAGTGTGGAGACGGTGGGGATGTCGGTGGTGGTGGTGTGCCGCACATCTGTAGTGGCTGGTAACGTGGCCAGAGGTGCAGAACTGCCGGCAGCATCCTCCTGTGTGGTGGCGGTGGCTAGTGTACTTGCCGATGCAGATTGGCTGGCCTGTTGTGCAGTATCACTGTCACTTGAAACGGCTGTGGGGACACAAAGGGCATGCAATTAGTGTTGTTGTGGTGGCAGATGGGTGCATCACATGCGTCATTAAGATTGTACATTGAATAGTGTTAGTCACATGCATCTGATTGCTGGTGTCTGCATTCAGTGATATTGGTTGCCATACGGATCATGATGGGTCCTTTGGCCCACACATGCACTGCCTGAGGGGGGGGTTGTTGATGGGTCCTTTGGCCCACACATGCACTGCCTGGGGGGGGTGGTTGTTAATGGGTCCTTTGGCCCACACATGCACTGCCTGGGGGGGGGTTGTTAATGGGTCATTTGGCCCACACATGCACTGCCTGGGGGGGGGTAGTTAATGGGTCCTTTGGCCCACACATGCACTGCCTGGGGGGGGTTGTTAATGGGTCCTTAGGCCCACACATGCACTGCCTGAGGGGGGGGGGTTGTTAATGGGTCCTTTGGCCCACACATGCACTGCCTGGGGGGGGGGGTTGTTAATGGGTCCTTTGGCCCAGTACTCACAACTGCATATTTACATGTGGCAATCATGTTTGGGCACTTACCGGCATCTGCAGGTGGGCTCACTCCTGCCTCAGCCTGCCCGATCCCATGGATTCCCTCTAGGTGGAGGACGCTGCTGCAACGCTCCTCCCATGCTTGCAGCCTCAGTGGTGAAGGGGGTCCTCCGCCTCTCCCACTGCTGCGTTGGCAGTGCGTGGAAATGAGGTTGCGTACCCTCAGCCTCAGGTCGTCCCAACGCTTGTGGCAGTCCTTCACGCTCCTCACTGCCACGCCCACGGCGGTGCACTTGCGTGCAGCTTCGGCCCACACCTCCTTCCTCCGCTGCTGTGTGGCACGCCGTTGGTCGGCGCTGAACAGCATCTCAGCATTGTCCACAATGTGCTCCACCAAGACGGTTGGCTCCGCCTCGCTGAAGCTCTGTTTGCGCTGCCTCTGAGCAGGAATCCTGGCAGACATGCTGGTGGTCCCTTTTGGCTTCTCAGAGTTAGGATTGTGCTTGTGCTGGCTCTGGATGGCAATGGATTGTGCTTTTATATGATGGCCGCCTCTCTGTTTCCTGTTTTGGCGATCATGGTATTTCCGGTTCCGTGTCCGTGGCGGCGGAGGCGGAAACGGGTTTTGCGCCACTTGTGGCTTCGTTATTTCCATTTCCGTGGGGTTTTCCGTGACGGCGGTAACAACGTTTCCGAGTCCGTGTGGTGCGCGCGACCGACAGCGTGTAATCGGACGGTTTTTCCGCAACCTTGCGGACACGGAAACGTTTTTACCGCCGTCACGGATTTTGCACGGTCCCGGACTGGCAGGTTGTAATGAGGCCCTATATCTCTGCCAAGTAAACAAACTATAGCAGCTAAAACTGCTATTACAAAGAAATATGCTTCAATAGCAAAATCCAAACGCGTTCTACAGATACAATCAGCGCGCATCTGGCACAAAAGCTCCCATAAACCTTCAGTATGAGCCTTTAGATGATCTACTACTACTACAAGAAGTAGAAATATTTGAACAAAAACATCAAAAATCCACCCAAAATGTTCATTCAGTGGCGCTGATAGCAGCCTTAAACGCAATACATGAACCTTTACTTCCTCAGAAAAATGATTTCATGACTTTAGAACAAAGACGTGAGAAAATAGCCAAATCTATTGCCTTATTGGTTACTTTGCCCAAATCGCAGAGTAATTACGAAAAGCCGTCCTTTAAACTTTGGCCTGATTCTGAACCTTGGTGTCTATCCAATCTAGCCGAGAAACCTAAATCATTGGAAAATCCAAGAGGGATTTTGCTAAGAAATGCAATCACACCAGGACCCCAAAAAACAACAATGACTAGCACTAATGCAACTCCATATTTGTGCTCCTTACAGGAATCAGCAAATAAACATAAGGGAACCCATCATGCCGATTCATTTTATCATCATTTCGTCCTCTGATATAGAGGGGATGCTTTTCTCATTTACGACCTAAACAGAACAAGCACCCTGAATATCTTTAGCGATATTCAAATCCTAGAGGATCTCTGCTCCTCTGATATTGCGCAAGTCGAGTTTCTACATGACGACGACTTGTCAATTGCAAGACTTTGGATTCGATCAGGTATAGTCCTTAATACGATATGGCAGGCTGGATCACAGCTTCATCAACTAGGTTTCACTTTGATTCAGGATCAATCACCTAGTAAATCAAAAAAACCTGAATTTCTAAAAGTGAATCAGAATACAGATGATAATGATTAATCTTCCCTGCCTTGGAAGATCACATGTACCAGAGGAGCCTTTGAGACTCTTCGACGGGTATAAACTGCTTCCAAGACAACTTCTTTCCCACAACCTTGTTCTTTGGCTCATAATTAACAATTCAAGATGTGTCGGCCACTCATCTGTAAATTTGCTCGTTGGAACACCAGGGGCTTCCAGCATCTTTGATCCTCAGCCTCTAATCCATTAATGGCCTTTGACATTGTCGCCCTTCAGGAAATATGGCTGACTGAGCCCCCTGTCTGGCACAACTACAGTGTTTCCTTATTACCAGCCAAGAGCTCAGCTAGAGGAAGACCAATGACTGGCCTTTTAGTGCAATGATCGCCTGTGGTCAAGCTTGACCCCTGAGCTTTACCTCCACCTCAGTTGAGGCTGTGGAAAGTGGACACGGAGTCAGTAGTCATGTTTATGCTAATACGCACCCCAGGCAGTGACATAGCGCTTTGGGACATTTTGCCTGAGTGTTTGTGCCCATCAGCATAATTGAACCGATACAGCCAGGAAATGTGTGATGTTCTTTAAATCAAAGAGACAACATTCTAATGCATTACTTAGAATTATGAACTTGACAATGGGAGTAGTAGGTTCATATATTTTTAATATCACACCTATCTTCTACAAGCTCTAATTTGTATTGCACATGCTATAACTGAAGCGAATATAAAATAACATATCACCACACCTATGAAAAGAACTGCTATATGAGCGAAGAGCATGGTTACATTAATAGAGAATAGAACAAGTGATCATTTTAGTTCAGCAGCATGAGTGACCTGGGATTCATGCTATGTTGTGCTATGTTATGGTGTAAGATACTATACGCCTTGGTCTCAAAAGGCACACAGCAAGACCCCCAATTTAACTCACGCGTTAGAGCAGAATGTGCTTCACCTGGACCAACACCTTCTACGGTGCCGCAGCTTCCTGTTCAGCTGGGCATGTTTATCTCTCTCGCCTCTGCTCTGGGATCTTTGGCAGACCTGCCCCCATGACTTGTGTCAGTCTGCTGCTTGATGGGCGAACCTCCCCCCCTAATTCAGCCTGTATGTAAAAAAAGGGATCTCGACTGTGCATCTTAGCCGCTATTTGGGAGGTTAAGGCCTAAGCTTTACAGTGTCACTCTGTTTGTTGACCAAACCATATTGTATATGCAAACCTATACGGGACAAGAGTTGTCTGTGTTCAATAGCTGTGTCCATTATATTAACTGGGCTTTCTTTCATTGAAGGGATAAAGCATGTCACTTGCTTCTACACAATCTTAACTGTGCGAGTGCTATTTGTGTCTATTGGTGTTTCCTGTCCTCTGACTGCTTATCAGATGTAAATGGTGTGAAGGCATCTCTTACCCCTGCTGCATGCCGTTTAAGACAGTTATCACTTGTGTTTAGGTTCCCTGCTAGAACAGGAAAACACAATTTCCTGATCGTCGCCTTTCGCTGAAGCCAAGAAGCAAATCTAAGCATCTGCTCTTTGTTGAAAGCACGTACATTATTTATTCAAGGAACTATATTTTCTGACGGAAGTGTCTGCGTCTGCTCCTTGTCGAAGGCCCGGGCATTATTGGAAAGCATGTGCGTTTCATTCAAGGACTATGTGCAGCTACCTGCTATTGAATGTTTCCTCTGCCAAATCGCCTGATGTGTGACCAAAATTATCTTACCAGGCTCACTATCCGTGAGATTAGTTGCGGTCAAAACTTCCCCAGGTCTCCAGTTAGAGCCATGGTTGTCTCAAAACATCTTCACGCAACTAGTTAAAATCACAACTCCAAATGAAACGATCGCCTTCATTAACATCTACTGGAATCACTCCAATATTGAAGTAGATAAATTCTTTCAAGATTTGGAGAACGGACTAAATCTCATCACGTGCAATTCCTCAGTTAAGCACTTGATTCTAGCAGGAGATCTCAACTTACATTGTCTAACAAAATCTACTCCTCAAGACACTATACTAGTACAGCGTTGGACCTCGCTAATGAAGGAGAGGCAATTAATCATGCTTAATGGAGCAGTTCAAGGTGACATTACCCCTCAGCATATGTGGAAACAGGATCGTCAGACTGCCATTATAGATTACATTTATACTGACAGAGATATGTTTGCCATCGTTGGTCAATTTCAAATTAAGCCACAACAGAATAGTGATCACGAACCTCTAACATTTACCTGGAATTGGTCCTGTCCTCTTCTGTAATTGCAACACTACACTCCAACTTTAACACTGTGTGGAGGTAGAAACAGATTCAGGTGGTCACCAGACTCATTAAAACAATTGAACACCCTCATACTAAATCAACAGGGTGAGTTAGATCTAGCACTGATACAGTGAGCTGGTCTATATGTAGCTGCTTTGCAACTCTTCGAATCACACCCACCATCTTTCTCCAAAATAATACACAAACACAAGCATGTATATAATCAAGAACTACATGTAAGAAAAAACGAGTTTCGCCATAGCAAAATAATTTTTTCAAGTTTACTTCTTGTGAAAAGAATACCTATGCTGAAACAAGTGAAGACACAATATAAGAATTGGATTAAAGTGCATAAAGCTCTGACCAGGCAAAAAGATGCCGAACAGGTGCTACAAGCAATAACATCAATACATTCTGCCCAAATCTGGAGTCTCCTCAGTCGGGCGAATCACATCACCTAATTGCCCATGCAAATTAATGCAGAACCAGAGGAAGTTTGGGTGCGTTACTATCACACATTATATGCCTCAATTCCCCAACATCAACCCCCATTTGAACAAACTTCCAAGACTGACACTAACATTAAATCTGATCTATAGGATATTATCTATTATATCGCGAAACTAAGCTCCTCTAGAGCCCCTGGACCTGACAGGCTTTTCTAATATTGTGTTGAAATATCACCCTGAAGCTTGGGCGATAATCCTCTTTAATGTTTTTACAATTGTGGTGAAACAACAATGAATACCATCTTCTGGCTGGCCAGAGTCGTAGAAAAATCATTGCCATAACACAGATATGGAAATGTGCAGATGGTCAACTGAGAAAGTTTGAGGTTGATACTAAATTACTGGAGGAATTTCATAAAATCGTAGGCTCAAATGATATGCTGGTTCTGTTGCCCGTTTGCCCTGTTGATATGACTTTATACACAATAACATTAGAAGGCATCTCTCATTGTTATCCTATGAGCCGATTGAGATTGTTTTTGTGTGTTTGTTTTATTATTCTTCTCTCTCGTAGTGAAGAAATTATGTTAGATCTCCTGTAATTGTGTATTCATGTAGACACATTTTTGTTCTAATTTGCTGTATGAGTTATTTTTGTGTAAAAGTTTTGCTTTTCATTCATGTAGACAAATTCCTTTTTAATCGTTTTTATGAGAGATACTTTTATGTAAAAGTTTTGTTTCCCTTAAACTGTATACACAATAAAAAAATAAAAAATCCCACCTTCTTGGTGGAAATCAATCATCATTTCGATATTTTACAAAAGTGACCGTCAGCAACCTGAGAATTATCGCACAATCGATTTATTAGATGCCCCGGGTAAACCTTTCGCTCAACTAATCCTCAGAGATTTCAATCTATGGATGTCTAGTCATGCGTTACATGACTCTTTTCAAATAGGTTTTTTTCTAGGCTTGGGGACGGCAATTAATCTTCTCACCATTCATGCCATAAAAATGGATTAGTGTCAAGTAAAACAGCCTGCTTACATGGCCTTTGTCGATTTTAGGACTGCCTTCGACTCTGTCTCCAGGAACCTGTTTAAAACCAAACTAATTGATGCAGCTTGTCCTGCCCATGTTCAGGCTCTGGTTTGCCAACTGCATTCTGATACATTGGTTCGGATCCCCCTAACTTTCGACAGAACACTTTCGACTCCTATTCCAACATTTAGAGGCTTAAAACAAGGCTGCATTTTCATTTTGGTTTCTGCCTTATTTAACTTTTTAACATCAGATATGAAGTATTATTTAATCAAAGTAATTTCTGATTCTCCAAAGCTCAGTCAGCTACTCGTGCCATGGTTGCTATACTCAGACGATTTAGTCCTTTTTTTCTAAAACCCCAAAGGGCTTGCAAAATCTACTCACTGCATTGTAACAATATGCCATCTTGAACTATCTTCTTATTAATTTGAATAAAACCAAAATGTTAATTTGTGCAACTAAATACCAAATTAAACAGTGTTCGTATATTTGGCACTTACATGGCACTCGCATACAGTTGGTAAATCAATATCGTTGTTTGGGTTTAGACACCAAAACCACACCTCTGACCTCCCTTACTGTAAGGAGCTAAGAAGAAAACTCCAGACAACAATTGCTCAAGCTCGCATCATCCACATGAAATATGGTAAATTCTCCATACAACCGGTCCTGAAATGTTATTAGGAAAAGGTAGCACCCTGTCAGAACACACCCTTGGAAGTTATGGCAGTACTGGAAACATTAGCGCTGTCAACTGTCAAAAGAACCAGTGCCACGGTCTAGTCCTCATGCAACATGGCCGCTGTGTGTTTAAAGCCAAGCACCGCCCACTGCTCAGCACGCTGTATCTGTCTTTTGGTACCTTACGCTCTGTTGCTTACCTCGCTGAGCAGCTTTCTCCTTGTGTATTATCCGAACCCTTTGTGCTTCTTTCTGTGAACTCTCTCTCCCTCGCAGTCGGCATCACTCTGCCGTTCCCCTTCAGTCTCTGTACTCTCTCGCTCCTTTCGGCGGCTCGCCACTACTCGTTCTATCTTATTGCTTTAACTCTATCGGCGCCCTCTGCCGTTGTGGCTTCCTGGTTCTGCTCTTCCGGACCGACTCCTCTTCACGGTCTCACGTGATCCTCCGTGTTTTCTTCGTGGTATCAACTTTTCTTGGTCAGGGTAACTATACTTTCCCTTGCTTTCTAGCATTTTCTTCATTGCCTAATTCTAATTTCTGAGCTGTCGGCTGACAGTCCTCCGGGCCTTAATACCTTTTAGTTCAGATTCCAGAGTTGCTGTTGTCTACTCCGTCCAATCTTCGGATCCATCTTCATTTGTACCTTGCAAGACTTTCGCCTCCGTGATACTTCACCAATTTACTTCTGAATTCCCTCAAGGTTCTACAGCCGACACAGTACTCTTCTTCTAGCATATTCCTCCTTTTGGGTGTATATCTTCACGGACCTCTAACAGCAGCAGAAATATCGAACACCAGGGTTTTTTGTGCCTAGTCAGCTTTTTCCCTGGTTATTGGGGTTTGGCTCCTCGGGGTCCCCGAGACAGGTCCCAATCCCTGTCAAGGTGGCCTCCGAGGGAGCCAGACCCTATTTGCACGACATAAAATCCAAAGAAAAACAACTAAAGGAAACCCAAAGACCCCGGAAGAAGTTGTCATCCAACACCAAGGACAGTGATTCCAAAGACCAAGACCAAGGTGAGAAGCAGGTTGGGAAGGGTAGGCTACAACCTGACACACCCATATTGACCTATGGTGCTGAAACCAGAGCCTGGAAGTCTGACTTGTTTTGGTTACGACTAGAGGTACTGTTCTGGAAATGAGTCTTGTATGCTAAGAACTAGGTTTGCTTTCACTTAGCGTAATTTACATCTGGAAACTCTGCACTCTATATAGAAAGTGCTCATTAGCAACTAACCATTCCTCTTTACTGTGTGCTCTATCCAATTATGTGAACACTACTAATGATAGCTTTATGGTAACCTGGAGACAGAAGTTGAATGAGATCTTGATTGCAGCAGATATATCGGTAGCACACTTGTTAGAAAATCCAACACGAGCCAAACAGAAACAGTGGTGTTATGATTGGATTCATACTCAACAACAATGTATGACCCACAAACATTTCAGGCGCAACCGATTTAACCCCAAGAGTTTTCAAAAGCTGGAATCTTATCTTGTGAAATTTCTGAGTTCACTCTATTGATCATTGTTTCTACGATTCCAATTACATCTGTGGCCTACAAACAAAGTATTAGCCAATCGTAAAGCAATTGCAAGAATTCATAGTACTTGTAGATTTTACCATGCTCAAGATACTCAACAACCATTAAAACATCTCATTGCATTATGCCCCATGTTGGCCGAAAAAACTATGTTTTATCTGCAAACACTATTCAAGGGTTATTTAACCATTACCCGTGAGTCATTCTGGGACAAAATATTTAATTCACAACGCACACGTTAGAATTGTGACAATAAGATTTCTATCATCGCTGGAACTTGGCTAAACTTAATTAGGAATAGTCCTCACTCTAAGTCTACTCTGAAACAACTGTATGAATTTTATGAAATGATCAAGTCCCTTAACAAGAAAAAGATGTCCTCTTATTGAACCATGAAACATTGTCGCTCTGCAGATTTTGTCATTTGTACTATTTCTGAAAGTAATGTTTAAGTATTACTTTTTTACTTCTAAATGTAAATATTTTCTATTGTATTTTAACAAAATTAACAAATTGAAAGGTTTATTTTTTTTCAACTACAACAATAAGACAAAAATAAAAAAACATTTCAAAAGTGGTTTGCCCTCACAAACTTGAACTTGTTGAAAGGTTGCCTTCAAGATTCAAATTATCTGTGGTTCTCTTCACAATGTTTAACAAAGCCAGTAGCATGCTTTTATTCAGTGTTTTGAAACTGTTTTCATTGTACAATAAATTGAGTAGTATGTCACTTGAGATGTAATTGTTAAATAGTGTATGTTTAATCACTTTTTGTGGAGTAATGTCACTAGATAGGCCTTAAAATGTCAATTTTTCTTTGATTTGTGTATTTATTACCATCAATATAATTGATTTATATTACAACAATAAATGTCAGTCTGATTATTTCTAGGATGTGACTCAAATCAAATCAAATGTAGAAGAGACTGGTGAGTATGTAGTGGTTTCCGATTTTAACTTCTTGGAATAGAGGTGGGGTATCTGGCTGCAAGACAGTGCGTTCGTTGATAGTGTGCATTCCCAATCATACCATTGCTCCCCACAGCCGTTGTTCATTTATAGTGTATTAGGCATGCAAGCAGAATAACTTAAAGGGGTAGGTCGGTCAGAAATTGTATTGGCCCAATCGATCAGGCATGTATTTTAGAGCATACATCAATCGTTCTTAATAAAATGTCCAGTGCAACTTACACAAGTATTTCTCACTTTAACACATGCAAAAACGACAGGTCGGGCACCACCATCTTGTGCTAATCTTATCCATTGAACCATCGCCCTAAATTCAAGTGCCCTTGCGGCAATAATTTAGATCACCCACCCCGCAAGCTGACATCTACAGATGCTCACCATGAGCTCCACCTATTTTAATGATGTTAGTGGGCAGCGTAGCCAAACGTACCCTGTAATTACCAACATCAAAATGTTATCTAATGCAGAACCATGAACATAAACACGCATATCCATAAACAGACGCAAATCTTTTGTTTATTTTCACAAAAATTATAAAAACAGTTTCTTTTGAAGAAAACAGCAATAGTCGGGAGCGTAACAAGTACTTTTAATTTTGACATAACACTGAAAAGAGGTCATTAAGTCCACAAAAACATGGATAACATTTCCCAATAGAGGTTATAGCTAGCGAACATTGCATGGCTCTACGGTGATCTTTGATTGCTGATTCCGTTCACTGATTGATTCATCCCAGTCTTTCCATTCTTCACAGAAAGTTATTATCTTCCATTGCTGATTTCTGATCGACGCACATGGCATTCCATTACTGAGAAGAAATTAGTGGTTTCAATTTCAAATGCAACACTTCCACATCCACATGTTTTCAGAACCTATAGGCTGCCATGTTGCTCCTTATCACTGAAACTGCAAAAGGACAGATTGGTGTCTGGCGATCATACCATATAATGGTTATCACAAATAACCTTGGCCCTAAAAACTGCCCCATACTATTAATTTCGCTTTTTGTCAGGCATTGCCCTATTGAAGTATGGGGAAATCTGAGCCTCTCTGCACCTCGTCTAGGGTCATCTTTGAAACAATACGTAAATGTTGTTTGACTAGGCGCATTGATACCATTCCAATGGAAGTCAATATTTTCATATGTGGCATACTTGAAATATTTTGTTGTTTTTCATTGCACAGCTTGCCATTAATATTATTCAATTTTGTGGCATGTGCTCCAAAAGCGAAACTTCCTCCAACATGCTGCGAACGCTGGATGAAGGGTCGCATTTTCATGTGTCCTTGAATCCACTGCACTAATAATTTAAAGGGCAAAATGTGTCGAATATCCACAAAGAAGTGATAAGATTCACTATATTGAAAGTTTACGTAGGAATGTTAAGTTTCTATTACTGAGATCTGTCTTTCCAGTGTTTGGTCCATCACATAGGAAGAATGGAAACACAAGACACAATGTAATCAAAGTTTTAAATAACATTTATGCAAGTGAGGATGGCAAGTGTGCTGTATGCTACATGATTTACGCTGCAATGCATGAATGCAATTTCTAATGCAAATAATAGACATTGTACATGTTAATTGTAACTTAAATTGATGGTCAACATAAATATGTACTGTCTATATATAATTATAAATTGGGTACTGAAATATATTTTTGCATTCTCGATTTTACATAGTTATATTATACTGATATGAACCTGTCATGGGTACTGTTTACTGGTCGACAGCTTCTTCAACCGCAATTGGACAATAATCAACAACGCATTTGTGATAACCATTATATGGCATGATCGCCAGACACCAATCTGTCCTTTTGCAGTTTCAGTGATAAGGAGCAACATGGCAGCCTATAGGTTCTGAAAACATGTGGATGTGGAAGTGTTGCATTTGAAATTGAAACCACTAATTTCTTCTCAGTAATGGAATGCCATGTGCGTCGATCAGAAATCAGCAATGGAAGATAATAACTTTCTGTGAAGAATGGAAAGACTGGGATTAATCAATCAGTGAACGGAATCAGCAATCAAAGATCACCGTAGAGCCATGCAATGTTCGCTAGCTATAACCTCTATTGGGAAATGTTATCCATGTTTTTGTGGACTTAATGACCTCTTTTCAGTGTTATGTCAAAATTAAAAGTACTTGTTACGCTCCCGACTATTGCTGTTTTCTTCAAAAGAAACTGTTTTTATAATTTTTGTGAAAATAAACAAAAGATTTGCGTCTGTTTATGGATATGCGTGTTTATGTTCATGGTTCTGCATTAGATAACATTTTGATGTTGGTAATTACAGGGTACGTTTGGCTACGCTGCCCACTAACATCATTAAAATAGGTGGAGCTCATGGTGAGCATCTGTAGATGTCAGCTTGCGGGGTGGGTGATCTAAATTATTGCCGCAAGGGCACTTGAATTTAGGGCGATGGTTTAATGGATAAGATTAGCACAAGATGGTGGTGCCCGACCTGTCGTTTTTGCATGTGTTAAAGTGAGAAATACTTGTGTAAGTTGCACTGGACATTTTATTAAGAACGATTGATGTATGCTCTAAAATACATGCCTGATCGATTGGGCCAATACAATTTCTGACCGACCTACCCCTTTAAGTTATTCTGCTTGCATGCCTAATACACTATAAATGAACAACGGCTGTGGGGAGCAATGGTATGATTGGGAATGCACACTATCAACGAACGCACTGTCTTGCAGCCAGATACCCCACCTCTATTCCAAGAAGTTAAAACCGCAAACCACTACATACACCTAATTGTATTTGCTTTCGTTTTTATATTTGAATGTATTTGTCTTTTACTCGATGCTGTGACTGTTTATTCATTATATCATATTTAATACACCTTTCCAAACAGATTTGAATCCCTTTCATGCTAAGTACAAAAGTTGTCTGTGTCTGTTGGCCACTCCTTTAGTTACATAGGGAGTACGTCTTTTCAAGATTCCCTAGCCACTTAACATTCTTAGGCACCACCAGACACTTCTTAGACTTCATCCCAAATAGTGTTTTGTGACTTGTTAGCCCACACCCTCGATTTCATAGTGTAGCATTTAAGCCTGTAGTTGGTGACCACTAGCCAGGTAAGTGGTCCTGAGCTGAAGGTGGGTGCCTATAATGAGGTTGATTGCCACCTAGCACACAATAGAGTCCAATGGTAATGGCCCTAACCGTATTAGAATTTGTGCAGGGGAAAAAAGGAAGCTTCATCTGGGGCTTCTTGTGACAGAACTTGTCCATGTCCCTTTGCCCATTGTCCAGTATGTATACATCACAGAGGGAAGCTTGGAATGCAACCTTTAACAGGCCAGTCAAGCTTCTTGAATCTTGCTAATTGTCTAGAGAACTGGAAACAGAACTAACAAAGGAGAAGCATGGAATGCAGGCTTATGTTTAAGTGATTTAAATCTTGAAAGGGGCTTTATCAGCTGGTAATGGCCCTCGGGCCAAAGTTAGAGGCCTGATGAAGCCAGGGCTCTAACGCAGGCCATGGGCTGTTAACAGCAGGTAAAGCTCCTCTCTGAGGTGTACATAGTTATTAGCACTCCAATCATGCAAGCTAAATTCCCTTAAAACGGGCATTGGCAAAGGCAACACTTTGGTTTTTTGGGTAGGCATTTTCTAGGCACTGATATAATGGTTCAACCTGGCCATAAGATTGCAATTGTTATAAAAGGGAGTGGTTACCTAGGAATATGATGTCCCTGCCTGCCAAATGCCTATCTAATGCCTCAAGCTACAACTTTTGGCTTTGTCCTTGCTTGTTTTGAGCAGATTTCAGTACATGGAAGAGATATAAATCAAGTGGCTGAAGGCACACTTCGTTAAGACATTGTTATTACACCAGTAGCCAATTACAGCTGCAATTAAGCCATTAAGTCTCAGCAGACTGCTTTAAAAAACATGGGCAGGTTGAAGCTTGATATTACTGATTGACAGAGCAAGCTCAAAGAGATCCCAGGAGGATGTGTTTGGGGCGGAGAGGCACAGATTTTGGATGGGAATGGTCATAGGGATTATCATGGCTATGGGCCATCAATGGGTGGGTAAATAACCAAACCACACCCACAAGCGCTGTGTCCCTCATCACGCCAGCTCCCTCCTACCTATAGCAGGGACGTCATTTAGGGGTCGTCAGAGGTCTCAAGAGCGACCACTGCCGATTGGCCAGCGACCTCTGTCAATCTCTTGCAACCTCTGGCATTATCCAATCAGAGGAGGGGGCGCGGCCACAGCTATCTTCATGCCGTGCTGTGTGCTTGGTGGGCCTCCATTTTCCCCGTGGTTTCTCTTACAAGAAGACGTGCGCGGCGCTCCTGAGCTCCTCCTATGTCCAATCAAGGCCAACTTCACAGTGAGTAGACAGTCTCAGGTCGGGGTGGCAGTGGCTGTGTGTGAGTCTGACTGAGCTGAGGTCGGGGGGCGGGTCTGTGCGTGGGGGTTGCTGCGGCATGTGTGTGGTCGGTGGTGCCCAGCCTTCACCGGTGGCCGCGGCGCTGCCACAGGCCCAGGCTGAGGTTGGGTGTGTGGGTTGGGTGTGTGTGCTTCGCCAGCCTTCACACCCTGACACACTAACGGTCCGGAATTGGCCTGCGGTGGCCGCAGTGCTGCCGCAGGCTCTGGGCCACTGGCAGACGGCACGGCCGGGCAGCTGCCAGTTCGTTCCAATACAGTCAGTCACGCAAGTCAGCCGGCGGCCCATGGCCGCAGGGAATAAATTGCCATTTGCAAGTGGGTCACTTTTTCATTGGTGCTCGAGACAATTTGATGGCCCAGTCCCAGTCTGACCTTGATTAAAAGTGAACGACATTGGGGAAGTTGCCATATCTATGTAACACTTTCAAACTCATGGAGCCGATTTCATACACTCATACACTCTGTACACCAGAGATTAAAGCCCCTGTTTGTTTCCTGTTGGTTGCCGGTACGTGAGATGAGAACCCTCTCCGATGCCTTGTCTGCTTTATGTAGTCCCCCCTCCCCCTCCGACGCCCCGTGTTGCTTTATGAGGTCCCCCTACCTCCTCTGATGCCCTGTGTTGTTTTGTGAGGTCCCTCCACCCCCACTGTTGCCCCTTGTTGTTTCTTGATGCCCCCCTCCGATGCCATGTGTTGTTTACTTAATATCCCCCCACCCCCTCTGATGCCCCGTGCTGTTTCTTGATGTCCCCCGCCTCTGATGCCCCGTGTGGCATTGTTAGGTCCCCACCACGCCCTCTGATGCCCCGTGTTTTTCTTGATGTCCCTTACCCCCTCTGATGCCCTGTGTTGTTTACCTGGTCCATGCCCTGTGTTGTTTTGTGAGGTCCACCCACTCCCTCTTATGCCCCGTGCTGTTTCTTGATGTCCACCCCACCCCCTCTGATGCCCCGTGTTCTCTCTTCAGCATTTCATGTGTTTCTGACCCACCTCAGGCTTCTCACCATCTCCGACCTGTTGCAGATGCCTGGATTTTGTCTCATTAATCACTTGATTTTTGGTGTCACACCCTTCTCAATCCTCATTCTTGCACTGCCTGGTTTGTTGCCCAGGTTGGCCCTGATTCATACAGTGCTTATTGTCATTGTCTCTCTCCTGCTTAGCCCCCCGGGATGCTGTCTCTGTCGCCCCTTCCTCTGTGTCCCCCACCCTTAGCATTTACGTTTTTCAAATAATTTACCTGACCTGTTTGTTAGCCGCATGTCTGTCTGCCCCCCCACCATTTGTTCCCACCCTCCCCTTGCCCCTCCAGCACTATCTGAATTGTCGTCAGACCTAGTAAAATAGTTGCATGTTCTGTTCATCTCCTCTCCTTCTTTCCAATCCCCTCCTCCACCCCCTCCTTTTGTTATATTCCGGCACTACCTCAATTGCCTTCAGGCATAGTAATGTAGCCACCTGTCTGCCTCACGCTCTTGCCCACCCCTCCTTCCCTCCCTTTCATTGTATATTGCTCTTACTTCTTTCATTTATTTCCTCCAGACCTATCTGATAGCAGCTTGTTTGTCTCCATCCCTTTCTCCTTTGCACCCCCTTTCCTCCCCCTCCAGCACTATCTGAATTGTTGTCAGATCTAGTAAAATAGTCACTTGTTCTGTTCTTCTCCTTCTCCCTCACTCCGTACCCCTCCTAAACCCCCTCCTCTTGTTATTTTTTCTGACACTACCTCAATTGCCATCAAGCATAGTAATGTAGCCGCCTGTCTGTCTCACGCCTCCTCCCTCCCTCCCCACCTCATAATTGTCTTAGCACTTGCACTATCTGAAATGTCGCCAGGCTGATTATGATAGTTGATTTTTGTTTTGCACATTCTGAATGTATCAAGGACTGTAAGAATGCTCACTGTATATTTTTTCCCATGTTCCCTCCCTTCCTTGAAGCGCTTTGAAACACATTGTGTATAGGCGCTATACAAATAAACTATCAATATCAATATCATTACATTAATTTTCTTCACCTTGGCAATACCGGCTGTTCACATTCACACACGTTCCATTAAAACACACACCGCCCCGGTTCTAATCCTTCCTACAAGTAATGCTGAAGTGAGTAGCTCATTTATTTTTGCCACCCCAGCAGCCGTAAATGTGAATTGTGGCCTGCAGCCTATACATTTTGCAATGCATTTAACTAGGATTTCACATTGTGACACGAGAACATTATGTAAACTGCTCCTTGCCCGAGCCACACACTCAGCTTGGGCCTGCTACGGCCTACAGAGTTAGCTCGTAGAGATCCTAGGGCAATGT
The DNA here is from genome assembly GCF_040938575.1 of Ambystoma mexicanum. Lineage (NCBI taxonomy): Eukaryota > Metazoa > Chordata > Amphibia > Caudata > Ambystomatidae > Ambystoma > Ambystoma mexicanum. The sequence goes on from NC_090929.1 coordinate 350,578,662, forward strand.
TGCATAACATGCGTGCGTCAGAGTCACAGAAGGTTAATGATGCATCGTTGCCGGGCCTGAAGTCAGTCTCTAGGTCTGTCATGTGCAAAGCCTGTGTAGTCCAGTTTGTCTTTGCATGAGGCGTGCACCCCAGAACTCTAAAATTCTATTAAAAGTTAATATGGTGTGGTGTTGCACAAATGATTCTTCCATTCTGATATTTTGTTTTTATTTTCAGACCTGCATCTTCGTGTGGGAGTTCCTTCCTTTCTGTGTTCTCAATGCAAGCAAACAGTACCACCATTGTGCAACTGACATCCAGCCTTATCTGCGACCGCCGGTGGAGGTAAATGAACATGAAGCAACATATTGAAAATGGACAGCATATGTTGATGATATGATCTGTTAGTCCCTTTCTATTTATGCATTGCAGCCCTGTCCTAGTAGTTCCAACACTAAAGATTGCTGTCTCTCTTCCATTGAATCAGAGAATACCACAAAATTAATCACTGCTTAGGTATGTACTCACGGCTCCAGATAAGAAGTGGGTCTATTGTATTACCTATTTTGTAAACATGGGTGTAAAATGATTTTTAGGGGGTAAACATGGAACCCCATGGCAGTATAGTACTTTCTTCTTTTGGTACTACGTGCGCTACCTCTACAAACATCCATGGAGCTGTGTGCGTGAAAGCAGGGGCTCAGGGTCCACAGTGTTTGTTTCCTATTTTTTGTTGGGAGTATTTGTAATCTCTATTTTTATTTTTGGGGAATATTAGCTTATTTTCAGGGAGTACAGTGATATAGTTCTAAGCCAAAGCAATACATTTCAGATTTGTCTCCTCTTTGGTATGCAGCAGAAGTGGTCCCCCAAAGAAGATTGAAGAACAAAACAAGTCAGGAGGACACCCAGTAATCCATTATTTGCTTGAATAATAGGTTCAGATTTAGCAGTACTAAAAGAACGAACATGTCTACACCTTCAGGAAAATCCAAGGATCCAAAACAGAGGTCAATCCTTGATATTTTTTCTCCAAAACCAAAAGGAGCTGGGCCTACTCCAGGCTCTAATTCAAGCAAGCGCAAGAGTTCTGATGATACCTCGAGAGGCAGTTCAGGCACAGCTGTACATGTTGTCCAACCATCGGCCAGCATATCAACTCTTGCTTGCAGCGGAGCTGCTTCTTCAGGTGCAGACAGTGCATCTACAGGGGCTGACATTGGTCCGATATCTTCACATGCTGACACTTTGTCTAGAGCTCCTCCTTCCTTGGCTGACATAGCATCTCCTTCATTTGTAGTGGCCCCTGAAGGCTCTTGTTCACGTGCAGACATTGCTGTGATGGTTTCACGTGATGCTGACCTAAGCAATACTTCAGCTTTCCTGGATAACGCTGAATGTTCTTTCAATCCTGATATTGAGGAGTATTCTTCCCGTGTTAGCATGTTTGATGATCCCCACACTGTTGCTTGCTCTCCCGACATTTCACTCTTCGGGTAGCTCATGGATGCAGAGCGATAACAGTATGCGGATGCGTCAAGCTGAGCAGGGCATTCCAAGAAGATCGCAGCTCCCAATTTAGATGACAGTGTGGTGACTGATCTGTCACCAAATCAATACAGTGACCCTGTACAGCAAAAGCTTCCTACATACCCTGTAATTGGTTCCCGTAAGTTTAATGGCTACTACAAAACATATCCTTGGGTGGAGTATTCAGTTCTGAAAGATAAAGTATACTGCTTTGCATGCAGACATTTTGGTTTGACTTCTGGTGGAGAGGGGCATGCACGTGGCAATGTTTCATTTGTTGGCATTGGCTTCGCTAAATGGGAAAAGACAGGCCGTGCTTTAAAGATGCACTCAGATTCTGATAAGCATAAATCTTCGGTTGTAGCTTGGGCAGAATTTAAGCGTGTACAACAGACTACAGGCCCTCAACACTCAATTGTTTCCATGCTAGAAAAGGTTGGGGACCAAGAGATTGAAGAGAATCGTCAACATGTGCTGCAGTTACTAAGGGTTGTATGTCTTTTGGGTTGTCAAGGACTTGCTTTCCGAGCCACAGACGAATCGCAACAGTCCCACAATAAGGGAAACTTCATAAAAATATTGCGTTTGCTGTCTGATAATAACTTCTGCAAGTAAGAATGGCTAGAAGATATGGGCACTACACATCTCCTGAGTATCAAAATGACATGATCTCAGTTGTGGCAAATCTTGTACGTCACAAAATCGTTAGGAAATTGACAAAGCACTTTGCAGTGTTGGTTGATGAAACCAAAGACATTTCACATAAAGAACAGATGAGCTTTGTGATCCGGTTTGTAGATAAACATGGGAACATTCAGGAAAAAGTCATAGGATGTTACCACATGGAGAATTTGGATGCCTCCAGTTTAGCTGCATCCATTGACAAATTTGTATGCAATGCTGGCCTTGACTGGAAGAACTGTGTGGCACAATGCTATGATGAAGCATCAGTTATGAGTGGCTGTTTCAATGGAGTGCAAGCGAATTTAAAAGAAATTTCCCAACAGGCAGTTTACATTCACTGTCATGCACATCGTCTCAACCTTGCGTTAGTGCAAACTATCACTACCATACAAACAGTGAAAGATTTTTCTCAACTTTGCAGGCTGTGTATGTGTTCCTTTCCCGAAGTTCTCCTCGACACAAACTCTTTGTAAAAGCTCAAAAAGAAAGCGGTCTGGCAGCATACGAATTAGAAAGACTTTCTGGCACTAGATGCTTTTATTGGTACGCTTGTGTTAAATAAATACGGGCTCGATTTGAGACCATTGTAGTTGTTCTCAATGCAATAGAATCACAACAACGTGACAAGCAGGCTTGTTCAGAAGCCAGAGGACTTCTCCGAATTATGCATTACTTTGAGTTTTTGCTAACTTTGCTAAGTATGTCAGCAATTCTGAAAAAGATTAATGTGTTATCTGAAGAACTTCTGAGAAAGGATCTTGATTTGCCAAATGCGAGTGAAGTAATTCAAGTGACAAGAACTGCCCTCGTCAACCTTCGAAAAGAATGCCATTGGGTGCAAATCGTCAATGACGCAATGGAATTGGCAGAAAAATGTGCTATTGAAACAAATGAAGACCACGACCAAAGAGCTTTACCATTAAGGCAGCACCAACTGAGCAGCAAACTAACAGAATACTTAGTTGGTTCTGTAGGGAAGAGGCCTGGACATTATAAGCACTATGAGGATAGAATGCCATAGACTGAACAGTTAAAGCAAGAGGTGATTTTCTCCACTTTGGGTAGGTTTGTAAGAGAGTTGGATTCTCATTTTATAAATAACATGGGGCTTATCAAGGCTGCCGGCATGTTCAATCCAAGGGCTAAACATTTCTTGGACACTCATCTGCAGATGTTCTTGCTGAGCACTACCTAGGGCCCCAAGTAAATTATGCTGGATTGCATTCAGGCCTTGACAATGCAAGGAGCATGTGAACCTATGGAGGTTGACGAGGTAAATTTGAGTGATGCCACTGACCGATTTGCTGACATGCTGCACAGGAGGTATCCTCTGAAAAGATGAACCATTATATTCTTGACACTGCTAGGTTATAGCTCAATTTTCCAGTTAGGTCCTTCTTTTCAAGTCACGAGACCTAATCAGCACCACATACAGTCTTCAAAACCATCTGCTACTCTCCTACACTACCAGCTTCTTCTCCTCATGAAGTCAGCCATGATACATCGCTTATGCACTACAACCAGTTTGTGTCTTACCTTCAAAACACTGCATGGTATGCTGTTGAGTTGTGTCAGCATCCTATTGTTTACCAGTGAGCTAAGCAAAAATGGACCATTACATCAAAAACATCCTATTAAGAAGGGCACCACATACACTTATAGCCAGTCATGTGTGTCCTCAAAATGGCAGCATCTGTCACACTGCCGGCATCCTACAGATTTTCAGTTTAAGCAACAGCGAGACATTCAATCAGTATTTTCCTGTGAAGCCAGACAGGCACTACTAGTGCACAGCCACATGCATCTGCCAACTGCCAGTCTCTTAGAATTTGAGTAGCCTCCATCAGCATCTTCTTAACAAGTCAGCCAGAAGCTGCAGCACAGCTGGAGTTTTGTATCATGAAAACATGTGCTATCCCGCCTAGCTCTTCTTCATTTCCAGTCAATTAAGCAATGATGAACCATCTAAGCAGCATCTCCCTTTTAAGCCAGTCACCAGCTGCCCCACAGCTACAGTTCTGTCTTCACAATGCCAGCACCTTATCCTTGATTTGTAGTCCAAGCAATGATGAGACACACCCAGTCAGTGGCTTCTGTTAAAACCAGCCAGGCACCATCCGCATCACAGCCAGTTTTCTGTGACATCAAAACAGCACCTGCCATACTTGCAGCCTCTTCTCTGCCAAACACCTGCAGCTCCACTACCAGAGTTCTGTGTCTTGATCTGTTGCAATTGAACACTCACAGTCCTCTTCTCTGGTTTCTGGTCACCTAAGCAACAACCTGCCTTCCAGTCAGAATCTTTGCCTTACATGAGGAAAGGCATGCACCATTTGTTCCGCAGCCCAACTCGTTTGCCATTGAAACAGCAGCAACAAACACATCTGTCAAGCCATTGTTCTGCTTAATCTCGTAAGAAACTACATTTTGAGTCTTATGATCAGAATGAAGGAAGAGCAATTGTTGGGCATTATCCCAAAATCTATACAATAGTATTAATTGTTGGGATGTGTACCATTATGGAGAGGTGCAGGGTGTAGAGGACAATTAACATGTAGGAACAGGAACCCAGGCATATAAAGAGTGTTGGTGAGTGTGGGAGTAATGCAAATGCAGCCATGATTTTTTTCCCAGTAAAATATGGGGACAGGAGTTATGAGGCTTTTGGTACTGAAGTTGGCATCACTCAGTAATGCACTGTATGCTTTGAACACATTTTGAACTATTCTGTTGGCAGCCAAAATAACACAAGAAGAAGTGTTACACCAGAAGCCTCACAAGAGTCCAAGGAGGAAGATGGAGTCTTGATCTCTGTTTTCTGGATGTGAGTATAATACCTACTCATCCTTCAAATGTGTGATGGACACAGCAGGTTTGCACACAGAGTACTCCAAGTACTCTCCTTTTCAGATTTTGGGTAAGGATGCAGCACTAGAATGGCAATGCAGAGGCACTGGATAAGTGGACTAACAGGTTTCAATGATGGTAATCAGGTTTTGTAACACACCAAACATCTGCAGACCTTGTATGGTAGGATGTGTACCTGAAACAAACAAATTATACTTGTTTTGAAAGTGAAGGGCTATGGTAGTAATGTATAGAAAGAAGAACTTGAAATGTTTTTTCCTCTTGACTTATGCAAGCACTTTAAAGAGATACAGGAAGATGATCAGGTAGCAGTATTTGCCAATGAACTAATCAAACCCATTTTAAACTTAGCTCTAGGTTCTGATGCAAATCGAAGACGTTTGGCTGTTTTGTGCAGGAGTAATAAAGTGCATGAAATAACGTCAAACAGTACAACACAACACTGAAGGTAACTTGTTGATTCAGAAGAAAATGGGGTAAGTGCAAAAATCATTAAAGACTGTGGATGCCATCGACTAGAAGAATACATGTTCTCTGGTAAAATAATCTTGCTCTCCCCTTTTATCGTGGCTTTCCCCTATCCCCATACCTGCCTATCTGGCCCTGTTCCCTCAGAATGTGATTTCGCTCTATATTCCTGTTGAAATAATAGGGCGCATCCACATAAAGAGGGGATTTGGGTTCATACACTTCCCGTGGCAACATGGACCTTGACACACTGCTACATATTATGATCCATTCTTGTATGAAATACAGTGATAGAGTAACCATATTTTTCTTAGTGTACTGAGGGATAATGCTTTATGAGGCCACTTCCTGTGATGTCACATGGGGGCGTGGCCAAATGACATCACTTCCTGTGATTTCATGTGGGGTGTGGTCAAATGACATCACTTCCTGTGATGTCACTCTTGGGGTGTGGCATTGTGAAGTCACTTCCGCTACCTCTGGCATTTTGGTGAAATGACGTCTGCGACCTATACTTCAATGCAATAGTTTCAGCTTATAGGTGGCACCATCTAATAGCGCAAACTAAAAATATAAACAATGATGGCCACCAGGGACATAGAAACGATCCCTTTTCTATGTCCATGGTGTCTGCAGCAGTGAAAGACAGTCTGTAAGGGACAAGAAGAGGCGGTAAGGGCAGGCCAGGGGTAGGGAGATGTGTTTTTGGGGGTGAGGCCGGTGTGAGTGTGTGTGTGTGGGGGGGTGGGTTGGTAGGGGCTATGGAGGGCCACGATGGGTCACTGTGTGTGGGAAGGACTGCAAGGCTGAAGCAGGAGAAAACAAGCACTGGCAATGCCAACAGTTTGGGCTTTTGTGTAGGCATGGGAAGGGCACTTGCCAGGCACAGCTGTAGTGGTATTAACTGGACATTGATGGTAGCAGGTACAAAATGATGCGAGGACCTGGGCATCTAGTAGCAGTGCCTGGAAAATGCCTAATACTTATACACAAGACAAAACTGTTGGCTTTGCCAATGCTTGTTTTTAACAGGATTTCAGTGATGGACAAGCAGAGTGCTTATTAATCGAGTGGCTGAAGGCAGACCTGGTTAAGACACTTTTATTACACCAGTAGTGGGCTTACAACTCTGATGAATTAATTAATTCTCAAAAGACTGTTTTTAAAAAACACTGACAGGCCCTTCGAGTGCAAAGTTTGATGGTAAGGCTTGATGAAAGTGAGCTCAAAGAGTTCCCATGTGGAGGTGTATTGGGCAAGGAGGGGCAGGAACTGGGTGAGAATGACCATAGGGATTAGCATGGCCATGGGCAGTCAATGGGTGGGCAAATAACAAACAACTCCTACAGGCTATGTGTGCCTCCTCATATGCCATTCCTCCCTGCACTCTAATGCAATAGTTTCGGCTAATAGCACAAACTAAAAATGATGGCCAGCAGAAGAAATTATAGAGTCCTGCATGGAACAGTGGCATTAACAAAAAGTAAAGCGTATGCTCCTTGCCACCTGATTGGCTGGAACATCTACTCTAATGGCATTTACAGCCTCCACTTCACACTTTCTGATTGTCTTCAGAGAAAATGTCCAGTTCCGCGGAATGAGGGGACACCCCATGAAGCTCAAGGGCACAAGTCCTTAAGCTCGGGGAGGTGCCCACGGGGTACAGAGGAGGAAAGGGGGAAGAAAGGCGACCAAAAGGAATGCCACCCCGCTTCCCCTCTTTTCCTCTACTTCTGCAGGACTCACACAGGACAGGGAAGGGACCCAGAACCCAACAAAAGGTGCTAATGGGCGGCGGGCGCCACCACCAAAACCCCAAGTGTCTCTCCCTCTCTTCATAGGGGGAGAGAACACTCAGACAAAAGGAGAGGGGAGAGGCAGGAAGCCACGCACATAGGTGTGATGAAGCTGTCAGCACAGGCCAGCCATTTGGGTGGACAGTAGCCATATATATTTGCCCTTTCTAGGCAGGGCTGCTGAAGCCGCTCGGAGTGCAGCAGGAGTCTGCGCAGATCCATCTTTTCTTTTGGCCGTTTGATTTTGCTTTGAGAGAGTGCTTTTCACCCCGTTCAAGGTCGGGAGCTCATTGAAAAGCAGATCGTTGGGGTCACAAGTGTTTTTTTCCATGATTTGCTTCTGATGTGCTTTTCACCCCGTTTGGGGTCGGGAGCGGTACAGAGAGCAGGTCGCCACATTATAATACCATCATTTCAGCGGCGGTTCCACAGTGCTTGCTCAGCCCATTTCGGTGCTTTTCACCCCGTTTGGGAGCTGTGAAAAACTAGAGGGTGTTTCACAACCTAGTCCCCTAGGTAACTATTCAGGTGGCCAGGGAAAGGCCATTGCTTTTGGATCCCAACCCTAGGGATGGACAAGAGAGGCAGGATCCCCTGAATAGGGGGTCCTCGGGAGTGGGGGAGAAGCACCCAGTGGTGAGACATAGGGCCTCATTACAAGGGTGGCGCTCCCGTAATGAAGGGTGCCGCTACGGGACCGGCACCCTTCATTACGGGAGCGCCTATTACGAGGTTCCCTTTGCGGGACCCGGAACAGACGTCTGGTAAAAACCAGACGTCCTTTCCAGGTCCCGCGAAGGGAAGAGGGAGCTAATATAATGGGCCATTTGTAATGTACCCGTTATTACCTCCCTCCCCATTCCCATTGAGCCCTATGGGGGCTCAAATGGGAATGGGGATGGGTTCCTGCAAAGAGGAATTACCGGGTCCTCCTATGTCAGAATGACCCGGTAAGTCCTCATTGCAGGAACCCGGTATTGGAGCCCGGTATGGAGGCATCCATGGCCCTAATAGCACCATGGCTACCTCCATACTCGTAATGAGGCCCATAGTATCCTCCTTTTTCCACAACCCATCTAACCGCCATCTCTGCTTATTTTGTGGGAAACTACAACTCCCATAATTCGTCCCCACTTTACCTTGACAAAAGTACTGCACCAAGGAAGATGAGGAATGAGGTTAGATGAATTACCTCCCCTGACTTGCATTGGCCCTGTGCCTATAAAGAGGCCAGGCAGAGTCAGGCACGTAACTCTAATAATGTACATCTGCTACTTATTAGCACTGCTTGTGAACATAAAAGGTGACGCGCAGAGGCACACTTTGAGCGAGGCTGGGTACGAGAAGGAACAGCTCTTCTGAGGCTGATGCGAACCAGGCTGTGAAAGGTGAAAGGCCTATGGGCTGATCGAAAGTTGAGAGGATCAAGAGAAAGCCAGGCAAGATTTGCATGCTTTCAGGTAGCCGCGAGTGTTCTAAAAGCAAAGCCGAAATAGCAGAGGAAAGAAACCTTCAAGTTCCCAGAAAGCAGCCCACGACCCTCCCGGGTGAACTGCGGAGTTGGGGAGGAGCATAAGAGGCGTTGGTAATGGTCTTGTGCTGCAGGAAAGAGATGAAAGAAATACAATTAATATAGCTGGTGTATCGAAGGAAACAAAAGTCTGGTTGATGTTAAAGGGAAAGTGACTGCAAGTTGAAAGTTGAAGGTTGCGCATGTGCTGATGTGCAATGGGATTGAGAAAAATGCATTTTTCAAGTCAATCACCGTGAAATATCGCGCATCAACAGGTATATTACATAGAATTGTAGACGGGTTCGGGACTAAAGGGAACTCAGTCTCTACAATTTGGTTTATTGGTTTTTAATCTTGTATTAAATGCATTAAATGCCACAACCCCCCCTTCCTTTTTTTCACGGGGTACACTGACGTATTACATGGTGACTCTGACGTCACTTGATCCATCATGGTGGAAATCGTCTTAAAAATGCCTTCATCTGCCTCTCGAGACATGGGATATTTTTGTGCTCGAGGTAAAATTGCTCCTGGTTTTCATTTAATCTTCACTTCCCCAACCCCCTTTAGTAAGCATACGTCATAGAGGCCAGTGGTCCATAATGAAAAGGGCACTTTCGCCATATCTTCATCAAAATATTGGGGGCGTGGCTAGGAAGCCATGTGAGGAGGAAGTGCTCCTGGAGGAGCTCCTGTTCATCCGACAATAATCCGCAACAAAAGTGCATCTACACTGGAACTACACAGCTGAGGAACGAGGATTGGGTACATGAACCCCCAGAGCACCAAGAAGAGGGCCTGAGCACTCGCACAACGCTACGGAACGCAGACTGCGAGCATTGGAGGTCATAAGTAGTTGGAGCTGCGTGGATCCAAAACGGCGGGCCCCGTAACAAAGGAAGGAACCAGGGGCGCCTGAGGCCAGCCAAATGCATAAGGGAACACTGGCGTGAGACATTCGGATAAGGAACTGGTGGCGCGAGGCCCCCAGGCGAGGAGGAACAGTTCCCTACTGGAAGACGCCTGGCGTGGGATCGCAGGAGCGAAGCACGGCCCCCAGCCCGCAGAGAGGAGATGCGGGTCTCGCTAGCCCACTGCGGCAAGGCACAGAACGAACTGTGGCTTTGGCTGCAAACACCGCAGAGGAGCGAACCGCTGGCAACAGTAGCGGCCTCCGAAGGAGTTGGCCGATAGAAGACACACTGTTGCAGGCTTGGGCGTGAGGATTAACAGGGGAACCGAAGCCTATGGTGTGCGCATGCCGAGGGTGAAATCGGAAGAGACGGGGCGAAGGAGGCACACGCTAACAGGCTGCGGACCGGAGGATGGTGACCGAGACCGCTTCGAGGGGAACCAATACTGCGGCGACAACGGAAACAAGAGGTTACAGCAGGCAAGAACGAAGTCGCAAGCCACGGATGACACGGGAGCCCTGAAGCATACGGCAGTAAGCTGAGCAGCAGGGAGCTGGAGCTAGCCCCCAAAGCGTAATCACACAACAATTGGGCAAGACACGAACAAAGGTGGCCCCGGTGCAAGCTAGGGCAATATTGGGCCCGCACACACACAGACTGGGAGATCGGGAACAACGGAAGGGGCCAGGGGCACGGGAGGATCACGCCACGGCTAAGGGGCAAACACATAGCCTGTAGGACGCGAGAAGAGAGGAATCACCCTCCGGGCCCCTGCAGGCTCAGATGAGCTGGAGGTACACTGTATGGTGAAGACGGTCGCACAGCTGTGACTGATGCGGACAGCCGTGTGTGCATCCGCGCACCACTGGGATACATTGCAGCCCATGCTGTGTCTCCGGTAGTCTCCGCTGTCTTGTGCGGGCTGGGAGAACAGCCCGTGAGGGTAGGCGGCCGGCACTAGGGCCTGACCGTGCTGGTGAGCGAGGCGGACCTCGCAGTGAAAAGCGGCCCAGAGGCGAGGTGTAAAGGGCTACAACCCGCAATTGGAAGCTGGATGATTCAGATGCATAAAACACTAACATTACAGTGTAACAACCCCCTCCACTCATCACCCATGGAATAAACAGCACATACCCTTGTGCTGAGGCATTGCAGGCATCTGAACACTGCCCCTAGTAGAAGGAGGGAGAAAGCGGACTGGCAGGCTACGGCAGACAGCCTCTGTTGGTACAAGGAAGGGATTGGACCAGACACTGAACAGATAGTACCCCATTGCTTGGGCATCAAAAGAAGCGGCTGTGCCTGACAAATAAGCGAAGTGCCCATTCAGCTTGTGAGGAAGCGTGGAGGAGAGATTCGAGTGGTTATGTGGGTGGACACAATCCATTCTTGCACCCAGGGGGTAGCTTTGGGGTGCTCCTGGGCGGCCCCCCTGGGCCCGTGCAATAGCAGAAGCTTGCCCCCGTTGGGGTCGGAAGCCACAAGAATTGGGGCCAGCCTACGAATCCTGGTTGCGGCGCCATGTCAAACAAACCTCCAAGGCTGAAGGGCAAGCAGCCCACGCTAGATGAGTATGCCAGGACACCCCCCCGGCCAGGAAGGAGCCAGGAGTAAGGAGAGGGCCCCTGATGGGAGCGTGGCCGCCACGAGCACGAACCAGGAGGTCCTCGCTGCGATCGTGGACCTGAACATAGCCTGGGAAACCAAGCTTGAACTGGCTGTGACAGAACTTAAGAGGGCGATGGAGCTCCAAGTCGGGGCGGTGCAAGAGGACTTGAATCTTCTCCGACAAGATGTTAGGTCTCTGGAGAAGGAAGTGGGCCCGAACACAGCGGACTGTGTTGCACACAAATCGGAGCTTCACGCCCTGGTGCAGTGCTTCGGCAACCTAGAGAATAGGGCGGAGGAGGTGGAAGGACGTGCCCGGAGGAACAATATCCGCATCGTTGGCTTGCCGGAGGGAGCGGAGGGTCACAACCCCATGGAGTTTATCGAATCTCTGCTGCTGCAGGAGATAGCTGGAGGAGCCTTGTCCCAGGGGTTCTCGGTGGAAAGGGCGCATAGGGCGTTAACGAGGAAGCCGCCGCCGGGCAACCCACCCAGACCAGTGATTGCTAAGATCCTTAACTATCGGGATCGGGAAAGAATCCTGGAACATTTTCGTAAGGGTGGAACGATACAAAGAGGAACAGCGAAAATAACTGCATACCCGGATTATACCCTGATGGTGCAGCGGAGTCGTATGAACTTTGAGACGGTCAAGAGGAGACTACGAGAGGCGGGCCACAAGTACATGTTGTTATACCCGGCGAAGCTGAAAGTCTTTCATAAGAACAGGACCTTCTTTTTTGAAACTCCGGAAGATGCTATGGGCTGGCTTGACACGCAGGGTTGCCCCGAGGAGTCGGACACGCAGAAGGGAGAAGGAGGAGAAGAAGATAAGTAACGAGCAGAGGGGACACTGGGGGGTATCAGGACTTAAGACTATGGGATTTGATTGTAGTAACTGAAGTAGCCCGTTGGCTGGTATTGCCAGGCAGGGGGAAATATGATCCGTGAGCACTGTGATTATTGCTTTGTTAGAAAGCCTTGCAGGGCCAATCTTCGTACCCCCATTTAGTGTTTAGTTAGGTCGCCGATAGTGCGGTGACACCCTGCTGGGGTCTTAGCCTGGGGATCCAGGGTAGGCCCAAACGCGGGGGAGCCTGAGATCCAGGGATGGAGCTGGGCATTTGTTGGGGTAGGGTGGGGAGAGGGGAGGGAAGGGATTGTGTGCAGTGGTGGTGGTGTGTAGTTGGGGAACAGGGAGGGGGGAATTGTTGATAGTTATGGGGAGTTTTAGTTTGAACATGAGCCTATATAGTAGAATTGGATGGTTGAATCTGTGTCGCGCAGGAGGGTGGGATCTGCTGGAGGTAGATAAGGGGGACGGTAATGAGCTATGGGGGATCTTGAAATAATCACGTGGAATGTCAGGGGACTTAACAGCTACTTGAAAAGGAACAAGGTCATCCTATATCTGAGAAGGCAAAGGATAGATATTGCGTTGTTGCAGGAAACGCATCTGACACGGGAGAAGATGGAGCTGATTGTTAAGAAATGGAAAGGGGTGGTGGTGGTGGGCTCGACATCCTCTGCGTATGCCAGGGGAGTACTAATCTGGGTGGCGCCGCATGTTCCGTTCCAACCATTGCAGGAGGTGGCGGAGACGGATGGGAGGATGGTCATGCTGAGAGGGTTGGTGGAGAATAAGGACATAAGCATTGTAAATACATATGCCCCTAATCGGGATACAGCAGCATATTTCAGGACTCTGAGTGCCAACCTCGGCATATGTATGGGTAGCGCAGTGATTTGGGGTGGTGATTTTAACTGTGTACTGAACCCCAACGTAGACAGATCGGATGGCAAGATTGATAGACCTTCCCCAGCGGTGAAAGCACTACAGACACTGCTAGATGACTTTCGTCTGGCGGATGTGTGGAGAACGAGATACCCCCAAGAAAGGCAATACTCGCATTACTCCGCTCCTCAACAGCTACATACGAGGCTGTACTACGTCTTTGCCACGTCAGATGTGATAGCAGAGGTTACTCAGGTGGAATATAAGGCGAGGGTCCTCTCAGATCACTCGCCATTGGTTCTGGGGTGGCAGTACCGCCCCCCGAGGGCACGGATCCCGACGTGGCGCCTTCGTGCTGAGGCGCTCAAGGATCCAGTCTTTAGAGAAGATATAAGGTAGGAGATTGCCAATTACTTTGAGGAGAATACAGGTAGCGTTGACTCGGCAAGTACATTATGGGAAGCCTTTAAGGTAGTGATGCGAGGGGTTGCCATAGCAAAATCAAAGGGCCTGCAGGGCGGGGTTCTAGCTGACCTACGACGGACGGAAGAGGAACTGGAGGGAGTATTAAAGGGCAGATGCGAAGATATGGAGCGGGTACTTGGGCCGTAGCACAAATGTGCAGAACACTGGGAGAGGCTCTGCAACCTTAACTATAAAAAGTACATTGAGAGACAGCATGCGGGAGGGGATAAAACAGGACGGTTGTTAGCGTGGCTATACAAGAGCGAGGCTCCCAGACCCCCGATTAGAACGATAATGAGGGAAGATGGTAGCATAGTGGACACCCAAGAGTGTGTCAATGAGGAGTTTGCAGAATATTATAAAGTGCTGTATGCAGACGAGATGGGGGGCAGCCGAGAGGATATAATGGAAACGTTAGAAGATATAGGACTACCCATGATAAGTGAGGAGGAAAGGGAGGAGCTAGATGCACCAATCACCCTGGAGGAGTTAGAAGAAGTGGTGAGGCAGTTACCTACCTGTAAAACCCCAGGGGCGGATGGGCTCCCGAGTGAATTCTACAAGACATACAGGGAGGAGGTGCTCCCCCCGATGTTAGAAATGCTCAATGAAGCGTTTGAGGTGGGACGGTTACCAGAATCACTTAGAGAGGCGGTCATAATACCGCTTCCCAAGCCTAATAAACCTGCACACAGCTGCGGCTCTTACAGACCTCTCTCGATGTTGAACCAGGACAGCAAGATATTGACGGCTGTCCTGGCAAACAGATTGCAGAGAGTGATTAGCAAGCTAATACACCCTGACCAGACGGGCTATGTCCCGAATAGGAATATAACTCATAATCACAGGCGACTCTGACGGGTTGTTGAATGGGGTAGTACGGCTGAGGGCAAAATGGCGATCGTGTCCTTAGATGCGGTCAAAGCTTTCGACTCGGTCAAGTGGCCGTGGTTGCTGGCGGCCTTGGAGAAGTATGGTATGGGGCCCGGTTATATGAGGTGGGTGAAGATGCTATATAGTGAGCCACTGGCCAGAGTTAGAACGGGATCAGTAATATCTGAGAGGTGGCAATTTAGTAGAGGCACTAGGCAGCGGTGCCCGTGGTCCCCGATGCTCTATATATTAGCCCTGGAGCCCCTAGCAATATACCTCAGACAGCAATATGATACGATAGGTATTGAAGAGGGGGGAGAACGACATCTGATCTCCTTATACGCAGAGGACTTGTTGCTATACTTAAGGTACCCAGAGGAAAATCTCCAGCACATACTGGAGGTGATGGCGAGGTATGCAGGGCTGTCTGGGATAGCGGTGAATCCCCAAAAATCTAGTATGTTCCCGCTAGGCGACTATAAGGGAACCCCTAAGAGACGGTTACCGGTGTTACAAATACCATGGGAGGTTAGTTATTTCCGGTATTTTGGGAAGACGTGTACCATACGGTGGAGGAGGAGCACAAGCATAACACCGAGGTGGCACTCAAGAAAATCGAGAAGTGTATGCAATTTTGGGTTAAGTTGCCCTTAGCAATGATGGGACGGGGTGCAATGCTAAAAATGGTGGTCCTGCCTAGGCTTCTGCATTATTTTAGCAATATTCCATACATGATACCTAAGAAGTTCTTTGCTAAACTTAACAGTATGTGTAGGGATTTCTTGTGGCATGGTACCCGGAACAGAGTGGCGCTGTGGAAGCTGCAGAACTTTTATGGAAAAGGGGGGATAAAACTGCCCAATTTTGAGGTGTATTATGTAGCAAGTCAGCTGCAATATGTGGCTCAGTGGCTTTCAGATGAGGCGACCCCTGAATTTAGGTTATTTGGACATGATTGTGCCCCATTTCACTTAGGAGAGATGATCTGGCTGCCCAAGTCCGAAATGAGAGAGCGCCCTAGGATGATGATGCTCGGGTGGCAGATGTGACGTTGGGCGTGCCGGATGATGGAGAACCCATTTCCATGCTCCCCGCAGGTATCGCTAGTCGCGTTGGCAGGGGAAGATATGCAGTTAAGGGCGATAATCAGGACCCATTGGGAATTGGTGGGGCTAGTAACGTTAGGAGACGTCTGGCAAGTAGGGGCCATTTTGGACTTTGATGCCCTTGGGGAGGAAAAAGGATTGCATGCGGGCCAGTACATCACATACCACAGAATTGTGCAGAGAATTCAGGAAACGTGGCCTGAAACTGTATTATAAGAAGAATCAGATGCCATCATAGAGGCTATATATGACATATCGGATGGGGGGCATGAGATTTCTAGGCTGTATGAGATGGTGATGTCAAAGGTTGGGAATGACTTGACGCAATTGAGGCTAGATTGGGAGGTGGAAGTGGGAACCCCGATAGAGGATGGGATGTGGGAACGGGCACTGGGATACCATAAGAAGGTGTCAAGGAATGCCAGACTAAAACAAATACAACTATATATAATGCACAGAGCATATATGACGCCTATGAGGATATCCAAGTTTGAAAACGCTGGACGACAGGTGTGTCCCAAATGTGACGAGGAGAAAGCTGATATGACACATTTGTTTTGGTCATGCCCAGTAATTGAGCGTTTCTGGGGAGAAGTGGCACAAAAGCTAGCCGAGAAAGGGGTCACGTTAATCATAGATACAGCTTGGGCCTGCTTGCTGGGAGGGTTCCCCAGATCATCAAAACTTAAGCATGTCGGTAAACTGAAAGATCTGGCATATGTACTTGCTAAACGAAGGATTGCCATGGGATGGAAGACTTGTCACAGGCCACGGGTGGAGGTGTGGTGGAAGGAGTTACAGAAATGGGCAGAGGCAGAAACAATGGTATGGCAAGAGTCCAACACTGTAGGGGGGGAGGAAGAGACAGGGACCCTGATGGCATGGAAATCATTAATAGCGGAATTGTTTGGAGCAATACAAGATTGGACAGAATCTATAGGAAGCGAGACCCCGCCGCGTGCAGCGGATACAGAGAACGATGAACAGACAGGCTCATGAAGGGGGGTGAGAGGGGGGGAAGCAGTGACCAAGATTAAAGAATTAATATAATTATTTTGTTGCAAAATGCACTGCGTGTTTGGTTGTATTGTTGTTTTGTTTGATTAAAATTAATAAAAATTGTTTTAAAAAAAAAATCTTCATCAAAATATTCAGGACGCTTCTGTGCTAACATCATTTTCTGTGGAATTTCTCTCTTAATTGCCTTTACGCAATAAGTAATACTCATCGTAAATACCACAAAATCATCAGATAAATAATCTCCAAACAATACCTCATCAGTGACATAAGTCCATCTTCAGCCCTCCGAGATGGCAATTATTGTACTCCATCGTCTACCCATATCATGATTTGTATCTCAAGTAACACCCTATTACTTCGGACTATTGCTACTTCTATGTTTAAGGGGAAAATGTGCCCTTCCGGATTCATCCATGGTATCTAAGGCCTGAATAGAAATTAACCTGGTATCCTCATGGTTCTACCCACTAAACCTGGTAGCCAGGTTAGCAGAATGTGTATTCCATAGTGGAAAACCTCAGGTTCAATCAGTAACGCTCTTGGAGCTGTCTGCTCTGTGAATGCCATGATCGTTTCGAAAATGTTTAAATAATGCATTTCCGGTGTTAAGCACACTATGCCTTCGCCAGTAAACAAAAGGGTCCTATTCAATTTCGTCATTAAATCTCGACCCAGTATATTAACAGGCGTTTGCAATGGCCCCTTCATGTTTCATTCTCCTATAGAGACTGGTAATTCTTCAGTGAAAGGAACTCAACTTGTTGCTCCTGTAAAGCCCTGAGTATTCATTGCATTGCCAGACATTAAAAATGTGCCCTCTCGTATACATGAGCGTGTTGCACCCGTGTCCACTAAGAATGAAAAAGCTTTGCCGCCTATATTTACATCTATCCTCAGTTCCTCATGAGGATTCAGTGTTATAGATAGGAGTGAACACATCAGGTCTCCCAGTGAGCTGTCCTATTGCAGATACAGTCTCACTCCGTCACTTGTGAATGGATTCCCTCCATCAACAGTGACACCTCCTATTCTACAAGTCATTGGTGGTTCGTTTGTATTCTGCTGAAGTTGCATAGGGGATTGCTGTGATTGTCCTTGTGGTTGATTACCTGTCATTTGCTGTGGTTGCAAGCTTTGCTGCACTCTCAGCGCTTGCTGCTGCACTGTTTGATTTTGCGCAACTCCATCCCCACTCTGCTGCGAGTATGCAGGTGTATTTGACATCCCCCCTCTTAAAAACTGGTTATTCTGCACCATCCCTTGGCTTCTACACATACAAGCCAAGTGCCCTGTCATTCCACATGTCCAACATATAGGCAGTGGTCTGACCATCTGCCCATATTGCATATTCTGATTACCATTTTGCATATTCTG
This sequence comes from Ambystoma mexicanum, assembly GCF_040938575.1. Lineage (NCBI taxonomy): Eukaryota > Metazoa > Chordata > Amphibia > Caudata > Ambystomatidae > Ambystoma > Ambystoma mexicanum. The sequence continues at coordinate 350,596,596 of NC_090929.1, forward strand.
AAAACCTCCCTGATTATTCTGCCAATTCCCTTGATTACCTTGCCATCCTCTTCCTCGATATCCCCTTCCTCGTGGAGCATATCCACTATTTGTTTGATCAAATTGTCTTTGGCTATTCACCTGTGGCATGTTCATTGCCTGTTGTGAATTTGATCCGCCTACTCTAGTTAGTATTGCCACTTCAATGGCGTACTTGGACAGTTTTTTCTGTAACAATTTTGCTTTTTTCCGATTCCTTTCCTGCAGAAGTCTGCAGTAATGTGCAATGGTTAACTGGATTTCCAACCACGGTTTGGCTTCTATACCCACTAATTTCTTGAGCTGCTTCTGTACTTGCTCTGGCAGCCCTTGGCATAATATATGATAGAATACAGGTATAGATTTTCCCCAAGCCTCACGAGTCTCGAGCGTACAGGCGTCTTAGAAATTTTTTATGTAAACTAACGGATCCTCTCCTTCCTTCATCTTTTTTGTCATTATAGCTCCCATATCGGACGTGTTCGGATATAGTACTCGTAGCGTTTTCCAAACTGCTGCTCTGCAATTATTGAATGGTGCTCCATCGGGCGCTGTGTTGACTGTAGTCACACCAGGGTAGCCTGCCCTTGTCCATACATCATCAGCTCTCTCACCAAGTATGGCCATTAGAAGACCTCTGATATCCCCTATAGCCAACGTATTCCCTCCTGTCATTTTTTCTAATTCATGTATCCATTTTCCAGCGCCGGAAGTTAAACTCGGGAGTTTGCACCTTAAATTATCTCTGTCCATTTGAGGCCGTGGTATGTAATGCGGCCTGGCCCCTCCTTTTTCTGACAAAGGAAAATGTGACTCCCCAAATTCATTCTCATCTCTCATCATTTGTCTATCTATCGCCGGGGTAATATTCCCACATCGTCGTCTACCTGGCAATGATCTTAACCTGCTTATATAAGGCGCAGACTCCCCCCTCAGAGCGTGGTGTTGCCCCTTATGTCGGTCTGACTGTGTCAGTGGCTCTGGTGTCTTAGACACAGGTATTTTTAAATCCGACCATCTTACTCCCTTATCCATAGGCGAACATCCCTCTGGACCACATACTTTACTTCTCTCTCCCCCCGGAAGGTTTCCCTTTCTTCGTCTGACATTTCCTGTGCCCAACTCATGCAACCTCTCTCTTCATCATCTCTATTCAGAGTCAGTCTGTCTAAAGACAGCTCCTTATGTCTCGCACTACATGAGGCTTCCTCTGTGTCATATAACTGAGTACTCTCAAGACAATCTTTTTTTCCCTTGCCTTGTGATTCTTTCTGCGCTTGCATTTCGTGGTATACTTTATCGATCGCTTCCCCAATACTCCTCAAGTCAAACTTGTCGTCTAGATTTGCTCTAGACGTGCCTTGTAATGACTCGGATTCAGAAAAAAGATCCTCTATGTCTTCCCATGCAACCTGTGGATTGGGATTTCTTACTTTCCTTTCCAAATAATTGAGATTGTGTGCTCTGTCTTCTTTTACGTTCCATATCCTCATCAAATTCTCGACGTTTCCTCGCTTCCTCTCTCACTCTGTCTTCCTCTTTCTTTTTCATATCCCTTCGTTCATATGCCCTTTGTATTTCCTCATCCCTTCGTCTCTCTATTCTTTTCTCTCTTATCCTTTGTTCTTCCACTTCTATTCTTTTCCTTTATAGCCTTTCCTGTTCATCAGCTGTTCTTTGTCAATTGTCATGTTTTCTTTGCTCTTCTGCCCTCTCCTGTTCTTTTGCTTGTTCATCTTGATATACCTGTTCTCGTCTTTGTCTATCTTTTCTTTTCACTCCTACATCTTTCAATCGTTCCTCTCTTTCTTTGTCTTTTCTTTCTTGTTCATTTTGATCTTTCCTTTGTCTTACATCCTCGATGCCTTTACCATCGAGTTTAAGTAAAATCTGACCTGCCATCCATTCGTTTGCGCTATCTCATCAGTTTTATCCTTGTCTCCCTTCCATCTCTTTATTTCTCTCCTTATATCTAGAGATGTGCTTGCTCAAGCACTTCTCTCCTTATCGCATCTCTCCTTGTTTCTCGGGACTTTGGAGGTTATATCTTTTTCGGTATCTTTCTCTGGGCCCTCGTCACTACTTTGCGTAGGTGACTCACATGACGGATTGCTATATCCCATCGCTGCTTTAAGTTCCCTTAATGGGTATAACCCATCGTCTTTCTTAGTTACCTCTTTTATTTCAAATGGGACGGGGGGAGCAGAAGGCTCTTTACTCCCTTCTTTGCATGCATTGAGTATCCAATTTAAAGGAGGCTCCTCCACCTTTTCCTGTTGATACATTTTCCAAAGCTCTAGACTCGCTAGGCGCTTTTCTAACTTTTTCTCTGTGTACGCTGCATGCAAATATGTCGTCATGTGCTGCAGGACTGCTCTTGATAATGATCTGCCTTGTGGCCATGGCATAAATATATTCAGGGTAATTCATAGATTTCAGCGCAGAGGCAGCGTACGCGACCAGCGCAGAGAGGTAGCGTGCGCCAGCGTGCGCCAGCCGTGTGCGCTAAACAGCATTCTGGCGCACCGCGTATTCATGGAACATCAAAGCCATTTTGAGCGCTGGCGCAGAGAACATCCCGCAGCACCAGTTACGCCCCCAAGAACACCCCTTGCGCAAGGATAAGGCATTGAAATCCCCAATTCAGCACAAAGGGCCGCGCTAACCCTGCACCAGTTCACAGGGCCGGGTCACTGCATTTGGGGGGTGCGCGGTAAGTTTCACACGCGATAGGGCTTGGGCGAGCGGGGTACGTGTATTCTGAGGGGTGCGCGGGGAGTATCACACGCGATAGGGCTTGTGCGAGCGGGGTACATGTATTCTGAGGGTTGCGCGGGGAGTATCACACGTGATAGGCCTTGTGCGAGCGGGGTACGTGTATTCTGAGGGGTGCACGGGGAGTATCACACGCGATAGGCCTTGTGCGAGCGGGGTACGTGTATTCTGAGGGGTGCGCGGGGAGTATCACACGCGATAGGCCTTGTGCGAGCGGGGTACGTGCATTCTGAGGGGTGCGCGGGGAGTATCACACACGATAGGGCTTGTGCGAGCGGGGTACGTGTATTCTGAGGGGTGCACGGGGAGTATCACACGCGATAGGCCTTGTGCGAGCGGGGTATGTGTATTCTGAGGGGTGCACAGGGAGTATCACACGCGATAGGGCTTGTGCGAGCGGGGTACGTGTATTCTGAGGGGTGTGCAGGGAGTATCACACGCGATAGGGCTTGTGCAAGCGGGGTACATGTATTCTGAGGGGTGAGCGGGGAGTATCACACATGATAGGCCTTGTGCGAGCAGGGTACGTGTATTCTGAGGGATGCGCAGGGAGTATCACACGCGATAGGGCTTGTGCGAGCGGGGTACGTGTATTCTGAGGGGTGCATGGGGAGTATCACACACAATAGGCCTTGTGCGAGCGGGGTATGTGTATTCTGAGGGGTGCACGGGGAGTAACACACGCGATAGGGCTTGTGCGAGCGGGGTACGTGTATTCTGAGGGGTGCGCGGGGAGTATCACACATGATAGGCCTTGTGCGAGCGGGGTAGGTGTATTCTGAGGGATGCGCAGGGAGTATCACACGCGATAGGGCTTGTGTGAGTGGGGTACCTATATTTTGGGAGTGCGCAGGGAGTATTACACGCGATTTTGCTGGGCGAGCGGGGTACATGTATTTTGGGGGTGCGCTGGGAGTATCACATGCGATAGGCCTTGTGCGAGCGGGGTATGTGTATTTTGGGGGTGCGCTGGGAGTATCACACGCGATTTAGCTGGGCGAGCTGGGCACGTGTATTAGGAGAGGTGCGCAGGGAGAATCACACGCGATAGGCTTTGGGCGAGCAGGGTACGTGTATCTTTTGGGTACGCAGGAAGTATCACACGCGAATTGGCAGTGTGGGACCTCTCAGGTGTGCCCTTGTTAGCCAGAATCCTGTGCAGTTCCCTTAGGGAGCACTACACAAGATTAGGACTACAGGTGAGAGCAATAAATCCCCTTTGGTATCAGTCTGTACCACAAAGATTTAGTTGGTAGCTGTGGCTGAGCAGTCAGACTTATCTCAAAAGGGAGATGAGCAGTATTCAGGGTTTACACATTAGGCACACTAGACTATGGAACAAGGAAACACTGACCAAAGCTTTGTAGTTAAAAAGTAAATATATATATATATTTTATACACTTCTAATCAAAGACATGTATCACAAGTATCAAGCAAGTTAAATTACGTCAAGGAAAAATATACACACTCCCTGTATGAATTGTAGACCAAGTGAACCCGAGTAAAAACTGAGCAAAACGGCACAGTGAAAACTACACACAAGGAATCCACTAACAATTCCTCACAAGGGAGAGAAAACACAAGTTATTCAGAAATAGGTTCTTATATACCCTAGCAACACTTCCCATCAGTTGTGAACCAGTTCAGCAAGACAGTGCATTCATATAAGCAATACTTAGAATGAAAACTGAGCAAAATGGCACTTCACAATGGTTAAGCAGTGGGAAGAAAGGGTAGTTATAAGAAAGGGGTGCACCACACAGTTCGAATGGAGAATCAATCTCGAGAAGGCAGATCTAACAAATGTGACCAGAGTCAATAGGCCTGTGCCAAAGTTAGTGGAACAGGGCAAGGGCCCAGTAGCAAAATGTTCTCGTAGCTGCAGTCAAGTCTTTGGTTAACGATATTTGAAATGGTGGGTGCAAAAGTTTGAAAAGACAACGTTAAGAGAGGGGGCGGCCAACCCAACAGGTAGGTAAAGGATTTAAAACACCTTTATTGCTACCGCGAAGAAAGGGCGTCTGGGCGGAACAATGTACCTTTAAAGTGAAGAAGTGGCTCCTGCGGTGGCGGTTGTTCCTGGTAGTTCCTGCAGTTCGAGGAGTCCAGCAGAGGAAGAGAGGCTCTTGTCGTGGAGGAAGATTCGAGGTACAACACTACCCAGGGATGAAACCAGCCGCGGTGCTGCCAAATGAAGTTTAAAAGGTACGCTCCTTTTAATCGCGGTCCGGGTCGATAGCTGCCTGGCTATCTGCCTCCAAGTGCGGGGCACTGGCGATTCGACCACAGCAGGTTCAGGAAGGCGATTGACAAACTGGTTGGCCCCACCAGCTCAAAGGAAGAAGGCTCTTTCAGATGAAGATCTCCTCTCGTCGTGTGGAGAAAAGTGGTGAGACGCTGCAGCAGGGCTTCATAGGTGGTTCAGTCATTGCAGATGTCTTTGGCTTCTCTCCTCTTCGGCTTCTTAGTTTCAGTGGCGACGTCTTGCTTTTCCAGTGCTCAGGACCCTGCTTCTATGCAAAAAGAGCCCCATTCATACAGCCTAGCTGTCACTCACACAGTGGAGTGGTCATCTTGGCGGGAGACCCTCCAGCCTATCAGGATAGAGTGCGACATGGGTTGCGGAGGCAACTCTGTCCAGGGGTCCTACTCCCTCTCCCACACAATGGACCCACCCCAGACTCAGTGGCGCCGGAAGGAGGGCTTCTGGGCAGAACCCGCCAAACGGACGAACAAAGGATCCCCGACCTGGGTTAGGATTGTAGGGAAAGACACGAGAAAGAAGTTATATTAAAGTTCTGGCAAAAATAACCCACCAGAGCAAAGTTAATATTAAAATACACCGGCGGTATGTTTGAGGCTGTCAGAAAAGGTGGTAGCCTCGAACAATGGGAAAATCCCATAGAGACTATTTGCGGTTGAATATTTATGGTAGTAACCACTGCCACCAGCCAGAAACTTTTGAGAGAGGTACTGTATGGTACCCTCTCGAAAATGAACATAGGGGAAAAACTATTAACCCCTTCCAGTACCTCCATAGTAAGATGGGTTGTACTGGTTTAGTTCATAGGATTTGACTAGTAAAGTCAATGGGGACTTTGCATGCCCTGGGAGACAGTAGTCAGTCCCAGGGTATGGAGTCTATGTTTGGGGGTCGCTACGACACCCCTGTGTCACTGCACTGAGGGTGCTGTGTAACACAAGTGAATAAAGGTGGTTCCTATGGGGGAGAGAAATCCCATAGGCATTAAACACAAAAAATAGCCTAGAACACACATAGCAAAAATGCCTAAGAGTGGGAAAAAGAGTCTCACTCTTAGCAGGTAAAAAGAAACATACCCTTCAAATCCAGCAAAGCTGCTGGGGGACTCTATAGGTAAGGGAAATTAGCCATGAAATGAGACTTCTCCCTAACACTTGCCCCCCCCCACCCCAGACTAAGGGACAGGAGGATCTAATCCACTCCTAGATGAGTCTCTGACCTCTAGTCGGTTATAAACATCCTAGAGAGACCATCAGCATTTTGGTGGTGACATCCTGACCTGTGCTCAATGGTAAAATCAAACCCTTGGAGGCAGATTGACCATTTTAGCAGTTTTTTTTCCCCTTTCATTTGCATTAACCATCTCAAGGGTTGGTGGTCTGTTTGAATGATGAAAGTAGATCCATACAAGTATGGTCTAAACTTCATTAACGCCCACACAATGGCAAAACACTCTCTCTCAATAGTTGCCCACCTTGTTTCAGGTTCCTTCAGTTTCCTACTGATGAAGCAAATGGGGTGCTCCGTACTTTTCTCATCCAGTTGACTGAGTACTGCACCTATACCTATATTGGAAGCAACTGTTTGTACAATGAAGGGTTGGTGGTAGTCAGGAGCTCTGAGAACTGGAGCTTGACAAAGGGCTTTCTTTAGGCTTTTAAAGGCCTGATTGCACTCCTCATTCCATTTGATCTTTTTAGGGAACTTTGGAGAAGAGATTACATTCAGAGGAGAAGCTATGGGCCCATAGTTCTCAATGAAATTCCTGTAATACCCAGTGAGGCCTAGGAAGGCTCTCACCTGGGTTTGAGTAGAGGGGGTTGTCCAAGTTTGCACAGATTCAATCTTGCTGAGCAAAGGCCTTATTTCACCACCTCCTACCTCATGCCCAAGGTAGACCACTTTACTCTGACCAATTTGACATTTGCTTGCCTTTATGGTCGGATGGGCCTGTTCCAGAGCCTGCAAAACATATCCTAGGTGGTCAACATGTTCTTTCCAAGTAGGGCTGAACACTGCAATGTCATCCAAGTATGCCATGCAGACGTCCTCCATCCCATTCAGAACCTGATTAACCATCCTTTGGAATGTAGCAGGTGCATTCTTTAATCCAAAAGGCATAACCTTAAACTGGTATAAGCCAACTGGGGTGGAGAATGCAGTTTTCTCCTTGGCATGGTCAGTCAGGGCTATTTGCCAATAGCCTGACGTGAGATCAAATGTGCTGAGGAAGTTGGCTGAACCAAGTCTATCCACCAGCTCATCTGTCCTTGGCAAAGGATGGGCATCAGTCTTGGTAACTGCATTTAGAGCTCTATAGTCCACACAGAATCTCAACTCTTTGGATCCTGCCTTTGGTACTAACACAACTGGGCTAGACCATGGACTAGTAGAGGGTTCTATTACCCCAAGATCAAGCATCTTGTTGGCCTCTCCTTTGATTTGGGTTCTTACATTTTCTGACATCCTGTAGCCCCTGCTTTCGACAGATAAACAGTCACCAGTTTGAATATCATGCTGGCCCCAAGGGGTCAAGCCTGGTGCTAGAGAAAACAGGGGGGCAAATTGATTCAACAAAACTTTGCACTCCTCCTGCTGCTCAGGTGTCAGATTAGAAGAGAGATTAACTCCTTCTATTTTCTCATCTAAAGGTTTGCCTCTGAGGAGGTCAGTTAGAGGTTCACTCTCCTCCTCCTCTTGAGCTGAAGCTAGCTCCCAGTTCTGGTCTCGAGACATAAGCTTTTAGACGGTTGATGAGAAAGTGTTCTGATCTTGGTGATCTTGGTGATCCGCCTTGATGGTCGTGCAGCTATAAACTACCTTCGTCCCCAAGTACCGCTCGAGCAGGTAAAGAATACTGCTCTAGCAATCTTTGAGGCCACAGGTGATGAGTGGCGTTGTCAATCAGATATCAGGAACACCGGAAGGACCCCTGAGTGCTGTAAGGCAAAGGTTAGGATCAGGGATGCTTTGAACAATAATGGCAGTGCAAACAACAAGGAAAAACGACAAAGCTTACCCTGGGGATGATAGGACAGGTAGTAAACCTGAATAGACAACGAGGGAAGACCGACAGCAGGCTGGGATGTACAGCACTTCCTCCAACTCACACCGGTAGCCAGAGCGTGACCAGATAGCAAGTCCATCCAAGGTCCAGGTGGTGAACCCCAAATGACTCAGGAGACAAAACGTGATCGACAGGAATTGCGTGGGTAGAAGTTTGCCAAAACAGAAGGGTAATCCAGAGCAATTCCAGGGCCAGAAAGGGGGGTCAAGAGTTCCAAGGGTCCAGAAGAGGCGTTGAAACAAAAAAGGGAAATCCAAGACAAGTCCAAGTAACGGTCCGTGGTCGAGTTCCAAAGTGTCTCAAGAAGAACGTGGGTAATGCCGAACAGGTCTCTGGTGGAAACAGCTGTGAAGCACTGAGTGTTTCCTCTCAGCTCTTTTTGAAGGAAAGTCAGATCACGTGACAGGGCACGTGACCGCACAGGAGCGTCACGTGATGGTCGGACGCCTTCAGTGATTGGTGTTCGTCCGATGTGGACGCCAGCGTTGGCTACAGACGATCCTGTGACCAGTCACGTGATCGTCTGAGCGAGACGCGATCAGGTTCCCCCGTGCGAGGGAGCTGGAGCCGACGACGCCGGAGCCGTCGGGCATGGATGAGACGCCATGGCAAGCGCCAGCACGAAAATGGGCGCAGGGAGGTGGTTCTGCCCCCTCGGACATCCCGCCTGCCGTGTCTTCCCCGTTGGTGTGGGTGGTGGGTACGGGAACGGATGGTGCCTGGTGAGTGACGGGAGGAGGGCAGGACCGGGGACGTGACAGAGCCCCCCCCCAAAGGCCCACGACCGCGTGGGCTTGAAGGATTGTCACGATGAAAACGGGCCAACAAACGGGGGGCATGAACATCCCGGGAAGCCACCCACGAACGATCCTCCGGGCCATAACCCAACCAGTCCACCAAGTACTGCAGGACACCCCGATGGACACGAGAACCCAATATAGCCCGGACCTCAAATACATCGGGAGAAGAGACAGAGACGGGAGCAGGAGGAGAAACCAAGCGGGTAGGGCCAAGGCAAGGCTTAAGGAGAGAGACGTGGAAAACCGGGTGGATCCGCCAGGCGGGGGGAACCGCCAGACGCAACACCACGGGTTCAGGACCTTGACTACTTTATAAGGACCCACAAAACGAGGCAACAGCTTGCGGCAGCCAGGGATATGTAGATGACGAGTGGACAGCCAAACCCTATCCCCCACCCCGTAAACGGGCGGAACAGCCCTCTTTTTGTCAGCAGCCGCCTTCATAGAAGCCTGTGCCTCACGTAAGTGGACCAAGGTCTGAGCGTGTACAGATACGATGTCCCGGGCACAAGCCGATGCGGCTGGGGTGTCGGAAGAGGAAAAGTCTGGGATGGGGAGGGCACGAGGATGCTGACCGTAGAGTGAAAAGAAAGGTGAGTAGCCGGTAGCCGAGTGCAGAGCATTGTTGTAGGCAAACTCCGCAATTTGTAGCAGATTGAGCCATGTGTCCTGGTATTGTAGTGTCAGGCAGCGTAGATACTGTTCCATCGTTTGGTTGACCCTTTCAGTCTGACCGTCACTCTCCGGGTGATACGAAGAGGAAAATCGGGCATCTATGCCCAACAGAGCGGTTAGGGCCCGCCAAAAGCGGGAAGTGAACTGGGAACCACGATCAGAGACCAACACATGGGGCAATCCGAAAAGGCAGAATACATGTTTAAAGAAGTGTTTGGCCAAGACAGGGGCTGAAGGTATTCCCTTGCAGGGTATAAAACGTGCAAACTTGGTATATGAGTCAACTATGACCCAAATAGAGTCAAACCCATGAGTGCGGGGGAGATCAGTGACCAAATCCATGGAGATCGTATGCCAAGGTCGTGGAGGGATTGGGAGAGGAAGGAGCAGACCCAAGGGCCGACCCCTGCGCGATTTGCTCTGGGCACACACCGCACAGGTATTGACATAGTCCTGTACGTCACGCTTCATCGTAGGCCACCAGCACCAACGCTTAAGGAGATCTAAGGTGCGAAGCTGTCCGGGGTGACCGTTGATGGCAGCGTCGTGGGACCAGGTCAGCGCTTGGTTCCGGGTTTCACTTGTGGGTAGAAGGAGTTTACCCCCCTGAACGAAAGGCAACCCATCTTGTATGACTGGGTCCCATTCCGCCAGTGATTGCGGATACTGAGAGGCCCATTGGCGGATAGTGGACAACAAGGAGGGAGTTGGTGTGCATAGACAGATTACATGATTCTTTCCCAGCAGGGTGTCTGGAAAAAGGGGAAGGGTCTCCCCCCCAGGTGAACGGGACAGGGCATCGGCTTTACCGTGTCCAACACCGGGCCTGTGTTTGACCACGAAATCATAAGCGGCAAAGAAAAGATGCCACCTAACCTGGCGACTGTTTGTACACTTCAAGGAAGCAAGGTCCTGGAGGTTTTTATGATCGGAGAACACCGTGGTTTGATGTTTGGCACCCAGAAGGTGGTGTCTCCAGACCTGTAGTGCATCCTTAATAGCCAGTAGTTCCTTTTCTGTAACCGTGTAGTGTAGTTCGGTAGTCGTGAACTTGCGGAAGTGGAATGCTACCGGATGCAAACGGTTGGTGGTAGGACAGGTCTGGGATAACACCGCACCTAATGCATAGGACGAGGCATCTGCTTCCAGAATATACGGAAGGTCGGGATCAGGGTGCTGTAATACCGGAGCGGTGGTGAACAGGGTTTTCAGTGTATCGAAAGCAGATTGCTGAGCCGTGGACCATACATAGGGGACAGAAGGGCTAGTGAGTGCCGTAAGTGGAGCCGCAACCGAAGAAAACCCTGCTATGAATCTCCGATAGAAGTTCGCGAATCCTAGGAACGACTGCAGCTGCTTGAGATTGGTCGGAGTGGGCCATTCGTCGATCGCCCGTACCTTGGATCGATTCATAGAGAGCCCCTTGGGCGTGATATGGAACCCCAGGAATTCGATTTGATTGGTATGGAACGTACATTTCTCGGGTTTGGCGTAAAGGGCGTTGCTTTGTAGTCGCGACAGTACTTCTCTGACATGTGTTATGTGTTCATCAAGGGAAGTGGAGAACACCAGAATGTCGTCTAGATAAACAATTACATAAGTGTTCAAGATGTCGTTGAAAACGTCGTCCATAAAGTGTTGGAAGGTAGCCGGGGCGTTACATAGGCCAAAAGGCATGACAGTGTACTCGAATAGGCCTTGTCGTGAGCAGAAGGCCGTTTTCCATTCATCACCGTCACGCATGCGAATAAGATTGTATGCCCCGCGGAGGTCAAGTTTGGTGTATATTGTGGCATGGGTGAGTTTGTCCAGCAAGGAAGTGATCAGAGGTATGGGGTAGCGGTTCTTCACTGTGACGGCGTTCAAGCGCCTATAATCGACACAGGGACGGAGGTCCCCTTCCTTCTTCGGAACGAAGAATATAGGGCTTGCAGCCGGAGAAGTTGATGGACGAATATGTCCTAGCCGTAAAGCCTGTTGGACATACTCCTGCAAGGTCCGCTCTTCCACCTGAGTAAGGGAGTAGATACGACCCTTCGGGATAGATGCGCCAGGTATCAGGTCGATAGGACAGACGTAAGGTCGATGCGGGGGTATGCCTTCTGCCGAACCTTTGTCGAATACCGCCTGGAAATCGTGGTAAACAGCAGGTATCCCACCCGTGACAGCCCCTACTGTGTGCGTATCATGGTGGTCTGTATTGTCCCCTATAGCCATGGACGTGACGCTTCCCAGGATGCCTGCGGGACTGGAGAACTGAGGTGTTGCCAGTAGGCAGTAGTGTTGGCATGTTTCGGATTCGAATGAAACCTGACCCGTCCCCCAGTTAATGAGGGGATTGTGCAGCCTTACCAAGGAATGCCTAATATTACTCCGAACTGAGGGGTAGCAATGAGATCGAATGATATCGTCTCTTTGTGGTTTTCCTGAACAACCAGCTCTAAGGGAGCGGTCTGTTGCCGGATCGGGCCAGAGGCAGGAGATGTACCATCCACCGCCTGGACCGGTTCGGGACATTCCTTTGTGACCAAAGGCAGGTTCAGTGAACCGGCCAAGGCTATGTCGATGAAGCAGCCTGTAGCACCTGAGTCTATCACCATTGACACGGCGTGAGAACCAGTAGCATGGTTCAGAAAGGCCTGTACTATAACGGGTCGCACAGGACCAAAGGTAGGTTCAGAGGTATTCCGGATAGTACTCGCTCCCACCTCTGATCTTAGGGGCGAGCCTTCTGAAAACCCGGGTTTCTGTTTTTTGCACAGCGAGGACACTCTTTTATGAAATGTCCGTTGAGACCGCAGTAAAAACAGGCATTGTCCGTTCTCCTGCGCTCTCGTTCGACGTGAGAGATAGGGCTGCGGATCCCGCCTATCTGCATGGGTTCGGGGGTAGCAACGGCCGTGGATGGAAGTGGGAACGAGGATGTACCTTCTCCGCGTCGCTCCGATCGTCTGGCATCGACTTGCAATGTTAAGTCCACCAAGTCAGCATATACTGTGGGAAGTATAGGCACTACGGACAAGGCATCTTTCATGGCCCCAGATAAACCCCGGTAATACACCACAGCCTTTTTATTTTCTGGCCAGGAGGTCTCAGCAGACAACTGATTGAACCTGGTGATGTACTCTATGAGGGTTGAACGACCCTGCGTGAGATCTAAGAATTCCATGTCTCTAGACTGCGCTTTGTGCCTGGTGTCGAATACTTTTGCCATCTCGTGGGTCAGTAATTCAAAATCGTACAACGCAGGGTGGTTGTTTTCCAGCAATGGATTGGCCCATGTGGCGGCTACCCCAGATAGATGGGAGAGAAGAAAGGCTGCTTTTGATACGGAATCGGGGAAAGCCTGAGGGCGACACATGAAATGAAGTTTACAGTGATTGATGAAAGTACGGTATTTCTTTGGGTCGCCCTGGTATCTTTCGGGAGTAGCCAAGGGGAAAGGGCTTTGGATCACCACAGGAGCGGCCGGGAAGGAAGGGGGTGTAGTGATACACGAAATTGCAACCTTGCCAATCAGGGCTTTAGATGACAGCATTAGCCGCTGAAAGCCAATAGTGTATTCAAGGTATGTGCTAAAAATGCTGACAGTAGTCTGTTGTAGCACTTTCATTATGCAGTAGTGAGCTACAAGGAATATGCAGGCCTAGTATGAAATAGGTCAAATTAAGCATTGTTGATAGACAGGCAGGGAGGGCCCCTAGCTATGTAGCTAATAGGTATTTTTGGAGTGTTTGGAACATCATGGCACCTATATAGCGCTTAGATAGCCAGTCTTAAGCGCTATAAACACTAAGCTATGAGTGCATGCCTTTTAGAGCTTGCAGATGGGGTTAATACATCCCTGCTTCCCTTAGAATATTCAGCCTCACTAACGGTAGGCCTGGCTCCAAGCTAATCTTCCTTTTCTCTGGGAAGGTACTGATAAGACATTCCTCAGCCAGCGCAGATGGGAACCAAGGGAGGGGGTAGGAGCGAGCAGGGAGCATCTCAGAGAGAGCTGGGTTTTTTCCATGAACCAGCCTCACAGAGAGAGTTCTGGAACTATGCGTCATGGTGACTGACAGCAAGAGATTATAAAACATCCATGCACACATGGGATCAGGGGGAGATCGCCTGTGGACTTGATTCGTGCAGAAACAGGTGCCCGGCATTGGCTCATACGGTGTCCTTCAGCATTGTCCTCTGAGCGGGGCTTGTTTACAGCTAGCTTATGAGGGCCCAAGGTCTCCCCAGTGCTGATTAAAGGGACGTAAGACTGTGTTTCTCTATGTTTCTCTATATTTCTCTATGTTTCTCTATGTTTATCTAAGTTCCATGTTTCACTATATTTTGCATTGCTCTTTGTTTTATGCTTTGTAATATTCTCTAACTTGAATCCCAAATGTATATGAAATTCACTGCTTAGAATAAATATGCTAAAGCTTTGAGGGTGTCATTTGTCACTAGCATGAGATCACTGCTCAGCACAATAGAACCTGTATTTTGGGCTGAATTGGGTATTTTTGCTCTCAAAGGGCTGGCCCCGAGGAAGATTTTGCCCAATATCAAGACATTTGGTGGCAGCGGTGGGATTTGTGAAGAGCAGTGCCATGCTGACATGACAAATGGTGTGAGAGAACACAGTGTAGAGTGGGGAGCAGGCTGTCGCATTTCCTTGATGGTCTCACTGCAGCTCTGAGACTTCAAAAGGCAGCAATGTTGTGTCGGTTTGCCGTGGCCGATAGCTTGTGTGGTTAAGACTCCCTTCAGTAAATCAGTCGTGACTGACTTATTGCATGGGATTGGTGCCAGGGAGTACAAGGCAATAAACGAGCGGGAAATGGCTTTGTTTAAAGCACTCCGATGAATGGTTAAGAAAGATGTATGCTCAATTAGAAAAAGAATTTTATCATGTGGTTTCCCAAGTTTAAAGTTGTAATTTGGAATGCATAATGAGACGGAGTTCTCATCTCTATTCTGTCATGAGGGCAGGAAAAAAAAATATAATTGCAGGGATTTGACATGCAAATTGTGAATAGTGATTTAGCCATTGACTCAGCCCCAGTGTGCTAGCGAGTGGGGGCTGTAATGTTCGGAGGCGAAGGTTCGTCTTTTTTGATGTATGCTTTTGAGTGTTGGCATTCCTGAATAATGAGGAAGGGGAATGAGCCATGCTTAGGAGAATGAGTAACATCTGTGCTGAGAGCCTAAAGAGTTTTTTCTTTCTTTTGGCAACTGTAAAATTCCATGTGCTAATGGTGGCAAATTCTGTTTAAAGGAAACACACTAAAATGGTTATATTGCATTTTAGGCTGTGCCATGCTTATATTGGGTGAGAGACTCACTTAAAAGGAAAGTGAGTGAATGTTATTTGGATTTTCGATTTTTGTGTACTGATTTGAAATTGCAGAACCAGTTTGCAATGGTTGGGGGGAAAAACAATTTATATTTTTCTAAATTGCCCCTGGAGTATTTTTGACTGTCCCCATGCTATGCCATGGATTTGTGCTGTTGCCTTATAAGTGATGTATGCTTTGGAAATAGTGACCTGTTGACTGTGATACATGGGGAAAAATGTTGTTGACACATTAAACAGCCCACAAGCAATAGAGTGTGGGTTGTTCTTGCAGAAAAAAAAACGTGCAGGGAGCTGCACTAAATATGGCATTTTTATTTTTTAAATGCACTGAACTGAGTGGTTATAGTTTGGCAATGGTACAACAGAATGAAACATCTGTGTGTGATAAGATAGCACAAAGATTTAATGGGTTGTGAGTTCTCTTGAAAGATCGCACATTACAAGAAAAAAAAGACGCTTTGACATTTTGCAAAATTACATGGAGTAGAAAAATGACAAGAAAAGTGCCGCTTTTGAAAAACAAGAGTCTTGCTGTGTGTGCAGAGCTTGTGCCTTGAAGCTGTCTTGGGCGAGGTGCGTGAAGGCAAACAAAAGCAGAAACAGTACAAGAAAGAGGTAATCTGGATGAACTGTCTAAAACGAGTGAAGCCGCCACAGTATAAGAGTTATAGGCAAAAGAGATAAGCTGCGTGCTAATGGCGCTGCCAGGTGCACACGAAAGATAAACATGCCTGCATTCCTGAGGAAGGGGGAGCAAAAACAGAGAGCTGTTCAAAAAGTAAAGAATTTGCCCAGTAAACTGTGGTACGGAGCAAAGGCTTCATGCAGGATGGCAGACGGGCACATCACATCTGAACATTTACCTATGCATCTGTGAATGGGCCAAGAAAAGACAGCTGCCCATTCCAACAGACATTACTGTGCAAACCGCATTCCCATGTGATGTGATGTGAAGTGAAGTAAAGCGCTATTGCTGTGCAAGCTGCATTCCAATGCTCCATGTGATGTGAACTGAAGTAAAGCGTTGTGCACTGGAGAAGAAACCTCTAGGCGCTTTGAGAAGAGAAAATACACATCTGGCAAACTGCAAGCTACATTGCCGGGGATGGAGTAACTGACAAAGACATTATGGCCTTCCAGATGGAAGCAAAACTGACAAAAAGTGCTTAGCCGTTTTGCAAGAGACAACATGCAGAGCGGGGCTTTGAAGTACGACATGAACACTGCACATTAGCCATGATCCAGAAGCCACACGGCTTAGTGCAAGAATGAATGATTTGTTGAAGCAACAAAAGAAACTGGCTTAGACTATCGCACTCAAAGGGGTGGTTCAAAAACAGCAAACGCCCTTTGAAAAAATGACAAGTGAAAAAACCAGAGGCTTGAAAAGACACTGCTAAGAAAAGAAAGATAAATAAACAAAGCTGCTTGTACAACTGTAAGCGGTATTGGACTGAAAGACTTTACCTTTGAAAAATGGAGTGATGCCAGCAGGGCAACCTAAACCAAGATCATGGGACACTGGAAGCAAGTTGGCGCCTGGCATTTGTGATCGCTTTGGTGAAAAAAGAAAAGCATTGTGCGACCTGGGTACTTACTATATGGCTTTGTAAAAGCACAGATCAGTCTGAGGTACCATTGACCAGCTATGATTGCATTGCACAAATGAGTTTGTGATTAGGCAGTTACACCCCGTATGGTTGAGTGTAAATAAGCCCCCAGAAACATGCAGAAAGGTGATAAATAATTGCAGTAGCAATGACAAAGTGTGTAGTTACCTGATGAGACTTTTTGAAGATGGGGGTGGTATTATGGGAAGGGGTGGATAACGCTGATATTGAACTTTTGATGAAATCCTAACATTTCTGTTTGTATTTTGCCTAGGCAAAGCACGACAAGACATTTCATAATATCAGAAATTAATATGCAGTTTGTGGGTGACACTGATCAAAGAAGGGTCAGACGCATTCTCAGAGAAAGCGAGCCACTGCGACATGCTATTTCAACTTTAACGTGCCCTGCACCGCACTCAATGCTGTAACCTGCGAATAGTGTCCAACAGAGTAATAACTTTTGCTGAACTGGCACGATGCAGACTTGGCTAATTATCAAGTATTTGATGCTACACATTTAAATGACATGTTTTGCCCTTTCTTGTTTAAAGGACTATGGACAATGAATTGTGGACTGTAACATCAGGCACCACATACAGCTGTGTGACACAGCAATTGAATGCTAACACATTGAAAAATGGTTTTTAAATGCACTGTTGAGATGAATCTGAAAAAACCAAATGGTTTTACTCTTCCAACTGAATGGCTTTAACCAGAGATGTTTTGTTTTTTGAAAAAAAAAATATTCTACATTGCACGTAGGCAGGAGAATGATTTATGAACTGTTGGGGCAGCAGAATTATGCAAGCAGGAGCGTAATTTATTTTGAGATAAGATGAGTGCGCACATCAAAGTCACCTGTGCGTAGGTTAAGATTCTTAATTGAAGTAATGCTGCCAAGTGTATGAGCTATAATTTGAAATGGTAATCTTTGAAACACTGGATACTTTTACAGCCAGCTTAAGGCAGGTAAATGAAACCATGACTGACTTGATGTTTGATTTTATGACACAGAGTGTGACACGGTTTTTGTTAAACCAACCAGTTTCATGTTTTTGTGGGGACAGCTGTCTCCAGCACACTAATGCAAAGAGTCACCTTTTGATTGTAAACATTTGGAATAATTCTTTGGAAAAGCGCTACAAACGAGTATCCACATGGAATTGCTAGTGTACTGGCCTGGCACATTGTCAGGCATCTTTTGTCACTGAATGGATACCATTTGTTTAATTTGTCTAATGTGATGTTTTTTCTGACCAAGAACTGCAGCGAGTGTTCTCGCCAAGATTTTATGAACTATAACTTGACTAAATGAATTTTTTCCATGGTGTGATGAAACAGCCACTGCCGGATAGTAGTATGGTGTTTGTGGCTAAAGTTAATATTGTATATGGTAGATATCCCACTTGAAGAAGGGTATTCTCCAAGTCACAGAAGGTAGACACTGTGAACCTGTTGGATTTTCCAGTAGTAAGACAACATGTAAATGGTAGACTGGTAATGCACACCTTCATTATTACAGTGCTACACTTAGACATAGATTTATCATGAGGCAATGTTTCCTTAGTACTACCAAGCTGCTACAAATGGAGTCCATTTCTATGGCCCATCACTAGAGTGCGCGTAGCTAGGGAGCTAGATTCATTAATTGCAGGAGCAGCGGGGAGTAACAGGAGCTTTATATGCTTGTGACATAGAAACTGTGCACAATAAGCTAGCCACTATGGGTTCTGATGCCAGCTCTGCTATAGAACTTCTGGCCTAGTGGGGCCCATTGATATGCCCAGCACTGCTACAAGTATTGACAGCCAATTGAAGATGACAGAATTTTAGACATGAAGACATTTTTGTCTGCCATAGGGCAGGTCAACAAGACTGCTAAATACACACAATGCATTGTATGGCAAACATTGTTAAATCAGCAGGTGTTGGCTTTTTACTGGGTGGGGGCAACCATCCTCCACACACTGGCACGCAGAGCTACAGTTACCAGCATACATATGGATTGAATTGCTTGCTTTTTGATTGCATGAATAACACATGCCATGCTTTGATGTAAATTAGTAGAATTGTTTTTTATTTAGACAACCTGGTGCCCATGGGTTCACCTTGTTCACGAAATTAGATGGTTTCTGGTTGGGTTCCACCTACCTGGGGGAAGTGTCTAGTCACACAGCCCATAGTCACGCTTGAATGCCCTGGGATCAGGGGGAGGGTAGGCCCTTAGGGTGAAAGGCTGCCAGGTTTTAGAATTGGTAACCATACATAAATGCAATAGTGCATTATAGATTAGACTACACTGGATTGCCTTGACATTTTAACTGCATGCTGCTTTTTAACTGACAATCAGTTATACAAAATTGATTTAGGTATTTTTGTGTAGGCCAGGTTTTGGCTAGAGTAAATGTCCATGTTCACTTGGTGTAGGTATTTTTTGTGTAGGCCAGGTTTTGGCAAGGGTATATGTCACTGTTCACTTTGTGTACATTTTTGTTTAGGTAGTGTTTTACCTTGCATGCCACGCTAACTAACCGCTATAAGATAGTTTGCTTAAACCTCTTGCAAAGCCCCAAGGTCTTTATCACTGCACTAAATACTATATTGATAGGTATTAGTCAGCATTTGTCGCACAAACGTTGAATAGGGGTGGAATGTAGTGATACACGAAATTGCAACCTTGCCAATCAGGGCTTTAGATGACAGCATTAGCCGCTGAAAGCCAATAGTGTATTCAAGGTATGTGCTAAAAATGCTGACAGTAGTCTGTTGTAGCACTTTCATTATGCAGTAGTGAGCTACAAGGAATATGCAGGCCTAGTATGAAATAGGTCAAATTAAGCATTGTTGATAGACAGGCAGGGAGGGCCCCTAGCTATGTAGCTAATAGGTATTTTTGGAGTGTTTGGAACATCATGGCACCTGTATAGCGCTTAGATAGCCAGTCTTAAGCGCTATAAACACTAAGCTATGAGTGCATGCCTTTTAGAGCTTGCAGATGGGGTTAATACATCCCTGCTTCCCTTAGAATATTCAGCCTCACTAACGGTAGGCCTGGCTCCAAGCTAATCTTCCTTTTCTCTGGGAAGGTACTGATAAGACATTCCTCAGCCAGCGCAGATGGGAACCAAGGGAGGGGGTAGGAGCGAGCAGGGAGCATCTCAGAGAGAGCTGGGTTTTTTCCATGAACCAGCCTCACAGAGAGAGTTCTGGAACTATGCGTCATGGTGACTGACAGCAAGAGATTATAAAACATCCATGCACACATGGGATCAGGGGGAGATCGCCTGTGGACTTGATTCGTGCAGAAACAGGTGCCCGGCATTGGCTCATACGGTGTCCTTCAGCATTGTCCTCTGAGCGGGGCTTGTTTACAGCTAGCTTATGAGGGCCCAAGGTCTCCCCAGTGCTGATTAAAGGGACGTAAGACTGTGTTTCTCTATGTTTCTCTATATTTCTCTATGTTTCTCTATGTTTATCTAAGTTCCATGTTTCACTATATTTTGCATTGCTCTTTGTTTTATGCTTTGTAATATTCTCTAACTTGAATCCCAAATGTATATGAAATTCACTGCTTAGAATAAATATGCTAAAGCTTTGAGGGTGTCATTTGTCACTAGCATGAGATCACTGCTCAGCACAATAGAACCTGTATTTTGGGCTGAATTGGGTATTTTTGCTCTCAAAGGGCTGGCCCCGAGGAAGATTTTGCCCAATATCAAGACAGGGGGTATGACAGGAGGAGGGTTTTGGGGAGGAATGGTTTCATCAATTTCGGCTTCTGCAGGTAAGGGATGGCGTGCACTTAGTACCGTGTCGAGGCGGTGGTGTAATGCGGTGGTGGCGGCGGTCATATCAGCGCGTAGGGTTGCAGTAGCGGTTGCCATGTCGACCCTGAGTGCTGTCACTGCCTGCATTAAAGCCGTCACGGGGTCCCCGGCTGAGGTGTCCATAGCTGGACGACCAGTAGGCTTCACAGTCTGTTCTGATCTTGGTGATCTTGGTGATCCGCCTTGATGGTCGTGCAGCTATAAACTACCTCCGTCCCCAAGTACCGCTCGAGCAGGTAAAGAATACTGCTCTAGCAATCTTTGAGGCCACAGGTGATGAGTGGCGTTGTCAATCAGATATCAGGAACACCGGAAGGACCCCTGAGTGCTGTAAGGCAAAGGTTAGGATCAGGGATGCTTTGAACAATAATGGCAGTGCAAACAACAAGGAAAAACGACAAAGCTTACCCTGGGGATGATAGGACAGGTAGTAAACCTGAATAGACAACGAGGGAAGACCGACAGCAGGCTGGGATGTACAGCACTTCCTCCAACTCACACCGGTAGCCAGAGCGTGACCAGATAGCAAGTCCATCCAAGGTCCAGGTGGTGAACCCCAAATGACTCAGGAGACAAAACGTGACCGACAGGAATTGCGTGGGTAGAAGTTCGCCAAAACAGAAGGGTAATCCAGAGCAATTCCAGGGCCAGAAAGGGGGGTCAAGAGTTCCAAGGGTCCAGAAGAGGCGTTGAAACAAAAAAGGGAAATCCAAGACAAGTCCAAGTAACGGTCCATGGTCGAGTTCCAAAGTGTCTCAAGAAGAACGTGGGTAATGCCGAACAGGTCTCTGGTGGAAACAGCTGTGAAGCACTGAGTGTTTCCTCTCAGCTCTTTTTGAAGGAAAGTCAGATCACGTGACAGGGCACGTGACCGCACAGGAGCGTCACGTGATGGTCGGACGCCTTCAGTGATTGGTGTTCGTCCGATGTGGACGCCAGCGTCGGCTACAGACGATCCCGTGACCAGTCACGTGATCGTCTGAGCGAGACGCGATCAGGTTCCCCCGTGCGAGGGAGCTGGAGCCGACGACGCCGGAGCCGTCGGGCATGGATGAGACGCCATGGCAAGCGCCAGCACGAAAATGGGCGGAGGGAGGTGGTTCTGCCCCCTCGGACATCCCGCCTGCCGTGTCTTCCCCGTTGGTGTGGGTGGTGGGAACGGGAACGGATGGTGCCTGGTGAGTGACGGGAGGAGGGCAGGACCGGGGACGTGACAGAAAGACTCTAGGAGCCTCCTTAGGATTGCCTAAATCCACCAGATAGTTCACCTCTCCAAGTTTTCCCACAACCTTGAAGGGTCCCATCCATTTGTCCTGCAAGGCCCTCTGCCTTGTTGGGACCATAACAATAACTAGCTGGTCTTGAGCGAACTCAACCATGTTGGCCTTCTGGTCATGCCAATGTTTGACAGAGCCTGACCTGCTTTCAAGTTATCACTTGCCTCAGCCATCATGTGTGACATTCTCCTCCGGAGTCCTATCACATGACTCTCACTGGCGTGGGGGTAGGAGCACTCTCCAACCCCACTTTGATCAGGGCCAATGGACCTCTGACCGGATGGCCATAGAGAAGTTCAAAGGGACTGTAACCCATTCCCTCCTGAGGGACTTCTCTATATGCAAAGAGAAGGCATGGCAGTAGAAGATCCCACTTTTTCTTAAGGGGGTCTTCCAAAGCTCCTATCATGCTCTTCATGGTTCTGTTGAACCTTTCTACCAATCCATTTGTTTGAGGGTGGTATGCTGTTGAGAACTTGTAGGTAACTCCACAGTTTTTCCACATGGCCTTCATGTAGTGGGACATCAAATTTGACCCCCTATCGGATATTACCTCCTTAGGAAACCCAACCCTGGTAAAAATACCAAGGAGGGCCTTAGCTACAGCTGGGGCTGTAACAATCCTCATAGGAATTGCTTCAGGGAACCTAGTAGCATGGTCTACTACAACAAGTATAAACCTGTTGCCTGAAGAAGTTGGAGGATCAAGGGGACCAACAATGTCGATTCCTACCCTCTCAAATGGTACTCCCACCACAGGGAGAGGCACTAGAGGTGCCACGTTCTTGGAGCCACTTTTACCAGAGGTTTGGCAAGTGTGGCAACTCTTGCAATACTTATCTACCTCAGCCCCCATTTTAGGCCAATAAAAGTAGAGAGAGAGCCTTTCCTTGGTCTTCTTGAAGCTCAAGTGACCAGCCAAAGGTATCTCATGGGCTAGTTGCAAGAATTGGAGTCGGTTTGCTTGGGGTACTACAAGTCTTTTGTAGTCCCCAGGGAGTGACTCTGTTGGTTCTCTATAGAAGAGGCCATCTTCCCAGTGTAACCTGTACTTCCCAGGCTCTTGCCCTTCAAGCTGAGAAGCTGCCTGGTGGCGAAGACCTTCCAGAGTTGGACATTCTCTTTGTCCCTTACTGAAGTCTGCCCTTTGGGGTCCACCTTCTGCCAGTAAAGACTGCAGCTCAGGATGGTCAAAAGGGTCAAGATCTCCAATGAGTTCCTGGCCTCCTACTAGATCTGAATCCTCAGGCTCTAGTTCAACCACACAGGGTTGTACCTCACTCTCAGCTGGAGGAGGAATCACAGGATCTTTCAGATAATTGCCCAACAGCACCCTTCCTGGTACTTCAGATTGTACACTCACAGGTATCCTGACAGTCATTTCATTGCACTGGATGAGAGCTGGTAATTGGGGAAGCATCTGCACAGGCCCTCCAGCTAACTTGGTGAGGCGTTTGGGTGCCTTAGCAACATCCTCCACCTTGAAAAAAGATTCGTCCACCACAGTTATGCTGGCCCCAGTGTCTCTAATGGCAGGGGTTTCCTGACTATTGACTAGGACACTGTCTTTATAATACTCTTTAGTATTAGGAGGGATTCAATTATATACATCTAAATTATGTTGTTCCCACAACCCTAGAGATACTAAAGATACACTAGCTGAGACTCCAATGGGATCATCAGCCAGTAGTTGAAAGTTTCCACTGACGATAAGTACTTCCTCCTCTGGAGCGAAGGCTAAGGAGACAGTGTGGACCCCTGAAGGTTTACCCTTACATCTGGGATCCCCTTTCACATGATCAGTAGAGCCACAAACATAATATTTTCCAAATGTCTTTATGAATGGTGGCTTGTTCTGACCCCCTTCTGGTCTGCGACCAGAAGGTACACTAACCTGATTTGGTTTCCCCTGTGGTTTACCCTTAGAATTTTGTTTGTGGCCCTCTTTGAAATTGGAATTATTTGAATTCTCTTTGATGTCTTTCTTTGGCTGCTTTCCCTCATCCTTTTTCTGAGTTACCCCTGAATCTTTGTGAGTGGCCCTGTTGGCAACCCACAAGTAAGCAGCCTTAGCTAGTTTCTTACAATCTAATTATTTTGAAACAGCCAAGTGCTGTCTGAGCTCAGGAGAGCAGGCATCATAAATAGACTCCATCATGACAAGATTTCACATTCCGTCATAAGTGTTAACTCTATAACCCTTAATCCATCCCTCTAAGTTTTTCAAACACTCATTCACCCAAGTAGCCCAAGGGGTACTATGATGCTTTTTGAGGGTCCTAAACCTCTTAAGGTACTGGAAAGGAGCCTTCCCAAATCTAGCTATCAAAGCTAGTTTTACACATTCATAATCCATCCTATCCACCTCCCCCAACTCCATTACCACATCAGATGCAACAGGGGGGAGCCTAGAGAATAACCAGAGATCAACTGATTCCCTGTAATATCCTGGAGGGTGGGCAGTCATAATTTCGAGAAAAAAAATGTCGACAGACAAAAATGTCGACAAAAAAATGTCGAAAAAAAAAATGTCGACTTTCGTTTTTTTAAATTATATATTTATTTTAGGGGTTCGGGAGATAAAAAAAGGGAAAAATAAAAAAAAAATTAAAAAAAGGGAGGTTGGCGGGGGGAACCCCCCCATTTAAAAAAAAAAATGCATTGAAAAAAAAAGTCGACATTTTTTTTTTCGACATTTTTTTTTCGAAATTTTGACTTTCGACATTTTTGTTGTCGAAATTATCACTATAAACCATCCTGGAGACCATGATTGTATTCAAACATAGCAAGCCAATCTAATACATCCAACTTAGGTTCATACATACCCACAATCTCTTTAGGCATCCGGGGTCTTTTTGGACTGGAAGATATAGAAGATTCGGGGAGAGAAGCATTTTCCAAAGACAATTTCTTCATCTCAATCTCATGGTTGAGCTCCAATTCTTTGAGCCTTAGTACTTGATGTCTCTGTTCAGTTTGGGCACTAATTCTTTTGAATTCAAGTTCAAGTCTAATTTTTTCTAGAGAGATAAATTCAGGACTTAATGTGGGACCTGGTAAGGGTCCAGTAGCCACAGGCTGAGGCCTTTGAGCAGGCAGAGGGCCAGAGGGGGTGACATTGTTATCCTCCTCTTCCTCATCTGTCTCAACAATAACATCTTCAATATTATCCTCATTACTGTTTGCTACATTTGCTGGAGTAGTGGGCACTACAGCACCACTATCTACTCTTTGTTTCTCTAACAGTCTATCAATCATTTCTTGTTTCTTGCCTTTGACAGGAAGACCTTTCTGTCTACACAGATCCCTCAAATAATCACCAGTATTAGTAAGAAGGGTCTCCTGGCTGTAACTTTCCATGATTTGTTTAAAATAAACTTGTTGTGATAATTAGCCTTGTGGTTATTTGAACCAAGCACCAGCAGAACTCTAAAATGTAAATCCAATACTTTTATCCTCACCGCTGTACACCAGTGTTAGGGAGAATTCTGTGCAGTTCACTTAGGGAGCACTACACAAGATTAGGACTACAGGTGAGAGCAATAAATCCCCTTTGGTATCAGTCTATACCACAAAGATTTAGTTGGTAGCTGTGGCTCAGCAGTCAGACTTATCTCAAAAGGGAGATGAGCAGTATTAAGGGTTTACACATTAGGCACACTAGACTATGGAACAAGGAAACACTGACCAAAGCTTTGTAGTTAAAAAGTAAATATATATTTATTTTATACACTTCTAATCAAACACATGTATCACAAGTATCAAGCAAGTTAAATTAAGTCAAGGAAAAATATACACACTCCCTATAAGAATTGTAGACCAAGTGAACCAGAGTGAAAACTGAGCAAAACGGCACAGTGAAAACTATACACAAGGGATCCTCTAACAATTCTTCACAAGGGAGAGAAAACACAAGTTATTCCGAAATAGGTTCTTATATACCCTAGCAACACTTCCCATCAGTTGTGAACCAGTTCAGCAAGACAGTGCATTCATATAAGCAATACTTAGAATGAAAACTGAGCAAAATGGCACTTCACAATGGTTAAGCAGTGGGAATAAAGGGTAGTTATAAGGAAGGGGTGCACCACACAGTTTGAATGGAGAATCAATCTCGAGCAGGCAGATCTAACAAATGTGACCAGAGTCAATAGGCCTGTGCCAAAGTTAGTGGTACAGGGCAAGGGCCCAGGAGCAAAATGTTCTCGCAGCTGCAGTCAAGTCTTTTGTTAACGATATTTGAAATCGTGGTTGCAAAAGTTTGAAAAGACAACGTTAAGAGAGGGGGCGGCCAACCCAACAGGTAGGTAAAGGATTTAAAACACCTTTAGTGCTACCGCGAAGAAAAGGCGGCCTGGCGGAACAATGTACCTTTAAAGTGAAGAAGTGCCTCCTGCGGTGGCGGTTGTTCCTGGTAGTTCCTGTAGTTCGAGGGGTCCAGCAGAGGAAGAGAGGCTCTCGTCGTGGAGGAGGATTCGAGGTACTGCACTACCTAGGGATGAAACCAGCCGTGGTGCTGCCAAACGAAGTTTAAAAGGTACGCTCCTTTTAATCACGGTCCGGGTCAATAGCTGCCTGGCTATCCAGTCTCCAAGTGCGGGGCACTGGCGATTCGACCACAGCAGGTTCGGGAAGGCGATTGGCAAACTGGTTGGCCCCACCAGCTCAATGGAAGAAGGCTCTTTCAGATGAAGATCTCCTCTCGTCGTGTGGAGAAAAATGGTGAGACGCTGCAGCAGGGCTTCACAAGTGGTTCAGTCGTTGCAGAAGTCTTTGGCTTCTCCCCTCTTCGGCTTCTTAGTTCCAGTGGCGACGTCTTGCTCTTCCAGTCCTCAGGACCCTGCTTTTATGCAAAAAGAGCCCCATTCATACAGCCTAGCTGTCACTCACACAGTGGAGTGGTCATCTTGGCGGGAGACCCTCCAGCCTATCAGGATTGTGTGAGACATGGGTTGCGGAGGCAACCCTGTCCAGGGGTCCTACTCCCCCTCCCACACAATGGACCCACCCCAGACTCAGTGGCGCCGGAAGGAGGGCTATTGGGCAGAAGCCTGCCAAACGGACGAACAAAGGATCCCTGACCTGGGTTAGGATTGTAGAGAAAGACACGAGAAAGAAGTTATATTAAAGTTCTGGCAAAAATAACCCACCGGAGCAAAGTTAATATTAAAATGCACCGGCGTTATGTTAGAGGCTGTCAGAAAAAGTGGTAGCCTCGAACAATGGGAAAATCACATAGAGAAATATTTGCGGTCGAATATTTATGGTAGTAACCACTGCCACCAGCCAGAAACCTTTGAGAGAGGTACTGTATGGTACCCTCTCGAAAATGAACATAGGGGAAAAACTATTAACCCCTTCCAGTACCTCCATAGTAAGATGGGTTGTACTAGTTTAGTTCATAGGATTTGACTAGTAAAGTCAATGGGGACTTTACATGATCTGGGAGACAGTAGTCAGTCCCAGGAATGGAGTCTATGTTTGGGGGTTGCTACAACACCCCTGTGTCACTGCACTGAGGGTGCTGTGTAACACAAGTGAATAAAGATGGTTCCTATGGGGGAGAGAAATCCCATAGGCATTAAACACAAAAAATAGCCTAGAACACACATATCAAAAATGCCTAAGAGTGGGAAAAAGAGTCTCACTCTTAGCAGGTAAAAAGAAACAAACCCTTCAAATCCAGCAAAGCTGCTGGGGGACTCTATAGGTAAGGGAAATTAGCCATGAAATGAGAATTCTCCCTAACAGCCCTCTCCCCCTCCCCAGGCTCTGCAGGCAGCCCACACCACAGGGGACTATCCTGCACCCCAGGCCATGCCCCGCAGGCAGCCCATCCACCTTGGGAATGCCCTGCAGGTAGCCCATCCACCCTGGGCATGCCCCCCAGCCAGCCCACATGTGACCATGCACCAGTGAGCACCGACTCATGTTCCAGTGCACCCCCACCCACCTGGCAGTGACAGGCACCTGCCAGCAGGCCCCGACTCATGTCCCCCTGCACCCCCACCCACCTGGCAGTGAGGGGCACCTGCCAGCAGGCCCGACTCATGTCCCCCTGCACCCCCACCCACCCGGCAGTGACAGGCACCTGCCAGCAGGCCCCGACTCATGTCCCCCTGCGCCCCCACCCACCCGGCAGTGACAGGCACCTGCCAGCAGGCCCCGACTCATGTCCCCCTGCCCCCCCCACCCACCTGGCAGTGAGGGGCACCTGCCAGCAGGCCCCGACTCATGTCCCCCTGCACCCCCATCCACCCGGCAGTGACAGGCACCTGCCAGCAGGCCCCTACTCATGTCCCTCTGCACCCCCACCCGCCCAGCAGTGACAGGCACCTGCCAGCAGGCCCCGACTCATGTCCCCCTGCACCCCCACCCACCCGGCAGTGACAGGCACCTGCCAGCAGGCCCCGACTCATGTCCCCCTGCACCCCCACCCACCCGGCAGTGACAGGCACCTGCCAGCAGGCCCCAACTCATGTCCCCCTGCACCCCCACCCACCTGGCAGTGAGGGGCACCTGCCAGCAGGCCCCGACTCATGTCCCCCTGCACCCCAACCCACCCAGCAGTGACAGGCACCTGCCAGCAGGCCCCGACTCATGTCCCCCTGCACCCCACCCACCCGGCAGTGACAGGCACCTGCCAGCAGGCCCCGACTCATGTCCCCCCAACACGTCATCATGATCCACAATTATGGCCCTCATGGCCACCAAAATCCCAACACACGCCACCCCTGCCCAAAGAACCAACCAAGTATTACATCCACCCCACATTGAAATGCCCATTACATGAAACAACCCAAATGGCATGTATGTACATCAACACATGTCCGTCACACACACAATGAGTGCCAGTGAATGTGAAAACCCACATCGTGACATGCATGAAACCAATGAGAGAATATTACACATTGAAGTATGGAAAAAAATGTATTCAACACAAAATGAAGTGAATGAAATGAAATCACACAATAATGGAAATAATAAATAAAATGCAGCATGTTCAAAATGAAAAAAAATATGAAATCAGAATCCAAATGAATCCAAATGAAAATGTGTCCAAAGTCACCGTCCAACAAAGCAAATCCAAAGGGAAAGAAATAAGTCAAATCCATTGCTCCATGGTGAAAAATAAAATAAAAATGACGATAAATCCACTGTTCAACTATATACAAATAACAAATCCAGGGTCCATGAGCCCAACGATGGAAATGAAACCTACAAAAAATACTACCTAATGAAGAACTATCTACAAAAAGGTGGGGCATAGTCCAAGCGCCCCAAAAGAAAGAAAAACAGAAATGAAACCTAACACTAACTAACTATATACGATGGCGGCGGGTAAGTCCTACGGCTCACTTGCCGATTTCCCGGGCCAGGGCATCATTAAACTCCTGTTCTATGTCCTGGAGGCAGGCCTGTTCCATGGCCCCGAGGTTTCGCATGATGAAGCCATGTCCAACTCCCTGCGAATTGCCTCAAGGCACTGGGCCCGCCTCAGCGCCCTGGGCATGGAGTTCTCCGCCCTGACCATAGTGAGCCGTGCCTCTTCCGCCCGCCGCCGCTACGCATCTATGTGCTAGCCCAACCGCTGCCACACGGAAGACACTCCCAATCCAGGGTCCTCCTGCCCTCTGGCCGATGCCTGCCCTCTGATGTTGATGTCCCCCGAGCCATCATCGCTCCCACCTTGAGCCTGCTGCTGCTGTGCCTGTGCCCTGGCTCTTGACGCCTGCACTTCCTCCTCCTGCTGGGGTTGCAGTTGATGATGCGGCCACCCCTGCTGGACCTCATGACTCCCAACTATGGCAGGGATGTGTCCTCCACCAGCCTGGCCGCTGGGTCAGAGGCAGCTCCACAGGTTACCCAGGTGATACATGGGCCAGAAGATGGCACGGAGTATGACTGGCGCATAGGGGGTTCAGGTGAGGAGGGGGTCGGAAGAAGGTCCAGCAGACGGAGGAATCCAGTCCTGGTGACCCGTCCCAGTAGGTCGACGCGGTCAAAGAGGCATCCGAGATGACATGCAGTGTCTTCACGAAAACACTGCAGGTCAACTCGCATGCCCCGTTGACGCAACGCCATCCCAGCCAGGACAGGCTCAACCCGGTCCCGGATTGCCACGTCCGCAGGGAGAGGAAGGCCAGTTGTTGTGCGCTCATCCCCTCCCTGAAAACGGGTCTGGACGTAGGCATCCCTGCTGGTGCGCGATGATGCAGTCACAGGATCGGGGACAGGATTACACACAGGCACCTCCACAGCGGCCTGTGCTGCCTCCTGTCCCTGCCCCTGGACTGCACCACTAGCACCAGTGGAATCCCCCCTCCAGACCCCGTGTGTGTCCCTTCCACGGCCTCCTCCTCAACCAAACCCCCCACCAACCTGGATGACTCCGTGCCATCTTCCTCCATCGGACCCTGTGGGGTATCAGCTGCCCCTTCTGCTGCCGAAGAGTCCACCTCCAACCTCCGCCTCTTGGACCTACCCTTGGCAGCTGCGGCCACGGACGCGGCACCAGACTCCTCAGTCCCCGACGAGATGACAACCTGGGAGGGGAGCTGGGCCTTGTGTCTCTGGCTGGCGGTGCGATCCCTGCCGCTTTGCTCCACAGCACCGTCTCTGCCCTCTTCATCAGTTGACGCTGCAGATAGGGAGAGATAGAACACAGGCATCAGGGCACTGTACAATGGTCTGATACACACATTACAGTTGTACACGAGTGGCAGTGTCAAACTTCAAACATGGCATCACACTCCCCAACACACATGTCATTTCAACTCACACACATGAGCACATCAACAGGAATGTTGCACCAGGCAGCACCATCCATACACAAACAACAGCATGAGCTGCTGAAGGTGAGCCTGACATCACATGCAACATGGGGAGTGCAGAACACATGCACACACGCCACCAGACATACATGCATCTGTACATCTCCACCACCTGTCGCTGTGATAACATCCCCATCCATGTCACATCTGGCAATCAGCCTCCTACATGTCAATGTCACATGCATCCATGGTGTATCACAGTTGCACACTTGTCAAATACACACACATGCAAATGTACATAGTGCAGATACATGCAGGTGGAAGCACCATCCATGTGTGACACCACAACCATGCCACAGTATATACACAGGATTTAAAGAATGTGTGCACCCACACCTGCATTTGCCAAGCATGCTTACCAAGACATACACCATAGATGTGTCTCACACATGAGAGGACTCACATGCAGCAGGCTCATTTCCCTGTACATACACATGCATACATGGCCCTACACAGACATATGTACAACCTGCACACTCCTGCCACACCTCAACATGCACAGCGTCCAATCAGTACACATGTACACTTACTGCTCGACTCCAGACGGGTCTGCCTCTCAAGGACCTGGAGGTGGAGCGCTGGGCGTATATGTTCCAGCGCCCTCATTTGGTTGTTGGTTAGGCAGATCTGGCACCCCTTGGCATCCGCTGCCTTCAAGAGGCGCCGGGCCTTATTGAGGGTCCTGGACCTGAAGTCCTCCGAGGGCTTCCGGACATGTTGAATGTCGCAGACTGCCACCCCCTCCTCGTTGATGGCAGTCACAATGTTCCTCCAGATCCTCTTCCGTCCTTCATTGTCGGCACGCAAGCTTCCAAAGAGGGCATCATACTGCCCAGGACTTGCTCCACCAGGATACCAACTTCACTGGCACTGAAGCTGGTAGCCCTCTGCCTCTCTGGCTGGGGGTTGCCAGTGGTGCCAGATAGTGTTGTGTCCGACATGGCAACCCCAGAGGCAGGTGTGGGTGGGCAACTGGGTCCTGGTGCTGGGCTGTGGAGCGATGGTATCCCAGTCGGGAGTCTTCAGTTCCAGCAGGGGTGGTCACAGCAACTGCACCCCTGCAGGTGGCTGGCGTGCAGGCACCAAATAGCAGGGCACGTGGGCAGCAGGCAGGCAGCCAACAGCAGATGGCAGGTGGGAGCGTGCTCAGGGCTCTGGGGGGCAGGAAAATGGCCTTCTGGGCGTGTTCTTCCATGTGTTGTTGCGTGGCCAGCTTGATACGGAGTGATTTGGCACGTGAAAAAACCGCACGTCAGCGTGTAATTCAAGGAAAGGCCCTTAGCGTGTAAGCACGTCTGTGACGTGACGCGCAAGGGTGTTTCCTTCAACACGGGTGCATGTTGATTGCACACGTGCAAAAACTGCACGTCTGGGTGTGACTGCGTGCAATTGGAGGAAAGGGCCTTAGCGCGTACACGTGTAAGTGATGTTGCACGTGTGGGCTGGCTTAAAAGGTACGCGTAGGATGCCATTTTCTTGTACGTTTTTTTTGTGGAGAGCGAGCGGGTGATTCTTGTACTTCTTGTCAGTTCACACGCGATAACTTCACAACGGTTCCAGTTCATACTCCCTGTTTACTCAGTCACCATTCAATTCTTCTTTTGGCAGGGGTGTTGCCAACAGACACACGCATGTCTTTTTGACGTTATTTTTCCAGGCAGACGGTGAGTCGCGCATGTATTTTCCAACTGTAGTTGCCCCCGTGTGTCGCGTACCCGTTCAGAGGTCATTGTAGGCTGCGTGTACCACGCGTACGCTTATTTTTGTGTTTCTGGGTGCCACAGCGTAGTGCGGGTTAATTTTTCCACGCACGTGCTCTACCAGGGGTTGCGTGCACGTTAAATATTGTTTTCGGGGTGCCTGTGCATTGCGTGACCCGTCATCTTCCCCCAGAGGTCACAGACAGCCTTGCTAGAGCACTAGGGTACGAGTTCCATCTAGTACCCTACCCCTTTCACCCCAATTGCCCAGGACAATTGTTTACTGCAACTCCCATACGCACAACAACATCAGTGCCATGGTTGGGAGGCGACCAAGCAGTAAGGGAGGCAAAGGTGGCCGAGCTCAAAGAGGTGGGCACGGTAGGGGACGTGGCCAGGATGTGCAGGGTGGCCCAAGAGGCCAGTCTGTGGAGGACCAATCAGGGAAACCTATGCCCCCCCCCAATTGTTGGGGGAAATGTAGCTGACACCATCCCAGCTCAGCCCTTGTTAAACCGGCCCATATTGTCAACAGAACCGGCACAGAATGACTCCCAGGCTGACTTCCGTGTCACCAAGTCTAAGCCACGTGTGGCAGTGAAAGTTGCTGTCACCAGACCACGTGGATCTGGGGCAGCAATGTCATCTGCTGCCTCAAGTAGCCAGGGTGAGGAGGCTGCAGGGGCAGCTGCAGCTCAATCCACCCCAGCTCCGAGTCTCCCAGCCGGGACAGTGTCAGTCCAAGTCCATCACACCGAGGTTGGTCCTGCCAACATCACTCTGCAGCCAATGCCTGCAGTGAGACCTTTGGTCAACGTGCCTTTGGATGCTTCCAGTGCTCAGTCCACCTGCGCTTCTGCCTCTACCAACCAGATCGGCGTGAGCCACTCTGGCTCCGCACCACCTCTCAAGAAGAAGAAGAAGGGTGCTCTTGAGGTACAGGCTGGGACCCCAGCCACGGCTATCCACTCCGGCACGTCAAGGAAGCCTAGTTTCAATGATGCAGAACTAGATGCACTTGTGGGCTACGTGTCGGCCCATGGCTGCGAAATGGTGGTGACTGCAGGGTGCAAGACTATGCCTGCTCAACGTAGGGCCCACTGGCAGACCATCGCGGACCACATTAGTGCCCTTGGATTTGTGAGGCGCACAGCTGATGATTGCTCTAAGCGGTGGAATGACCTGAAACGCATAGCAAAGAACAAGCTGGCTTCCAATCATGCCTCTACTCTGGTGACTGGCGGTGGGTCTCCACCAGAGGACGACCAACTCACTGAACATGAGTCTGTCGCTGGAGCCTTCATCACAGAGGATCAGATTCGAGGCGTGGGAGATCTACCAGATCTTGAAGCATTGTCCGGTGAGTGCCCATGCATGTGTGTGCAATCCATGTGTATGTTGCTTGGGTGATGTGTTCTGATTGAGAGCCAGGTGAGGCTGTGTAGTCATGACTGATATGGGTCACCCATGTGGTCCCTCCAAAACATTCCCCGGCATTGGGTTTGGGTATGAGAGTATCCCTTCTGACCACAGTTGCCAATTTGCACCTGATTACTGCAGTTGCCCTTCAACTGTCATCTTGCAACAACATTGTTCAAAATGTTTTCCTGTTCATTCAGCCTGATTGATTTAATCCTTGCCATTTTTACCACACATTTTTTTGCCGTACTGCCACAAATGTAACATACTTCAGTCATAGATTACACCCCACAATGGCCCACATTTATTACCTTGTTATGGGAATGATTTCACCATTTAGGCTGTTTGAGTAATGTGCACCTACACATGGCCTGCACACAATCATTTTCGGGACCTGTTTGAATGTTGAACATGACTGTTGTCTTCTGTCATGTTGAAGTGACCAACCATTGATGTAGCCATGTGTCTGCCATCACTGCATCAGTGAACAATAGCTTTGTTGCAGCGTGTGGCACATGCGTGTTTTGTCACACTATTTTGCATGTTTTATCTCATGATGTCCATCTCACATGGATGAGTGACAGTACTTATTTCCTACCATCTAGCTGTACTTGTCAAATGTACCATGGCTATGCTACGTGCCATCTGTGTGCTGGCATGTGTCATGTATGTGTATTGGACATGCCACTCACAGACTAATGTGTGATGCCAGTGCTATCCAGCATGCAGCACATGTGTTGCTTTTCCATCTTGGAGTCCTCAGTGTCTGCTTTTTCCCTCCCCTTCCAACTCATTGACAGTGCATGCATGCCAGAGTTATTGTCATGTGTGGCATGTGTCATTTATGTACTGGATGTCTGCCTCGTCATGCCTATGTGTGTGGGCGATGTTGCTTATGCCTGTTTTCATTACTTTTCTTTTATGTTTTTGCAGGTGATGAGGCACTTGATGCTGTTGAGGAGGAGGAGATGGCGCAGAGTAAGGAGGACTCACAGACACAAGCCAGTGGAGGACGTGGGGTGGTGGTGGGTGAAAACCCAATCCTCCTGCAGACCATACTGTCCACGGGTGTCTCTGGGTACACCTCCGCAGACCTCTATGAATCAGGTGCTGAATCAGACATTGAGACATATGTCCCGTCGCAGGTGAGTGTTTCTGGCAGGGATGCTGTTCTGTCAAACCCACCTGCACTGGGGGTAGACCCCTCTATGGGGATTTCAGTGTTGGAAAGTCCGCCTGTGGCAGTTACGGATGCAGGGCCACACTCCACAATATTTGCTCCTGTTCCTGGGCCAGCAGATCAAAGGAGGAATGCAGTCCTGCAGCCTCAGGCAGTGCCAGCACAGCAAGGTGCACATCACCTTGCCCCAAACAGGTGTGGTGCCCGCCAACGCGGTGGCCGTGCGCCACCAGGCAATACTGTATGGGAGAACTCCATCTAAACTATAGCAGCACAACAGGGGGCATAGTGTGAAATGATGGCTCAGGCAATGGATAGGGTGGCCACTTCCATTCTCCCCCCTGAAA
This sequence comes from Ambystoma mexicanum, assembly GCF_040938575.1. Lineage (NCBI taxonomy): Eukaryota > Metazoa > Chordata > Amphibia > Caudata > Ambystomatidae > Ambystoma > Ambystoma mexicanum. The sequence goes on from NC_090929.1 coordinate 350,631,732, forward strand.
GGCAGATGGAGCTCCAGCAGCAGGCAACAGAGTCCATTTGCCACTCACACAGTGAGGACATGTTGGCCTCTGACAGGGAGCGTCGGGCTGGACTGGAGACTCTGCGCACAGCCATATCTGTAGAGTCACAGGCCCACAGGGAAGCCCTCAGGTTAGAACACAGGTCCCTCAGAGATACTCTGGGTGAACTTGAGGTGTCCCGGAGTACAAGGGCAGAACAGCAGCTGGAGCAGGTGACATGTACACTGTCAGCTGAGCTCCAGGCAACCCATCAGGAGATCCGGGAATCACGTGAGGCCATGCAGGCAGAAATGCGTGCTACCCGTGAGGTGCTGCATGGGGATCTCCGTACCATTATCCTCCAGAACCAAACCTTCCAGACCTGCATGCTTGCTGCCATGGAGGACCATACCAGGGCTTTGCGTGGCCTGCCTCCCATATCACGGCTACCTTCTGAAGTAGCAGCAGAGGGTGATGACAGCGACGACAGTTCTCCCACTGTAGCGTAGCCATGCAGGCCATTGTCAGGAATCGAGGGTGGAAGCTGTGGGATCGATGGACGCTCTAGTCCTCACCCAACATGGCTGCCTCCACTATAAATTTAGGCCCCGCCTCCAGCTCGGCGCGTTGTATCTGTGTATTGCTTACACTTCTACCAGCGCTCAGAGTAGCTCGTAACTCTTTTCCGAGTATTCCTCCTAGCTCTCGTTTTCGGCGTGAGCTTGTTATTTTCTCCTGTGTCCCTCTCCCCTTTCTGTCCGCTCTGTGTTTTAGTTCTATGTGGTTTTTCGTAACCGACTATCTGTGTTCAGCCTTTCTCCGCTCGCGATCCCTTTCGCGTTCCGCTTCTTGCTTACCTTCTGTTTACTTTTTCTCCACTTGCGTATCCCTTCGCACTCAGCTCCTCGCTCTACCTTTCTGAATCCTTTTTCTCCGCTCGCGATCCCTTTCGCATTCCGCTTCTTGCTTACCTTCTGTTTACTTTTTCTCCACTTGCGTATCCCTTCGCACTCAGCTCCTCGCTCGCTCTACCTTTCTGAATCATTTTTCTCCGCTCGCGATCCCTTTCGCGTTCCGCTTCTTGCTTACCTTCTGTTTACTTTTTCTCCACTTGCGTATCCCTTCGCACTCAGCTCCTCGCTCTACCTTTCTGAATCCTTTTTCTCCGCTCGCGATCCCTTTCGCGTTCCGCTTCTTGCTTACCTTCTGTTTACTTTTTCTCCACTTGCGAATCCCTTCGCACTCAGCTCCTCGCTCTGCCTTTCTGAATCCTTTTTCTCCGCTCGCGATCCCTTTCGCGTTCCGCTTCTTGCTTACCTTCTGTTTACTTTGTCTCCGCTTGCTTATCCCTCCGCACTCTGTTCTTCGCTCTGCCTTCCTGTACATTAAACTGCTTGTGGCCTCTATCTGCTTCGGTGTCCGAAGCATTTGACACTCCCGGCATTTTGAAGTGTCCTGACTTTGGAGAAAGCTCTCGCTTCTCTATACATCATAACTGAACCTTCATCTTCTCAGCCTGGGAGAACCTGCCTTATACCTGGCCTGGAACCACTCCTCACCTTACCTGCAGATCTTTGTTCAAGGGTTTTTTCTGCCGTTCCGGCTTTTTCCCTTGGGCACCGAGGCTGGCCCACTGGGAGCCCCCCATGGCAGGTTTCCACTTCTGCCACGGTGGCCTCCGGAGGGGCCAGACCTTACTTGCACGATAAGAAGGTTAGATCACCTAAGGATCTTATCTCTAACAAGAAGAAGGAACGTCCCCGGATCCGGACTACGGTAAAGGACTTAATATCAGAAGATTCAGGTGAGGAGAAGGGGGAGGTGGAGCCGGAGTCTGACAGCCATGAGCCCATGGAGGTTTTTTTTTTCTCTCAACATCCACGCATGTGGGTGTTGGGCTGCACCCTGTACCTCGTCACTCCTGGGTGGCCTCGAACACCCCCCCCCCCCCCGGTCCACACATGGTCATTTTTTTTTTTTAATATTTTTTTTACAGTGTGTTGCTTTGTGTGGCTCCCGTAGGCATCCACTGTGTATTCCCGCTGGGCACATGCAGGCTTGTCCTGTCTTTGGGCTAGATGCTTGGGTTCCTGACACACACACCGCTCCATGGGCTTGCAAAGGGTGTGACCAAGTGACAGTAACTTACACAGTGACATTGGGCTCCCATGAGTTGTGTGGGCAGTCTGTAGTCAAAACTGTGTGTACATCCCTAGCGGGGATTGTTGTTCCATTCTCCACTGCATGGTGGATTGATATTTGCTTGTGCATCCATGTCTTTATCCTTATATACATGTAGCTTCTTCATGTCTTAACAAGCCTATCTGCTTTGCAGATGCAGTTCATGTTGTATGCAGTACACTGACACATTTGCCTGACAGCAACACTCTGCAGTTGGAAGGGGTCGATGTGCTGCCTTGTTGTGACACTTGCACTACTTTAATTTTTTACAGTCATATATTGCCACTGTTTCATCCTGTACTGATGTTTTGTGTTGCTGGTAAGTATTTGTTGATGTGTGCTGTTTCTTATTGATTACTGAGAGCATATTGTCTGTGGCCTGTTTCCATTAGGGACAGTGCACTTTGTGACACTTGTGTCATGTGTTGTGCATTCATTTGGTTGCTTTCACATTGCATGCCATGCCATGGTGGTTTGGGTAGCTGAGATGGGGAGGGGTTGGGTGACATGGCACTATTTTGATGTGGTATTTTGCAAGGGGGTAGTCGTTCATGCTGCATGAATGTGCGTTGTTTTGTGACACAGCATTGGGTGTCTTTAAGTAGCTAGGGATGCACACAATGTAACACTTCCAGGTGAACTATCTCAGGCTGGTATGGTTGTGACAGTTGACTGTCCCTTTTGTCATCATCATTGATTGTCAGCTGGTATGTGCCAGGGCTGTGTGCACTCCGTAGGGGTGGGATTTTAGGTGAGGTATTTTGCCACAAGCTGGGTACGGGCTGCCTCACCATGTGCCCTTTCACCTCCCATGCGCAGCGGCTGTGCATGTGGTTGGGGATGTGGGGGCACCACCATGTCCACCGGCACGCCCCACCGGGTTGCAACGTTGTGCAGGACACATGCTGCCACTATGATCCTGCACACTACTGGGGGCGCATTTAGCAGCTGCCCACCAGAGCGGTCAAGGGAGCAAAAGCGTGACTTGAGCACTCGGAATGTGCGCTCCACTATGCCCCGGGTTGCAATATGGGCTGTGTTGTATCTTACCTCGGGTGGTGTGGTGGGGTTCCGAATTGGCGTCATCATGTAGGTGCTCAGAGGGTAGGCACTGTCCCCTGGGGAGGTGATAATGGCTATCATTAGTGGGGTTTTCACATTAATCAGTGTCTGACATGCATGCATGTGCAGAGGCATTTATACTCACCAATCAGCCATGTGTCGCCATGCCGCCCAGCTTCCAGGTCCCGGTTTAGGGGTAACATTCTGAATATGAAACTATCATGGCTTGACCCTGGATAGTTGGCATATACTAAGGTGATGATTCCCTTGGCATCACATACTACCTGCACGTTGATTGAATGCCAGTGCTTGCGGTTTCGATAGATGTGCTCAGTGGCCCTGGGAGGACGTAGAGCCACATGGGTGCAATCAATGGCACCTAGCACTTTGGGGAAGTGTGCCACCCCGTAAAAGTCCTGGACAACGGCCTGCCTTTCTGCAGGTGTTCTGGGCATGTACATGTGCCTGCGGACTGAGGGGCGTGCAGTCATGATGGCCAACACCTGGTGTAGGCAGCGTGACTGCATGGCCTGTGACACAACCCCCACTATGGCACTTGTCCGCTGAAATGAACCAGTAGCCAAGAAGTGCAGTACATTGAGCACCTTTTCCAAGGGGCTCAGTGCTTGCGAGCACAGGGTGGGTGATGTGAGGTCATCCTCCCACTCCCTCACCAGGTCTAGGATTATGTGTGGTGGAAACCTGTACCTCCCATACACCTGGTCATCAGGCATCCCTGGTCATCTGCAGGTGTTCTGGGCATGTACATGTGCCTGCGGACTGAGGGGCGTGCAGTCATGATGGCCAACACCTGGTGTAGGCAGCGTGACTGCATGGCCTGTGACACAACCCCCACTATGGCACTTGTCCGCTGAAATGAACCAGTAGCCAAGAAGTGCAGTACATTGAGCACCTTTTCCAAGGGGCTCAGTGCTTGCGAGCACAGGGTGGGTGATGTGAGGTCATCCTCCCACTCCCTCACCAGGTCTAGGATTATGTGTGGTGGAAACCTGTACCTCCCATACACCTGGTCATCAGGCATCCCAAAAAGGCTGGTCCTGGGTAAAAAAATGTGGGGCCTGGCTATCCTCCTCCTCCTGCAGTGTCCCACGACCACTGCTGCGAGGAACGGTATATTCATCGTAGCGTCTGAGCTTGTTTGTTGTTTGTGCGCACTTTTATGCTGCGCAGGGCCGCTTACGCCTGCTTCCTGCTGGCGTACGTGTTTCCGGATTAGCGCGTCTTTTTTTACGCACGCCTTTCCCCTGTTCGATTCCATGAATACGTGTTGTTAGCGCGCGTGTGGCCGTTGCAAGCATTTACCTCCTGTCCTTCCCCCGTAACGCCCACATTTTCACACGTTGTTCCCCATTCCGCGTGTTACGCCCCATGTTACGCCCCCTTTTCTTGTGTGCGCTGTGCTATGTGCGCTTTCCCTGTGTGCATAGCGCACGCCGTTTAGTGACGTGGGTGCCCGCGTGCGCCACCCACGAATTTAGCGCACATGGCTGGATTTACACGCGCAGTGCATTCCATGAATCGATGTGTGCGGCTTTGGCACGCGTGCACTGCGATTTTCACGCTTGCGCTGTGATTTTCACGCTTGCTCTCCCCTTTTCGGCGCAAATTTATTCCATGAATCGCCCGTTTATCTGCGGTTCCTTTAATCCATTCTGCACTGTATTGTTTAAGCTTAAGCGCGTGTTTCGGCAGCTGTTTGCAAAGATGCACTGATGGAGTAACCTCTTCCATTCTTAGCCTTTTCACTTCTCTTTTTGCTAACACTCGCTTAATTTTCAATCACAGGTTTTTTAAATATGTCTCAATCAAAATATAATATGAGCAAGCACCAAACGTTACAAGCTCCAATCCTGTCAAAACACAATTTTTACTTTAATCTTGCTAAAAAACAACCATCAAAATGCAATTTTAAAACAATTAATTTCTGTGTTTTCAACTTCACGCTTCTTTATTACAAAAAAAAATTCTTTCAGCTATGACGTCATCACACCTCTCACTCATATAAAACAAACGGACAAACTTAACCAGTTACATATACTATTCACAATCTTTTCCTTAAGACTCGTCTTGCGCTCTAAAATCTGCTCCGATTGGAACCTAAACCAATTCTTTTAGGACTGTCTTTAATCGTTCCCATCTCCTATATGTCCCACTAAGGGGCTCTGAATTAAGGTTTCTGCTAACACTCTTTAAAGCTTAGGAACAGGGCGTATCCTCTTATCGTGGCCTCACTCACGATTATTCTTCTTTATATATTGCTCGGCCACACTCAAGTCAATGGGTCTCATTACAACCTGCCAGTCCGGGACCGTGCAAAATCCGTGATGGCGGTAAAAACGTTTCCGTGTCCGCAAGGGTGCGGAAAAACCATCCGATTACACGCTGTCGGTCGCGCGCACCACACGGACTCGGAAACGTTGTTACCGCCGTCACGGAATACCCCACGGAAATGGAAATAACGAAGCCACAAGTGGCGCAAAACCCGTTTCCGCCTCCGCCGCCACGGACACGGAACCGGAAATACCATGATCGCCAAAACAGGAAACAGAGAGGCGGCCATCATATAAAAGCACAATCCATTGCCATCCAGAGCCAGCACAAGCACAATCCTGACTCTGAGAAGCCAAAAGGGACCACCAGCATGTCTGCCAGGATTCCTGCTCAGAGGCAGCGCAAACAGCGCTTCAGCGAGGCGGAGCTAACCGTCTTGGTGGAGCACATCGTGGACAATGCTGAGATGCTGTTCAGCGCCGACCAACGGCGTGCCACACAGCAGCGGAGGAAGGAGGTGTGGGCCGAAGCTGCACGCAAGTGCACCGCCGTGGGCGTGGCAGTGAGGAGCGTGAAGGACTGCCACAAGCGTTAGGACGACCTGAGGCTGAGGGTACGCAACCTCATTTCCACGCACCGCCAACGCAGCAGTGGGACAGGCGGAGGACCCCCTTCCCCACTGAGGCTGCAAGCATGGGAGGAGCGTTGCAGCAGCGTCCTCCACCTAGAGGGAATCCATGGGATTGGGCAGGCTGAGGCAGGAGTGAGCCCACCTGCAGATGCCGGTAAGTGCCCAAACATGAATGCCACATGTAAATATGCAGTTGTGAGTACTGGGCCAAAGGACCCATTAACAACCCCCCCCCCAGGCAGTGCATGTGTGGGCCAAAGGACCCATTAACAATCCCCCCCCCCCCAGCCAGTGCATGTGTGGGCCAAAGGACCCATTAACAATCCCCCCCCCCCCAGGCAGTGCATGTGTGGGCCAAAGGACCCATTAACAATCCCCCCCCCAGGCAGTGCATGTGTGGGCCAAAGGACCCATTAACAACCCCCCCCCCAGGCAGTGCATGTGTGGGCCAAAGGACCCATTATGATCCGTATGGCAACCAATATCACTGAATGCAGACACCAGCAATCAGATGCATGTGACTAACACTATTCAATGTACAATCTTAATGACGCATGTGATGCACCCATCTGCCACCACAACAACACTAATTGCATGCCCTTTGTGTCCCCACAGCCGTTTCAAGTGACAGTGATACTGCACAACAGGCCAGCCAATCAGCATCGGCAAGTACACTAGCCACCGCCACCACACAGGAGGATGCTGCCGGCAGTTCTGCACCTCTGGCCACATTACCAGCCACTACAGATGTGCGGCACACCACCACCACCACCAACATCCCCACCGTCTCCACATTGGCTGAGTCCAGACAGGTGCCACGGGAACCTATCATGGCCACCCAACACAACACCGAAGGCAGCAGCACTGCAGAGGGGGCGGCCTGCAGTGATAACAGTGCCCCGCAAGAGCACTCGGAAACGGGGCCACAGGGGGAGATGCCCACATTGGAAGACCTGGGCTCCTTCCATGAGCTGGGGTTCAGCCCCACTTCACTGGGGAGTCCCATGAGGTCGCCCACCCCATCCATGGCCGAACTGAATGCCCGCATGCAGCGGATGGAGGACCAGCAGGCTACCCTCACCCAGCTGGTGGAGAGGCAGCTAGAGGAATCCAGGCTGCAGAGGGAGAGCTACAGCGCCTCAGTGCGTCGCCTGTCGAGGTCCATTGGACGCTTTGCGAGCACCATAGTGACCCTTGCACGCCATGTGCGGGAGGGCAATGACCACACCTCCAGGCTTGTGGAGGCCATGTTGGTTGGCCAACAGGCAAATCTGGCACGGATGCCCTCAATCCCTGATTCTGGCCAATCAAACACTACCACCCCATCCAGCTCCACTACTGCCAGTCCGAGGAGGCGCTCGAGTAGGCTAACGGGTCCCTTGGGCAAGGTTGCACAGAAGCGCACACGGAAGTGATGGCATGTGTGTGGGGCAGTGCAGGACACATGTGGACTACAAGGGTGTGAGAGGGGTGGGCACGTTTGGGTGGTGGGGTAGGTAGTTTTGGGGGTTTGGACAATGGGCTCTGGGTGGGGGTGGGCACGTTTGGGTGGTGGGGTAGGTAGTTTTGGGGGTTTGGACAATGGGCTCTGGGTGGGTGTGGGCACGTTTGGATGGTGGGGTAGGTAGTTTTGGGGGTTTGGACAATGGGCTCTGGGTGGGGGTGGGCACGTTTGGGTGGTGGGGTAGGTAGTTTTGGGGGTTTGGACAATGGGCTCTGGGTGGGGGTGGGCACGTTTGGGTGGTGGGGTAGGTAGTTTTGGGGGTTTGGACAATGGGCTCTGGGTGGGGGTGGGCACGTTTGGGTGGTGGGTGGCCCCGGGTGTACAGCTTCCCTAACCAATGCACCTTCTTCCCTGTTGTTATTACATCAATACATCACCATTTCAAATCAAGACATACATGTGTGGACATTGATCATTTATTTTGCAGTGCAACTATTAATTCATTGTCGTCACCATGTATGTGCATTACTGTGAATGTGCTGTGACTCAAAAGTAAATGCGAATCAGGGCATCCCGTGCTCTCTGGCCATCATGTGCACCCCCAGGGGGAGGCGGTGCCATCCCATCCCCATCTCCATCCCCATCCCCATCTCCATCCCCATCCCCATCTCCATCCCCATCCCCATCCCCATCTTCCTCATCTGCGTCTGGTGGCATTGGGATGTTCCTGCGCAGGCATATATTGTGCAGCATGGCACATACCAGCGTGATTTTGCCCGTCTTCACTGGGCTGTACAGCAGTGATCCGCCAGATCTGCTCAGACAGCGGAAACGGGCCTTCAGCAGTCCAAATGTCCTCTCAATCATTCCACGTGTGTGGATATGTGCCCTATTGTATGCCTCTTCATGCCTGTTCCTTGGTCTCCGTACAGGTGTCATCATCCATGGCGTGAGTGCATATCCCGCATCACCTACATGGGATGTAGATGGGGGAACATGTCAGTGTTTGTGGCATCATGTCCTCATCTGCTGCTGTGCATTCTTGTATCATCATTCATTCATGCATATGTACCATGCAGTGTCTGGAGGTATGTTTTGGCCATCACGAGGAATGTCGCTGACTGCATATGGGCCTACACATTAACTTGCATGTTTGCTGTGCCCTGCGGGTGACATTTGATTGTGTGCATGTCATGGTGCAGTGCTGTCCACACATGGCAGAGTGACTCCACTGTACGGAAGTAGTAAATACACGTCGTATCATTTACACGCCTCTCGTGCTTTTTGGGGCAGTGTTTCAATTGAGGGTGGGTGTCTGCAGTGGCACAGGGTTCATGGGACAGTGACGGGATTGGCTGTGGCAGCGTGTGCACGGGCACATTGTGGTGCCCTGTCATGTCTTCCTTCATGATGTTTGGCATCCGCTGTGTATTTGGTAGATGGAAGGGGGGTGATGCATGTGCAGTCACAGCGGCACACTCACAATGCTCATTGGCCTGGACACACACACACCACTCCGACAGGGTTGTAGCATCGTCAGCTGTACTCACCCAATAGCCATGTGCTTTGTCCGGCATAGCGTTCCATGTACCGTGGCAACGTGGAATTCCGCAGTACCATTGAGTCATGTGATGAGCCTGGGAAACGTGCACAGCAGTGTGTAATCAGTTGCATGGCATCACAAACCACCTGGACATTCAAAGAGTGATACTGTTTCCTATTGCGGAACACCGCCTCAATTGCATGTGGTACTGTCAGCTCGACGTGGGTGCAGTCAACTGCGCCTATGCAATTTGGCATGCCTGCTATGGCATGGAAGGCCAACTTGGTGGCAATGACCTCGGGGAGGGTGCGGGGTAGGGCTATGTGTTCCGACACATGGCGCAACAGGGCATCCAGTACCTGTACCAGGATTTTTGAGAAACACGGTTGTGATATGCCGTGCAGCTCACCAACCGTGTGTTGATAGGTGCCAGTGCCAAGGAAATGCAGAACTGAGACAACCTTCAAGAGGGGGGGGGTGGCGGTGGGGGTGTCAATTAGGCTGCTGATGTTGTCCTCAATCATGGCGGTGATGTGCAGGATTGTTGCACGGTCCAGCCGGTATAGGGTGTGGATCTGTCCTGGGGTGAGGTTCCAGGGTGAGGCCCTGATGCGTGGTATTGGTGGCTGGCGGCGGGGTCGGGCTGGCTGGGCAATGGGGTTTGCCATAGCTGCAGGGTTGGCTGGTTGCCGCCTGCGCCTCCTCCGCCTACGCCTCCTCCTCTGCGCCATTACTGCCACCATGTGCAGTACTGCCTGTTGGTTGAGTAGGCCCAGTCCCAGTGCTACTAGCCCTGCTGCCTGCATGGTTCTGTGTTGTGTTGGGCTGGGTGTGGCCCTTTTGTAGGCTCCCAGTGGCCTGCTAGGTCCAGTTGGGCTGATTTGGTGCACCTTTGCCCTGATTCAGTTCAGCAGGCAGTGTATAACGCCATGTTCGCGGTGGCGGCGGTTCCGCCACCGTGATCACGGTATTTCCGCCATTTTTTTCCCGGTATTTCCGTGTCCGCGCTAGTTGTGATGCTCACGGTGTTTCGTGTTGCCGGTAACGGAGGGGTTTCCGTGCAGGCGGAATTAAGGGGAACCCTATTTCCGCGGTGGCGGTTTAGGGTGGTGCTATTACCGGGGCCGCGGGTCATGATTGCGCGGACATGGAAACGGTGCCGGTATGGTTTTACCGGCAGTGTTAATTCCGGACCGGAGTACTTGTAATGAGGCCCAATATCTTGTTTCCCATATATATATATATTACACTCTTAATCTTACGTTATATTTTATCCCACCTCCCTCCGTTACTCTCCGTTATTTACTATATATGTATTCCTTTGCCACACTCTTTGGTCTATTTACTCACTGTTTGCATGCTTTTCTTCTTTGGACCCTCGGGATCACCTCCTTTATTACTGCCTCTTCGAGCTGCTTTTCGATCCGCTTCTCATAGATGTGGGAGGGGTTCCTATTCAAACTAGGGATCCCATCAACCGTCCTTGCAAGGCTTCGGAATTTATACTATCCACTATCTACGGGGAGCTTCACGTCCTGTCAGCCGAATGGCAAGGTCGTGCAATATTGCCGAGATTGTAAAGTTACTTATGCTGACGGCCGTTAACTTATCTAACCATCCTATCTCTGCTACCACTATCTACGGGGAGCTTCACGTCCTGTCAGCCGAATGGCAAGGTCGTGCAATTTTGCCGAGATTGTAAAGTTACTTATGTTGACGGCCGTTAACTTAGCTAACCATCCTATCTCTGCTACCAAATGAGCTGGGTGTTACATCAATAATGAAGACGACACAAATAGTTTGGCAAAGTTCATCTGTTTTAAAGTCATGTATCTAAAACAGGGAGTAAAACGAAGATAAGCAATCGCTCGATCCTCTGACTCTACTTACTTCATAAAAAACCTGGGCACTTATACCCAATTTTGGTCATCATTGACGTTTTGACCTGCGTCATTACCAACGTCATCCTATGTGGCAAACTACAAAAACTTAACGGAGGGTGTGATTGGGTCTAAGTGTATTTCTAAGTATAGACTCTATATCTGTATAGAGCAGTAGAGGAAGGAGATAGGATACTTAACATCAGGTGGGGCAACTAAGCCCTCCCCACAAATGGCCACTATGAACGTCACTAAATGTACGACGTCCCATTGGCTACACAAACTATAGGACCCTTAATTACGCGGTCCCCTATGATTGGTTAGCTTCTAACCCCTGTCAGTACTTTTCCACCTACGTCTAGCAGCATACAGACTGAACAACCAGGTGCGGGTGAGCTCGTCTTAGCAGCAGCTTCCCACCAATTAGCATATCATCTATCATCACTTCAATGGCCCAGTGTCAATTAGTGCTCTGAAGTTGGCCTTGAGTTTGTACTGTGTTCTGAGAATTTTTAGGGAGTATGGGCACAGCCAGCCTTTGTGCGTAGGTGTGACCATCTTGCTCGTCCAACTTCCCTCTATCACGTGACTGGACACCATAAAATCGAGCCTTTTCGTGTATTTGATTTTATTCTCCAATGGTCCTCTGACGTCTTTTGTTCTGCTGACCTTTCTGAACAGGAGCCTCTGTTCCTTCACGTTAATTGTATCCAATGTCAGCCAATTCCAGTTTGATGAGACCTTGGCTCTCTTGGCTCTGTTACCTCCTTTAACTGAGATTCATGTTGTGCATTCAATTGCTTTATTAACTGTGACACACTTAAAATGGAGGCATTCTTGCTTTGTTCAGTACTGCTTATATGCATAGTGGAAACATCCATCCTTTACTTGTCCATATGTATCTATATATGTATATGTTGGCGCTTGCCGCAGTCTAACTATTCAAAAGCATATGGCTAGCTTCATGATTGCTTTGCTGCTTGCATTTCATTGCATCTGTACACGTTTAAACTAACCAAGTATCTTCATCGGGTCTGTGGCATAAGTTTCTTCACCTTGATCCCAAGATGTCACTTATCCTTGGTACCTTCTTGATGGTTTATAAATCGTCTCCATCCTCTGGTCAATATATCTCTTCTATGGGTGTCAATTAGATTTTGTGTGACGTCACCATTCATCCTTGCCATTTAGTTTCTCTGCTTCTTCAGGAATCTCATTCAAATGGCCATCATATTGTCTTGTATGTAGGTATGGTTTCTTCAATGGGTACGTTACCTCCGATATTCTCTTAAGTTTAGGTATTCTTATAGGTACTGCACAGAGTCCACACTCTTCTCTTTGCTGGTTTAACTGTTCTGTATACGTCACATACTTGGGTTAATTCTCTTCAGGTAATGTTGGCGGGGCAGTTGGAGTGGGGGTACTTGGCTCCTCCTTTACAGAATGTTAACAGCCCAGCGAGAACATGAGTCAGTAACGAGAAATGTGTCGCACTTCCGGTGAGTGCCGGCCACCATGTGGGAAGAAGGTCCCTCTCCAGCAGCGCCTCCAGCCGCAGACCAGTCTGAACCCCAGATGACGCCACTTAAGTCTAACAGCCAGGAAAGGGATGAAGAGACTGGCAGCCCCGCAAGGGAGTCCTCAAGCATGGCCAGCCCTGAACCAGAGCATGCAACGCCGTGCCCCCACAGACCATGGGGCACGGCATCAAGGTATGTGCTGAGAGAACTGCTGCAGGCGTCCCCGAGACTGAGAGGTTTCGTCCTGCACGGCGTCTACCACTGAACAGTAAGCCCGAGTGGCAATGCCACCTGATGTGACTGTGACAATAGTTCATGCCACCTGCTTTAATTTCATTTGTCGTGTAAATTGGGGAGGGGTGTGGTATGTAGAGGAAAGTAATAAAAGGCTAGACTGCCCACAAAAATGGCACAGTCCGGAGTGAGAAAGCAACCAGTGTCTGTGTCATTTGTGCACCCCCAGCCAGCCATGCTGGACCCCAGCTGGCGCTGAGGCCCAACCTTACAACACCACACACCTCCACCACAGCCAAGCGTCCTGTGTTCACTGGGGGCCACCACACTAAGAAAACACTGCACACCTGTTGGAGAGACTTTCCGACTTTTCAGTGAAAAATATTGCTATTTTTCACGTTCTCCCACCTAAAATAATTCCAGCGCTGATGTATTCCTATGGAGAAAATAACGTCTCCCGATTGTTTACACAAAATCTCCTTTCTAGGTGTGTCGGAATGTTGGCATGTATGGTTCGGGAACACCCATAATAAATACTCAGTGTTGTTTTTATTAGTATTATATTTAATAAAAAGCCACAGGCTTTTTTATTTTCAAATCAGATTTGATTGTGTTTATTGTGCAAATGGTTTGCAACATAGTTTGGAAAAACAACATGAACAATGCTTAAGGAAACGTGAATTGATAGGACTGTTACAGATATGACATCTCGTTTCAATACATTGTTAGAAAACTTGTGAAAGACCAATATTTGAATAGCACGATGAGGAAGGCAAGAAAACTTGGTACAAGATGCGCTTCATGTGTCTGTACTGTTCGTCGCAACTGAAGCCTATGTAGCACTATTCCCTACCCCTTGCCTTCCCTCTTCCTCTCCGTCTTCCCGCCTCCTACCCCACACATCGGAGAGCACTATAGGATAATTTGAGCACTTGACCAAGCGCTGTTTTACTTACTGGTCTATTTTACCTGCGAGCGGGCTATACCGCTTGGTGTTGGGAAAGTTCCTACTGCTGTTTTGTTGTAACTGGCGGTGGTATCTGTTAGGAAAGATTTCCATTTCATGTGTAATTTTCCCTCCAGTTGTGTACCCCCCAACTTTTTGCTGCTGTTATACACCAAAGTCTGACTTTGCCAGAGGAGCACAGCCTTCAGCTGCACTCCCCTGGGCTTTTCGCTCACTTTATTATGGGGAAACTGACATGCCCTTAAAGACAGTCAGTACTGGGAGACTGGCCCGATCCATCCCCCAGGAGCGGAGAAATTGCCACTGTCCCATTTGGGAATCAACGCTGTAACTTCGCCACTGAAAGCCACAGAGCCACTAGAGTGCTGCATTTGAACCTGCGACTGAATTGGACTTGACTGCAGAAGTTTGGTCTGGAGTGCGCCAGGGGTCGGTCAGTAATTGCAACCTTTACCGGTGGCCCCTAGCACATCCATCCATTTTTACGCATGAGTGGCCCCTGAGGGTCCCTCTCCTTTCCACAGATAGCCTGAGCTATCGAACTATTCCCAACTCCTGGAACCTGTTCTGCCCTCTTGGGGAGACCCTCCACGAATAGTGGGAACCTATTCTGCATCACCTCACCACCTTCCTGAGCTGCTACAGACCCTACAAAACACCCTGATTCGCCCATCTGCACTACCGCGTGCACCAGCATTGCAAGTACATTTGAGCAATAGGCTCCTCTCATTTTAGGGACTAGACTGCCTTTCAGTTAGGCTTGTGATTACTGCAGAACTGCCTGAAGACTCTTTTCACTACCTGCTTCCTTCCCTTTTCTAGGTTGTGGACCCATTTCGTGTATTAACCCTTTAGGCCCCTTGGTTTTGTATATTTGTATTTTTGTATGATTGTGTTGGTTTAAAAGTGTTACTGTTAATAACTATTGTGTTGAAACTCAAAGGCCTTGAATAAATGTATTTGTATTTTTAATATATATATACACCTGACTGAGAGTGATTTGTAAGTGTCCTTTACTCTGTGTGCTCATTGAGGTCTTTCAGTCACCCTCACTGCTCCTGAGACCTAGTCTTGACTGCCACAAATGCTACCTTGATTAGTCTGGCTTGTCCAGAAGGTTACCCTGTTCCAAGAAACTAGGCTGTCCTCCTGAACCTCTGCCCACCAGGTCAGAGTTGAGAAATCCATCTTAACAGTATCCAACGTCTGTAAGGTTTTTCGGGCTATGCCGGGTTTAGGGTCACCTAAATGTAGATATGTTGCTTTATGTATTCATGTGTTTCTATGCACTGCGTGATATTCAATGAAGGGCAACCATTATATCTATATGGGAGTGTGTTTCCAACAATGCGGCTGTGATGCTTTCCATTTGATATATCTCATATGCTTTGGCTAACCATTCTTTTCTGGAGGGTAGCATGCTGTGTTTCCATCGGATCGTCTGGCAGACTCTTGCTGCTAAGAATAGATTCCTGTGCATGTGTGACACCACTGTGTATTCCTCTCCCACTTCTGCTTCCACCCCGAACAGTAGGAGTAGTGGGCACAGATTTCTGTGTATCCCATTGATGGCCTGCACCCACCCTAGGACTTCTTTCCAGTATGTTTTGACCTTCTACAGCTCCACCACTGGTGCCAGTAGTCACTAACCTCTGGGAATCCTCTCCAGCCATACGGAGCAACCCCTTGGTACATCTTGGCTAGTCCTTGTGGGGTCAGGTGCTATCGTAACAATAGCCTCCCGTTGTACATTTTATACTGCATTAAGATGGAGGAAGACCAGACCGCTCTATATATTGCCGCCCAGGCTTCCTCGTTTCCATGCAGACCCAGCTCTGTGTCCCAGTTACTGCGTGTACTCGGTATAGGGAGGTGACCTCTGTTAATGAGTGAAGAATACACCCATGAGATTAGCCCTTTGGGAGTTTGGCTTTCGTTGAGGACTTTCTCAAACATCGTTAGCGGTCTACTTAGGATGTCGACCCAGCGTGGGTCTTGCAGCACACTTCTAAGCTGCAGGTAGCACAGCGGGGAGATGGTAGTGCCCTGTAGGGCTGTTTCTAGTTCCTGCTTTGTTACGAAGGAGCCCTCCTTCCACATCTGTCCCGCCCTTACCAAGCCTCCCTCATATTGGGGTTGAAAGCTACTTGGGTTTACTAGCAGGTCTCTAATCGTGGGTGCCCATATACAGCTTAGCAGGGATGGCCAGGTCGTTACGCCTTGCATCTTCTGGGATGGGTGCCAAACAGACCACAGCAACTTGAGCACCGCATGCTCACGAATTCTGTGTGGCATGGAACCAACTGGGACCCAGAGCCATTCACGGAGTGTTACCGGGGTGAATACGTCATTTCCAGGCACACCCACTGTTTTTCTGCGTTTACCCTCATTGGTTCACCAGCAACCACAGTTGGGATGCTCTGTAGTATTCGAACAAGTCTGGGAAGTTTATACCTCCCTTGTCCTTGGGTGTCAACCAGGGTCGAGTGCGAAAGTCTGGGCTTCTGATCTGCCCACAGGAATTTGAGCAGGGATCTCTTGACCTCTGTGTGGAACGATTCCAGGATTATTACCGGGAGCGATTGATAGAGGTACAAGAGTCTCGGGAGGACATTCATCTTAATCGATGTAAAGCGTGCTGGGCAAGACAGCGTCATTTTGGCCCACCTCTGCAAGTCTGCTTTGATTGCGTCCCAAATGGGAGTGAAATTTGCACTAAACAGGTTTGCTGGGTCTCTGGTGATTTCTATCCCCAAATATTTTATTTTCTCTGTTTGCAGCTGGAATCCCACTTCCATGGTGAAGTGTCTTTGGAGAATGGTGGACTGCTATAGGGGGAGGGCTACTGTCTTATTTAGGTTGATGCGGTATACTGATAGCGCCCCTTATTCCATGAGGACCGCTATGAGGCCAGGAACCGACTCCTCTGAGTGGGTCAGGTATACCAGAATGTCGTCAGCAAACAATGCTAGTTTATATTCTCGACCTGATTGAGTCTGCCCGCAAATTTGGGAGTTCCCTTGAATGATTTGTGCAAGGGGCTCCAGGACTAGGGCGAACAGGAGGGGAGACAGAGGGCAGACGTGGCGTGTGCCGCGTGTCACTGCAAAGGGTTCTGAGGTGATGCCATTTACTACCACCTTGGCCGTGGCTTCCAGATATAGTGCCTGTGCACCTCTTATCCATTGTTGTGCCAGTCCCGCCCAGCTCATCATCGCCCAGAGAAAGGGCCATTCCACCCTATCGAATGCCTTCTCTGTGTCTATTGACAGTAGGATGGGGCATTCGTCTTGGTCGTTTATGGAAGCTATCAGGTTTAAGGTTGTGCGTACATTGTCTGCCCCCTGCCTGTCTCTCACGTAACCTACTTGATCTGTATGGACTAGCTGGGGGAGGATTTGGGCTAGCCGCCCTGCCGGGACGCTGGCGTAGATCTTAGCATTTACGTTTAGTAGGGATATCGGACGGTATGATGCGCAGTCGCTACGGTCCCTAGCCTGCTTTGGAATGACTACGATTCTGGACTCTGTAAATGAGACTGGCGCCTGTTCAGTTTCTAGGATCCCGTTGAAGAGTTTTACTAAGAATGGGGTTAGGGAGCTGTTGTGGGCGTTGTAAAATGCTGGGGTCAACCCGTCTTGCCCTGGTGCGGAGCCAGCTTTAAGGTTGGATATGGCGCCCTGTATTTCCTCTGCCGTTATGGGGAAGTTTAGAACTGTTAGGGCCTCACCTGGTAATTGGGCTCAAGGGGTGTTATTCAGGTATTTGGCTATCTCTTCTTCGGTACCTCTTCCTTCTGTGGTGTATAGGGAATCATAAAATCAGGCAAAGCGTTTTGTTATCTCCCCTGGATCCGCTAACTCCCTACCCTTTTCACCTTTCAGCTTGTGGACGGCCCTATCCGCCCTCTGAGCTCGCAAGCGCACAGCTAGCCTGGTGTGGGCCTTGTCGCTTTTCTCATAATATCTTTGCTTCAAATACCTGAGCTGAAACAGCACTCTGTTGTGCCATATTTCGCTCAGTTCCTTTCGGGGCGTACCGAGATCTGCTAGGGTCCCCTCTCTACTGTTTGCCTGAGTCTGAAGTGTGTGTTCTTTTTCTCTGATTGCCCTTTTTATTTCGTTCTCTCTCAAGAGCCTAGTTCTGTTTCTGTGTGCTCCCTCTGAGATCAGGACGCCCTGTAGCGTGACTTTGGCCGCCTCCGATCCAGTGTTTAGTGCTAACTCTACTTTGTCATTGCTAGAGAAGTAGCCCTTTATCTCCTCAATGAGGGTTTCCCTGAATATTGGGTCTTTATAGAGCATATTGTTACAGATCCAACTACGATCTGTCTGCGGGGGGGTCCCAGATCGAGTTCTAACAAACACATTTCGTGATCTGACCATCCTATTGTTTCGATGGCGGCTAGTTGTATTGTGTATGTGTTTGCCGCTTCTATGAGTATATCATCTATATGTGTGTACGTGAGGCGGGGGGGTGATTAGTAATTGAATGCTCTTTTCTATGGGTACATTTCTATGGGTACATTTCCCTCCACCCATCCACCAGATAATTGGCCTTCAGGAAATCGAGAAACTGTTCATCTGCTGGGTAGTGGGGGGGAGTCGCCCCTTGTCTCATGGAGTCCCAGTCCATTGCAGGGTCTGATATTACGTAAAAATCCCCCCCACATACCAGTGTTTCCGTCTTCCAGCTGTTCAAGAAAGTGGAGAGGGGGGCGTGGCTTGGCTCCAACGAGAACAACATGGCTCCCTGAGAGCTCCTGACTGAGCCGACCATTCGGACAAATTTTCGCAGTGTCTCCTCATCCGTTTTTGTTCCAAAAACGCAGCATGCAGACCTAAGGCAACCCCCAGCACGGCGCTCCTTACAGTTTGCGGCAAAAGAGCCCCACCTTCAAGCAATCGCCACTCTAAGGCAGTGCCTACTCTCAGTTGCAGGAATAAAAATTGCGGCCGCAGCCTGCTGGAGCCCAGGACGGACCAAGCACCGAGGCAGAGCAGAAACATGGCCACTGTGAGTCCCGCCTGAGAGACCATCCCACAAGGGAGCTCGACACGAATGGCATATATCCGGACTGCACAATAAGGATCGGCATGCCGGGGGTCCCTGCAGGGTAGAGAACCCCCCCCGGATCAAGAGGGCACAGACCAGAAGGAACCCCTCCAGGCAGCCGCAGCACCCGACAGCCACGGGACCACTGCCCGGGGTCTCTGTTCCGCCCCAGCAGCACCGGAAGCAAACACGAGCCGCCTGGGGCGCAGACAGGGTGTACAAGCACACCAAGCCACCACACCACTCTGGACCACGAAGAACCCAGACACACGCAGCACCCGGCCTCCAAGGCCCGGGTACCAACTTCAGCAGTGCCCGGAGCTAGCGCGAGCAGATTGGGACACAGACGGCGTGTGCAACCATGCCAAACTACCGAATCACACCCGGACCAGGAAGAGCCCAAGCATGCGGGGCTCCCGACCTCCACGCCCTGTGTATCAGCCTCAGCAGCGCCAGAAGAGTTCAGGGCAAGCCGGCCGCAGCCTCCACATCCGGGCCCCAAGCCCAACACGCACAGATATGGGAGCGAGGAGCGCGGGCCCTCGCCCCTGTTGGACACGGCCGGAAGGCACCTCCCAAGCAGCCGCAACTCCGCAACACCAGTCCGGCGGCCGACCCACCAGACACCTGTCGGGAGGCCCTGCACCCAGAGGCGAGGATCCCACTCATGAGATAGCGTTGAGTCTCCACCCCCCTCCTCCAAAACCCCTGGAAGAAAGGCCCCCACACCACCATATCACGCTGGACTGGGAGGGGCCCCCACCTAAACTAAGTAATTTACAAACCCATCACCACCGGGGCAAAGCTGCCAGATGCCCTCGCAGTGCCACCCAGAGCAACACCCCATAAGCAGGGACAGAGGACTCCCCACCAGCATAAAGCCCAAGCAAATCTCCGCCAGAAGGACCCACACCTCATACTCCCCTCGTAATCGGAGCTGCATAAAGCGCATGCCACCGTTGCAAGGACCCTAAAAGCAGCTGACCCCAGTTCCACCTCCCCAAACAAACCCACGACGAAGGCACCACCTAAGTAGCGACCACATCACCCACTCACAAAGCAAGGCAAACTCTCCACATTAAGAAAGCAGAACCTCTGCCTTTATACAGCACCAAAGGACACGCAACCACCCTGCCCCGTCGCCACATCACCCGTCCAACTGCCTACCTACCACCCAACCCAACCTGCAACGCACAAAGACAACAAAGCAGCAAATACGACTACCAGGACGCGAAAACCCAGCAGGGGAGGAAGTACCACTCGAACATTAGCCCAGGAGTACCGGCAGACCCCAAAGCACAAGTCGGCCACCGCCGAAACCACGCATCTCCAGCGAACATACATACCCCAAGCACCACCATGGCAAAAAGCAGCAAAACAATGAAGCAGACAGACATTGCAGCCTTAATGGTCGCGGCAGCAACAGAAAAACCAAAGAAATCTGACCACACACTAGACCCAACCTCAGAACTAACCGACCCTCCCACGGGCCCAGAGACAACCCAATCAGCAACAAAGTCCGATCTGAAAGACTTACTATCAGCAATAACTAAAGTAATTCAGAAAGGTAACTGAAGAGGTCACAAAGAAAATCACTGCTCTAGACAAACGGATAGCGGAGGTGGAACAACGCACCGGAGAGCTAGAGAACACCATATGCGACCACGCCTTCGACCTGGAAAGGAACCTAGACAGAATAGTAGCCCTAGAAGCAAAATACGATCTGCTAGAAATCAAGCAAGAAGACGCCGAAAACCACTCACGGAGGAACAACATCCTTCTCAGAGGAATTCCCATAATGATCGCAGACGCCGAACTGGAGGACTTCACCAGATAGCTATTCAGATTCATCCTGATCCTTCCAGACAGCGCCACCCTGGAGATCAACCGGGTCCAGCGCACAAATCAACGGCAACCATCACAATTCCCACCAGACGTCCTAGCACACGTTCACTTCTTTAAGGTAAAAGAAGAGATCATGAGAGAAGCCAGAGGAACCAAGCAAATCCTCTTCAGAGGAGCAAACATCACACTATACCAGGACCTGTCGGCAGTGACCCTACAGAAGAGGAAAGCACTCCGTAACCTCAAAACATGGCTGATCGAGCGCAAGGTGCAATACAGATGGAGCTTCCCAACAGCTCTGAATTTTACCCGGGAGGGGAGCAGAAAATACATCCGCATCCCCAAAGAAGCAGACAAATTTATGGGGACAGACCCGGAAAGCAAAGCCTCAGAATCTGAGGCACACAACCAAGATAAACGGAAAACTCTGAGCAAAGGCGCCTGGTCCAGAGCCACCAGAAAGCGCAGGCTCAGAGGCCCGCGGAAGACTAAGGATCCGGACTGAGGTACATGAAGGAGATATATCCAAAATGTAGTCCCGCATTACAAATCGTCGCCCAAAAAAGGCAACACCGCAATACTAAAAGAGGACCTCGTATCGGGGGCAATCGGAAACAAGCCAAATTGGACCAATAGCCAAGAGTCCCGTTACCACAATACGGCCCATATTACCATTCACTCCAACGCACTGCACTGGAGCCGGAACTAGCTTTAACTGTCATCGAGCTCCCTGAACATTACATCGGCGGCTCTCAGGCCCAGTTGGCCACAAAGAGTCCAACGTTACGGTTCAGACAGCCATCCCCGTTGGATGAGGCTGGTCTTGATCCAAGGAACTAGGAAAGAGGGAGGGGGGAGGGGTAGAAGGATGAGGGAAGGGGGGAGGGAATGTTGGGGCACGTTGCCCCAGGAACGAGAAACAGACAGTATACATCAGACAGACTCAGAAACATCGCAAATAGATTCGCCAAGAGGTGACGGGCAATCATGGGCCCTCGAGGATAGAACAAACAACCCCGCAAAAACTATTTAACGCGAATACACCAGCCCAGATGGAGGATATGAACATCTGCATCCTCACTTGGAACGTGGGCGGCCTTAACACCCCACGGAAGCACAAATCAGTAGAGGGAAGGCTGAATAACTTAGACAGAGATATTGTAATTCTGCAAGAAACCCACCTATTAGCAACTGATGAACACAACCTCAGGTTTTGCCCATTCACACAGGCCTTCTTCGCCACCTCAGGGGAAAAGAAACGGGGCGTAGCAATACTGCTAAGCAAAGACTTCCCGCTTCAAGACCTTACAGTAAAAAAGGACACAGCAGGCAGGTTCCTCATGCTGAAGGGAAACCTAATGGCACAAGCAATCACTATAGTGGGAATATATTGTCCGAACACAGACCAAGCCAAATTCCTGCAGAACCTAATTCCAAAACTAGCAGCATTGACCATGGGGCACCTAATCATAGGAGGAGATTTCAACAAGGTCCCAGACCCCGCTATGTACAAAACCCACCCAGCATCCAACGCGGACTACTCCCGCGCCCTAGCTCTTGCAAAACTAATGAGAGAAACCGAAACAGTAGACTCATGGCGACCTATTATTGATAACAGGGACATTATTTCCATGCCTGGAAAACTTACGAATACACACCAGAATGATCTCTGACCACGCACCAGTATGAGCGGACCTAGCCATAAGCAGACTCCCAGCCCCACCACCAAGATACTGGAAGTTGAACGACTCTATCCTCCTGGACAATGCGATCAAAGCGGAAATTAAAGAAGCACTCACAGCCTACTTCCAGAATAACGCAACCCCCGACATGCCCATCAGCACTGTGTGGGAAGCAATGAAGCCAGTAATCCGGGGCACCATAATCAGCGCAACGACAGAATATCCCCCGAATCGCGGGGATCCAAGCAGCAACATTGGAGACCAAGGTAACGGAGATAGAAAAACGACTTAAAATTTGCCACACCAGAAAGCTAGAAAGAGAGCCGAAACAAGCCAGAATCGCATTAGAAATGCATTGGGCAGACAGATCAGCCAAAGCCCTGGCATATACCAAACAGTTTTACTACAGCAAAAGCAACAAACCCAACCGCATCATGGCGCACAAACTGCAGAGGATTCACAAAAAGAATAACATAATATGCATTGTCGGGGAAGACGGCTCCATCCAATATTCAGACCATGGTAAAATGAGCGCCCTCACAGCCCATCACAAAACGAAAATGACGGGCCCACTAGCCAACGCCGAAATACCACACCAGAGCAAGCAATACCTGCAGTCATTCACAACAACCCACAACAAAGAGCAACTCGAAGTCCTCGAAGACCCAATAACATCCGAAGAAGTCGGAGAAGCCATTAAAACCCTGAAGCACACTGCCCCCGGTCCTAACGGACTAACAGCGAAATTTTACAAAACATTCTCACACACCCTCGCACCACTACTCTCCCAAGTGTTCAACTCATTCCTAGACACACGGAACATCACCAAATCTATGAGAGAATCCCTCACAATCCTGGTCCACAAGCCGGGGAAAGACCCAAAGCAAGTAACAGCATACAGACCGATAACTCTCATGAACCTAGACGGAAAGATATATTCCAAAGTCGTAGCTGCCAGACTGCAAAGCGTGCTCCCAGACTTGATGGACAGGGACCAAACCGGATTCATCCCCGGCAGAAGCACGTTCGACAACATCAGACGAACAATAGACCTAATAGAGAGCGCTAATCGGCAGAAAGAAGAACTAATGGTGATATCCCTAGACGCGCACAAAGCGTTCGACCTGGTGGAATGGACATACATTAAGCACACCCTCGAGCACATGCGATTCGGACCCAAATTCACAACCTGGATAATGGCAAATTACCAATCACCAACAACCCAACTGAGAATAAATGGCCACAGGTCCGACAGCATACATATCAACCGGGGATGCCCGCTCTCCCCCATGGTTTTCGCACTATCCATGGAGGCCTTCGCCGGAAGAATCAGACAGAACCCAAACATACATGGCATCACTGTAGGCGGCAGGGAATACAAGGCGGCACTATACGCCAATGATGTCCTTCTAACAATCACCCGCCCAACCACCTCCATCGACCCTGTACGAGAAGAGATTAAAGCATTTGGCAAGGCCTCAGGATTCAAGGTGAACTACGACAAATCAGCCGCACTAACAATCAATATCACAAAGAGCCAAATAGAAGAACGCTTTCCCAAATTCCCCATCCCATGGGCCGAGGACCCGATCCAGTACCTAGGTGTGCGCATCCCCAAACACCACACCCAGATATACCAGAGCAACTTCCCACAGCTACTCAAAGAACTGAAAAAAGACCCAACACACTGGACTAAGCAGGAAATATCATGGTTGGGGAGAGTAGCCGCCACAAAAATGAACCTAGTCCCATGACTAATCTATCACTGCATGGCACTCCCAACCCATATCCCAGAGAAAGAGCTCAAAGAACTACAGCAAGCGATATTGAAATTCATATGGGGGGGAGAGAGCCCGGATAACGAGACGCATAATGACCAGGGGCTACAACATTGGAGGGCTAGGAGTCCCAGTGGTCACCAGATACAAACAAGCCACTCAACTAGCCCCAGCATTCGCATGGTCACAAGCCACTGACCTCCCATGCTGGACACAAATAGAAGAAGCATGGTGCAAAGTCCCTCTGCACGACCTCCCGCACATACGGATACCAAGAAACCAAACAAACGCTCGACCTCTGCACACAAAGCAGCATCGCGCAAATGGGGATCCACAGGCGTCACAGGCCCACTATCACCGATCTGGGGCAACCCAGACTTCTCCACAGGCCTACACCCCCTGACCTTCGCTATATGGAAATCCAGAGGCTTACGGACAATATCAGACTTCCTGGTAGGAGGTAACTCGCTGATGTTCGAGGAGTGCAAAGCCAAATTCAAGGTCCCAGAAGCCGAAAGATTCAGATACACCCAGATAAGACACTGGATATCACAAAGGACCATCAAAGAGAAAAGCTCTAGAGACCTAACACCATTAGAACGCAGCCCCACCTAAAGGGAAGGTCTCCACGCTATACCGGCTGCAGGATAAACACGATGCCGCAACCAAAGAAAAGTACATGACCGACTGGGAAAGAGACCTGGGGCGACCCATGGACGAGAGCACGTGGAACAAGATTTGGACGAGGAACCAGAAAAGCTCCCAATGCACCACCAACAAAGAATGCAGCTATAAGATCTGCTACAGATACTACATCAGCCCACCCGACTGCACAAAATTGACCCGAACATTCCACCGGGCTGTTGGAGGGGATGCAAATCCGAAGGAACTCTGTTCCACATGTTATGGACATGCCCACAAGCAGAAGCCTACTGGAGAGAAATCCTGAGTCATATAAACGCAATCACAGGCCTTACTATCCCCTGGGACCCAGGGATAGTACTGTTGGACGACACAGGCGACGGCGAACTCCCCCTCACCAGACACCTGGCTCGCCTGTGCACGCACCTCCTAACAGCAGCAAAAATTGCGCTACCCCGCCTTTGGAAGAACCCCGCAGGCCCATCAATCCCGCTGTGGTGGGCAAAATGTTGGGACACAGTAGTAGCAGAGAAGATCACGGCCCTACGCACAGGGAACCCGAGCAACTTTCGGAATACCTGGGCTCCATTCATGGACTTCGCAGAACAATTCCCAACTCTGTCCCGTAGACCTCCCCTTACCCGCTGGCTAGGTTAAAGAAGAACTAAGAAGTGCCACAGCAATCGAACTTCCCCTCCCCACCATATATCACTAGGGACCGAACTGAAGCAGAACCCAGTGCCCAAAGCCTGCCCACACAGATGGACAATTGGCTAAACTAAGAATTTAATTTGTGATGATTTGCAGCAAAACTTTATGAAATGTCTGATGTACCGTTGTAATGTTAAAATGCAAATAAAATGTTATATTGAAAAAAAAGAAAGTGAAGAGATTTTCACTGAAGGCCAGTTGCTTCTGGATTGGTATATAGGCTGCGCAGAGGGTAATCCTGCGTGTCGTCACCTTCCCATTAATCGTTATATATCTCCCCTCCTTGTCTTTATGGACCTGTGTAATCTGTAGGTTTAATGAGTTCCTAAAGATCTATACCTCCCTTCTTGGATTCTCCCTATGCCGATAGCGCTCCTCCTATTCCCCTTCCCCCAAACTTAAACTCCTTCCCCCTCACGAACTTGGATTCCTGCACATACATTCCATCCAGTTTACATACATTCCATCCAGTTTGGAGATCTTGAATTCTCTCGCCAGCATGGAACGCTTTTCTGGGGAATTCAACCCTTTTACATTGAGTGACCCAAACCTGATCCCATTAGCTTGTGCCATAACCTCATGTCACATGTCGTCTTGTTACCTTTAACCATAGTTTTGCCCGCCTATTGTTGTTACCCTTGGATGACCAATTTATTACATGTGAGGTATGCATGGTCTGCTTGTGCAGTTCTGGTGCTTCTGCATTAAGTGAGCTCTTGTCCCCTGTCTGATGTACACCCCCGCTCCCTCCCCTGACGAGTGCTTCCATGGGCCCTTCTCTTGTGGTTGGAGACACCCTAAGAACAATAAGGGCCACACTACAGGGAACCCTCACCAAAGCAATATAACTGTTGCTTAAGTAATTCTCATGCCGACTTAAACAGACCGCGGCCATAAACATGTCATGATCTGGAACTAGCCAGCGTAGTCACTGCAATTTAACATTCCGACCTTGGTTTGCAGGGCGATAAGGTCTCAAGTTAACTTGGTACAATTCAGCGCCTCCCCTGCTTCTCCCCCTGGGTGACCCCAGCTTGTGGATTGTTTGGCTCGCCCATTTCTGGGTGGCCAAGAGTTGTGAGTGGCAAATCTTTCATTCTTCTGTGAGGACTGTGCTGCGCGCGCTTTCATGGGGTGTTGAAGCGCTTGTATTTCCTTATGCCTGGGACCCATCCTCTACGTGGGGAGGAGGCTGTTGGTCTGTCCACTGGGCCTCTGACCTTCGGGGCATCGTCTTGTCCCTTGCGCATTTGCCCGCACTCTTCCAGGACTCCTTTCGCTTCGGAGGTGACACAGTAGTCCTCTTCCCCCGCATTCGAAGTTAAGTGAAAAGGGGAATCCCCATCTGTAACGAACATCTCGTTCCTTTAACCAGGCCGTGAGCGGTCAGCATCCCTTCCTTTTGAGGAGTATCAGCGCAGAGAGATCTTAGAAAATTCTCACGGTTGATCCTTCGAACGTGATGGGCTCTCTTTCTCTCGCCTTTTGCAAGATGTACACTTTGTGTTTATAGTGATGACATTTGGCTAGGACAGATCTCGGACCGTTTAGCGGGCCTTCAGCTCTGTGTATCCTATCAAACTCGAAGTCTGTGGCTGTTGAGGGATCGAAAAGAGAGGATATCAGGGATTTCACTCGAGTTTCAAGGGTAGACGGTGTCTCGCCCAGTTTTTCGTGGAGGCCCATGATGCGAATATTCGTCAGACCTTTCCCTGTTTTCCACATCGTCGAGCTTCAATGTCAGGTCTCTCTCTCTCTTTGCTCCAGGTCTGGAATCCTGTGAGGTCGCTGGATAGCTGATTATTTTCAAGAGCCTTTATGTGATCTTTGACTTTCCATATCCTGGACTGTAGGTCTGCGACCTTCTCGGTTAGGGTGGACTTGATGGACCCAATTTCTCCCAACAGGAGCCGAATGTCCGCTTTGGTTGAGCTATCGTGTTCTGACCCAGGGATGACTGGCTGCTCTTACATTATGCTTGCTTCTGCGTCCGCCGGGGCATAGCGATAGCTATGGATCCTGGCCTTAGTGCACTGATCCAGGGCGGGACGGGTGGTTTGCATGCGCCTCTGGTAGTGCTGGTGTGCTTTGCCGGATGTACTATGTCACTTGGCAGCAGCTGTTGTGCTGTCCTTTATCAACCTCTTTCAATTGGTGGGTGCCCTGAGCTCCCCCCCCGTTGTGTTTTACAGGAGCGGTCTGTGCTTGGTGGTCTGAATTTGCCCTCCTTCTTAGGCTCCTTTATGTTGCTGACACCTTTTCCCTGTTGGTGCCACTGCTACTGGGGACCTGGAGCGCTGCTCCGCCTCTGCATGCAAATTTCTGTGGGTGCTGGGGCTGCTATGGGGTTTTCAGACCGTGGCTCATTAGCTGGGAGCCACAGTTGTGTTGGGTGAATTCCACCTTGTTTCTGCTCCCCCAGGCCGTCAAATGTGCACTTTCTCCTCTCCCCATGTGCTCTGTCGGGTGGTGGAGGGGAGGCTTATTGTCTACCGGCTAGTGCTACTGCCGTACTGTGCCCAACTTCATCCCCCGCTCCCCCGAGCTGCTGCATTTCCCCTCACGATCCGCTCCGCACCAGGCAGAGGAGGGAGAAGAGTCTGCTTGGCGGTGTCTTGGAACCGGCGTGCGCTTCGCACCAGCATAGAGATCCTGCTTGCAGGGTCGCTTGGACCAGCATGGGGGCTAGAGCGGGGGGTGCTGCAAATGCTGCTAACCACCTGCTCCTGGCCGACCGCCTGCTCCAAAGGTAATACCAGATCTCTGTCCGCACCAAGAAGAGAGCGCACATCGAAGCCTGCGTCTCTGCTGCATCTAACAACTCAGCTGAACTCTTCAAAATCTGGAAGGAACTGGACAATCCTGCCGCAGTTTCTACCTCTCCTGTCCCTTCCCAGTCCCTCTGCACGGCACTGACTTCTCATTTCATCTCGAAAACTCAGGACATCCTGTCCTCTCTCTCCTCCTCTTCCCTTCCTCCCTCTACTCCCTGCTCTTCCTGTGGCCCCTCTTCGGCCACCTCTCCTGCCTCCTTCTCCGCCTTTCCCCTGTTCTCTCCAGATGAGGTTTCTAGACAGGTCCGATCTATGAAAGTCTTGTCAAAACAGGTTCATCCCTGTTCCTCCAAAACCATCAAAGACCACATTGACTCCCTGGCTCCTGCCGTGGCTGACTTCTGCAACCACTCCTTCGCCACTGGAGTCTTCCCTTCCCCCCTGAAGCGCTCTCTTGTGCACCCTCTTCTTAAGAAAACCTCTACCGACCCGTCCTGCCCGGCCAACTATCGCCCAATCTCCATCACTCCTTTCCTGGGCAAACTCCTGGAAAAGCTGGCCATCTCCCAGCTCAATCTTCACACTGAATCGGTTGGTTCTCTCCATGATCATCAGTCTGGCTTCAGAGCTGCCAGAAGCACGGAAACTGCTCTCCTGAACATCCGTGAAGATCTGCTCTTCAACCTTGATTCCAACATCCCTTGTGTCCTCATCCTTCTTGATCTTTCTTCTGCCTTTGACACGGTCAACCATGCCATCCTTCTCAACCGTCTCTGTGATAACCTGGGTATCACCAGTCAGGCCCTGGCGTGGCTGACTTCTTTCCTCTCTGATCGACCCTCCCAGGTTCAAATTGGGTCCTTCCTCTCCTCTAGCTCTATCTCTACCTGTGGTGTTCCCCAGGGGTCTAACCTCTCTCTGTGGCCGTTCAACCAATACCTGGCACTTCTTGCCCACTGCATTGCCGCGCTCTGCCCCAACTTCCAGTGCTATGCGGATGACACTCAGCTCATTTTCAGGCTACCCTCAGTCATCTCTTCTCCCTCTCTCATCTCTGACTGTCTGTCCGCCATCCAGGAGTGGTGTGCCGCCAATGATCTCTGCCTCAATGCCAGTAAAACCGAGATTCTCCTCATCGGCACACCCGCTCCCTCCGTTCCTGTCACTCTCTGGCCGGCCTCTCTTTGCCCTCTTCCTGCTCCCACCTGTGAGGCTAAAAACCTCGGGGTCATCTTCGACTCCATACTCTCCTTCTCTCCTCACATCTCCGACGTCTCTAAGAAGTCACACTACCAGCTGCACCTCCTCAGAGGTATTCTTCCTTTCCTCTCCTTCCCCAAGAAGCTCACTGTCTCCAGAGCTCTGGTTCTCTCTAGGCTGGACTATTGCAACAGCCTCTTTCTAAATCTGCCTGCTTCTACTCTCCGCCCTCTGCATCTTATCCAGAACAGGACTGCGAGACTTGTCCTTGGCCTCAAGCCCAGGGATCGTATCTCTCCAGGACTGAAATCTCTACACTGGCTCCCTGTGGCTGCGAGGATTAAGTTCAAAACCCTCTGCATCATCCACAAGGCCTTATGGGGCCTGGGGCCTGAATACCTTCAGCTCTCTCTTCCTAAATACCTTCCTTCTCGAGCTCTTTGCTCATCCGCCTCCAACTCCCTCAGGGTCAGTCGCTTCTCCAAGCATCGAGTTGGTGGTTGATTTCTTTCTTCGACTGGGGCCTCCCTCTGGAACAGCCTCCCTGAAATTTGAGGAGAATCATCTTCGGTTCCGGAAGCACCTCAAAACCTTTCTCTTTGCTTCTGCTTTTTCTCCTCCTGTCCCCTGCTGACTTCCTGGCTGACACTGAAACTGCACTGGTTACCTGGCCACCCTCTGATCGGGCCCAGTCCCCTCCCCTGCCAGTCGCACTCCTGCACTGCCTTCCTGGCAACCCCTGCACTTGGGGACTGTTTTCTGTATCCCTACAGTCCCACTACCAGCACTTGACACCTGATGTATGCAGTTACCCGTGCACTTGCCACCTGCTTGTCATACTTTTACTTATTGTTTATTTACTTTCTTATCCCATGTACTGCACTGTCCTCTCTCCCTTCCCCCCGCACTCTCCTCCTTCCCCTTCCTATGCACTTGCACGATCTGAATGACACCTGGCCTAGTAGGATGGTTGTCTGTCTTCCCTCTGTTCCCCCTCCCCTGCCTCGTCGCGCCTTGAAACACGTGTATAGGCGTGTTATAAATGCCATATCATATCATATCCTTTGGTTGTGGTGGGGCGGGGAACTCTCTTGCTGCCCGCTAGTGTTCCGGGCCCTGTCTCCAGCCGGGAGGATACTCCCTCCCCATCACTGCGCCTTTGCGCCTGCCATGATTTCCTTGCTTTCTTCGGCCCGCCCCTGCATTTTCAGTCTGGGCTGTGTTTGGGCCGGTGGGGGGCTCCAATACTTCTGGGACTTGGCCCACCCGCGCTCAAGGGGTCCAGTCTCCTTTTCCACAGCTGGATATTTTCTGCGTGCCATTTCTGCGGTCTGCTTTTCATTGACAGCTGCCTCGGTGAGGGAGAGATGGCTTAGGCTGCCATGTTTTCTGTGCCCCCTGGTGGTCTCCAAGCCATAGCCTTTTTATTGCCAACACAAAACAAGTTTCTTTGTGATGTTTTATGTATTTACTGTATAGAGTGTATGTCCCACAGGGCTAGCGGTTCCTCAGCTTAATGCAATAGTCATCCTTAACGCACTACTTTAGTACGTGCACCTAAGTGCCTAACCCATGGCATTGTGTGGCTTGTGATTACAACGCTAAACCTATCCCTGGTGTAGAGTGGAAGAGGCAGGAATGATTCACATGTTTTGGGCATGCACGAAAGCACAGTGTCTCTGGGCTAAGGTGGAGTCGGCCTGCAAGAGGATAGGTATCACAAGATACGACTGGTCCCCCATGGAATGCCTATTATGCACTTACACCAGAATGGCCAAGGTCAAGCATGTAGTAAAATGTATGGACATGTCATGTATACTAGCTAAAAGAACCATAGAGATGGCATGGAAACAGACAAGGGGCCTGCAATACAATATATGGCACAAGGAACTAGAATGCTGGACTGCAGCTGAGACTGAAGCATGGGAAGTGGGAGTCTCTAGATCAGATGACGGAGCAAGCACAACTTTTGAGGCATGGAAGGCACTGGTATGGGACATGTTTCACCCCTCAGATGATAGACCCCCTTGAACGGCCACACGATATTAATGACAGATGCTGAGGACTGAATGGACAAAGAGCGTGTACTACACTGCCCTAAAACAATTGCAATTTTACATCACTGCGACCCCAGGAAGAACAGTTACGAACAAATAAGGATATTATACAAGGAGACAATTATAGTTTGTTATTGTTTGGTTGTTATTAATGTTGTTATACTTTGGTTTTGTTCTTTTTACTATGTGTAATACACTGATGCAACAAAGATTTAATGTGACACTTAAGAAATGCCAATAAAAACAGTTTAAAATAAAATAAATAAATAACGCTAAACCTATTGGCTTTGGCCGTGCTTGTGATCTAATGCCCAAGCTTTTCCAGCAAAGAATGAATGCTGCTGTCCGTGGTGCCGTTGCCTTCCCGATGGGTGTACTCCCCGGCCCCCGTGCCCCCTACTGTTTAACGTGCAGTGAAGGAGTACGCACTTTGACGTAACTTGACAATAGGGAACTGCAGACTCCAACGCCTGGGACGCCGAGTCTAAAACGCAGCAGCCTGGAGGTGACGGCGGATCACATGACCTTGTACCCGGAAGCCGAGATGCAGTTGGTGACTGAGCTGTATTGGGCAGGAAGGTGATGCTGAACAGGCTTATTGCTGCTGTAGGTTGACATCAGCGGGAGCAGCCTACGCCGTTACAGCCGGCTATCCAAACTTACGGTGTCGGGTCTCCGAAGGGAAGGGAAGGTAAGCTCCTCCCGTCTCACCCTTTGCACTTAGGAATTTTTTTTTTTATTTTTTAAACTTACTATCTGTCACAACGTAGCAAATCCATGTTATGCATACTGACTTCCAATAAGCATATCCTCCCTATCCTTACCAGTGGACAGCAGTTAACGCCAACCTTCCGAACCCGCTAATTGTAGACTCCCCAACATCTGCGAGCGTTATTTTCATAAGTTGCAACAGCTAGCAAATACTGTGGTTTTCTAACACACTTCGCCAAATTTGTTGCCCACCTATGAGTCGCTACTCGAAAACGCAACATCCTAAATTG
The DNA here is from genome assembly GCF_040938575.1 of Ambystoma mexicanum. NCBI lineage: Eukaryota > Metazoa > Chordata > Amphibia > Caudata > Ambystomatidae > Ambystoma > Ambystoma mexicanum. The sequence continues at coordinate 350,664,231 of NC_090929.1, forward strand.
GTTCAAAAACTCACGTCCCCGATTGTTTTCAGCACCACGCCACCCAATAACATGTAGACCCAATTCACTGGCATTTTGTAAGTAGTCCTGCGACTATCACATAGCTCTCAACCATTTGTGTCACAAAGGCGGGTGAAAACACCCGATTTTAATTTTGGCGGGTGAGAGGCCCATTGAAACGAATGGGCGTGCTGGAGGCTTGGCGGGTGAGTCAGCTGTTTACAAGGCGGGTGACACCCGCCAAAAGCGTGTGAGTTGAGAGCTATGCAACAACCAAATTGGTTTAAGACTCTCGCGCTGCCTTTTGGAACCCTTCGGGCGGTAGACCACCCTTTGTGTTGTTAATCCCCCACACCCCAGTGGTTGTAACTAAGCACCTCAATTTAATGCATTTCTGGTCGTGTAAGGAGTCAGCAGCGAACGGAGTCGCCTCGTAGCGCCCAAAAGCTAAGGATTCCAGAAAACAACCCAGTCGATGACATCGTACAGCCCCAGTGGATAGAAGGTTCTCAGAGTTTTATGACCCTGCTATTGGTTGTAGACACCCTCTCCTGAATAAGGTGGTATCGCCTTGGTTTTGTCTGTGGCGTGGGAGAGTGCATTTTTGTTGTTGCAAGCTATAATTATGCATGACAGATTAATGTAAACGAGGGTGGTGCTCTTGACAGGCTGAGCACGGTGTTATTTTCCACCATCGCATTGCTTGTTGTATTATGGTAACTGTGCACCAGGCCAGTGTTGTATGTCGTGGCTCAAACACCAGTGAAAAACAATACAATTTTTCCTGTGATATGCTCCCAGTAAAGTCAATGTGTTTATTGCATTGCACCTTTATTTTGCATTTCATGTTCTGACATTCTTCGGATGGACCACACCCAGGCATGGCTTCACATCATTACACAGTGCATGCAGCAGGGAGATGGTTGTTGAAAACCGGTGAAGGAAGGACTTGAAAACAGGTGAAGGGAGGACTTGTATTCTCACTTAAATAATAGAACCAACCCCTGTTGTTCACCTGGATTGTTGTACCTGCTTTGTTGTGGTTATGTAGAGAGTCGGCAACGCAGCACGATCTCGTTTTGCCTTGCATTGATGATGCAACTCTACTTTACACATATTTTTCAAGACTGTCTACTGTAGAACTAAAGAAAAAGATGTAACCTCACAGGCTCTGCACTTATTGTATTGTCTGCAAACCCCTTTTCAATCTAGTGGTCACTGCCTCGCACTTACCTGTTGCCTTTGCAACGGATTCGCTGGCACTTCCCCACTCTGTGGATCCTCCAGCACTTATACCCTTCTCTCTCCCTGCACTTGCATGCTGCGAATGTTCACAAGGCCTAGTAGTCGTTTTTTTGTTTTTGTATTTTATTCAGAGATGTATTTAATTTGTTGGGGATTTACGGTATTGTATATCTCGCTCTGTACATAGTACTGTGTAAAATGCTGTGCTTTTCTTGTGTTATTTTCCATGTGTGATTTGATTTACGCTGATTGTATTGGGATTTGTTATAGATGTTGTGTAAATAAAGTATCACTATGATCACATTACATTGTCTTACTGTTTCCCTTCTTGTCTTTTCCCTGTGACTGCTTTGAAACACATTTTCTTGATGTATAAGCGCCTCATAAATGCCCAATAACATAAATACATTAGTGATGTAGTAGTGTTCTAGTTTAGAAAACAGACCATGGGAGACACTTAACAGCTCCTTTTTACTCGCTCTTCAACAACTATCCTTTGCTTCAAAACATCCTATCCCCAATCATACCTTATGGAGATAGCATGTGTTGATGCAAAGGATAGTTGTTGAATAGCCAGTAAAACTGAGTTGTGTCTCCCATGGGCGCTGTTTTTTGTTGATTTGAAATCCCGCTATAGGGAGACATTGGTTGGCGCCCCACCTTTTTTAGGTTTTCTAGTTTAGGCTATATATCGAAAACTTATATGTTAAAGATTTCCATTGGACCCTCCTTCCCCTAGTCAGGATTTAGAGAGTCCAACACTGATTTGTAAACGTATTAAAGGAGGCGCGTTCAGAAAATATATGAATAATAATCAGGGGAAATAATGTCAATTCATGGTGCTGATTTTTCTAGTTAGTCCACTTTTCGGAGGAACTGAATATAGATTTGAATGACACACATCATATATAACAAAACTGCGCTTACTTGGGATGGTTTGTCTTAAAACTGCCGGGTGCTGCCTGCATCCTATCACTGATCAACTAGCAGAATGTATGTCCACATTCTAACGATGAGTGCGCTATTCTAACCTGGGTGCACAGTTTATGTACAATAGTTTGGTGGTGGATGCGCAATCTTTTACACCTTAGTGTTGGTTGCATATACATCACTTTCAAACTTGGTGAATCATGTACACCAGTCCTACCCACCAGGTTCTAGTCATGGGCTTGCAATTTAGGTTCAACCATTCTGAACAGCCTTATGTAGGCAACGCCAGCCGCTGATATTTGGCTCTGAAGAGATCTTTTTATGCATCTCTTGGCACCCTCAACTGCAGCCACAAGACTGTTGGCTGCAAAGATCAGGACCGTAGAAGGCCTGCAAGAGCTTTCATTGGATGACTCCTTTTCGACTTTAAATCGATTCTTATTTTCATCTGTGTGGTTCTTATAGACTAAAGAAACCTGCTACACGGAAGCCGAACGTGTTTAATTTTCTCACTCGGCTTGCCTTTTTTGATTAAAAAGAAAAAGCTTACATTTCGTTATCTGTTGTCTTGCGTTGATGCATACTTTGTTTTAGCTGTCTCCTACTATTTTTGAAAAAACATCGCATGGTATGCAATTAACATCTGAAGTCGGCAAGAAAGAAAACTTGGAAACACTGCACTGCTAGAAACTTCGGTTACCATACAACTAAGATCTTTTTACACAAACGTCTAAACGGATGTCAGTGCTCTAGGATAATGGGGTGTTGGTGTAAGCCCAATTCTTAACCAGGAAATCACACATGTTGTGTAGTCACAGTATGCAAGCCTCACTGCGCTCTGTTTAACAATCCAAAACCATTTCATAAAAACACTGTTCTGATTATATTTTTTGTCTTTTTACGTAAACAAAATTCAATGACATGTTTGCAAGTTTCTTTATCTGATTTCACTATCGCAATTAAAAATATAATTACCAACAGTATAGTAGTCCTAGGGAAATAAATTAACATACTGTTGTTTGAACAATTATATAACAAAACAAATGACATAATTCAGAAAACAAAAAAAAGTTTCCCGCTGTTGCATGGAAAGTGAGAAGTAGTATTGAAGGAGTACTATATCAGCTTTGACCAGGTGCAGAGAGTTTGGCGATGAGGCAAGTCACTCGCCAGCCAGCCGCTGGAGACCGAGAGGCGAGTGACATGAGACTGTGTGGACGTCAGCAAAAATGGAGGTCGGAATAAAGTTTGAGGAAAACATGTCGAAAACCTCTCCACTGGGAGGAATGGAAGGACCACAAGGGGCGGCTGAGGAGCCTAAGAAGTTCACGTTTACCCCTGAGGGCCTACCAGAATTTCCCCCTAACCCAGCAGACCCAGGGGCACCTTCCCCACGCTACGGACTCACGGGTAAGCACAACAAAGTAATGGTGCCTACCGGAGACTTGCTGGTGAGCTTAAATTATACTTTGGTCTCTCTGCCCTTAATCCCACAGGCACTTACAGCTAGCTCAATAGGCCCAGAAACACTCACTTTACCCATGCCAGTAGTTAGGATTAATTTGAAGAAGAAAAATCCCGAACTAAACCTATGTATAGAAGGGGCGTGGGGCTCTGAGGGAGGTGACTGTGTTAATGGTGCTCTCAACGTCTCTAACATCGCTGAGGGGCCGTCACAAGAATTCTCACATGATGTCCCGACTAACCCAGAATCTTCAAGTGCCTCTGTCCAATGGCCAGTGCAACAAAATGGTGAAGTACTAGAGGGGGAGCAGTGAGAACCATGATCAGAGTGCCGAGGCGCAGCTCGATCATAAAAGCCCAGAGAAAAATGATAGCATATTATGTAGTGGTGAGGAGGATGGACACCAACAGGCAAAGGAGACAGAAAGTTGGGGCACGAGAGGTGGACTGTGCAAGGCCGCCCTAAATTAATGAGACTGTGAAGGAAAACGTGGTGTCACAGTCACCCAGTGGTTTGGGGGGGGGGTAGGGACCCAGGGGATGTGCCAGCCACTAGAAATATCTACCTTCACAGATGGTAAGAAGAATTTATAACCCCCTTTCACCATTGATAAACATTGAATATTATGGCAAGCCAGTCCCTGAGCCGAGATGGAAATGGAGAGGCCCATGGACACAGAGACAGGAAACAATTGCGCGTCCCAAGAACTTGGGAGCCCAAGAACATGCTGTAGAATGGGAGAAAACATCAAAACCTGTGTACTGGTTCACCCTAAAGAACTGACAGATGTAGAACTGTTGGAGGCAACTCTGGAAGAGGAAGGGCTAATAAACGAAGCATCACACTGGCTAATTAATGTGAATGATCATAACATGCCCCAGGGTCGACTTCCACCTCAAAAAAGGCTCATGACTTCTTCCACAAACCCAGATTCAAATCCCTCTCCCCCCACCGCAGAAGGGAACAGGGATCGACCGTCCTCTGGCAGCGGCCAGGAAAACTATGGAACAGCCTATTCCAAAAACCCACATATGCAAAAGACTACAGAGCCACTCCACGAGAGAAAACTAGCTCAAGATCTACAAAATGATATTGCGAGATTAAGGGAAATGATCGAACAAGTTGACGCAAGATTGATAAATGAGGTTAACATCAGAGAAGAGCGTCTGGAAAACATGGGGTCACCCAATGTTAAAGGACATGGTAACTCCTCGGAGCGGCTGGAGAAGGAGTCTGAGAGGGAGCTTATTGTCTCTGGGATGCGTGAACACTGAAACAAACAATTGGAACCGAATGGGGAAAACCTGGAAAGTAAAAACCCCATTGGCCCCCGAAGCTCCACAACAAGAGCGTCATGTGACAACTTAGACCCACAATCCCATACACTGTATTTAAGACCTGAAAAAATAAGATAAACCCCAAAGAAGGGATAACAACAGAAAAGAAAAGGGTAATGCAGACCTTCTCATCCAAATGTCGGTGGTCACTATTGCGATGGCACCTTTTGTAAAATTGTACAAATGGTATTAACGACATGCTAAAGGCCTACACAACACTGTTGGCAATGCTCCACTCGAAGATTACCCTTTATTGAAGGCTTCATCACAGCAGGGAACATTGCTATAGAGCTCCCCTCCCTAGGAACTAGAAGTGGGGGGTGGGTGGAACCAAAATAGGTCATCTACCAGTGGGCAGTGAAAGGGACCAACATCACCCTTTGAGAACTTTATGGATCCTGCAAGGCATCAGAATGAAACAACTTTGGCACCCCTTGACAGAACCAAGAGCCTAGAAACCATTGGAGACAAGGCCGCCTCACCTGAAAAGGCTAACACCGCGGAGGAGGTAATCAGGCAGTCCTTTGAAAACGTGGTCCCTTTACCCCCAGGGGATACTGTTGGAAACCCATTAGCAAAAAAATATAGACACTGCATCTACAACTAACTATCCTTTGTTTGCTCCAAGAAAGGGAAGAAAGCCAAACAACACTAAAAAACTGCAAATACAGAAGAAAACGCTACTGACTAACCTTGCATCCTCCAACAGCGACCATTTGACCCAAGAAGCCAGAAACATCAAAGAAAAAAGCTCCACAGTCTGACATTTCTGAATTCTTGACAAATGTAACAATTTACTCAGTGGAGGAAGAAATATTGGGGGTCTCTGAATTTAACACACCCCCTGATAAAGAACAACAAAGGAACCTCTCAAAGCATCTCGTGGGGGGATGAAGAAGAGGTCCAACTGTTCTTTACCCTGGTCGAAAAAAGTTAGCCGTCCTAAAAAGGAGAGCAACGGAAAACATAGAACCAGAATATGACCTCCATGAGCACACCATGCGGGAACACGGCCCGCAACTGGGCAGAAAAGGTAACAGCCCTAAAGGAACAGACTCTGGGGACTAATCAGAGGGAACCCCTTGTGAGTCCACCATCTAGGAAAGAGACACCCTCTGATTCCCTTTTACAAGGTAAAACGAAGGGAATCTGAAAGAACGCCATCAACAAACCCAACTGGGGTCATAGCCCTGGAAATGATAGGAGAAATAGAAACCCAGACCACCTGCAAAACATCATGAGACGCTGCAAGGTGTCTTAGACTAGAAATAGTAGTGAGCAGGTGTTCTGCTTTCCAGGCACACAGTGCGAAATCTGTATGTTAGGTTTACACAGTATTTTACCTAAATCCTCTGCCACCAGCCGGTGACAAATAGTCAGACTGTGCACGAATGCCATAGGCAAACCTTGAAACGTACACTGCCGTCCATTCCACGAAAATGCAAACTGCTCTTAACATTCTTCTGCAATCGGCACAGTGAAAAATGCATTTGCCAAACATTGCACACCAGGTCTCTTCAATTTTTTGTACATTCTCTATCAGGGTAACGGCATCTGGAACTGTGGGTATTAACGGAGGAGTGTACTTATTGAACCTGCGATAATCCACAGTCATTCTGTAACTTCCATCTGGTTTCTTAACCGGCCAGACCGGATTGTTCCAAGCCGTAGTCACAGGACGTAACATGCCTGCTTCAACTTATCCCTTGATCGTGTCTGAGATTTCCTTATGCCCCCCGATATGCGATATTGTTTCATCGAGACATGTTTCCTGTCTAAAGGAACCTGCACTGGGGGCATTTTCAATTTTCCCACAATGACGGGTGTATATGTTAATGCACTCACCCCAAACTGCTAAGTCTTACCCCCTAGTCCTGAAGTCAATTCTTCCGATATATCAAAGCCAATAATATATATGGATATAGGAAAAATTAAAACTTGATATTTTTTCCTTTTCAGATTACCAATTTTCATGTCAACTTTTGTTTTAACTGCAGAGGTTTCTTTCCCTCCCAGTCCAGTAATGGTAAAATGTTTGCTATTAAATTTCGAAGGATTACCATGAATCGATGAGGCCTCTGCCCTAGTATCTATCAAAGCTTGAATCTCTTGCGTATTCCCTGATTTGCAAAAAAGTTTCACATTCACATGAGGCCGTCTGTCTACCTTAATCCGAGCAGACGTTAGTGGAGTTTTACCACAATCCTATTCATATTTTGAATGTGTGTATTTGGACTGTCTCCAACATCGCACTTAACACTTTCCGCAAATCGGCATACGTTGGCTGATATGGTAAAGGCATTCCCATGGATCCGTCATCTGAATCCTCTTCAGGCGGCGCAGATGGGGAAGTATCCCCAACCCGCTTGGTTACATCATGCCTTTTCACTTGTTTGTACCGCTCTTTCCTTTCACGTCCTTGCTTTTCATACAACTGATACATTTCTCGGGTCTCCATTCCATCAATCTCTACCCACGCCACTCCATCTTTTAGTAGCACCAAGAACATGTCCTTTCCCGACACACAAGAATTCCTACTGTCGGACCTTTTTTTCCTGGGGTCTGTTTCCCTCTCCCCTCTCCCCTCTGTTCTTTGTCGGTTTTTCTTCAAGTCTGTCATTCTCCCAAATCTGCTAACTGTCAAATTGCATCTACCACTTTATCCATTAATTTACCTGTCATCCTCACCAGCAAGGTCATGATTACATTTTTATAAGCTGGTGGAGCAGTTCAAATGTTTGTATTTCAAACTGTAACCAATAATACCATCACCCCCGTATGTTCTGGATCACCAATATGGATGGCTTCTTTCATAGCATGCTCCCTAAGTCTTTGGATTGCCTCTCTCCACCTCCTGAATATGGGTTTCATGGGACAATGGCAAGAATCATGGAGAATCTGTTGAATCCAAAAGGAGGCCTGCCGCACCTCCATCAAATAACTGACCATCCATGATAACGGAGACTCACCAGCCCTCTGTTTTAATCGATTGATAATTTCCCCAACCTCCTGCTGAGTGTAATCCTCCAACGTTGTCAAATCTACTAGACAATCTCCCGGATTTTGCAGATGGGGTCTGGCTCATCTGCGTGTAACCGGTTTAACGTTCACCACCTTTTTATCAGGCTCTGTTTTAGACGGTATTTCCCTGTCTGAACCACTCTCCGAACTAGTGCTGTCAAATACATCCCTGTCCAATTGGTCGGGATCCCAATCAACCCCTACAGAGGCAAATCACTGTTGCCACCTTGTGGGTATTCACTTTCCCTCTTCTCTTTCGATATTTATACCGAGCAACTCGTACAGCAGCTTGCTCGGCCACTGCCTGATATTTATCTGCTTTATCATGATACAATTTCATCTGCAGTTGCTGCATTAGTGCAATGTGTTTCTCAGCAGCGAACTCCTTTTCCAACCTCAAAACATTCACCTGCAATTCTACATTCTGCTGATGCATCTTTCTAAATTCAAACAACAAAATCCAACCTCTTCTGCCCAAAGCTGAGCACTCCTTTCCCTTTTTCACAAGTACATGTTGCAAGCAAGCCGCCACCTCGGCCGGACTCACTTCTCCTATGCTCGAATCCCATGGCTCGCTCAAACCTGCACCACACGCCCAAATCTGTGCTAGTTTGTCATATGAACTCTTTTTTCCATCCTGGGATCATTACTTGGGGCAATCTCCGCCTGCAGAGCTCCCCTTTTTCCTAAACTAGGAACTCATTGTTTGGATGGATTTTTTAAGTACCCTATCAAAACCTCAACAGCAATTCACAAACATACAACTCAAGAAATTACCTTTCTGTGTCCAAGCTTCAGATTCGTTTGAGTTTTTGGAATCAATTACACCACAAGAACCCTGCTCAGAGCGCCACTATATTCTGCTTTGCAGACACGTGTAAAAACCTCAGAATGACTTACCCTATTACACGGAATGAAAGTTCTTGGACTCGGGAAGGCAATAATACACACTTAGACCATTAGCTAGAATATAATTGGCTCTTTACCGTTCCTTTTATTCATACTCCATAAACATACATAAAACACGAACATAAATGCAACTAATTACATATAGATAGATAGATTAGTAGGAATACATCACCGTTAGGCCAGTTGTAGAAAACACCTTAATCTCGACAACAGCAACACCACCCAGTCCCAAGGCAGGTTTGCAGAGAGATCACATCAAGTAACGGGGCCTGGAGCGCAGCATCCTCCCTCTAAGTGAGACTTGCTTCACAGGGTTCCAACTCTACCATAGCAGATTCTACCTCTGTTCTTATGGGATCAGAGTCCCCGCCTTCGCATAGGTTATCGACTGCCCCCGGCCGAAGGACAGACAGCAAGTATTGGAGGCAAGAGTGGAAAAATCCAGACAGTGGGGGAAAAACCCAGCTAGTCTCTCACGCTCGCTCTCGTTCCCAGCACCGCTTATCAGTGCACCTGCACATCTGTCTCCCCTCTTCAATAGTCTTTGAACGAGCAATGAAAAACTATCCTACGCCATGAGAGCTCATCTACTTCCCACTAAAATACCGCAGACGTTGAAAAAATACATGTCTGCCTTCTAACTTTGCTCGCAGTAAACGTAGACTTTCATTGCGGTTTGGAACTGAATGTCCAAAATGGCCGTGCACCGGCACAATGTTTTAGCTCATTTTCGCTCGCGCACTACAGCAGGGAATAAGATTTCATACTAAATATTTCTTAACACTCCTCCAGTGTATCCCAAATACATGTCAAATCCTCTCTGAAGACATCCTAATTATAGAATTCTTACAAGAAGACTATACGAATCTAGTCTACCTGCATCTGCGCTCTACGGTTGTTAAACATTTAATGTTGGACTTGGTTATGAGCTTTCAACTATTGTGGACTGAGCTGACCAGCTCAACATCAAAAGACCTGCGAGCTATCCTGGGGAACAAACCCCTGATGGGTAATGCAAAAAAACTGGAACTAACCACACTCATCCAGGGCGGATTCTCACGGAAGGTACAGAGAATAGGTGGCCGATGGACACACAAAAAAGGTAGGTCCGGCGGGCCACTGTTAAGGGAGGAGAAGTGGCGGTGAAGACCATGACGAACATGACACTAACAATACATTGTACAGGATGGAAACCATCTCCATCGAACTCCAGAACACAAATTCAAAGCTGTGTGGAAGCACAAGTAGAAGATCCCTGGCCCTGGCTGCCTGCTGCACTAGGGAAAGGCTTGAATCATTAACTAGACCCAAAAATACATGGAAGACCAGCCCTTTCCCTATCCTTGTGGAACACCAGAGGACCTGCACACCTACTAAAGGATCTGCAATTAAACTGGAACTCGCTGGACCTTTTATGCCTAGAGGAAACCTGGCTGACCACAATGCCTACTCTAGACGGATAGGCCCCCTTCCTGAACCTGGCAGTGAGATGAGAAAGAGGCCGTCCTTCTGCTGGCCTTAATTAAAAATGGAAGTGCCTATGAAGCACTAGGATCGAAGAACATCGGTCCATATATCCAGCAAACACTCTCCGAAAGAGAAGTTAGGGCTGAAAATGGTAAAGGGAAGTAGGAAATCTCTCCATAATTAAGTTATATTGGATTCCAATGGTAACCAAGAACACTGTGATGCTGGAGATTATTTTGGCTGCAATCGACAATGCATATAGTTTAGAAGATGCATCACTTATTGTATGTGGAGACTTAAACTTGTCATGTGCGATTCTTTTTATTTTTTTAAACATTTTTTATTTTATTGAGTTTTCAGAACATAATAATCAACAAATAACGGAACATTTCATAGAAGCTCGTAATACAATTCATCAAACATCAATCCCCCTCCTCCATTTGCATTTGATAGTCATAATTCATTAAACAACCGGAAATCGTCCATAAGACCAATCGAAGATGTATATAGGAGGCAACTATGTAAATAAACAGACTACAGAGCCTTACACAAGGACTCCCAGTGTAAACATCAACCCTTCAGTTCCCTCCCCAATTTCACATTTAGTTGACGCAGTTCATTAAGCATATCGACCTCCTCTTTTAACTCCAACACGGGCCAGTATAGGAGGAGTGATCACCTAGAGGCGCCGTGAGCAAAGGGAGGGAAGAAGAAGAAAGCATATCCTGAAGAAAAAGAAGGAAGAAGGAAGAGGGAAAAGGAGAAAGAAAAGGAGAGACGGAGTGAGAGAAAAAAAAGTCTAGTTCACAATGCCAGCATCAGGGTTCTATAGAGGATTTACAGTGCCAACATCAAGGTTTCATGAAGTGTTTCAGTAACAGCCGAAAAAACATCTGCTCTGTCCCGTACAAAATCCAGAAATGGTCCCTAAGTGCGCACAAACCTTGACATCTTCCCCTCTAGCATAGCTGTAAACCTTTCCAGACCCAATAGCTACCACACCTTTACCCACCATTATACTATATCTGGTCCCTCCACTGTCTTCCAGAAACAGGCCCTTGTGATTCGAGCTGCTGTGAGTAGCTGGGAGAGTAGGTAGGGTTGCTCTAAAACCCGACATCGGGAAGGACCCGTCTTCCTGGACGTCCCCCAGCACCAAAACCCGTGGGTCCATAGGAAGCAAGACTCCAGTGACGTCCTTGATTTTTGGATTGCACCTCTAGCCAGAATGACTGTATGACTAAACCATGCCACCACATGTGTGCCAGATCACCTCTCCACAGCCGTGCCAGCTGGTATCGGGATAGTCAGGGTTCATTGCACGTAAACTGCTTGGGTGTAAATGCCATCGGTAACGCAGCTTAATAGCGTTCCCCTTCACAATCGTGCATCAGGAGCTCTTCTGAGCTCTGTGCCAGATCCTGTGCCAGGATTCCTCAGGAATGTCCAGACCCAGTTCCCCCTCCCACACTATCATGTATGGAAGTTTCTACCCACGGGAGGGACGTTCTGTAAAAGTCTATAACAGGTTGAGATTTTATGAGCCTGCTGACTTTCTAGAATTTTAAGTTCTATCCCGATCGGGTCCCTGGCCACAGCCCGGCGGGTATCCCCATTGGTTATCCAGTGGCGAAGCTGAATGTACCGAAAATGATCAGATTTCGGCAAGTTAAACTTTTCATTGCATTCCACAAACGTCAATGGCTCTCGGTTTGTATATAAATCTCTTAGCCTCAGAGGTTCAGCTGAATCCCAGCTCTGGAAGGAGCCAGCATCCAGGCCCGGCATGAAAGCTGGGTTTTGGGTGACGGGAAGGAGGACCCAGACCGGATTTGATACCTTTTTGCGCGCATGCCATATCCCAGTTCTGAAGCGTTATCAACGTGGTAGGCAAAAGTGCACTCTGGTGTCTTCGGGCCTCTCTAGGGATAAACGGGAGATGGGCCAGCGGGAATGGGGCCTCTGCCTGTTCGATTTCCTGCCATTTAAGGGGTTCTGGAGAGTGCGCCCAGGTCAGTATGGCAGCGACCTCTCCGGCCCTGTAATAACGCTGAATTGAGGGGAGCCCCAAGCCGCCTGACGCCTTTCCCCTAGTAAGGAGTTTGCGGGAAATTCTGGGTTTTCTCCTCTTCCAAACAAAACGGCCCAATGCCTTTTTGCATATCAATGAGGCCCCCTTCCGCGATTCGCACTGGTAAAGATTGAAAAGCATATAGGAGCTTCAGAACCAAGGTCATCTTAACCGCGCTAATCCGGCCCAACCAAGAGATCTCTTGAGAATCACAGCGTGAAAGCCAATCTTTAGCCTCCTTCATTAGGGCAGGTATGTTGGCCTTAAAGAGACCCGAGTAAGACTGGGTCAATTTTATTCCCAGATGGGGGGATCTCTTTGGTGGACCATGAAATAGGAAACTGTGCCCGGATAGACGCCACCTCACTGGGGAGGGTCTCTGTCAAAGCCAACCCGAAAGATTTGGATGGGCTCACCTCAAATCCCGATATTTTTGCAAAGTGAGACAGAAGGTTCAGCAGCGGCGGGATAGATCTACCGGCATCATTTAAGAAGAAGAGCAAATCATCCACATATAAGGCTATTTTATGGCATTGTCCCGCATATTCAAAGCCTAGTATCTCAGGATGGAGTCAAATTTGTTGGGCTAGGAGTTCCATCGCCAGGGCAAACACTAAAGGGGACGGGACATCCCTGCCTTGTGCCTTTGCCAACGGTTATCGGAGGAGTCCATTGTGCGTTCATCTTAACACTAGTTGATGGAAATTGGAAATTTTAGAGAATCAGTTTCGAGAATCTAGAACCAAAGCCAAACCCTCTCAAAACTAGCCCCAAATATCCGCAGGACATGCTATCGAAAGTGCTATGGGCATCCAGAGATAAGGGGGACAACCTTCCTGGGAGCAAGGGCAATTAGGTTTATCGCCCAGCGGATGTTATCATGCGTTGAGCGGTTGCGAATAAAGCCTATTTGATCCCTCTCTATTAATGTTGGGAGAATTTACCCCAATCGCCCAGCTATTATTTTGCTCAATAGCTTTGCGTCTGTGTTCAATAAGGCGATCGGCCGATAGGACGCATATTCTGTGGGATCCTTCCTTGGCTTCAAGATCAAAGTAGTTGCGGATTCAGCTCTAGATTTAGCTACCGAGCCGGTGGCCCAAATAATATTAAACAGCTTTGTCAGGTAGGGGGAAAGAACAGCACTAAAAGTTGTATAGAATTTGTTCGTATAGCTCCAAGAGGGAAGGGAGCGAATCGCCAGTTCTGTTTCCTCTCACGTAATAGGCTCCTCCAAACGACCCTGGTGCTCCCGGGTAACTTGAGGCAGATGTGCCTCACGTATAAATTCATGGGCCAAAATAGAATCAGTATGGAAAGGGGCCGAGTGTTCTGTAAAGAATTTCTCTATTATTTGAAGCTTACCCTCCTCTTTGTTGATATACCTCCCATTTGAGTCTTTCAGGGAATCTATACGATTGTGCCGGGCTTGTTTTTTCAGTTTGGCTGCTAAAAGACGATTAGCCTAGTTCCCTTTCGAATAATAATATTGTCTGGTACTCATAATGCCATATGCCGCTCGACTCATATGGTGATCTTCCAGGGCTTTGCAGCTATTCACGCATCTTGAAGTGACTGTCGGGAGCATCTTTCTTTATGCAATTCTTCCCTTCTGCGTAGCTCCGACTCTAGCTGGGATTGTACCTGTCTCCTATTTTCCCGTCTGGCTACAATTTAGGCTATGATGTGTCCCCTGATCACAGATTTCCCCGCGTTTCTCACACTTTGAGATAGTTCATCTCCCCCATGTCATTCTCAGTGAAGCAGTGGGTTATGGCTGTAGACGCTAGTTCGGAACTGGGGGTCCTCCAATAAGAGATCATTCAGACGCCAAGTACCCATAGCCCGTGGGATGTCATTAAAGGGGGCCAATGTAAGCATCACTGGGGCGTGATCAGACAAGGCCTGTGGGAGGATCTTTGTCTATTAACTGGGGAACCAATTTATCTGAAATGAAAAACCTGTCCAATCTAGAGAAACCCCCATGTACTTTAGAATGAAAGGTATAATTCCGCTCCTCCTAATGGGAGAATCGCCAAGCCTCTATAAGCGAATGCTCGCGGAGCAGGGAAGTGAGCATTAGAAAGTTCCTTTTGTCAGCAGCAGTAGGGGGGGTAGGGACTTATCTACCAATGAGTTGACCACAGCATTAAAATCACCCCCCACAATGAGCTCCCCTTCCGCCTGTTCAAACAACACCTTAGATAAGGAGGTGAAAAACCAATCCTGATGTGAATTAGGTGCGTATAACGAGACCAGAGTCACTTTTCGGCCCCATGTGCTGCAACCAGCAGAATATATCTGCCATCTTTATCCCGCAGCACTTTCAAGGGGATATCCCTGCGCATTAAAATGGCCACTCCTCGCTTCTTTAGTCCAGAGGAGGCGCAATATCTAGAGGGACATGTTTTATTGTCCAGCCGAGACTCATCTGACTGCAGTAGATGAGTTTCCTGAAGAAATAGGACCTCATGATTGAAGGTAATCCATCTGTGAAATAGCGCTTTTCGTTTAAGAGGGAAATTAGGCCCTGCACATTCAATGTGAGGCAGTTAACATGCAGAGTAGTCACTCTGGTATCACATTGGCCTCTGCACAGCCCAATGTACATATCCCCCCCCCCTGTAAGAACCAGCCCCACAAGCTTCCAGCCCTCATGTACCCCAGCAATTTCACCATGCACACTGCCATGATACATTCTGAATATTGTAGTATTTCCAAAGTCGGGTGTGAACCAATCGCAAGTTAACAGAACGGCTCTAGTGCCGACATTGTGAAAAAAGCACCAAAAAAAAAAAAACTGCATAAACTATAAGATAATCCAGACCCAAAATTCAAGAAAATATCATATATAACAGAATAGGTAAAGGTAAATGGAAAAAGATAACGGGCCACTACAGCCTTTTCACAGAAGTGCATCATCACCCAAAGGGCAACAACAGCAAGCGCAATCCATTTCCGGGCGCCCAACCAAACCACCATCAGCCTCGCCTTGAATTTAACTGAGAATGCCCAGATATTTAACCCTAACAACATCGAACTTGACCAACATTCAAGGGCCCCATCATAGCCAAATGTTTGCCCTGCCGATTAATTCACTACTGCAAGGGACGAGACAGCTCCCCACCAGGCAGAAGACCCTGACTAATCCTGGTTTGCAGGCCAGCTACCTGCATCTGGGGAGGCGGAGATCACTGACCCATATAAACTCCAGGAGTCGCCGGATCAAGACAACCCCATCCAGGTCAGGTAGGGCCAACGCTCCTCCGACCCCAGGCCCGAAGTCCCTTTTCCAGCAGCCCAGCCTTTGGGTTTCCTTCTCTCATCTTTCGGCTTGGGGCTTACAGCTGATTCTCTCGATTCACCAAATCCCATGGTAGCGTTGTCACCGATGAATTCCAACATCAGCTCCTTCGCTTCATCTTCCGAAACCGATAGAATAGGACTGGTTGTGAAGATCAAAGAGTTGTTTGCATGGATATCCCCAGAAATACTGGACCTTTTTCACTTGAAGCCAAGCTGTGACCTTCTGGAGACGCCTACGGTTCGCTAGTGTATATGTTGACGGGTCCTGGAACACAGTTATTGTGGAGCCATGGTAGTTCACTGGCTCTGCCTTTCTGGCCGCTGCCATTATTTCCTCCTTTCGGTGAAAGAAGTGGACCCTGGAGAGAACGTTGGGGAGGAGGTTCTGCTTCTGCTGGACTGACAAGTAGACTTGATGGGTCCTGTCTAAGATCAGCTCACCTGAGTCCCCAAGGGACAGCAGGGATTTAAAAAGAGCCTGCACGTATTCAGGGAGATCTTGGTCTAGAATTTGTCTTGGAATCCCCTGTAACCAGATATTATTTCTCCGGGAACGGTTTTCCAAGTCTGCTTGTTAAACCCATACCTCCTCAAGCCGGTCCTCCCTGTTCCTGACTCTTAGTGAGCTCCTTATTCCCATGTTCTTGTTCACATGCCATATTCTCCAAGTCATTAACTCTTGCCTGTAGGCCAGTCAAATGGGAATTCAGATCAGCAATGGAACGAGCTAAGGAGTCCTTAGAACATTTTATTTCCAGTTTTATCTCTTGGCTGTTATCTTGCTTGAGGTTTCTTAACATCGCTTCGAAGCATTGTTTGGATAAAGCAGGTTAAAGAGATGATTCCGCCCCTCGTGGGCCGTGGACATCGGATTTCGTAGACTGCATCTTCGGGGCCACAGAGGTGGAGGGTGTCAGGAACGCTGTAATTTCACTCCCTTTATGTTTATGTGAAGGGTTGGGCATTGTCAGAAGGAGCAGGTGAAAAATGCCATGACCCGGCTCGTATATGATCACAAGGTGTGAGGCCACCCCAAATGGGGTGTCCAGTGATGCACAAATATATAGAGACAGGGTCTCACCCAAGCACTAACACTGTCCCATCAGTGTGCTTTCAGGAATAGGACCGCTATTTTCCAAACCCGGGACGACCACCAACAGAGTCTGGTGCAGGCAAGCTTTTCCGCCGAGGGGCCGTGAGCCCTACTCGCGCCTTCCCGCCGCGTCACTTATCAGGGCGTGCAGCGGTACGCCGAGGCAGAGATGCTCCCAGGGTGGAGGGGAGAGGGGGCAGCAACGGCCAGGCGAGCTCGAAAGCTCCAAACCGGGGGTTTCACCCACCCCTTACCTTCTCCAACGCCTCTCCTCAAGTAGGACCGGTCGCCTTCTCCATTTTCCCTCGCAGGTTGCTCAGCGTTGGGGACCGCTCCTGCGGTGCGGTCGCTGCCCAGAGGGAAACCCGGTCTCCCGCACTTCGCCTACGCGGGTTCCTCCTCCTGAGCAGCGCAGCCGCCTCCCTGTGTCTCCACTGCTCAGGTCTCCACAGACCTCAGCCTCTCCCAGGCTTCAGCGCCGCCCGCCACCTTAACAGGACCAAAGTATAACGGCGCTGGGGTTCTAGCGGTCCGCCCACCATTTTGTGTGCCGGTGGTCACACATCATAACAGCTCAGAGTTTTGGATATTGGGACTTGCTCAGCACAGCATGAAACTGCATACAGCACAGTACAGTACAGCACAGCACAGCACAGCTCCTCCAGCTCGGTGGCCCTCCGCCGGCATCACAGCAGCAAGTTGCAGTATTTAGGGTGGCTCAGTCAGGCGCCCTTCCACGGAGCTTACAGCGGACACGTCCGCATGGCGTGCTGTCTAGCCACACCCCCCGTCATGTGTGATTTTTTTTTTTTTTTTTTTTTAAGCGAGGTCGACCAATGATTGAACCCACAAAAGCGGAGAGACCTCCTGTGGATGGAGTTAATGAAAAGCGGAGACATTGATGTCCTAAACAGTAATTTTGAGGTAGATAGACTCAGCCATCCAACCTGGGAAAGAGGTAGCCAAACCTCGGTGATGGATTATATATTTATTGCAAGAGATCTAATTGACAATGTTACATCTTTCTAACAGCAAAAGTGAGCAACCGTGACATCCTGAAAATGGCATGGCAAGAGGAAGTGAAGACCCCATCTGAAAAATGAAGATCCCTTTTAGAATGCATAAATAATGGTTGCCGGTTAAAAATGAGCAAAAAAACGTTGAGGCTATAAGCGCCCAGTACACAGAAACTTTGTTGGAAAGAGGGGTGAGAGGATCAACGGGGATGGCAGACTACACCCCAATCCGTGCCATGTTCATGATTTAAAAATGACAAAAGAGGCAGAAGAATGGTAACCCACTAGCACACATTTGATCAGCACCTGACTCTAAACAAGCGGGAACTGAGATATGCGATCAAGCAAGCTAAACATGACCACTCTGCAATCAAAGAAACCACCATTAGGACCCTACGTACCCAATACAAACACTGGCTCAAGTGGTACAGGAGTACATTAGTTCAGCAGGACGCTGAAATAAATTATGAGGGCTATTTCAAACAAAAACCCATCAAAAATCTGGGGCTATATCAAATCGCCGGGAGACCACCCCATGGCATCACAGTTAAATGGCATCTCAGAGGTAACATGGCGAAAGACATTATATAAACGCCGGTCTCAAAAGATCCCCCCCCCCCCACCACCTATCTGCCCTGAACTTCCTTGGTGACTGGGATATGAACATGATGACGTAGTGAACTTTATAAATCGAGCAAGCTCCTCACGCGTGCCAGGTCCAGACGGTATATCAAATTATATGCTGAAGGAACACCCATACCAATGGGCGACACTGATATGCCAGATAATAGAAAATGCGAGAATGGTTCAAAATATTCCACCCCATGATGGAAGTCAGCGAATGTGAATCCAATTTTCAAGAGTGGCAGTAGGGACAATCCGAACAACTATTGCCCTCTTGGATGTCATGTGGAAGATCTGTGGATCGCTCCTTCTGAGGAGGTTAAATAAGTGGAGACACGGAGTAGAAAGGAATGACACATTCCAGTGTGGATTTGTCACGGGACTGGGCACCATCCCACCGATCTGCCTGCTGTCAATAGCAAAGGAGCAAACTAGAAGGGAAACCAACAAAATGTTCCTAGCTTTTGTTGATTTGGCCAAAGCCTTTGACACCATAAATAGACAGCGGCTATGGAACAAGATGAGGGACTGGAACTGCCCGGAAGACCTGGTGGCGCAAATTAAGACCTTTTTTATATTCAGACACCTCGATGAGAGTACACCTACATCTGGAAGGACAGCTAACGGACGAGTTCAAGACCACAAGGGATGTTTAAACAAGTCTGTTCCTTAGCTCCTGCCCTTTTAACCTCTACCTCGGCTCTTTCATGGAGATCTGTAAAAGCTTCCCACCGAAAGTGGGTGGAATCCACGCGAGCAGTCTACTCTACGCAGACGACCTGGTGCTATTGGACCACACAGAAATCGGACTGCAAAGACAGCTGAGGAAACTAGAGGAATACACTGCTGAGAATGGCCCATTATCAACTGCAGCAAAACAAAAATCTTATGCCTGAACGGTGGAAGGAGTAAGAGAACACAAACATTTAAATGGCAACTGAGCAGCCTTCCGCTGCAAAGGGTAGAATCGTTTGCATACCTACGGGTGACTATTAGTAAAAGCTCAGTTGAAACGCAGAACAACTTCGTTTTAAGATCCATAATAAAGAGGTTGGCAAACCAGCCCTGGTGTTGAAATGGAAATACTGCTTCTACTCGTTACTCCCGTTGCTGGAATTTTACAAAGGAAAGGGGGTGGCAATCCTGACATATGGTGCATATACTCCAGTACAGACCCTAAGAATCAGTGGCCAACCCTGGAGGGTATGTTCTGGAAAAATGTTCTGGGTCTACCTAAATCAAAACCCATTCAAATACTCAGAAGCGAACTGGGACTCGCCTCGTTAAAGGCAATGGCCAACTGGAAGATCTTGACGTTTTACAGGAAATGTATGAAAAGTGATGTGGCCCCAATCTTGGCAATAATGCAAACAGAACTGGAACGAGGACCTCCAAAAGGCAGTCCAAAGGTGGGCAATGGGCTGTAGAGCTTTATTAAAACAGGTTAATGCTACACTTGAGGACCATCAAAAAACTCTGAACAATGTGAAAAAGAAACTGCAAGAGCATGACTGGATACGAACGTGTGATGAAGCGGGCAAATTCAAAATGTTTTGGAACTTAGTAACATAAAGTAGAGCTTTGGGAAATATACCTTGCTATATAAGAAAATTCCCAGATCCTTATTATAGGACACAATTCATGAGGATGAGACTGAACATGCACGAAACAAACGATGTCCTTTCAGTGAGAAATAGAACAGGGCCTAGAAACGTGACATGTAGATTTTGCAAATACGATGGTTCATTGGAAAACCTGCAACACGTCTTCATGACCTGTACAGCTTTGACGGAGACAAGGACAAGATACTTCTCACGTTTCTTGGAGGTTACATGCACCGAGGACTGGTGGAAGCAATTGCTGGGGGGGAGAAGTCCTGCCGGGTGATCACATCGATTAAATATCTAAAAGAATGCTTGGAGTTGCAAGGACTAGGCTGCTTTTTTTATTTGATTTAACGGACTGGATGGTAGGAATAAAATGCAAATTAATAATAATTAAAAAGTCAATCAATTCTGCTTTGTTTTAAATATTTGTTAACCGGAAAATGTTATGATGTCTAGGTTTAAATTTCATACACTAATCACACGTTTCAAGTCCTTCTAGACCCATTTTCAGGAGACAATCAACCTGTATTCCTAATTTATAGTACATAGCATTTCTAAAAGTATTTTAAAATCATCAATTTCACCTACTTTTGATGTTCCAATTATCCACTTTTCTACAACCAGTACTGATGAGGAGAAAAATCAGACATTTCTAAACAAATCGGTATGCTTTTGATTTTATAATTCAGTAAAGATTTATGCTGAGTTTTCTCTAGTCTCTCAAATAATATTCTACAACAATCATACTAAATGTTTAAATCCATGTAATCTATTTCTTTGATACATATGGGGTGCGATAACTTATTAACATTCTCACCAAACTAGGATTCTTGTAAGAATTGAATGTTTTAAAATCTTCTTTTGACTGACATACCAGGGAATTCTTTTTTTAAATGATATGCCTCAATGGCCTTCTAGAAGCTGCAAAGAATTACAAATGTTATATTACCCATGTATCTAGATACTGTAGTTAAACATAGCTTTAAATAAAGTGAGCTTTCTTATTCTTTAAGTACTACATTCGCACCTTGGGAAATTGTACCTTAATTCCTTTACTGCATAAAAGTTCATATTTCATTATTGTTCCACAAATCGGATTTCATAGAAAAATCCTGAAGAACTGTTACATCTCTTCCATTCAACCTACCACAGAGCACAATCTTTAATTGTTTTGCCTAATGTTTATTACCTGAATCTGTGTGTATTGGACTAAGTTAACAACACGCACCATCTTTATGTGATTAGCTGATTTGTTAGTCTGAGTCCGTTTTGTTTCTCATTCCCAGATATCTAATTTCTCTCTACTATGCCTCCATTCAACACATTTAAGTAACTGTATATTATGTTGGCACGAGTAAACATATACAGTTCACTGTCTGGCTAATCGCAAATTTTGCACATAGTATGTATCCTCCAATTAAATATACCTAAACTGCATAGATTTGTGTCGCTCTAATTCCAATTACTGACAGTGGTTTTGGGTTTTGCATAGATGTATATGTAGCATTATAAAAGTTATGTCACCCACTCCTTGTGCTACTTTTAAATATACCTTAGTTATGAGGAACTACTAAAAGATGCAATAAAACATTATTGTATAGAGTTACAGATCATTTGCAAGAGTTGTGAACTATTTCTGGTAATTATTTTCTACTAAAATATTGACAAACCTGTCAAGTATCATTAAATTCATTTTTTTAAACCTTTTTTTATTAGTATTTGGTTACATAAGAAAAACCGTTGGCACATAGAAAATTAAACAAAGTGCATGACAATTAAGAAAAAAAAGCAATAAAGGATATTACACATTAACCAATTAAACATCTACATTCACGTTATGCATTCACATTTCTTGATTTCCGTTTAACCTATACTCCCTCCCATAAAGGAGAGCACTCTCCTTTATTTATTTTTTCTTTCCTCCGATAATGGTTCCTGGAAGACTTGTTGACCTTGTCTTGCATGGTATGGATGCCCCTCCTGCGGGGCTGTGAGGTCATGAAATGGAAGAGGGTCTCCTTCCTTCTGGTCCAGGGTAGGGGGATAGTGGAGGTCAGTGAGAAATGTTCCTGTATGTATGGAACCCTCTAACCAGCTAAGCAGTGCCGGATGGATTAAGCAGTGCCTTGAGAAAAGATAGTTGCAGCAGGTGTGATGAAATGACCAGTGGTATTTTTAGAAATCAGTATTGGGGGTGAAAACCAGGGTGCACAAATAGAAGGGGTGCAGGGAGGTGCCATATCGAATAAGGGTCTAACTGGTTTAAGTAAACCTATTTGATCAACCTGATAAAAAAGGTGACATTATGTACTCATTCTGTCCCGTTTAGATTATTGTAATGCCTTGTACTTAGGCTCAAATAAATCCATCATCGGGAGAATCCAAACCCTCCAAAATAACCCCCTAAGAGCGGCCTTCAGTATATCCAGAAGAGATCACATCTCTGAGAGTAGGCGACAGAACAATTGGCTCCTGACTAATGACAAAATCCTACTAAAAACGGTGTCACTCACTCATAAATCACTGAACAATGCCTACCTATCTACCTATCTGAGAGATTCCACAGACGGGCATCCTTAAGACCGACCAGACTAGCTAACCTGAACTGCTTGTCCATTCCCAGATTCAAACTATCCACGATTGGAGGTAAAAGCTTCCCTGCAAAGCGGCCCAACTTTGGAACTCCTTGCCCCCTGCACTGAGAGAAGACCAATCCTACCAGAACTTCAGATCTAATACTATCACATGGTTTAAATCCTCCGACCAGTAAACCCAGACGATGCAACCTCCACTCCGGGATGACCTTATGTCTGTGTAACTAAGATGTAATTTAGCACTGCATGCCTGCTATCCCTTTGGTCAGTATTGCTTTGTAACATTTGTAACTTGTATTTGTATGTAATGTATCTCAATACATATCACTGTAACTAAGCTTTGCACATTCTTGTAACCGCTGCGCCCTGATACCCCTGGGTCTGGTGCGCATTACAAATAATAAAACAAACAAACATTATGCAAGTTCAGAGTAGGTTTAAGAAAATGCAAATTTTGCATCAAGTTAATAGACATCCACGAAAAGTTAACTATTGTTCAACAGTTGCAATAAGGCCCTCTAAATATCAACAGGCATTTAGTGTTAAAAGTGTTTTACTGTGTTATTTTCATTGAATATAATTCATCATTTGCTCCTCGAACTTTAAAACAATGAATACAAAATTGCATAACATATTTTATGAGCAGTCTGCAAATACACACCTATTTTTTCCCTTCATGTTGTATCTTCAAGGTCCAATTTATAGCATCATGAATGGCACCCCAGCCAAACTTGCATATTTCAACTTCAAACTGTCTTCCTTAAAGTGCCCACACCATGATTTTAAATACATAATCCAGAACAATGTTCCATCCAATTCTGTTCTATTATTTCAAGTTTAACAATAATATTAGGTTTTCAGCTAGTGTTCCTGGCAGATACCTCCCTCACTTACATTATATTGCATTACCATTGCATTTAGCGTTAGTTTTTTGGCGCATCTCTGAAATCTGTGATAGCCTTTTGACATGTGGTTTTACCAAAAAGAAAGATGGGGTGGCTATAAGAAGGAGGCAGGTACTACACATGTGGCTTTGGTGAGTTTGCGCTGGAAGTACCAGAGTCCGGCGTGCTAGTCTGGCTCAATGTGGTTTGTGCCATTGACACGTGGGTATGTGTTAAATGCAGAAGGAAACACTCAAGATGTATTAGATGACCACACTGAGCGAGCCCCTGGCAGAACACAGTATTTGATAGAGCTACAGATGTAGAAGGTTGTGAAAATAAGCTTTAAGCTGTTCCCCAATGTTCCTGTGGTTGGGATAGTGCTAACGGGCATACCTCCTGCGTTTGTGCTATATTCCTTATGTGTAGTTTAAAGGTGCTAGTAGATTGAAAGTTTGAGGAAGGGGGGTGTGATTTTGGGCTCCTGAGGAGTACTGTTAGAATTTCAGAGTTCTACTGAATCGGTATAGTTCAAGCTGTGTTTTCCATCTGGATGAGGTGTTGGTGTTCTTGGTTTTATTTTATGATG
Organism: Ambystoma mexicanum; assembly: GCF_040938575.1. Classification (NCBI taxonomy): domain Eukaryota; kingdom Metazoa; phylum Chordata; class Amphibia; order Caudata; family Ambystomatidae; genus Ambystoma; species Ambystoma mexicanum. The sequence continues at coordinate 350,688,389 of NC_090929.1, forward strand.
ACTGTGTGGGGGTGCCAGTGTCTTATGTCTGATAAGGGGGGGGGAGTTGAGGAGACTGGCCAGGTTCTGATCTCCAGGATGTTCTTGATCTAAGTGTTGTGCACAGTCATATTACGTATCAGTGAGGCTTTCCTGATTGGGTCCGTCTCTATTTCATCTTGTTTGTCAGGATGGTGCTCCGATCAGTCTTTGTGTCCAGATTTATGATGGCTTTTATGTTGTTTAAACCTGAGTGGCCCATACCTTGGGAGTGGCCGGACCATGCTGGTTTATCTGCGCGATTCTGGTGAGTCTTACAGCTGCAACCTGGCATCGATGGAGGTTGGAAAATTCTGCTGGTCCGGCCTGGAGAGGTTATACTAGTGTGTCTGTTGCGATCTAGTAAACAACCAGGTGTTGAGAGATTTTCTGAAGGCTAGGTTATTGTTTATCTGAATCGGGTCGCCTGGGCTTTGAGTTCCACGGGTTGGTTGATAGGAACGAAAAAACAGAACTTGAAGGTACTCAATTTGCCAACTTCTGAAAGATGAAGGGCCTAGCCAACTGCCAGAATTCAAATGTGACACTTTAGGTTGTACTCGGAGTTCAGAGGCAAACATTATTTGCTTCTGAAACTTCACTCAAACTAAGCAGTGTTCATGAGTGCCAACATTGGATTTTCAATATGGGGGGCAGAAATTCACCCTCCCTCACCCTGAATATGAGCAAATGTCAGGCCCAGCCCATCCTCTGGCCCAAGCAGTGCATTTTCCAGAACCTTTTATATATTGGGAATTGCCAAATGCAACACCCTGGTGTGAGGCTGGTGCGAGGCTGGTGCTTTTATTATCGGTGTGCCTCTTTGAAGCATGGTTCCCAGAATCGTCCTGCTTGCAGTTTCCTGGGCTGAAGAGGTGTTACCCAACCACCCAAGGGATAAAAGAGACACAGTTTTCATGCCTATTGAACTGCTGAGCTGAGACAGGCACCCACATAACCTTTCCATAGTTGGCCTGAGCTCACAGGGTAGTTGTCATGGGTGTGATACACATCTGATGTGGCTTTAATGATTGTGTGAACTATCAGTCACCATACCAAAACCCAGGTATGACTTATTAGAGATTACCCTGCCACCAGGTGGATAGTTCTGCACAATTAGTATGGTTTTGTATCAGAGGTGCAGATTTAAATGCCACCTGTGCTTCACTGACTTTGCTGTCACAGCAGCTGTCAAACACGGCACCTGCAACAGTCAAACCTGCTCTGTGCCATTGAAGAGCACGAGCTGCAGATCAGTAGACTAAAAGGGCTTCTACAACCGTACCAGATGTCAACCCTCCACAACCCTGTCTCTTTGTAGGCATGAACGCTCCCCCTGCCCCATGTAGTAGAGCCGGGCAGAGTCCGGTGAGGGTGCGGTGGAGCTGGCGCTGATGGAATATCACCATGCTGGTGCAGAGAATGCCCTATTTTATTGTGCAGTGCCTCTAAGCAGAAGCTTCAGTGCTGCTGTGTGGGATTGGACGGTATGCTCCTACTACCAACCCTGCCCCCTTCCACCTTAGTAGATAGAGGGGGGATAAAAGGGCGAAGGTCTGGTTGTTGCCTCTTGAAGTTGATTGTTTTAAATAGGTCTGCACTACCAGCCTTGTTAGGATGCTGGTGGTTGTGCTCCCTTCCCCTTTGTCAGTGCCTGGCTAGCAAGGAGATGATGTCAAGCCTAAGACCAAACCTAATCGGTTGGTACTGTCTTCGTCTTCCTCCTATGATTCTTCCGAGTCTCCACCTGCTGAGAGGAGACTAAAGGAGGAGATGGAAGCAGATCAGTTAAAATCTCTTATTCGAAAAGGAGAGGGCAGCTCGAATGAGGTCCATAAAAAAGATAAGATGGATACCTTTTCGTCTTCCTCATCTTTCTATTCAGAGTTGCAGGAAGCCTCTAAACCCATTGGCACACTTCTGGATTGCAAGGCAGTACCGAAGGTCCTGACCCATGTGGCCGCTTGCATGAAATTTGAAGAACCAGATTCTAAATCCTTGCTTCATTTATTATTTCTGTCCTTTGGAACCAGATGAAAATCTTGAGATTCTCTGTTGTCCAGTCTCAAGTGAATATACTTAAAGAACCCCAGAGGAAGTGGCTGTGAGAGACAATACGGATCACAGAGTTATTCCCGCATTCCAAAATAACTTTTGCTAGTGCCCATCTGACCTTGAGATCATGCATCTACTCATCTTGTATGTCCATATCCCTTCTTGAAGATTTTCAACACATTCGATTTGATGGAGTGCTGATTGAGTCCAAGCACCTGCAAGCAGATTTCCTTTCAGAACTCGCCTTTAATGGGGTGCGGGCAGAGGCTATCATGATGGGGTCTTCCATCGCACAGAGAAGACGTATCCATGTTTGGGAAAGGAAGATGGGCAGTGGCCAAAAATAGGTTGTGTTGCATCTCCCCTTCCTTGGGGCCAGGCTATGTGGGGATGAGCTGGTGGAAAATGTGGATGCCCACAAACAAGAAAAACATGCAGACCCTCTCAGACGAATAAGCTGGCACTCGTCCCTAAAACTCAGCCTGAAGACCGCAGCAAACTTTGCTGCCACCCCACGTCGGGGCAAGGCCAACCCATCTTCAGGGGTAAATGCAAACCACCCCTAGCCGAAACCAAGACAAGTACCACCCAAATGAATAGTCAGCAGTCCTGACTGGAGCAATACCCCACTGATGTGGGCAAGCTTTGCTCAGTTCTGCCATCAGTGGGAAGAGGATACGGGCCCTCAAATCACACCTATCCCCCTGGACATTGTGAAAAGGACAGCTCTGCAGGAAGAACATAATACACTGCATCAGACTGCTTGAGAGGTGGAGTGGGTGCTGCTCATTCGTGTTTCACGTCCTCAAGATCTCGGGCAATTTTTGGCTGGTCATCGACCTGAAGCAGATCATAACTCTGTGGTGAAAATCCCCTTCAAGATGGAGACATTGCAAAGAATAATCCCAGTCCACGCAAAAGGGGACTGGCTAGCATCCCTGAACATAATGGATCTTTCTCTCCAAATCCATCTCTCCCATCATTTCCTGCGATTTGGGGTGTGCTCATATCACTGTGGTCCTGCCCTTTTGGTTGGAGATCTGCCCCTTGAATATTAATTGAGACAAAGGTCATGGAAGTGGGTCTTTTGCAGATAGATTTAGGCTCTGTCCCTACCTGAACGCTTGTTTGATTCGGGAATCATTCCAGAACCAGGTTGAGGAATATATTACTCAGTTTTGCAACCTTCTTCATGCACACAGCCTTCGGTTGAATCTAGCAAAGTCCCATCTAATTCTGACTCAGAAGTTACAGTTCATTAGCATTGTCTTCCACACAGACAGGAGTTGTTCAGCCACCAGAAGACCGAGCATCAGCCCTGGTGTGGGCTATTCTCAAGCTGCGTCAGGTCCCTGACTCCACAGCCAGGACGTCCCTAAGAATCGTAGGCCGTATTGTGACTAGAGTCTTCACCAGTCCATCGGCCTACCTCAGGCTCTGTCCATGGGTGTCCCACCTTCATCGTATGTGACGTGCCTGTTCTCAGGACTTTGAGATGAGAATCCTGATCTCGGACGAGCTCAAGACGCTACTCCAATGCTGGCTAGTCCCAGAGAACCTTCGAATGGGTTTCCCGTTGAAGCCCTTATTTCCTCAGATTACGACCACTCATGCCATCGCTTCAGGTTGAGGCACTGTTGTGAGGTCCAGGGCTTGTCAAGGTAATTGGTCTCCACAGGAAAGCAGAATGTCCTCCAAATACAGGGTGCTGGAGACTTTCTTTTATTTATTTATTTATTTATTTATTTATTTATTTAGGGCTCTGTGGTTTGGATGGATGGACAATTCAACCACATCCACCTATGTGAACTGACGGAGGGGCTCAAGGTCCATGCAGCTACAACTGATCACATGAAAGCTGGGCTTGTTGTGAGGGGCCGATCGTCTCATATTCAAGGCTGTTCACCAGAGAGAGACAACTGACTGGTGGACAGGTATAGTCATTCATTTTTTTTTTTTTCTCCATCAAACGAGTGCTGGTTGTCTCCGGAGACCTTTGGCCTCATCACCCAGATCTGGGGCATACCCAGGATAGACGTGTGCTTCTTGGGAGAACTCCCTCCAGTCCCTCTTTTGATACCAGGGACAAAGTCTCCTGGGGATTGATGCACTCTTCCATGGTCAGTGGACTTTTCTTCTGTACTTTTCCTTCAGTCCCCTTTATTCCCCATGTGATTCAGAGGATCCGGTGCAACAGGGCCAAGGTGATCCTGGTGACCCGTGCATCGACCCAGAGGACTTGGTACCCCCCCTCTAAATTCATTGTCTTCTGCTCGTCCCCTGTTTCCACCCGCTGGTTGCTCCTCCTGATTTTTTTTCACCCAAGGGCTCTTAACCAAGCAACTATTGGCACTTGGTGGCCTGACGTTTGAAACTAATGGGCCTAAGTGACGGGACTTTAACAGTGAAGTCTCCCGTCATTGCAAGCCTCCTGTAATAGCTGGATTCTTAGCTCCTAGTGCCACAGGAGGTCGTTTATGACCTGGTGCGGTGTCATGGGGTTCTACACCCTGTAGTTCTGGAGCCCGGAATGCTCCCAGTTTTTCTAGGATGGGTTTAATTTTGTCCCTGACATCCTCTTCTCTCAATATCCAAAGAGGTGCTATAAAGGCTTTCAGAGATCCCTGGGGGCAGTCGCAAAGGCTGAGACCATTGTGGCTGTGCTGCTTAAAATGTTCTTGTTAGCATGCCCCTCAGTTCGGTGTCCCTCTCCAGCTTGGGATTTGCCTAAAGTTTAAAGGGCACTGCAGAGTCCCCCCTTTGTTCTGCTGGATACCACTGACCTGAAATTCCTTTGCGAGAAAACAGCCTTCCTGATTGCTTTGGCCTCAGAAAGACCTCTAAGTGAGCTTGGAACACTCCTATTCTCCCCACTTATTTAGTGGTGTCTCCAGAAGCAATCACTCAGTAGTGTGACCCAACCTATAGACCAAAGGTATCTATCCTTTCCACATGTCTCAAGAAATTATCATTCCCTCCCTTCCTCTGGATTTCTCGGCGCTGGACACCCTCGCCTTTGGCCACTTAGACATCAGGGCAATTCTGCTGGAATATCTGTCTAGAACTGCTGACTTTCCAACAACTTGTTTGTGACTTTGGGTCCTCGAGGCACATCTGTTTCTGGCTGAAGGAAACGATTGCCCTGTGCTATTCTGGAGTGTTTCCTGCCCCCACCCATGGTACAGTGTCGCTTCACCCTAGGGATAGCTGCACCCTAGGCAGAGGCAAGTGGTGCTTCCTTCATGGAGACTTTTCAGGCAGCCACGTGGGCTTCTCTGTTGACCTTAACCCAACAATACCTATTGTATCTACCAGGTCGGAGGGAGTGGAATTTGCCCATGGTGTTCCAGGTTCTGCTTCTGAGTAAGGCTCTCTGAATTTATTAAAGGCCAGTGGGTGTGCAATCTGTGGGGCCACGTTGCTGTGGTGGTTGAATCAACATTCATCCTTGGTATGCTTTGTGTAAGGACTGGGATGAGGAAGTGGGACGTGGAGGCAATGCTCCGATTACTTACCAGTAATCTTCATTACTGTTAGACCTACTCTTCCTCCTACCAGTACTTACATTCTTCCTCCCACCCTCACTGGCGTGACAGGTCGCTTTGACAGTAGATTGTCATTAAGTGTGAAGGTGAGCGCCTTCTTTTATGCTAAGGGGTAGAGATTAAAAAGAAATCAAGAACTTGATTTTGTGAATCTCTGTGCGGGAGGCGGAGAGCCTTCATGTGTGAGGACGTGGATTAGAAAGAGTAGGTGTAATGGATATTACTTGTAATTAATCGCTGAAATGTTCCTGTCAATGTACTGTTATACAATTCAATTACCATTCACTTGATCTGTGTTCCTTCACAAATATACCTACACTAATGTGTTTACATCAACAAGACATTTAAACAATACATTCCTCCAGAGTCATCCTTAATGTCCATCTCAGTGGTAAATCCTGGTACAAGGGCCTCAACCCAACCTTCTCCTTTTGCATAGGCGCCTCCCTCGCCTCATCAACTTTCTTCTTTCTACCACCCCGGCTACCTCTGCACAGGCCGTTACCCCACCTTTGTCCACCACCATGTCTCCCTTGCCATCTACTTCCATGGCTCCCTTGCCACCCCCTCCCTCTGCTACTCTGGCTCCCTTGCGATGTACCTCCATGGCTCCCTTGCCATCCTCTCCCTCCTCTACTCTGGCTCCCTTTCCACCCTTGTTGGTAATATTGACCATCATTAGACACTCATAGCCCCACAGTGAGTCCTTGGTGAAGGTTGGCTACATTGTCAGCATGTTGTGCACTGGGTTGTGGGGCCCCTATCATTGGTGACACTTACAGTTGAACATTTTGTTCCTTTTGCACAGGCGTCCAAATTCTCCATTGGTACCTCCTTGCTGTGAGTGAATTGAGTTTTTGCCCCAGATGTTGGGCGTTTGGATACAATTCGAGGCAGTTTTGTTGTATATTGAATTGAAAATGTGTATATATGTTTGTTTTTAGATCCATTTATTCCCCTGATGAAGACCTTCTGAATTATTTTTGTCAACATCGTAACTGGTCGTTTTTTTTTTTTTTTTGTAGCAGTGTTGTGGGCTTACTACAGTTGAATCAGATACTCGCGAGACTACAGATGGAGTCTCCTGAAACAGGGTGACGTTTTTCCCTAAATACCCCTTTGGCTGTTTGAGCACAATCAGAGTTGTAGTTGGAGTAAAAGAGCAATTCACACCACCTTCACACCACCTTGGTGTGCACCCGGCTGTAGAAAGAAGAATAAGACAGTTTTAGTATCTCTTAAATAGGTAAATACTATGACTGTGATACTCGGACAAACCTGCAGAAAAAGAGAGCCACGTCAGGATGTTGCTACGGTTGCTCTATGGATGCCCTTCTACTAGTAACCAGAATAAAAAAAAATGTCATTGGAACCAAGCAATAAGCATCCAAGACGTGGAGGAAAAAATAAGACGGGAAGGTTAGTAGGGACCTACCCGGGCGGAACGAGGATGTTCTAGTGGCTCTATTGCGGCTCCAATATCAGCAAAGCGGCTGGTCCTGGGAAGACGCTGATTAATGTCCAGAATGAAGAAGAGAAAAAAGAACAAAAGTTATAACCAAATCCAAGGGAAATCCAAATCAGTCCGAGTAGCAGTCCGGGATCAGTTCGGAGAGTAAGACGCTGGTTAATTGTCCTGGATAAATGATCAGTTCGGAGAGTAAGACGCTGGTTAATTGTCCTGGATAAATGAAACTAAAGGAGTCGTCTTCTCCCGTTTCGGCATCTGTGGCCACGAGGAAGACCAGATGACAAGAATCGCAGATGTTTTGTAAGTTTCCGCGTGCAGGCAGGACTTCGCTGAGTGCCAGATGATGAGACTGCAGAAAGTAATTATGCTGCCACGTGAAATCGGGGAAATCGCAGGTGTTATGCGAGCTCTGCATGTCAGTAGGAATTCTCTGAAGGCGAAATAGTAAGGTAGCAGCGTGCAGGCACGTACAATGGAGGAGGCAAGGCGGGATAGGGATCCGCTTGCAAATTCAAAGGGAACTCCGAGGGTGTTTCGGAAGAAACAGCCGTGAAAGGTTCAGCAAAAAAAGGAGATGAGAAGCAACGCCCCCTAGAAGGGATTACTTTAAAAGACCCGGAAATACGTCCTCACAGCGACCTTTCCTCGCGTCGGGGTAACCATGGTGATGGAAGTATTACCCGACGCGAGTAACTAGCCGCAGAACCAATGTGTCCGCACCCATGAAGCTGATGCAGGTGCCAGGGCAGTTGCCACTTAGACAGCAAAGACAACGGGTGCTGAAGCCATCCAGTATGCCCACCTTGCCTGGAGTGGCGCTTCACCTCCTGTATCAGAACCGGATCCTTAAATAACTGGGTCGGATATCGCCATTTCCATAGCCCTGGGGGTCCCCATGGCCTGCTCAATGTTAAAGCGATATGGGTGTGATCCGAAATCGCAAGGGGCTCAAGTGAGTTCCCAGAGATGGACCCTAAGAGAGGGACATACCACCCAGATGTAGTCCATTCGGGAGTGGGTTTTATGAGCATATGAGTAAAATGTATACCCTTTGTCGTTTCCCTGTATCTCCCTCCATGCGTCAACCAGGGCCAGATCTTGACATTTCTTTTTAAGCTTCGCGGAAGGTCCTCCCGGTGCTCCCCACAGTGCCCTACTTTTGTCGCTAGAGGGGTCCTAAACCATGTTAAAGTGCCCTGCCAGGACGGCACAACCCCTAGCAAAAACGCCCAGACGGGCGAGAGACCTCTGAATGAAGACGTCCTGCCCGGTGTTGGGCACGTATAGTGTGGCGATTGTGTATACCTCCCCTCTGCCCTCCAATATCAGCGCCAGGTATCTCCCCTGATCGTGTTTTTGTGTTGTCTTGATCGAGTGATCCAAACCATCTCTCAGTGTGAGTGCTACCACCCCCTTTTTGCTAAACTGAGTAGCCTGGAAGAGCCGGGCATATCCCCAGATTTTGAATCTCCAAGTGTCCCGTGTTTGAATGTGAGTCTCCTGCAATGCAACTATGTGTGGCTTTTCTTTGCGTATGAACAATTCCACCTTCTTCCTTTTTAGCCGGTGAATTTAGCCCATTGACATTCAAGGACTATATCTTCAGATGCTCCATGCTATCAGGATATGTAATTTATTTGGTACGGGCTGGCCGCCTTGGACCCCTGGTTTCTTGGGACCCCCGATGCTGTGGCCAAGTCAGGCATTACTAAGCAATCCCATCCTCTCAACTGCCCCTGAAACTCCCCCCACCCATCCCCCCAACTCAGATAACCACCAGGGTGGGCTCAACTGGCTTCTTGCCCCCCTCGTATCTACGAGACAAGAGATAAGCCCCAACATTACCCCAGGTCATCCCAACGCAGGATCTCCCAATCCCATCCCAAGTGACACTCCCCCTCCCTTCCCGCAATAACCCTTCATCGCTGCTTTTGCGACCCCGTTCTGGTGCCTCGGACTTATGTAGTGAGTGCCCTCCCCGGACTCACTGAGCTGGCGCCCCTATGATGTTGGGGAGTTAGTGTCTGCTGGGTTTTCAGGCGAGCCATGTTGGATATTGAGACGGCTCCCCCCGTTGAGCCGTGGCCCGCCTTCTGGGGGGCCTCTTTCCTGGATCGCTTGGACTTGACGGTGGTCCATTCCCATGACTTGTATGGACCACGCCGGCCAGGAGGGCCCTCGGAGCCTGCCGGTGGTTGCTCTTCAATACCCAATAAGTCCAGGCCTTGTTCACAGGTCGTGATCTTATGCTGGATACCCTGCCACAGGAAGGATAGGCCAAATGGGTGGGACCATCTGTATTTGATTTGCTTTTCGCGCAGATGTTTCAGCACCGGGAGCATCCGTCTCCTTTTATTCAGTGTTATTTGAGACAAATCGTGATACAAAAATATCTCGGTGCCGTTACAGGATATATAGCCAGCCTTTCTCGCTTTTCCCAGGATCTTTTCTTTTGCGGCATAGCTGTGGAATGCCACTAGCATGTCCCTGGGTCTGGCTCCAGGTTCTGGACGGGGAGGTCCCACTCTGTGAATCCTGTCAAACTGGAGATCAATAGCTGTGTCCACGTCCAGGAGGTCCCTGAAGACTGCCGTGAGAGTTTGTGTGAGATCTTGGGGCTTAACGGACTCCGGCAGTGCTTTAACCCGAATGTTATTTCTTCTAGAGCGTTCTCTAGGTCTTCGGCCTGAAGCTCCAGGTTCTGAGTGGCCTGCACCAAAGTTTACAGAAGGTTTTCCACTTTCCTTGTGTCCTCGGTTAGCTCTTGGATGGCCCGCTCATTTATGTCCACTCTCTCTTCGACATTATGGATATCCCGCTTGATGTCCTTTAACCCCTCAGCTAGATCTTCCCTCAGGGCATCCATCTGCTTCTGACTCGCCGTTGTGATCCTATCCACCACTTCGCCAAGGACTTCTCGAAGCGCCGCAAGAGTGACTGGCCCGTCTTGATGCTCCGGGTGAGGGTCTGTACCCTGGGCACTCGTCCAGCCATCCGCTTGATGATCACTCTGGGAGTCGGCATCTTGCTCGTGATCTTTGGCCCAGAATTTGGTAAGGGGGCCCTCCTGAGTCTTCTTAGCGCTTTTGAGAGCCAAGGAGGGATCCTTGGATCTATTTCTGGACATGGTGGTCTCCGGGTCTGGAGCTAGCTTGTTCTGCTTACTCCTGGTTGGGGTGCGCGGAGCGGTATAGGGAGAGCGGGGGTTCCCCACGCTTAAATAACGATAAGAGTCACATATGGGGCCGTGGACCCTCTTCCCCCCACTCAACCTCTCGTGGGGGGCCGCTAGTCTCTGCCCAGTCCGAGTTCCGTCTGCTCTCCCCGGTTGGGTTTCACCTATGTACAGATCGAGCCCAGGGCCGTGATGGTCTGGGGAGCAGCTCCGGCTGAGGCGGGAGACCCGGGCCAGATGCCCCAGCGCGGCCTCCCCTCCTCAATGTCTTTGTAGTTACTCTGGGGGTCCGGGGTCCACCCGGATCCCCACCACGGGATTAGGTTCGAGGGGAAGGTGCCTCTGTGCCCGAGGGGGTGGGGGCGTGGGGCTTCTCCTCCGTGGGGTACTGGCTCCAGCCTCCGGTCTCGATTGGCCGCCTGACTGTTGTGCAGTGGGTCGCGGTCTGGGGGAGGGGGGGCAATGTTGAGGTATTCAAATTTGTATTAATGTTGAGCCCCTGTTAGGCAGAATCCTGTGCAGTTCCCTTAGGGAGCACTACACAAGATTAGGAGTACAGGTGAGAGCAATAATTCCCCTTTGGTATCAGTCCGCACCAAAAAGATTTAGTTGGTAGCTGTGGCTGAGCAGTCAGACTTATCTCAAGAGGGAGATGAGCAGTATTCAGGGTTTACACATTAGGCACACCAGACTATGGAACAAGGAAACACTGACCAAAGCTTTGTAGTTAAAAAGTAAATATATATTTATTTCATACACTTCTAATCAAACGCATGTATCACAAGTATCAAGCAAGTTAAATTACGTCAAGGAAAAATATACACACTCTCTATATGAATTGTAGACCAAGTGAACCAGAGAGAAAACTGAGCAAAACGGCACAGTGAAAACTACACACAGGGGATCCTCTAACAATTCCTCACAAGGGAGGGAAAACACAAGTTATTCCGAAATAGGTTCTTATATACCCTAGCAACACTTCCCATCAGTTGTGAACCAGTTCAGCAAGACTGTGCATTCATATAAGCAATACTTAGAATGAAAACTGAGCACACAGTTGAATGGAGAATCAATCTCGAGAAGGCAGATCTAACAAATGTGACCAGAGTCAATAGGCCTGTGCCAAAGTTAGTGGTACAGGGCAAGAGCCCGGGAGCAAAATGTTCTTGGAGCTGCAGTCAAGTCTTTGGTTAACGATATTTGAAATGGTGGTTGCAAAAGTTTGAAAAGACAACGTTAAGAGAGGGGGCGGCCAACCCAACAGGTAGGTAAAGGATTTAAAACACCTTTAGTGCTACCGCGAAGAAAGGGCGGCCTAGCAGAACAATGTACCTTTAAAGTGAAGAAGTGGCTCCTGCGGTGGCGGTTGTTCCTGGTAGTTCCTGCAGTTCGAGGGGTCCAGCAGAGGAAGAGAGGATCTCGTTGTGTAGGAAGATTCGAGATACTGCACTACCCAGGGATGAAACCAGCCGCAGTGCTGCCAAACGAAGTTTAAAAGGTACACTCCTTTTAATCGCGGCCCGGGTCGATAGCTGTCTGGCTATCCGGTCTCCAAGTGCGGGGCACTGGTGATTCGACCACAGCAGGTTCGGGAAGGCAATTGGCAAACTGGTTGGCCCAACCAGCTCAAGGGAAGAAGGCTCTTTCAGATGAAGACCTCCTCTCGTCGTGTGGAGAAAAGTGGTGAGACGCTGCAGCAGGGCTTCACCGGTGGTTCAGTCGTTGCAGATATCTTTGGCTTCTATCCTCTTTGGCTTCTTAGTTCCAGTGGCAACGTCTTGCTTTTTCAGTCCTCGGGACCCTGCTTTTATGCAAAAAGAGCCCCATTCATACAGCCTAGCTGTCACTCACACAGTGGAGTGGTCATCTTGGCAGGAGACCCTCCAGCCTATCAGGATAGAGTGCAACATGGGTTGCGGAGGCACACAATCCCCCTCCCACACAATGGACCCACCCCAGACTCCGTGGCGCCAGAACGGGGGGCTTCTGGGCAGAAGCCCGCCAAACGGACGAACAAAGGATCCTCGACCTGGGTTAGGATTGTAGAGAAAGACACGAAAAAGAAATTATAAAGTTTTGGCAAAAATAACCCACCGGCGCAAAGTTAATATTAAAATGCACCGGCGGTATGTTAGAGGCTGTCAGAAAAAGTGGTAGCCTCGAACAATGGGAAAATCCCATAGAGAAATATTTGTGGTCGAATATTTATGGTAGTAACCACTGCCACCAGCCAGAAACTTTTGGGAGGGGTACTGTACGGTACCCTCTCGAAAATGAACACAGGGGAAAAACTATTAACCCCTTCCAGTACCTCCATAGTAAGATGGGTTGTACTGGTTTAGTTAATAGGATTTGACTAGTAAAGTCAATGGGGACTTTACATGCCCTGGGAGACAGTAGTCAGTCCCAGGGTATGGAGTCTATGTTTGGGGGTCTCTACGTCACCCCTGTGTCACTGCACTGAGGGTGCTGTGTAACACAAGTGAATAAAGATGGTACCTATGGGGGAGAGAAATCCCATAGGCATTAAACACAAAAAAATAGCCTAGAACACACTTAGCAACAATGCCTAAGAGTGGAAAAAAGAGTCTCACTCTTCGCAGGTAAAAAGAAACAAACCCTTAAAATCCAGCAAAGCTGCTGGGGGACTCTATAGGTAAGGGAAATTTGCCATGAAATGAGAATTCTCCCTAACGGCCCCTACTGCCCCCCACGTACTGCCTCCGCTCCAGGTGCGGTGTTCGAGGTCCACTCCGGCGGGCCTCCGGGTCCGCCTCCTTGTTGCTTGTCGGCATCTCGCAGACCCAAAGGATCCACGTCCGCCGGGGGGTGCCCGGGGTCGCACTGTGCCGCGTATCGCCACTCCGCCAGGGCCCTTCTGATGTGGTCTCCGTCGGAGGGCTCCCCCGCTGGGCCCCACCGGGTATTTACTCCACCGTCGGCTTGGTCCTGGCTGCTGCTGGCCCGCCGAAGAGTCTGTGCGGTTCAGATCTCCTCCCGGGGGCCGGTGTGGTGAAGAGCTCCCGCGAAGACCCCATACGTCACCACCGAGCGAGCGGGGTATCGGATGGGGGTCGGCGGTGAGGAAAGGTGCCGGGGAGGGCAAAGATCGGCGTCAGACGTGCCTTGGCCCATTCAGGGTAAGAGCGGGTCCGGGAGCTCGGAAGCCGCAATGTTCTTTACACTGCAACCATCTTGGAAACGCCTTAAATTTTATTTTTGGAAGGAGAACAAGACATTTCGACTAAGCAGAAATTACAGGTATAGATCACCACTGTATCAAAAGTCTAGGTCTCCCCCCAACTCAACCCCTCACGACTTATGTCCCTACACTACCCCCTCCCTCTACCCCCCTTCTCAACCGAACTCGTCCAGTGGTGTAGTTCTCCCTCATCGATTTTTCAGAGGCTCTTCCTCATTATTTCTGTATTTTACCCTTGTCGGCTCCCTCCGGAGCCTCTCCCCTCGCCCTCTCAAATCAAGCTCCACTCGTTTGCTTATTCATCCCCTGTGGTTTCTTTCATCCAGTCCCTCCTTTGAGCAGCAGAGAGCCCCACTCAGCTTGAAACTCACTCATCTTGTCATTTACTGCCGCTGTCAGCCTTTCCATTATCATGTTGTGTACTTTTCCCTCCCATGTCTCTTTCGAGGGGAGCGTCTCACTTTTCCAACACTGGGCTGTGGCCAGCCTCCCAGCCCTTAACATTGCTTCCCGCATCGTAGGGAGTCTGGACTCTGCCCTGTCCTTTTGCTGGATCCCCAAGAGAGTTTGCCACGGGTCCAAGCCCAGCCCTATTCCAGTAACCTCTTCCATGCAGCTCAACACCTCTTTCCAAACACTTGCACCTTGTGACCCCCGCCACCACATGTGGGCCAGAGAACCCCGAATCCCACAACCCCTGGAGCACATGGGATAAGCTCCCACAAACATCTTAGACAATCTCAGGGGATCACTATGCCAGACCATTAACATTTTGAAATTGTGCTCTATCGTGGAAGTGAACGGGCCACCCAGGAAAACCACTTTGTAAATATGTGCCCAGTCCCCCTTTGAAATCTCCTCCCCCACCAGGTCTACCCAGTACCTCTGGAAGGTGTTAGTTGGTTGGACTTATCTGGGTTGGGTCTCCCTGTCCACCGCGCACGTTGTTTATGAACAATTGTGTGTCAGCCCGCAGCCTAGCTCCTGGTTTGTCTGGGGACCAACTCTGGGGTTCCCAATTAGCTGAATGAGTAGGTGGGCCGACAAACCTGTGGATGATGACGGGCGCTGGGGGGATTCAGTAAACCAAGAATTTAGCAGATTTGCTTTTGGTTTAGGTTCATGGTCAGGTCAGAAGAATCATGTTGGTGCTTGTCATTTGTTGCTTTATTATTGTTTTTCACAAAACACCAGAGCAATTTAGAAAACATCAAAGTGGCATCTGCCAGTTGTTCAACATAGGTGAGTGCACACAGCCGACGCGTGTTTCGACCTAAGTCTTTTTCAGGGCCAATCGAGTAGAAAAGGGGCTCTGGATAGACCTGATGGCTTGTCCTCCCGAGTCAGGGTACCAGTGTGGCTTGATAGCCTGTTCTAGTGCCGGAGTCGGCGGAAGGGAGCCGATGAATGCAACAAATTACAAGCACCAACATGATTCTTCTGACCTGACCATGAACCTAAACCAAAAGCAAATCTGCTAAATTCTTGGATTACTTAATCCCCCCAGCGCCCGTCATCATCCTCTGGAAGGTGTCTCCCTTGTAGACACGTCTCATTCATAGCTTTGTCCAACTTGGACAGTATACCCTTTCTTGTGGTGGGCAAGTCGATGACCTTTTCCACTGTCGTTAACTCTCTCACCACCAATCCACCCCAGTTTGGGTCCGTTAATTTACCCTTGACTGAAATAGTTCCTTCCCAGTACCTACCTGACCTTTACCAATTCCAGGAAGACTCCATCTTAAACAGTTGTCCCACCCGTTCCAGGCCCATTTCTGAGCAAGTCTGTGAGAAGGGTAGTCCCTGGTGTCCATTGTCAAATGGGGGCCCCCATACGGAGGACAGAGGTGAGGGCCACATTTTGTACCCCTGGGTGCCCTTGGATTCATGCCAGACTTGTAAGACATGAATGGGTAGACCCTATTTTTTTGTTTTCGGGGGACGGCCTTTCGTAGGGTAAGGAACAGATAAGTAGAACGATAATAAAATGTAGTTACACCACTCTTTATTCAGCTTGTTGGTTAGTGTACCGGCTTCTACCTGAATCTTTCAGACAATATGTAGACGGGTCATCTCACAACTACTGTCATTCAAAAATAAAGCATATTTTATTCAACAATTACACAAATAGAAAAAATATATTGTTTTAAAAGACATCATTAAATTGCAGATGTCGCATAGTAAAAATGTAAACACAAATTCATTAATGTTGTCTAAGAGGTGGGGTTAGTATGTAATCATGTGCTGAGTTCGCCTAGATGAATTTCTGTTTTAAGAATTGCAAAGCAGCTACATAAATATTTATGGCTTTTCAATTTCATACAATTCTTGTAGTGACACAGTCCCAGTATTTATTATTACAGAGGTGTACACGTATAGTCTGTTAGTCAGGCTAGAGTGTTTTGGGCCTGAAAGATGGTTGACATTTGTTTCGGCTGTGATACTGTTAATGGGGTACTGACCCTAGTGCCTTTTGCATAGTTATAGCCGTCTTCAGGACAAAATTATTTGTTTTCTAACGTTGTACTTCAGTCACATTCCCCTTCTTTTGAGCAACAATTAAACACCCTCTTTGTATTCATAAACCAGATGAATCAGAGCAGATTTGTTTGTTTTAGGATATTGTATTCCTTTTTATAATTCCTTTAGGCAGGTAACGGTTTCTTGTTTATGCCTGTGACATAGGTTGGCTGGTCTTAGTCTATTGTGGTCTTATTCCTTTGTAGTTTCGTTCTAACATGAGAGATTAGTCTTGCAGTTGAAAACTCTGATGGCTCTTTCACATTTGCTGCAGTTAATCCATAATCATAGAGCTTAATGCGAGACGTGTGACACGGTCAGTATGGAGTTAAATAGCTAGCTGTTAATATTCCAGATTGTTTGTTTCTTGGTTCCGTCAGAGGTCTGCCTGTGCAGTGTGGATTTATTTATTTATTTGATTTTCTTGTATGCTCTGTTTTGTTTGCGGAATCTTTCACCTGGCTGAAGGTCCGTTGCATAACATTAATGTATATGAATTTGTGTTTATATTTTTACTATGCGACATCTGCAATTTAGCAATTTCATGATGTCTTTTAAAACAATATATTTTTTCTATTTGTGTAATTGTTGAATAAAATATGCTTTATTTTTGGATGACAGAGTAGTTGTGAGATGACCTGTCTATACAATTTCAGAAAGATTTGGGTAGTAGACGGTACACTAACCAACAAGCTTAATCAAGAGTGGGGTAACTTCCTTTCATGCTCGTTCTTTTTATCTGTTCATGCCAGACCGTCCAAAAGACCCCCAGCGTGGGGTTGGACCTTGGCCGTACCGGGATGGACCTGATTGGAGACCAAAAATAGTCCCTCGCCTTCAGTGGGTGTGCCACCAGGTCCACCAAGTAAGTCCAATAGGTCCTCAAGTCGTCCCTCATGTGTTCAAGCATCACCCTTCGTTGGGCAGCCTTGTAGTATAGGCAGATGTCCGGGAACCCAAATCCCCCATTTATCCCTTGGAAGTGTCAGGGTTGCCGTTTTTACCATAGGAGTCTTATTTTTCCAAATGAATCTCCAGTGCTCGCATTTAACTTCTAAGAAGAACTTCTCTGGGAGCTGCCTCGGGAGGGCTGCAAACAGGTATAGCAGTCTGGGGAGCACAACGTCATCCTACCATAACCAGTTCATTATCAGGGGGTCCCATCTCTTCAAATCATTTGTCAGTTGAGTCCGGAAGGGGTCATCATTGGCTGCGACCATCTTCTCCAGGTTCCTAGTGACCTGAATACCCAAGTACTGTATGCTCTTTTGGTCTACCCTCGTGCCTTGGTATTCTCTTTTCGAGTCGAGGATGGGGCTTTGCTGTAGTAATGGCATAATTCCTAATGTCCCTTCCTTAATTTTAAGCCCCAAGAGGCGTGCCTCTTGTTAGTACGAAGGTATCCGTAAGTCCCCCGTTGACCCAGACCCTTGCCCTGGGTCTGTTGTAAAGTTCTGCCACCCCTCTCAAGAAATTCGTTCCCAGTCCCTTCCTTGTCAGGACCTTCATCATGAAGGGCCATACGACCCTATCGAAGGCCTTCTCTGAATCTAGCGAGAACATGCAGGCGTTTTGCCCCTTCCATTTGTGCCCCATGAATAAGGTTCATAGTCTTCCGAATGTTGGCCGACCCTGGTCTCCCCCTTATGAAGCCCAACTGATCTCCATGTATTCGAAGCAGTAATCCCACCTCCAATCTTGTTCCCAAGATCTTCGTCAAGATTTTTACATCCCCATTTAGGAGGGAGATGGGTCGTTAAGAGGAGCACCTTCTCCTCCTTAGGGATTGCGATGATCGTTGCTAACAGCATCATGGGGGGATGGGTCTCCCCTCTCAGGCATGCATTGAACACCTTCACTAGGCATGGGGCTACCAGTGACCTGAATAGTTTGTAAAATGTCATTGAAAAGCCATCCTCCCTGGTCGCTGATCTTGACTTCATCACCTCAATGGCCCGCATGACCTCCTCTATCGTTATGGGGCTCCCAAGGCTTGCCACAATTCCCTTGGGGCCCCGGGAGGTGCAGTCCCCTCAAAAAGTAATCAATTTGCGCCTCATCCCCATTCAATTCCGAGGCATAGAGGGTACTGTAGTACTTCGCAAATTCGTTTCCTATGCTAGTGGTGTCATAGACCGACCCTCCCTCCTCATTCTTTATAGCTCCTATGGACCTCCGCTTTCTCTCCTCCCTCAGTCTCCAGGCAAGGATCTTTTTCCGCCCTCTCCCCTTTCTCATGATATTTCGGTTTCAGAAACATGAGGTTTTTTCCCCATGTCCTCGGTCCGAATGGCCTTTAATTGTTTTATAACGCCGGAGTTCCTTTGCTTTCCGTGTGGGATATATACTTTCCCTGGGTACCCGCCAGCTGTATCCGCTCTATTATCTTTATTTTTTCTTCCTAGAGCCTATCCTTATCAGGATCCCCCCCCGTGCCCTCCGGACAGTTGCATTAAAGCCCTTCCAGACAGACTGGATTCCCACCTCTCCAGTATCGTTGAAGAGGAAGAATACTTGATTCCTGTGAGTAGTTCCTGCTGTACTGCCCTATCCTTCAACAGAGTGTCATTGCATCTCCAGTTTCGACCGGGGCCTGATGACTCCTCCCCCAAACCCTCGTTTCCACTGAGACTCTCACCATATCGTGGTCGGGCCACAGGATTGGAGCTACCTGGGATTACAAAATCTGTACCTTTTAATGTAGAGTCTACCAGTACCGGGTCTATGCGCGAGAAGGAATCCTGTTCTGCCGAGTAAAAGGAGATCGGCCTATCACCCTCCAGCGCGGGTGCGAGGGAGTCGCACAAGCCCAACACATTGTTTACCTGCTTAAAGCGTTCCAAGTCTCCCATATTTTCCCTGGGTGTCGGTCGCTCTCCCATCCTCTTACAATCCCTTATGGTGTCTAACATCATATTAAAGTCTCCCCCGACCACCAATTGCCCTTCCACAAATTCAATTATTTTGTCCCTGCCCTTCTCCCAAAATTCACATTGTCCCACGTTCGGAGCGTATACCAAACCCACTGTGCGCCTGGTACCATACAACTGACCTTTGACAAACACATACCTCCCATTCGGGTCAGCTAATGCAGATTCTACAAGAAAGTCCATGAGATCAGAATTGCAACCCCTTACCTTTTCTTAACATCCAAGGACATAATCACTTCCCCCCACCTCCCGGGAGCGTAATCGAGGTTCACCACCCTTCTGCCAGTGAATCCTGGAGGCACATCCAATCTATTCGGGCCCTCTTGAATTCACGGAGAACCATTGATAATTTGCTCGGCGGGTTGAGTCCCCGAACGTTGAGGGACCCAATGCTAATTTCACCCAGGCCAGACCGCCCCTTTTCCGTGGCCTCACATTACTTCCCCCTCCTCTGAAACAGGTCCATGATGAAGCCCCTGCTAACTGGGCCCATACTGTATACCAACCCTTGAGAACTGACACATCTTGAACGTAACCAACAGCCCCCCTGAACTCCCCATTCTCCCCCACCTCCCGCATCCAATCCCGCCCTGATTCATCACCTTAGACATGGTTAAATCACCATAGGTCCTCCTAAACCATGGATCAGCTTAACTAAGCTCTTTTCCTCGAGCCCCCTTCTTTTGCCCCTTTTTTCAACACACAGCAAAAACAAACCATATTGCTCCCCCCTGCCCCCTCTTCGGTCACCCCAACACTCATATCCAGTAACCCGGCCATTTTATTCAAGTTCAAGAAGGCCCAGGCAGGGGGCGCGGGGGAGTTGAGTTTCATGAATTTCCTCTAGCCTGGGATTTAGCGACTGTATGGCCCCTTTATGCGCCATTGCCCGTCTTCGTGACTCTTCTCCTACCCTTCCATGCTTGGTGTATCCCCTCCAAACAGCTCTCACGTGACCCTTTGTATGTCGTTCTCCGCTACCAGTTTGTAGTTATAGCCGTTCACTTCAAAGGATGTAGAGAAGGGGAAGCCCCATCTATATCACACCCCCTTCTCCTTAAGCCATTTTGTTAGGGGGGGGACATAGGCGCCTCTTCGTCAATGTAAGCGAGAACAGATCCTGATTGCAATTTTCACATTTCCCTGGGTCACCAAGCCCTGCCCCTTCACCTTTTCCAAGATTTTTTGTCTGGTTGAGTAGTTGTGGAAGCGGGCAAAAACTCAGCGTGGCCCCCGCTCTGTGCACCCTTCCGATTTTAGGTTCATACTTTTATCCTCTTTCCCCCTAATCGTCTTCCCATTTTTGCCTCTGCCCGCAATATAGGCCTCCACATCGACTCTAACCTCTCCTTTACTCACCACATTTCTCTTACCTCCCGAGCCTGTCGCTTCCACCTCTTCAATGTTGGCAAAATCCGTTCCTCCCTCACCTTCCATGCTACCAAACTCTCGCTTTCTTCTCTTGGTTGGCTTCCTTTTCACTAACAACTTAAATTCAACTTCCTCTGTCTCATTTTTAAATCTCTCCATGATCTTGCCCCTCCCTATCTTTCCTCCCTCCTCTCTTTCTACGCCCCCTCCCACCCCCTCCGTTCTGCTGACCTCTTCCTTCTCACTGTTCCACCATCACCTTGTGCCCATTCCCGCCTCCGATCCTTTCAACTCCTTGCCCCTGTACACTGGAACTCTGTATCTCTCCCTATACTCTCCATCTCCTCTTACTACTCCTTCCGCTCCTCCTTAAAATCTCACCTTCTTAATCCCCCCTCTTGACGGCTCTTTACTTCCCTCTTACTCTTCCTCTATTCTGGTTCTATTCTATAGTTCTCAGCAAATTGTTCTGTATACTGTTCTCGATTATTTGACTCAAGTTTGGTACTTATACTTCAAATGCATTCTTGTTGTTGTAATGTAAAGCGCGTTGGCATAAAACGCTATATAAAATGTAATAAATACAAACAAATGCAAAATTTTATATTTTTTCTTCCTTCTGTTGCTTTCCTTATGTCCCTCAGGCGGGCACACACCCCAGGCTCCCACCTGGGGGCCCACACCTGGCGGCTGACCCTCGTGGCCAGCCGGCGTGCCGCTGGGCGGGAGTGGGCTCCTCTTTCCAATGAGGGGGCAGGGGCCCCGGGTGGTTTCCAACTTGCTACCCCACTGGGTGCTTTTCCCCCTTCAGGATCCCTTTGCCCTTTGTGTGCCTTCCCCCTCCCCAGTGCCAGTGGCCCCCGTTCGCGGGGGGCTGACTCTGGGGGCGGGGGGGGGGGTTGGTATATGAAGGAGAGTGTCACTCTGGGGGCCCGGGTTCGTTTTTCCGCTTGCCTCTTCACCTCTCTGCTTCCCTCGTCGCCCTCCACGGGGTCTGGGCCGGTTGGGCTAGTCTCTTCGCCGGCGGGATCACTTTTGTTTTCCTGCCGGCCTTACCAAAACATCTAACTCTGCTGCACTGGTCCCGTTTTACACTGCACTAGGACCGGAATGGAGTGCAAGGATTCCGGGACCCAGCGGGCTCCGGTAGCACAGTCGGGCGGTCGAAGCATGGGCTATGTCCGCTTTTCCTCTCAATACTCATTAGACTTCAAGTAGATTGGGATTTATAGCAGGCATCCTGTTCTGCTCTTTCAGTGTTTCTTAGATTTGGAATAGAATCCGTTTTCCAGCATATATAATACTTTGCCCTTTCATTGTACTCAGAAGGGGCTTTCTTTCCCAGCATTTATCATGCTTCACTCTTTTAATGTTCATTGCACTTGGCTTGGGTCTGTATTTCCATTTAATACCCAGCACATTCTTATTATTCAGATCTGTTGTTTTTTAATATCAGATTACGTATCATAGCATGTATCGGTCTCCATGTTTCTCAGGCTTGGCCTGGCTTCTTTCACCTTCAAACCCAGCACATATATGTTCAGATCTTCATTTGCGGTATCGGACTACAAGATTTGAAATTAGGGGGAGCTATTTAGCACCTGATTGTATCTTAGAAGAGCCTGGTTAGCTTGACACCAACTACCAGGACTCATTTTTGGCTCCTCAGGACAACCTATGCCGAGCAAACACACCTATATGAAGTTTACTCTGTTTATTTGGAACAAACTATAAATCAACATTAGGACACATTTATATGACATTTAAAGCATGATGGATCATAAGTAAGGGACACAATGTTTGCATCTTGTGTGGAAGTTGGATTTTGCGGAACGATAATCGCTAGCTCCTGATCCCCTAGTGCTAAATCCTTGTCACTGGTTAATGCCAGATAAACAGGAGCTGGTTTTAGCTCCTGCTTATCCAATCTCAATTTTGGTTCCAAAATGCATCAACATTCTTGGTTAATCACATCTCTGGTGAGTCTGTCGTGAGCACTGTGTTCCATTCCCCTCTGCTTCTACTGCTTTCTGCTTCAAGTAAGTTTTATTTGACTGTTCCTCTTCTCTCCTATCTCAGAATCCTTTATTTTTTAATAATGCTTTTGGCTAATTCATGCCTTTTGCATATTGAAATATAAAAGGATGTAAAACAAAAGAAATTGTTCTAAACATTTCCAAGTAATAGAACATGCTACAGTACTTCTATGACAAGACTGTAGGCGAGCATTATGCTTATTCTTCTTTAATCTGCTTAACAGCTTTTAAAATGAGATATATATATAGTTCTGAGGCTTGTGGAATCTGCTTAGATCACATGCTGTGCATAGGCCGACATCTAGTGGAAGCTGCGGAGTATTAGTTTGTTTTTCGAAACTCGAAAATGGGCGTCGACACAGGGCGTGCCAGTAATACTATCCCTAGTGTGACGTCCACTGTACCCAAGATCCCCCACGCGTCTAGGATCCTCAGATTGTTTTTTTCCGCCATACTGGTCGGAAGCATTTTGCGGAGTCCCCTGGCCTTAGCCATACTTTTGCTAAAATATCGATAAATTTACATCTTTTCCCCACCCCAACGTCGAACTTCGACACTCGATGCCGGCTTGGAGAAGAATTCGACCGTCGGCTGCTGCACGACGAATTTGGGCCTCGGAAGGCCTCGGCCCAGGCCTTGGAAGGCCTCTGGCCTCGGCCCTGCAAGTAGGGAGAGTGGGGGGTTGGACATACTCTACACTCTTGGTATATAGGTACACCTTATACTTTTCCTACACTTACCAGCCCGCTGCCTCAAGGTGCGTATGGAGGGTACCCCTTTTCAATTCTGCCCCAAGTGCAATCGCAAATACCCTTGAGTCGACAGGCACACCATGTGCAATCTCTGCTTGCCGAGGGACCACCCCGAGGCGAACTGCAGAGCGTGTAGTAGGTTTAAACCTAAGACACTGAAGGACCGTTCGACGAAGCGTTGGGCCCACCACGCCAGGGAGGCGGCCATGGCGGCGGAGGGCGCCTTCAGCGATGGCAGCGATGCCGTGCTTTCGGACGGCAAGGGCATTACGGCGTCTAAAGACAGCCGAGCGCAAGTCCCCGACCTCAGAAGGTCGTCCGACAGGGCGGCTATGGGGAAGACCCCCGGCGACACAAGCGCTTCACACACCACTCACACAAAAAACAACGAAGTCCAACCGAGACTCGACGACGTCGAGTTCTCGGAAAGAGGCACATAGACAACGGTCCGAATTGGTGTCCTCTGGGCGTTCTCGATCGAGATCGCCGCATGACTCCAGGCAATCATCCACTCTTGCCAAGAGTGCCTCGCTCCCTAAGCTAACGGAAGTTCGATCGTCGGAGGACGAAGACGACTTCCACCCCCAGGCCGCTCTCCAGGAGTCCGAGCCCGCAGACGAGATCAGCGCGGCCCCACGTTCGAAGGACAGGGACTCTACCCCCGATCCTCGACGCCAGGCGTCGAAAACCTCCGGGACCACAAAGGGACAGGGAAAACGCTCTTCCACTCACGGGGAGGGGGAAAACAACAGCAGAAGAAGCAGCCACTGCACTCTTCCACACCTGTAAAACACTCCACTCCTCTTAAACAGACAGACAAGGCCAAGTCTGCTGCTTTTTCTAAAACCAGCAAGTCTACTCAGGATAAGTCTCCTAGACTTTCTGAGAGGGTCATTCCCAGTTCCAAAGAATGGTCGAGTGAGGACATAGATAAGGTCATGTCAAGGATGTCTTCTTTGGCAGACTTTTATGATAAAAATCCAGACCATTTCCTTTCATATAATCCACAAGGGTCTACACCCTCAGGCTCTAATGATCCTACCCCCCCCCCCCCGAGTAAGAAGCCCCGGTTTGAGAGACCTATGAGGTCTTCGGACCCCTTCGATGTACAACCATACTCACGGCCATACTCACAGTATCAAGGAGAGACTTCCTTTGGTGAGGACCAAGAATTTGGCATGGTAGAAGAGCAAACCGGGACGGGCTACTATGGGGATGATGAGGACGAGGAAGAGGAAGACCCTGAAACCTACAGAGTAGATTCCCAGGTAGAGAAGGAAGCCCCGGTTACCGACTCCCCTGTCGATAACCAACCCCTCCTGAACGAGGTTCTCGCACGAGCAGCAGAACATTTCCATATTGACACCCACGGTGTCCAGGAGGAGAGGGACTTCGCCGAGGAGTTAGTGGGAGAAAGGAGGCCTGTTGCCCAGACCATCCCTATCCTTAAGTCTATTCAGCGAAGAATAGACCCGTCCCTGGTGAACCCGAACCTCACCAGAGCAGTCAATCCCAGAGTTGAAAAACCTTTCAGGGCAGCCCAGTCTGACCCTCTCTATATAAGAGGACATCTGAAGCCAGACTCCCTGGTTGTCACTAACACTCGTAAGAGGGCTGGAACACCCTTGTCATCGTCCGAAGCTCCTCCAGACAAGGAGACCAAAAAACTATATGGTTTCGGCAGGAAAGTAGCCTCAACGTCCGCCTATCAGGCAAGGATTGCAAACTCCACCACCCTGTTGGCCAGCTACAACTGCCATCAGTGGGAAGAAGTCGCGGCACTCATAGCCTCTGCACCAGAACCCTTAAAGGGCCAGTTAGCACGAATTTCAGCAGAGGGAAGAGCCGTGTCTGGTTGCATTTTAAAAGCAACTTTTGATGCCGCGGACAACGCAGGCAGATTGATAGCAGAAGGTACTGTTATCAAGAGACATGCGTGGTTACGGCAGTCTGGTTTTAAGGCAGAAACCCAGGCATCATTGTTGGACAAACCGGTGGAAGCGATCTGTTGTTTGGTAAGGAGGTCGAGGACGCGCTGTACAATGCCAAGGACGAATATGAGACACTCGAGTCCCTTGGCCAACTAACCAATAAACCCCCTAACCAGAGAGGGAATGGAAATTTTCGTCACCCACGCGGCCAAAATTCCCAGAGAGGATCACACTATTCCCAGGGGCAGGGTACACAGTGGAACAACAACAGCCAACAGTCTACCCAGGGTTACGGCAGGGATAATAGGAGAGGACGTGGTAAAGGCAGAGGCAGCCCCAGTAGAGGAGGCGGCACGCCTCCACCAAAGCAGTGACGCTCAGTTCAGGGTCCCTTCTCACGCAACCCCAGTAGGGGGACGCATTTCCAACTTCACCCAGGCTTGGGAAGGGATCACATCAGACAGATGGGTGCTGTCAACAGTATCCGCAGGGTACTGTATAGAACTACTGCAGCGTCCCCGTAACCATACTCCACGACAAAGAGTACACTCTTTAGAACATCAGAAGATTCTCCTCTAGGAGATCACCAATCTGCTAGCAAAGGACGCGATAGAACTCGTCCTGGGAAACCAGGTAAACAAGGGTATTTATTCAACTTACTTCCTTGTGCCAAAAAAAGATTTGACCATGCGCCCAGTATTGGACTTACGGCCTGCCAACAAGTATGTCAAGCCCCAAAGGTTCCGAATGGCTACGCTACAAGAGGTAATCCCCCTCCTAAAAAAGGGGGATTACATGGCAACCTTGGATATGAAAGATGCCTATTTTCATATTTCCATGTTCCCAGCGCACAGAAGGTACTTGCACTTCAAGGTGGACAGTCGGCACTACCAGTTCAAGGTACTGCCCTTCGGGATAGCTTCGGCACCAAGGGTATTCACCAATGTACTGGCTGTGGCGGCTGCACATCTACGCAGGGAGGCAATCCCGGTGTACCCTTATCTGGACGACTGGCTCATAACGGGGGAAACCCCAGTAATTTGCAGGACAAACATCCAAAGGACCATCGACCTCCTCCACGAATTAGGCTTCTCAATCAACGAGAAAAAGTCAAGCCTGGTGCCAAGCACCTCCAAACAGTTCCTAGGAGCAATCCTAGATACTCAAGAGGGGTTGACATTTCCTTCAGAGGAAAGAATTCGGAATATACTACTGCAAATTCCGCAATATCAGTCCGGTCACCAAATAACTGTACGCAAAGCTATGCGTTTGCTGGGCATGATGGCCTCATGTATTTACCTGGTCCCCCACGCGCGCCTGCGCATGCGTCCCATGCAGGAATGGTTGGCGAAACAGTGGTCTCAGGCAAGTGGTCAGTGGGACGATCTAGTGGTCGTTTCGCCAACACTGGTACAAAGCCTTCACTGGTGGACAAGAGAGAATCTTGCACAGGGGAAACCCTTTTACGATCCCGAAATACAGGCAGTAGTCACTACCGATGCATGCCTGACGGGGTGGGGAGCTCACCATCTCCACCACACAGCTCAGGGTCTCTGGTCTCCCTCAGTGGCCAAGAACCACATCAACCTGCTAGAGCTTCTGGCAGTATTCAGAGCGCTTCAAGCGTTCGAGCCCTACCTACTAAACCTGTCAGTGCAAATCCGGACGGACAGCACGACAGCCATGCTCTACCTGAACAAGCAAGGAGGGACTCGTTCGCCAAATCTGTCCAAGCTTGCCCAGAAAATCTGGATATGGGCACTCAGACGGAACATCTTCTTGTCATCACAACATGTTCCAGGGGAGCTCAATTCCCTAGCGGATGCTCTGAGCAGAGACTCCCTCCCAGAGGAACACGAATGGGTTCTACACAGAGAGGTCGTAGAAGATATCTTCTCTCAGTGGGGTTTCCCCACTATAGACTTATTCGCCACAAGCGAAAACAGACAATGCCCAGGATTTGCATTTAGGTTCCCCCAACCAGACTCCCAGGGGAACGCCCTGTGGATGAACTGGTCAGGGATGTTTGCGTACGCTTTTTCACCAACTCCTCATCGGGAAGGTGGTCAACAAGATGAACAGAGAGTCGATGACGCTCGTCCTAGTTGCTCCCATGTGGGCAAGACAACCGTGGTTCCCACACTTACGCAGGATGGCGGTGTGCGAGCCCATCAAACCTCGGGCCTGGTACAACCTACTGTCCCAGCACCAAGGTCAAACAGTGCATCAGCAACCCAACTCAATGAACCTGGCAGCATGGCTCCTGAGGTCATAGAGTTTGGACATCTCAATTTACCACAGAGGTGTATGGACATCCTAAAGGAATCAAGGAAACCAAACTCAAGGCACTGCTACTTTGACAAGTGGAAGAGATTCGTTATCTGGTGCCAGAATAGACAAATCAACCCAGTTGATTGCACTCCTTCCACTATTGTTACATACATGCTCCACCTGCTGGATGCAGGACTGGTTTTTAACTCACTGAAAGTACACCTGGCAGCCTTGTCGGCATACACCACTTCCCATAACAAGGTCTTGTGGTGGAAAGTACCAGTAGTTAAAGCCTTCATGGAAGGAGTAAAGAGACTTCACCCTCCTATTTCAAACCAACCACCAGGATGGGACCTTAATGTGGTGCTATCTAAGCTCATGGGCCCCTCTTTCGAGCCCATGCATAAAAGCAGTCTCAAACACCTGATTTATAAAACAGCCTTCTTAGTAGCTATTACTTCTATAAGAAGGGTCAGTGAAATTCAGGCTCTGTCACTGCAGGATCCCTTCTTTACTGTCCATAAAGACAAACTGGTTTTACGCACACACCCTAGGTTCTCACCTAAGTTTATATCTAAATTCCACGTAAACCAGTCCATCAAGCTTCCGGCTTTCTTCCAGGACCCTCAAAGCTCGGCTGAGGTGAAACTACACACCCTAGATGTGCGTAGGGCGGTCCTCTATTATGTAAATAAAACCAGACCGCTAAGGAAAACAGATCAGCTGTTTGTCTCCGTAGCTACAGGCAGAGAGGGGGATCACGTCTCTAAAGGTGCCATCTCAAAGTGGATTATTAACTGTATCCAGCTGTGTTACTCACTCTCTGAAAAGACTCTGCCTTTCACGCCAAGAGCCCACTCTACAAGAGGCATTGGGGCCACTCTGGCTTTCATTGCAAATGTACCCCTTGACACCATTTGCAAAGCAGCTACTTGGAGCTCTATTCACACTTTTACTCAGCACTACTGCATTGACACTCATTCCAAGACAGATACACAAGTGGGACAAGCGGTTCTAAGACATTTATTTGATCATGACCCTTCTCACATCCCACCTCCTTCTTCAGGTACTGCTCGCTAATCTATGCACAGCATGTGATCTAAGCAGATTCCACAAGCCTCAGAAGGGATACATTACTCACCGTAATCGTATTTCTGATGCTTGTATCTGCTTAGATTCACATGCAACCCTCCCTTCCTCCCCTCTGAGAGAAGGCGCATGGATGCTTGTAGTCTTACATTTCTATCTATCTGCTTGGATTATCTGTACTCGCGCTACTCCTCATGCTACCTCATGTCAGAAAAAAATACAATCTGAGGATCCTAGACCCGTGAGGGATCTTGGGTACAGTGGACGTCACACTAGGGATAGTATTACTGGCACGCCCTGTGTCGACGCCCATTTTCGAGTTTCGAAAAACAAACTGTAATACTCTGCAGCTTCCACTAGATGTCGGCCTATGCACAGCATGTGAATCTTAGCAGATACAAGCATCAGAAATACGATTACGGTGAGTAATGTATCATATATATATATATAATTCATTTTTTAAGTGCCCAACTAGCAAATAAACATGAATAGAAAAGGGAAGTGGAGCAACTACGTTTCCCATGATCCCCGCTCAGGTTAGTAGTCCAAGCCTCAATCCTGTCCACTAATGAGGGCTCCTCTTCTAGTATAAGTCTCTAAAAGGTCTAGGTGCCTTCCTCTTCTTTTTTGCTGCTCTCGACAGCGAAGTACCCATTTGATTGATGTAACAGCAATGTTGTTTTTAGCATAGTGTTTTAGTTACATAAGAATGGTTCCTAACGCGCAGTGTACTTAATGCGGCGCGCGTTGACAGAATATTATATCTAAATTCTAACATCTTACTGAGCGTCGTCCGGGTGCGGTTTCGGAGTCCTAGTAGCATTAATTATTCCCAAGTACGGCCCGCGAGCGATCTCGCTTGCATTAGGGCCGGATTATGTGTGATTTGCGCGTTTGCGTTCCTGCGACCTGAGAGCTTTCATACGGCCCGACGGGAACGTTGCGTGCCTTTCGGAAGCCCGCGCATGCGTGTTAAGCTTCTACACTCTCTAACGTTCCAGTCACGAATGTGAGACCGTATCACGCCGCTCCGGAAAGCATAATACAACATTTTCCTCAGAATTTGCAGCGTTTCCACAGACGAGCAGAAGCTGAAGCATTTCAAGGCAAACAAAAAAAATGATAATATAGAAAGATACTGGGAAACGCTCGATCTAGCGCTGCATTGTAAGCAGGTCGATTTAGCAGAGCCCCAGGTCCTGTAACTGCACCTCCCTGCACTATATCCATAGCTATGGCCTCTAACAGACCAGTGGAATACTGGTATGAGTACAGTGACCAGGAGCCTGAGTTTCAGGAAGAAAAGATTGACTTCTCCCAAAGCTTCAAGGGAGTTTTGGGAGATTCTCTAGTAAATGTAGTAGCTCAGGGAGTGCAGCCTATTCAGGACAGATTGCATGTCCTGGAGGAGGTATTGGGCACCAGAGCTGGCTTGCAAGATGACCCAGGAGAGGGGACATCCTCTAGACAATACCTCAAGGGGGAGTAAGGCCGCCCAGAAGAGAAAGCATTCTTCTACCGATGCCCCCCACCGCCCCCCGGCTCAGACACTGGGAAAAAAGAGAAGCCCCAGGAGGCTGCTGATACGTTTAACAGACTTAAGAGTGCTTTCTTAGCAAAGGCATCAGCCATGCCCACCCTCGCACACCCTAGCCCAGGGGCAGATAATATAGGGGATGCTCTTTCATCCTCTGAGGAATTTGACCAGGAAGGAGGACAGGAGGAGGATGTCAACAGCCTCAATAAAGAGAGCGGTAGAGAGCCGGTCACCAAAGCCAGTTTAGTGGAGAGTACCCCAGATGAAGACCCATCAGACATGTTCGAACTGGATGCTATTAAGCATCCCAGGTCCACGGAGTGAACCCCATCTCGGAGAGTGGCAATTTACATGTCCCAGAAGATTAGAAATACGCTAGAAAAAGAGACCAGATTTTGCCTCAGAGTGGAATGCCCCAGACCGGAACTCTCCGGCAAAGTGGCAGATACCCCAGAACTGGACCTTAAGATGCTCACCTTTGTCACAAAGGCTAATAAGAATGCCCAGAAGGGCATGGACCGAGCATGGAGGTCTCACCAAGATCTCACAGGGCCCATTGCAAAGATCATGGACATGGCTGAAAGGTCCAAGGACACAGGAGAGCCGGTGGACCCATTCATTTTAGCAGGCTGGACCCAGCGAGCTGTGTGCTTACTCAGAAACGCAAATAGTGCAATTCCAGCCGAGAGAAGATCAATCCTATTAAAAATAGATAGTAAGCTGGGAGACCTAGCATCTTACGAGGCTGGGGAGGGAGTGCAAGGTCTACTATTTGGCGACACGTTCGTCAAGGAGATGAACAAGTTCGTGGGAACTTATACAGCGCTCGAGAAAGCACAGGCTTCAATAAAAAAGGTATTCCCCGGACAGGTTTTTGCAGGGGCCGGCTGTTATAGAGGTCGATCGACTGGCCGTTACAACAAGAATAGGAGACCTCGGTCTGAGAGCCCAGTACTGGGAATCGCGTCAGCAA
The DNA here is from genome assembly GCF_040938575.1 of Ambystoma mexicanum. Classification (NCBI taxonomy): domain Eukaryota; kingdom Metazoa; phylum Chordata; class Amphibia; order Caudata; family Ambystomatidae; genus Ambystoma; species Ambystoma mexicanum. The sequence goes on from NC_090929.1 coordinate 350,719,265, forward strand.
GACGCCTTCTTTCCGAAGAGAAGTAGAGGATTCAGGGGCCGCCCAGGCAGAGGATACTTCAGACAACAGAACAGCACCAAAGGTGAGAGAGCACTCGACAGCATACCCCCCATTAGGAGGGAGAACTATGCTTTTCATGCACAATTGGTGCAAGCTTTCATCAGACGCATGGGTGTTGCAGACAGCGCAGGGCTTTCACCTACAGTTTATAGGAGCCCGACTACAGATGGCGGCCCCTCAGCCAATGCACATCTCACTAGAAGAAAGGGACCTACTAGATGCAGAGATTCAAGCCCTAGCACGCAAACAGACCATAGCGAGAGCACAGCCACATTCTGTAGGTTTCCTCAGCAACATGTTTCTCGTTCCCCGTAAGGGCAAAGTACGACCAGTTATCAATTTGAAAGAATTGAACAGCTGGTTAATATACAGACATTTCAAAATGGAGGGAATCCATCTGCTTTCAGATCTTCTCCGGAAGAACGATTGGTTAGCGTGTCTGGATTTGAAGGACGCCTATCTAATACCCATAGCACCTCAGTACCGGCGCTATTTACAATTCAAATGGAAGGGAGAGATATGGCAGTTCAGGACCCTGCCTTTCGGCCTCTCTTCAGCACCTTGGGCCTCCACCAAGCTTTTGAGGCCACTGCCCTGAGAAACCAAGGAATTCGGATGATCATCTATCTAGACAACATCCTGTTTATGGCAGAGGACAAGGAGAGGTTGCAGAAACAAGTGCAATGGGCGACGTCCTTGATCTTGGGGCTAGGATTTCTCATCAGTACCGAGAAATCGGCACTGACTCCATCCAGAAGGATAGAATTCCTAGGCTTTACAATAGACACCAAGAAAGCCACATTAGAGCTCCCAACGCCCAAGATGAGAGTTATAAAGGAGGATCTGAGGACAGCTCTGAAGAAGCCGGTTATATTGCTTCGGAATCTAGTCAGGATAGTTGGACTCCTTGCAGCGTCTATCCAGGCGATCTTTTTTTTTTTCTTTTTTTTTTTCTCTCTCTCATCCCCCCACCCCCCCACGCCCGCACGTCCCCCACACCCCCCACCCGGTCCGTTACATTATTGAGCCCTTCAGAGGCTCAAGATCAGATACTTACGGAAGGGATGGAGATACTATCGCCTAGTGCCTCTGGACGAGGACAGCAAGACAGAGCTCCGCTGGTGGCTCCACAACATGGAGGCTTGGAACGGCTGCGCTATATTTGGAGACCTACCAGAGCTAACCATGGAATCTGGCGCCAGCAGATCAGGATGGGGAGCCAGGTGCGGCCACACAGAGACGGGGGGGGGGGGGGGCGGAAATGGTCTCAGGAGGAACTAGCGTTACACATCAATTGCATGGAGCTCCTAGCGGGCTCCTTCGCTGTCGGAGCTTTCACCAAAGACAGAGCGCAATTCTGCATCCTTTTACGGATGGACAACATATCAGCGGTGAGGTATATCAAAAAGCTGGGAGGCACGAAGTCCAAGAGGCTAGTGGATCTAGCCAAAGATTTCTGGCACTCCTGCCTAGAAAGAGAGATGGCAGTTAAGGCGGAATATCTTCTGGGAGTGAAGAATACAGTAACTCCCGATAACTAGTAGACCTGAGCGACTGGAGACTGCACAGGCCCGCCTTCGACAGGTTACAGCAGAGATGGGGGCTACTACATACAGATCTCTTTGCCTCAAGGCTAAATGCACATCTGCCGAGATACCTCGGCTAGAGGCTGGTCCCGCAGGGGCAGTAGGGACGGACACGTTCCTGCACTACTGGGGAGGCCACACACATTACCCCCCCCTCTTTGCGATGCTGGCGAGGGCACTAGCGAAAGTGCGCAGAGACAAGGAGGAACTGGTCATCGGACACTGGAATGGAAATCGCAAGCATGGTTTCCAGTTCTGATGGAATTTTCCACGGATTTCCCCCAGAGGATTTCTCACAGGCCGGATCTCCTCTCAGATCCACCAGGAACTCCTCATCCTCTGATTCAGGATCAGACGCTGACCCTCTTGGCCTGCAGAATTTCAGGCGCAGGTGGTGCTTGCCAGGGCTTTCAGAGGAAGCTACAGAACTTATCAAGGTGTCATGGGCTCCGTCCACAATTCAGAGCTATAATTCCGCTTGGCAGGCTTGGGAATCATGGTGCAGGAGGAGGAGTGTTTCTCCCATTTCAGCTCCTATAGTTCAGGTCATACATTTTCTAGCATCCCTGGCCACAGGAGAAAAGGCTTTTAGGACAGTGGGAGGGTACAGATCGGTAATCTCGGCCGGACGCAAGCTCGTAGTCGGTGTCCTGGTAGGAGAGCACCCAGCAGTTACGAGACTCCTTAAAGGGGTGAACGTGAGCAAGTCTGCGCTGCCAAAATACTTGTCCCTTTGGGACATTAATAGGATACTTCATTTATTCGAGCAATGGCTGAGAAACGACCTCTTATCGAGAAGCCCACTGTCAGGAAAGTTAGCTACGTTGCTATGCCTAGTATCTTGTAGAAGAGTGTCAGATGTCAAACCTCTGGAGATCGACAGGAAGATCTTTTATCCGCAGGGCATGGGATTTAATATCGCGCAGCGTACTAAGACCAATTACAGAGTTATTACATATCCTTACTTCCCTGATAACCGCAAGCTCTGGGTAGCACAGTGCATTAAATCATATGAGGCAGCGACAGCAGACATAAGACCGAGAAATGTAACTCAGCTACTGATAGCACGCAGAAAACCAAATAGGGCAGTCGCCCCAGCTACTAATGCAAGATGGATAAAATAAGTGATGGAGCTAGAAGGAATAGATATTTCTGTGTTTGGAGCTCACTCGGCCAGAGGAGCGATGGCTTCCAGAGCTTTTGCAGCTGGAGTTCTGCTGCAGGAGATCATGAAAGCAGCAGACTGGTCCAATGATTCGATTTTCAGAACCTTCTATTTTAAGCCAGTCCCTAATATTGCATCAGCAGTAATACAAAGCTTTGAACAAGCATAATGCTCGCCTGTGGTCTTGTCATGATGGAGTGGGTGGAACACACGGAGCGGATCGAATGAATGGGAAGGATGGAACGGATAGAACACACTAAACAGATGTGAATGATGAAATGGGTCTACGGAATGGATGGCATAGTTCATGTGGATGAAGGATTGAGTGATGGAATTGATGGAAGGACTAGTAAATTAAATGATGAACCAGACGAAATGTATGAACAGATCTCAAGCGCCTTACTGATAACCACCATATCACACTACCACGCTTACTCTCTCCTATACACCACCACCCAACTAGAACACAGCGATACTATGACACATTCGGTATAGCTGTTCTCATACTAACACCTGCCACATACTCCTCATCATCCTAATTAAACACAGGTAGCTGAGCACACACCGCTAGCTTACGCGTCTCCTCAGGCCTAACGCAGCCAGAAATCAGTCTGGGTGTCAACCCTCCAGAATGAACACATATACCTGACCTCCCAACCACCACACCTACCGCTAAGAAGCAGCTATCATGCAACTGCCACACCGGCTGCACACATATCCGGTGCACCCACGCACCTTATGACTCTCTCTCTCTCAACTGACTTGAACTACGGTTCCCGGGGCGTTCAACCTACCAGCGCTTTGAGTTCATTCCAATGATGGATAAGGCGCTGTATAAATGCAAAGTAACATAGCATAGAATGAAGATTGCCCAAGTGCTCAGCGCAGGAAGTCTTGATTCTATTAGACACAGAGGTGAGCATTATCCCTCTCTCTGGGAATTCTGATGTCATAAGAAATTAAGAAATTATGCTGTCATAACAAAACTGATCGGTGTAAAGTTTTTTCTATTTATATGGATTGCAGCAAATTCTCCTCCCTTACATTCTTGTAAGGATTGAGGCTTGGACTACTAGCCTGAGAGGGGATCATGGGAAACGTAGTTGCTCCGCTTCCGTTTTCTATTCATGTTTATTTGTTGATCTTTGTTTTTTATGCCAGTTGGGCACTTAAAAAAAATAAACTTGAAAATGGGCGTCGACACAGGGTGTGCCAGTAATACTATCCCTAGTGTGACGTCCACTGTACCCATGATCCCTCACGCTTGTTGGACCCTCAGATTGGTTTTTTTCCGCCATACTGGTCGGAAGCATTGCGCAGAGTTCCCTGGCTTTCAGCCATTTTGCAAAAATTCAATATTAATTTCCCCGTTCTTTCACTCGCACGTCGAGACATCGAAGATCGACGCCGGTCCGAAGAACAGACAACCTTCGAGAGCTGCACAACAGACTTTGGGACTCGGCAGGCCGCTGGCGTCGTCCCGGGCCTTAGAAGGCCTCTGGTCTCACCCCGCAAGTAGGGAGAGTGGAGGGTGGAAACATACTCTACACTCTTATTATTTCCTACACACACCAGCCCGCTGCCATAGGTGCATATGGAGAGCACTCCATTTAAATGTTGCACCAATGTTGCCCCAAGTGCAACCGCAAGTATCCTTGGGTTGACAAACACACCAACTGTAACCTCTGCTTGCCGAGGGATCACCCCGAGGCGAACTGCAGAGCGTGTAGCCTGTTCAAGGCAAAAACATTAAAGGACCGCTGAACCAAACGTAGGGCTCACCACGCCAGGCAACTCGAGGCCATGAAAGTGGAGGGTGCCTTCAGTGATGGCAGCAACGCCGTACTTTCGGACGGCGAGGGCACAGAGGTGTGGAAAGACGCCCAAGCGCAAGTCCCCGACCTCGGAAGATTGTCCGGCAGGGCAGTTATGGGGAACACACCCGGCGACAGGAGCGCTACCCACACCACTACTACACATAAACACTCCAAGTCCAACCGAGACTCGACACGTGTGTCGAGTTCTCGGAAAGAGGCACAAAGAGAGCGGTCCATGGAATCCGTGTCCTCTGGGCGTTCCAGGTCGTGATCGCTGCATGACACAAGGCAACCATCCACAGTTGCCAAGAGTGCCTAGCTTCCCCAAGTCACTGAGGTATGTTCATCAGAAGACGAAGCTGACCTCCACCCCCAGGCCGCACACCAGGAGTCTGCTCCGGCAGCCCGCTTGGCATCTGCCTCTGAGTCCCGACATGCACACTCGAAAGAGGGAGAGAGAGTACCCCCGAATCTCGACGCCAGGCATCGAAAAGCTCAGAGAAGGTGAAAACATCAGGGAAACACTCTTCTTCTCAAGGGGATGGGGGGGAAACAGCAGAAAGTCTTCTCAACCTACTTCTGCACCACAGACACATGGGGAAAAACAGAAGTCTTCAGATAAACAAAAATCCAAGACCCCTGTTCCTGCCCCTAAGTCCAAAACCATTATAGAAGAAAAAAACTTCAGGAAGTCGTCATTCCAAGCTCCAGAGAATGGAGCAGTGAAGACATAAACAGGGTTATGAGGAGAATGTCTTCCCTGGCTGATTTCTACTCTAAAAACCCAGAGCATTTCCTCAGCTATACCCCAGATAACGCTAATCCTTCAAGATCCAGGGACCCTCAGCCCCCTAGTAAGAAACCTCGGTTTGAGACTGCAACTCGGGGCCTGATTTCAGACCCTTTCTACATACAACCCTACAAACAGTATGATGAGGATCCAGATTTAGTAATGTTGGACGACCAAACTGGAGTGGATTATTATGGAGATGACGAGGGCTAGGATGGGGAGGAAGACGTCGCAGAGGTCTACAGGATAGACTCTCCTGTTCGCAAAGAACCTCAGCTCACCAACTCTCCAGTAGATAACCAGCCCCTCCTAAATGAGGTCTTGTCGAGAGCTGCAGAGCACTTCCGCATAGACACTCAGGGGGCGCAGGAAGAGGGGGACTTTGCAGAAGAACTAGTAGGAGAAAAAAGACCCATTGCTCAAGCCATCCCAATTCCCAAGTCCATCCAATAGAGAATTGATCCTTCCCTTCTCACTCCTAATCTCACCAGGGCCGTAAACCCCAGAATCGAGAAATTGTTTAGGGCTGTCAGTCAGACCCGCTTTACATAAGGGGTCAACTGAAGCCCGACTCCTTGGTAATTACAAACACCAGAAAGAGAGCGGGGACACCTCTATCATCATCTGAGGCCCCCCCAGACAAGGAGAGCAAGAGAATTTATGGGTTGGGAAGGAAGGTAGCCTCCGCTTACCAGGCAAGGATTACCAACACCACCACTCTGCTGGCGAGTTAGAATTGCCACCAGTGGGAGCAGGTAGCTGCCGTCATTGACTCCGCACCGGAACCACTAAAGGGTCAGTTGGCCCAGATCGCATCGGAGGGAATAGCCGTGTCCGGTTGCATGCTTAAGGCAACCTTTGACGCCGTATATAACGCTGGCTGCCTCATAGCAGAGAGCACGGTCATCAAGAGGTATGCTTGGTTAAGACAGTCGGGGTTTAAACCCGAGACCCAGGCATCCCTAATTGACATGCCGGTGGAACCGAATCTCCTATTTGGCAAAGCAGTAGAGGACGCATTAAAAACTGCCAAAGACGAGGATGATACTCTGAAGTCCCTGGGACAATTGACGAATAAGCCCCCTAATGAAAGAGGGAACAGTAATTTTCGTCGCCCACATGGCCAGAATTCCCAAAGGGGCTCCAATTATACACAGGGACAGGGTCCATTATGGGGTAACAACCAGCAGACTACCTGGAGTTACGGCAGAGGAAACAAAAAGAGCTGTGGTAGAGGCAGCCCCAGCAGAGGCGGTACGCCTCCCGCAAAGCAGTGACGTTCCGCTCGGGGTCCCTTCTCACGCATCCCCAGTAGGAGGGCGCATTTCCAACTTCACCCAAGCATGGGAAGGGATCACATCAGACAGATGGGTGCTGTCCACAGTGTCCGCAGGATACTGAATCGAACTGCCCGAGCGCCCCCGAAACCACCCTCCACGACAAAAGATACATTCCTTGGACCACCAAAAGATCCTCCTCGAGGAGATCGTCAATCTTCTAGCAAAGGACGCGATAGAACTCGTCCTGGGCAACCAGTTAAACAAGGGTATTTATTCAACTTACTTCCTTGTGCCAACTAACAGATTTGACAATGCGCCCAGTATTAGACTTACGCCCTGCAAACAAATATGTCAAGCCCTAAAAATTTCGCATGACTACTCTCCAAGAGGTAGTCCCCCTCCTAAAGAGGGGGGATTACATGGCAACATTGGACATGAAAGATGCCTATTTTCATATTTGCATGTTCCCAGCACACAGAAGATTTTTGCGCTTCAAGGTGGACAGTAAGTACTACCAGTTCAAAGTGCTGCCCTTTGTTCTAGCCTCGGCTCCAAGGGTATTCACCAAGGTACTGGCGGTGGCGGCGGCACACCTATGCAGGGAGGCAATCCCAGTGTACCCTTACCTGGACGACTGGCTCATCACGGGGGAGACCCCAGTAATTTGCAGATCAAACATTCAAAGAACAATCGACCTCCTCTTCAAATTCGGTTTCTCGATCAACGAGAAAAAATCAAGCCTGGTGCCAAGCACCTCCAAACAGTTCCTGGGAGCTGTCCTAGACACTCAAGAGGGGTTGGCCTTTCCATCAGAGGAAAGAATTCGGAATCTACTACTGCAAATTCCTCTATATCAGTCTGGTCGCCAGATAAGGGTGCACAAAGCAATGCGTTTGCTAGGCATGATGGCGTCATGTATTTACCTGGTCCCCGACGCGCGCCTGCCCATGCGACCCATGCAAGAATGGTTGGTGAAACAGTGGTCTCAGGCAAGTGGTCAGTGGGACGATCTAGTTGTCGTTTTGCCAACACTTGTACAAAGTCTTCACTGGTGGACAAGAGAGAATCTGTCAAAGGGGAAACCCTTTTACGATCCAGAGGTACACGCTGTAGTTACTACAGACGCGTCCCTGACAGGGTGGGGAGCACACCTCCTCCACCACACAGTTCAGGGGCTGTGGTCTCACTCAGTGGCCAAGAATCATATCAACCTGCTAAAGCTTCTGGCAGTCTTCAGAGCACTTCGAGCGTTCGAACCCCACCTGTTGAACCTGTCAGTACAGACAGTACGACAGAGACGTTTTACTTAAACAAACAGGGAGGGACTCGTTCGCCAAATCTGTCCAGGCTCTTGCCCAGACAATTTGGACATGGGCACTCAGACGGAACATTTACCCGTCATCTCAACATGTTCCAGGGGATCTCAATTCACTAGCAGACGCTTTAAGCAGAGATCCCCTCCCAGAAGAACACGAATGGTGTCTACACAGAGAAGTCGTAAAAGACATCTTTTCACAGTGGTGTTTCTCCACTACAGATCTATTCGCCACAAGCGAAAACAAGCAATGCCCAAGATTTGCATCCAGGTTCCCTCAGCCAGACTCCAAGGGTAACGCCCTGTGGATGAACTGGTCAGGGATGTTTGCCTACGCTTTTCCACCAACCCCTTTCATGAGGAAAGTGGTCAACAAGATGCACAGGGAATCGATGACGCTCATCCTAGTTGCTCCCATGTGGGTGAGGCAACCGTGGTTCCCACACTTACGCAGACTAGCAGTGTGGGAGCCCATTGGGCTCCCGTGCTGGTACAACCTACTGTCCCAGCACCAAGGTCAAACAGTGCATCCTCAACCCAGCTCAATGAACTTGGCAGCATGGCTCCTGAAGTCCTAGAGTTTGGACATCTCAACTTACCACAGAGATGTATGGACATCCTAAAAGAATCTAGGAAAACAAACACGAGGCACTGTTACTTTGATAAATGGAAAAGATTTATTATCTGGTGCCAGAATAAGCAAATCAACCCGGTTGATTGCACTCCTTCCAATATTGTCACATACATGCTCCACCTGCTGGATGCAGGGTTGGTATTTAACTCACTCAAGGTACACCTGGCGGCGCTGTCAGCCTACACCACCTCCCATAACAAGGTTTCGTGGTGGAAAGTAGCAGTGGTTAAAGCCTTCATGGAAGGAGTAAAGAGACGCCACCCTCTAATTTCAAACTCGCCACCAGGATGGGACCTTAATGTGGTGCTTGGTAAACTCATGGGCCCACCCTTTGAACCCATGCATAAAGTCAGTCTCAAACACCTGACCTATAAAACTGCCTTCTTAGTAGCCATTACATCCATAAGAAGGGTCAGTGAAATTCAGGCTCTGTCAGTGCAGGATCCTTTCTTTACTGTTCATAAGGATAAACTGGTTCTACAAACACACTGTCATGATGCCTACCTCCAAGGAGCCAGGTCCGACCCAGCAACCCCAGAGGCAGGCATCATTTCCCCCAGGGAAGTGCCAGCGGGCCCAAGCTGGGGCCCTTTGGACATAGTCCTGGCGCCTTAGGCGCCAGGCTCATGTTGGACCCCTGTCCTGGCGCCTTAGGCGCCAGGCTCATAAAGCTAGACATGTGTTCAAGTGTTTTAAGGTGCACTTACCTGATGCAGACCATGCTGCTACATCCAGGCCCTCTTGAGGCCTGAATGGAACTACTTTACCTGTGGACCTACTTTCCCCTGGGTGTGGTCTGGGAAGGATACATACCTGATCGGTGGAAGGATACATACCTGGAACGTCTTCCAAAGCTATTTAAACCACGCCCGATCAGCAACTCACGCTTCGCGTTGTTCTGCTCCTCGCAGCTGGACGCTCACCGTGTCAGCTCCTGCATCTGGACTTCAGCCACGCCTGTCAGCATCCTGGGTCACCTGCTAAGAGAGAATTGGAGAGAAAGAAGACCTTACCTGCTAAAGCTGCATCACAGAGACTTCACACCGACGATCCTGAAAGGGAAGACATAATTTTAAAAGCATTTCGCTTCGATCGCTGCAGCGCTGCATTTCACTCACCTTTCCTGAGCACCATCTTCAGCAGCGATCATCCGGATCCGCAGCCACTTCCCAGAGCATAGAGAGAAAAAGACAAGAACACAAGGTGAGAGAAGGAAGGGAATAGGAAAAGCTCAGTTTCCTTCTAAGACTTACCTGTTGGGTCATTCCCATTTCATTTCGGGTCCTGCCGCTTCCTGGCATTCCGGACCCCGGCCCCTATGGGGAAAAAAGACAAAGATATTGAATGAGCGAATGCAAAGACATTACCCGAACGCTCATCCAGAACTTACCTGTCATTTACTGGAACTGCACGTTTCACTTCGGGTCGGCGCCATATTTCCGGCATTCCGAACCCCGGCCCCTAAGGGGAAAAAAGACATAAGCGTTAGCGCTTGCTGCAATAAGACAATGAACATTATTATTAAGCTTGAACTTTTGAACTTGCTACATAACTCTTACAGCGCCTTACCTGAATAGTCAAGCTTATTTGAACTCCCATCAAACCTCAATCCAGTGAAGTAACTGGGTTTCAACGCGCCCCGCATCAGAAGCAGGATGGAGAACTCATCCTTCCAGACCCTAAGGTGAGACTTCACGGGGAATCGAGGAAGGGTATCGTGGAGGGCTGGAAGGGAGTGGGAGGCTTGAGCATTATTCCGTCAGTAGGTAATACTCCCTTTTCACGCACAGGGGAATATTCCTGCGAGCCAGTGAGTCCATCTTCAGAGTCCTGCGCTTCACCATAGAAGAAGCATCAGCACTCGAAGCCAGACCTGCGCCTCCGTGGGAATCAGGTGAGCGTGACACACACCCTAGGTTCTCACCTAAGTTAATTTCTAAATTCCACGTTAACCAGTCCATTGAGCTTCCGGGCTTCTTCCAAGAACCCAAAAGCTCTGCTGAGGTGAAACTACACACTCTAGATGTGCGAAGAGTGGTCCTCTACTATGTAGACAAGACCAGGCCGCTAAGAAAAACAGACCAACTGTTTGTCTCTGTAGCTACAGGCAGGCAGAGAAGGAGATTGCGCCTCTAAAGGTGCCATCTCGAAGTGGATAGTCCACTGTATCCCGCTATGTTACTTCCTTTCTGAAAGAACTCCGCCTTTTATGCCAAGAGCCCACTCTACTAGAGGCACTGGGGCCACTCTGGCTTTCATTGCAAATTGTACCCCTTGACACCCCTTGACACCATTTGCAAAGCAGCTACATGGAGCTCTATTCCCACTTTTACTTGCCACTACTGCATTGACACTCAATCCAAGACAGATACTCATGTGGGACAAGGGGTTCTAAGACATTTATTTGCTCATGACCCTTCTCACATCCCACTGCCTGCTTCTAACACTGCTTGCTAATATATGCACAGCATGTGATCTAAGCAGATTCCACAAGCCTCAGAAGGGATACATTACTCACCGGAATTGTATTTCTGATGCTTGGATCTGCTTAGATTCACATGCGCCCGCCCTTCCTCCCCTCGCAGAGAAGGCGCATTGATGCTTGTAGTCTTATCTTTCTATCTATCTGCTTGGATAATCTGTACTCGCGCTACTCCTCATGCTACCTCATGTCAGAAAAAATACAATCTGAGGGTCCTACACACGTGAGGGATCATGGGTACAGTGGACGTCACACTAGGGATAGTATTACTGGCACGCCCTGTGTCGACGCCCATTTTCGAGTTTCGAAAAACAAACTGTAATACTCCGCAGCTTCCACTAGATGTCAGCCTATGCACAGCATGTGAATCTAAGCAGATACAAGCATTTACGGTGAGTAATGTGTATGTATGTATATATATATATATATATATATATATATATATATATATATAGCTGTTGTTAAGCAGATTAAAGAAGAATAAGCATAAAGCTCGCCTCCGTGTCTTTAATAGATTCAAGACTTCTTGCGCTGAGCGCTTGGGCAATCTTCATTAAACCATATAATTTCTTACAATATGCGTTCAGTAGTATGAACCTAAATTTATTACTCATTCCCCACTGAAGATTAAAAATAATCAACAATGGGACTGGCCGCCAGGGGGCGCACGGATGTGGATCTCCTCCGTGTGAGCTCCGGCCCACGGACCTCAAAAGTGACCTGAGCCCCCACTTTTGATCCCCCCCACCCGCGCAACAACGGCTGTCTTGGGTTGTATGAACAGGACACTCACCCACCGGGCGGAAATCCGGAAGAAATCTGAGCGGTCTACCTCAAGATAAGCATCCCGGCCCTTGCCTCTCCCTCCAGGCCTTCTGCGCAGCACCTTGATTGAGGCCAGTGGCCTGCGAAGGCCCGAGACTACCAGCCCCGCCCACCGTCCTCCCGCAGAGTCAACGAACCGCGCTGCGGTTCCCTCCGGCAACTGTTGCCTCCCCTCCCCCGCCCTGTCCTGAGGCTCCCTCAGATTGAGAGGACCATGGGCGTATGAAGTAGGGTCTGCCCGCGCCGTGCTGAGGCCCACACGGTGGCAACCCGAGACGCTGCACCGATTAAAGGACAATGATCACACAGGTGAGTGCCCTCCACACACCCCGTAACACACAGGGCTGTTCCGCAAACCCTGTGCCTTGTCCCCCCCAGAGGCACTCCCGGCCCCGATCTCGCACGCGAGCAGTGCTGCTCCGCCTGCGAGGGTCGAACTCCCCCCCCCCCCCCCCCCCCCCTGCTTCAGCTGATCGACAACGCGGGAAGCACGGGCCCAGGAGGGCACCCAGCAGCCTCCCGCACGCCCCACACTACGCCTGCACATATCGGCCCGGACAACTTGGCCCTTGCCTTCTCCCTCCTCCGCGAGACCCCCGTGGTCCCCCGCGACCATAACCCTATGATTCACGCAGCGGACACACCACACGGCAGCGGGCACGAGCCTCCATCGTGGTTTTGCATTTCAGCACCCCAGGCCTACCCCCTGGCATCGCAGAGTCCATGACTCTTACGCTCCTATTAGGCGCATTCCTCTGATAGCCCGACTGGCGCAACGCCACCTATTCGTTCACGGGGGTTGACCTCACGATCTCCTGAAGAGGACCTGCTGACCCCCTCAGGACACCACACTGTGCGAAAAAGCCCCTTCTTTTCTGCTGGGCGGGGCACGAACTTAACTCCACAACTAAGTGTATAGTATTTGGCGCCTCTGGACACATTACTTGCGCGTGGGACACCAGTCACGTCACCCCGATTGAGCTCCTCTATCAAGACTCCAGCATTCAGGGCAAAGAACTTGCCCCCACACCGAAGCCAACACAGAGGGTTGCGCGCCCACTCGTGGGGCGTGTGCCCTCCTCTGTATGTACGCTCTCTCTGAGCCTTCGCTAGGACCCAGGCTCCCCGCCCCTGAGCCCGCTCCCACGCAATTCCACCAGGGCCTTCACATCGACCCGCAATACCACTGGAACACCCCATCAGAGCCGAGGACTGAATCCAACGCAAATAGATGGTGACGCAAACGGAGGGTAGGGCCCCTGGTTCCGGGGCGTGTGCCTCCTCCCACCATAACACTCCCAATCTCCAGGGCACCCTGGACACCGCTCCACGACACACTCCGGTACTAGTTTATCGCATCAGTGCAGAGGGTAGGGCCCCCACTCTTGGGGCGTGTGCCTCCTCGCACCCACACATCGTATGAGCACCCAAAGTAAGCTAGCCAGATATGCCTACACTCCGCCACATCCGGATCCAGATATTAACTGCAAAATGTCGGCGGAACCCTCGGAGATGGGAGCAACAGCCACCAAGGGAGACATAGCCGCTCTCCTGAGTGAAATCAGAAATATGGGGGCTAATTTAGGTGGCAAAATTGACAGGATGACCCAGAGGGTGGACAACATCGAGGAGAGACTAGAGGGCGTCGAGAATAATCAAGCCTCGATCGACACACTAGAAGCCCAACTGGATCTCAGAATGCGCAATATAGAGAAAAGGGAGGAAGACATCCGTCTGAAGATAGACGATTTAGAAACTAGGGAAAGGCGAAACAACCTGCGATTCTTCGGAATTTCAGAACGAGAAGGCGAAACAGAAGAGGCCCTCAAACAAACTATACATCACATCATCAGAATCCTAGCCACAGATAAGAATATTGACGAACCCACAATAGAAAGGATACATAGAGCTGGTGGCCCGTCAGGGGGTCCGAGATCCGTCCTGGCCTTATTTCATAGATACCAAGATAGAACAAGGATACTCGCGAAGGCCAGGTCAGGTGGCACCCTCACCCTCGGGGGAGCCCAAATAACCATCTTCCAGGACTCATCCTCGCTCACCTTGGCCCTGCGACATCTCTGCAGCCCCCTAACAAAATGGCTCGAGGACCAAGGCACGAGATATAGGTGGGGGATACCCCTTCTCCCTCACGTTTGAGCACGGAAGCAGGAAAATAACACTCCGCTCCAAAGACGAAATTCGAGATTGTATCGCGGACCTCCTTGGCACTGGCCCAAAAGAAGGATCACAAGATGAACCAGCACAGGACAGAGCGAGATGGGGGCCTCAGGGCCCGAAAAGGAAAAAAGTCGAGGGATCCAGGAAGTACAGACGACCTAACAATACTCCGGACCGTAACAAATGATACGGTGCACAAAGATTTCTCATCCTGGCGATGTTCACCCAGGAATCATGGTTCGGAGACTCTTCAGCACGCTGGAGTCCGGCACATCACAGCCGCCAGACCCGGCCCACAACAAACTCATCATCAGAGCTATAACGGATGACCGACTGGCGGACAATGAACCTGGAAACCGCATGTATCATTACAATCTCTATCTCACAATAACAGTTGTTGTTGATTGTTAAGTTGTAATTTAAGTTGATTTTCAAAGAATTGGGGGGGAGGGGGCTCAAAATGTTAACATGAAAATACTTGTGATCGGGGTCGCGTGGTTACGACCCTCACGGGCGGTCCAACAGTAGACCGGCTGCATGCACCTGGTTCAACTTGTACGCCATCAAACTAGGACTCAGATCCTCACGAGGAAAATGATGCGCAAAAAGGTAGAACTGAGGACAATGGGTATGACATTTCATACCCTAAAAGTGGGGGAGAAGGGTGGGATACACAAAACACTGGGGCCTCATTTGGCTCGAGACAGTTATCAGAAAACTTCCATGGCGGCGACTTTCTGCGAAGGACGATGTGACGTGATTTGCGAATCCACACGACTCACCACTGATCAACGGTCATGACAAATCAGGTGACAGGCATGGCACTCTTAAAATAGGCACGCTCAAGGTTAAGGGGCTTAATTCCTCCACCAAAAGGGCGCTAGTCTCCCGAGAATTCAAGAGAGCGAACCTAGATGTACTTTTCTTACAAGAAACCCGATACAGCAAAGGAGACGAACGGAAGGTATTGTATGCCAAACTAGGCGCAGAACACTGGGGCTCTGGCCCGCTGAAGAAAGCTGGAGTTGGCATTCTGGTCAACAAATCAATCCGATTTGAGCTCTTGAGATCCTGGTCAGACGTGAGTGGCAGAGCACTTGTGTTGGTTGGCAAGATACGGACACCATCATCACACTTGCATCCGTATATGCACCCAACACGGGACAGTCCCGGTTCCTTCAACAAACAATCCCCAAAGTCATGAATGGGGCAGATGGCGAAGTGATCCTAGGAGGAGACCTCAACACGTGGATGGATCCAGATATGGACAGGCAAGCAGGCAACCCATCCGCAACCTTCTCATCTGGCGCTGGACGCTCGCGGGTTGCAGACATGATGGACGCCTACAATCTTACGGATGTATGGAGACACATGAACCCGAACCGGACAGGCTTCACCTTCTACTCTACACCACACGCCACGTACTCCAGAATTGACTATACTTCACCTCGGCACTCACTACAGCAACGATAGAATCTACCATATCGCCTGTTACGTGGTCGGACTATGATATGGTTACAGTCACTCTCGATAAGTTGGCTCTCCCCCGGAAGAGCTCCAAATGGCGATGCAATGAGACGCTCTTCAAGGATCCAATCTTTCGGGAGCAACTTGAGCAGGACATCGCCAAATATTTCTAGCAAAACAATACAGGCGAAAATTCCATGAACATAGTTTGGGAAGCAGGCAAAGCCACTTGGAGGGCAGCTCTCATCGGGGAGGGAGCAGCGAAGAAAAGAGAACGCCAATTTATAGAAAGTAGACTTCGAAATGAAATCGCCCAACTCGATCTCATGGTCCAATCTGCGGGCTTTGTGAAGACTACACAAGATCAAACAGGCCAATGCCAAAAGGAAGGAACTACGGCAACTAGAAACGGGTAGCATTGTGCACAAACTCCAATGTCTGAAGCAAAAGCACTATGAACATGGGGACAAGGCCGGTGCTTTACTTGCCGCGAGCGATGGGTACTCATGGTGCATGACGCAGAGACGCTCCACGACCACCGTTCCCCCCGCCCCCCAATATCCCTGAAGCCTTTGCCAACTTCTACGAGAGATTATACACCTCGCAGGCCGCACCGCACTCAGAGGCGATTACAGACTATTTGACCAAAGTATCCATACCGGCCCTCCCGTTGGAAATTGCACAAGCCATGGATGCTCCCATCGCGTGTGAAGAAATCGAGGATGCAATCAAAAGACTCCCAGCTGGGAAGGCTCCCGGAAACGATGGGTACACGGCAGTGTTCTACAAGACCTTCCAGAACGCCCTACTTCCATTCATGGTTGATCTCTTTAACAACATCCTCCACTCCGGTGTGGCACCCGACTTCTTCTCAGAAGCACTAATAACAGTCATCTCCAAAGAGGGAAAGGCCCCTAGCAGTGTGCCTCCTACCGCCCAATATCTCTCCTGAACATCGATGCCAAAATCTACACAAGGGTTCTTACTGCACGCCTAGAGTCACACATGCCCGCAATAATCCACAACGACCAAGTAGGTTTCATCCTAGGTAGGCAAGGCGCAGACTCCACCCGCAAGACCCTCCACCTAATACATGAGGCCGGAACATTACCGAACATGGTAGCATTGTTTTCGATTGATGACGAGAAGGCGTTTGATAGAGTTGAATGGCACTTCCTGGAGGCCACGTTGAAGCAAATAGGCCTGGGCCCCACTCTTCGACGAGCAATCAAAGCTGTCTATATGGCCCCAAAAGCCTCTGTAGTAGTGAACTCCCAGTTCTCCTGCTGGTTTCCTCTCAGTAGAGGAACGAGTCAAGGCTGCCCCCTTTCGGCAATACTCTTTGCATTGTCCCTAGAAACACTCGCCCGAGCCCTCCGAGCAGACACCGCCAGTAAATGGCAGAGAATATAAACTGGCCTTGTATGCAGACGACATCCTGCTCCATGTATTAAATCCACTGTCCTCAATCCCACCGGTGATATACCTCATAGAGGAATATGGGACACTCTCTGGTTTCAAAATAAATAAAACCAAATTCATCCTCTTCCCACTCCATGAACCCTCCCCAGAGCAGCAAATAGAGCTTGAACACCTTGGCCTGAGCATCGGGGGCCCCACACTGAAATATCTGGGGATCAACATAACAAGAGACCTAGCACAGCTCTATGAGGCAAACTTCCCACAACTCCTAAATGCCCTCCAAGCTGATCTCTCAAAATGGAAGTCACTCACAATTTCCTGGATGGGGCGCCTAAACGCAATCAAGATGGTGAGCCTCCCACGCTTCCTATACCCCTTCCAGGTCCTGCCCATCACAATCCCGGACCACTTTTTCAGACCGGTTAAGAAGGTGATATTGGAATTCCTGTGGGATGGAAAGAAACCCCGGATACCGTACGGAATCCTGATACTTCCGAAGGAACTGGGAGGAGTGGGCCTCCCGGATATTGAATGATACTACCAGGCAACTCAACTCAGAATCCTGACCCCACACCTCCGCGATAGAAAGGACCTCCAATGGGTCCAGCTAGATGATGAGAATCTGGTCCACGTAACCCTCGCAGAGTGGCTATGGGTCCCCAGATCGAAGCTCACAAGACGCCTGCGCAACCTCCCAATACTGGGTACTGTGTGGAACATCTGGAAGAAAGGGAAAGGGATGACTGGAGTTGCGACGTGGCCTTCTCCCCCTAAGCCATCTCTGGTCCCCCGGGATCCGAGAAGAAATCCCCAAACACGCCAGGTACTAAGCCTGGTTTGATTGCCAGACTGGAGAGAGTTGGCCAACTGTGGAGAAAAGGGAAATTCATTTCAATCTCGGAACTAGAAGAAGCCCTCCAAATTCACCCGATTCTGATTTTCTTGTACCTACGATTGAAAGGGGTGCTATCGAGGAGAGAATGGAAGGCCAGCACACAAAGAGAGCTTACACCCTTCGAAACAATCTTGGACATGACCAACACCACTAAAGGCTTAATAACCCGCATGCACAAGGCTTTAATCACTAAAGACCGAACTCCGGGTCTCCGCCTCAAAGAGAAATGGGAAAAAGATTTCAACAGAGAATTTGACCACCAAGCCTGGGACAGAATCTGCGAAACGCCAGCCAAAATATCAATTGCCACCCAGTACAAATTACACACTGTAAAATTACTCCATCGGTGGCAGTACGATCCACAAAGGCTGTCTAAAATGTTTCAAACCTCCAGCCCGAGATGCTGGCGGCAATGTGGTATGGACGCCGATTACTGGCGCATGTGGTGGGAGTGCCCCAAAGTGCGCATTTACTGGCAAGAGGTCCTGGGATGGATTAAGCAACTGGACGGCATAGAAAGAGAACCATCCCCCCTTCTGATTCTATTTGGCCTTGAACAAGAGGACGACGAATTGGTGTGGGTAAAAGGACTAGTGTCCCCCCCTGCTACTGGCAGCAAGAGCAGGCCTAGTTATCAAGTGGAAATCCCCACGCCTGCCAGATGAAAAGGACTGGCTACAAATTGCCATGAGCATATACACAATGGAGAAAATAACTGCGGCCCCCCATGACAAGGCTGCGCGACACGAGGAAACCTGGAGCGACTTTACGGGGCATTACATCACAGGTCTGGTCGCAAATGATTCACCACACCAATGAAAATACCAATCACTCTGACCTACCAGGAACTGAACACCGAAAACCATACCGCCTACTAACCTTGCTTGTCACAAATTTCACCTGTAGCTCACGACATCTACAACGACCACCGATCAACGTCACGCCACCCACTATAGCAAACGCCGGGACCTGGAAGTTTTACGAACAAGGACAAGGGGAGGGAGGGAGGGTGGGGACAGGGAGTTACATTGTGCGTCCATCAGAAGGGGACGTGTATCTTATTGTTAAAATACTGTTCGGGTGGAACGCAGTAATCTTGTGAAGTAACTATGTATGCTTAACTATGCATCCACCCAGCTGTTCACTTCTGATGTTAAAAATCAATAAAACTGAATTTGAAAAAATAAAAATAAATCGACAATAATTTGCTATTACCTTTATCAACCAAAAAAGAAAAAGTCGCGAGTTACATAGAACATGATTCAATCAAGCCAATGTCACATATGCATTCTGTCTAGGCTTATCAAATACCCAGATATGATGGGTAGCTGCAACCACAATCAAGGGTTCTGCGGAGTAGATCGTAGTCCAGAACTGATCCTATTCATAGCCCCCGACATTACAACAAATTGATCATATCCCTTGTTGGAAAGCATTTTTAAGCCAGGGGACCCAGTCAAGATATTCCTGCAAGACTCAATCTCAGCCTCACATATTCAGCCAAGACTCAATTATCTAGGTTCCTTTGCCCCTGTAATCTCTCGAACTAGCAGTATGTTCAACCGCAAATATAAGGTAAAGCGCTGTACTGGTAAGCTACAGTATTTCGTAAGGTAACTACATGGTTTATACCAAGCAAAGCCCAGCTTTACAAACTCAAGATAGCGCTTACACAGGGAAAGGGCATCAATACTTGATACCCGATCACATAGTAGTGACCTTTTTCCTTAATTCAAACAGGAATAAGGAATACACCAGGCGTGGACATATCCTCGACTTGCAGGCCAATAGTATGTAAATGGTTCAATACAATGTTAGTCGAGCTCTGTTTGGCCTGATTGCTTGGTCTAAACTTAAAGTGGGCACTGAGTAATGAAAATAATGTATTTGAGGTATTGCAGGTCTTTGCTGCAAGACTCTTCATTAATAATTTGGTGCACCTCAGCTTCCAAAGCGTGGCTAGCGATGTCAACCGTAGCTCCATTTTCAATGCCTCCACCAAGACAATGTTGGGCAATCCCAACATTGAGCTTTCCTTCAATTTTATTTCACTAGTTAGTGGTAATACCCAGACAAGATTCTAAACCATACATCAGTCGGGATAGCTGATTTGGTGTATACCTAAGGAGACCTTCTACCGATTCTCCTCCTGCAGTTCTAATAAAGGTTTTCAGGACCTGCCACTTAAGGAATCGCTTAGTAGTCATGGGTCACCCAAATGCTGTTGCAATTGGGGTCCCAGGGACTGGACAACCCAGGTATACATAGGTCTTGACTTTATTCAGTTTGATCCCATCTAGCCACCGGTTGTAATTCACATGCTTCTTAACATTACGCTGAAGTTAAAGGAACTTATTCTGGGGGTTCATTTTAATTTCTTAATTTTTTGCATACTGCGCCAGTGCATCCAAAGAATGTTGTAGGCCCAACGGCGTACAGTCTAAAATCATGGTGCCATCCGCGTAGCTAATCCAGACAATGGGAGTGCCCCCAAGGCGTGGTGAATAATTTAAACATTGGGCTAGGGTCACTCCCATATCTGCCACATATAGGTGTTACATAGCAGGGGCGCTAAAACACACCCCTGCTTTAGGCCCTGGTTAGTAGCTACCAGTTCCGTGATGGAACCTTCTTGTGATAAATGGACTGAGTGATGTTTCGGTGTACAAGGGTCGAATGAAATAAAGTAACTGGGGGTCAATATGCCAAGCAGCAAGTTTACTTCCAAGACGTTCTCGTACCACTGAATCAAAAGCCGTTGAATAATCAACGATGCAAAGATAAAGTGCACCGTCCATTCCACTGAAACATCAGCCAATAGTACCTGGAGAGCGCACGTGGCCAATACTGTAGAGGTTCCTCTCCTAAAGCCAAGTTGCTTTGGCTGGAGGAAGTGCAAGTTTTCAGCCCATTCTTCATGTAGTTTTAGCAATATTGTAGGGAAAAATGTTACTACTGCAATCTAACATAGCAAGCAAACGTTTTTTTCATGGGTCATTATATGTTCCTTTTTTGTGTACCGGAATAAAAATTGACAATCGCCAGCTATCCAGTATGGTGCCACTGTGAAGAATCCATAGACATAATCTGTAGGACCTCAGCCCAGAACTGTGGACTCCCTTTCAACAGGACATTGCACATCCCATTCGGTCCGAGCGCCTGGGACAATTTCAACCCCACGATGATAGCCACAATACTAGTTCTACTCATCATATCCCTTAGAATGTCAACTTCTTGGGTTGACTAATTGACCATACTACTACGTGCGTTAGTATCACAAGATGACTCGGTTATAAATTGATTACACTGCTGTTCTGTGATCCCACACAGGACTTACTAGCCAAGTGAGTACGCTATAGGTACCAATATTTACGGGAGTCATTGGTCTTAATAATCTTAAGGATCAATTTCCAATTGGCTGTTAAAGTACTACTTTTGTATTGCCCCAGCCTATTTCTACACCTAGTTCTCACGTGTCCATTTCACATTTTTGAGTAATTAATGAGACTTTTGTTGTGCCTGATATTAGCAATCTGATGCTGTAGGGCCGCCTTCTCATAAATACCTATATCGAATATGTGAGGCGTAGTTTCTTTCTGGAGAAAGAAATGCTTAGGCCTGTGTATAAGTGGGCATATTATCTGAAATAAAAGAATGCAGTTGCCCATTACAATTGACAAATAAGTCATGGGGCTTCCAACCCAGCTTTTCAATGCACTCATTGATTTTCCGGGTATTGGCCTCAGTCCATATTATATGAAATGTTGATCTATTGCTCGTCTGTATGTTGATGTCGAAGATGAGCTTCAGCATTGCATGGTCACTTAACGTAGTGTGTATGATCTTGTAGTTACTTATCAAGCAGCTCAAAGTGTTGGTAGCAAGTATGCAGTCTAAACTCCAGAAGGAATCACCAGCTTGCCTCGTGATGTTATCAATTAAAGAGGGCTTCCCACTGAGTAGAAGAGGTTCTAGATGGTAACCTAACAATTAATCGACCCAACCTGCCCCACGTTTTATCAAATCGAATGCATATTTGCTAGCCGCTACTGAACTTTTCTTAATTCGAGATGGGTCACCCTCCAACAGCTGTAGATCCCAAGATGTTGAGGAGTGGGCATTGCAATCCCCTGCCACCAATTTTTCACCACCAGGGTACAAGCCATACCATTTATCCATATTATCGTTAATACTTTCCCTTATGGATGCAGTCAAATGGCCATCTGGAGGATCATAGATGTTCACGATCAGTGTACTAATATTGGCAGATGGAAAATGACAAATGGCAGTTGACATGCAGTTGGAGGGCTTCCCTTTGATACTAAACTGTTTAACATCCATGTTAGACCAGACTCCAATGCAGAGCTCCCCCCCACCCCCCCGATGCGACCTCTAGGATTAAGTAAGGCACCCTGTGTGAATGCAGTGAATCCATCCAAAATGAAAACGGTATGTCAACTGAGGCCTCAATACCCACTGTATGGGAAGAAAGAGTTATGGCCCGCGTGTTCCAAGATCGTACAGAACATTTCCAGTAATTCACCCTGCTTCAATGTTGACAGTCACCATGTACCGACTGCCACAAGATCATTTTCCCTTGTCCGTGGCTTGACTTTTGCTGAGTTTGAGCCCGACGTGGACGTTGTTTCATGGGCTGATTGTAATTTAACCCTCTTGCTTCCACCAATTTATTCTCAGACTTATTCAGTTCCCCTCCCCACCGCACTTCCTGACATGTCTGGATGTCAAAACCTAGGCTATGTAAATCCGTAGCAGCTTGCAAAATCCTTTCTACTGCCACTAGGGAGACGATGGACCAATTATGAGCTGTGTAATGTCGGCACGCCACAAATTCTATGTCATGCAGTCTTATTTGTAGGCCCTTGATTTGACTAAACCGGGTCATAAGGTTCTTTCAGTTAAGATACAGACTCTTTTGTGGACTCCAGTTCCCCGAATTGTAGCATACGTTGGCAAGAGTCGACAGACCTTGAAACCTCCTTATTTCTCGTAGTGGGCATTGATTGTGTGATACTGCCAAAGTTGCTAGAACCCATCGCAAGTGTTGAGTTTACAGGTACTGATGCTTACAAATAAGGTCCGTGAATGAGGTGCTCTCTGGGTGTCAATTACATGGAATCATTCATATATTGCATTCTCAGTGGTAGCCTCGGGTTTATCCCTGCTGATGTTTGATGAGGCTGGGCGTATACAGGGGCCGGAATAGTGGTCTGTGTCAAGGGCATCACTGCCTTATTGCACGCCGGTGCTGGGTGGATAGGTAAGTACTGACCATTGCTAAACCACTCCAACCCTTGCAGTATCACTGAAGGGGCCGTATAGATTGCCCCCCTGTGAGGAAATAGGTGGCTGCCCCAACTGAGGAAAGATTTGCAATTGCTGCAGCGGGTCAGATGGCATAAAAGGCTGCATAGGGGGTACATATAGGTCGAGTAGCCAGCTCATTTTCCGTAATTTTAGATGTAGTGTCCATCCTTAACTGCGTCAGCCCTTGCATTTGTAGGGGATTTGGGGCTACAGATTCAGGAAATTGGCTCCACTTGTCCAGTGTTCCGGGGCAATTTCATGCCCTGTTTGTCACTTGCTTTTACATTATGCTGGGTCCGGCTTTTCTCAGCCTTCTGTTGTTGTTTAGTCCGACCAGGTGCACTCTGTTCCCCGGAATTGGTCAATAATGGGCAAAACATAGGCAGATGAGTAGTTTTTAAAGGCAGATCTTTCTTTCTGCATGTCTGTTTCCGTCGGGCCTGACCCATATTAGTTGGATTAGCATTATTAGTACTTGATTGATGTTGATGCAATATCACAGGTTGTTTTGCCTGTGATGTGATAGTCGCCTCCGCCTGGGGAAGCCTGGACACTTCCAGCGGAGACGTTGATGCCGTAATGGTCAGTGGTGAGTCAAGCATACTGAAGTCTTCTGATAAGGCTACCACTGCCTCTACCTGCTCTTCTTAGTTAGTCAGTGGGGCTGGTCTAGGAGAATTAGTGGTGTTAGACAAAATAGCATCTACCACCATGGTAAGAACTTGCTTGAGCTCATTCTGCTCACTGGCCATGGCCGAACACAGGCCAAAGATGGCGTCCACCGTAACTGCAACAGAACTTGGAGTAGGAGAAAAGGACATGTCTGCTTCCAACAACTGCCCACTAGAGGAGTCTGAGGTGGTTAACATCGTACTTTGCATAGTACTTTCAGCACCTGCTGCAATCCCAGTCAGGTCCGGAATGGCTGACAGGTTGGTAGCAATAATACCAAAAAAATCTGTGTCTCGTTGTGATGTTTCCCCTAGAGAGTGCCTATGTAAATCTAAACACATGTTAAGAAGCAAGTTGCATTAATTGACAGCAGCGACTCTTAAATGACAGACATTTGTACTTTCGGTCGGTGCTTACTGGCCAGCTGCCTATGTGTTAGCGGATGCTGCCGTTTAGAGAGGCTCTTCAAGGCACAGGAACAGGATAGAGGAGTTTTCATCCCTTGCCTCTTGACAAGATTGTATTCATTGCGGGTCATGCGCTGACAATGCGGCTGAATGCTATTTCTTTGTTGTAGAAAAATATACAGGCTTCAGTCTAGTCAGTAATCTGAGATTAAAATGTTCACTTACCCAGCTCCCGATTTGCAAACTGAAGTGAGCTCCTCCTCCAAGATGAAAGGTAGTAGAAACTGTGTCTTCAATGTTGTAGCTGCATGTATTCCCCACATACCACTCGCCTCACCACTCTGCGCCTCCTTTATTCACTTTGCTTCCTATTCCTCTTTGCAGAGTGCATTGGCAGAAAGTGTTCCTCTCGCATTTCCTCTTCCTTCTTGTCTACGCCTCTTTGATATTTGTGCATAAGTCACTTCACAGGCCTCTCCCTCGCCCAACTGATCAGGGCCTCTGTCAGCATATGACCTGACCAGCATCAGGATCTCTTTGATATCCACAGTCCACTTATGCAGCTGGATATCAGAGAATTGCTATTTGGCTATATGTGGAGGTGGACTGTCTGCTTCTCTCCTTCCTTGTGACCCTGTCTACACCTTCTAAAGCTCAATGCTGCCACACTCCTGCTCTCTCTCTCTCCCTTGCTGTCTCTCTCTCTCTCTCTCCCTTGCTGTGTCTTTCTCTCTTTCTCTCTTTCTCTCCTTCTCTCTTTCTCTCTCTTTCTCTCTCTTTCTCTCTCTCTCTGTCCTGTTTTCTCTCTTTCTGTCCTGTTTTCTCTCTTTCTGTCCTGTTTTCTCTCTTTCTGTCCTGTTTTCTCTCTTTCTGTCCTGTTTTCTCTCTTTCTGTCCTGTTTTCTCTCTTTCTGTCCTGTTTTCTCTCTCCTCTTTCTCTCTCTTCTCTCTTTCTCTTTCCACCTCAGACTTTTGAAAGGCCTGTGGCGGTCCTGCAGGTTTCCTCGTTTGGTGACCAACACAGAAGATGGTGAGAAAGCGGCGAGTAGCCACATTTCATCTGCTCTGGCATTTCAGTGCCTTAAAAGAACTGAGTTTGTAAACGCAGCACAAAATGTTCTTTCTGGTGGAGTTTACTACTGCTTATTTGAACTTGGTCGAAGAAAGGTTGCAGTGCCAAAAAAACAACTTAAAATCCTTTCAGTGTTGTCTTTAAGATATCCTCTCTAGTGGGACATGATCCATGACCAAGGCAAACTTCATCCCAAGAAGATAACCTTCTTTTATTTTGAAATACTCGGATTTCATAAAACAAATCCATACATTATAAACATTCAATAAATATACAAACATAAATATATCATACAGTAATGAAAGATCCTATACACAAACAATTGCAGAGATTGTACGTAACCAGTCCCGAGTCAACCATGCTTGCTTTAAAAATGTGGCCACAGACATAGTTACACAATCATTGACCACATAGTTCACTGCTATCATGGCTTCAGAACAGGTAGCAATATGACTAGCTCTCAACACTGGGAAACGCATTGATGGGATGTCTCATACAGAGGACAGAAGAGCACGAAGTGCATTTAATTCTCCAAAACGTAGGGCCTTTTGTTATACTGCCATCAAACCACTTGACTGTGAACGTCAAAAGTGGTAGTATGCCCAATCTCATTCTTGTAGTGAATAGGCCTAGCTCTAGGGCTTGGCGATAGTTCCCTAGTCCAGCATTTGGCTTGTGCAACACGTAATCAAGGGTATTCCTTGGGGTAATGCGAGAATCCAAATCGTTTTCAATTATTTTAAAAGATACCTGCTTTTTAAGGATTTGTTTTGGTAAATTGCCCGATATTGTCTGAATTCTTAAACGTATTGTACTTCCCTACCAGTCTGAGTGGTTAAAACAGGTCTAAACGAAGGTAGTGTATTGGCTTCAAGTTGACTATAGAAACCTGGTTTAAATCAATACAACCTGATCAATCCCTTTGCAGCCCAGTTCTAATATTAAAGGAGCATTTGGAGTTTAGATCGGTAATTTCAATAGCTGTTTAAACAATGCATTTCTGCTATCCTCGTACTGGACAGATTGGACTGTCCCCAAATCTCCACCCCAGACAGGGCTGCAAATGCGGTCTTAATTTTATGCACTTGAAATGCTGA
Organism: Ambystoma mexicanum; assembly: GCF_040938575.1. Classification (NCBI taxonomy): domain Eukaryota; kingdom Metazoa; phylum Chordata; class Amphibia; order Caudata; family Ambystomatidae; genus Ambystoma; species Ambystoma mexicanum. The sequence goes on from NC_090929.1 coordinate 350,745,756, forward strand.
TTCAACCACTCTGTTTCCATACAGTTTGGAGAATTTGATAAGACCTACACAACTCTTACCTAATGACAGGTCACTTTCCTTACCGATCTCTCCACTGCCCTGTCTCTGAGAAGCTTATGTTATGACATTTGTATAGCGTCCAATGCCATTGGTACGGCCTCAAAGTGTTGTGGGATGAATGCCCTTGGGATTCTTTTATTTTTATTTTTTTATTGTGTTTGGATCAAAAAAAAACTCATAGAACATTTACAATTCTTAATCAAACATCACAATGAATCATTCACAGAAGTGGAGAAAATAAACCAGAATTAATAGCCTTTTACACATAATAACTTTAATAAAATGAATCCATTCTCCCCACTTCTTAAGATCGCTCTGGAGCAGTTACTCCCATTTCATCTGTCTGAGATTTTGTCTTCAAAACTATGGTGGTGTGGGCTTACCTTTCCCCTTTACCCGCCACCTGTCAGGGATGCTGTCGTGATCTGTTTTTCCCCTGTAATGATTCGGTCATACAACCCCACCCCATCTTGCACAGCTAATGTACGCTTCCCTTCAGATCTAATTTAGCAAGTTCAGTTTTTCCAGTATTTCTACCACTGTTGCGGTTAGCTGTACTTCTTATCCTGCAATCATTCTTTCCCAAAGGTGTTCTGATACGAGACCCTCTTCTTAGCTTGGCTAGCTTCAAAGCCCAAGTACCTTTGCACTCCATTAGAATATGACGGAGTGACTGAGATCTTGGGTTAGTGCAGATTTTGCATAATTTAATTGCATGTTCCTCCTTTTTTCTTATAGCCAAGACTTCGCCGGTGGGGAGAAGATTCAATCTCACCCGCAAGAAATTAGATCTTATTCTAGGACCAATGTACTTTACTAAATAGCGGGAGAGGTACCCTACATTTTTTTCTGCCGTCAGAAACGCGTTGCATGGCTTGGAGCTTCTCACCATAGATATGGTTTTGATCCAGTCCAGATGCTCTAGAACGCGTTTTACCTTGAGAGGGTTGATGATCAGCAGCTGTTCTATCCAGAATATTGTTTACCCTTAACTCCAGCCCTCTCAAGATACTTGACTTTGAGCTTTTCAGGTGGGCTCTAATATCTTCATACAGCGATCCGAACTTGGGGGTCATTATCTCTCTGTAGAGTGAAACTAATTTCCACTCCGCTCAGCACTTTAGTGAGATAAGGCCCAATTCGAACCGCAGGTTCCAGCCCGGTTGTCGTGAGATACAAAGTGCCAGATTTGTAGATTAGGGCCTTAGATGGCTGCATTAACAGCTAAAACCAATAGCTTATTCAAAGTATGTGCTAAATGCTGAAAGTAATGTGGGTAGCGCCTACATTAGGCCGTAGTGAGCTACAAGGAATGTGCAGGCCTAGGAGGGGTGGAAGGTTACATTCTGCATTGTGCATGGAAAGGCAGGGTTGAGGCACCAGTTTGGTAGCTAATAGAGACCTGTATTTGAGGGTTTGGAGCAATATGGCACCTATATAGCTCTTAGATAGCCAATCTTTGAAGCCCTATAAACACTAGCTAGCAGAACGCAGGCCTGGTGAAGCTTGCTCACTATGGGTTAATTGATTTCAGCTTCTCCTAGAATATTCTGTCTTTGCAACTGTGGCTCTGCATGGCTTTGTAAACAAATATTTTTGCATGAGAAGGCCTGGTACTGCCGCATATTCACTGATAACCAGCATTCCTGAGCTTTCGCAGATGGGCTCCAAGCAGGGAGGGGCATAGAATGGAGCACTTTGGAAATTTATTGAGGATAGTGTGTCACGGTGACTGACAGCACGAGATTACAAATATGCATGCCCACATGACCCAGGTGGGAGATTCATCCGCGGACTGCTGTGGATCAGCACCTTGGGGTACTGTCATCTACAGAGCTAGCTGTGCGAGCAGTTTGTTGTAGCTAACCGGGATCTCTCGGCGCTATGTAATAACAACTTCCAAGGGACGTAAGACTGTGTTTCTCTAAGTTTTGTGATTTCTCGAACTATTATTATTGTTTCCCAAGTTCCAGTGCTAAATTTACTGTTATGTTATATTATGCTATATGTCTAATAAATGCTAAATTTATACTGAAGGTGTCATTTCTCTAGCATGAGTTCATTGCTTGGCACGAGCGGACGTGGAATTGGGTGATTTATGATAATAAGGGCTGGTCCCTTGGAAGAAATACCCCTTTTCAAGACACTGGTGTACTCGGGGGGGGGGGGGGGGGGAAGGTTGAGGGAATCCTTCCAGAGTCTACCCTCTTTTTTGGCCCAGTTTAGGTTCCAGAGTGAAGTTGTGGCTTCTAGGCCATACAGAACAACCGGTGTTGTTTTGGCCATATAATATTTGATCATTGGCAGAATGGTAAATTTACAATACTTAGCTTTGATCTTTTTCATGTGGGGGATTAGATCATATGCCTTGGCAAGAATGTCATGCTCCTGGTTTCTCGGGCTAGCGTAGATCTTGTAGCCAAGATATATTAGCTCATCCACTCGCAGTATTATCTGCCCGTTCAGGGACCAGTTTTCAAAGCTAATTTTCTTTCTCAGGTGTTTGAACATGAGTATCTTTGATTTTAACGGGTTTATTACTAACCCGTTTTTCTCTGCGTAATCGCCCAGTTTAGTCAACAATATTTGGAGACCTATAGCAGTTCTGTCCAATAGAACAATGTCGTCCGCATTGGCCAGCCAAAAGATCTTACTTCCATTAAGGATTGTGCTGGCCAATGCAGACGGTTCTAGTTCTTGCCCCATATCTGACAGGAAGAGGTTGAAGAATAAAGGTGCTCCCAGACACCTCTGCCTTACTCCTCTCTACTTTCACTGCATTTGACAAATGTCCCTTATCATTCAATCTTACCCTTACTGTTGTGTCCCTGTGCAGCTCAATTAGCATTGCCAACAGAGATTCTGGAACTCCCTTTAGTGTGAGTTTTGCCCACAGGTTGCCTCTACTGATCTGATCGAAGGCCTTTGAGAGGTCGATCCAGGCCCCATACAAAGGCAGTTTTCCCTTCCCGGCAGTAGGCTCACTTACCAGGCTCAAGATTAACCCATTTAATGCTGTAGAGAGCCCCCTTCTAAACCCTGTTTGAAAACGGGGGAGGGCCCCCACGTTATCCGCCCAGTGTGTAAGCTCCTTAACTTCCAGTCTCATAAAGATCTTGCATTCGATATCTAATAGGGCAATTGGGCTGTAATTAGCGTGGTCAGTCCTGTCACCCCCCCTTGAAGAGTGGTATAATCAGCGCTGTTTTCCAAGACGGGGGGGGGGGTGGGAAGGGCGAGTGTTTTGTAGACAGAATCTCCTCAAATAAATTCCTCAGGAACCCTGCCCAGAACTCTGGTTCATTTTTAAGAACCTGATATGTCAACCCACTAGGGACGGCAGCCTTGGACAACGAGGAGCTCCTTATTATCTCCACAATTTCATCCTCCTCCAAGACCAGAGACCATTCGGTGTCCAACTGCTCGATCTCCCCTTCCTTGCTAGGTTTCTTGAAATGTTTTGAAAGATGTTCAACCCATTTGTTTTCTGTAACCAGATTGCACAGGGAACTATTTGATTGATGATCTAGTTGACCCATGACTGACCAGAACCCTCTAGTGTTGGTCTCAGCCAAGAGCTTTAGCATCTGTGCCCCGTCATTTTGTAATCTTGCCATTCTGTGATTTTTTTTTTTTTTTTTTTTTTTTTTGACCAATGTCTATATTTGCTCCTAATACTGTTTGCTTCCTTTTTATACCTATCAGGGACCATATTCTGTCTTTTAAGACCTCGTAACTCACTTCTCATTTCTCTTTTTTTGGACTTTGATTCCTCATCAAACTCGTGCAGATGATGCTGCTTAGCTCCAACGGATGGTATTTTTGGAGGCACAGTTGACCAGATGAAGCTTTGTCTGGTTGACAGTGATCTATCAGGGCGGAATTTGGTATACTCTTTATTTATTAATTGTTTTCCCTCCTTTGCCCATATTTGACTAGCCTAACTCTGCCCGTAGTACCCTACAATTTTTGGTTATGTAGCCACTGCTGATGACCTTGAATATCTGGGAAGGTCAGCTCCAACCTGGCGTGGTCGCTGCCCCCCTCCTGGTTTACTTTCAGTGTAGATGTTCTGGAAAAAAGTCTCGGACTGACGAAGATGTAATCTAATGTGGAAGAACAGTGTCCACGCCTCCATGTCGTGGTGACTCCTTTCTCCCCCTCCAAACTCCCATTTAACATTTCAAGGTCCCATGAGATCATAAATGATATCCATTTTTGCCCTCTTCTTGAGACTTTTTTCCCCTTGATCTCTCCTTCCCATTTGATCAGCTGTTTTTAGATGCTATCAAGAGCCCACCAGCTGGCCTGCCCAATGGCTTTTGACTAGCCGGTAGACAGTGGATGGTAAAGCCCTCTTTCTCTATCGCATTCACCATCCAGGTTTCCTGAAAGATCAGCATGTCCATCTTACCCAGGAGGTAGTCTTTAACTTTTTTCACTCTAAAAGAGCTGGAACCCCGCGTGTTCCAACTCATATGAAGGGCTGTCTGACTAAAGTTGTCTTGAGCCCAAGCCTATGCTCGTCAAGACTTGAGCCAGAATTTCCGGGAGGGCAGCCAACACATTTTCTTCCATAGAAGATTCTACCATGACTGTGGGCCCTTCCTTTCTCTGTCCCCTTGGGCTTCTTTCTTGATTCGGGGAACTTGTCTTTGCAGATCCTTGCTGCAAGTTTGCCTCATTCGGACTAAGTTCAGAGCCATCTTTAACCACTTTTATGCCTTTTTCTTCTAGTGCCGCAGCAGCTTTTATATATGCTTCATATGCCTTAATCGAACTCAATCCTAGTTCTACCTTGTGGCCATTTTTGCAATCAGGAAACTTGACATATTCTATGTCACCAGAAGCGAATAGGTACAAGCTCTTGATTTTCTTAAACTCTGCTAGAATCGTGTCTCTGCTAAGGGATTTGTAGTTCTTTCGTGTAGATTGTAACCACAATCTTGGCACTTCAAAGCCAGTTCTGACTTCCTCTCTTTGCTCCCTTTGTATGGTTTTGCTATCCCATAGGTGAGTCATCCCACTTTCCTTTTGCATAATCTCTTTCGATTTTCCTGAACCATTCCATATCCCCTGAATTATCTGAAACTTCCCTTCTACCTTTTCAATTGCCACTGCATTGGAGTTAATTGATTAGCTGGCGGTAACTAGGCTCACTGCTTTCTTTGAGGCTACTAAGAAAATGGTGCTATTTTCAGTTTTGTTCCTCTTGCATCTGTGTCTGCGCTCTTAGCCACGGATCTTCTCTTAGGCGCCTTGTTTTGCATGAAAATTGGGGCAAGCTTCACTTTTGAATCTTTATTGTCTCCCTCTTTTTGCCTGTGGGAGTTTTGACCTGAGTTGGGATGTTGATCTGTCTGTATCCCTATACTCACAGGCAAGATCTCAAGGGTGCTTTCTGCTGTTCTCTGTTGATGTAGCTTTGCAGGTGATTGAGATTGGCTTGACAGCGGTGGCTTTTTTGCCTGCAACCCGGGCTCATTCACTGGCTTGGCAGTTCCTTTGTTATGCAAATTCCCTTTTACTGTGTCAGATTGCCCTTCAGTATTCGGTGTGCTGATGTTATTCACAAAGTTAAGTATCCCTGCATTTTAGATTTTTTTGGGTTTTTAGATTTTTTTCCTTGTTCTTTTTGGGGTTTTTCTGGGCAATCTTCACCCGTTTTAAACACCTCCCTTTCTTTTCATTCTTCTCCGCCTCTTGAAGTTTGATTACTCGAGGCTGTCCAGTCAGGGTAGCCAGTTTCCCCGGTGTCATCCTGGACTTCCCTACTTACACTCCTTACTCCTCCCACTTGTGCCAATCTCATGAATTCTTCCAGAGTGGAATCCAAAATCAGGGTGTCCTCACAGATTTTTGAGCTTTCTGCCGGTTCCACCGCCTCTAGCTCTTGTGGTCCAGGCTGGGGATGCATAGTTTGTAATGGGTCTCGAATTTGGGATCGTGACGTGGCATCTTCCTTTCTGTTTGTGAGAGAGAGTCTATGAATGGAGGAGATATTGAGACCCTGCTTCGCTACTTCCGTTCGAATATCGTTTATCGTGGGGGTGATGCAGGAGATGATTATATTCTTTAGCCCCACCAGCGAGGAGTCACATTTGGCCACTTCGTCCGTTAATTCAAGGAGAATTCCGGCTTGACTTTGAACCTCTCCTTTCAGCAGTTCAAACACTGACACCAGAGAGTTTAGCATAAAGCTTAATGCCTTTAGAGTAGAATCATCTGCCTGGGGGGCTTTCTGGTTCTCCTTCTCTCTTTCATGTGCTGGATTCCCCAGCTTCATTTCCCTATTTTCCTCAGAGAGTTCACCTTGGGCCTCTAACTCTTCCTCTATTTCTGGACCCCTTCGTTCTCTCCACTTCCTAGCTTCGACATGGCTTGAGCTAGTAGTCTTCAGGCTTTCTTTCGCATTGTTCGAGCTCCTATGTCTCTTTTTGCTGAAGTATTCTTTAATCTTCCGTTGGATGTTTTTTGTTGGGACCGTATATTCCAAACCTCGCCTCCACTGGTTCACGATGTCCACTTGGCCGGTTTGAGTTTCCTTAGCTTCGGTCACTTGAGCCGGGGTTCCGTGCACCAGTGCTACTGTTATCGACTGAGTATTTTGCGTGGCTCTTAGGTCTCCCGTGCATCGGGGCTCCAGTGCCGTTGAGCTCACCATAGGAGCTACGTAGGAGCCATTCCAATCTGGTCCATTTATGGGTTCAATGGCCGCTGTGCTTTTCAGCTTCATTTTGTTGAAAATAGGGAGGTTGTGTTCGGTAGGCTGAGGTGTGTTCTGCCTGGCCCCAGCAGGTCGAGCTGCTAATTTCAACCCTACCTCTTTGGCCACTGTATCAGATCCTTACGATGTAAACAACCTGTGTACCCCACAAAAACTGTTCTGTGTGGACGATGGTTACACCGTGTTCT